>NC_086287.1:3789231-5259231 GCF_963924245.1 Chroicocephalus ridibundus | reverse complement strand
GCTCTGCAAAACACTCAACTCTTCTTAACAACAGGGGCAGGAGCTATATTTTCTTTTGTGTCCTATGGTGTTGAAAAGAACGCTGCTCCTCAACAAATTAATATTAATTGCAGGTCAACTACTGAAGTAGTGGAGAAAGCAACATTTTAGTCACCGTTTTCAGAATCAACGTCTCAGCATCACAAACGCCCAGATCTCTTGCTGCAATGCTCTGAGCAGCTACTGAAGCTCCTCATGCTAAATAAAATTGATGGTTGGAGGCTGAACTGCAAGGAAATCCCTTCCTGTGGAGGGGGGCTTCAAAAACATCATCCAGCACAATCAGCCTCCCAAGAACGTGCTTCCTAGAAACCGTTCTCTTCATCTTGCAGGAGATTGGAAGTGCCTAATGCAGCCTCACATTTTGCTGATTGAGTCTACCTAATAAATTCGTAGGGAAAATTTGCTAGCCCCAGGGAGGGAAGGTGGGGTCACCGGAACCCTCCCTGCAGCATTACCTCATGCACTCAGACAGGCATTATGCTCCCCAGGAGGGGTTTAACCCCTCCAGGGTCTCTCCCTGGGTGCAAAGTCATTTGCTCCCTTGAACCACTGGAGGGACTTGGAAAAATACGGTCTGGACTTCCTTCATTCGGAGAGAACCACAGTTTTGACAATGTCCCCAAGCTGGGGTAGGGGGTCAAACCTAAATTAAATCCCATTCAACAAGTCAGCATTTCTAGAAATTTATAGATGTCTATTTTACGCCTCCAGGGGCAACTTGGTTTCTAATTACCCTTAGTCTTCTAATTGTCAGCATTTGCAAAAATGTCGCTACTATGTGCAGCACTAAGAAGCTGTTAACGTGAGTCCTGTCTTGTTGGGTTCTTTCTAACCTGCTCTCCAAAGACCCTAGGGGTCACCTGTATGAATGGGGGGTAACTTTCCCTAGGTCTGCTTGTGGCTGAGCAGACAATAAAATCTGATTCCCTTATTTCCAACCCAAAAGGTAGCACAAGAACGGGCTAAGTTATTCTAACATCTACTGCTAGTGCAGTTAAGGTCATATTTTCAGGCAGATTTGAACTGTTTTTAAAATTAATTTAATAGTATTTTGTATTCCATGTCACTCTTAATCCTGGTATCTCAAAATGGCTTACACTTAGTTAAAAATGTCAACGAGCCTCACAGCAAGGGCTGAAATGTACCTTTTTGCAGTTGGGGAGCTCATAAAGCAGACGGTTAAAGCCATCTAGCAAAGCTTGTCCCAGGGAGTTTTGCCTACCAGCCCAAAGATTTCCACTGTGCCTGCTTCAGCTTCAAGGATACTAATAATTTCTCTGGAGCACCTATATGGAGCTGTTAAATTGCGATATTCAATCCGCGGCCCTCTACTGATTGAGGAAGTTTTCTTTCTAGCACAGTTTAAACGTAAATAACTTTCTGTAGTACATCGCCACTAATGATGAACGTACTGCCTTAGTTCTCTATAGCTCTTATCCTCTTAGGTGAGGAGAAAACCTCTGTGTGTGTTCCTGACCCATTTGCATGTCTCCTTGATCTGCTGAGTTGGTGTGGCAACTTGCTAGACAATGGTCAGCATTATGCGAGGCAACTTGCATTAACACTGCAGTCCACAACAGAACTGGTGTTCTGACAGGCACTAACCCAAAGCAAAGAGAAGAAAAGAATGGAAAACATTAGCCATAAAGAAAGATTGAATATAAGAAGTCTTCAGCTAATATAGCTTATCTGGAAGTTCTTCTCCAGTTCAAGCCGATACCTAGTTTGTTTAAAAAAAAATAACCACCGCAAGACAGGCAGCCGTACAAAAGAGCGAGGTTTAAAACTTCGACCAAACAAAAGTTGATTTGTTAAGCATCTTGCCCAGTTGTCACGATTATATCAAAAAAAGCAGAACTGTGATCCATTAACGAACATCTAAAGGGATGCATGACATGACTGGTTTTATTTGCAGTTGACACAAGGCTCTTAAATGACGTATCTGGGGATCATTTATTAATCCATGCCCGGTTTGTTTTCATGCTGTGTCAGGGAATCTAAATGGAAAACGGGTGCTTTGCTTTATCTCTGCAATTCTTTGTTTGGATGTTTGTTTGTTTTCAAAGCTTGCTTGTCTGATTAATAAGGCCAGTGTCATGCAGAATAAAAGAGGGATGTGTCACATTAGTTCTTCGCACAGTTAAATGTCCTCCTGGCTCAATGACTATTTCTCTATTTTAGCACTCATTTTCTAATTCGTGTTACTTCCATGTGATAGGGGGAAAAAAAGTTGATTCCCATTTGAATCAATTGAATTCGATGAATTTGGAAGCTCAAAAGCCATGTACAACCTTATTCTTTGCTCTATTTAAGGGTATAAACCAGGAATAATTCAAGTCAATGTGTTTACACCAAAATAAATTAGGGGCACAACCAGGTACGTAGGATGTAACGAATGCATGGAATTTTTGTAGATGGTCAGACTTCTTGAGTGTAATCACAACTTCGCTAAAATCAATGGAAACCTTCACTAATGAAATCAGTGGGCCCTGAATTTCACCGACAAGCTCAGACACCAAGAAGCCATAGTCATCGCTATAAATGGACAGACATCAAATTAATGGGGACGCTCCATTTGTACCTAATGGTGAAAAAACTAATTGCCTGATTTCGGCATCTTTCTGAATTGTGACACTCATGGGTTTTAGACCTAAAAAAAAAGGTTTTGTGTATCAATATAGCAGTGGTGGCAAATGGAAAGAATTATGGCTTGCCGAGTAAGAAGTTCAACTCCATAGAGCGAGAGAAGGCATATTGCTCCTGGAGCTCCCTCTACTTCCAGACACGGCCACAAAGAAAAATTTATGTGTGTAAAATTTGACTTAATTACTCAAACTGTTTTCCACATTGCTGATACCTTCTGCAGTGCTTTAGCAGCCAAGGGGAGATGAAAGACTGATATGCAGTTTTCAGTGCTATACATACAGGGAAAAAAAAACCACCTTTCCCGGCTTCCACAATTAAATAATATATCTCCTATAGCATATTACAATTATAATAGCATGGTAATTGCCAAGTGTTGTTTCAAGGTGGTTTTAGTTGTTTTTTTTGGGTTTTTTGTTTTTTTGTTTTTTTTTTTTTTAATCGGCAATCATACCTGCCTTAAATGACACATACTACCTATAAATTATAACTCTTGATTTCATTAATAGGATAAAGGCCAAACTGCTCATAAGATAAATTGTAGGAATAATTTACAGGAGCACAAATGAATGGCATATTGTCTGCTACAGAATAATAGTTCTTCACTAGCGTCACCAAAGATCAGTAGTCCATTTACGGAAGATTTTCATTTTTTTAAAACAAGAAAATTTACAACAAAGTTGCATACAGGGCAGAGCTGTGAGTCAATATACTTAAGCCTCAAATCATAAAAAGTCTGAGAACTAAATACACTCCAAGAAAATAAAATTTTTCTTTGATTAAAACATATTTTCCACCTGAAAAATGAGGAAAACTCAATTTTCCCTTGAAAAAATTTGACCAAGTTTTCCATCCAGTGCCTGCAGGATAGGAGCAAACTAGATGCTCTTGACAGCTGGTTACCCACTGACACTCTGAGCTGTAATTAGTCGGTGGGAAATGCCTAACCTGTGGGTAAGTGATGGCATACTGGGATTTACAGGTGTGTTGTCTTAGTGAAATGAAATATGGCATCTTTATGCTACACCACTTCAAAGTTACGGGCTTTTTTTTATTGCAGCACTATCTACAGGGTTTAGACTATGTTGATATTTGCCCTGTCAGGTGCTTTTACTTCCCAGCCCCGTCCCTTGCTGTAAGAGCGCACGCCTGGATGGACCAGCCCAGTCCAACCGGCCCAACATCTGGTCTCTAACAGCAGCAAAGAGCGGGTGCCTTCAGGAGAATACAAGCACCCCCCTAGCATTCTCCTGTTTTTAACTCCTGCCATTTTCAGAATAATCGCACTTCTTGTAGAAGCACAGTTATTTTTTGATAGAGAGCAGATGACGGGTTTCCTTCAAAACAGAGACTGAAAGCACCCGCGCTGTCTGCAGCGCAAAACAAAGCAGACAGTCATCAAACACACCACCATCTGCTAGAGACAGGACAAGTCAGAAGGAATAGCCAAGAAATGCGGGAAGAGCTGAAGCCGTTACTGACACAGGCTACTGACTAGTAATTTAGCTCCATAAAACTATTAGCTTTTAAGAACTTTTTTGAAATTTCAGATTTGGCAATCAAATCTGTCATTCTGGCAGCGATCCTAGTGAGGAAAGCACATAAGCTTCTGCCCTTCGTTCTGTACGCTATTGAGATGCAACGAGGAGTATTTATGGGATCGATAAATACAAAACGTTATTTCAGCCTAGCTGTGTAGTAAAACACCAAGAATTTGCTGCTACACTATTCATTTTGTGAAATACAATGATCAATGAAGAAGGCGAAACTTATTTGTCTAAGGATCAGTAAGGTCTGGATCTCTGCTTTAATATAGTTTTTTGTGAGCGAGCCAGCTGCCGAGGATAAAGCTAGGATCAGGTGTCTCGCAGGGCTGAATACTTCTTTCACAAACACTTAGGGCTACAATCAGGGAATCATAGAAGTAATACATCCCATATCATCAAGTCCTGGTTTCCTGACTTGAGTCTACGGACTCATCTGAAGAATTGAAATACCCAGAAAGCTGATGCGGGGAAACGACTTGATGTCTGGAAGGGCCTTTGCAGGCAAAGATGCGAACCGTGCGAGTTTTATCTTCATCTGCTAGAAATTGTTCTTGCGACCTTTCATCTGCTGTTGCTTTTATAAACTTTTCTTTTTCACTGAGCTGGAGGGAGCTGTATAAACAGGAGGTGCTTCTGAATATATCCTCGCACACATTCAAGGGACCTTTATTGCTCCATTTGTCTCCATTTAATTGGAAAGGGGGAAGGAAAGGGTGTCTGAGTCTGCGTGTCAGCGTCTGAGAAACTTCACATGTAAAGTATTTTCATGTGCCTGTTTTCAGCCTAAGAAAAGAAGTTCTTCTTTCCATCTTCCACATCCACACCCACCTCCATCCCCCCCATTGAACTCCTCTGCCTCTCGGACTTCTAATCTGCTTTACGCTCTCTGGGATATTTTCATTTTCGACCCACAGGCTATGAGCAAGAGATTCTTGGCTACCAAAACCTGATATACGCCCTTAGAAAGCATGACCCAGAAATGATATCATTTGCAGAAATGATATCATAGTTCTGCCTCTCAATGTAGCCTGTAACTCACTTGTCTTCAAAATATCCACAACCTATTGTGCTTGATTTGAAAACGCTAGTCACTCGGGGTGGAGTTTATGCCTGACATAGACCAGATAAACTCCAGTCATCGCCTCACAATACTTTTTTTTTTTTTTTTTTTTTAATTTAATCTTTAAAAGGACAGGCTGCTGGTTAACTGAGAGTCCCCTGTTTGATTGACAGTATCTGTCAGAGGCAATGAACTCCACTTGAACATTGCCTTTATGTTCCTGTGTAAAGTTGTTCAACTGTGACCCTTCCATCTGTTCCAGCTAATCTGAAAGTCATTTAGGCCCGCTTCTCCATTCATCCTAAACACAGCGCATTCTCCTGTTAACACACATATGCAAAGTTGTCGGGCTGTCAGCTACGTAAGGGCTTTTTTTTTTTTTTGTCCCCTCTTTTTTTTTTTTTTTGGAAACTCTCACGACATCTGTGTAAACATTTCCTTGTAGCAATTATAATTTCTAAAAAAAAAAAAAAATTATCAGAAACTACTTCAGATCCTACTAATTGCTTTTTATGAACATGCCGGCAAATCTTGCAGCATGACTTCAAAAGATTCAAAGAAAAGCTTCAAAATGGTTCTTTAAGGAGAGGCCATCAGGTAGCTGACTTCCGTGCTCCAATGTGCATGTGCAAACCTCCATATTTTAAAGACTGAGACAAATGGTTGCCTTGAAGGTGGTGTAAGGTCTTTATGAAAAAATGCTTTTAAGATTTCAGAAGATTACTCCTCATAAATGGTTGATCAAGCCAACTTCAAATATCTAAGATTATCATATCCTATTTGGTATACAATTTGAAAATGCATACAAACTTATAAAACAAAATCTGAAAACTCTTAACAATTTGATACTCTTAGTTAATTTTCTCTTTAAAATTCATCTTGCACAGGTCAGAAAATTGTTCCACTAACGACATCAGCACAGTTAGTATTTGTCTTAAGAATGACTGGTAAATAATCTGTTCCTTGCGCACAAAGTTAACACTAACCATAAAGTTAACTTTAAATTCAGGGGAATAAATGTTCGTTATGGTTCTGCTGAGATACTGCTGCAAAACTATATATTACATCCAACAAAACCCAAGAGAAGCCCAAGAAGTAATTTCTGAAGTAATCCAAGGAAATACAAAGAGAAGTTTCCTACCCGAGCAATTTGTTATTGCAACACAATAAAATAATAATATAAATTTCATCAGTCATTATTCATTTCTGGTAGATCCGCACACTAAAGTCTTTACACAAGACTGATTCACTTAAAAAAAAAAAAATAGATGGCATTATGCTTTTCTACCTATTCAAAATGACTTTTACAATAAAGAGAGAAATGGTAAAAACATTAAATAAAATAAAAACAAAATACCAATTGCACAGGAAAGAAGAGGGTTGCTATTATTGTGGAATTTGTTGTGCACCTAAAGAAGACCAGAGCTGCATGCTGCACACCCTCCCGCAGTTTCTCAAATATTTATTATATGGAATGTATACATCTGGTAGAATCCTGACTTCTTGGTAAATGTTAGCACAAAATGAGTGACACTTGTAGCAAACTTTTGTCCTCATGGGTGATTTCTCTGACAGAAGTTATATAGAAGAATAGAATTAGGAAAAAGAAAAAAAAATGAAAAAACAATACAACAGAAAAAAGCCCCAAATCTCCCTAGCCTACTGTTCAGCTCTGTCATAGAGAAGTAAAGAAACTAGACTTCCTATTCATATATTACCCACTCCGGTTGTCATGCAAGCATTTGGGCCTTTCTCATCGTACTTGAATGGTGGTAAAGTAATAAAGGCAATGGGATGAACTTCAGTGCTGCTCTCTCTTGTTTCCTTTTTTTTTTAAAAAAAAAAAACAACTCGTGATTCCTTTTATGATGTGCCGGAGGCTGAACAGCGAAGATCTCTCAGCCTCACAGTCAAGACTCAATAGTTCAAGTTTATGATTGTAATTCAGACTACGATTTTATATATATATATATTTTTTTTTTAATAAATGAGCATTGACTTTACATGAATTGTCAACAATAAACTGAAATAATCCTTGTGTGCCTATACGCTTTCCTACCATTTTCAGAGGAAAACTACTTGTTAAACCTACACGTAACAGAATACAAAGTTGTAGTGTTAATGGCCAACCACTCAAAAATGCACACGTGTCTTTTCATGCGTATAGTCTCTGCTTAAAATACAGAGTTTCTCTTTGTACCTTCACCGGCAAAGAATTTAGGATGAAATTCACCTCATCTAACTTTGGAGGTCTGTAAGACACACAACTACATCTGAACTAGCCTAGTCTGTGGAAAGAAATATCCTCTTTCAGGGTATTACTTGTCTGATCTGTTTTAAACATCAGCCTCGGGAAGAGATGATGAGTTACACGCCTTAGATGTGTTTATTTCTCTTCAGCAACTATAAAGGGAGTTGAAACTGGTAGCTCAGACATTGACTCTCTTATTAGACTGATGAATCCAGCCTTTCATTTGCTGTAAACACCAGCAATGAACAAGCTTTGACATTGCTCCCCAATGCTTCTGGCCCTAGAAACTTGCTGTAGAGATACGCATGTTTGCTCCAACGTTCCATGTAAAATTTCTTGCATTACTGACAGTCAAATTAATGTTTTATGTGCCTGACAGTACAAATTTTCTAACTAATGCAGAAATGCCTCATTAATCATAGAATCATTTAGGTTGAAAAAGACCCTTAACATCATCGAGTCCAACCGTAAACCTAGCGCTGCCAAGTCCACCACTAAACCACATCCCTATGTGCCACATCTACACATCTTTTAAATACCTCCAGGGATGGTGCCTCAACCACTTCCCTGGGCAGCCTGTTCCAATGCTTAATAACCCTTTCAGTGAAGAAATTTTTCCTAATATCCATCTTAAACCTCCCCCGGTGCAACTCGAGGCCGCTTCCTCTCGTCCTATCGCCTGTTACTTGGGAGAAGAGACTGATCCTCACCTCGCTACACCCTCCTTTGAGGGGATTGCAGAGAGCGAGAAGGTCTCCCCTCAGCCTCCTTTTCTCCAGGCTGAACACCCCCAGCTCCCTCAGCCGCTCCTCACAAGACTTGTGCTCCAGACCCCTCACCAGCTTCATTGGCCTTCTCTGGACATGCTCCAGCCCCTCAATGTCTTTCTCGTTGCGAGGGGCCCCAAGCTGAACACGGCACTTGAGGTGGGGCCTCACCAGTGCCCAGTACGGGGGGATGATCACTTCCCTAGTCCTACTCACCACACTGTTCCTGAGACAAGCCGGGATGCTGTTGGCTGCCTTGGTAAGGTTCTGCGTGCTGCCTGGCACACACCAGGTTTTTACTTTATAAGCTGGGAAACACCGTTGCTTCCCTTTTGCATAGGGTAAGGGAGAAGCAAAATTAATTTGCCATGTCATAGAAATAGGACATGAATTTCCACAAAGAGAAGAGAAGATGTCACAGAGAAATAATTAAATTTCCTTGGAGATGGAAGAGAAGGTGGATTTTCAGGAATAAGGGAGCTATGCATAATTAAGAGACCTCTAGGGATGATCAGGCTTTTGTGTTATTTCCCAAGATCTCAGAAGAACAGTAAAAACAAACACAACTAGTAAAGGATGGCGAGAGGGAAGTTATGGCAAAAGTGATAAGTCCAAGAAGGCTGCAAAGGACAATCAGCACAAAGATTCACTGAAAGCTATGGTTAATGTCAAGTTTGATATTCTTTTTCAGTATTCATGCTGGTTGATTTTTCCAAATAACAACACTTTGTAGGAATATGTAAGGAAATGCCAGTACTTTGGGTCTGAAAGAAAAATCGATGTATTTACGGTGCTGAGGAAGAAGTCCTGAAGGGAAATTCATAGGGAAAGAAAAAGAGAAAACATGGAGGTTCAAGCTGATGATAAATCTCATTTGTAGCCACATGTTATACTGTGACGGTAGCACTCACCAGAGAGCCCAGTATGTTTACAGATCCTTTTCCTTAATCCTTTTCCTTAAGTGTGAGCATAACATAGTCTTAGGAAAATAGCAGCACTGTGGTGGGCAGTACAGGCGACACAGCTTGTTTTCCATCTCGAGCTAGACCTTGGATGAAGTTTTGGCTGAGATTTCTGTAGAAGGCTGTCATCTGCAGACTGTTTGTGATCGCCTCTAAAAACCTTTGAGTCTTTAAATATGTATGTAATGTGTGAAGAGTATTTACACAAGTTGGACTGAAAAACTTCACTGGTGAAGCCTTGACACTCTTCCTGCTACCTTGGCTTGACGTGCCCAAAACTGCTAATGACCTACAGAAATGCGCAATATGCCAAATACATAAATAAATATGCGCCTGTGTATGTATGCAGATCCCCATCCTGGAAATGGAAGACCTGAAGTCAATAAACAAACAGTTTGCAGGTAAATACTATGTATGTGGGAATCACGTTGGCTCTGTGTCAGTGGGGCTGAAGATGAGTGAAGGTTGATAGCCTCACTTATCACAGAGGGGATGGAGCTACACAAGGACCTGGAAAACCAACCCAGTGAATTATAAGTCCTCATTGCTCAGAGACACCTTCACTGTGCCCCTTCTCTCTCAATTCGAATGTCTGGTGTAAAGATATCTTAATTCTCCTAATCTATCAAACGAGTTTGAAAAAAATTGTTGATTAGTTATCCTGAATCCCAGGAGACAGCATTTCATCTTGGGTAGTCTCCAGGAAGGGCTGCTGCGTGTGGTTCAGCACAACGGTGGGCTGAGTAGAGGCCAAAGAGCCATTATAAAGTGTATGGAGAAACCGGGTGACTTACAGGAAATCCGTATTCCCTCTCCCTCTCCTGGTAACCTATTAAAAGAACCCACTTGCCACAGCACATGTGTTGCTTTTAGCCAGATAAACACTTCTAATGCCAGCACTTCCACCCAATGCCCGTTGATCCCCTCCTGTATTCGCTATTCGCACATCCCAAAGGCTTTCTCCCTCCCTATTATTTTCTAGAAGAAAATATACCGTAAAAAAAATAAAGACAAAGAAAGAAAGAAAAAAAGCACAATTGTTTAGCAACTGAGTATTACAATGAATATTGCAGGACTTTTCTACTCTTTGGTTATTCCTCTATGTCAGAAGATGACTACTGAACGCGCTCTGCCTCCCAAGGCGCAGGTCAGCGTGTGGCTTCCTGTCACTATTCAGTTTGCATCAAATCTTTGTCCAGTCCCCACTGCAGAAGAAAAGATGATTTTCAGTTAACTGCCAAAATCCTTCTACTATCCTGTGCTACCTTTATCTGAAAACAGAACTGAAAATAATAAGAAAATCTGTTTGCAAACATTACTATGTCATATACTCTGTACACTCAGCAATTACAAAAATTGGAGACTGTCCTCAAAATTATAAGATTTTTCTAAAAAATATAATGTAGGAGTTCTTATTATTTGCCTTTTGATCTTTACCCTAAAAGACATGTTCAATAAACCTTTTCAAGATTTATTTCACATTCGGGAGAGCCAAAAGCATACATTTAAATGAATAAAAGAAAGAAGGCTGCAACTGCTTTGTAACTATATGACTCCAAGAGCTGGGGACTAGAAAAACAATAACAAAAATACAGATTTCCGAGCTGGCAGTAGGGAGCTTGAAAGCTCGATTAGTTTGTTCCCTTGCTTCAAAGCTCAATACAGCAATTAATGGAAGGAGATAAAATCATACAGCTCTTTGCATGATACTGCCGTACCTGCAACAGGAACGGTTTTTCTATGAACCAATGTCTTACTTTAACAACTAATTTTCCATGTCAGAAGTTTTAGAAATAGAAACATATATCCTCATCCACTTCGAAGGAGAAACCAGAAAGTGAATTCCTTACTTTTCCGTACTAATTTTCTCATTTTTTGAAAGTTGCAAATAGTCACAGTGCAGAGGTATTTATCTGTGGCACACAGGTAATTACAAAAAACTGCTGAGGTTTTCCCATGCTCAGATTTAAGAGTATAATCTTAGCACGTAATTTGCCATTTCCACTGGTTTTGCCCTGACCGTCTCAGGAACTCTTTGCATCTCCTCTGCACGCCTGTAGCAAACACTGTGAATGCCCCTAACAAGGAACAGCTCTACATCTATGTTTGCGTTAATGCTTCACTTACTACTTTTTTTTTTTTTTTTAAGAAATTGGTTCAATAAAATAAAATTTATAAATAAAGGCAGGCACACCACTCGCCCGAGTTTCCCTGGGTATTTACAAAAATCAGCAGATTCAGCTACTGTGCTATTTTTGCTACGTATAAACCGAGCTCTGGGATACTCCCTGAATTGTTAAACATCAAGAGAAAAATCATTTTCTTCATTAGTTGTATTCATATCAAAATTAGAAGACAAAACTGGCACTGTAGGAACATGGCAGTTTGAGTTTGTTAGATTCACACGAGTCACTGTGCTGTATATCTGACATACAGACATTTTGAGGCACAAAGCAAGCCCTTAAATAAAGACATTAATGTACTTGCACCAGAGACTGTGGGAGTAATTATCCTAGCACAAAAGTTTAATCAAAAATCCCAAATTAAGTTTGTTTAAAAGACCCGATTTGTCACTCAGACTGCTGAGCTGGAAAGAAGAGGTGGAGGCAAGTGCCTAATCTATAGGGCAAGCACAGCCAACGTAAGGGTCTCAAAACAAATAGTACTAAAACCCACGGAAGGGAAAAAACAGGGACTGAAATGGGATGCAGGAATATTAACCGCATTACTCACACGCGCCACGATCAGTCAGTACCATCGTCAGTGTCCTTCCTGGTTAAACCGTTATTTTTGTTACGTATGACAAGTTATTTGCAATGACTTTAAGATAAATTTGGGAACTGGTAAAAACGGATGCTAGATGAAGTACAAGCATAAATTAGTTGTATTGCTAACTGCAAAGCTTTCAAATACCATATGCCAATTTTATTTTTTTTTTTTCAATCTGCTTTAAAATCTACATTTGATCCTCTATTTGACTTTCAAAATTAAAACTTGCTGGTGAATTTAAGCCATTTTTCATCTTGGCTTCCAGGGAGACTGATTCCTTTTTTTCTTTTCTATTTTTTTTTTTTAAAGAAATCCGATATTCTTCTGTAATGATATGACTCCAGGAGCTGTGGCTCTGGCAAAAACCACCACTTCCAACAAATTATCCAGTCCATGAGAATAGCTGGTTATACTGTGTAATAACTGGTAACACTATCTGTCTGCCTGCGTAACTTTAAACACAAGTATTTATAAGCTCCGAGGGACTGTTTTAAAACCTAAATGGAAGTTAGAGTTGATATCTGCAGAGACAGAAATCAGTTTGGTGCGTGAAATTTAATAAAGGAAATAATAAAGTAAAGGAAATAATAAAAATAATAAAGATGTAAAGAAGACATCCACAGTGCTAAAATTAAAACGTGGATTTTGTGAAACGGCTGCCAGGTTGCCACTTTGCCAAACTAGTAAATAGGTGTTATAGAGGTTATCGTAGTATAGTTGTTACATAGGTGAAGGACGTCAGTTCAACAGCCTACGTTACACCTCCGCGTGCCGTTTGCTAGTAAGAAATACTATGTTTGTGTCTTCAACACATTCTTTCCAAACAGACTGTTTTATCTGGGTAGTATGACCTTTTCCTCTTCTATGCAAAAGGCTTTCCTCCATGAATTTTGTACGCAGAAAGAAATCACAGAAAATTACGCAATTCTTTAAAAAAAAAAAAAAAGAAAAAAAAAACGAAAGAAAAAAACCCCACCCGAATCTTCATTGTAATACTGCAATGCTATCAGTGAATTTATGAAAACATTCCCCGCAATGAAAATTGGCATCATGGTCCAGTCTTGTGCTTTACTCACTCTTGAGCTTGACGCACATGAGTATTTGCCGCTGCTCCTGTAAGGAGCGTTAATTGCATTTACACACAACAAGCCGGGTTCCTGTCTCCAGGCACAGGGCAGGAGCCCTCTGGGAAGCCCCACGTTAAGTCAAATACCACTTGCTCATCTCAGGCCCGGGCAAACAGAGCTGATTTCTGGAGTTCGCACAAACAGGGTGAAGGGCAGAACTGGTAGAGCAGCAGAGATGCTCAGGGTTGGGGCTTATAGCTAGACGGTAAGTTTGGGAGAAAACTCAAATTCCAATAAAGGAATAACTTTATGAAAAAGGCGTCCACACATCTCCTCCCCAGAGGGATCCCCACTGGAGCCCATTAAACGGGTTTAGAGAGCCCGTTAGGTGTCCTGGTTCTCTCCTCTTTCTCTTCACTTGCCAGACCTCAATTTACCAGGGCTTCCCTTGAAGACTTTCTGCTCTTTCACACAGGAAAAATAATGAATTTTCCTACAAATCTTTTGATGTTATTACATAGATTTATACTACTTTTACCAGTTAAGGAGCCAAGGAGTGTCTAAGGGCCTGTCCTAAAGTCGCAGCATGAGCTAGAGGCACCACGAGCGACAGTTGGCAGCGACAAAGCCATGGGACGAGTCTCACAGTTGGGCTCATCAGATGGGAATAACGAACAGGGCCTCATCGAACTGAACTGAAATAACCCAGCCTCCTAAAAATACAGAGGAAATTATTTCAGAATAATAGTAGCACAAAATAATAAAGACATACTCAGAAACATGCAACTCCACCTCGACTCTTCACAGCCCTTCCTCCCACATCCAGCCAAAAGAAGCAGTAGAAAATTTTATTTCACATTACCAGAAATTGTTAGGCTTTTTGATCTATTTTCTTTAGCTAACTACAGATGGAGCGAGCTCAGTTTTCCAACAGCTCCCGTGGGAGACAGAACAGATTTTTAACTTCCGTGAGGTCCCTCCGCCTCACAGATAGGTCACACTCATCTGAAGACTCTCTTTGCCCATAAAACTTCCGTTTGTCTGCTCTAGTCTGCGATTGTTCCCTTCTCTACTCTCTGAAGTTACATTTTGTGATGGAATATCTGAGCAAGAAACCAAATCCTTCTGGTACTTCGTTTTTATATAAGTGTAGTTATCATGACAGAATTGATTTTGGGAGAGGGCTTGCCCAAGAAACTCCAGACAGAAACAGCGCAGCCAGATTACAATCAGCTTACAGCTGCCCAGCATCTGATGCTGTTCAAAAGCTCCACTTTTGGTGATTTTTGCATTATTTATCCAATTAGTGCAATGAGATGAGGCCTCACTGTCTTCGCATAAAATACTGCTCACTACAAAAAGCCTCAGCTAAAGGGAAGCTGGAACAGAGGGCTATTGGGAAGAAAAACAACACAAATGCTGTTTACATCTCGCTTCCAGCTCCTACGCACAGCGTTCAGAAGTAACGTGTCTGACCTGCAGGAGACGGGCACAGCGGCAGCAGGAGAGGCGCAGAATCACAGCCCAGCCCCGGCATTTGTTCAGGTTTATGAGCTAAACTTTCTCCTGTATGACTTTTCAAATCAATCTTGCCTGAAAAGTGGAGACTGCCTAACCCGATATCAATTACCACCTCCCCCCTTCCCCCGAAGAAAAAGAAAAAAACAAAACCAAAACATCGAATTTGTAAAGCTCCATTTATCATATTTTCTTTGAGCTGTGTAGTTCAGCGCAGTGATTTCAAGGACTTCTCCTCTTCCAGGGGCAGGGGAAGGAGCCAGCCAGGTCCTCTGGCATGGGGCCTGGGTGGCTGCAGAGCAGACATGCACCAGGGTGGGAAACATTGAACTTCATCCTCAAAAAGTATCAAAAGGCGACTTCATTAAACCTAAAGATTTTTGCAGTGAGGTAACAGCTTATAGTGTATTGCAAAGAGATATGAGAAAGGGCAGATTTTTCTTATCTTTTGTTATTGGAATTGACCCTCAGGGTCCTTAGGCCTTGGTGAGAGCTTAAGCAAGCTTAGATCAAGGAAGGATTTTGAAATTGAATTTATTCAGATTAGCAAAACCTTCCATGAGAGGATTTACTCTCAACAAGCTGTTGCCAACTCGGAGCTTAGAAAGCCCAGCACATTTTACTGATTTACAATCAACTTTTTTTTTTTTTTTTTTTTTTACAAAAAAAAGCTGGCCTCATTAAAATGTTTGCAATCAACATTCACACAGTATCAAAGATCCTCTGCCAAATGTTTATTTATAGGTACTTTCCTTGGTTGTCCAGATCATTTTCATTCAGATGACATTTCAGGGTTTTAGGAAAAAAAAAAAAATATATTGCAAATAACGATAGAGGGGGAAGCTCAAGAGGATGAACAGTTGCAGCAACGAAAAAAGTCCTCTATTAAAGTGAAAGCCACTTCTCAGTCACTACTTCGTTTCATAATAAAAGCAGATCTAGACATCATGTAAAAATAAATTTGCACTTTGGCACTTCATCTGTTTATTTCAATATTTATATCTCTGAAAGAGTGAGATATTTATTTGTGTACTGCAGACCTAACGCACCCAGAGCTCTCAGTCCTGACCGCTTTAGTTCAGCGGGGAGCAGCTTTACAAGCAAAATCCGAACAACACTCAAATCACTCGGCGTTTTGCCACCCACTGCACTGGGTCAGGATTTTACCCCACAGCTCCAAAAAAAAAAAAAAAAAAAAAAAAAAATTGGCACGGTTGAAACTCGTTACGTGCTTGCACTGGGAACTTTTCTCCTTGCACTTAGGCAGAGGAAGGAGATGTGGTGGGGGATGACTTGCTCCGAGACCATTTCTTGGTTGACTTCTGCTAACTCGGGTGCTACATCACCCACATACAGAAGAAATACCTATTTTAGCAGAAAAGGGGTTTATGCCCATGCCTAGTGAGTCAATGGCATTTCAGAGGCTACGAGTTCCGCACGTACTTTGTACAAATTCATACCTCATCCGCTCTGGTGGAAACCTGATGGCCTACCATGACAACTGCCACCAGGAGGAAAGCACAGGTGGAAACCTACTGCTCTCTGGGGGGGGTTGAGGATATGACCGCGGGGAGCTCAACTCTCTGGGTCTAGCACCTATTTTTGGGCCTCAGGCAGTTACTGAACTGTAACAGTCTACCTCCTCCAAATTCTGTACAACTTACAAACAGTAAATATAGATGTTTTTTACATTAAAGAGTAAAAACCAGAGCAATGCTAAATCGTCTGTTGCGGCTCCACAGTCTTTCAATTTCTCCCCTGGTTGAACCTTAGGAGTGTAGTTTGTATTTCAATTCTAGTTGTGAAAAGCTAACAGTGAAAAGCTAAAAATGGATTAACACACTCAAATAGTGTACTAATATAAGATGAAATAGTGCAAGGGACCAAACACGGCAACACTCGCTAAGAGTTATTACAGTGAATTGATGCAGTAACTGTTTTACACAGGCTTAATTTCCTCAGCACATATGAATTTCTTCGCATACAGCGGCACTTATTTTATTTGTCCAGCTAAACCTGTTTTCCTCAACTCAGACTTTTATGGTTTATTTGCATAAAAGAAAAAAAAAATAAACTGCAAGTTTTGTACATTTCGTGCTGTGGAAGATTTTGCACAGTATTTATGCCAAATAATCTCTCAGTTTTGAAAATCTAGCAAGCATAGTTTTATAAATCCTCCTTAGAAAAATCCTTTGGTTTAATTCCATAAAATATTTTCACACCTTTAGAGAGTTGGGGTTTTTTTTAACTGAAAAATGTGGGAGAAATATATTTATCAAGGAACGGTTCTATATACTTGTGGCAAGTTTTGTAATGACCTGAATTCATTTAGTAATGCACTGCTTTCACGTATTTCTAATTCAGATTGAATTTGGTCCTTTGCAATGAAAGAATTAACTATCAAGTTTTATCAAATAAGTACTAAAGATCCAGATAACTTTTTTTAAAATGGAAGATGTTAAGAGAAACTACTACAAAAGACTTCGAAGTCAAGTTGTCCCTGCAGCTCCCTTATAACTGGGCTGATAAGGACACCTGTGAAGGAGAACAACTAATAAGATGGGGTCTCAGCCTCTGCACTCCTGCTGTCTGCAATACTCATGTCGCCAAAGAACTTTCTTCCTGCGATTGAAAAAAACACGTAAAAGTTCCATAAAAAAATGCATATACGGTTTCTTTGCATCACTGAATAAACTGTAATTTTTAAAATGAGCAAAACCGAATTTTCCCTGCAGACAAATAGGATTTTTTTTTTTTTTTTAAGAGGCTATGTATTTTGCGCTAGCAGCAATTTCTGAAAAATCATCCTCACTGTCGCACGATGTGGGATGAATCTGCTTAAGGTACAGGGGATTCCCCTTCGCCCTCTTCCAAAGTGTGCACATGCGTATGTTATCGAAGCCAGGTTTGGTAACTCTTGCAAATTCTGATTTTGCATACTTGCCTAATTCTAAGCCCATTGTAGGTGGTATTAGGCCCATTTCTTGTCAGAAAGATTACTGTTGTTTGTATACTATCTTAAATGGTCTTTTTGTGACCTCGCTCTGTACCCTGAAACAATTGAAGCAGGTTTTTGTTGCGGGGTTTTTTTTGTGTTTTTTTTTCTTCTCCTGATGGGAGTTTGGGGGTGGGGGGGAGGGAGGGGAAAAAAAAAAAAATTCATCATTACACATGCGGTGCACCAAGGCACACAGACTTCCTTGTGACCGTATTTAAAGAAGCGGGCACAAAGAAATAGTCATTGCAGCTACAATAGGGGAAATCTAGTATGCATTTCCAAGGAATCACATTTTGGGGAGAATTACAGAATAATTACACATATGCTTAGATCACGAGCATTCAATGAAGCGGACAATATTTTGAGGATTTAAGATGTTGGTGTTGTGGTCGTCTCTAAGAAACCGGGATAATTCAGACATTCAAATGCAAAAATGCACCATTTGGAGAGTGTAATGCAGTCTGTTCTGGTCAGTGTTACAAATTCGGAAAGGATTCCCTGGCTGCAGACATTAGCCACTTAATACTTAAATCTGTTTCCAAATGTAAAGCATACAACAAAAGTGTTTTGCATTAATGAAATGTATCCTAACGCCAGTGTAGGGACACATTTCATTAACGCGTCACATTACCGATGTAAAATATAATTACAACAGATATGCCTGTCTTACAGCTTGATAAGACCCACAGATGAAATATTGTTTAACTAATTATGCAATAAACCTCCATCTCGGGCCCGTCATTTTCTAGCCGTAGACAGAGCTAATTTCATGCCAACGTATACGCAATGGAACTTCTCAGCCTCACAGCTACAATTACAGACGGCTCAGTCCTGTCGATTTGATTTCTGCTGGTACAAGCAGCCTATCAGGCCACGATAATTGCCAGCTGCTAACGAATTGTTAGGAAGTGCCAGCAGATGAGCATAAATATGTTTTGTTTTTCCCTACCAGTGTCACAACGTAGACCGCTGCCCTTCGTGACGGCTCTTCTTGTAAATACAGAGATGCTACCACATAGAGATTTAAGAAACTTCACATTGTTCTGTCTAATATTTCGTTGCGACCTAGAAGACAACACTTTGGGAGAAATAAAATACTGAGACACTATTTAGAGTATAGTAAAAAACTATTATCTAGCTCTATTTCTACCCATCTTCTACTTTCTTAGAGTGAATTTCAATGCTCTTTAAAACACGAGGCAGGTTTTGCTTCTCGGCATCTGGTCTCATTTATAATTGAGAGGAAAATAATAGCATCATCACTATGCAAACGATTATTATAGTATTACTCATGCGACCCAGGGTATTGGACAGTCAAAGGAAGGATAAATGTATTATTTTAGCATCTACAATATGCTATAGCTTTTACAAATAAGTAAAACAATGGCCATACCCTAAAAAACTGCTACTCAGATGAGCGTGCTGCAGTGCTTACTGGGGCTACTGGTATGATGGGAGCCTGCTTTGAAAATTGTCGTCTGAGAGACTGTTTGATTCTGCTGTAAAGGCTTGATATACTGCTTGTTTACGGCAAAAACAGCCTCCAGACGGAGGCACAGAAATGCTGGAATACGGCGATTTTCCACAGCGAGCGTCCCGTTGTGTCGTTACCGTTTCGGGGGCGGCAGTAGGTTGGTCAACGTTTGAAGGCTGAGTCGCCACAAAACGCAGCGTAAGCAGAATAGTTACACCACCCCTTCAGAGCCCTCTGTCCAGGCAATACAATGAATTTGAGACAATTCCGCTAGTTCTTCTCCCTTCTCCAAGCAATTAGGACAGAGTTACCTTCATTTATATTGTGGTTTGATTAACTTCTTTGGTCTGCTTTGATTGTGGGCTTTACCCTTTTTCTGTAGCATCGAGGTTTGCAGTTTTTGTTTCAAATTAATCTAATTAAATTTGTTAAAGTAAATTAAATTAAACTTATTAAATTTATTAAAAAAAAACCCAACACTAAACTGTCTTATACTAAAAATCACAGGATTTGAGACCCTGAAGAGCCTGATTAAAGTCTCCGATTTTGATCATTCTAGGTTTGAGGGGTTTTAATACTTTTTAGTGGACTTTTTGTATCTCAGTGCTTCTTGGTAGAAGGGAAGAAATTAATAGACTTCACACAGTTATTTAAAAAAAAAAAAAGAAACAAAAAACAAACAAAAAACCCCCAAACAAACAAAACCCAAACCCACACAACTTTCTGTTTCTCAGACGCTGCTGATGTAATTCTGCCTACCAGGAGATAAAAGACTGACCAAGTCACGTGGCAGCAGAGAAACGTCTTCTCTGAAGCTTTGATTTTTTGGACTTTTATGAAATACAGGGATAATACACAAAAGGAAGGGAAAAGGAAACAAAGACAACAAAGCTGATAATCAGCAACAGGTCTCTAATTCTATGCAATAGAGTATGAAACTGTCAACACATGAAGTTTATTTTGAATCCGGTTCTTAATTTAAATTGCTGAAATATGAACGGAATAATTATAACCAGGAGTAAAAAAAAAATAAAAAATAAATCAACACCATGTGGACCATCGGGTCCATATGAACTGTGAAATTCAAGTGAAGGTCGCGAAATACGAGTGTGCGAGTAATCCATGTAATGGTAAGCAATTCACCTCATGTTTTAGCTGCAGAAATTGAAAGTGCCCTTAAAAATAATAAAGCAACGTATTTCCATAAAAGAACATACAGAAAAACGTGGTATAGGATGCGTTCAGTCCTTACTAGAAAAAGAAAGAGGGAAGTTTCTAAATAAAATGGAAACAAAGAGCGAACTTCATAATTAAAAGAAATTTCTAAACATGTAGTTATGTCTTTAGTGTTCTATTATATGAGAATATAAATCAAGCAGAATTGATGTTTGAATTAAAAAGGCTTCTGCTTTGAACATGGGTCATGGAACAAGCATTTACTCTAGCAAAGAGCAATTTGCCGGTGCTGTGATTCCTTGCGGATCAGAATATGCCAAAGATGTGACTGATACAACCTCCTAATGGGTAGAACTTGTTCTCCCCAAAAGCTTCCATTTTTGTCTCTCAAATGTAAGATCCAGGGACTTTTCTTAAGGGATACGTTTTTGATTTGGTTGTGTTTTGCTGGCAGCGTCTCTTCACACGCATGCCGATTTAGAATAAGATTGTGTTGCTTAAGTCTCATTATGGGTCAGCTTGTACCAAAAGCACACAGTACTTAGGAACCATAACGCACAAAAGAATTGTAAGTCAATTACTTTCAAAAACTACTTTTCTATTGTCGTAGTCGTGTCACATTGTCATCTGACATAGTCTACTTGTATATTTTTAGTGTACTTTACTACATTACAATGACATTTGAGCAGCATTTCGCATACTTCCATAGATGTTACCAGAGAGCCAAGAAAGATTAATAAAAACCTTAACTACTGGGACATCGCGTTGTTTAGGGAAACGTAAGGTGGGGAGTTTTTAATGTACGTCTGATCAATGCAATCTGCCCTGTTTTAGACGTGACTGAGCAAACCTTCTGTTGCCTCCTGCTCCGTGTCTTTGTGAAGAGTCATATCTCAGCCTAGTTTCACGTCATCTAGTTTCTACAGCCCAAAACCCAGCGCAGGGTGAATCCCAAACCTCGCTGCGCTCACTGGAGTGGGGAGGATGAGCAGGGGACAGGGTGGTGGGTCATCCTCCATTCACACCACACGGTGCCTGGCGCTGTTGTATGCCAAGACATTTCATTCTCAAAGGCCACAAACTCAACTTCCCTGAGCACCGAGTATACACCTCGTACTCCTGTCAAACCTGGTTGATAACAAACAGTCATCGCTTTACAGCAAACATTTACAAAGCACTTCTAGGAATATTTCCACCTGCTGATCTTAGACATCTTCCTTTGCATCCAGTAAGTCAAATGAGAATGGATTCCAGGCAAATGTACAATACTAAGGTAAATCTGGTTATATTAGCCTAAATGGAAATAGTAATCATTTAAGTTTAAAGAGAGAGTATTAAATCTTTCCTATAGTATCTGCACACTTTGAAGCAAAAGATGGAAACAGCTAGTGGAGCCACGTACAATCATCCGTAACAGTTTACTCTTCCTACTGTGCCTAATAGTATTTTAGTGACATTATTATTAGTAAAGCACAAGAGTAGCTGTCTGGGCAGTTTATGTTTTCCATTCGCATATTTGCAGTGTGCTGAAAGATTATGGAAAGGGAAGAGAAAGTACATGAATCACGGCCTGGCTGTCAGACTAGAGGAATGAATATGGGAGTCTGATTTAATTTCATTTTCATGGAGAATAAAACTGCTATGTAATTTGGTAGCTCACGTCTTCCCTTAGGAGACATCTGTTAGGTCCCAAGATGCTTTTGCTTATGGCAGCTTTATGCTTTAGTAACTGCTGGCTTGATTGAAGTTACTAGCACTAGCATAGCCGCATAGACAGCCAACTCCATTTGTTCCAGTCTCAACTGAAAGCACTCCATGGGAAGAAATATGTGGCTACCTACCAGCAAACAGAGCAGCAGTCTCTGTCCCATACTTGCCGGGCCTATGTTGTTGCCTCAGAAAAGCCAGATGCCATTTCTTCCTCTCTTACTCAGAGGAGTCCATCCTTTCCACCAACAGCTAGAAGAATTTCACAGTTCAACCCTGAACTCATTTACTAAATAAAATTTCTACTAGGAGCGCCCGGCATTCTCGTGTGTTTGTTGTTCAACCCATTAGGTTGATGGGATAGCAAAGAAAAACTGTAACACATTCTAAAAAAATATTTCTTGAGGTCTTAATTTGGCTTGGCCATCCTTTGACACAAAAAAGTCCCGAGGCTTGGGAAAGCAACTTTGTATTATCACATCCCCACCGGCAAATAAGGCTCCATAGGCTCCTCCATGGATTTCACATTCTCTGTATAAATAGACAGGAAAGGTCTCCAAGTGTAGCTTAGTTTACTCAACAGGTCAACCAGCCAGGACGTATATCTCATTAAGTACAAACGCGATGTAATCTACTCCCTTCACAGAGCCACTGGCAAGTGCGATGGCAACTGTGATAGAATCATCACCAGCTCTGTGTCAGAGATCAGCAAAGGAAGCGCGTAACTTTGGTTACAAGAACTCAGGAGTTTTCTTAGGTCCCTCGGAAACATCCTGTTAACTTATTCCGGGTTCGGGTCATGGCCACATCTCTCCGGCACACAAAATCAACATTTTAAAGTAAAGGATGTCATATCCATCCTAACCCACCTGCCTGTTTGTTAGGATTGTATTTGGAAGTGGTCCAGGTAATGTACTGGAAAAAAACCTGTAACCTAGAAATATCTGGAGTTGCATCTGTCTGGTACTAACCAACACAGCACTACGTTCATTCAAAAATGGCCGAAGAACTAGGCCTGCGAATATTTATGTGCCTTCCAAATACCCAAAGCCTTAAACATTGCATTATGTTTACATTTGATCCCATTAATACCCTGAAATCTAATAAACCACCACTCAGATGCAAACCAGTAAACCGTTAAAACAGAAGAAACCTGTCCGAGTTCTATTTTGTTATAAACATGTAACTAATAAACAACCCAAAACATACAATACAACTTTCTCTGCAAGAAAATCTTGCTGTGGAACAAAGGACACTGTAGCGCTCCGTAATTTGGTTGGCTTTTCACGCTTTCCCTATTCTTCTGGTGAAAACTTAAGCCATGAAATTTCTTTTTTGTTAACGCAAAGACATGGTAATGTCAAGCATTCATGACCATAAGCATGGAAAATTGATGAAATTACAGTGTGTTCAGGAAAATAATACGGTGATGAGAGAAAGAATCTCTGCTTGTATCTGCGTCCTGGTGGCAGCTTTTTGAACAGGTGAACATTTTTTCCTCCCTCTGTGCCAAACATCTCTTTGCATGAATACATCAAATAGATGCCCAGGGAGAAAGGTCAAAGGGAAATAGTCACGCAAATAATTAAGATATGAAGAGACCGGGTATTAAGCTCATTAATGCTTTCCACTGTCTTGTTTGTTGAGGTGCACCTTTCAACTTGACACAAGATAGCCCATGCAAAGCTCCACAAATATGGAAGATGACTGAGCTGGGCTTTTTATTGCCAAAAAAAGAGGAAAGGTAGAGTATGGATAGCAGGGTAGCCCTCTTCCAGAGCCCCCCATGACCTAGCAGGGACCATCTGGAAGCCTCCCAACCCGTGTTCCCCATCTCCTGGGTGCCTCCCAGCTTTAGTCCTGGAGCTACAGTGGGGTCTTCACACACCTTGCTCCCCCATAGTGGCCAGCTGAATAAATAAATAAATGCACAAAGCCCAAAGGTCACGTGCAACATCACCTTAAGCAATTCTTGAAAGAATCAAGAATTGCTTGAAAAACGCAGCTGACATTTTCCTCAATAGAGGAAACTACCTTAAGAATTTCATCAGTAAAACCAAAGCTAAAATTAAAACTGGAAAACTAAGCAAAACCCAAGGTTAAATGAAACAAGAAAGCAAAGAGGAGAGAATGAATACAGTGAACACCCTGGAATAAAAGCCCGTCAGCATCATCTCAGATCAGGGAGAGCACTTGGTTAAGTTCCCAGATACTGCTCCCCCGTGAGCAGGAGCTCTGCCCCGCATGAATGAGGGAGCGTAGACTTCATTTGTGTGTGAGTATGCGTGTTAGCTCCCGACATTGCCGTGCACTTTGCCTAGGAAGAAGTGTTTCTCTGATACAGAGCAGAGCCCACAGCTCTGTCACCTTCTGGCCTGCACCTAGATTTCAGCACAGAATAGGTTAGGTTGGAAGGGACCTTAAAGACCATCTAGTTCCAGCCCCCTGCCATGGGCATGGACACCTCCCACTAGACCTGGTTGCTCAAAGCCCCAGTGATCTAGAGCGCTTTGTCATAAATAGAAACAGTACCCCTTCAAGGATGGGATTCCTTTGCTGGGAAGATATTTATCACACAAATTTCTGACATTTCCAGAGGCAGGATCTCCTCCTCCAAGAGTACCCTGGGAAAATCTGCTCTCTTCTGTTTTCTTGCTTAAATTATTCTTTCCCTTAAGGGCACACCCTGTTTCTAAATGAACAGCTGTGAAAGATCACAATGACCATGTTGGAAACGTAAAAGCAGTCAGGTATCAACACAATTTCCAAACTATCTTCTGAGTCCGATTTATTGGGGCAGGAAATGCTTCCAACTATTTATTTGAAATAATGGTAATTATTTCTGGTTATTTATATGCAATTTTTTAATCCTACATGAATTTCAACCTTTCAGGTCTTCTACAAAGGTTGTTTGGTGTTTTTTTTTTCCCCCCAGGTAGACAGAACACTGTCCTATCTCTTATGTGTCCTATCCATGCAACAGGTATACAAGTATTTAGGAAGGAGCAGTGCAGAAGCAGACCTCTCTCCCAGACCCTAGAAAGCTCGTCTTTGGTATCTGAAAGCAAGATTTTCTGGCACTGGAGCTCAAGGTTCACTCACATGAATATGTTCATATTCACTCATGTGGAAGCCAGTGCATGACTGTGAATCTCCCTATGGGTTTAGCTGCTGTAGGCTGACACAGGTCTAAGATTCAGTTTTGTTTTAAGACAGCACCTAGGTTGCCACAAGTGGGCTTCTCTTTCAGCCTTGGGCATGGGCCCTGCAACCTGGCCCAGCTTTCACCCGCTCGCCAGAATCAGCCACCTGAGTCTGACACATCCCAAGGTTTCCTCACTGGGGATGTTGTCCTGAACTTCCCAGCCAAACAAACATAGGGCTCATTTTCTGGCAGCTGCCATCATATTACCACTCTTTTAAAGTCATAAAACTTTTTTGTTTGCTTTTTAAAATCACCTCTTAGTGTTTTTCTCCACAGGTCTGAGGACCAGGCTGTTTTCTTAAAAGATGAGGTTCATATCTATATATTCAGATGGCTCCAGATGTACCTCTGCCATGAAACCAGGAGAAGGAGCAACACCGCTCCAGATCCCAAAGTCTTACACAATCTTTGCACTTGGAAGAAGGAGGAGTGAAACTTTGTCGTGTAACATAGTCGTGCATTACCTCCCCCAGGCATTAGGTAACTCCACAAAGCAGAAGGTAAATGCCGAACGGGGAGAAGTCCTGTCCTCCCCTCCCAGCACGCAAGGTATAGGCAAGGCGACCTGCACAAATGCTGCAGGAATTGCAAGTTATGTTGTACATCACCGATGCCTTCCTTAACATCCCCTTTGTTGTGCTCATGCTCATGTTGCCCTCTCGTGGCTGCTTTGATGAAAAAGCAGGAGCCACCTCAACCAACTCAGAACTGACTTGTCATTAGAAATGTATTTTTGGAAGTTTAAGACCAGCGTTTTATCCCTAAGGGTGACTTATTACAGCAAAGGATTTTATTCTGTTAATTCTACCAACGTCTTTACATATTTCATTCCGAATCACCATAAAGTCCAATGATGCAGAAGGAGGTGGTGACAAGTGAGCTCCCTGCCCGAAACAGCCACGTCCAGCTCACAGGTTCCTGTGTGACATTTGAACCTTGCTCTGCTGCCTGCCCATCTTTTCCTATGGAGGAGGAGGGGAAGCTGAAGGCCAGATTAATTGTTCAGGCTGTTACAGTCCTCCCCAGCACAGAACAAACACCACCAAAGTGCGACTTGCCAGCTCCGCTCGCAGCAAGGGTGGGTTTCCTTCCCCATGCCACGTGCTTTCCAAGCATCTCTCCCCATCCCAGCCCTCACAGTGCTGTCATTCTTTCCTTATAAATTCACATTAAACACATTTTTATATATTTTGTGGTTTTGTTCCACAGAAGCGAAAGGCTTCTCTTACTGATGTCAATGAGATTCCTTAGATCAAGTCCAAGCACGGGAAGACCCACAAATTCTCTAACTAAAGTTCCCCTTTGTTGTACAAGCGTGAAGCCATTGAAAGTAGTGTCAGATTGGCTAATGAAACCTGCCAAAGTCAGAAGATCTGATCTGTAAGGGTACAACCAGTCAATGACAACTGCCCGTAGCAGCCGGGGCCCCAGGAGATGGAGTCAGGCAGCGACTGCCGCTCTCCCTTGTCCCAGGCCATTCAAACTCAAGCCCTCAAAGCCGCATAGCTTTCTCTAATGCCCACTGATTTCACCCGCAATTAGCTGGCTTACTAAATACTCTAGAGATGAGCCTTAATCTCCTGGTGATTCAGTGATTAAGCTAGAAAGTGCGGATAAGCTCTTATAATCAGAAGGTGGTGTAAGGAAGAACACTTAATATACATGGGGCATAGATACTGTATTCAAGAATAAAATAAGCAATTTCAGTAACAAAAAGAGCAACAGGATGTAGTGCTCAGGAAAAAAAAAAGAAAAAAGATGCAGTTTAATTTTGGGGGGATTTTTAGTTCTTATTAAAAGCTATTTAAGTTAGCTCAGGAAGACTGATAATTGCTTAAAACTGACAGAGTGCCAGAAAAAGGAGGAGCCAAAAAACCATAACGTCATCAGAACAAGGCAAAAAATCACTCTCCATCTGTCTTGTGACCTGCGAATGTATTGAAACTATTCTCCCCCAACTGTTTCTAGAGCAGATGCTGTTGCATTTCTCCCTGTACACACAAAGGAAGAAGATAAGTAAACACTCTTCACAAACAGGCACGCAATCCTCCTGTGCTATGTGACATTTACCAAGAAAAAAAAATGCACATAGAAAACAGGTATGAAAGCACATTAATTTATAACCTCACACAAAACCAATGCATAACAAAGAAAACCTTCACGCAGTTGCTAAAGCAATACTACAGCTTCTACTTCTTAAGCCACTAGGTGGACATCATTTACGTTTTGATTCCACCATTACTTCAAACTTGAAAGACACGGAGAGTTAACTGGAAGAGTTTCCGCTTCAAAATTCCCTTTTAAACATCTCTCCCTGTAAAGTTTGTCATTTCTTAGAGCTCTCACTTCTGCAAATGCATGAGAAGAAACACACCAGATGCCTATGGATGGTAAACTGGATGAAGTCTCTCTGCTCTAAACGGATAGAACAGGAATTAGAAAGCATCTCGATTCTTCCCAGTTTGTTTCAAAAGCGATTGACTGACAAATTTTCGGGAGGCAGAAATTAATCTTGTTAATTGGCAGGTCATGACACATTCAAATGTTTAAGATCACAAGTCCATGGCTTTATCCAAACTCACTGGGAGATAAAATAGGACTTGTAACAACTGCTCCCGAGAAAAGCAGCTTTCCTTTTTGATACTGTGCTGTTATTCTGTGAGCTGATGGATGCTTTTCCTCACGGATTACTAATTAAAATCTGAATTAAGTCTACCAAGGGTGACAAGGTAATTCAGTTGGAGAAGGAGCATATTGCAAAACCCAGGGTCAACCAGGAGCAAGAAAGGAACCATAAACATGGAATGCCTTGGCGAGCTCTTGCAGGTTCAAGACGATAACCCTTCCCTAATAAATCATTCCAAGTAGAGATATGGTCTTTCCATTCTTCTTAAGCGTGAGAAGAAAATCGGTGAGTTTAGAGTGAGCATGTGGATGTCTTTAATATCACATAGCATCGTCATCATCATGGTAGAATTATTTTTCTCCAGCCCTGCCAAAACATATGAAATTTGATCTCATAATCTGAAGCAATCACTAGTGGAGAAGCACTGGAGTGTTCATAAAATATATAGGTCAGTTCCCAAACAATTAATTTTATTGATAGGCAGTGGAAGTGGGATTTTGTTTCAGGAGCCAAATCCTCCTCCACAAGAGAAAACATTCCTTTCTTACATTTTCTGGCAAAAATTACTGTGCATAACACCGCTGAGAAACTGGGCAGATTTCGTAGATTCATGAGGACCAAGAACCACCTTGCACTTTTTTGTCCCTCTAGAAGTAGATCTCTCTACGTAAAGTCATCTGTGGTTGACAGAGCTTCGTAACACTCGCTTTGACTTTGATTTAAAGCTGTCCTTAAAAAACAATTTAAAATCTGTTATGAACAACCCCCGGCGTACAGTAGTCACTCCCAGCAACTCTGCAGCACTTCAGCTGAACTATAGCAAAAACAATTTGTCACAGCAACAGCTGAA
Source organism: Chroicocephalus ridibundus (assembly GCF_963924245.1). Taxonomy (NCBI): domain Eukaryota; kingdom Metazoa; phylum Chordata; class Aves; order Charadriiformes; family Laridae; genus Chroicocephalus; species Chroicocephalus ridibundus. Next base: position 5,230,569 of record NC_086287.1, on the reverse strand, counting down.
ACAAGATGTGTCAGCAAGATGAATGTCTTGTTCATCCACACTGCAATGCTGATCGGGACTGGAGCGGGGGGGGGGGGGGAAAACAACACAGGCCATTTCCAGCATATGTCAGGCAAGAAGTAATACTAGTAATTTAACTTCAGTGAGGATGGACAAATGTCTGTATCTCATCAGGTTTCTTAAGAATAAGCCCTGGCTAATTAGAGCATAAAACTCCTGACACAAGTCAAGTCTATTCATTCACATTCTCAAGACCATTAAATAACATGTAGGCGGGCATTCTCCAAACATCCAAAGTCTCCATTGGGGTGGCTCCCTCTTTCTAACATAAGTGATTAGAGGAACTGGACTCTCCAAAGGGCTCACACTCTGAACCTATTTTTGGATTTCTTTCTTTTCTTACAGTTATTTAGCATCTACTTTAATTGCCAAGAACTAGACCTACGCAGTTTTACAAACTGATCCTGGGTCTCACTAGCCAAATTTGATTGCTCTCATCCTGTGTATTATCCTAGTGGAGCAGGCTTTTATGTCAAAAATTCATCCATCATGCTAAAGTAACTACAGGTTTGTAAAAGCAGAAGACAGGGCGTATCTTACTTTATGGAAGTTAACGTGTAGCTCCGTTTGCCTCCAAGCATTAGATAAGACTAGAAACAGCTCAATTTCTACAGCTTTTGGCTCTATTCACTCAAAACACACTCACTGAATTCCAGAAAAACATTTTTGGACCCGTACCAAACATCTTGTGGCCAAATGTGAGCGAAAGCAAGTTTTGCTGGGTTTTAAGTTTTGTTTTGAAACGTTTGGTCTGGTTCTGCAGTCCTTACATTTTCCGTTTTCTCCCCCTAATGACTACCCTTTGCTAGCGTAATTCTGGATAAATTTACTATTTATGCATATTCAGCTTCATTATCTTACTCCTTTTCTCGGTTCATCTATGTTCCTGGCCAGCACAAACCTTAAGATTGGTCCAGGATGCTACTTCCAACTGAGTTTCAAATCTTATGATATTGGGACTTGACTGATACGGAAAAGTGGAGGGGGCATACTCCTAGTCTGAAGGGCTAACAGACAAAGCAGAGATGTCCCATATGACCTTTGCCTTGACTAGAAGGAGGAACTACTGCAACGTTTCGTCCTTGGCTCTCAATTTCATAAGAAATTTGCAGCTTGCCTTGGACAAGCAGAGGAACAAAGAGAGACACCCCCTGTTCCAACTAGATTTGTTGTTACTTCTAGATTAATGAATTCAGTAGGATTCTTTTTACCCTCCTTCATGTTCTTTCTGCCTTTTTCTCCTTTCCTTTGCTATACTGTTTTTCCATTACAACTGTCAAGTACCTCAAACAGAAAAAAGTAAATTAATATTGTCTTGGGCAAGTCTCTCAAGTTTCTGTGCTAGATCTTAGACCTAATCTATTTGTCCATCCCATATAAACGTCTATACAAAGTCATGTATTATGAAGCTTAAATCCCATTCTTCTTTCAGCGCCACTAGCATACAAAATTAATATCAAATGCCTTTCCGTTAGCTTCCCCAACTCACTGGTATCACAACTCTCAAGATTTATTTTTTCCTAGCATTTTAATGCTCCGTCTTGCATGTCGGATTCAGGAGGAGACTAGATAACGAGGGCAGCTGCCTTGAAACTTCATGTGCTTCTGCATCATACAACCTGCGATACTGTAAAAACAGCGCAAACACAGACACACACACGCAAGCTCTGCTCACGTTTTGCCTTTTAAAACTTAAGGAGTACGTTTTGCAAGCTTTATTCAGTGCACAAAATGTCACACTTCTAGTCCAATCTTTTTGCGTTGCGACTGCTTTCCTAATAAGCTTTGGCAGTAAGGATCCCGTAGCTGATTTCTTAGGACTCGCTGCTCCCAGTGCCCAAAGTTGGAGGGGACAGGGTGGGAGTGTGCCACCTCAGACTGTCTCAGTGTTACAGATCTGGGGGAAGTTCATCGAGATCAAAAGGCAGTTGTTTATAATTAGCGTTGTTATTATTATTGTATAAAGGCCAAGAAATCTTCAAAAGCAAGGAATTTTTTCCTTGAAATGTTGAGCTTCAGGCATATTCAGGCCCTAAAAAAAAAAAAATCCAAAATCCTCCTCGTAATTGGTTTCATTGTATATATGACATTAAAAATCATCCCCAGTGTATATGTCCGAAATAAAAAAAAAAAAAAAAAAAAAAAACAGAAAACTCCAACTTTTTGCCCTTTCTGACAGAAAGGCCATTTTGACCACCTGATGGGCCCTTGGGGTTAATTAGAAAATCCCCATCAAGAGCTCAGAGGCCAATATCAGCTGTCAAAATCCCACATTCCCCTCTTTCACCTCTTTCAAGTGCAAAACAACCTGTGTCTGAAGATGTGCCAGAGAATAAAAGGGCACACCACAACCACTGTGGGCTCTGACTTAGACCTATTCATGGCCTCACTACTATGAATACGGCAAAATCTCAAATGAAAGTTTTAATCTCCCCACTGCATTCAATCCAAAGAGAAAAGGGCTTCCCTTTTAACAATTTCCCCCCTTAAAGCTTTTGTGTCACTCTGCTCCTGAAAAAGCTGAGATTTTGCTCAGCCTCAGCGAGGGCTTTTTGCCATAGAAAGCGCCGCACCTAACCCCTTTGTGCTGACATAAGAGTAAAGGTCTGCTCCGACCAAAAGTAACGAATGCAAAAGGCCTTCAGAAGGTCTAAATACAAACTGAACAAGATCAGAGTTAAAAGCGCAGGCATCTCATCTCGCCCAACTTGCCTCGCTTGCTCTCTTCTCTTGTTCCCAAAGGTGCACGTTAAATACGAAGGTGACTGGGGCAAAACAAACATTCAAAAAAAAAAAAAAGAGACACCAAATGTAATAACGCTGGAAGATGAAGACAGAAAAGCCCTGTTACACCATGTCCTCTGTGTCTCCTCCTCTCTCCAGATCAAACGAGGTATCTCCCATACGTGCAGATGCATTTGCATGTGCACAAGTGCCATTAGAAAGCAGAGAAGCGTTGCTATCCCAGTGATCACTAGCTGTTTTCCTCTCCGTCTAAGCTGAAGTCCCATACAGAAAAGTAGCTAGCAATTAAATTTCATAATCAATTTTATGAATGAAGGAAAACAGCAAAGGCTGTGATTTCATTCACTAATTGCTAGGTCACGTGCAGAGACACTAACGGTGCAGGTAGGTGCAGAAAGCCAGAAGAAACCAATGATGAAGATGTGCCCAGAAGATAAGGCACCTTCAGATGTGCTACTCCATCTTTGGGGGTTTGAGAGATTTTTTGCTATTTCACTGCAAAACACACTTTTTATCCCCTTTTAGTCAGAAGGGAACGTTTCTTTCCAAGTTCCCCAGGCTCCGAGAGCACCACCCTACCTCACCTTTTGTGCCCAGTCCCTCTTACTGAAACGAAGGCAGCAGGATTTTACATCCTTAGGAGAGAGCGCGCCTCCCCCCACTGCCCGGGACGGCCTTGTCTCCCCTTCAAGTGATTATTGTTTTGTTTTTTTCTCCTCGTGAGCAGTAACACCTACATTGTATGGGGAGAGACAGCGAGCATTCACACCCCTCAGAAAGCCATTCACTTCCAGGCAGCTGGAGAGGCTCAGTGTTGGGCTTTGCCCTCTTCACTCTTGGATGAGTTTTGTGCAAAGCTCGGGCTCGGAGTCCTTTCCCGCACAGATCCAAGCAATTAATGAGAGATGGAAAAAAGGAGAGAAAACGTCTCAGGGTGTTGTTTTATTTCCCCTCTCTTCACAGTTTGTTCTTTTTTTTTGTAGCTAAATTATACTAGCTGGTTGCCCTGGAAGGATAGAAAAGCATCCTTCTTTCTTGGGGAGGAAAAAGGACATGGTGTTTATTTAATTAATTTAATTAATATGTACTTGGGCTTTTTCTTTTACATGAGAGGGCAAGTAAGGGTTTGGAAATAGCACCTCCTGTTCACCCACCAGCAACTGCAGCCACTGCTAGCAAAGAGATCTCTACCCAAACAAGACCTTACGAGTTTTAATTCGGTATTGCCCTACTTGGGACAGTGGCTCACCTCTTTCCAGAGGGTGTTTCTGCAGAGCAGACAGAGTTCAAAAGGTCCTAATGGGCTCTTAACAACCTTTTTGCCCTGAGATTCGTGCCATGCTGACCAGGATCAAATTCCAAAGCAGCAGTATGGCCCTTTATTCATTAAAGTATATGAAAAGAGGAAAAAAAAATAAAAAATATTTTAAAAAATATTAACCAAACCCCCTCACAGCTTCACCCATCTTCCTGTGTCCCTTTCATTTTATTTGCTGTTAATGCAAAGCCATTATATTTTCAGCTGCATTTTATCATCACACTTTGTTTGTTACACCAAATACCCCACACTCCCCAGTATTACATGGGCCACCTTTCACTAGAAAGTTTTAATTTTAATGTTTGCTTCAGTGAACAAGACCATATAATAATGGGATAAACAGCGCCATTTGTTTCTGGCAAGCCAAGTGCTAAAAATCAATGAATTGGCTTTATTACATTTATTTACGTTAGAGATATTGTGTCATTTGTTTTTAGGAAAAGGCAGAAGTAACAGAAGTAACGTAAAGATTGGCGATCTTTACGTTCCATTGGTACGATTACCATCACCAGTGTAAGAGGAAAATAAACACCGTGGTCGACTGTCATTCTTTGATTTAGCTTGAGAGGTGCCGACTCTGTTAAGACGCTGAAATAGCACAGCTATAATCATATGGTAATGAATCCAATTAGATAGGAGCATTTAATGCAAGCATCTATCGTGTTGCAGTCATTTTCTGCTGATGGGCAAGGCAATGCGCTTTATCCTAGACACAATCACTGCCAAATAATTTTACTAGAAAATTGTTCAACAGCAAATGCAGTTGTGTTCTACATGATGGCAAAGCCTTCTTCATCTTTCCTTTGCCTTTAGTAATATTAAAATAATAACGAAAATATAGTAAAACAAGAGCAATACCTTTACTAAAAAATAAAACATCCTTTTTAAAATCATGAAAATTAATTACTACAAATAATCATTTTGTCACGCTATTTCACATAGTAACAAAATAATTGACTATTTAATCCTAAAAAGAAGGGTAACCAAAGGCAGCTGCTTCTAGCCGTTTTGGAAAGCTACGCAGCCTTGGCCTGGTTAGCCCTGGATGGGAATCAGAAATACCACTGCCAGTCAAGAGTGACTGTCAAACATTCCGTAAACATCAGACCACAGAAATCAAAGGAGTTAAACCCCTTTCACTTCTATTACACAGACAAATATGGGGGGGAAAAGGAAAGAAAGAGGAGTCTGGAGGCCTCAATTAGGTAATGGCTCGCTGTGTCGGGTACTGTATAAATATCTGGCAAATGAGAGTTGGGGGAGTTCTAAAAAGATGAGTTAATTGCACATTGGAGCCAGGACTCCCCACGAATGTTAAAGGAACAGCCACCGACGCACAGGAACTGCAAATCAATTAACTTGTGCTTGGCAATGAACTGTACCAGACAGGCAAATCAGAAGGATTTTAAGCCAGGAAGGTAAGCATGTTCTGGCAAATAGTACGGCTTTCGGTGTATAATGAAACAGGCCACTCTCCGGCCTTGTGTTAAAGGTGGGTTCCTTCCTTCCTTCCTCCCAGAGTTATTCCTGTTGACTCAGAGCCATCCTTCCCTTTACCCAAGCCACAGTTACTGGTTTAATACCCTGCAGCCATACCAAAACGGTTCTGGCTTGAAGTTTATCCTGTGAATGGCAGTTCTAATGATTTGGGACTTGACGTGGTATAAATCAGTGCAAGACCTGGCCTCGTGCATTTCAGTCTCGTGAATAATCCTTGCTCTTGCAAGTTAAAACAATTGATTTCAGTGAAATAACTCTTCAAGAATGCATCTAATGGAGTGTTTGTTCACTCGAGGAACTGGCGTACAGGATAAGTTCAAATTGTTTTATGCACGCTGCTGAATGGGGACCCTCATTCGTTTTTGTTTGATCATTTACACTTGGTCAAGATTTTTCTCTCACCTACCCTCCTACAGCGTGTTTTCTTAGAATGTCCTTGTCAGTCATGGCCAAGTCTACTCCTATTGAAACGGGAGCATTTTAACAGCATCTGAATCCCTCATTTGACTGCCACACAGCCTATGGCATGGCTTGTGACGTGCTCTTTGCATACCAGAGGAGACTGTGATATTAAGACATGAACACTGAGGGTGCGGAACAAGCATATGTGTCTCGTTTGCCTTGATGGTCAAGACCAGCGGCTGAGGTGGTGGACAGAGTATCCCCAGTATGGTGGTATGCCTTGAGCCTGGGTACGTCAAAGAGTGACGCAAAGGGATAAAACCTTTCTCTTTCTTCATATCTTGTGTAACTTTGTAAGAACCAAGCAGAAAGTTCCTCTATTCAGTTTGAAGGTACAACTTCAGCTTCTCTTTCCGTCCAATCTCTCTTCTAGATCGTGAATTTATCAAACACCATTAAGAATCAGCAATTATCCTTAATAGCTGATATAAGTAGTCCCAGGCTACTAAGTTGCATATTGTGCTCCTGTTTGTTTCCATTTGCTGTCCTGTATCGCTCTAAGGTGCGACAAAGATGCAAACTGAGAGCTGCACCTATAGCAGTTTCTTGAAAATAGATTCAAATAATTGCCAATAGGTGGTTACCGGGTTGATAACACGGAATGCGTTGGCAATACAAGTATGCTATTTGTCAGAAGGTACAGCATGGAAGATATGGAGATGATGATGAGCATGGAGGATCTTCTTTTTGTCAGTGAGAAGAAAAACACTCAAAAATAACTAAAATGGAGTACTGTCCACTGAAGAGAAAGGTTTGCACGCTGTTTCCTGAACTACTGCATGATCTTCTCAAGAGTGAGTTTGATCAGCTGTGGCTATTTTACTGAAGGCAGGCAGAGAATCAAGAGCATCTTTGACTTGATCAGGGCTACCTAAGATTCTGAAATAAGTCTATGGAATAGCTGTCAACCTGCCATAGAAGGCAACCAGAAAAGATGGAAAGTATTAGTACTGCTTATTAATACCATATGGTTCAACTGAGAAGCCTATAATCCACCTAGAACTCAATTATCTGTAACTAAGTAAATAATCTGTAATCTATGGTTATGGCTTTAGACTCCCAGTTAGCCACAATTTAAAAATCACTGCCAAACCCTCCTCTTTGGATGTGATCAGTACAACCCCTACGCTCTTTTCTGGTTTCTGCATCCTTAAGTGGCGAACGGCACTTTTCTATTTTGTGCAGCAAAATATTGTACATAAGATCACGCCACAGGTGTCATACAAATTCCACTCCCTCCCGAAAAGATCCTCTGTCAAATAAAGACAGTTTAGTGAAAACTCTGCAGCTCTCTGTGCCAGCCATAGTGACGAGCACAGTATAAAAACAATAGACAAAGACGAACCGAACCATGTCTGATCTGACAGGCAAGTACCAGGGTATCTGCCTATTTGCAAAATGCCTCATGTTTCCATGTGAACATTGCTGAGGAGCCGATGCCCTTGCTTAGGAATGATTTAATTTATATGCCTTCAGAATGAGGTCATATCAATATCATGCATGATCTCTATCAGCTTTACAGATGCCTTAACCTGAGAACGTTCGAGCTCTTTGAGAGCTATTCATACTTGGCAGATTGATATAGTAACTGACAATTCACCGCCATCCAAGTGTATCTGAGAACACAAAGCTCACATAAATATTGTTGAGCATATCCCATTGTTGGTTATTTACTTCTGCCGTTCAACTTTCTACAGCTCTGAGAGGAAGATCATTTCTCTCCGTGTCATATATCTGACTTACCCAGCAGACACGAAAAGCTCCTTGTTTCCTTTTTACCGGTAATGAACTGTGCTAGAAGTGTCAAACACAGGTTTGTTCAACCCTGACCAACAAATAATGTGAAACATAAAAAATATGGGTGGACAGAGACCGTCAAGGAAGCCTGGCTACAAGGTTGGCTTTGTAGCTGGGGCTGAAACAGCTCATAATGGTGTTTCTACGCTCAAAAAAGCTCCAGAAGGAAGCACAAAGACCTACCTGATTCCTTTCCTTTGGCAATTTCATAAGCTGACCTGCCTGCTTACCCAATCTAAGCCCTTACCAAAGGCAACTGCGAGCAAACAGCCTGTACAGCGTACAAATAGAATTTCCGTGGAGTCTGTACTCATGGTTTTCCAGTCCAGAAATGCCCACCTGGCCCTTCCCTCTGGATTTATTACACTCACCTTAGCCTCACTCTCTCTGTGACAGCTCTGGGTAGAAAGACATGAAGAGAAGAATAAAGGATGAAAGAAAAAAAAAAAACAAAACAAAACAAAAAAAAAAAAACAGAAAAACTCATCACTTTCAAACTTACTCTGGACCAAATATTTCTGACTGACAAGTCTGGTTGAAGAAGGTCAGACACAGCCCATTTAACTTTGGAGAGGGATTCTTTTAATTTCCTGGCACACATCTCTCTCACACCATAATTTAAACTGAAAAGAGAAATCAAATTAAAAATATATATGTCCCTAGCTGGACTAACTCCTTTTGTTCAACCATAGACCCAAACTTTAAAAAAAAAATTGTCTTTTTTTTTTTTCTTGATGAACTTATTGAGTTAGTCAACTAAACCGGCTCACAAGGAGGTCAAACGAGTGCCAGAACAGCCACGAGTGAAACCATAGACCCATGTGGTGAAAACAGATACGGGAGTGACTCTACCCTCCAGGACCCGCGAGCTGCTAGACAGAGCTTGGCCTCTCTGTCTGACAGCACCCTCTAAAAGACACTTTCAACTTCACTCGTGCAACCTGGGCAGGTAGGTGTAGTGTAAACACATGAAACAACTTTGACAAATCAGCAGTGCCCATCCAACAGGGCTTTTTTTTTTTTTTTAATCCTCATTATTTTCAAAAGTAATATTTTTTTCACAGTTTTGGCATGACGGCAGGAAAAGAAAGAAAAAGATGTCTTTTCTCTTTTCTGCTATTCCCCCTTCACACAATGTGAGTTACTGGAAGTAAAATCAGTTAATACCTAAACTGCTAAAACTATATAGCAAGCAGCAAACGCACAATGGAGAAACAAGAATTATTAAAAGAGAAAGCTTTCCTTTAAGCTGTAAGCATAACTAACTTAAAGTCTATTTCTGGTGAACTATGGAAAAACAGAAGTAATCAATGTCTTAAATCTCAAAAAAGCTTGAAGTAAGCATTGCGAATGCTTATTCTGACTGTTAGGTCTGGCAATAGAGAGGCTCAATGAAGTTAATCAATTTACATCATTTTACTCTGCAGATGGGACCACGAAAAGAGCCCAGGAGCCTTGGTGCCTTGTACTGTCTTTGGTGCCTTAGGCATCTCTTCCTTCCACTGCATCAAGGTAAATAAGAGTCTTGCGTTTGCCTTAAGCACTCACGGCTAATTCAAATGGGTGTGTTATCCAGGTCCTTCAGACAAGCACAGGGGCTCCATTTCATTTGCCTTCAACTTCCCCCAGATTAAATGATCAGACCTACATCAATCATTGGGTGTAAAAGACATGGAGTAATTGGACTAGAAGGTTGTCAACAGACTGAGGGCTTCTGTTCAGAAAGCAGATGTCTTGGCTTTTTCTTGGTCGTGTTTATTCTTCATAAATACCAGAGCAAGACAGCAGAGTCACTATTATCTCGTAACAACGTTCTGTTAATCAGGCATGTCATTTGCTTGTATGGCCCAACCTTCTGCAGATCCCAGACATTCCCCTTCCACAAGAATTAACCACAAAAATACTGCAGCGTAGCTGCTTTATGACCATGGCTAGGATCAATTTGTTTTGTGCTTTCAGACGCTGATCTTGCAACAGCGAACATACAGACACTATAGCAGGTTTGTTGTTTTTTTTTTTTTACATAAATAAGAGGTTTTGACCACCATCTTTCCTTTTTCAATCGCAGTTTGTCAAGATCTTTTGCCTAATTCCCGGCTCAGAAAAAAAGACAGCATTCAACTAAGGAACAGCACATCCTTCCCAAATTGCCCTGAAAAGCGATCAAGAGGGTGAAAGGCCGGGTCAAAATAAGAATTACACTAGAAGCATAGCATTGGTGAGCTAAACTAAGGAAAGAAAAGAAAAGAAAAAAAGAAAAAAAAAAAAAAAAGGCGAAACGGTAACCAAAGAATTTAAGACATAAATATGAAGTTACCCATTCCAGCCTGAGCTCACGTCGTGTCTTGCACGCGGCAGAAGTTGTGGAACCTGCCACACCCTTGCCACCACCACTGGCCCTGCAGTCAGCTCATGACACCCTGCACTCAGCTACTGCTTGCCACACCAGCTGAAAACTATTTATTTCTGTTTCCTCAGGTTAGTTTTCGGCCTGGACACTAAGACAGGTTGGCACAGGATCTGTTAAGCACCAGAACTGACACAGAGGACCCATGGGCTTATGCGGCCAGGAACAAGAAGGGGATGAGGCAGGAGGAGCCAGACCTTCTTGGTCCAGCAACAGCCACCTGCCAAACTGGCTGAAGAGCCCTGATGGGAACCATCCCTGTAAGTCAGTACAATACCACTGGCATCACGGAAGCCTCAGCACAAGATCTGACCTGAACTGTGTGTGCCCAAGACATCCACAGACACTACAGTTCAGGTGCAGCTGGCGACACTCCTACAAAACCCCATTTCCCGTGTGCGGACATACTTATAAATGATCTACAAACTACAATATTCCTGCCTAGGACGTGAAAACAATTTTTACACTTGCTTTAGCGTAACTACAATCCACAACATCAATTTGATTCTTTGCAAGTATCTGGATTCAAAGGTTTCCTTGGAAATAGACATCGCGAGCTTTCTCAGCCCTTAGCTGAAGGGGCTAGGTGGGACATCTCCTGACCACACTGCCTGTGTTTGAAGTCATTAGGTGTTAGCAGAAGCAACAAAACACAGAGCGAAAACTTTGGCAGTCTGCAGTAGGGGCATCTTCGCTACAAAACCCTGTCATCTTTAAGATTAGTGGATACTTTAAAATTTAGTGAGTCCAAGAACCAGCACAACTTTTCTGTAAATACTCAACTAACTCTGGAGAGTATGGACCTGAGCAAACAAGCGGCGAGTGGGCATTGCCTGGGTGTCACCCGTGGTGAATAATGACAGGACCAGAGGAAATGGCGTGAAGTTGCGGCAGGGGAGGTTTAGGTTAGATATTAGGAAGAATTACTTTACTGAAAGGAGTGGTCAGGCACTGGGACAGCCTGCCCAGGGAGGGGGTTGAGCCACCATCCCTAGAGGTGTTTAAGGAACGTCTGGATTTGGCACTTCAGGGCATGCTCTAGTGGCAGAGATTGTAGGTTGTTTGGTTGGACTCGATGATCTCAAAGGTCCTTTCCAACCATGAAGATTCTATGATTCTATATATGCGTGCATTGGTCTGCTAGAACTGCATCCGAACGTGCTTACTGGAAGGTTTACATTTTGCTTAATTAGAGCAAAATGCTGGATGTGCGGATAGTGAGAGAAAAAGACCCCAAACCAAATCCTACGTAACATTTTATACAGGCAATGGAGATACACAGTATTTCACCTGAAAATTTAGGCAAAAATGGGATGTGTTAGAATAACACGTTCGTGTGACCGTGCGTGGGTGTGAGTGCGCACCCCCCCACATACTGCCCTCTATAAGGGTGTGCTGCCGGTGTCATCTCCAAAAGTGAAGTGATTGAGAGACTTCTTGAGGGGAGGGGGGAAGCCCTTTTTCTCTTCGAGCCTGTGCTCGGTGACAGCACTGACACCCACTCGCCCTCCTTCCCTCGCCCCGCTGTTAAGATACGTGTGGCCGACAGCACCACGATTTCATTCCCCTACAGCAAAGGCTAACCAGGCTTACACACAAATAGCATTTACATTTCAAGTGAATCTGGTTCTCCTCGTCCTCTCTCTCCCCACATAGCCTTGCTGCAGTTCAGCATTTACCCCACCTACACGGTATGCCTTTTTTATGTAGGCTTCATTTTTATTAAATATCAAAAGTGATAAAAAGGACGCCGTTGCTCTAACTACTGAAAGCAACACCGTTTACATCAAATACAAAAAAACGTAAGTGTAACTAGACATCGGAACACAATTTTCTTTCAGGAGGGCGTCAGACTTCCGTGTGAACAAGTTCAGCCTTCGGTTTTGCACATCAGGGTCGGGGGAAAAAGAAATGGCTTCAGGAGCCCTATAGAGGTGCTTTTGCTTCCCTGACTTCTCACACACTATTCTTTCAAATGAATTTAAAGCTTTTCTTGTCCAAATCCCCGCAAAAGTAACCACACTGCAGTTTTTCTACTATTATGCAAATAGATTAATCAGCCAACGCTCCAGTGAGAATTAATTTATATTTGAATCAAATGAGGCCTTAGATTCTTTATAACCCAACCCCCGGGCCAAGGCCTGGGCTAGGTAGCAACCTCATATTATTCATTTGACGAAATGTGAACTGACATAAATACCATGGCTAACTTTCAATCCGATTACCCCGTTACCTCCCATCAATGCTCTCCCAGCCATCAGACTCTAGCGTCCCTCCTTTCACCAGCCCAGCCAACAACTGACAACTCCTCCCTGATAAACAAGCACCCACGCCGCCACCTCGGACCCCCGCTCTTAACCCATCATCCCTGCTCAATGGCCCTTATTCGACAAGGTACTTTATTTTGTTTGTAGGAATCGGGGAGGTGGGACTAAACAGCAGGGGGAAAAAAAAAAAATAAAAAAAAAAATACTGTTTTGCAGGGGCTGCAATTCAAAGCTGCCCTTTCAGAGCTGCAGAGCACTTGAGGCGCTGACAATAAACATCCAAAAATATAGGAGCATCGTGTCCATCCATCCATATATATATATATGTATATACACGCACACACATTTAATTTAATACAGTGACCAACATCTGTTATCTTTCATACTCTCCTTAACCCTTAAAAAAAAAAAAAGTAAAACAATGTTTTGGGCTACTACGTCCAAAGGTCAATGTAAAGTGAACCCACATTTTACACAGCACCCTTATACTAAACTCATGTTGACAACCACTAAATTCTTTCTATTGCCCTGCACAGGAACTTGTTTTTTAAAAAGTTTTTTTTTTTTTTTCCTTTAAAACTGTAAGCATTTAAAAAGCCTGGCTAAACGATCCACCAGGTGTGAGAAAAGCCTTTTCTATGCAAGCAGCTCTGTGTCAGGAAACCTACACTTTGTAATTAGATTAGCAAGCAAGGACTGAATAGCTCTGATCAAAACATCTTCCCCCCCCACGCATATTGTTTATAGTGCATAACTGATAACTAAGCTTCTCTAGTCATGGTTAAAATCTACTTTAAAATGGGAGTCCTGTGCACTGCAGAATTTAAATGAAGAGGAAGAAGAAAACAAAGTGCACATTCTTAAAAAGCTATAAGTAATCACTTGGCTGCCTTGCTTAAACAAAGCTTTATTTGGAAATATAAGTCATAAAACAAACCCTGTGATTTAACAGCAGCTCTTCAGGAGACCATCGCTTAAAACCCATCTAAGCTAGGGAGTTAAAGAGGTAATTTTTGCCTTTAGGACCTACCTCGCAGCGAACAGGCTGGGGGAAAAGGAGGAGGACAGTCTTGTCCACATGGCCCCAGCTCCAGGGAACACCCCGGATCCCTGCCATGAGAGCTGAGAAGTCCCCAGCCTGGGAGGACGACTTTAGTTTTCTGTCTCTGTGGGTTTTTTCCATGTGGTCAGACAGGCTAGTTGCGTACTGGAGGCGGTTTCGCAACATAAATAGCAGGTTTGAAATGTACTGGCTTCCTGGAGACGCTAAAAGCGGGTGAAAAAGGAGCTGCAGTATGTCAGAGCAGATCAGCCCTACCTGTTCCTGTAAGGAAGACAGATGGGAAATGAAAAATAAGCCCAGACAAGATTCTTCCTAAAGCTTTCATACAAAGCCTATATATTTTTCTTGGAAATAGTGAGGCTGTTTGACAGTCCTGTCCAGTCCAGACCAGAGTCAGTCCCATTTTGTACTGTGGGGCCTGAAACCAGATGCAAACCCTTGTATGAATCAATTTTTCCAAAGAAAGATATCCAATTACTGGATCCTTCTGCTCAGATCAGTACACCTCGTAAATCCCATGGTTATTTCATCCTTCTTGAAACTGTCTTTTAAATATTAGGGCTGGAGCATCAGAACTGAGATCAAAAAGCCTTCTCTGGCTAAAGGACACTGTAGAAATAGCAGAAGACAACAAGAGGATATCCTCCGTTCTTCCTTTTGCAAATCAGGAGACACTTGCCGTACACACAGCTGTCACAGGCGGCCGGGAATGAGAACTTTTCCGTGCTTCAATAACCGTCCTACCCCCTCCTCCTTCTGCTACAAGCTCAGTAGCAGGGAAGAGCCCCGGACACTCACTGCCCCAGTGCAGAATCCAGCCTCGTGCTTAAACTGCTGCTCCGGAGAGGCTCTGACCCAAGGCAGCAATTTAACCTTCTGTCTATGCATTCCCCTCTGCTGATTTTTTTTTTTTTTTTAATTTCCTGTAGGAAGAGTAAACTTTCAGCAGAAAAGGAGGACAGACAATTTTTTAGCGTGATACCAGTAAGGAAAGCTTGATAAAGGTTGACAGGTGAGGGAACAGGCTTTCATTTAAGTCCTAAGCCAGAGCCATTTAAAGGACACTAGAGAACTACCCCTTATCCCAAGACATCCACGAATCTGGAGGATGCGTATGTAGCTTAAAGCTACGTCAGCCTCCTCTCTCCCGACCTTTCCAGGTCTGATGAGTAGCAGCCTCATGAGTAGCTTCATGACTAGATGCTCTCCACCCTCTTATATTTTTTTTTAAATGGAAAAGGAAAAAGAGAGGGGGGAAAAAAAGACAAAATTCATGTCACAAGGAGAGCCAAAAATGTGATTGCAGCCACTAAAACATGCTTTTCATTAAGTAGTTCTCATTTCTACAGGCATGACGAGAAACCTGAGAAAACCTGTTTCAGACTAAGACGATCCCATTCGAACACCCTGGCTCTCTAATTCTAAACTTCAGTCGTCTTTGATATTTCCCCTGCAGTATCAAAATGCTCCTGACAAAGCACTGAAGAGACAAGTACATTCAAATTCTCCTAGGGCTTAACCCCACCGCATTGAAATTAGCACGAGTTTCGCCCCTGACTTCAGCCCTGACAGAACGAGCAACGTCCTCAGGCCAAAAGCATGGGGAAAAGCTTTTCTACAGCTTTCTTTACACGCTTGCACTCGCCTTAGTCCTAGAGATTTCTGTTTGCTTTCAGAAAGCTGAAGGCATAAATGGGCAACGCATTCCACCATGTTTGTGTCCAACCTCATGGCTGGTGGAAAACAAGTAAGGCATTTTTTTTTTTACTGTTTTCCAGGGAGAAAAACAGAAGAACAACATACTTTCTTCAGGTTGGGTAAGCTCACATTAGAAAGTTTCTTGTCTTCGCTATTTCAAGGAATTTTTACAAGTGCAAGGGAAAACAGAACCTCATCAGCTTTTCCCAGTGGTAAAATGGAAGAGCCCTTCATCTCTGAACACCATGAAGCTGCCCTGGTTGCAAAGCAAACCCCAGAAGAAGGGCATCCCTCTTCCAGTCTCCACATTGAGCTAAACGTTTTTTGAAGAGAACAACTCTTTCTCACGAGTGGAGATCCAGTGCAAAATCTATTGGCTCCTCAGGGAGCCAGTCATCCTGAATCCAGACACCTACACTTGGCAATCCTGAAGATACGCATATGATGCATGAGACTATGAAGCTGATCATTCCTGAGGCATTATTGCTCCAGTCTCCTTGGTTTTCTCTACCTGAAGCACCTCACTTGATAAAAAGGACCCCCAAAGGACAACAGAATCCAATTTCCACAAAGTAACCGGGAGCAGACCACATGGACCAGTGCTTGCTAACTCATTTCTTGCTGGCACTATGAAGGCAAACCCTGAGGGACAAAGTTTGTCAGCTCTCTTCTTCTGCCAAATCAAACACACTCTATGTCAATAGCTTTCTATTTCTGGAAAAAACCCCAAGTGTTACACTTCTCCAAAGAAGCCTGCACATAGTCTTTTCCTCCATGCGTGCAGTACTATTTGCCAGCAAACCTATAGACATAAATATAGCCATAGTTAGGGCATGGTCTGGAATAGAACCATTTAACTGTGAAGCCATTGCCTCAATGGACAAGTTCACAGGTGTAATGCTTCCAGGGTGAAATCCCTACATGCCCAGGGAATTTGATGACTAAAAAAAACCCCAGAACTCACAAATTTTTTTTTTATTTTTTTTAGGACTGTCCCCTGTTTCAATTGTAAGAACATTGCAGTATCCCAGCAAGGAAATTTTGCACTTTTTGTCTGCTAAGTAACTGTTACAGAATATTTAAGTTTCTCTTCTTTCCTCATCACGTGGCTTTTGGTCCCACCAGAAGATGTGTAGGTTAATCCCGGTCAACAGCACTTTTAGCACCTTCACATAGGACTCAAAGAGAGAAAAACACTGAGTTTTGAAGCAGATCCCTCCACACCTTCAAATTGGGAGTATTCTTGCAATGATGAGTTTGTGCCAAGAGGTTGATATCTGCGTGGTCAAAGCATTTGCCCTTGGAGGGACTACTGTCCCTGTCTGACTTTCCAGACAGGGTGATACACCACAATGCAGGTGACCGATTCATTAAAACCTCTCTGCCACCTACCTGGAAACCCCCACAACAGCCCTTTCCACCACTGGATCCCACCATCTGAAGATATTTTCACCTAGAATGAGCAAAGTGAGTGATACAGCCCCATCACCATCTTTCTGGCTACTCACTACCAGCACGTACATCAGGGAAGACTTTTCACTGGGGACAGTGTTTCCAAATACTTGGGCTCTCATCAGCATCCTATGGGATCTTCTGGGCCTCTCAAACCTTTTCAGAGAGGTTTAAGCCCCAAGGAGTTGTAGTATCAGTTGGTTGGCGTGGTAAAAGTTGAGGGATTGAGGGCTAATGGTCTGACCCTTTTAAAAAAAGGTGCAGAGATAAGAGAAAGTCCTGGTTTAATCCCACAGGGTAGTTAAATACTGATCCTGTTCTTTCCCTGAGACAGAGGTTCCTATGCACTGCTCCAGTGGGCAGAGGGATGGAGAGCAGCTTCTAAAAGACTGCCTTTTGCAAGAGTGGACGTGTCGACGCAGTGCGTGGGCTCAGGGACCCTTAGTTTAAGGTGACAGCAAACTCAGGTTTGCTGAGATCCACTCCATGACACCCTCGTTCTCCTGCTCAATTGCCCTGAGAGAGTCCTTTCCTCCAAGCAAGCTTGTCCTTCCTCTCATAGCCTGGAGAAGGGGGAAGAGAACTGGGACTTTAGGAGCAGAAAAGTAATGGCATCCTCGACTCTTAGCACTTAAAATTGCACAATGCCTAGACATTTCAGTGAATCAGTGAACAGAGAAATTTGCCACCATTGTAAGCAAAGAATCACCACTTTGGTTCGCAGTGAAGTGGCAGGAGTAGATTTAAGACCTAGATTTAAGATTAAGACCTGATTTGAAAAACCAAAGGATTTTTAATTCTTCTTACCTACTTGAGTAAAATGAGAGAAATACGTATTAGAGAAAATAAACGGGAAAGTATCATGTTCTCTCATCCTTCACGCTTCATCCACTCAGTCTAACTTGGAAACTCTCGGGGCAGAGACCACAACCAAAACAAGCAGGACCGTGGCCTCCAGCATCTGAGAATCCAAACAGCCGCTGCCCAACTCCCAGCCAGTCTCCACTGTGCTAAATAATCATGAAATTAAGGCAATGAATAAAACACCATATTGCATTTTGCAAACCTTAGCTCTCCAAAAATGTGCATGTCTTAGCTCATGAAAGGAGTTGTTTTTAGGGAGGTTGTGTGATTGTTTGTTTATTAGACAGATCAGTGGAGAAGAAAGAAGAGGAATTGTTCAACCCCAGATTATTTTTTTTTAAAACAAAGGTGGAGGTTGGGGAGAGGATAAAAGGACGAAGTGGACAAAAATAATCAAATTTGGAAGAAAGGATGCAAATTAAACAGGCTTGGAAGGAGTTAGTAAAGCGCAAGCAAGACACAGAGACTGAACTAAAGTTAATTACTTTTGACATGATCAGATCATCTGGTTGCATTTCAGGCTGCGTGCACTCTAGGCTGGCCGGCATGAATGGCGAGGGAAAAGAAAGTAACTCTCCCCTCTAGGTCCCTTTGCCAAGTCTGGGCTGCGCGCTCTGTCCGAGATCCCTCTTTCTTTGCGCAGAGAGAGAGGGGGGGAGAGGAGAGAGAAACACAGTTAACCACCTGTCAGGGCTGAGGACACAATAAGGCAGCCCCCAAAAGAGCTTTTCATGCATGCGTAATATATTTGTTCAGCTATTCACTTAATGAAGCTGATAAATGTGATGCGAAACAATAGTCAAGTTAATCTATTTAGTAAAATGTTTTGAGACTCTCAGGCGATGTTAAGGAGGGTAGTGTGTTCGGGGACATTTTCATTTCAATACGCTCATCTCTCCCCTCTTAGGGGGGTTTCAAGCAACCTATGTGAATATAATTTCTTATAAATGTGTCTTTAATGGGTTTAATTCACCCTTGCCAGCTGTTTTTTTAGCTATTTTGTAAGAGCAAAACAAACGTGCCAGGCTTGGAAAGCTAGTTAAAATTAGTTTCGGTCACTGGGGCCAAGCTATATTTCCTGCAAACCATCTGCTTGATTGGCACAATAGAAGGATTTTCAAGAAAAGGGGGGGGGGGGGGGAATCTAGAAGAGCTTTGAACGAACCAACAGTTAGTGTTCCTTGTGCTTGAATTCTAAAGGTGAAGCCTTAGGTGTCTTAATATAGCTTCGCCCCCGCAGCCTCCATTCAAGCATCCGGCGAGGTCGGGAAGCATCCTTAGGGAGCTGGGACACGCCGTGGGAGGGGGGACGGAGCATCCCTCCCCGGAGAGGGGGGGGGAATAGAATAAAAAAAATAAATAAGAAAACAAAACGCTTACACACAGGTTTGGAGAAGAAGCAGCGACGGGGGCAGCGGAGCCTGGACCCTTGTAGAGTATTTCCCCGCTTGGGAAGGGGAGGGGGGAGAAGTTTGGCTTTGGCTTCCCGCATCCAGGTGAAAGCCAAACTTCTCCCCTCTCCCCTTCCCAAGCGGGAAATCGCCCCGGGAAAGACTCGGGGTGGGGGGGGGAACGTCCCCCGCGGGGGAGCGAGCAGAGCCGTGGCGGTGATTGAGACGTCCGTCTCCCGGGGGGGGGGACGGGGACAGGCGGGGAGAGGGATGGAGCTCCCCGGCGCGACTCCGCTCCTCTGGTCCAGCCCAAGGCGAGCTCTTTGGTCTCCGGATTTGAAGTGCTGTCTCTCCCAATTTCATGCGGATTATCAACCTCGGACCGGGACACACGCAGGCTTCAAATCCTATCCCCCCCCCGCCCCCGCCCCCCCCACCTCCGCTCCCGGCGGTTTTGGGGTGGGTGTTTTGGTTTTTTTCCTTTTTTTTTTTTTTTTTCAAGCGACAAAGAAAGTGAGTGACTTTCAAGAAATAAATTTGAAGATAACGACATTAAAATGAATGGCAGGAAGCACAAAACGGCGTGAGCATAGGTCAAACGGCATTAGTCACAGGTTTTATCCTGAGACATTAGAATTCCCTTTCTCTTAAATGATCACTGCCTTTGAAAAGAAACTTCCAAAGGAGATCACTTAAAATAAGATCCTTTCGTCTGATTTCTTGGTTTCTTATGGTCTATCTTCCCTTTCAATAGATGTCTAGTCCCTTTTGCCTTGGTGCTTAAGGAATTCTTTATGAGTGTGCTCAGACGCATCACAAGGAAGAACTGGGTCCACGTGTGCCCCAGCATGCGTTTGACCCAACCTTCCAGAAAATGTCAGACCCTCTTTTTTAAACCAGAGAAATTAGCAGCAGTTGGTCTATAGTGAGGCAAAATGCCCCCAATGTATATGTAAAGAAAGGAGTAAATCATCTCAAAGGAAACGTATAATGACTGTAAAAAACGAAGTGTTCGCGGAGCAGCCCGGGCGGAGCTGTGTTGGGACATGCGGGGGGGTGACAGAGCAGGAGCGGGCTGCGAGAGGGGCAGGGAGCAGGGGACAGAGGCGGGGGGGGCTGGGTAGGGAGGGTGGCGTCAATTATTTTATTGGGAAAGCCCTGTTTGCTTTTTCCGTTCGCTACCGCCCCACCCGCTTGCGAAATAACACCTTGGGAGCAGCCGTGCGTATAAACGGGCTTGAGATAAGCCCGGGTGGCGGGGGGGTGGGAGGCAAGCTAAAACCGGAGCAGGACGGGGCAGCCCCCCACCTTCCCCCCACCTCCGGACACCCCCCTCGGTGCCCGAGCGGTGCCGGCCGGGGGCGGGGGGGCAGGTGCCGGGGACCCGCCGCGCTGCCCGCCAGCATACACACACACCCCCCCCGAGCCCTTTGGGCTCTGTCCGCTCCTTCCTTCCCTTTTTTCTTTACCTGCTAAACGTCAAGATTAACAAAACTGGGGCGGGGGAGGGGGAGGGGGGGAAACTCCAGCGAGGTTTGATTTCAAAGTGATGCTTTCAGATCTTCCAAGTCAGCCTTCTGCAGATGCTCATCTGCTGGAGGCCGGCGTACAGCACCGGGAAAGCTTGTCAGGATCATACAATTTCGAGGGCTGATTCCGTCCTCTCCAATAAATAACTTTTTGATTTGAATCAAGGGAGAGGTTTAACAGACTTTCTTTCTTCCCTAATGTGATATAAATCGCAGATGCACTTTTATTGAATGGTTAAAGCATCGACATGGAGATAATCAACACAAAACGTCCGGACAAAAACCATCGAGAGAAATAAAGCTGGTTAATAAGATTTTTGAGAAAGCTTTGTGTTAAAAAGTAAAAAGGGAAAACAGCTGAAGGTGACAGTTAGTTCATGGTTAATAGGATAAAGGCTGCATGGTTGAGCTGCACACTTCTGCTTGCAAAGGTTCAGCCGCACCAAAGGACTGAATAGGGTGCTTTTAAAACATAGGACATTTAACACATCTGTTATAGTCTTTAACAGAGAAATCAGGTAAAACCACTCTCAATAGTTGCATTCATCACCCAACTCCAAAGGAAATTAACTACACTTGCGCCTATTTCCATATTTGCCCTCACGAACAAAACCTCTCTGCCAGAGAAGTCCTCGCTTTCTACTTTTCTGTTAGACGATGTCATTTGTCCCTCGCACGAAAGTTGAGGGACTTTGGGCTCTGCGGCACCGAGCTGAATACACCTCCAGGAATTCTGCACTCGCCCGCAGCTCAAAAGCGAGTTGAGGTGAATTTGGCGGCGGCGAGGAGGCTTCGAGTCACCGATACCGATAAACCCGAGACTAGCTCAGACTACTTTTAGCCAAAAGGATCCCAATGCTACAACGTCGCCTTCGTTTCCCCTATTTTTAATGTAGATGAGCTTAAGAGGACCAATAGATTGAGAACCTGAGGGGGCTGCTCTGGTTCCACAAAGCTGTTCAGATCCTTTTCATGTTCGATGTTCAGATTTTTCTCGCAGCGGAGTTCTTACCGGCTACAATAAAGCTTACATTTCGGTCCGAATTGGGCAAGCCTCTTGCCTGAGCACACATACGCAAGACTTTTAAGGAGTTCGGGTCCTGAAAGTAGAGGTTGATACCCCAAAACTCACTTTCTGCCTGACCTTTGCCGTGCAGATAGAAAAATAACCCCAACTACAGCACAAATTTTGCCGCATACTGATAGCAGGGGGCAGAACACGCTCAAACCGCGATGGGATCCGCTCTCCGAATATTTTTTCTCCCTCCTCAGAGCTTAGTTCCACGTTGTCTAATTTGTATTTTCCATTCCACAAAACCCGTGTTTTTCTGAGAGTCCGCAGATAAGTTTATATGAATATTTATTGATTTATTTCCTAAACTCAGCAGGGGAGCGGCAAATAAATTTAGTGCTTTCTTTAAATAATTCCCTTTCTACGAGGCAAGATGTCATTCGAAACTTTTAAATAGGCATTTAATTAGCCTGTGTGTGTTGCCTCTGAACAAAACCCTGCTGGGAGCCTTTGGAGCGCTGTATTCCAAAGAGGCGGTCAATATGCAAAATTGATGACTACACTTTCTTTGTGGCGGGGCCATTGTGCCCCGGTTGCTTATGAAGTCTAATCCAATCATAAATTGCAGCCCCGGACCAATGGAGAAGCCCGGAGCTCGCCCTGAATGAAGCTCAAGTGGAGAACTTTGTTGAACCCCATTGTTGGGGCTGTCACTTTTGAAAGAGCCTCAGCGGGGCTGACCACTATAAAACCCATCGTCCAGGAGGAAGGGGCAGAGAGAACCCCGCCAGGCTCGCTCGCTGGATCTTTACTAAACGAGGTTTGCAAAACAGAAAACAAAACAAAACAAAACAAACAAACAAGAAAACCAACCCAAAAAGCAAGCAAACAAACAAGCGAGCGGCCCCAGCCCTGCTCGGCGGACGGCCCCTGCGATGATGTTCCCCAGCCTCATCGCCCCCCCGGCCGTCTACCCAAGCCTCCTGCGGCCGACCCCCACCCTCACCTTGCCTCAGTCGCTGCAGTCAGCTTTTTCCAGCCATTCCAGCTTCCTGGTGGAAGATTTGATCCGGATCAGCAGGCCCACCGGTTACCTGCCCAGGACTGGCCCCCCGCCCAGCATGTCCCCCCCGACCTCGGCCACCAGGACAGACTCCGGGACGCCGGAGCTCGCCAGCTCCACCACCGCCGCCGGCTCCAGAAGGATCTGTTCGCCACAGACATCCAGCAGCGAATCCACTTTCCTGAAGTTTGGGGTCAACGCCATCCTCTCCTCCGCCCCCCGCACCGGTAAGCGGCCCCCGTTCCCGACCCCCCGCTCCGGGGCTCCGCGGAACCCACCGCCTGCAGGAGGAGGGTGGTGGCGGGGGGGGGATGGAGAGGAGGAAGACGGTTTAGGAAGGGGAGGGAGGACCGAGTACGGAGCTGCGGAGCCCTCCGGCATTACCGGTATTTAAGGGCGAGCGCTGGCTGGGTGCTAGTCCCGCTCCGCCGCCCCTAGAGCGTCCGCAGGACAGGCGGGAGGATCAGGCAGCGGGGGGGGGGTTCCACCGCCGGGATCTCCTGGGTGACTCTGCCATCCCGGGGGCCACTTGCCTGCCAAAACCCTCGCAGCAGAAATGCCGCTTTTCCCAGGCGGTTCCGAGCTCAGTTTGACTTTTTTTTTGGGGGGGGGGGGGGGGAGAAAAGTACCACCGCAGTGGTCCCCAGACCAAGCGACAGACCCAGCCGTGCCGTCGGTCGAGTGCAACCGGTGGAAACCCTCTGCTTAATTTCATTTTTATTTATTTACTAGAAACGTCCCCTGCGTTGCTTCAGAGCGTCCCTCCCAAGACTTTCTCCTTTCCGTACTTTGAAGGATCCTTCCAGCCCTTTATCAGATCTTCCTATTTCCCAGGTAGGTCTCTAAAAATCCCTCTCTCTCCCGGCGGATCCCGGTGATATTTCTCCGTGTCCCGTCCCCCCACCCCCGCCTCCCGTATCCTCCCCCGGGGGTTATGCTCTAGTTCAGAGGTTGGAGGGAGTACAACATTCAAGCATCAGTCGCGCCAATTTGATGCCCGATTTAGCACAGGCAGTGACTGCTTGACATTCCCTGCCCGCTCCCCACGCTGATCGGCAAATTAGCCGGGATTGTCACGGTCCCGAGGCGAGGCGGGTCCCCCTCCTCCCAGGCAGCCCCCCCCCCCCCCCCGCCCCAACTTCCCGTCCCGTCCCGGGGCCGCGCCGCCGCTTTCAGCACCACGAGGGGAGCGGTCAGCTCCCGCCGCCGCCCGCGCTCCGCTCCCGCGCAGCCCCGGCGGACGCGCTCCGCGCAGGCGGAGGGAGGCAGAACTGCCCTGAAAGCTGCTCTCCGCCCTGTTCCCCTTCCCCCAAATCTTTCCGCCCCCGCCGGGTTGCTGGGTTTACAGGCGGATCGAGGGTACCGCGGGCGCGGCTTTACTTCCCTCCTCCTCCTTCTTCACCGCGCACTAACCCTCCTCCCCTCCTTCACCTTGGGTCTCCCACTTCATCGCTTCTCGTTTAGACCGTCAGCGGTGTTCAAACGACACGGTCTGGGCGAGAAAGCAGGCTACCGGGCGTACGACGGCGCTGAAGTGTTATGATGCAGAGAGAACAATTAAAAAAAAAAATCTAATTACACAAACAAGCTATTAATTTAAAAAGAAAACAGGGAAAGGGAGAGAGCGAAAAAAAATAACCCAAGCTCTTCCATTCATCCTTCGGATAATGGAATTTGCTTCCTTTCTCCAGCATGTGAATAGCCTAACAAAAACAACTTGAGCTTTATAAATAGCTTTTCATGTCCATTTAATGAAAATGATTTGGGGAAAGAGACGATTGTGCCATCAGTATTCTCCCGAGGAGCTTGGCATGCCGTTGTGTTTAGTTTGAAAGTGTAAATCTCTTTTGTTCCAATAATATATGGCGTTAGCTGCTTGTCCTCAGTCTTTTTCTGTTAGTTCATTACTACACAATTACCATTCACGCTTCATTAGCATCTCTGTCTCTCTTGGGGAGGTTCCCCCCCCCCCTTTTTTTTTTTTTAAAGACGAAATTCTGCCCTTTTTATCATACCAATGCCATTGAGAACCAGGCAATGTGCTAATTAGCTGTTACTTTTCATGTCTTCGGCTTGAATTCTCCAACTTTGGGGGGGGGGGGAGGGTGGGGGAGAAGAGATTAATATAAAAAGATGAATACTGATTGATCAAAACTGCATCTGAAGAGGAGCGGTTTTGTTCAGAATCAGAAAAGTCCTCATTTTCATCTCAAGCATGATAAAGCATCTGAAATGATAAAAGCGCCTGAAAAAAAAAAATCAAATGCTTCTGAGTGGGAGAGAAAGCTTTTTTATTATACCTCTATCTTAGCCGGTACGCCTCACTTTGCCTTTTCAGGCCGGAGACCTTTGAATCTCCCAACAAAACCAGCCACTATTGATCCATTTTACACGTTTGAATTGATAGATCTAATCCCAGTGATCACGGGCTGAAAGGGGGGCGCTTAGTTAAGCCTAAAGCTCCTTTTCACAGCCCCAGGTCGATGGGTGCCCACCCGAAGGGCAGGGAGGGGGTGGTGGGGTCCAGTCCCACTCTACTCAGTGCTGTGTTTCCCCTCTGCAGCCACCTCTGCCGTGGTCCCCATCCCCGGCACCTTCTCCTGGCCGCTGGCCGCCCGTGGCAAGCCCCGCCGTGGCATGCTACGTCGCGCCGTTTTCTCTGACGTGCAACGCAAGGCACTGGAGAAGATGTTCCAGAAGCAGAAGTACATCAGCAAACCCGACAGGAAGAAGTTGGCAGCCAAGCTGGGCCTCAAGGACTCGCAGGTGAGAGAGGCGCTGGGTGGGGAGGGTAGAAGTGGTGCAGGGAGCTGGGCCCTCCATCCCTGGGGGCAGCTTGAAAGAAGCGGACAGGAGCAGGGAGAGCTGCCCATGACCAGGAGAAAGTCCAAAGCAAGTTACCGGGCCATGAGCATCCACAGAGCCAAGAAAGCGGCGCAATTCCCAGCTGGGCAAGTAGGTCAGGACAGACCACGGCCTTATTGGCCCCCAGCCCCTCTCTTAGGGTCCTCAAAGACCAGGTTCTGTGGTTCCTGTTAGCTTCGGTATAGGCATGAGCAAGGTTTCAAGGGTGCAACCAAAAGGCCTTTCTCGGTCCTTGTTTTACTGAACTGTTTCATTTCTGGGTGGTTTTCTCCTCTCTAGGTGAAGATCTGGTTCCAGAACAGGAGGATGAAGTGGAGAAACTCGAAAGAAAGAGAGCTCCTCTCTTCTGGTGGCTGCAGAGAACAGACCCTACCGACCAAGTTCAACCCTCACCCAGACCTCAGTGACGTAGGGAAGAAGTGTTCAGGAGAGGAGGAGGAGGAGGAGGTTCCCCCCGTGTGCCCACCCAGCCCCCGGCATCCCTTAACCTACCACCAGTCCCCAGAACATCTGCACTTGAGGGACAGACTGGACTCCCAGATGTCTCCTTCTCCATCCCATTCTAGCAGCCCCAGCAAACCTTCAGACTTCTCAGACTCAGAGGAAGAGGATGATGAAGGGGAAGAGGAAGAGGAGGAAATAACAGTCTCTTAGATCACCCTGCCCGCCCCTACCATCACACGGGGACATTGCAAAGATGTAAATAAAACAGAGTGCTATAAATTGAAGAGGTCATGTCCCACCCAAATGTCCACATGCGTCTCCAGTGCAGGTTCTTTATCACGTAGCTGCAAGGCTTTCTAGTTATATGTATTCCTTATTTTTCTGCCCCATGTGGAGGTTTTCACATTCACAGCATCTGCTAACATTTCATAACTCTCTCTGCTTAACAATCAACATTTGCTCCATTAGCTACCTTCTGCTGAAAGCAGGTCACAGGCAGCTCCTTGCTTTACAGCAGGGAGGAAAGTATAGCCTTCTTGAGAAGGGACCTTTTTGTCTCCCAGATAGGAAACAACAAAAAATACAATACAGATGCTGTGGCCATTTTTACTACCTTTCAAGGGAATTTCCAGCTACCATTAAGATTTCAAAACCCTGAAAACTGGTCTGATGTAGCAACCCTCTCCTCCAAAATTAAATAACATTATTGAGGGACACAGACCAAACGCTGCCTCCCTCCTCACCCCAAATAGCACGATACTTGGGCAACAGACCTGTTGAAATCCCTGGAATGACTAAGGTATAATGCAAGTGTGCCTTGTGTAATGGAGACCTTATATATTTATATGTTTTTCATTTTAATTTATGCATCAATATTCTATTAGAAGCACTGTCTAACCCACCTTTTTGCCCACGGGCTTGTGCTTCTTTTCCGCTTTGCTTCTGCTATCCATGGTGTGGACAGAGGAAAGTGGATGTGCCTCTTTGATTTTTTTTTTTTTTGACTGAACTTTGCTGTCTTTGCACAGCTTATATGAACTGTACACTATTTTGTACACTTACTCTGTATGGATGTTTTATACCAAGGTTATTGTGAATGAATATAACGATGGCTCAGCAAGATTTCTCTCCTTTTTTTAATTAAATGGCAGCTAAACTACAGAAAAATGTAGCTGTTTAATTTTGTAACTTATAAAGAAACGCTTTTATTTTGTATTTTACCATGTACAGACTTTAAATATGTATATATAATAAAGCAAATGATTGCCAAATAAAAAGAAAAAGTAGATTTCCAAGCTTGATCATTCAGTAATACTTGATTCCTGCCTACAGGTTGTTGTAGTTTGTGTCTGGGGCCAAACAGAGAAAGAAAAGAGAAGTGCATTTTATCAACAGCGTAGTGATTCTCTTCAAATCAGCTTCAAATTAAATAGCCTTACAAAAATATCTTCCTGTGTTTTAAGTATGGAGTGACTCAACCAGAGGATTAAAGGTTTTCTACAGTCACTCCCCTCTAAAGACCTTCTGACTCCCCTCCTTCCTTCCAGTTATTATTGCCCAGGTAGGTCATGGTGGACACTTGCCCCCCATCACCCTGTTAAGATACAACAGTTTGTAGACCGGGAGCATGTGATTAGACTATGCTTATGGGGTAGAGAAATAGAATGAAAAAGATAGAATTAAGACAACTCTTCAGCCTTAAGTCCAGTCAAGGATCACTTCTACGATGCAAGGCAAATACATAACTACTTGCGTATTTTTGTTTTAGATACAAATACACACTACAGAAACGTCAATGTTTTCCTGCTCACATACAGGTAGCGGAGTCCTTGTGAAAGAGATTTCATTACAAAGTTAGTTATTTTCCACTCCGCAGGCTCTGACTAATGCCCACCACTCATGACATGCCAAAACAACGGAAATAAACGCAGGAGACATCACCTGAACCCCACTATCCCTTTAAGCTCCATTTCACTACAGCGTCACAGCCACAAGGAAAAGCATGAAAGGGAGAATGATTAGATGGAAGTGACCACCAACAATCACCTAGTCCAACTGACTGACTGCATCAGGGCTGACCAGAAGTTAAAGGACATTGTCCAAATGCCTCGTAAACACTGCCAGGCTTGGGGCATCGACCATCCCCTCTAGGAAGCCCATTCCAGGTCTCCAGCTACTCTCCAGTTAGATAATTGGACCCACCTAATTCGGGACACCTTGTCACTTTAATCATCTCCTACCCCTTACAGCCATTAGCAATTGATAACATAAACCTGAGAGAGGGCAGCATTTACCCCACAAAACACTAAAGAAAGTGAAATGGCATAAGGGTTGGTTCATTTTTAAAAAAAAAAAAAAGAGCTTTTCCAAAAATGCAACTTATCTCCCAAGCATACCTAAAACATCACAAAAATGTGCATTAAGCAGCAACTGGTGCAATCTACCCAACTGCTCATACAGGCTTGAATAAGAGAGCGGTTACGTGTATTATCAACAGTGTGTATGTTAGAGCATATGTTGTTTTCCATCCATTGACTCTTTAAATGATAGAGCACCCCGGGACAACTATTTATAAGTCAAGTTTTACTAGTCCAGTACGCATAAGACCATAGTTAGGTAACTTATAAGGACAGACCTAATTCAAACCCCGTATTTTGTTTCAAAATTCATAGGCAACTCCGGAGACCACAGGTCCCACCACACAGACCACAACACTCAAGAAAGGAGCGTGTTCCAAACCAGAACAGGTATCGCTTATACAAATTCAGTGTTCGACAGAAGCTACTAATCATCTTACACCCTCTGCTCTTTACAGCTTGTCTGCACTTGGAGTCTTACCAAAACCAATTATTTCAGACTACTCCTTTCGGCACAAGGGCTATTACATCTTATTCTGCCAGACAAATAGCCTCACTAAAGGAAAAATAACCTGGAATTGCCACTTAACAGGGGAAAACCCTTACCTGAAATGCAACACTTATCAATCTTACCCTTACACACACCCCCATCTCATAGCAAGAAGAACATTGTATGACCACCAAGCACAACCATTTGAGATTCAGGGATACCTTAGTATGAAATTAAAGAGTTGCTTTAGTATTTTTACTTACCAACAGCTGCCAGACTGCATCCAAAGCTTGCAGGAAAGGAGTCTTCCTTGCAAAGGCTTCCATTTTATACTCTGATGGTGAAGCCAGAGCTCACAGCCACCATGTGATGGCTCATGCGGGACACCTGTGCCAAGGGAAGTCCTGCAGAAGAGCTACCCTTTCTGAGGTCTTATGTCAGATGCGTACTGTTCGCTTACCTCCAATGGGGAGAGATTCCATCTGTTTTAGGAGTACCTGATGAGAATTGGGCTTGCTCCTGCTGCGCAGGACACTGGGAGTTCAGCTTGGGCGTATTTCTAAGAGCAAACTGTATCATAATTTGCTGTTAAGAGTGTGAGAGGCCCCCTTTCCCTATTCCCTGAAGCTAGCTAATCTTCGTTGAGGCCAATCCAGGACTGCTGGCCCTGGAAATTATTTTTTAATATATTAATTTTTTATGCAACTCTCCGTGTGCTTTGGGAAAGGAGGAAAGGTGATAAGAAGCCTTTCCTACCTTCAGAGATGGAA
Organism: Chroicocephalus ridibundus; assembly: GCF_963924245.1. Lineage (NCBI taxonomy): Eukaryota > Metazoa > Chordata > Aves > Charadriiformes > Laridae > Chroicocephalus > Chroicocephalus ridibundus. The sequence goes on along the minus strand of NC_086287.1, from coordinate 5,201,015 downwards.
AGGTTTCCAAATTGACTAGTAGCCTCCATAGTTTTTGAAACTGTGGAACAAAGTAGTCCTGGATGTCACGCACTCCCATAACAACTGCTGCTGTATGATATTAAAGTGATCTTTTTAAAGACCTGGTGGCCCAGATTGGTCTTGTATGTCCTTCTTCTCACAGCCAGGATGGAAATATCTGACACCAGGGAACGGGAAAGGCAGAGAGGGGGATTTATCTTTGGTGACTGTGAGCTCAGGGCAGCAAATTCTCAGTTATTTTGTCCCTTAAGAAACCAGCTGGTTCAACATCTGTGCCTGCTGTAACTCTGATCTCCCCCAGTGTGGGAGAGTGGCTTTTGGACGGGGGAAGAAAAGAAAATAAATCAGTTTCTCAGGGAGTCTGTGCTGTTGTTACTCGCAGAGCTGTACGGCGGCATCCTCCATGCCTGGGGCGTGTGGGGCTCCATGGTGGCACCCCTCCAGTCCCGCTGCCCAGCTGAAAAGCTGCTCAGTCAGTGCCCTGCACAAGTGGGAGAGCTGGAAGTGTTTTCACCTGTGCCACAGCCGGGGCAGACAAGAAAGGCAACCTCCAGCACCAGGAGCACTGCACCAATACTGCCGTATGCCCATTGAAAAAACACTTATCCATACGTGTAGAAATCATCTAATAAGCCACAAATAGTAACACTACATGCAGGAAAGCATGTTTATTCCACTGTCTTTCCTAACAACAGTAAGGAACACATCCTTGAGCTTGAGAATGTCATGCTGTTGTCATGAATGTCAAGCATCAATGTTGATGCTTGAGCATCCCCCCAAAAAAAAAATTAAAAAATAAATCACTTCTTTTGAACAACACCTGTCCTCCAGGAAAGTTTGAACATTACAATCATCTTAAAGAAATAGCTCCCAAGAGGTAAGGCCATAGTTTCGAGAAGAAACCAGAACACTCAGGCTCATGAAAGGCAGGCAACTGCCAGTGCTAACCCCCACGTGAATTAAAACCTGCCTTCTTTGAAGAAAGACCCAAGTTCATTCCTCAAAAACGCTGATGGCATTTAAAAAAATATTTGCCCAGGAAGATTAAGGTAGAGTTTGACACAAAGGCTATGGGCTCTACTATTGTCAAGAGGAACAAGACAGGGTCTCGCTCCTGGTTGTGTTCATCTTCTCCTTCCCAACCTATGCACATGCATTGGCACATATCTGGGCCCAAAGTGATCAGTTTGAAGAGCAGAAAACTGAGCAGTTATCTTGATTTGCTCTGATCTCAGCTGGTCTAGCACCTAGAACTGCCTCACCGGTGCATCAGAAGCATACCTGGCAGAAATGCTCAGCGAGGATGGGAAGGAGGTGTAGAAGATCATCCCTTCTGCCAGCCCTTGGTATTAAATAATCTTAGATGTACATCTCTAGGGCTATTGTATTTTTCAACCAGGATTGAATCTGATCTAAATAAATAAAATCCTTCAAATGCCAAAAGCCATAACAGCATTGCTTTCCCAACTCACATGACAGGGATATAACACCAGGGAAAGCCCAGCGGAGTAGCCAGGACCTCACAGGAGTGCTTTTACTGATCACGCATAAGTGCTAGGTGTGCTGCTTTTACATAGTTTTACCTCCCTTGTAATCAACAAAGGGTTAAAATACTTCATAGAGCAGCCCAGGTTGGAAATGATCTGGAAAGATCCTCTGGTCCTATCTTTTGTGGGAAAGGGGGGCTACATGAAAACTTTTACCCTGTTCAATCACACCTTGAAAAACCTCCAGTGACGGGAACTCCACTGCATCCCGAGGAAGTTGTTCCAGTGAACGATTGTTCTCACTGTAAAAAATGTCTTTCTTATATCGAGATAAAAACCTCTCCTCGTGCAACTTGTTCCCCTTGGCCCTTGTGCCTTCCATGTGTGTCCTTGTGAAAAGGAGCCTCCATCCTCTTTGTAGCTGCCCTTTAAGTACTGGAATATCGTGATGAGGTCCTCCCCAAGCCTTCTCTTCTCCATGAGAAGATGCCTAACCTCTTCAGTCTTTCCTTATGAGGAGGTTCTCTGGCACTTTGATCAACTTTGTGGCCCTCGATTGGACCCTTTCCAGTCTTTCCACATTATTTTTTAATTGTGGGGACCAGAACTGGGCACAGTACTCCAGGTGTGGCCTGACAAGTGCCGAGCGGAATGGTCTTGTCTCTTATCTCTGTTAGCAATGCCCCTGTGGATGCAGCCCAGGGTCTGATTTGTCTTTGTTGTGCTGCTGATTCACGTTCAGCTTGTTGTCCAGGACGTCCAGGTCCCTTTCAGCAAGGCTGGTCTCCAGCCACACAGCTCCTAATCTGTACTGGGCTCTTTGGTTAAGTCGTCCCCCCTTTGTTAAACTTCACAGTGCTCTTGCTAGCCTGCTCTTCCAGCCTGTCCAGGTCTCTCTGTAAGATGGCTCTTTTTTCTGACGTGTTCACCTCACCACCCACTTTAGTGTCACCAGTTGGTGAGGGGGCTTTCAGGCCCATCCGCCAGAAGACGTTGACCAGCGTGGGGCCCAGTATTGACCCCTGGAGCACTCCGCTTGTCACAGGCTGAGTACAACCTATTGACCACCAGCCTCTGAGTGCTGCCTGTTAGCCAATTTCCTAATTCATCACTCAACCAATCTGTATTTTGCCAGTTTGTCCAGGAGAGGGCTGTGGGAAACAGTGTCAAATGCTTTACTGAAGTTCAGGTAAACGCCATCTACTGTGCTCCCCGTGTAGACAGAATATGCTATTTTGTTGTAGGAGGTGATCACGTAAGTCTGGAGTGATTTGCCTTTGGTAAATCCATGCTGGTTTTTCCCAGCCACCTGCGTTATTTGGTTTGTAATACTTTCTAGGAGAACTTGTTCCATTACTTTCCCAGAGACCGAAGTAAGACTAATGGGCCTGCCGTTTCCTGGATCCTCTTTTGGGCTCAGGTGGGTTTGACACTTGCCCTTTTCCAGTCATCAGGGGTATCCCCTGATCGCCACAACTTTTCAGAGGTTATAGACAGTGGCCTTGCAACAATGCCAGCCACTTCTCTTAACGCCCTGGGGTGGGTTCTGCCTAGGCTGTAGATTTATGTCAGTTGAACCCTTGCAAGAGGATGCAGACCAGCTCTCCCTCCACTACCGGTGGGTTGATATGTAACGTTGTGGTAGCTACGAGGCCGTGAACTGGGGTCCAGCTACGCCAGTAAAGACAGAGGCAAAGACGGTCTTGAGAACCTCTGCCTTGTCAGCATTATTTGTAAGTAGTTTCCCTGCCCTGTTTAGCAACGGGCTTGAGCTTTCCTTGTGCTTCTGCCTACTGCTGAAGAACCTGTTCTTGTTGTTCTTGACATCTTTGGCCAATTTCAGTTCTAGCTGAGCCTTAGCCTTCCTGACTGCAGCTCTGCATGCTCCAGTAAGGTTCTTATAGTCCTCGATGGATATTTGGCCACCTTCCCATAGCCAGTATTTGTCTTTGTGTGTGTTTTTAAGCACACCCAAAAGCTAAGCCAAGGTGGTCTCTTGTTCTGCCTTATTTCTTTCCCTTTGTAGGGGGATGGACTGTTCGTGTGCTTCCAGGAAGCTGTTCTTAAGTAACTCCCAGCACTCACATTCTCCTATGCCCTCCACAGGTGCTCCCCATGGACTCCCTCACAGCTGGGCTCTGAGCATATTGGAGCTGGCACTTCTGAAATCAAGGGTCTTTGTCCTACCACTTGTCTTCAGTGTGCTTAGAAGGACCTTCAACCCCACAATGTTACGATCACTGTACCCAAGGCTACCACTGATAGTTAGTGTTGGAAAGTAAGTCTTGTTGATTCGTGAGCGGTTAATCTAGCAATGTGCTATTCCTAGTCGGCATGTCCAGCATCTGCAGCAGGAAGCAGTTGTCAATGCCTTCCAGGAACCTGATGGATCACTTGTGCTCTGCTGTGCAGAACTAGATTGATTTAGCAGCCAAGACTGATGGGGGGGGGGGGGTGGGGACCGGGGCTGGGCAGAGAGCAGGCGGCTGAAAACAGTGGAATAAAGTTGCCAGAAAAACTGTTGTTGATGAAGTTTAGTGGCTCGCGCAGACCTGAGCTTACACAGTTGTTCCTCCCTCACTGGGCTTGGGCTTTGTGTCCTAACATCTGTTTTGCACTGGGTGGTGCTGGTTCCTTATGATCCCAGAAAGAAAGGCACTCAGACTCGGTCAAGTATCAAAGTGCTATTTATTAGAGCTAATGCTGTGAGATCATAGAGTCATAGAATTGTAGAATCTTCATGGTTGGAAAGGACCTTTGAGATCATTGAGCCCAACCATACACACACCAAAAAAAACCACCACCCCCCACCCCCCCCCAACCTACAATCTCTGCCACTGGACCATGCCCTGAAGTGCCACATCTAGATGTTTCTTAAACACCTCTAGGGATGGTGACTCAACCCCCTCCCTGGGCAGGCTGTCCCAGTGCCTGACCACTCTTTCAGTAAAGTAATTCTTCCTAATATCTAACCTAAACCTCCCCTGCCGCAACTTCAGACCATTTCCTCTGGTCCTGTCATTATTCACCTGGGAGAAGAGGCCAACCCCCACCTCTCTCCAGCCTCCTTTCAGGTAGTTGTAGAGGGCAATGAGGTCTCCCCTCAGCCTCCTCTTCTCCAGGCTAAACATGCCCAGCTCCCTCAGCCTCTCCTCATATGACTTGATATGATGACAATGGCATAGATAATACTATGTGCCTTTAGAGAGTGGGAACCCTGAGTGGTGTGGCATCAAAGGGGCCTCCAATCCACACACAGCATGCTGGTCACACCTCACCCATAAGTGTGGTTGTTCAAGGTATGATAGTATTTTCCAGTCATCATTTCTGCTGTCAAAGGAACTTCTTGCTGCACGGTTAGATAACGGCAAGGACACACGAGTGGTTTAATCCCTGTTACCCAGCAGGACCTGCTCGTTTAGAATGAGCTGGAGGAGTTTGTCTTGTGGACAAGGAATTTGTGCAGCACAACACAGGCCTGAAGGCCAGGCTGGTCTTGCAGCACAGGCCAGCAGAGCACAGGCCTGGGCATATTCAGGTTAGCATGGATCACCAAGTCCTTGATGTACAATCGCCTTTCAGTCAGGATTACTACAAAAGCTCACTGAAAGCATCCTCCTCCTCTCTGCCTGTGGATCCCATCTCATGTTAAGGTCCTTCAGACCTCCTAAGTGCCCAGCCCCACGTTGATGAATTTACAGGAGCAAGAGGAGGAATTACCCATGCTTAGCCAGAGCATGGTCTCCATGCCCTGTAACTAGGTCTGCTTTAGCCTCCAGCAAAGGAGCAAATCTAAAGTATCTGTGTATCTGAACAACCTGATCTAGTTGAAGATGTCCCTGCTCACGGCAGGGGGTTGGGCTAGATGACCTTTAAAGGTCCCTTCCAACCCAAATGATTCTATGATCAAGGAAGGAGAGAGAAACATGGATTTCTCTGTGTGGCTAAGCAAACGGAGGTGTTGATGGGGAAATATTTGCCTACAGTCAATCCCATTGCCATTGGCAGAGATGGGAGTTGTCCTCATTTGCTTTTCTCTGCTCTAACCCCCAAAAGTCTTCTCCTGATAAGCAAGGAGAGGGTGGGAATGACTGTGGGCTTTTAGGGTCCATGAGCTCCTCTCCTGCTGACATACCGCAAATGGGCCTTACGAAAAGCAGCCTCACATGGGTGCTCCCTGTGCCAAGTGGGGGCTATAAACTGTGAAGCTGAGAGAAACTGCTTTATTCACATTAAAAGCTAGAAACCACTGAAGAGTAGGTGTCTCCACGCCACAAGCCTTGTTATCACACCTAACATGGAGATCGGTATCAGAATCATCAGCATCAGTCAAGTGGTAAAATGAGGTCGTGCACAAAGTGCAGAAGAGAGGATGGGAGCCTGAAGGGCATCAGGAGGTATTTCCTCTCTGGTTCTTGATGTGACACCTTCAAGGTATCAGTCGAAAAGGTTAGTGGGAAGTGAAGGGTTTAAGTACGTGTCACAGGCTGCGGACCGAGCTCATAAAATGGCTCCGGTAATTTCCCCTTCGATTGCACAAAGGACGTCAGCACCGATCCTACGGCACTGAGAAGTGATGAGGTGGATCCAGGAAGGATATAAAATAGGGTGCTGGAAACAGAAAAGCAGGGCAATACAGGTTAAAGAGAAGATGAGGTAAAGGAAAAAAAACCGCGAAGATGAGTGTACAAGACAGCGTGCACAAAAAACAAGACCATGGGGAAGGGATGGGGAGGCCAAAAAAAGGAAAGAAAGGGAAAAAGAGTTCCTGAGGGATATTAAGCATTTTGGTGCCAGTCCAGTATTGATTCAAACGTTGTCCAAGATCAGGGCTGGAGTGTTTTCCAGGGCCAATTCTAAAACACAAAATTCTGTGAATCAAAGCAAGTTTACAGAACGTGGAAAAATCTGCTTCAGCATGTCCAAAACTATCCTGCCTCTGGGAAATTGCTGTGGAGGGACAGATGAAGACCACATCATGGAAGATCAGCTCTGAGTTACAGTTTGCACTGCTGCGGTATTAAAAGAAAAGTGAAGACTACTTTTAAATTAAACTAACTTGAATGCAGATCAGTTTTCAGCAGAATTTCTTCTCTTTCAAAGCTCTTCCTTTGATACAGGTCAATCTGTCCTACCAATATTAATTGTTCAAGTCAGTGAGTAGAGGACAAGATAACTACAAGAACTGTCAAAAAAAGCAGAAATATCAACAGAAAATAGTCTCCCGGAAAAAAATTACTACTGTTGAGAATTATCCCTTGCACTTTAAGTGCAGAGGTTTTTGGATTTATCCTCTCTGAAAAGAGAGTACTTATTTTTTTTTCAAATTAGAGACCATTTCTTTGAAAGAAAGGGGAATAGATCCCTACATGCTCTTACTGACCAATGTAAATTTATTACCGCATAATCATAGCGTCTCTATCAAATGGGTGAAGAGGCAATTGTAACGTGTGCAATGTGTAGGTTGCCCAGAGAGGTGGTAGATGCCCCATCCCTGGAAACATTCAAGGCCAGGCTGGACGGGGCTCTGAGCAACCTGATCTAGTAGAAGATCTCCCTGCTCATTGCAGGGGGGTTGGACTAGATGCCTTTAAAGGTCCCTTCCAACCCAAACCATTCTACCATTCTGTGAAGTTCACTCTGCAAAGCGAGTTCAGAATATGCCTAACATAGGCTGCCAAGTACCCTTGTGACCAACAGGGACTTCTCCCGAAAAAGCAGCTGGCACCAGCTGGTATCAGGACACGTCCAGCCTGCTGGCCGCATAGGACTGACTCCGTAGGACTCAGCTTTACGCAGAGACACTCTACATGGGCAGATCAGTCTTTTCTTGAGCAGTTCTTGATGGATACGGTGTGCAAACATCAGCTATGGGAGAGAATCACATTGTTGTGGTCCCTCTGCTAAATTTCCTCCCGGATGTGGCTAAGGGCTGTGGGCATCTTTTCACAAGTACTTAGAAGAAGCCAATAAAAACAAGAACTGAACTCCACAATCTTCAAATTAAAAAAAAAAAAAAATATTAGAAAACGTCGATTAAGAAGGGACATAAAGTTCTGGGAAGCCACAAATCTGAATAAATAAGCATCAATTTTATTGAATCATGAATAATTTAAGACTGGTACAATCATCAGCTTTATTCTCCATGACACAGGGGGCGGGGAAGGGAGAGGAACGGGGAGGGTGAGAAAGGGGAGGCATGATCTCAAACAGACCATTCACAAATTCCAATCCTAAATGAGAACTGAAAATTAAATAGGGAGAGGAGCAAATGGAAAACATCATAAACGTACACAAAATACTCAATTCCTAGTTTTTCTCTTTAAAAATGGCTAGAAAAAATTCATCAAAATGCAGCACTTTTAATCAAATATTTACATTTCTATGTTACAATGAAAAAATGTACATCTTATAGAACATATTTCATAAACTGTTCCACTGGAAACGACTAGATCAAAACAGCAACCTTCCATTTAATATCGACAAAGAAAGATTTTTTTTTTTGCTTTGTTTTTCTATTTTTTTCCTTGAAAGAAAATTGCCACATTTAGACAAGTTTTCATACACGTTAATATCGAAGTTAAGCATCAACAATGAAATATCAGTTTGCTTCTTCCAAAATGTACAAAAAGGTTAACCAACCCCCTCCCTCCCCTTCCCCAGATAAACCACATCTCATTTATGGCCTGTATCATTCTTGGCAGTTCTGAAGGAAAGAAAATGGTTTATACTTTCAATTTATAACTCAACGTGAATGTTGCATAGAATCTTGCATTTCTTTCTTGTTGATCTTTTTTTTTTTTTTAAACAAGCCAACTTCGTCAGAAAAAAGGCAAAAAAAAAAAACCCCAAAAAAAGGAAGTGTTTTGAAAAAGCCTTAAATGAGAACAAAGTCACTTAAAGAAAGACTAAATTGATGAAAAGTCTTCATAAAAACTAAGACGTGTGCACGACGGGTAACCCTGCTTCCCGAAGTTTCAGAAAAGACACTGAATATTGTGATGCTCAGAATGACCAGCCTACTCCAAATTGCCTTGCTCACTGTAACCCAAGCTAGTGTCAATAAAAAATATTAAGATAATAGAAATTCCTTCCTGAGCTTAAGCACAGGATTAAAAATGAGAAGGAAAACAAACAAAAAAAAATACCCCGTTCCCCACGAAGAAAACACCATTTTAAACATGTCTTATAGCTCTCAGTTAAAGGTTAACTGAGACATTTTCTAGGATATTAATAAAGTCCATTTAAAGCCCTAGCCCTGCAACCGGATTTTTTTTTTTTTTTACAGGCACATGCTCTATTCTGCATGGATTCAGTTGGGGGATTAGGTACCAAAATTCACAGTAGTAGCAGGTAAAGTCAGTGCTGGGAAGCAGAATTGTCAAGACTACTGGAAAAATTAACCTCTTTCAAACTCATCATCAGCATGCTATGTATTTGATTCCATACAGATTTATCCCGTTTTTACAGTACCAAGAACTAGATTAGGAACACTGGCTGAATAACCCTTGGTATTTCATTCCGTGAAATAATGAAACAGAGTTCATAAGGTTAAAACAGTAACAACACCAAGCTCTTCCCCCCCCCCCCAGTCATTAAAATATTTAAATTTTTCTTTTACAATAGTTTTCTTTAAAAAAAAAAAAAAAAGTCATCAGCACTTAAAAGTTGTAACAGGAGCAGATTCAAGACCAGCTCAGTAAGACAAAGTACAGTTATGTTACAGAAAGTCATGAGGTATAATAAAACGATCCTCTCAAGCTGAGTCACAGAGCCTGAACTTGTCTGTTACATTACTTTAAACCCACAAGCTCTTAAAAAAGTGTTTGCAATAAGTTCTCTTTCTGTACATTGAAAAAACAGCATATTCCTGTAATTTATTAATGACAGCATTTATTATAGTTGAAAAGCTCTTTTTTTCTTTTTTTCCCCTCCTGCATGGATAAAACAGCTCTTCAGTGATTTATTAGCTGCGGATTGATATGAACCTGAAAAGTTATCTCATTTCCCTCCTTTTTTGTCACATTTAAACAAATTCTAGTATCTCGTACAAACAATATTCACAGCAACTTATGATATTCCGAGAGATGACTTTAGCCCTGTTTCTTTAAATAAAACCCCGTAATATACAGCACTAATTTAATCCAACACAATTAGTACAAAATAAGGCATCGCTTCAAAAGTCAGCACCAAAAGACCGCTGGGAAGGCTAGGACAAACCGATAGTGAGGAGCGACGTTTTTGCTGAGGTACAGCTGACGTTGCGGCGATGGCGGTGTAAGCATTTGCTTCCGTAAAAAGGAAAAGTGCAATTCTTTGGGAGGTGTTCTTGTTCCCCAACAGAAGTACAAGCCTTAACACTGATCGTGTAGGTGTGTGCGTTCAGAGAGGAGGAGAAATAAAACCAGGTTCCCAGCTCTGCCAACACACACAAGCGTGGCCCAGCTGAACTTAAAAGACGCAGTACCTTCCCTCCTTTTTTCCCAGACCTGAATACTGCTAAAACACGACTGTATGTAATATTATCTTTTTTCCCAATTAAAAAGAAAAATCATGGAAGTAAATGTTGTCACCAGAGTAGCAATGGAATTGTCGCAGAGCTAAGTTTCAACTCACCCATTTATGGTTGCGCTGATTGGAACAAAAAACTCTGAACAAAACCCAAAGTTTTTAGAAAACAGCTGTAACGTTTCACGGCAAGAATTAAAAACGGAAAGTCCGATTAATCCCTTTTTGCAGGGGTGTAGCTCACCTCCGCGTACAGGGCTCGCAATGCCTGTGCACTGCCAAAGGTCCTTGGGAGCTGCAGGACTTCAATGGGCATGGCCCTTTCGCTGGCTTCTGCGGAGGAGGGAAACTCACTCGCGTCAGAGGAAATAAATCGGGTGTAACTGAAGTCAACCGAGTTGGTCACGTGGATGTAAGCGGGAAGAGAATCAGGCCCTGGCTAGCAAAGGGCTACCTGGTCTTTCACTTGTAGTAGGATTGATTGTTACACAGTGTTTGAAAAAACCTGATTTGTTCAGACTGTATATATATTTTTATATATTCCTATTTATATATATATCTTTATAAACACATAATGAAAGAAAGCCAAGGTCTCAGACTGGCAAGGAGAGCAGCGCTTTGCTTTTCTTTTCTGTTTTTTTTTTTTTTACTCTTTTTTACTATTTATTCAAACTTCCCTGTTTCGCAGCTTTGCCTTTATTGAGTATTATTACCAAGGCAAGCGATATAGTTATAGCACCAGAACTATATGAAGCTGAGTTTAATCCGCAAAGCTGATTGGTAAAAGTCCAGCCCTCACCTAAACGTGTTTGGTCAGAAGCAGCATAGGCAAAAATTTCCTCTCCCCTTCTCCTTCTGGACAGTACATGGCACAAAGCTGTTTGCTTCTTAGCTGTGAAGTTCCCCCCCTCCCTTTAACTTTTAGTAACGATGATAATTTTTAACATCTTCGGCATCTTAGGCATGAGAGCTTACAGCAACTAAACAGAAGATAACAAAGGAATAGTGCAGTTCTCATCACCGTCAAAAGAAAAAACAATACGAAGGTTTCTTGGGTTGCCTGCACCCAGGTTCAAGACTGACTCCAAGTGTCTTGTTGTTCTTGCAGCTCTAATACTGAGATCCCAGCCCAGGAACGTGTTCTTTTCACGAGTCTGTGATCAGAGTTCTTGCCAAGCGGGAGAGCAATAATGGAAACGACCTATTTCTATCTGAGGAAGATCACAACGTCGACTCCAGAGACGAATCGAGGATGTCGTCATGATGGCTGTTGCTGTTAGAGTCACTGTCGTAACTCTGGGGACTTGAGTAGTTGGCTGCTTCTTGCAGTCTCATTAGCATGTTCATCTGCAAAGGCACAGGAGTTCGTGATTATTGAAGTATTCTGAGGTAGAAAGAACACCAGCTCCCTGTGAAAGCCATAGTGGCATTCACTTTGCCAGTGGGTAAACAAAGGAAAGGAAGAGACAACCGGGGTAATTAATACTGAGTCTCCGGAAAGAGAGATTAACTGCAGAACATGTCATAGCAGCATGCAAGTTAGTCATGGAAAGTATGCTTTTCCAGTAAAGGTGAAAATGAGAAGACTGAAGGGATCAGTCCACTGCTGTACTTGATAGGATTCCGCAAGCATCCTACCCCTCTCTTGCTCTGACCCATGGAAATACAGACAGATCAGTCAAAAGAGGCAAATCTGAATGTCATAATATCTAGCTTGATATTTGTAAATGTATATATGTGCTAGTGAAAAGTGTAACCATGTTCTATACTCCCAACTGTCCAGAAAAATGTACACCTCAACAGAACAGCTTCAGGGCATTCAGGGTTTGCACAGCAGCTTCAACACCTGTTTCCCATTGGAAGAAAATGTGTATTTAGCGCTACCTTTAAATTCAATTTGCACATTCTATACAAATACATGTTAGTATTTCCCTATATGCCTTCATGGTATTTCTAATTCATAAATCAGGCACCAGTCATGGAGACTACTAGTTCTTATATTCTTTGAAAATCTCAATTTTCATTTGGTGTCAAGAATACAGCTCTAAAAACCACATGAAGTAAAGCAACAAGCCTATATTGTGATTGCCGCAAAGCAGGCTAAATGAAAGGGTCCCACTGTGCTATTCCAGTATGTGTATTTAAGATCACGCATTTAGTTCCAGCGTAGAAATAACGTTAATTACACACATCCTCAGTCACTCCTCAAAAAGTGAATCCTCAAAAATATCCTCAACAAATGAATGTGAAAAGCTTCGGCTGCTGTTTCTTGCAAAACTGCATGGACTTTCTGTGCGAACGCATTCCCTGAGTTGACATGATGACCTTCCCAGAAACATTACCTTCTCATTTTAAAATTTTTAATCGTTTCTCAACTGTTCTTTACTTTTGTCTTCCTGTTTCTAATCTCTAGAAACAAGGGAAATAAAGCGGTTCTGCCATTTCAAAAATGAGAGCTTACCAAAGGATCTCCTTCAGCATCGCTCACCGGAACCTGTTTGCTGGTTGAGCCTTCCCGTGACACCGAGTAGCCATCAAAGCCCACGTCTTCAGGCCGCAGCTGGAGCAGAGGAGGCCACTCGTGGTGCTGCGGGGTGGCCGCCCAGGGGTAGGTGTCCATTACCCATTTGGCAGGATCCTCCCAGGGCGCTCTCCTCCCATACAACTGGAAAAGCAGAAACACACGTAAAACGTTCCTATTAGTCTACCATTTAATTCAGTGCCTATCTAACCAAAATGAATGCGCCGTGAGTCTTGGATTGCGGAAAGCACTTGCAAGAAGGGCTGAACACAAACAAGCCAGATTTTCCTTACCCTAATGACATACAAAGTTTTAGCTATTTTTAATGGCAACTGATTTGGAAGAGGCCGACCACCTCCTCTGAGACTGCAGTGCCCTTCTCTCGGCACCAGTTGAAGAAAGGGAGACCTGAAAATAACCTCACTTGACAAAGTTAACTTAAATAAAGTCAATACACAAAAGAGGCCGCCAATGTCGACAGCCGGATCGCACCAGCAGCTGCCTTATCGACGTTTGCCGTTGTCAGGAAATCGCCGTCAGTGGAACATGTAGGAGGAAACGCGAGACCTGTCATCAGGCAATAATGATGGATGTCATAGCAAAAGGTTTTCAAGTCAGGGGAATTTCTTTGTACTCAACCAAGAAAAAGCGCCAGCAGGATTTGGCTGTTATGTTCCTATTTCAAGTAAGCAAGCTCTATTTCAAAAGCTTTTTCTGTTTTGAGCAGTCTGTGTTACCGAATCCCAACATCTTGTTACATTCAGTTAAATTTGCCTTAATTAGATAATAAAATCATTTTAATGCCGCGTGACTTTCAAAAGCATAAATATGAATTCAAATGACTATTAAACGTTTATTTCTGCCTAATAAATTTCTGCCTAAACATCCTTCAGCTACTGGAGTTTGTCACTGGTATTTCGTCACTTTAATTCAGAGAACTCTCCCTTTCCTGCACGACGTGCAGGGGGAACAAAGAAATTCATCGGCTCTCTGACTGATCTAACACTGTCTCGCTTTCCTCATTGCTATTTCCTCTTGGGTTTTTTGTGGTTTTATTTTTTGCATGCACAAAGTCTTAAATTGCTCTGAATACCATCATCGGCTTTATTCTGAAGCAGAATTGAGTGAGTCCCAGCCCAGAGCGGAGGTGCCCAGCAGATGGTGCTACGCAATCTTAAACACAGCCCCTTCCACCACCCAAACACTCTTCATCCTTGAGCTGTACTATATTATTTTCTCAGCATAATGTCTTCAAGCTGTGGTAAACCAGAGCTCCTATTTTAATCTTGTGCTTGAATTTACAGCAAGACACGTCAGTTGCTAAGCGGAGAGGATTTTATTTTTCTCATCTTTGTCTTTGCTATCTAGAAGGTCTGAGTGGATCCCAGCTCATTCCTGAAAATTAGCTAATATGTAAAATTCTCATTTCAATACACGAAATCATCACATATCTTCAGTAAACAGGAGAGTCGAATGACTAACTTCACTATTCCCTTCCACGGCAACCATTCTGTCCATCCCTTTCATGGGCACGTTCTCTAGAGAGCAATCAAGGGGGCAAGAATCCCACAGGTTGCTTCACGAAGCACCACACAGAGACTGGAGTACGTGTGACGGTGGAAGGAAGCCACAGGGCTTTTTGGGTCCTCTGTTTGCTGGTGCTGCGTCCTGTATCGATCCACCAAACAGGAAGAACCGGGGTTTTATAGAACCCTCTAATTTTCACATCTCTGTTTTGAAGAACAAAAAAACCCCTCAGCTCCAATGGGAGCAATTACTGTAAGGATCCATTTGGCTCACTTGTCTTTGACCCAAAATAGTTCTCTAAATGAGAAACAGGTATATAAAAATAGTTCCGTTTAGATCCACAGAGATCAGAGCGAAATCAGCAGTCCACCCTTCCCTTCTGGCAGGCAATTTGATGAGAGAAGATGTGTTCTCCGAGGAGCCTTTGTGGGTGTGGGGGACAGAAAATATCCCAAAATGAAACACACGTTTCTAGCATTAGCAAGTTAATTAGCACAACTCTGGCTACTCTTCAACTACTGGAGTCTTATTCTTACCCACAGACTCAAAAAAAGAGATTCTAGAGTAAACTGATAAATTATTTAAATAGAAATAAATTAGTGGCATTTAGGGAAATGGGACTGAAGTGGATAGAGAATTTACAGTACAAAGAGAGAAAGTGAAATCCTTGCACTTGGAACATTCAAATAACCTACGGAAAGATGCAGATACCGGGCAAAACAAGCAAGCAAAAAGACGGTTTTATTAGTTGTTGTTCTTTGTCTTCATTTCTGTTACTAAATTTTCAATGCTTTCCACACCTACTGATCAGCCGATAGGAGAGTTTCAAAACACAGCAGAAGGAGCCTAAGCACCACTGTGAGCATCAGTTTTGTCCTTTCCAGGAGGAAACAGAGTCACTCACTCTCCTGTCACTTGTTTTAGGTCAAGATTATTGGCTCCCATTATCTTCCTTTATAGGAAGTTTTACGTGAAATGGTTCTCCTGCTCTATTTCTAGCAAAGTTCCCCTGTGTGTGTTGTACTTTAGGACCTATCATGTTCCTCAGCTCTAAGACCGTTAACACAATTGTCTCAAAGAAAATGAGGTCTCCAGGCACTGACAGATTTCAAACAGCAAACACAGTTTGCACAAATTCTGACCAAACATAAGAAGAATTCATATATTTCATAGAATTGTACAGAGTTATTATTTCTATGACAGCGTTGTCTTCTCTCTCTTTGTTAATACCTGTAAATCTCTGCTGTATAGATAACAAATGAAACCCAGGGTAGCTGTTAACTGGGCGATGTAAAATCTCATTGGGTTTTGGTTTTTTTTTAGTACTTCAAGTACTCAGACTGGTGCATTTTCATGATTTTTCCATTCGCTGCAGAGTACTCCCATGCAGATGAGAGATGAGCTGAACCTCTAATACAGAAAGGGTATTGCACAGACAAGAAACACAACAAACAAGCACACCAAAACAAAGTCCTAGTATTTTCCACAATAAATCTTTCACACTTTTTTTTACATATCTTAATGGCAAGGCAACCTGACGCATACTGCAACGGTGAGCCCTACGCAGCAGCAGAACGGAGAGAACTGTTTTTCACAAACACGAAGGAGCCATTCTGCGACACAACTGGTTCTCCATGGAGCTCGTACTTGGGAGTTATTTCATGTTTCAGAAAGACTTCAGACACAGAGACATATGTGATGGAGAACCTATTACTTCTATAAGTAAAATTTCACAACTGTTAATAATTCTTACTAATAACAAGCAGTGTCTTGCTTCTAGTTTGAATTTTTCTAGTCCAAACTTGTCAAACATCCACCAGACTTTTTTTTTTTTTCTGCAAGACTAAAGCAGAAGACTCCAATAGACTAAGTAAAATTTTAGTTTCCTCTTGAACAAACTGAATAGTTTGAGCTTCTCATCTCTCTCATTGAGTAATGCTTCCTGTACCTTAATGACACCCACTGCTCTTTTCTGAACCCTTCCCGCTTCAGCTTTCTAGTAAGTCTTTTTACATATGGAAGTACTATTCTCTTCCTACCTCTATCAGATGTAATTACAGTTTATGCCCTCAAAATGGCATTTGTCCTCTCACCAAAACACAAGCTCCCAACGCATTGCCATAATTTCCTATTCTCCATCTACCTTTAGCCCTTTTCCAATCTTCTAGACTCTCACCGTGATCCAGATTTTTATTTCTGTATGTGGGACCTTGTGTTTAGCTTTCGTGCACGCAATGCCCAGAATTTACTGATATTTGATGATGCTACCTCCAAAACTGTCTTTTGAATGTTATGCTGCCATGCTTATTCTGTGAACAGAAGATTAAAGAATAAAAAAAAGGTTGTTTTTTCCACAGCTGCATGGCAAGCCCATAGCAATCCTCTGCTGGACCCTCCTCCTGATTCCAACGTGCTTTATTGTCATAGAGACGCTAAGAACTGTGTGATCATGCTTAAAACTATCCAAATTGCTAGAGTATGAATCGATTACTAAGCACAGGCAATCACCGATGATTTCACTATGGCCTCTGAAAGAATTATGAAGGAATCCACTGAAAAATTCATCCTGTAGACTGAGAAGTAATCAAAATGTCACTGATACTGATCCTGTCACTCATTAATACGTTTCTCTCCATGCACGGCTTGTTCCTCCTCTGCTGAAAGATTTGAGTTACAAAGGAACATCCCGTGTAACTCAGTTAATGACCACAAACATGTTTTTCAGATGCGCGGTACAATTTTAAGGTGTGCTTCTGGAACAGATTATTGAAAGACATTTGGGTGTCTAAACCCTCCCTCCCCACCCCCCGAAAATGTGAGTAGTTGGGAATCTAAACACTTTAAAAAAAAAAATAAAAAAAAAAATCTGGACTTTTAGTGCTTCCACTCCATATTTCAAAATTGTTTGAAGTGAGTAATTCTGCCTGAAATTAATGACAATTTAGGTTACGTTTTCACAGACATGCAGGTATTCAGCGTGCAAAGTTGCATCTACAGAAAATGTTGCCGTTGTTCAGTTTTGGCTGATGCTGCGTTCCCTTTTGAACAGATACTGTTCAAGATTTAGGATTTTTCACTTTCGCCTGCTCACCTGTAGCCCTTCTCTAACTGCCTCCAGAAGATACGGGATGATGGAGTAGTTCCACAAGTCAGTAAACCAAACTCTAGAACCATCTACATCTATCGGACAGGAGAGGAAGAGCCGTGGACCTGGAGAGGGAAATTCAGATATTACACTCAAATCACTATCGTGACATGCATCACAACAGGAGCAAACAATAACTTCCAGTTCTCTGGAGAAAGAAGCCAAGGATGAGAGAACATAAGTAGGTGGCTGGTAAATTGCTCTTCCTGAGAGCTCAAAAATCCTCTGATTCAAATCGACAAACCATGAAAACAATTAACCAGATTTCATAACACGGTTTGTATCCCGGACTTAGAAAGAAGTCCTTTTTTCTTAGAAAAAGAGAAAAAAAACATGGTTTAGAAACTTCTTGTACTGTTTGCCTGAGAGTACAGTGCCACCTAAATGCAGGGTTTTAAAGAAACCTTTTTTTACCTGATAATAGCACAAGGAAACGTACAAGGATGCACCTGATATACAAGGAGATAAAATATATATATTTACATATGGCTGGGCGTATGGGCAGAGCACTTACCAATAGTAACATCGGAGGAGCTGTGAGCCTCCAAGAATTTGTTCAGATGTTGCCAGACCTTGGGAATCCAATCAATAATTTTAACCAGCTCTGCATTTCTCATCCTGCCACTGATCTCTGTTTCAATTAGTTTTCTTCTCAAGAAACGGCCGAGAAAGCCTTTGACCGGCTCGGTGTGGTTAGCACATAGCACCCATCTACGGCAGAAGAGCAGAAATGTCCATTATTTCTCTTTCATGCTACTGAACATACCTGTTTCTGGGCTAAATTTCTTTTAATATTTATTTATCATGATCAAAATGGGTTATCCCTGTCATGTATGTTTCTTAGCAAAAATTATTTTGCGATGACGAGTCCACCTGGTGAAACAATTTGTATCGTGCATCGTTTCAGCTTATTTCTCATTCAGTATCTGCTTTGCCTAAGTATTGTCTTATTTAAAATCTGTTAGAAGACCAAATATCTTAACAATCCTCTGGAAAGCAGAAGTTTTATAAATCACAGTTACTTTAATAACAGCATCATAACAAAGCTGCACATGTTGGGGCAGCAACTAGTAAGCGAATGGTATTTCTCTCTCAGTTTGCTACTCTGGCTGATAAGAACAATTCCAGATGACTCAGTAGCCGTTTCTCCTTTGCCAGCCCACAAACACAGATGAGAAACATGAATAAACAGTACCTGAAATTATGGTGAAGTTGAAGATTAGGTGTTGAGGAGGTGGCTTGGTTCATTGTGCCAATAATATACGGACTATTAAAAGAAAAAAAATCATAAAAAACCAATCAAGCAAATCAAACTCGCAAATTTTGAAAAACAACTTGTTAGTAAGATCTCAGTGTTAAAAAAGGTGATTCCAACCTCTTTTGACAAAGGTGGCTTTGGTAGTTACTTATAACCAAATTCTCTACTGAGAATCTGACTTCTGAGAACATCAAATTCTGAAAGCAAACCAGAAATCTCAAAGCCAGATCTTTCACTGAAAGTGGGGTTTTAGTATCGAAGATCTACTGCAGGAAGTGCATGCAAATTACCCAATTCCTCTACTACTTTTTTGTTACTGATTTCAGAGGAATTGATCATTTTATGAAGAAGAAAGCCTCTGAAGTGCTGTCCATAGTATGGAGAGTCTGGTCATCTCATTCCACTTTACCAAATTAATTTAGAGTTTGGGTTTGGTTTTGTGATTGCATTTTGCAAGGGGCGGTGGCCTGACTGCAGTATTGAAGCATGGAATGTGTTCTGATGTTATTTCTTTACCATTTGTGGTACTTGCAGTTTAGAAGTCCATTAAAGATCTCTCCTAGGGAGCTAACGTGATGCAAATTATCCAAAATGATTACAAGAGGCATATCCACGGCGTTATTTTCACTGTTACACTGGTCTGCTAGGTTGGACAGGTATTGGCGGAGTTCCTGCAAAGCGTATATAAAGAAAACAAAAAAAAAAAAAGAAAAGGAGAGTTTTCTTCATATTCCTTGAAAATCCATTCAAGATAACTAAGCTACTGGCTTTGTAATGAAATCTAAAGCAAAAGAGCCTGACATCTCACATTTTCCACGAGAAAACAGAATAATACGGTTTTCCTTCTCTTTTTTAGGTTATGCGTAAGATTCAAAGACTATGCCAGAAATCCTGTGTGAGACAGGGGCCTAAAGGGGGGTAAGATTTTGTTGTTTGGTTTGTGGGTTTTTTCATTCATGCTGTCCTTATCTGACACCCAGAGAGACCTGAAATGTATTTTTCTTTCTTTCCGGGAATTTGTTCAACTCTCCATACACCAAACCAAACTCTTCATCCCAGCCAGCTTTGGTGTCTCTTCTTGCAACTGCGTGTCTATCGAAACACAGCCGATAACATTGACCTGGAATAAAGCATCCCCTGTCAGAGGCCAAATTCGGATGCCTTCAGTAGCACCATGAAAGAAGGACCAAAATACTCTCAGCAGCTTTAAAGCATTTATTCCACAGCATGTCTCAAATTATACCAGTGGCCTACAGCCACAATTTCAACCATCCCTTTCCTCCAGAGGAAAGCGTGTCTATGGCCATCAAATATACAGCTTTTTTGCCTTTTTTTTTTTTTCTTCCCCCTTTCCTTTAATCTAGACATTCACTGGAGGTATATTCAGCAAAACCAACGCCATGTAAAAAAAGCAGAGGCATGCCTTACCGGCGCAGGAATGCGTCCGGACAACAGTCACCCCAACCCCGGCGTATGCAGATCACAGCTGCTGATACTCGCAGCTGCAGAAACCCTTGACAGCCTAGAGATGCATTTGAGGCTTTTTGGAAAAATGCCCGCGTGCAACAGGGATTGCTTAAGCTGCCGGGAATTTTAGATGCAGGTGTTTTAACTTCCTCAGCATTTCTCAGGCCGCTAACCACTTGAAAATCGCGACACCTTTAGGTGTTTAAATACACACCTGGAAGCCTGCTATTTCAGGCCCATAATCAGGTTCTGAGAACTTTAAATATTGTTCCCTTCGGGTTTAACATAACGCTTTAAAAAGAAAGGTAAGTTCAAAATCAGCTTTGGATGGATTAATAAAGGAGGAGTCTCCTCTCATTTTTGACATACAGTAACATTAGTTGTGCGAGGATGATTTCCGTTTCCTCACCTTACTGGATTTATGGTCCACGTTGAAGGTTGCAATAATGCCATCGGCCAACTCCCTGCCCTCTCTAAGGACCATATACTCCGACAGACGGTTCGCTAGGTATGTTTTACCCGTTCCACTGGGGCCAGATAAGATAATCCGTCTATGTTCCATCAGGAGAGAGACGTAACGCTGCAGTATAGGCTTTGGGATCAGCGATTCAAACACCAGACCGTCCAAACTGTTCTCGCAGATACCTGCAACAGGAAAAGGTTCCTCATTGAGAGGGATTCCCAATTTTTATCCAAATTACCTGCTTTTTTTAAAAGGTCTGTTGTTTTGTTGTGGTTTTTTTGGGTTTTTTTTGGTTTGTTTTTTTCCCCCCCCCCCCACTGGGCAGTTGTAATGCTGCAACGCAATTCCGTTAGTGGAGTTTGAACAAATCAAAATTAGTTGAAATGACTAGACAGTCATACCAGAGAACTGAAAAAATGTGATTTTGTGAATGAACCTGGGACAAATAATAGGAGGAGAAAACCCCAAAACAACACTTAGAAACAACAGATTTAGGACCTGACCCAACCAGCCCGTTTCTAACTTGAGAAATAAATCCCTTCCTCACTCTGGCATCCCCTGTGGTCGAGAGGAGCACATATAAAGCTGGTAAAACAGGTGCAGGAGTGACCTATGGGCTTAGCCTGGATCTTCCTTCAGCCCTCCCAGTTTTCAAGGTACTCGGCTGCATCCTACGGTGTCTAAAGCCCTATGGAAGTTGCCGAACAAATGATTCCAGGCCGCATTTTTCACACACAAACCATCCATTTGGCAGTATTTCGCCATGTACGGCACGCATTCATCCAGAAGTTACTTGTTTACTTTTGAATCACTAGACAAAAAAAAAACCCCAGCTATCATCAACTCCCCCTACTTTCCCAAACGCTGGTAATTAAACTCCTCCTCTGTGTGCTGATAGTTATCTCGCCTAACATAAAACTCCTACTGATAAGCATTTACGCAATGTCAGCAGTCACTTTAGGCAGAATTGGCTCAGGGAAAATACACAGTGCTTCAAAATAAACAGCAGAAAGGGAAGTTGGCAGATCACACACAGAAATGCTTGCACCTCAATGGTTACTTGGAATATTAAATATTTATATAGGCAGCTTTATATCTCAGAGGTATATGGAAGCGATTTTCCATAAATTGATTAAAAACATTTCTATTTTATTGAAAACTGTTATCACATATAAAGCTTCAAAGGACAAGTCAAGCCAATGCAAGTTAAGTATAAAATCAGATTGCAACTCTATAGACATGGCTAGTCCTTAAGCAATATTTCAACTGGGATTTACTATTGGACAGCGTATTCTAAGTAAGCCGAATGCCCTGGGATCACATCAAGCCTCAGTACACAGAGGTATTTATTTCATGGCTTATTTTGTCTTCCCGTCCGCTGATTTGCTACCCAAGGTAATCGATTTTTTACACCAATATTCAACAGCCAGACTACTTTCAGACAAACGCCACAGCCAAATTTTGAAGTTGAGCTGCAGAGTGTTTGGCAACGCTCTCAAATACTCTACTGCTGTACACAGATCTACGCTCCAGATTGCACGGGTGTAACTTTGAGCAAGGCAACGTACATTC
Source organism: Chroicocephalus ridibundus (assembly GCF_963924245.1). Lineage (NCBI taxonomy): Eukaryota > Metazoa > Chordata > Aves > Charadriiformes > Laridae > Chroicocephalus > Chroicocephalus ridibundus. The sequence continues at coordinate 5,179,046 of NC_086287.1, read as the reverse complement.
AGAAAGCAGTGGTGGAGGATTTTTCCCTCGAACCTAGTTTCTTAGGAGTTTTTGTATAAAAACGGTTCCCCAAGAAACCAAATGAGAAACCACAGGAGAAATATAAGCATTAAATTCTTATCAGTACGATATAATGAAATTGATGAGAGTCCTGAAAACCGTAAGTTTGAAAAAATTCCAGATTTTAAGGTGCCCCATGAATTCTGGGACCCCTCCTTACTGTTGCCTAAGGAGGGACTCTTCAGCGAGACCAAGCAAGCAAGCTAAATCAAGAATTTTTTTTTACTCTGCATGAAGGAAATAACAACTAGAGCTGTTACAAAGAATTAATGAAATTCTGAGGCTTTATTCACTTGGAAGGTACTTTGCTGCTCAAACAACTCTACTACGTCCCTTGTGGTGTGAGGTCTTCTCCAAGACAACTCCAGGCGTCAGTTCAAGATACTTGCAGAAAACTATTGTGTGTGTAATTATTCCTACTGTTACAGGTCGAAAAGTTGCTGATTTATAAACTTAGCATGCTCTAAGTGCTGTCTTTAAAAGGCAGGGACAGGCAAAAAAAAAACCACAATGAAAAGTTTCTATTCCTCTGAGTCTCTCTACGCAGCAAGCTTCGATAAAACTGTCATTCGTAACTACAGAAGACACGTCAAGCGTAATTACCTTTGATGGTAACTGAAATAGTGTTGTTTTCTCCAACTAGATAGCCACAGGGCAACAGCTCGGGTGTCTCTGCACTATTAGTGCGTTTGATTTCTCCAATGCTGTAGCCCAGAACACTGTCTGAATTCAGCCCCAGCTGGCTCACGGGATCCACGTGAATGATGTACTCCTAGGGTGAAAAAGGGACAGGAAAGGTTAGGCAGCATTGGAATCTCTGACTTTGTTCTGTGTTCAGTAATAATCACAGGAAGTTAAATATTTCTTGGTACCATCAAAATCTCATAGGAGAATTCATGCACACAGCAAACTGCACTCACTAACCTTAAACAACCGTCTTACGACCCCATCCAGAACATCCCACTTGGTCTTGCCACTGACTCCGATGCAGCCTATGAGGAACGTGCGAGGCCTCGAATCCTAAATGCATAGAAATGTGAATTTAAGTTAATAAATCAATAAATCTTAGCTCTATGAGGACAGACTGAGAGAGTTGGGGTTGTTCAGTCTGGAGAAAAGAAGGCTCCGAGGAGACCTTATAGTGGCCTACCAGTATCTTAAGGGGGCCTACAAGAAAGCTGGGGAGGGTCTTTTTAGGATGGCGGGTGATGGTAGGACTAGAGGGAATGGATTAAAACTAGAGATGGGTCGATTCAGACTAGACGTTAGGGACAAGTTCTTCACCAGGAGGGTGGTGAGACACTGGAACAGGTTGCCCAGAGAGGTGGTGGAAGCCCCATCCCTGGAAGTTCTTAAGGCCAGGGTGGATGGGGCTCTGAGCAACCTGATCTAGTGGGACATGTCCCTGCCCAGGGCAGGGGGGTTGGAACTAGATGATCTTTAAGGTCCCTTCTAACCCAAACCATTCTGTGATTCTATAAGTCTGTTTAATGTAATTAAAATGCTGGCTTCCTCCCCCCCTCCCGCCCCTTTTATTTTTAAATTATGGTGCATCTTTACCACTCTATATAGCGAATTCCGAACACTATATGAAATCCTTCTTTTCTACTCAACACTTTCTACAGTGTTGGAGTCACAAATCTAAAGGATACTTAAGTGGTATTGATGTTCAGTAAAACGTATTTATTAACCAATCCATGCACAATTCCAAAACCTCTGAGAGGATTACAGCTTAGCAAAAAGACAGAAAAGACTCTTAGGAAAATTCTAGGTAGAAAAGTTCATGGCATGTTCATTTTTCCATGACTTCACAATCAAGTACGTTGCACTTGCAAGGTTCATCCTATGTACTTTTAGAAATGCTGCCATGGACATAGAAATCTAAATACATACGGAGAAATTATACACGGTTATATGTATAAATAGTTATATATAGAAAGAGGGGTTTTTTTATATATATATTTATATATAACTTCTTTGTTATGTTTGGTGTATCAGCAGAGGCAGATAAAAAAAGCAGAATGCACCTATTTTTCTATTCTTCTATAGCTCACTATGAAACATTCGTTGAAGAAAAACTAATTTCTACCGTAAGACTTCAACTAAAACATAAGGAATCGTTTCCAAGTGGTAACCTTACTGACTGTGAGCACAGTGGAGTCCAACAGAATTAGCAATATAGTTTTACTGTTAATTTGCTTATCCAGGGCTGTGATTTATTAATGCAAAATTGGTATTTAATGGAAAGATCTCCTGAGTCAATGTTATTTCTGACTATTCACATTTTTGCCGTCCCCCCCCTTACAAAAGACATCAAATTATTTCTTAAATAGACTTTTACAGGTACTCATAATGTGAGATAGCAAGGTCAGTGCTTGGTAAAGATTGTGTAGGACATTCATGCATGCGTTACACTCATGAGGTGGGCTGCAATTTTACAATATCTGAAATGTATTTGGGTATTTATGATTCTTTCAATTACTTGCAAATGGAGGACATCTGACAGACGTCATTCAAAATGAGATACTTGTATCAGAGAGGACAACTTGAACTAGAACGATAAGGTACAGATCTCCCAGTTTTGATCCATTATGTTTTCCAGAATATCGGTGCTTCTAGCATTCCGGTGTGCCTTGTATTGACACGTGGGATCATCTTCATTATTACTTAAAATGTCATTGAAATTTAACAGAAAGGCCCAAGAGCTTTGTGCAGCTTTTTAAGATACAAGTCTTAAACAGATGCTATCCCAAGGTACAGATTAATCTGCCAACCTCCTTGACGCCAAAAGAGTGGCCTGGTTTTCAGATACTACTGAAAGGCTTAAATTGTAACATTATCACCTACACAGCTGCCGCATGGTCTAGTCTAGCAATCCCGCATTACCAACACGCTTCATGTGCTGACGGCACCACTAAGAAACCGCAAAATGAAAAGCTACTGTAGGTGACACCATGAGACAACCTCAACTGGCAGTATTGGCTCTGAGCAGTTCCAAGGAAGTGGGAGGGAGCTGAGCGCCTTGGCTATCACTAGTGATACACCAAGGAACTATTTTGCTGGGAAAATTTTAAAAAGTCTTTTGCAAATAAAAGCCTCCAAATCAAACTGGACTTGAATTCCCTGGCACAGTCCAAAGTCACTTGTACTTCAGAGCTGGGGACAAAACACAACTCACCTCCTTCCATTTCATTTCATCCTGAAAGTTGACAACTATTTTGACGTGCCTGCCTCCTTCTTTCCGGGCAGAGCCATCTCCAGTGTCATCTAACAGCATGTCTGCGAACAGAAAACATCAACAGCTTCACAGCTGTATCTTAATAACAATGAAGACTATTCTGGTTCACGCCAACATATTTATTGTAGTCAAACACAATACATCTGGGCTTCACATGCCCCGAGGTAAAACACAAGTACCAGGTTTACTGACTTCCCTACCAAATATCAGTATCACTCTTAAAAAGTTAAGGTCATTGAAAATTATTAGTGAGTTATTCTGTATTTTCCTTGCTACGCTATATCCCCTGGGAAATGTACACCATTAAATGGCTTTCAACATGACTCTTGGCAGCTGAGGTCATAATTGGACAACTCCGATCTAGGGTGTAGCAGACCTATGACAACATTTAAAAAGAAGGCTTTGCGCCAGCTCCTGACATATTTCCACACCTCAACTGTTAATAATTTTCATGCTTTCATTTTTCCATGGCTAACCAAACCAAATTGTCCAAGTGCAGGATAAAACCTGCCCACCGCCTTTCTCATTAAACTCACCGAGACTGGTTGACTCCGTGAGGTTCAAACTGTGTTGAGAGAGACCCACTGAGTGTCTTGGAGAGGATGAAATGGAAACCTGAGACTGAGCCCTGCTACAGCTGCCGTGGTTTTCAGATTTCAGCCGATCGTTTTCTGCCTTTAATTTTTCTATCTCACTCTTGAAAAGACAAGTCAGGAATTAGAAGACACAGTGAAAACGTATGCTTGAAAGAGAGCAACGTAAGTTGTTTAGCAGAAACAGTTTAGCAGAAAAGCCATTTTCATAACAATTTTAATTTCTTGTAATAAATTAATGATTTTAATAATTACAACGTCCCTTCCATGAAACTTTTCAAAGTATCCCAGAAAACATAAACATGTGGGAATTCACTAAACACTGAAATGCAGCTACTTTAAGGCAGACAGCACGGGAACATTTCAAGAGGTTGCCAACAGTCAACAAAGTGATGTCCTCATAGGTTTCTAGCGTTGAAACAGTTACAGCTGGAGAGCTGAGGGCAGCAGAATTGTACCTTTTGATGAAGGTACAAGGTTTAACACTGGCGTAAAGCTAGACACAACTTTTAGTAAGCATTCAAAAACTTCAAATTTACCTTCTTTCAGATCTTCACTGTGTGGCAGGGTTGGCCAATCTTTAACGCATCAATGTAGACTGCAATATTTGGGGTGGTTATTTCTTACCTGCATTCTGTTCATCGCCTCCCGAAGCTGGTCAAGCTGATGAGCGGAGCTAAGGGCTTCTAGACGAATATCAGTCAACTTCATCTCCTTGTCTCTTAGCTCGTTCCGTAACTGCATGACTGTTTCAGCTTCACTATCAGTGCATTCAGAAATACTGGAGAAGATTGAAAAACCGACATTGAACGAGACCACCTGTCACTTTTCAGATAGTGCTACTCCATCACTTCTTAAGGAAGGAGCAAAAAAAGTGGTTTATTCTGCAGGAAGCAGGCAACAGTTTTGGCTTATTGGATTAGCGATACCATAAATCAGATATTAAATAGGTCATGGAAACATTAGAGACTAGTGAAATAAATATGTCTGAAGGTTATTTTTCTTTAATCAGCATCTGACACAGAATTCTGTAAGCCACCTCCTGTTGGATAGTCTTCATTTTTTTCATGGTAGTTGCCATAAAGGAAAACTTCTAAAGCCAAAATCTAAATAAATTAAGGGGGTGCAGGCAGTAACATCAGTTGGTTGGAGATTGATGAGTTTACAGACAGATTTAAAGCTCACCAGGTGTGCACAGCTGGGTTTCCCTGAACTGTTCTGGAGGGCTTTGGAACTCTACACCTATTCAAGCGTGATAAATTCCTGCTCGCTTTAAAGCACTCAAGCTTAAAAAATTTTTGGTGGCATTTTTCTTCCCTCCTCCCACAAAAAAAGAGATTCTGGGTGAGTAACATTTCAGCACATTCGTAAGTGTATCTATATAAAGATCAACTACACAGCTGCATGCTTTGAGGGAGATTTCATTTAAAACGTCTCTCTCTAAATCAGGTTAATGAGAGATGTTTTCCCCACCGAAAGGCCAGTAAGCCAAAATACACAAGTTTTGCTTGTGCTCTAGCCTTCCCTCAGTTCACGTATTTACTCTTTTCTCATGTTCAGCTTTTTAGCTTTCATGTCAAGATGAGACGTATGCACACAGCGTTTTGACTGACGATAGACGAGATCATCGTTTGACAATTTTCTGGCTTTCGATTTCTAAAGCACAATTTGCTGCAGTCACCAGAAACTCACTGAATTAGGCTCAAGAGACTGGAGAAGCTTTAAAAAAAAAAAATCCACGGGGGATTATCTTCTGCTACGAACATTTCATCGCTGTTATATGGCTGGAAACTATCGCTATTGTTTTCACCTCTTCCTGTGAAAACAAGCGATGGGCAGAACTTCAAGTTTGGGTACTTACTCAAACGCATCTGAGCTGAAATCAGGCTGGAAGCTTTGCATGACGTCAACAAGGTCATAAGGCTGTCTGGTAATTATATGTTTCACAGTACTGCCTCTTACAACTTTCTAAATTTACTTATCCTACACTCAAGTGACGAAGCTACTGATAGAATTTACAGAAAATCTGTTCTACAAAGTTTTCCAAGCACATACTAAAACGTGAGTTTAGACTCCAAGCAGTGCGGTAAGGCAATTATTTAACTTGATTTCACAGGTGGCCAAAACGAAGCATCAAGATTGCCTGTGACCTTCCCATGAATGTAAAGTCCCGGCTTTAAAGTCCACATCTCATTCGCATACAAACACAAGCAGAAGGGTATGGTTTGGGCCCACAGATGAAGCTATACAATAGCTTGCTACTACCCAAAGGAGCACATTTGTTTCCTCTTCCCCAGCCTGCTCTCGGCTGTGCTGCTGTCACGTCCCCGCGCTCACCAGAGTCTGCTCAGCCCCCCGCGCTGATCCAACCCAGCAACCTGGGGAAAAACCTGTTCACGTTTCTGCCAAATTATTTTTTTCCACAGAATTTAGCACGTGGCATCGGCTCAGCGGAGTTGCCTGAGAAGTAGCAGAGCCACCACAAGGGAAGGACCAGGCCGAGGTGGCTGGGGAGGTACAGAAGAAATGAGGAGCGGATCATCTCCACTCATCAGGCACAAGCTTTTGGATGAGTTCAGCCTTATCACCAGACCATGATGTTTGATTTCCAGTAAATCCTTACTTTTATCTGAATTTGTCAACTTAATTGGGAACTCATCATTGCAGATTAGTACAACAGAGAAAACAAAATCCCAGGCTGGCCTGGCTTGTTTCATTAACAGCAATGGATCCAATTAATTCTGCACTCCAAGGTCACCCTGGCTATAAACACCCTTTATACTCAATATGTTCTGCTGAGAGAGCACCCCAATGAAACAGTAAATTATACTACAGTAACGATACAATCATTTTTGGCTTCCTGAACACTAATGCAAAGGTACTGTGTTGGGAGTCAGCTTACATATCTTGAATTCCCTGAATATATAAATTCAGCTTTTTTGTCCTCTGCCTGTAATCTCCTTTGACTACAGTAGCTGAAACGGTGATCTTTGCTCGTTCTTTTGCCAGTATGACGGGGTTAAGGACTGTACCCAAAACACAGCCCCGCACTGGGAGATAATGTAAGTGATGCTTGGGAGTAGGACTCATCCTTGGCAACAGACCAGCCCTGATCTACAATCCTGTCTGGCCCACTGGGTCTTCTGCCGTGGCTTCATGGTGAACAGCTGGTTTTAGTAGCGCACGTAGCTGAGCAGCTCTCAGATTCTTGTAGTGCTTACACAGACGTGCAGATGCTTAGACAGAGGGGACAGGATGGTGTAGGGTACATTTTGTCTCTGCTTGTTTCTGTCAAGTGGCCTAGAGATGTCCTGCAAAGCTAGCATGGAAAACACTGGATCTCTCCAAAGCATGATAGTGCTCTCTTCCTCTATGAATGCAGCAAGATGCCTTCCACTCCATTTGCTATTTAAAAATTTAAAAATCACTTACAGAGAATTGGAATGGGAAGCTCTCAGCAATGGTGTGGAAACAGTGGAGTTATGGTGTGGTAGCTTTGGCGAAGAAGGTAACGAAGAATCAGTCATCTCCTCGATATCTGAATGAGAAGATGCTGACTTGGGAGATTTCTTTTTACCAAAAGCTTGCTTGAAGGAGCTGCGTAACTGCAAAAACAAGACCACAACGGTAGGCACATCATTAAAAATGAAACCAGGCAAAAAAAGTCACAGAGTAAAAACTCTAACATGCAAATACTCCAAAAGATACAGCCATACTCGTATATTTTAACACGGGTAAAAAAGAATAAAAAAAGCTTTTTTTCCTTAGCTACTTTATGAGATTAATAAGGTCAATAGGACTGCATATCAGTGCTTCCTAAGATAACGATTTTATAGCAAGTTCTGCTCAGTGCAACAAGCTTTACAGCGATGGTGTAGCAATTCGCAGCTACAACGTAATGTGGCTCAGCCAAGGTTAATGATGCTGGAACGGTTAGTGATGTCAATGGATGGGTTAGCTTTGTATCTCAGAGTTTAAAGTAGGTCTTCCTTACCTCATTGACCTGCCGGAAGAAGCACAAGCAAGAAGGAAGTGGGGGAAGGAAAAAAGACATGTTTTAACAGATAAAGCCAGTGATAAGGAAAGCTTTGGATTGCTAAGACAAACACGACCAATAATCAACAAAGACCAACAGTTACTTTAAAACTGGAACCCTGTATTTGCCAAACCCAGGTGTTTCAAACAACATCTGGTCATTTTTTGCATAACTTGAGGGAGACACCGGACCCAAATCTCTTAACTATTTAAATTCTATTTCCTCCTTAGCTCAGACAGAATGTTTTGGCTGACAGCCAAGTTAATATTGTGTTTTTCCTTGCAGGAACAGGTATTTCACCAGGTGAAAAAAACTGAATCTTCTCTACCTACCTGCAACTCCAATAACCGTTTTTAATGGGACAGCCATTTTCCAAACAACAAAACGAATGAATGTTCATGTGATTAAACCGATGTCATCCCGAGTGTTCAAGAAGCATTTGGACAACACTCTTAGATATATGGTTTAACTTTTAGGCTGCCCTGTACGGAGTCAGGCTTTGGACTTGATGGTCCTCAAGGGTCCCTTCCAGCTCAGGATACTCTATGAACATTGTTTAGCGCTATCACAAATTACATGTTGTAAGCAGGCTGGCTTAATAGGAGATGAAAGTTATTTTTAAACTAGACAAAGACTCCTATGGTAAGAAATGTTGAAAATCTGGTGTTTCAGCCCTGAATGGACAGCTGCGTTGTTTCTATAAATAACAAAAAGATCATGGCTGAGAACTGCCTCAGTATTTGTGGAAAAAACAATGTGTGAATGAGACTCAACTCATCTATTTTCTTAGTAAATTATTGATTTAAATTTTCAATTTTTGTTTTACAGAAACGATGTGCTGGTTTTTAATAACAACATAAAATACTGTCCTGTTTCTTCTGCTTCATGGAAACTCTATTTATTTCTCTTTATAATAAGGAGATGTTTCCTTAATCTTCCTTAAAAATAGTCATCTGGTGAATAAGAAGTATAGGTTGCCATAGGATAACATCTACTAGGTAACAATAACAAAGAATACGAGCTAAAGCAAAAATTTAAAAAGTGTTTCTCTTAACTAAGGCTTAATGATTACAAAAGGTTTGTGTCACAAATTAAAGAGTCGCTCGCAATTTAATAGTTACAGCAATTCACTTTGTCTATAACTAATGTATAACCCAGCACAAGAAGGATTTGGAGATGACATTGTTTCCATTCAACCGCCAATTATTTAAGGGGCAGAGTGGAAATACTGCTGTTACGAAGGAGCTGGCAAGATACCCAAATGAAACCACTGGGATAAGAGAGAAATAAAACCAAGAACCTTCTCGGGAAGCTGTTCCTTACAGTTCAGGAGTTTCATAAATATTTCTGAGAGGACATTGTGCAAATACAAACCAGTCTTTTACCAGCTCAAACCACAGTCTGTAGCTATACAGATTTACCAGTACATCCAAAAGATCCAGGGAGATTTAAATTCCGTGGGAAGGAAGGGGTGGATTGCTTTACTGGCTACGATAGAGGATCTAGAGACTTTAGTCCAAACTACAACCAGACTAGGTCACACTAAGGCAGTTATGGTCTAATTCAAAATGGAGTTTAATATAATGTACCTTTCCTCCAGTACAGGGTACCTTGTACACAGTACATGATGAGCAAAGAAGGAAAAATGGGAAATGAAAGGTAAGTATTGCAAAATCTTGCAAAATACATGTCCATCACAATAAATTTTTAAAGGCTGGTATTTTTTTGTTGTAGAACTCCACGGTAAAGTTCAAAACAGAGTTCCTAAAGTGTCTAACATGTTCACTCACACACCAAAAAGAAAAAAAAAAACCAGTAAGAATGATCTCTCATTGTGGATTTGTTTTACTTTAATGACAGACGTCGAGTTCTCCCTAAGGCACTGGACACCATATTACTTTTAGCCAGAATTGATCTTTGACAGCTATTTCTAATTTAAGACTGGCCTTTTGGCTGTTAAGCTAAAATTCAATCCTAGGCAGAGTCAACACAAGGATATACATCACTTAGGACTCAATTAAGCCTTCAAAAGAGAGTTTACACAGGATTTAAACAGCGCGTAGTCCTTGTGCTGACGTGTTGTACGAGGGGAGGAAGGAGGAGCTGAGCGGCTAGATTTCACCATGCATGTTCTGACAATTTTACATCAACCTCACGCAATCTGCTCAAATACACTCACCCAGTTCTTCCTCTTCTTTTTCTTCGAATCGCTCTCGATGTTGCTCCCCACGCTGGAGTGACTGGTAGCACTGTTGATACTGGAGACGCTATCCGAAGAGTGCTGCCTTCGGATCCGCAGGTCGGTGGGTTGAGCAGCTCCAGGTCCTGGGTGTGAATGGAAGCGGTGTCAAAATTGTGTAAGAAATCTGATATACGTGTGAATTACTGGGATAAGTAAGAGAAGTGAGATAAGACAGGACTGCATTCAGATTTTATGTCGGAAATTACTGAAAACGCCAAAGCCAATAAAGCCAAGTGCTTGACAGCTCTGAAATGGGGATCTCTGCTCCCTGTTGTTTCCCAGGCCACTAGACGGGCGAGTTACTAAATGCTTACAGTAAATTCAGCGAGCTCGCGCTGAAGGTGTAAAAGCTTTGTTAAAACGCCTTCTCATGCGCCCAACGCATCCATTTACTCCTGTAGAACTGACCGCCCTATTTACATGGGTACCCATTTCAAATCGCCGCGCGGTACCGAAACAAGCAACTGGAGCCTGGTGATGAGACAAGGCTGATCTCTGATGGTTACATCAGCTATTACCAAGAGGTCTAAAGTCCCAAGGGCGCTGCACTGTCGCTATACGTGGTGCTTGCTTCTCACCTTTGCAGTTGAGCTCAGGTGTGTTGATGACTCCATTGATGGCAGCCTGGGCAGCGGCATTTTGCTTCTTCAGTAGTTCAATAGTCTTCCTTAACTCGTTCAGTTCCGAGTCCTTGAATAAGAAAAAAAAAAAAAAGGCAAAATGGTGATACATTGGAAAACGCAGATGGTATCTAACCGCTACAAAGAAGCCATATTTCAATCTGAGCATTAGTAGCTAGAACGGATAGAGAATTTATGGAATATATATGCACAAGGAGATGAAAAATTAGGTTTGGCGTACCTGGGGAAGCACACCCTCAACAGGCCGCAAAACAGCTTGGTTATTATACAAAAGAATGTACGTGCTCTGTAATACATAAATAACCCATATTCAGAAGTATACTGCCCCGAACCCCAATGTTGCCTGTCTTGCGAGGAATTTTCTTGGTGTTTCTCTTGAACGTGCACACGTGTGGATGCATCGGGAAGAAACTTATTACAAAAATACGCAATGCTGAAGACTTGTGTCCAAAGCAACAATTTATAGTCATAACATGATCAGTTGTCACAACATGCCAGTGAGGAAAATGAGTATTTTACATCAAATTTTTATTACGTTTTAACTCCATCACCACAATTGAGGAAACTAAGGCAAAAGGTGTATGTGATATTTTTTCCTCCCCCCCACAACTGCAGAAGGAGCGGGAGCAACACTGCTGGAAAACAGGGGTTAAGACTTCCCCGAATACTTTTCAAACTTGCCTTTTGCTCCGCTGTCATTGTCAGGCTCTGCAGTCTGATCGTCATGTTCCCCAGGCTCTGCTCAAATGCCGCCACCAGGTGAGCCTGAAAATTCAACCATACAGAAGCACTTTGTTCTCTCCCCGCAAAACAAGGACATTTCTGCAGGTATTTAAACGGACCACCTCCCGCGCTGCACTGTTTGTTGTGTAAATGATACGGAGAAAATACCACTGATGGGAAAAGGTCAGATGAGTAAAGCATATGCTGCCAAAATGTTTGCAAACAAATTACCAGGAACAATTTAATGGTGGAAAATCAGAAATGCCAAAGGTGACACACCAATTTCAGCGTTTTAGAAAACGACAGCCCTTTCATGTACAACACTAGGAAACGATGCAGTTTTAGGCTATAAACCTCGCCCGGCTCGGCAGCAGCTGCTACCAAACGCTTTAGAAAACCCAGACGTAGGAGCAATGCTGTGACCCGGCACAGCAGCAGGAGCTTTCCTAGCGGCGGCTCCTCAGTCAGCTGCTGCATCCACTTCTTTGACACCATGATTTCAATCGCCAGGACAGTTATCTCAGACATACTCTTAACACAGCAGCAAAGTGGGATTATTTTTTTTTCCAGTTTGGAATTCTCATTTATTCTGTAAAACGTGCAATCCTACATCCAGAATACACCTGAGGCCAAAACCACCTCCTGAGTCTCTAGGAGTTAAGGTCCTTTGAAGAGCCACATCTCAAACTAATCCAGTTTCATGTACTTTTCTCGGCTGTTTAAAGATAAACGGAAAAGACATTTTGCCACTTTGTTGAAACATAAAGACACGTTAGATTCAATTTATTTTTTTTTTTTAAACATCTCACAGATTAAGCTTTTAAGAGACACTTTAGGGAATACACCTTGTCCCCTGAAAGTATTCCTGATACCAAAAAGGCATGGAAGGGTGTCCTTGGCTATCTAGCCACATCCCCAATCTATTTATTGCAAGCAATGACATGAAAAGACCTGCTATCATAAAATGTAGAGAGGAAAAAGAGAAAAATCCATCCCTATTTCTAAACACCTCCTGCTGTTCATTTCTGAAATCAGATTTAATCTTTAACTTTTTATGTGGGCCATCATTAGCATGTATAAGGTTACTTAGTCACAGTTTTCAGGTACCCTCACACAGTTAAGGTAACTCTTGCCACAAAGCTTTTCACAAAAAGTTTAAATCTTTTCCCAAAGAACGTAAAAAAACCCAAAACATCACTCCTAAGTTTTAGGAGGATACCCCAGAAAGTAAAATAAAATAGAAAACAGTAAATAAAATAGAAAGCGAGTTTTTTAGATAGAGGAAAGCCAGGCAGAAACTTCCCTCCAACGAGATCACAATTTTCCTTGTGGATATTTAAGGCAAAAAGATGCTGGAAGTCACAGAGGTGGAGATTCTCACTGTCCTGCCCAACGGGAGAATGCTGAAAGCCAAGTCAGCCAGCTCAGTCCAGAGACGTCTTCTCTGCAGAGAGGGATACGGATGACGACGGGACTACCGCCGCATCGTAGCCAGCCTGCCAGATGCTTTATCAGCTCGTATACCTGCATCTCACCCAAAGACTTCTCCAATATTTGGGTGCACCTTGCCTGCAACCAAGGTCCACCTGCTAAATATCAACCAAAATTTCCCGGTGCTTGGCCAATTACCCTTTTTTCTTTTCCCACGGAGCACCAAGAACCCCACGTTGATTATATTAAGGACATCAGCTAAGAATTAAAAATGACTGAGCAGTAAAAGGAAGGAAAAGTAGATTGAGAAGATGGAAAGAAGCTTGATAAAAGGGTACTGTGTTTCTTGTGCCATGATATGCCATTGTTTTATAGATATACACGTATATATATCTATCCATTTACAGATATACATGTATATCTATACATATACATCTATATGCAGCTACATATGCAAATGAACAATGGCATAGTTCAATATATATTTGTCTCGTTAGCCACAACCATCTACACTAACCAGAACAAATAATATTTTTCTGTCCCCATTAAAAGTAATTCTATACACACAATGACAAGTCAAATTGTGCAAAATCTTTCCAAGCGGAAAAGGACATTCTCTCCCCTAAATATATACAGAATAGCAAAACCTTTCACAGAGCTAAATCCAGACTTATTCATCATCGGTACACAGCTGACTTATCCTAAATAACTGTTCTCACATTTGCAACGAAAACAAACGTGAGCCGTACAATAACACCGGGATGTGCATCTCCCATTCCCATCAGCCCCTATGAAAATAAGCAGAGCCGCGACTGTGAGAAAATAGCAAAAAGTAATTTAAAACCTCACACTACACACGTTTGAAAATCTAAATGTTTATTTTAAAAACACAGGTTGCAAAGGTGGGGAGGATGAACAGGGAACAGCAAAACCGATATTCAGGAATCCTCAGCAATACTTTGCAAAAGCAAAAAATAAATGGGCAAGCGGGACCACATGGATGAATAATGGGATAGAAACTCTTAATGCTTTGACCTGAACCTTAAGAGAAAGTTGCTCTTTCAAAACCAGCCCAGGCACCTTTAAATTATTCCTATCTGGAAACTGTTCAGTGAGCTACGGAAAAGAGTTATCTTCACTTCCCAGTTGGAGTGAAACCTTTTCAAAATTCTTGCCCTGACAGCATGAGAGGCAACGAAAGCTGCGGTGTCTATACAGGAAAACTCAGGAAAAAATTAATAAATTAAATAAACAGATTAATTCAAATTGCCTAAGTTAAAAGCTTTTTTTTTTTTTTTTTTTTTAAGAAAAATAATCTCTTATGTAAAGGAAATGTCCATAAAGCAGTATCTTATCAAACAGCATTTATTAGTCTTCACTTTTTTGGGAACAAACCCGGCCTTTTACATGGAAAGAGAGTATGTTCTCTGAAAAGAGGTGGCTAGAGAGTGAAATATATTACTAAGATAGTTACAGCAACATTTCTGCAACAGACTGTAGCTGATTTATGGAAAAGTAAGGGGCAGGTCAAAGCCTAAGAAGTTTAAATACCATGAATAAAAAAAAAAACCCCAAATTTTAGCAAAGTGAATGATGCAAAAATGGAATCTTATCAAAAAAATAAACGATGCTAACTTTTTTTGGGGAAAAACCCCAAACCAAACCACAAATTACCCCCAAACAAACTATTAAAAACAAACTATGTTAAAAACTATTCTCTGCGAAGAGAGTTGTAGTAACCACGCACAACTTCTCGGGCAAATAAATGGCAGGTGGGGCAGGCACAGAGCAGCGTGCGCTACTCACTGCTCTTGGAGACGGGCTGCTGACATCTCTGTTGAGCAACAGCCTACAGAGCCTGAACACACAGAATCACAGAATGGTTCAGGTTGGAAGGGACCTTAAAGATCACCTAGTTCCAACCCCCCTGCCCTGGGCAGGGACACCTCCCACCAGACCAGGCTGCTCCAAGCCCCATCCAGCCTGGCCTTGAACACCTCCAGGGATGGGGCAGCCACAGCTTCTCTGGGCAACCTGGGCCAGGGGCTCACCACTCTCACAGGAAAGGATTTCTTCCTGATACCTAATCTAAATCTCCCCTCTTCCAGTGTGAGGCTGTCACCCCGTGTCCTATCATTACACTCCCTGATAAGGAGTCCCTCCTCATCCTTCCTGTAGGCCCCCTTTAGGGACTGGAAGGGGCTGTAAGGTCTCCTCAGAGCCTTCTCTTCTCCAGGCTGAACAACCCCAACTCTCTCAGCCTGTCCTCCCAGCAGAGGGGCTCCAGCCCTCTAATCATCTTTGTGGCCCTCTGCTAGACCTGTTCCAACAGGTCCTTGTCCTTCTTGTGCTGAGGACTCCAGAGCTGGACACAGGACTCCAGGCGGGGTCTCACCAGAGCAGAGTAAAGGGGCAGAATCACCTCCCTCGACCTGCTGCCCACGCTTCTTTTGATGCGGATCATACAAAGAAGAACGTGACAAAGCTAAGGCAGAGCTAGATGAGTTGCACAGCTGACAAGTTCTTTGTTTGAAGGGCACAAGTTGGTTATTTAACGACATGATTAAAAAAAAGTATGCAAGGGGATCTGGTTCTTACTTTCTCACATATAAAAGAAGCCTCGGGATGACAACCAACCCATGTATCCAGTCCCCTTTGTATTTGGAAGGCAAAAGTTAAGATTTAATTTTTGTAAGGTTTTAGATTTTTTTTTTCTTTTCCTCTTGGGAAAGTGACTGAGCGGTCAAATCCCTTTTACTTGACTTCCCTATTAACTGTGTTCTTGGTTCTCCTTTTCCATTTTGCAAGCTGGATGAGGCACTGCGACGCCTGCAGTGAACACAGCAGTAGATTTCCCTCGAATCCTTCTTGTGACAGGTGTTACTGCTCGGAGGAAAGCTGTCCTTTACTGTGCCAGGTTTCATGTTCTACCTATTCAGAGAGCTGATGGACAAGAATGTCCTCTTCAGTAGCACGTGCTCTGATGTTTATTCATTCCCACAAACTCGGATGCCAGCATGATCCAATTTGACGACTATTCATCTGTAGCTTATTTACTCTAGAATTGCTTGTTTTTCTAGCAAGCTTCTGTTTTGCAGATTTCTGCTATCTGTGACTTATAGCACAGAACACACAAATAAACTTGCTCAGGGTCATACATAGTGCTGCCTCAACACCTCCTGGCTTCCGAATCTCCCCCCCCCCCCCCCCCCCCCCCCAAGAGTTTTACATTACTTACTCATCAAATTCCTCAGAGGAAGCAGGCAGAAGTATTGGCCACACTGGTAAAAATCAGGTACGTCCACTCTCTCTAACTGTCAATTAGTTCCCAGAGCCCCTTATGCCACTGTTACCTACATTAGCCCACATCTTGACGCAATAGCGAAGTATAATGCATTTCAATCCAGATTTCCACCAATTTTTATTCCCACCGATTATAACCTTCATCTGTACCTCATCCCACCCAAATAACAAAACAAAAGACTATTTATAAAAAAGGACACCATCTTCAAGGATTTTCTTAAGATCTGAAGATGGTGAAGATTTAAAGCCAAATGAATATTGTAATTCAGTACTTAAAGAAAGGCGTAAGATAATTCAGTAGGACAGAGGATGTTATTTTTGGAAAGGTCCCATGTGCCTGTAGTTATTTTTTTAAACACATAGGTAATGTGAACAGAATGTTAGCCACATGAAATCTTTTGGTCACTTATTAAAACTGGGGTGGTAGGTGGTGCATTAAATGCATTCCTTGGTAGCGTTTGTTCTCAGAGATGTACTCACATTGGCAGTCAACTGAGTTGTCAGAGCTGACACTTTTTCTTGGGATGCATCCAACTCTCTTCGTAGCTTGCGAATCTATATATTGAAAGAGAGCACTTTACTGCACCATCATACGGAGAAATAAAATAGCAAGACACAAAATGCAGAGTGTCTTGACAGAACATTCATGCCTGTCAAACACATTGTGCTCTTACCTCGGACTGGCACTTCTCTTCAGGCTATAAAATAAAAGCAGAGGAAAATATATGAGGAGATTACAACATAAGCAGCCTGAGAAACGTATCGAATTTTTCGATTCTTTTTTTCCATTTCAAAAACTCTCATGTGAACTCCTTGTTTTGGATTCCCACATCCATATTAAATCTAAGATAATCTCCTAATTTATTTACTCTTCAGGAAAAAGCAAAAGGCTGTTTGTAGAGTACTTCTTCCTGCAGGAAGGAATTTGGGCTCCGCTTCCTAACCTGTGACCAGTGCACCTCTGAGTCTGAACTGTGGAAGGGTGAAGTCCTGGCTCCGTGCATAATGGACCGCGCAAGGCTCTGAAGAGCCAGGACAGTAACAGAACATGACTGATCCAAGGCAATTCCCTTCCTCCCATTCCCAGCTCTCCACGGGATGGAGAGCACGTTTTTGCATTCCAAAATGACGTGAAAAAAAACAATAAATTACTCCCATTTGGGAGTGCCTAAGCGCTGTGGTGATGAAAAACTGAGGACACACAACCAGCTATCTGAGGATGCAAAGGGGATGTAGTGACCACCCCTTGCGGTCTTGCATGAAAAAATTGCGGCTACTATGGCTTGTTTCTAACCAAAGTTATCAGCTAAAGAGAAGTACGCGGGAGGAAGTTACACACTCCACTGTCCTTATGTAAACATGTCCACTACCAGCCACCATGAAAATTATACCCATCAAACCACGCTATTAAGAGCCGCTGGTGCTTGGGCAGCAAACACATAAACCAGAAGCTTAGACAGCAGCTGCCGAGTACTCTCCTTGTGCCTCTCATGGTTATAAACAACAGCCCAGAGGAAAAGGTCTGTTTTCCACCCTTGCAACGTACTACCTGTTTTGGTTTCATATGGACCTTGCTTGAGGCAAGGTCAATAACGAAAGGTGCTGGGTTTTTTCAAACTATTATCATAGAATGGTTCGGGTTGGAAGGGACTTTAAAGATCATCCAGTTCCAACCCCCCTCCCACCAGACTGGGTTGCTCCAAGCCCCATCCAGCCTGGCCTTGAACACCTCCAGGGATGGGGCAGCCACAGCTTCTCTGGGCAACCTGTTCCAGTGTCGCACCACCCTCATAACGAAAAATTTCTTCCTGATATCTAATTTAAATTTCTCCTTTTCCAGTTTGAAGCCATTACCCCATATCCCATCACTACATGCCCCTGTAAAAAGTCCCTCTCCAGCTTTCTTGTAGGTCCCCCCTTATTTTAGGATCAGATCACCTAAATGAACACATACTTTTGGAGGAAAATATTACTGGCAGAGTGAACAAATGGCTTCTTTAGAATTATTAAAATCTGTGCTTTAAAAAACTTACTCAAACTTCTTTATTAGCAAATCACTAATACAAGGCTGGAACGACTTTATTCAGCACATTTTGGGGTGCTTTACGTAATGAAGTTCAAATCTCCTCAGATCTACTGAGGTCCTTTGTAGCAAAGCCTATTTAGCGTAGCTGTAAAACACTGACTGAATAAATTGCTGCTTTCAGGCCATTAACGTCTGTGTTTAAATGAGGATACTGCTAAACATCCACAGACATCTTTTTGAAGGTGAACATAGATTTCATAGCTAGCACTCAGAACATAACCAAATGAAAACCGCTTTTTTTCCTTCCTCCTTGAACGGCAAAAATAATTAGCACAATAAGACCAGTCAATTCAATAATTTTGATTAGTTAACCCAAATTGTTCCTTTCATTATACTCACTGTTGAATAAATAGATGACGTACTGGATACCAAAGAGAGAGAAGAACCATGCACTAAAGGAAAGAAAATAAACACAATGACTATAAATACAGTAACCACACAGCGGGATCATCACAGATCATTCACCGCCAACGAGCAGCCTACTGAAGAAATACTTTCACAAATTTCATCATCCGTCACAAACTTAGTTATATTATTGCACAAATGTACAGTTTGGAGAATGCACAGCCAGGTAATACAATCCTCAAACTGTGATTTGGTAAAGCTGTTTTAACAATTTCATAACACTTGGGTTTGGGGGAAATGAGGTGTGGTCAAGAAGATTAAAAAGAGAAGTTCTGATGAAGATTTGTTCAGAAATAACTATTTCTATGGATGGCTTATCTTAAGACTCCTACAAAAGGCCTTACTCAAGATAAAAAACCAACAAGTTAACTGAAATGCAGACGAGGTTACAAAAGTAAATCTAAGTACTTCATCTGCAGTTTTAGATGAGGTTGAGGGGTCGGGTTGTTTTCTTTAAGCAGCAGACCAAGACGGAGATGTCCCTAGAAGGCCGCGACACCCAGCTCCAGCACATAACCAGGTGCTCCAGGAGAAGACGTGGAATACCCAGGACAGAAACTATTATCTAATTGTGAGGCTCTGAACTGTCCTCTGAAGGCAGCTGCTTCTCCTTCTGCTCACTACATCCATCACGGGCATCGATGAGCTGAATGTTCCCTACCCCTGCGGGGTTTTTCGGTCTTTCTTTAAAGCAATTTCTTTAAGCATTCTAAAGCATTTCTTTAAGGCGGCAGAGTTCATTCTCTCATAGAAAAATGACCAGAATGAAAACATGGCTACAAAACCTTTCCTGGAAAAGAATCCGTTTCAAGCAGGTTTTGCATTTAAATATACAGTCAGTGAAAGATATACACATACATTGATTCCGAAGGTTGTTACCATCACCCTGGTGTTAGGATTTACATATAACGTCATTTTGTTTCTGATCATGCTATTAAAAAAAACTACCTGAAGCTATTCTTTTCTGCTACTGAAACATGCAAAATTATATTTCCTTTATTTTTATTTTTAGAAACAATATACGTTTAACGGAAACTTTCATTCAAACTTCAGGAACTTCACACAAATCATATGAAATCGTGTTAAATCACTTTTTCTTTCATCTAAATCCTCCAGCCAAAAAAAAAAAAAAGTTTAGAAAAGCTGCCATTTTGTTCTAATTACCTACTGCAATTCTCCTACGTTCATAATAAATGGGTTCTGCTTTCCCATTGACATTATATCCTAAGGCAAGGCTGGAAAGAGAAGTAAACAAAGTCTAAGCTGGCTTCTGGAGGAATTTAAGACAATTTAAAAAAACCCACAAGAAAGTAAAAAAAAAACAAACTCACACCCATTTGCTTTTTCTGGTTAATCATATTTTCGATTAAAATGATCTTTATAGTGAGATGTTAAGGACTGTACTGCATTAAGAACATAAAAATAACTAGCGTGAGTCAGATCCAAGGGCTGTCTAATCGTGTGCTCCATCTCTGGCTGCAACCGCAGCGCATGTTTAGGGAAAAGAATGCAAGGAGGCGGCAGAGACCCGGTGATTTTTCCCCAGATACACCTTTGCATCTTCTGGGAATGAGAGATGGAAATTCCTGAGATGGAAACTGCAGTCGGCCCATTCTGTTTCCTAGTTGCTGTGACCTCTCCACCCTTAACTTGCTCAACCGCTTCTGAATCCACTGACACATTTTGTAACAAAAAACCTCTTCTTGTGTTCAGAAATGGAATTCTTTGCAGTTGTTTTAGACCTGCTGCTGAATCGGTCAGTAAGTTCCTTAAGTGTCTCCACACCCCTGTGATACGAGAGGTAATGGATCTCAACCACCTTACATCACCACAATGAATCTCAACAACCTTTCTGTAACGCCCTCAATTATATACTAACACCTCCCTTCAGCCGTCGTTTTTCCAAGCTGAAGATTCCTAATCCATTTTAATTCTCTTCATATCACAGAGGCTATGCACTTAACATCTCCCTGTGGCTTTTCTTTTTACCTGCATTTTACCCTTCGGACTCCCTTTTTCAAGGTGGAAAGCCCAAAGGGCGGGCCACCATTGGACTCATACAGAGAATATATTATTATTTTCTAGTTTGCCCCTCTATACACTTGCTTTGTGTGGTTTTTACAAGTAGAGATGTATTCAAAAGAACAACCATATCAACTGGCCAGAAAAGAAGCAGATCTCCTCCAAACCAATTGGGACACATGCATTTTTGAGTTAGCATCAGCTGGAAATTTTAAGATCACATGGGGACTTTAAAGAAGGAAAGACGACTTGAAAAAAGGGAAAAAACATCGAACTCTGGGAATCGTACTCCCGCTTGTAAAACATCACCACTGCATCGTTTGAACGTGAATATAATGTGAGATTTCCAGTTGCAAGGACAACTAAGGAGTTAATATTTTTGCGCAATTTCTTTTTAAAGTATCTGCAGATGGCTACTTTAAGGCTATTTAATTAGGAGCCTGAAGGCAGTTATGCTCTTGATGTGATTCCTGTGTTTTGCAGTTAACATGCATCTGCACGCAGGCTACAAACCCAAATTGTTTCGGAGCTATTATTTTAAAGTGCTATAAATGCATATGCAAGCACGTATCATTTTTAATGGTAGAAAAGAAACGGTCTAGCCGTGATGAACTGTCCAAAGAGCAGAGGGAACAGCAGGTACTGCTGTCAGTAGTACAAAAAGAAATAAAAATTTGTACCCTTACGACGATATATTTAATTTCTTTCTCTCTAGGCAGCACAGCTCCTTGAGAAGACTTATGGGCAGGGAAGTGGGGAAACTGGACAGCCAAGAGACAACTTAAGTTCTAGGCGGTGTTTCTTCCCCCTGAAGTTCTGGCTAGTTTGGAAGCTGGTCCTGCTGGTAGCTCCCCAGACCCGAGACTCTTCCGATCAAAAGAATTACGTACTGCAAGGCTGACTAACATTTCAACTTCCATGTTGTGCTGTAAGAGAACATGACTGTACTTCGCATCATGGCGACAAAATTAAAAAATGCTTTTAAGAATAAATCCTGGCCCTGCTCAAACCAGTAAGAAACAAACATCTTGCAATCTTACGTGCTAATAAATAATTAAGAAGTAGATTGGTAAGCTTCATTTAAGACCCGGACTTATGCTTCATTGACACTGGCTGATTGTATAAAATCAATTGGTTCATTAAACACAGATTTAGTTTCTAGAATACTTTTTGATCTATTCTCTCAAGGTGAAGGGCAATAAGATCCACAGGTTTGAAAGCACAGGACAGCATATATGTCAGGCTGCCCCTGCCTTCTGTATGGCCAAAGGAGTAACAGAAAACATCTAACCTGAAGACTAACATACAGAGACTGCACCTAACCATTCATCCCATCTGGTCAAATATTATTATACTTTTAAGCGCCAAAAATTTAGGAAAATATGAAAAGGACTTCTTCAGCATGTCCGCTGCAGGGTCACATTCCTTCCTCGTATACACAAGTGATCTTTCCCCGCTGCTTTCAAGTCCATAACTTGGTAAAGTTTTCTTGGACTTCTTTTTTACTACTTTTTTTAAATGAATGAAAAACACTTTGTAGAGCATTTCACCTTTTGAGCATAACTTCCCTTTTCATTTTCTTTTTTTAAAACGGTTTGGAAAAAAAATGGAATACTTACTAAATATTCTTCCATTCTAGCCTCTCTTCTGGACAAAAAGTTCTAAATTATAACAGACAGTTTAACCTCCAACATGCCAAAATGGATTTGCTGCAATCTTAAGCACACTAAAAAGACTACGGTTACAATTTTTTTGAGAATATCTTCAATAAAACCTGAGTAAGTTTTGCTGTAGCAGCTCTTTTAGTATATCATCTAAGTATAGCACAGCTGCAGCGATTTAAATTCCTTCGCAGATTCTATTAAGGAACTCTTTAGTCATAGAACGGAATTCAACTGACTAAATATCCGGCGATCTTTGACTGTTCAAGATCATCTAGCTTTCTGAGAGCATGGCATAAACAAAGGTTAATTCCTGCAATGACAGTTTTCATCCCTACAGCATTATTCTAATAATTTTCAACGCCTAACGAAGATCCTCAGCCACGGGCCTCTAAAATACAATTAAATGTAATGGAGTTAGACTGGCTAAATTCAATAACGAATTGGTCCTGCGTCTTTCCAGAGCCATATCCAAAACTGATGGGATAACCAGTATCTCCAGGGAGGTACCTTGTGACTCCTAAAGGTCCCTAAAAGCATTCAAGTGTGGTTCTCATGCATGCCTGGCTCTAGGGGAGCAGCAACAACCAGGCACTGGTATTAACACTCTGAGTCAGTGCAGGCCTTCAGCAGTGGAGAAGCAAGTCATCAAAGGCTTGTGTGACCTGTAGTGATGAAGTACTTCATGGCTAACCAAGCTCCCAATCCTCGCCAGAAAGGAGATTTAAGACTCAACGAGCTAATTCTGAAAGAGCTTCCTATGAACCACTCCCAGAGCTCACCCCACACTTGACTTTGAGAAGTGCAACCCTCAAGGGTTTTAATGTGTGCTCATAGCTACTCCTGCTACAGCCATAAGGTTGCTTGATCAGTAGCAACCAAACTAATTATTTATTTATAGGTAAATTACTTTTTCTTCTTATATTTAAATAGGCTTCTTTTATCAGGTATGATTACATATCTGAGAAGGAGGAATTAAAGATGATGAGGAATTAAAAAGAAGAGCCTAGATGTTTTGAAGAACTGCTCAGATATCAACTCAGGACATTGAGCAGAAATAAAAAAAGACAATTTGAATACAGACTAAATACTGGAAAAATTAACTAGGATAGAAACAAGAGTCTGGCTGGTATCAATTTCTTACATCACAAACAGAAGTGTAAAGGCCCAGGTTCAGGAGAACAGTCCTATTCAAGGCAACATTTAATATGCTAACCCTAAGCATGAACTAGAGTCATTCTGAGACCACTAATAATGAAGCGCAGGATGTGTTTAAAACATTTCTTGAACAGCGATGGCCTGTACCTAGGCTTTCCTAGGTCCGGCCCAGAAGGATCACTGAATGAATATCATCAGAACAAGAACAGTGATGACTAGGACTAAAGCTTTCTCTAACACTGAGAGCTCCACACAGAGAGAACTGTGCTCTGAAACGACCCCTATACTGAACTGAAAAGCACCAAATTTATACTTGGTTTACGTGGGAATGCCGTTTTCTGATCATTTCCAGAACTTCTTTACTGACCTTCTTCAAAGCCATCGCGGAATGAGCCAGACCGGCTCATTGTTCTGCTTTTCTCGTCCAGGGACATCGAGCTGTTCCTGAAGCGCGTATCGCTATAGGGGTCATAAGGACCATCTGCATTGGAAAGGCTGTGGGTCCGTAGCATGGTTGGGTTTGACAGGCTCATCTGGGCTGCAGTGGTTGGGCTTGCTATAAAGTGAAGAATAAACACCAATTTATTTGCGCGACCACAAATTTTCATACTTAATTTTTGTGCAACTACCAAAAAGCTTTTTTTTTTTTTCTTTAAGACACAAATTTTTGATGTCACCTTCTCCAGGCTTCATTATTTTTCTGAATTCAATGAATTCAAATAAGAGGTATGCAAAGCAAGCTAATGAATAAGAAAACCAAGTAAATAAGGTCATTTTAGACACGCGGTGATATGTCTATGCTTCTACAGACAAGCTCAGTCAACTCACTAACACCTTGTAGGCATGAACTAATTAACCCTCATTTAATTTGGAACAGTCCTTCCTCAAAAAGGATGAAAATGCCTGAAGGAATTTAAACTAGTATTTTATCTGTATAGCTCAGGCTTTGCGAACTATTTCCTTCAAAGCCTTCAAGTTCTCAGAAAATGACATTTTTCTATGTATTTAAGTCACAAATTTTAAGAGCTTTGGTTTCCTAACAGTTGTAGATTTCAGAATTGTTTCGTTCCATTATGAGGTCCTAAGGATTATAAAATACCGATTTTGCCTCAAAAGCCAATACTCTCCCAGCAAGAGCACAAAATGTTTACTCCAGTTTCACATTTTTATTAAAGGACTTCTGTGCTAAAATTATATCTGCTGTTTACTAAGAACTAGTTGGTTTGTGGAAAAAAGAGACCAAACTTTCTGTTCAACCGACAGGTTCCTCTTGGTGCGCTGCCACTGCCTGTTTGTATATACACCATCAACTCATACAGGCTATTGTAGAAGATACAGTAATTCAGTTGAAAACTCAACTTTCGTATCAATATTTGATGTTAAATTAAATGCAGTGCCCTCTTGACTCCGCTATCTCCAAGTTCTTTTCTTAAGAGCACAGAAAAATATCTTCTTTTTTTTTTTTTTGTTACTTCCCTGGGGCCAAATAGCTTTTGAAGCTTATTAATGTAAATAATCTTCAATATTCTCCAGAAAGAGTTAACTTTCTGGGCCTGTGACTACACTTTATTATTATTTTTTTTGGACTATTTAGGTACTTTCATGAACTTTCAAGACAGTTGGTTAGCTGTTGGCAATGTAATTACACTGTGTGTATATTCAGCTGAAGTGCCGTTAAGTGTCGGTTTATTGAAAGCTGTTCCTTGCATCTGTTTCTTTGCAGAACAAAGAGAGATTCTAAAACGTCACTGCTGCAACTCAAGACCGCACTAGAAATAGGTGAGCATGTAAGCTGCTGCAAATTCACACGACACAAGAAGTTCACAAGTACGGGCGTAACTATTTTGAGTGTTAATTCTTTATCGCTCTAGAGAAGACGGAGGGGCTTCTGAAAGTCAAAAAGAAACAGAAAATGTCTGTTTGACATTGTATTTTCCAAATCTCACTTAACTTAAAAGGCGATATATGTACTGCTAGGATAGATTTACATCCCTAAACAAATTGCAAAGGCGAGTAAGTAATATTTAGTCTTCACACTGCAGATGAGCACTATTAGCACTTTAAATCAGGTCGTTTCAACTGCTGATATAGTCGACCAAAATCTCCAATGCTTTATGTATCCTGTCAATCAACTTTTATTGTTTCCTTCATTTAAAAAGCGTCTACTTTTATCAACGTAATTAAGTGAAGGAACGGCCTTTTTTCTGACTTAAAGTTCTGCCTTTTATTATTATTTCAGACTGACCTTGTGCAATTTTCCAACAAACCACTTGAAAAACACACACAAAGATAAAATATTTCAGTCTGATGAGACTGGCACATATGGTAATATGTGTATTTTATATATATATACGTGTAATATTATAATATGTGTAATATAAGTAATATGCTTGGATTTTAAAGCAATATCACTAAACAGGTAGGCAATGTCCTAAGTCCTTTAAACACACCAATGTGTGATATTAACAAATAGCTCCACTGAATAGCTCACATTTTATATTAAGGCATCTGATTACTCCCAGAGAAGTATTTTCAAAGATTTAATGCAAGTTTGCCACCTTTGGGCATACGAGATAATAATGCTAATTAGTCCCACTCGTTTCAATGAAAGCGCTTCCTGAGGTTGAACCTGGGACTCGGAGCTGCTGAAAGACAATGATATTGTGCAATATGCTACTTTCGAGACACTCAATGTATTGCTACGATTATCCAAACAGATAATTATTCACCAAGCTGTGAGAAGTTAAATCTAGTTCCAGAGGGTGATGTTATGCTGGATCCAGATGAAAATGGGGAATTGCCAGCAGTATCCTGAAGTCCTCCTGCTGAATGGGACCGTAGCCATTCTTTCGCATCTTCTTGATTACGGAGCTGGGAGGACGGAGTATACCTGCAAAAACAAAGCAGTTTTTCCAAAATGAGCTTTTGACATTTATTTAAAATTTCAAAAGAAACAACCATGAAATGTCACAAGACTTGGGGAGGGAGAGAGGGGAAGAAAGACGGAAGAACTCTCATATGAAATTTAAGGATTAATATGGTGTAAACCCAATACAATTCTGGATTAAGGAGCTGTTCCAAGCTGTTCTAAGCTGTTCCTAATTCATTCCACTTCTGTTCAGGAAAAAAACACCCAAACCTCCTTTCCTGCGGCTTCAGTAGTGATCAAACTGGTAGCAAACAAAAAGCTACAAATAGAAGTTGTGTACTGTAGAATAAAATACAGTGCGTGTTACGTATGTATGATTGAAAAATAAAACCATAATTTGGAAATCCTTTCCTTCGGTTATACCAAAATCCTATCACTATTTTAGTATTTTGGTGCATCGCTAAGCTTACCTGGCTTTTTGTCATATTACAGCCAAATTCAAGTCAACAAAGCCATTACCAGATTTTTTTAGGCAAGTTGTGACCCAATAATTCATATTCCAGAGACATTAATATAAAGGTCTGTGGAGGTGTATCCCATTTCGTTCAAAACTAATAGCACGAAATCGTCATAAAGAAGACTACGTTTAGCCTTTTCTGAAGGCAAAGAAAATAGCGGAAACGCTGTCTATGCCAACATCAATGGCAAAACACCCACCGGCTTCACCTTAAGCAAAGTTTTAAATCTGCTTCTGCATATGCCTAAAGAAGAGGTATGTTACCAGCAGTGTTAGCTGAAATACGTGATAAGATACGGGTATCAACAGAACGAGCATCATGGCAACACTTGTCTGCTGATGGATTTCAGCGTCTGCCTTATGCTATGCCATCTGCTTTTGAGAAAGAGTTGTGAGTTACTAGCTCTCCTCCCAAAAACTAAACACTTGGAGCCCATTATTAGTCGATATTATCTATTTAATTAATTAGATTCCCTCCCACTAAATACTCCACGGTAAGATATCACTTATTAAGACTATTTTAAATTAATATGAATGCTACAGTAATTAACGTTGCAAAAACTCGAACTACTTTAAAAAAATGCATTCATTTTTCTGGTTGTGCCTCAACAGTCCCTGACTATCTGCATCTCTTAAACTTTGCACACGTATCAGCCTAAAAAGTCATTTTACTTCAACACCCTAAGGATTATTTTTTTTCCCAGCATTAATACCTACCTCTTCAGCGCTCAAACGCTTTGGTCTTAAAAGAGAGTCTTTACTTAGTAGAGGCATACTTGAGAACCACAAAAACACTTGGGATGAAACGCCATTTTAAGAAAGGCTTTTAGCACTTGGCTGCACGGGGTAAAGCCGCTGTGAAGAACAACGCGTCCAGGACAGAAAAATCACAGCTGCAATTTCAAGGCATCAGCTCAGTGATCCTAGAAGCTGCACTACCCAGTTCTGATGCTGCGATCTTCTCAATTGTCTAAGATACCTTCTGTAAATTCTCTAACAAAGCATTTAATTACTACACCTAATGTTGACTATCTTGCTAGAATTGCTGGTATCAATAGAAAAATCTTTTTTGGTATAGTCTTTTTGTGTTACAAACATCACGACCTTACAGATATACAAAATTTATGAGAAGACAATTGCCAACAGTTTGTTTGGGGATTTTTTGGTTCTTTTCTAGAACAGTAGAAGTTCTCTCTAAGAGCCCTATATATTCAGGTATTCTGAAGCAAATACATTTTTTAAATTAATATGTCCAATCCCATCCTAAAAGGTTTGGCAGGATATTGAAAATCTTTTTTACTTGTATACCAACACCAAGGTTCCCAGGGGTGAAAACGATCTCAAATCATTCCATGTAATAGCCATAGAAGCTGCAAAATTATTGTTTTCAAGTCAAGCCCAATGATCGTTTAGGAGATGCTTTTCAGCAATTCAGCCAGCAAAAGCCACAGTTCTTGCTCAAGCGCAGAAGCCACTGGACGAAAAAAAGCAGTGGTCAATGGTCATCTTTGAGGATTAAAGAAAGAAAGGAGAAAGAAAGTAAGAAAGAAAGAAAGAAAGAAAGAAGGAAGGAATGAATATTGTTGCCACCTCTTGCAAACTGCGACCATCACCACCAGCCACAACAGAGACACAAAGCAAACTCCAAAGCCACAACAAAAGCTGTTAAACCGTGTGGAAACACCAATACCTGAGTCCCTTCTTAGGCAAAGTGTTCCTATCAAGATGTGGGTCGCTGCAGAAAAGTTAAAAGAAAAGAACTTCAGAGAAGAACAAAAGGGAAGGAATAAGATCAGGACGAAGAAGGACGTACAAACATCTGCATCGCCTTTTCAGAGGAAAAGGCGCTGGGGCCTTCCTACGGAAACATGCAAAAACCTCCTTCCCGAGGTGTGGATTTGCACAAACATGCATCTGGTACCATGCCAACGAATCTCATCTGTTCACACCGTGGTTTGGCTATTTCTCCTACCCACAATGAACAAAAATGGCTCTTTAAATGTCAAATGGATGCTTAAAACTATGCTTTTCAGCAGGCGTGAGGCAGACTATTTGTGAAAACTGATGAGAATCTTCACGTCCAAACCACCTTCCCGACATCTCTTTCAGCAGACACCATTTAGGGAATGCAGCTAATTACTAATACGCAGCTGCAATGTATAGCAGTAAAAGTATTGAGCCCAGACCGTCCAAATTTTCAAATCTTAGATTAAATTCCATTAGCAAAGTAAAATGAATCTATTAGCCATCCAAAACCCAAATATTTAAGTTTATGTTTTTACAACTGAGGATCTTGTAACTGGGCAGAGTCTGTTAATTAGTTTTTAAAGAAAATATCCACGTGCTTAAATGAATTAATTTTAACAATCCTTATAGCTAAATTACAGCGTGGGAGTGACTAAAATTACAGCAGTGAGCTAGAATGTTTAGATTTGGGTAATCTTTTCCCAGCTTTAGCATTTGTCTTTACAAGGATGGATGTACCCAAGTCCCTGCAAAACACTCATGAGCCAAACTGCAAGAAAAGACTGACGACACTGAATGACACAGGGACTTCACGACAAAAAGGACAGGCCTGAAAGGCAGCAGGAAAAGCAGCATGCCAGAGGAATGCTGAAATGCTAGTGAGAGTTTAGATTGGTAGACAAAAAAAGGGCAAGATTTTCACATTGCCTTTGGCAAAGAAACGAGGGGCGGGGGGAGGGGGGGGGGAAAATACCCCCACAAACCAAAAGATGTTCCCAGTAACAAGAGCAACGCCAAAAACATGCCAACTCTGCCGTATGCCGTTCTCCAGATTGATTTAGGTAGATAGATGGGGTGTTTGAGGGGACTCTCACTGGCATGTCTTTGTGTCAGTTCACACCTGAACGATGAACACAGCAGAGGACTCAACTGAGCACAGTCCGTCACAAAACAATTTGCTTCACCGAGATGGGCAACAAAACCTACAGCCTTGTCCTGAGACAGCATTACCTGTCCTGTCTCCTGGGCAAAGTATTTCGGCAGAATTTGGGGCTAGCAGCAGGGGAAGAAAGAGGGCTAGAAGAATCAGTCCAACAAGACAGAAAACAAGAGAAGGAATATTAGAATGAAAAGAGGAGAGAACAGAAAGGAGTTATAATAAAAAACAAACAGAAACCCAAACTGTCAGAACATTATATTCAGCGGTTATTTCCTCCATTGAGATGCAACTACAAAAATTTTGCTACCCGACTACTCAATTACACAGCAGAATATTGCCGATTTCCAATGCTTGCAGGGGCACTACTGCCCTCAACAAAAGGCCATTCAGAGAGCATGCGCTGCAAGTCATCGTCTGGTATATCCCAATGTTAGCTCAATGTGCCGCTCACAGAGCTCTGATGCTAAAAAGCAGTCTCGTTCCCTCCTCCCTGGCCAACCTGTTCCTAGCTCCGACGAATCTAGTACCAATGAATCTCATCGTGTAAAGCAGCTGGGGAACTGATCAGTCTGAAATACAATTCAGGTGATCATTTTCCAGTTGGATCCATCTCCCAGTGGGGTTCACTAAGCATTCACACAAATGCCTGTACCGAAACGCTGTAGGGAGCAGCTGGAGAAGGGAGAGGGCAGCAGGGAGAGGGTGAGGAGGGATCAAGTGATGGGGGGAGACAGGGACTCCTCTTTTCAGCATGACCTCCAGTTTAAAAGCTTGTCAAACGTTACAAAGAAGTTCAACACGGAACAGTTGGCTTCTCAAACCAAAATGGTAACAACACTGGAGGTTTTTCTGAATATCGCTATCAGGTCAACTTTGGAAGGACAATGTATGATGCAAAATTCAAATATTAGGTATAATATGGTAACAAGAAAAGTTGCCACATTGTCTACCACAGCAAATTAAAAACCTCACCTGAACCCACCCTCTTGGTCTGAACTGGGCTACTTGCCTGGAATGGCTTCTGTGTATGTTCTAGTAATACCATTCAGCATTATCTTGTCAGAAGCACCGCTTGATTTCTACGTGCAGTGCTGGCTACTGCTGCCAGGACTTCATTCACATTCGAGATACGTACAAGCTTAATGGAAAGGAGAGAAAAACCTACTAACCTTTCAGACAACGTAGTCTTAACGCTGTTGGTTCGGACAAAGGGAGTCAGAGAATCATCTTTAGAGGTTGGAATCAAGCCACTGGAGGAGTTATGGCTCAGCCCACCTCCACTGCTCAGAGAGATGTCAATGGATTCACAGCTGGTATGAAGACTGCTGACAGACTGGTATCCAATGCCATCCTTGCTGACAGCAGAAGAGCTACTTGCATTGGTACCCCATGTTAAACTGTTGGAAGGAGCCGAGTGTGCTGAACTGGGACTAGAAGCTAGAGGAGACTGGTTCATATCTGTGTTTTTACTATACAGAGGGCTGCTGCCCCCACTGCTCAGCATACCACTGCCAGATGGCGAATCAAGGTTACCCTGCTGGTTCATGGTAGCGTGAGGATTGGAGATGACTACCGAATTTTTCATATTTTCAGCTGTTGTGATGGGAACTTGTTTACTAGGCTTGCCACCGAAAAGCCTGTCAAAAAAGACAACATCAAAAATACATAAAATGTAATATTAAACACAAGGATATTTTCTATCTAGACCACATATCATCTTAGCTTCAGAAAACCAACATTAAGTAAATGATCCTACACTGGACATACCCAACTATACATTCATGGATGTCCTTGTGTTCACGCCCCCTTTAATAAAGTCCAGAGACAATTACGATAACTTCAAATCTATCTTAGGAATCTCTTCTCTGAATGATCAAATACTACTTTCACAAAGCTAAAACACAGCTTCACAGAACTAAACTACAGCCACATTGTCTTCTGCTCCTTAAGGAAAAAGGATACCAGAGAAACACAGCATCAATTAATCTGCAGCATGGAACACCAGAGGTCGAAAGCTTCCTCTCCAGGTAAATTCTGTGCAAATCACCCAACGCTCTGCACAGAAGCAGCATTTGCTGGGATGTAAAGGGAAAAATATTTACTGGTATCAAATGTAGGCTTGTCTCATTTCAGGAGCCAAGCTGGCTGGAAACTATTTTTTTAGAGTGTGGAATGAGATTTTACCTGGTTTGGCACCTGGAACTGGCTCAGTAACAGACTAGCTGAGTGCCAGAACACGTGCGAGGGAAGGGATCTAAAAGCACGGTTAGAGGAGCATGACCGTCACTTCTCCAATTTGCACCACTTTTGCAAAAGCGTCTTAGAAGTAAACGTGCTTAAAAACAGATTATCAACCATTCTAAAACCGATCCTCAAAATTCTGAAGGAATCGGAGCTTCGGACTCCAGCTTCAAACATCCACCCCAAAACATTGCTTCTGTTTCTGACACTGATTGGAACCTTAGTTTTCCTCACATGTACCTATCTGGATTTCCTTTTTTCTTATCAACAGCGTGGAGCATTGGGGATGAAATCTTTCAAAGTGGGTATCTATTGGACTGTAGTCCTCCGAGCAGAACAGCACTTCTGTACTCCTAAAGACTTACGGGTGGGTGTGCACCCAGCAGAACTCTCTCTGCTTTTGAGCACGCCCAGGTTGTTGGTACGACACATGCACACCAAGTCACTTTGTCCAACACTTCCCAGAAACCCAGGCTGTGTCATGTAGCTGGGCACCCTACAGCACACGTGCAGCAAGTGCAGCCACGTCCAGAAGCACTGTACTTACGCACGGGTGCTACCTGCAGCTCCAGTGTACCTGTGTAAGACCCCTGCAACACATCTCAACCGGATTGCTGCTTTGCCACACCTGGACAACCCTGCTGGATCAGGCTAAAATGCCAATCTACACCTATCTCATAATCCAGCATTGCTCTGTGTCATGATC
Organism: Chroicocephalus ridibundus; assembly: GCF_963924245.1. Taxonomy (NCBI): domain Eukaryota; kingdom Metazoa; phylum Chordata; class Aves; order Charadriiformes; family Laridae; genus Chroicocephalus; species Chroicocephalus ridibundus. Next base: position 5,146,209 of record NC_086287.1, on the reverse strand, counting down.
CTCTCACCACCTGACGTAGACAGACATTCACAAACCAGCACAGGTCTGGCAAACCTGGTTCACCTGGACACCACACCTCGCTGATGAGGAGACACTGACTTAGACAAGTCAGTCTGAATGATAAAACCCATCCCAACAGGGATTTAGAGACATTTAGAGTCTAGGTTTTATTTAGAGTTAATGTTATTGGAGTGGGTATGACGCAAAACATCAAACCATATTGCAGCGATACACGGCCTTCAGCAGCAATACCAGCTTAGGGTATTCCTGCTCCTATGCCATTGCATACCACCTCCCCGCTTGCGCTGGGGGAACTGTACTCTTAGAGATAGGATCCTAGGGCTTAAAAAAACCACCAACCACCCACACCACAGTTTTGCAAGCTGTTTTTACGCCACGCAGTCTTCCCCAAACGGTTTCACAGCACCTCTAATACAACTGAAAGGATGCTCCACTGCGGCACAAACAAAAGCGTGTTGCCGCCAAAGGCAGGGTCTGGTCGAACCACAACCTCATAACAAACATCTTCAGAAGAGGATGCGGTCTGGAGAACATTCCTTTCAGTCCAGAGAACCCAGCAAGACAGACACATCAACACTGAGATTAACTCTGGAAGGCCATACCCTACAAGGAAGGACATCTGTTTACCCCTATCTACTATTATTGACAAGGGACTGACGTATTTGAGCTGGCACTTGGGTCATGCAGCTCCCCCATTAACAGAAAAGCAGTGTATTATATACTGCAAAGCACGAAGGCCCAATTTAATAATAAAATGCATCAAGATAAACGATGGTTTCCCTTAAGGGACATGCCGGATATGTAATACAGGAGCTAAAGGGAACGTTGAGAGAACAGAGACAGTGATGGCCCTCATTGCAGAATTATAGAATTTCAGTTTATGGGAGCATAGAAGTTATGTATGTTCACAGACTTACAGGTTAATCTATATAATTACAAATGTTTCTAATTTACTGTATAATAATAATAATTGGATTCTAATTTATTGTATAATATTAAAAAAGTTACAGGTCAGAGAGGAAATATGTAAAAACCAACGTGCGCAACTCATCTCGACCGACTATGAAAATCGAGCTCAAAATCTTCTTAACTGTCATTCTCAAAATCAGCAATAAGCAGACAGGGCCAAATTCAACTCTGACACATTTCAGTACCTGACTATTTAGACAGGCCAGTTGAAAATTCAAGAGTGAAACTGTACATCAAAAGGAGGGAATAGTTAAATTGAGCCTCAGTGTCTTCTCTTCCAAGTTTCATGTATTGCTAATGTAGTATTTTAATTACATGGCTAGCAACATGGCTTTCTAGTAATCACAAAAAAATTTCCAATCGAATTTCAAGAATAACGTGCCTGAGGCTTGCAACACTGAAAATCCGCATTTCTCATGGGGTACGCTATAGCAATGAAAGATGTATCAGAAGTTTTCTTTTTAAGTAGTCATTGATGAAAATTAAATATTCTGAAGGATACGGCTTATCTAATGATAACCAGGAATAAAATAAATTAAATATCTTGAACTATCCTTGCATAGGCTCTTCAAATAAAACCACACATCTAAAAAGAAACCGTTTACAACTTTTCCCAGCATTAGCCTAAGCTGCTGTCACAGCCATTATGCTTGCACTGGTGCTTCGGATGGAATGTGGCTTTCTCACATCACTGGAAGCAGGATGATGTAGCGTAACTGTATGGGTATTATGGGCATCGAGACAAAATGAAATGCAAAACACCGCAACTTGAAACAGACAAGCTACTCAATGTCAAATTAAACTGAAAAAGAATATTAACGGAACCTTTCACCAATGTCAAGGCTTTGATGCACGCTGCATCAGCAAATTAATTCCTGACCAACCCAATGTTGACGTTAAAATAACGTGTGGGGTAGTGCTGGAGAAATAGAAGACAAATAAGATTTTTGTTTAAAAAAAATATTATTAAAATAAGAAAATTCAACCCAGTTTAGACAGTAATTTTACTTAGGGTTCTTCTACACAGTCGAATAACCTGACGTTATGAGTCTTGTTGTGTGGCCGAATCCACACAACCGAAGGATCGGTTTGGGTTAGGCATGCGAGTCTACGTATGGCCGGTCAAATTATGCCGTCGTCTTAACGAAAATCCGAAATAACTCTCCTGTTGCCAATTCATAATTTGATCCACCAGTGGAGTATTTCCAGGCTTGTTACAGATACATTGGTGCAAGAAATCTTCAGTAACCTTCACATAAGAAAATTCTTATTCCTGCAATATCTGCACAGATAAAGCCTTTAGGTGTGGTTTTTGTAACAGAGACTCATATTACAATTGACAAACTTTCTGCCAGACAGGTGGTTTTTTCCCAAATGTTAAATTTTTGCTGCTGCCACATGATGTACTGAGTATTTACAACACTGGCCAACCTGTTTACGTGAAATTAAATGTAAAAACAAAGACCTTGATGTAGGACACTAAATAGAAAGTGCTCCACAAAACACAGCCAGGCCTGGCTTGAAGAGTCCTGATCATTCAGCTCCGACTAACATCATTGCACAATCGATGAATTTATTGCCTACCTGCGCAAAGTGGGAGAGGCCACATCGGGGTACTTGGCTCCTTGCTGGTGAGTACTTTGAGCTCCACTAGAAGCAGTCTGTGATGCAGGGTTCACTTTAACAGAATTACATGAGGCCACGCTTTCGTTGTCAGACGAAATCCCTTTCTCTTTATCAGTCTGATTGACTAATCCTGGCAGAGAGTTTCCAAGGATTACCTTGGCAGGCTCTCTCATTTTAGGGACAGGCAACCCGGCTGACTTGCTGCTTATGTTGGAGTCTATGCTACTTGTGCTAGATCTATTCCCAGCTCCACTTCTGCTACTGGATTTACTGGGCCGGGGTAAACTACGATACTGAAGATTAGTTCGGGCGCTAAGTGCTAAGTAGCCATCATCCTGGTTCTGTGAGCCATCAACACTAGTCTTCCGACCAGTGGTCCTACCCATGAGTCCAGATGACTTTGGGATTTTCCCCAGAGTAGCCGATCTACTGGTGATAGTTGCCCCACTGGCAGTGATTATAGTCATGCCTACGGCTGACCCGCTCTGTTTCTTAAATCCAAATGTATTAGCATTAGCAGCAGTTGTTCTAGAGTTACTTGTGGGAAGCTTTTTGGATTCATCACCACTGCTGCGTCCTGCATCTGATGGGGAACGTTTAACATGTCCAGCTTTAGGAGATAGTCTACCCTTTTCTGATACCTTGGCGTCATCAGTTTTCCCTACAAAAATAGAAAAAGAATTCTAATATTTAATGACTTGAAAACATCAAGCAAATGATGAAAAACTCAAAGCAGCATGAAAAGCAAAAGCGTGTTAGCCACCAGAGTGTGGTTAAAAATTATGATCTAGTCTGCACTGAACGTACATGCCACTCTAGTGAGTTATACATGCAGACTTGCCAGAGAAAGTATGTGGTGTGTTTGCCCTCGAGAATATGAAAAGCAGAACAGTCTTATGTAATAGTGACAGATAAGAAAAAAAAAGTTTCCCTCTGGAACTGCCACAGATTGATCCTTTTTTATCATTAGATACAAGTAGTGTTAGGCCATTAGTATAATTTTCCTAAAAGGAAAGTTCAAGAAAAGTATCTAACTTCAACTTTTTCATGTACAGTTGTGTACACGATCAAGTAAGAGGAAAGGTATTAACTTAAATTACTTGATTATGCAAATTCAATCAATTTTCATTCACGCATCTGCAAGTGCTAAAATCACTAATACATTTAGAAGAAAATCCAGAACTAAACAGTGTTTGGTATAAATTAACATGCTAGTTTAGTATGGGGGGAAAAAAAAAAAATCTCCTCAACCACACACATGGTATGTTCTTAACGTTAACCATGATTTCAAAAGCTGAAATTATATTATTTATTCTTCATATGGCAATACTGTGCCCAATAAATAGCTTGGCTTCAGACTAGAGTTGTCACAAAAACAATTTCCGCAGTGTACTAATCCAAAATATGCATTTTAAAATTAACAGAAACAGAAATGTGGACATAGGAGATGCTGCGTAGGTTAAAACAATACCTAAAAATAAAGACAGGATTACCTGAAGTTCAGGTTCTGCCTCTGGAAAATATTTAAACTGTTTTCATACCGAACACACTTTTTGGTTTGTTTATATCTTACACCTTTTCTCACCTGTTCCAGGTGTCTTTAATGTGCCTGAGGTGGTTGAAGGTTTAGTCCTTGGTGTGGTAATGCCAACCTGAGCCGACATGCCCCGTCGCCAGGAGCCCGTCTGCGAAATAACAGTGTTCTTCCTACCAGAAGTGCTTTTATCAGATTCATCCGACACATCAGAGGGATTCCGCCTCCATTTAGATCCTGGCTCCATTTTTATGCCACTATCGGATCCTCCGTCTGATTTCTTGACTTCATCACTGGACCATAAGGAATTACGCTCAACCTGGGAATGCTTTTCTGCATCCGTCTAGGACAGATAAGGAATTGAAAGACAACCTCAGAGCAAGCCTTTCTTTTAAGAAGCTTCATCAATGAGAACCATCAAACTGATTAATCAACTCAGCAGCCATCTCTAAGTGGTAATAAACAGAACATGCCTTTGATAAAGGAATGTCATAGGAAGAAATGAACCCTGGCAATGACCTTTTTTTTATTTAATATGCTAGGGAAAAATACAAAAAGCATAATAGCCATGCCCCTTAGAATAGAGAAAGGAAAGAAAAAAAAAAAAGAAAAAAAGCACTTGACTTATAAAGGACATATTCAGCTCCATGACATTTATAATCCTCCATCTCGAATTTCTGACGAACCTTTTTACTGCAATGCCAAAAAAACCTTTCAAACCTGTGCAGCCAGCTTTCCTTTGTTCTTGCTGCTTTCCTGTCTCTTGTCTGGCAACCTGATCTCCAGAGCACGAGGAGGCAGCTTTTTGAACAGATTTGAAGATGTGGAATGCTGTTCATTCTCATCTAACGTATTAGGACACCCAAGAGCTGAAGAAAAACGAATCCCCAGCAACTTTCTAACAATACTCAAGACTGAGTTAAACACATAAATTACCTTCGTTTTTAATTTATATTCAATGCTTACAAACCTATTTTTTCCCCTATTCTTTGCACAGACTGATCGTGCTGCCAGGCTTTTGTAGAGAATTTTGCAAAACTCAATGCCAAATACAGAATTTTCTCATTAGCAAGCCTTTGCCAAATTCTCAGCTAATTGTATTTAGGGTAATTTTATTACCCTATATATATATGTATATATATATAAGATAGATTCCCCATACATTAGCATTTTCTATTGCTAATGATTACTCTTGCAGAATTCTACTTCTCCTGTCATATGCTGTTGATTAATTTGGGCAAATTTTGTAACACCACAGCCAACTACTTTGCAATCAGGCACAGTATCCACGCATTTGACCCTGACCCGGATAAAGAATTCATAGTTGAAGTGTTCTCCAACTATCACAGTACCATGAAAGAGACCGGCCACTCAAGACTAGATCGTGAAGCTCCCAAGTAAGAGCTGGCGAATTTTGGGAGGATGCTGAGTGCCATCTCTTCCCTGCAGCCTCCGCAGAAGATGAATGTGCTCAGCACTGTGCAGTAGTTGAACGGGAATATCACTTAAAATAAAATTACTTTAAACACCCCCGAGCATTATAAAGCCCACAGCCTTTAACTGCCTCTTGATAATCAGAAAAGCAAAGCTCAGGAAAGGAGGCAGGATCATTTACCATGCTTTCAGCAAAATGCTATATTTTATTTTTAAGTTCTTAAAGTATGTTTCAAGTTTATGACTTACCAGATCACACCATTAATATTAAAGAATCTGGGGGGTGGTGGTGGTGGTGTAGTTTAATTTCCTCTCCTTTTTACTGTAATTACTTTTTTTTTTTAAAAGCCTGAAAAACTAGTCTCAGCGATCAGTATGTGAAAGCTGACACCACACGTCACAATGATCTTTCTTCACTCACGTGAAAGAGTTAGGGCCTGGGTTATTTGTCTGTATATTGAGCCATTAGACTATGATGCATTTGTTGAATTATGGATTTAGATATTATTTTCTTGTTGTATTTTCCTCGTGCTATGCAACTGATGTTTCCCTGCCTCTCCATTCAAAGACAGCAACTCAGCGTAGACTTGAACGAAACGCTGCTTGCTTTTGTATGGCTGCAAGGTTTGGGGATGGCCACCTTTCTATTTATGACCATCGGTAGGTGTGTAATAAACTCACAGGGTGACTGTTTCTATGGCCTGTGTTTCTCTAAAACCATCATTTCATGCAAACGTCTCCTAAGTTTGCAGATCTTGGAAGAGAGCACAGGCAAGAAGTATCAAATAATCGACCAACAAAACCACCTCACCGTCATCCCTCACGTGCTCTTATTAAAACTTGCTTCAAGTACCTTGTCTGGAATATTTACACCGTTAGCATTTGAGACCAAGAAATACACCAACTTGCTGGCAAAGGACTTATTCTAGTTTTGGTTGATTATGAAATACTCCTGTAACTTCTACTTCCCCCCTCTACATCTGTAGGAATAGTACAATCCGAACACAGGGAATGGCACTACAATTAGTCCTCTATCTTTGCGCTCTTCCATTTCATTCCACAACTACGCCCACAGCCCAAGTTTTTCCGTAGCCTTTGAACTGCCGCACATCTCCCCTTGGAGCCCTCTGGCCAGAGGTGTTTCTGTTTAACGGTAAACACTGAGGACAGCACAGAAACATGACTAAGGAATCAAACCCAAAACACGGTGAAACCTGGCTTTGGGATTGCAGCTGAAACTCCACCCGCCTGAACGGCCCGGGGTGGGTGAAAGTGGAAATGCTGTTTGCTGGAGGTCATGGCAAGACACAGCGAGCATGATCTGGGAGCAAAGCCTGCCCTCCGACTGAGCTGGGAGTAGCGGTAACCACCAGTATTTCTCAATTTATACCTACAGTGCTGTAAATCTACTCATGCAGCTGCGAACAGGCCAAACCCACCTTTGCTTCAGCGAAACTGAGAAGTCATCTTGATCCAACAGCTTAAAGATGCTGGTGTTTTCTACTGAAAAGAACTGTTTCCTTTCCATCTTCTGGTCTTTTTAGCATTATGTATCAAGTTTATTACTTGATCTCTTCCCCTCTTCCACCTTACTGCAGTTAAATAAGTTATTTTCAAGTGTCACCCAGGTCTTAATTTCTCCTTAAAATACGTGCCTGACATGTCTTTAAAGGCATACTATATGCAATGCTCTGTTAAAAAGTAACTTATCTAAGTCTGTGCAATATAAAGGAAAAATATTAGGGCCCCAAAAGTGGTATAGCTACATTAAGTCATTTGGTACTTGGCATAATTGGAGCAAGACACGGGACCGTGGTAAGGCAAATTCTGGTTCCGATCACTAGCTTGTTCAGAACCAATCTGTGAACATCTTAGCAGCACTGTTACAAAAAGGGGCTACAACTATGAATATCTATCATGATGGAGTTAACGTCATATTTAATTTAAGTCCTGCTTTTCAAAGATGGAGAAACTACAGCTTCTGGAGTACGGGGTACTCAGCAGCTCTGAAAATCAGTTTCTTAGCAGGGACTTTATTTTTCTACTGCAACCATGTCTTCTTCCTTTGCAGAGATGATTCTGTGTAAGTTACTGATTTTATCAGCAGACACTGACATGTTCAGGCTCTCTCCCTTTGATGCGGCTGCGTTATTTGTCTGGACTCCCAGTTGCACATGTATTAGCTTCAAGCGCCCTCTTTAATTATCTGAAATCCAGCTTCTGTACCACCTTAAAAAGATGTGGCAAAATCACAGCAGCTTAAAAGTTAAGGGCCTACTATTTAGGAGAACCAAAGCAGTGGATACCCTGAGAAGAAAAGCCCACATCCCTTTGCAGACGTTTGCCAGTCCTTTGCAGCTCACCACCCAGGGGAACACAAACCTGGGCACAGGCCATCATACAGTGCTCCAGGTACGACAGAAAAAATGCACACAATGCAGCATTCGCTGTGTCATGAGCTCTGAGGACTACTTTGGGCAGCAAAAACTCAACCCTGCAAGCTACGCATGGTTCCATCACTCCATGCTATTTTCATTCCCTTAGTTTAGAAGATTAGGATGTTCTGTTCAAATGAAAACGAAGTATTTTAAGGACAATAATTTGCAGATAATAGTAATACCTAGAACAAATATTGTCAGCCATGAAAACTGAGGAGATAAGTAGGTCAGAGACCTACACATCAAAAAACTGCAAACACAACTTGTACGTCTTGGCTCCCAGCTTCCTCTTCCAATGGCTGCGCCCTACTGTCTGTACAAGCTTCAGCTGCTTTCCTTCTGGTGTACGCCTGCTCTCTCTTGGATGCTGTAATAGTTGTGGAGGAGGAAGAGGAGTTTGTCAACACAGATTTTGATCTCTCAGAGGTGTTTCCAAGAATTTGATCCATCAGAAGATAGAATTCAAATGAGTTTCTATTTTTTTTCTTAGGTTAACGTTTAGTCACGTCTCCCTTTTTCTTCTGTTTTTTTTCCAACAGTATTACAACATTGAGACGGTAACAATTGTCAAAAAATACTTCTAGTTGTGTATGTTACTCTCTCTGAAAAACACACTTCATAGATCTTAACTCCTCTCAACTTGTATGGGACTTGTATTAGCAGTTTCGAGCACACATGCAATCGCTGACACACAACCAGAGGCTAACTGGAAATCTTTAATGTAGGCTCAAATATGCACTTTGTGGCAAGGGAACAAAGACTAATACATGCTTGCACCATAGTCCTGTAGGCAGCGTAACACTTCACAGCAACCACACGTCTACATTTACACTGATATTAAAACCAGATTTAGGGTCCACTCATGAAAAGGACTGGAGAAGAATAAAAGAGGAAAGAAACAGAGGAGAAGGTCATACCTACGCCCCTCTCCTCTACCGGCTGCAAAGCCAAGTCACCCCATCCCGGTTGTTTTGACGTAGAACACCCAAGTCCCTCAAGCAGGTGGGTGTACGAAAGAACAAAGCTGGACTCCTCAGCCCCATGCTTTTCCAAACAAAATTCTACACAACCGGGGGAAAAAAGCAGATTATATTACCGCACAACTCTTCAATATGCAATCTAATTAATGAATGAAAACCTGTTGGGTATCTTCACTTGTTTTACCCTCTTTGGATGTGCGGTGTCTGAGCCCAAAATGTACACGTAGGCTGCTGATGGACGTAAAATTTATCCTCCTATGAAATGCTGCCAAAAATAGAAAGTCTGCAGTAACACGCAGCCCTGGAAGTTTCAAATAATCTATTTCATTTGCATAGCACACTTATATTTCCAATGGAAGTGTGAATAATCTTTAGACTTTCACACTGATTAGTTAAATTCTATTCTTTAAGAAAAAAAGTAATACCTTTTCTAGAGCTAAAAAAAAATTAAAATTTCCCATCTACCGATGCATGTTTTCTACACAGCAGTGCTGCTAGGAAGGCAGAAGCCATTTGTTGCCACACCGCCGCAGCAGAGATGCCACGGATTCCACGCAGAGAGGAAATATTCATAAATGCCACGTAGGGTAAGGCCGTTGCTTACCGTTACATGAACTTTTCAATGATACCGTCTGTACTGAAGGCTGTCTGTGTGTTCAAGTTCATCCAACTTAAAACCATTATACTTATTGCACAGAGAAAAGAGTAACTATCAATATTATTTGTCTAAAGCAGAAATCTTACCTGTGCGTCTAAGTTTTTGCGGGAGGAGGCAGGTGTGTTGGCATAGGAGCTGATAGAGGAGCTAGTGTTAATGTCATCGGTACTGAGATTATCTATGGTGTCACTGATCCCACTGCTGACAGAGCTGCTGTCATCCCAGCTGGAGAAAAAGGACAACGAAGGCAGAAAACAAGGGTCAAAAGACAAAACATCATTCAAAAGGAAAATTATTATTTTTACAAGCCTTATCCTACTTGTGGTTGCTAAATGAAAACGGTCTGCTCATTTTCCTAACTTATCTCCATTGCACTTCAGGTCTAAATTCATACAGCTCGTTGACCATGTGGTTGCCACAAAGCCTAATGAATACCATCATTAAGCCGGTAGCACCAATGATGCAACTCTCAGCGACTCAATCGAAAGTTTCTATGAGTCAACAAACTTTCACGCGACCCCCAAAGTTTCTGCCTGCGGTCCCAGAGCAGGGGCAGGCGGTGGTAAGAAGGCATCTCCAGGGAGGCGTAGCACTGACTTGCTAAGCTGAAACGCAGAGATGGCACTTAAGTGCAAGGAACTTTTGTTACCTGGTTGTTCCATAGACCTGGGCAACAACCTGGCTCTACCACTGATGGCATCACCGGTATCAGAAATTGTTAGTAATTGAAAGTTTAGTTATTCAACTGGCACAGAACTCTCCTGAGCTGGGCCAAACGTCCTTTTCAAGGAGATCTATGAACAGCTTACTATTGAGGACTACTTTCTTCCAGCGTGAGACAGCTTCAACATTTTCTAGAAAATGAGAAACACCCAACTGGAAGTTTAGGACACCGAAAGCACAAACAAAAAATGTCCATGCCCAAAGCGACTTGAGTGTTTAGAACAGACAGAATCAAAATGATCTAAAAGTCAAGCTGGATACTCCACTCCTAAAACACCCTTAAAAATAAGCTGCTTAAGGAAGAGATTTATAAACTGGCTTACAAGTGCTCCACCTCCAAGAACAATACAGCTGGGATTGAAACACTGTCCTGTAAGTACCTCTGCGAAGACATTTCAGTCCACTGATGGATAACTACTGCTGGAAATGCATGAATTTCATAGATCATTTGCAAAAGCTAGGGGCAAGAGCTCATCTCCTGGCAGTTCTCCAGCTATTTAACACCACCGCCTCAGATTTTGGGAGCTCCAGACTCTCTTCCCTATTCCATTTCTGTTTGCTTTACAAACTTGTAACAAAGAGATTGCAGTGAGTTTTTTGACCGTAGAATGGAAGCCATTCACGAACTGGTATACAGGACATTTAATATATGCATTTAAAATTGAACTGCGTGTTATTGACCTACGTAAAGAAAGGCAATCGATGTCTGCTTTCTTGAATTTTTATTCATAGCTTCACCACTGACTTACTATATAGCCTTACTATATAAGCTTTGGCAACTTTGAAAAGAAAAGCATTTTGTTTTTCTCACCTAGCATTACAAAACAGCTACCCGTACAGGTTTTAGCGATGCTTTAATAATTTTGAATTGCTTTTTGCTTACTTGGGAATATTTTGTTCCCCGACATGTATGCGTAAGGCCTTTCAGGGAACGGAGCACAGCAGCACAATTTGCTGAACCCCGTGAAGGGCAGTGGCCAAGGGGCAGAAAGGCTTATGGCGCGCAGCTGCTCCCTGCTACCGCTTCGTTCCCGGTTACGGTCCTCATCAATCTGCCAGCACGGTCATTTGTGCCAGTTTTCCCCCATTATCACCGCAGAGGCGGCCAGCTGGGAAGCTCAGATCAACAGTTTCAGCAAGCCAGATCGATTTTGCCTTCAGGAAATTTGGGAGTGCTGGCAGAGGACAGGGACGGGGAGGGACGGGGAGAGGCACCGGGACCAACCACCGACCCCTGCTGCAGGCTGCCCTGCGTGGAGCCATGAGGTGGCCCTTCATCCGGTGTCCTTCAACTCACAAAACCACGCTCCTGCCAGTTCTGATCGGCTTCCAGGAGAGCCCCAGCTACAGGCATGGCCCTGACTTCACAGATTTTCCAAGCGCTATTTGATAAATCCACAGACACTCCAGCCCTCCTGATCGGAAAGAAACTAGTCTACAGTGTTGGTGATGCTACAATTTAAAGGAGAGATATAATCTTTTTTTTTTTCCCCCCTAGATTTGCCCTCACCTGAATATGTTTAGAGGAATGCGTTGCAATGCAAAATAGAAGCGCATGTTAAAATAAAACTCCATATGCCATGTGAGACCCGTTGAGTCCGAGAAAGCCAGACAGATTCTACACAACAGTTTTATTTCCTGTTTTTATTTTCCAAAGTCTTTCTCATCATAACTGAATGAAAGTTGCATTGACCATATAAAGAAATCCATGAAATGTAAAGGGGAGGGGGGGGATAAATCATATTCCCCTCCCTCCCCCACCTAGCATGGAAAAATTGCAAACTTGGAAAAGAATGGAAAGACTTCTTTGAAGCACCCTTTTTAAGAGTAGGCAATTAAATATTATAATGCAAAATACTGAAAGTTATACTACTTCTCCATTTCAGTTTTTAACAACAGGCCCTATAGCTGATATTTACTTCTATTTCAAAACCTATAACATAAAGCAATTACAATTCCTACATTTCATAAGTCAATAAATAAGGTTACAAAACAAGTTATTAAAATAACCACATAAAAGAATATGCTCCTCAGTTTCCAAAGTTTTGTGTAAGAACTAACGTCTTCTTTTCTATTTCTGAACTTATAATAAAATCCTAGTAAGAATAATATCAGCAGTGCTAACGTTTTTCATGTTTAACTATTTAATTTTCTTCTTATGGAGATAGGATAATGGCCAAAAAACCCCCATAAAATAGAACAATGTTCTGAATGTACAGAAACGTTACATTTCCAACCATTTGCCATTCTTAAACTACCACAGGCCTCAGTTCATCAGCATCTAAAGAATGTGTCTAATGTTAATCATAAGTAGTTTTACTGGCATCAACCAGCCCTGTTGACTTCAGTTGGGCAATCTAAGGCATTATGGAAATATTTAAGTGCCCTTCTGAACCGGGACATGTGCCTAAGGACAAAGGTAGAAACATGCACCTGAATACATTGATGGTTGCGGCTTCCTCTGAAGTATATCCTGGGCTTTGAGTCTTTTATGTCTGAAGGAAACTATGAACGACTCAAACTCTGTATTTTCAAGTTTACTAAATTAAAATAGATTAGCCGCTCTGAGCGCCAAAAATAGATGTCTAGTATTTTGTCTGCCAGAAGTTAAGCAACGCAGCTTTTGCAGGCACGCTGATAACACCAAGCGATGGTACCGATGCGCCCGGCTGTTCTGACAAGGGAAGATGCTGTGTCAACTAAAACCAGACATCTCAGGTTTACGTTTATTTTTTAAAAAAGCCAAATCACTTAATTGGGGGTGGGGGAGGGAGGGGTCAGCCTCTAGCTTGAAGAACAACAGGATGTGAAGGAAGAAAAAACCCAACATCCTTAAGATAATTTAATTTAAAATAATTTTTAAAGCCTGTGTAAATAATTATTGATGCCTCCCTTTTGAGGAACTCCATAGATGGTTTTAATGCCAGTGAGATGCGTGTAGCGTTCACTGAACTCTGTAAATTAGATGACAATGCAAGCAACTTTATGAGCATATGGCATATACTGTTAAAAAGTAATGCAACTGAAGCACATACGCTGTTTAACCTGCTGTCAACGGTCCATTACATTAAGAGCTCGTCACCCCAAGAAGCCCATCCCACCGTATGTGGTGTAACATATAACAGTATAGGACACGCCACTCCCTGTGAGCATCTGCACACGGGTGGAGACTCCGGCTTCTCTGAGAGGACAGCATCCGTTAACAAATTGAGGTGCATCTCTTTCACATTGCTCTTGAAACAACCCCAAGCCCTCCACATAAATTAGTTCACTTTCACCTTGATTCAGTGCCTTGACGGTTAAAGTCAAAAGCAAGGAAGCAGAATGGGGAATCTAACAGCCCTCCTAATTACGGCGTTCTTGGCTCCCAGAGCCACGATAACATCTTTGTAATTTAGCTGGTGCAATTAATAATTTCTGATGTCAGCAAAAGTCTACTCAACCATAACCTGAAGCTGAAATGTTTGGGCTTTCCTTTCTCGATTTGATCGATCACCTGAAACTTTACTTTGATTACTGAAAATTACAAAAAAAACCCCACCCCTGAAAAGCGTACTATATAGGAAAATCAAACAACCACCCACTTAAAACCCACCACCACCATCACCTAAAAATTCACACAAGGCTGTCTCCTGCCCTCTATGAAACCAAGCACCCTAAGCACCCTCCTCTCCCTCCCCATCTCAGCCTGCTCGCCCTACTGCAACTAACATCGCTCCACTACAGATCGCCCACATGCACCACCACCAGGTCAACTACTCAAAGCTGCTTTTTGAAACAGGTTTGCAAAGCGGTGAGGCTCAGACTTGTATTTTTCCACAGTCTATCAGCACTTTTCCATCTTGCATAATCATCATCCACGGAATTGGCTCTTCTTTGTCAACTTGGACGGCGCACGAAACCATCCTGCGATCCTCAGGCCAGCCCCCCTCGCTGCAGAAACCATCCCCCTTTGCAAGTCCAAAGCAAAGGAGTCATTAAAAACCTACTAAATACAGCTATTGTTAAAGGCTGAAAATGCACCCTTCTCCACGGATGGGTGTGGATTTTAACTTTGCTGGATCTTCAGTCAAAACCAAAATTACAATGAGCTGCTGAAAAATACATTTGTCCAAGACAGGGCCTTGGGGCTTTACAATATTTCAAGTGGAAACATAGCAATTATCCTCTTCTACCTAAAAATTTAACTATTTATGAGTTGATAGGAGAACAACAAAAAAAAAAACCCAGCAAAAAAAAAAAGTCAAGGTGTAAACCCATTGAAACTTCACAGCATCTTCAAAGAATAAAACGGAAAAATAAAAAAGCCAGAAATATGTAAATGTGCTATAAAGTGAGATACTAAATGCTGCAGTTTCCACTGTTTTCTTCTGGGGTTTCCTGTCGCACTGACATCACTGTGTCAGAAATCCAAAAACCATCTACAGATCCTTGCGTGGTTTTCCTTTCAAAATGTTACGAAAGGTGACAAGTACCTGTTTGCAAAAGAATGGGTACTTCAAGAGAAGTTAATTTAACGAACATATTTTACATGGTTATTAATCACCCACCTTCTCCGTGACTTCAGTTACTCTCTTCTCATTACATCTCATTATAGGTATTTTAAAATAAACCACTTTGTTTCTAACCAAAGGTGGAGCCCAGGGGCAGGCCTGTTACCTTGAACCGCTTTGTAAAGCCAGACCATGAAAAGTGAAAAGTAAACCAGGCAAAATGAATATAGACCATTTCCAGCTGTTCTTTCTGGAGCAGAATCTAACCCTTTTAATGACATTTTTTGGTGCGGAGTTAAACTGCTGTAAGCACGCTGTGAGCTATTCTGACCGTTCTCATGTTAGGTGAGCATTCGGTTTGCCGCCACCAAGCCGAAAAGCAGCTCTCTGTCAAGTTCTGTGTAGA
Source organism: Chroicocephalus ridibundus (assembly GCF_963924245.1). Taxonomy (NCBI): domain Eukaryota; kingdom Metazoa; phylum Chordata; class Aves; order Charadriiformes; family Laridae; genus Chroicocephalus; species Chroicocephalus ridibundus. Next base: position 5,130,927 of record NC_086287.1, on the reverse strand, counting down.
ATTCATCCAAGATAAGGTTTCAGGATTGACATTTAAAATACTGATTCGTAAAAGAGAATAACTCACAGAAGAAAAATATCAATTAGCGTCCAAAAAGGCTGCGTAAGAAAAGATCTGTAGAAGCTAGAAAACGGCACGTACTCTTTTCGTTTAATCTTTTTATATCAGTGCTAATAACCTTATAAAAATAACACCGGATTTTATTTTGTCCCTTAAAATCTGACCAGGAATTTGACCAAGCCATTGTCCAACTCGAGGTGAACCCAGCTGAGCGCACACGCACAGGAGATGCTAAACCCAGCTAATCTCAGGGAGTTCACCATGCAAAACACCCTAAAGCTTGATGAAAGCAACCCGACTTTCTACTGAAACTCATCATCTCCTGCTCTAAAGCAGAAATTCCAACGGCATCTTCTTCACCTGCACACATTTTGCTCAGAGCCTCTTCAGTCCTTCACTCTTTAAAGTAACTAAACGCCCCATCCAGCACGACTGTATTCAGTTGTAAAATACCTGACTGGTGGAACTCGTTTTTTTGGCCATTGTTCCCAACAATGGCATTGCACAGCCTGGGGGGAAGGTGAGAACCCAGGGCAAGGCACTGCCTTTGACCCAGATGCGGGAGGAACACAAACTCCCAGATAAGTCTGAAAAATTTAGCATAAAAAGCTACAACCAGCTACCAACGCTTTTTTCCTGGACACACGACCCACCAACCATATTTTTGGCATGTCCCCTGAGCTCTGGCTGAGAACCTACTGTGTTTATAAAGCAGTTTATAGACCAGCTCTTACACTGGGTGCACAGAGCACCCATGCAGCCAGTGGCACCCCTCCCTCCTTGCTTTGAAGGCCATGGGATTGATACTCATCCCTGATCCTTTCTGTGCCATTCCAACTGATCTGAACCAGGGAAAGCCAGAAAGAAAAATCAGTGTTCTCATATTACAATAAGATCAGTGCTAAATCTTAGCTGTTATTACGTAAAAAAATATGCTTTGTTTGTTATGCCTCTGTTTCCAAGACAGTAAGAAGTGCTGAGAAAAGTCATCTAACGAAAGTCAGAAATCCCTGTTTACGTACAAAGCCCCTGGTGCTCTCCAAGAAAAGAAATCCCTGTGAAGTGGACAGCCTGCATGCGACAGCGATGGACTGAACCCACCCACGGGGGTCAAGCCAAAGCAGCTGGGGATGCTGCGATGGAGGATGGATGGCCCCAGCTCCCTGCGCTCCCCTGGGGTGAGGGAATGGGGAGGAGTTCCCTGGCAAAGACCTAGGTGTGGATCACCACTGCAACATGCCTTCTCCTCCCTCTGAAGCCAGGCCCCAGCCCAAACACCTCCCTCCCTCCTCCAGGCAGAGGAGAAGGTCCCCTGCCCAGGGACTGAGCCCATGCCCAGGAATGATGGAGAGCTATAGAATCATCGAATAGTCTGGGTTGGAAGGGACCTTAAAGATCATCTAGTTCCAAACCCCCTGACATGGGCAGAGACACCTCCCACCAGACCAGGCTGCTCAAAGCCCTCACCTCCAGGCACGGGGCATCCACAACTACTCCGGGCAACCTGTACCAATGTCGCACCACCCTCACAGTCAAGAATTTCTTCCTGATACCTAATCTAAACGTACCCTCTTCCAGTTTGAAGCCATTACCCCTCGTCCTATCTCTACATGCCCTTCTAAAAAGTCCCTCTCCGGCTTTCTTGTAGGCCCCCTTCAGATTCTGGAAGGCTGCTTATAAGGTCTCCCCGGAGCCTTCTCTTCTCCAGGCTGAACAACCCCAACTCTCTCAGCCTGCCTCCATAGGAGAGGTGCTCCAGCCCTCTGATCATCTTCGTGGCCCCCTCTGGACCTCTTATGACCACCAAACACCGGATTGTGCCTGTTTCTTTCCCCTGCCTTACTTTCTTCTCCCCTAAAAGCAGCTACCTTGGGGATCACATCACCCCCTTGTACAAATACAGTATTTAAGTTACGACATAAAGAAGGGGTGGCACTTACTGAAACCACTGACATGGTTTCTGACACCCATCTCCCACCCGCACGCTCCTCCAGCACTGGACTGAGCTGGTGAGAGCTCAGCAGCTCACCAGCAGTTACTGGTACCTGGCAGCCTCCTTCACTAAAGCCTCCAAAACACAATAAAGTTGGGCTTAAACACTGAAAATAATAGATTAGCTAAATTCTTACAGGACTGACATAACTAAAAAGTGGAAGGAAAGGAATGAAGGGTAGTATGGAAACAAAAATACGCAAGAGGCATTTAAATTCCCCGCTGCTGAGCAGGAAGATTCATGGGGCTGGACCCACATGCCTCTGTGACCACCTGCCCCCAGGCAGGGACACTTGTCCCTCAGCCAGGGCCACTCACCCACCCGTTCCCCCAGCACGAATGGCCAAGTGGGACCACTGGGCAGCCTCTCCCAGGGAAAGGTGGCTACTAAACACACCCACAGAACCAAACCCCCCAGCAGCTGGCAGCTCCTTTGCCTCCCAGTCTTGTTTAATCCCTCCTGATGCTGTAACTCTACTGACGCACATCTCGTAAGGTCTGCAGGCTGTCATCCCGAACAGGCATAAAATTAAGAAGTCACAGGCACGGAGACTGGACACAATTCACAGTCACTGCTGAAGTTCTTCATTATTCGGAATACATAAAATTCTACAGACATTCTTCTACATAAATTGATCAAGGCAAAAACCAAACCTGTGCACAGCAAAGCACAGATTTCACACATGAGAACTGCTCCTCTGGCACAGTAGGATCAGCCCCAGCCAAGCACATGGAGACAAAGATCAGGCGTACGTTTGCGCACACTTCCCCCACCAGAAAAAAAGGAGAAAAACACAAAATTTGCCTTTCTGCACACATTACAGCCTGCTGACGTATGTCTTAAAACAAAGCTGAACTTGGCAATAGGAGGTGTTAATTTGATCACAGGGCACAGCGCTGTCCCTCAGGAAGCTAAACCACTGAAAAACAACCGCCGTTATCACGCCAGTGATTTATAGAACAGACACAGCCATCACCAAGTGAAATACTTTATTCTCGGTAATATGGAGATGTGTGGAAGACGTCAGCTACTACCAATTCCTAAAGCAGGCTTTTTTTCCCTAGAAGAACTGCAACATCCTAAGTAGTACCCATAAACCCTGGTTTATGTCAGCCTGTAAAATTAACCGAAAGAAACTGCAAAAGGCTTGGGGGTAAGAAAGAAAAAAAAAAGATCTTCTAATCTTACTCGGACAAATCGAGAAGCCGACAGAAATTTGCACGGGAGGGCGAAGAACTGCATATTACGTCCTAAAGAGCAAGTGCACTCTGGGCTGCGATCTGGCCTGAAAGAGCCTCACACACGCCTTTGTTTCCCTGCAGAGTGAGCTCATTCCCACAGAGGTTCCTCCTTTGCACAGAAAGCAAACTTACAGGGCTAAAATATAACAAAGCCCCATAGTTTTCGGAGGCTGAAAGCCCGTAACGCTCGTGGAAAGATAGCCGGTTAGATTGCAACCTACGAGACGCTAATAAGTAGTTGATAAATCTCACAGGATCCTGAAGGAAGGCCAGAAAAAACAAAACTGTCAGTTTTCACATAAGGGATTTCCTATTACATTATTCAAATATTTTTAATCTCCTAAAAATGTATTGATTGCATGTAGCATGCCGCAATGCAAATGAAAGAGATGGTGCAGGGAGAAAACTTCTCAGATTTACTCCATCATCTGATGTGCTGCCATTGCTGCCGGCGCTTACAAAGCTAAACCTAACTTACACAAAGGTGTAACACAACACACTTCCAGGCTTTCAAAAGCGCAGAAAATCTCTTACCTTGCAATATTCCCAGGCCAAAGCACTTCTCCACCTTGTTGCCCATGAAGAATTCCAGCAAAGGGGCTTAGATTTATTTTGCAGGTTGATACCTTCATTAGGCTACCATCCAACACCCCCCTAAATAAAACAGCTTGTAACTTGACTATCTAGGAAGAGACTTGGGGGGGGGAAAAAAAAAAAAAAAAGTTGGAGCAAGGTTGTTTTCCAACAGAGCCCTCACCATTCAGCAGCTCTGAAAGACAGTGGAAAGTAAAGCCTGGCTGGAAGGTGATCATCAGAAACTTCCCCTAGAAAGAAATCTGATCCCTCAACAAAATTAACCTCTGAAGTGCTGAAAAAGTGAGAGGTCAAGGCTTTCTGCTGGGACTAGGTCATCTGTGGAGAGCTGTAACCTGATGGCAGTAAAGCAGGCAGAGGGGGTGCCTCCGGATCACCTACCGTATCGCATGAAGTAAAAGCCCATGTCAGCAACCCTGTACTCGAAGGTACTAAATGACACTATTTGTGCTCAGCTAAAAGACTGCGATCTCTAAAAGTGTATTTCCTACGCTGCTTTTACGGACGGATTCAACGACGTGACTGCTGCTGAAACAACTATAGTTTTATGAGAATATAGCAGGAGACATACCCCAAATCTTTTAACATAAAATATTTGAAACACCTGTAAAATACAATTATTTTTGGGGGGGGCCAGGGGTGGGGGGGGAGGGTAGAAAAACATTTTCAGTACAAATGGTACTGAAAATACCAATTTATCCACTTGTATCACTAATAAAGACCTTGTGAAACTGAGACAAGATATGTAAGATTTATCCGATGAGGGATTAAACACACTAATCCTCATTTACAGTTGTAAAGTAAGGGGCTCATTGTTTCCCTTTATTTCAAGTAGAATAGAGATGGGTATTTATACATCTTTGGTTGATAAAAACTTACAGTGGTTAGCATTCAAAACTCTTATTTTAGCCTAATATAAAACTCTTATTTTAGCCTAATATAAATACTTTCCAACGGGATTCTTCCCAAATCTCTGCGTTCTGCCGTACAGATGGGATTTTTTAATTCTAATATGGGAGATTACACCAGCTCTATTTACCGTGGGTAGTAATGCTCAGAGGCGCTAATTACCCTTATGCTAGATGCTGCGTGAAATAACCTGTAAACATCAGAAACCTGTAAGACAGTGAGAACTGGAAAGCTGGTCAGTTAGAGCCCATGTGGATGCACTGTTCATGGAGTCTCCTGTGCGCTAATGGGCACAGAGAAGGAAATGATACACGTACCCCCAAAAATACTAGAAATACAAGAGGAATGGTAATAATAACATAGATGACGGAAAACACAGTAGCGTTGGATAGCCATGACTAGTTGGGCGTGGAAGGCAGCACTGGAGCTTGGAGTAGAAGACTATTGCAAGAGGTCAGGGAGCCCACGGATGGATGAAGAGCCAAGGGACTGGTTCAAGGTCATTGCGAGCAGAACAGCGTCGGTAGGAGAAAGGCTACAAGTAGGTGTGCGAAGAGCCTGCGGAGAAGGCGTTGGAACAGGGCAACTGAGGTTAGGGGTGAGGTCTGGGAAGGTGGTCTGAGGCCGAAGAGAGACATCTGTCAGATGTAAAGCCACGGTGAGGACATAAGATGAACTCGACAGAGAGTTGAAAGTCGGGGAATTGGACTGCAAAACGCAGAGAACAGACTAGGGGAAAAAGGTCTGAGCTCATGAAATTAAGAGCGTATTACAGGAATATGCACAAGGAGAAGGGATTAAGTTCAAGATAGAGTCTATAGCTTTTATTGTATTTTGTTATTTAGATGGGGACACACACGAAACACTGACTCTTACAGTTACTGGCATTGACCAACACGCTGACTTCCAGCCAAATGGGAATACACAAGTCCGTTCCCTTTATTACAGAAAGAGTTGTTCACTAAACAAGAAACTCCATTTCTAATCCAACCAGGGTAGATTTCCGTTGTCCAGGTTACTGATGAGGGATCACGTCATGAAAAGGAGATGGGCAGCCTTTCAGACGGAGGAAATAGCGAAGACAATACCACGCTGTCCTCTTAGCCTCACCTCAAGAAAACCATCAATCATTTGGCCCAAAATCAGAGAGACGAGAGGGAGAGCAGTCAGAAGTCAGCTATATCCACGTATTTATGAATTCTGTCCAGCTTGGGTACCCTACCTTAAATAAAACGCGTCTTTTAGCACAATGCTGTCTTTTTGGCTGAAAGAGTTAAAATGCAAGTATTCAAGGTTATAAAATAAAGACTTTGTGGAGATATTCTGCTGCCAAAACCTTCAAATAAATGAGTCGCAGTCTGAGCTTGCCTTTCTATGCCGGAGTCTATATTTTAGTGGCCACGGTGTTACTATAGCAACACAGAGGACTGGCAATTTAGAAGCTGGTGGATGTGACAACTTGCAATTTAGAACAACACTAATAATAAAAGTGGCTTGGGAAAAGCATCATTTAACACAAATGTTTGTTTTAAAATGGAAAAAAGGCTGTTCATTTAATTCTTTTTTATTTTTAGGGTTTTCTTCAGCTGGACGATTACCTATATTAGGTTAGTCTGGTAGTGAATAAAAGACAGAAACATGACTCTTCTGCTTTTTGGTTTGCCTGCACCCTAGAGTGCAGTCAACGCACCCCCTTCACGATGTGGATGTGTATAAATGGAAAGCTGCAGATGTCATTATTTCTGTTGAAGATTGGATGAGAATCACACAGCTTTTTTTTTTTTTTTTTTTTAAAAAAAAAGTGTTATCCATAATGAAAGGGAAGGTAAAAATACTCATAGACTATTATTGATCCTTTCTTGCCTCTGCTGAGTTTAACCGGTATCCTTTATTAACAAATCCCGTAAACTGCTCTTCATTCATCACTTTAATCACAGAATAGTTACTAGAGATAACTCTCAGGTATTAACAGATTCTTAAAAGACTCACAACTGGAATAACATCCTTCTGATCTCTAACATCCTTCCTGTCTTTTATCAAAATAGTTCCCACAAACACGATGTTTCTTAGTTATCTGCTCACAGAGTTGTACAGGAAATTAGCCACTGACCTGTAGCTAATGGTAAATAAGAACAGCCAGAAATACTCTAATTCCAAAAATAATCAAATCTGAAATTGTAACCTAGGGGGAAAAAAAAAAAAAAAAAAGAATCCGAACATCCCATCTGTTGAATCACCAGCTCCAAATAAAACCAAAATCACAAGATTAAGGTACGGCGTTACTCTCCATACGCCCATCTACAGCCCCATTGTCCTCCGCTTTCCTGGCAGCCCTTACGCGGCAGAGGAGGAGGGATTTTGCAACATAATACCCATAACACTAAATACAGAGGGATATTTCCAGATGAATTTTACATGTAGCAATAATCATAGTTTTATGGGTCAGGAAGTTCAGAAGATTAGTGTGTTATGGCTGCAGTTTATAAAAGCGTTTGTGTTAGAAGTTTCGCATAGCAATGGGGTGAGATAAGCTGCGAACAGCTTAACGTTAAGTTCTTTTATGGTAGTTAAAGTCGGGGAGAAGTAAAGAGACCCCAGGTATTAATTTACCTAAAGAACAGCTGCTTAGAAAAGGCTGCAAAGTGTCCTAATACTCAGTGTAATAAAATCGTTGCACCTCCAATCGCTCGTTCTTTCTCCCCGCGCTCGTGTGCTATTCCCATTAACCTCAGTAAGGATTGTGTTCACCGCCTGAACCCAGCGAAAACTGCAGGTAACAAAAAAAAAAAAAAAAAGACTTATCAAAGAAACGTGTGGTTTGATTCTTATTTGAAAAGGCCCCAAACCATAATTGCAGGTTTGCATTCTAGGTTAAAGCGGCACAAATCTTCCCGCATTTCAAAGTCTCCCTTCGAGAACACCAAAACGCCTGAAAAATGGGGTTTTACTGCAATATGTTGATTTCCTTTGTATTTTTTTCTCATTAACTGAGATATATCAGTTAGGAGCTTATAAAACGTCTGCATTTGATGACTGCAATGATTATAAAAGTAACGCAAGCAGCATAGACTGTAAAGCCACTGCGGTTCACAGTCTTTGTAAGCTGTTGTATAACGTGTGGTACGAAGCGCCTGCCGCATTTCCCCCTGGAAGAAACTCCATTACAACTGGGTAAACTGGTGTCTTAAAATAATCTCAACAGTCACTTTTTAAGCCTTCTTTTTCTTTCTTTCTTTCTTTCTTTCTTTCTTTCTTTCCTCCTACAGAACACTAAGATTATTTAAATGAGGAAAAAATACATTTGTAAAGCCAAAACATATTCTGAACAGACTCAAACACACTTTTGAACACGCTTCTTTTAACTTGAGCACATTATATAAAAATATACCTTTTTAAAGTACTTTCATTGATTAAATATATGCATGAGAAAATAAAAGCAGGAACACAGCAACACTGGTGTGGCTGCACCATTATACCTATTATGGATCACATTACAGGGCTAAAATTTACTGTACTAACCTAAACTAACTATGTTTTGTGTTAAAGGAAATCAAAGAAAACAACCCATCTCGTGCTCATATGTAATTGTCAATGCTGGGAAGGCATTTCTAGTTAAACCCGGAGGAACACTGGAAGCAACATCAACCCACAATAGGAGGTATGGTAGAAAACAGACCCTAAACCCTACGGCAGAAAATAGAAGTTGTGGCTTTGCAGCGTGGTTCCAAAGGGAGCTTGGGAGCCAGGAGAAGCGGGCCCGGAAAAATGAAGATCCATTTTTTAAATTCCCCTCATTCTGCTGACTGAAGGAGGCACGAAGTTTGCAGCCTTATGAGGGTTACATGCTACGAAATACTCTTCTTCACATTCTTAAACCTCAAGGGTATGAGTCCTCTCTTGCCTCGGAGAGTTCCCTGGGGGCAGGCAATTGTATTATGGTGGTGCTGTCTGGATTTATTTATACAAGTGCACACACGAAGCATAGAATAGGATTTTGTTAAAATTACTCATATAGAATAAAGTAAAAAGGAGCCCTCAGTGTCTGCTACCGCATGGGTACCTATGCAATGCATTGGAACCGACCAGTCATACGTTTAGGGAAAGATGGTGAGATTTTTCTAGTCCCGAGGCAAGTCCTTTGCCACTTAAGTCAACGGCAAAATTTCACTTGGCTCGAAGAGCAGGGATTTCAGCCCGGAAAAGTCAATGCATACACAGAAAAGCCAAACATGGAATAAGATTAATGACTTGGAATAAGCTTAACGATTATTGCATTGCTAATGCGTCAGGAAAATAGCGTAAGACAGACTTAGCATCTAACTCCTAGGAATTTCTTTTCACTGACCAGCCATTCAAGAAAACCACAGCTTCCTCCAGCAAGGTGACACGCATGCCTGATGGAGAAGAAAAGACTATTTATGTACGTGTAATAGATGATAAAAAATGGTTTTATAACATTTTATACTTACTTCAAAGATTGTTTTAAAAAGGCCATCAGCCTACAAGGAGCACTTGTGTTGACACAAGTGCGAGGCGTACTTTTCACTATACCCACTTCAAATGAGTAAGCACAGCAGAGCGGATAAACACAAACGGCTACTTTCTAGCAACAGCGGAGAAAGGAAAAGGCAGGCAACCGGAGCTAATCCAATAAAAACGGAGGATGCTGAGCAGCGATGCGGCTTGCACGCTACTATCCGAGAGGAGTTCCAAATGAACGCTGAATCCAGGCGTTCTACTCGGATGATCCAAACATTTGTTTCTAAATGTAAACACATTGTCAAGTCTCAACTTCCTTGAGTAAGAAGTGTTATCAACATATTTACTATATACACGTATATGCTTTTGTGTCTGTTTTCTATGCTATTTTTTTTTCAGATATAGAGAATAATCAAGGCAAAGAAAAATATATCTAACCGGGCAAATAGCTTGTTAGTAAGAACAGTCTATACAAAAAGAAAAAAAAAATCTGATCTTAAAATGCAAACAGTTAATGTAGTGAAACACAAGAATGAAATATCATTCCCATTGTTTTAAATGCAGTTTTCTTTGCGTCCTTCTCCAGACCATAAAAATCAGTCCTCTTTCCAAAGAATGTAACACTGCCAATCACAGATTTTAACACACTCGCCATTGACCAAGAAGAAAAATTTAATTCTTCCAATTTATACTGCTGAACAGAATAACCATTTACTTCTACATTCTTGTAAGTCTTCCTTGTCTTCTGCAACCATTAAGATTTTCAGCTTGATCCCTAACATATGAAGTTATAAAAATGGTGCAGCTGGCACAATTGCTTTCTTCTCAGGACTCTGAAAAAATGCTTTGGGATGAATATATATGATTTACAGTTTGCTTTCTGAGCTTTCTAAAATAATGTCGTTGTCAACAAGCAATATGGTAGAGAAGAAAAACATCAGATATGAAAGAAGCTATACAAATTCATAGCCTAGGAGCAAAGTGTTTTATGGCCAATGAGGTAGAAAACAGCTCAGAAAGAGATAAAATTTGAATTACTAGTTCTGTTTCAGCCAGCAGGACGAGTGGACTACGCCGGAGGATGCATTCAGGCCCAAGAAGGATATGCCAAGTGTAATATCTACAGAACTACGCTTGGATGCTTCTGGTTGAATAAGCAGCTCTCTAAAGAGTTGTAGTATGGTTGTGACAGTCCTGTAAAACTTGATTTACCCTCCCTCCCGCACACCCCCAACAAAATACTAAAATCATTACTGCTTCATCAATAGCAGTCGTTAACCATTTCATTGCTGTCATTAACCATCTCATGGCATCCACTGTAAAGGCAGCGCTATCAACTATGTGTATCTTAGTCAAATCCAGTTCAGTTATGATCAAGAGACTTTGCCCATCTCAATTGTTTCGGCCTCCCCCTAATTAGGCATATCTCAGCATTTACAGTTGTTTATTGTTGCTGTGGCTGTTAAAGAGCTAATACATCCCACTAGAAAAGTAAACTCATTTATCCTAATTGAAGTAGAACTATTAAATCAAGCTAGCATCATTTTAGCTTGATCTTTAGCGTTTGCAAATCCTCTGTATTACTGAGTCTGTAAACATGCAAACCACATAAACACTTCAACTGAGTAATGAGCAAAGAACAAAGACGCAAACTCTCAACTGCAACAAAAATTAATTTTCCCTTATTTTGAGAGTCCATTTGCATTTTTCTAATAAAACAAAGGGATCTACTTCACCCCTACAACGCAAGGATGTTCCAAAGATTGTACCTGAGCCAAAAGACGTGCCTCTTTCTCAGATTACCTTGCGAAATCTTTCCACTCTTTTTTGAACACGCTTTCCCACGTGAACGGCTTTTTTTCTTATTCTTGCTGGCACTGTCTGTCAAATAGACTAACTATTAGGACTACTCCTAATACTCCTATTGTGTATTAGGGTACACAATCTACACGCTGCTCCATCCGAGCTTCTGCAGATGGTCAGCTGCAGATGGGGCCATCACCCCCTCGCTGCTCCCTGCGGAACGTGCTGACGGGCTTTAGAAGGGTAGCGTGGCCTCACCCCCTTCCCGGCACATGCTGGTTACGCTGAGTGAACTTGAGAGAGTGGCACTTCTTCCTTCAAAATTACTAAATCCATTAATTTTTCTCTGGAAAAGCAAATCCTTTTAATTGCTGGAGATACTACACTAACTATAAAACACACAGAATGAGCTGCAATGGGACGTGGGAACAGCAATGGCAGTAACAACTGAGTATTGATGTGGCAAGCTATTGCATTTAACAGTTATTTTCTTTTGAAAGTGAACGACTAATTCCAAACATCTGTGACTTACAGGGTCCAGATTATCCAATACCCGATATTGTTATCTGATACCTGAAAAATTAATCTGGTAATAACTTGTAAATTATATTCTTACAGTTTCCTAACAGGTAAATATTTCTATTCTATACCTTATGAACTATGTTAAATATTTAGTCTGAAATGTCAGATAACAACTCTGAGATCTTTTCCCAAGATACTATGGCTTTGATGGTGTTTTTTTTTTTTATTTCACTGTAAGTAATAAGCTGAAAGCAGAGCTCAGCGGTGTCAAAATGCTATCAGAAAAAATCAAGACAGCTATAAATACAGAAGGCGTAGCTACACAGTGTTATGAAACGTGGTTCGGAGATTCCTGAACTGGTGCTGCATTATGCTTTACAGATGCACATCTGAAGATACTAAAGTGGGTCTGGACGCAACGCAGATTCAGCACGACACTCAAGCTGTCTCCTCACTAACGTTTTATAGGGCATCGTTCATTTCTACCACTAGGCACTCTCAACGTATCCGCCAACTTCTACTCCTCTTATTTAAGTCAGTAGGTCAGGAGGACAAGTGGGAACTTTCAATTAGACACGATGAAATGAGAAATGGTAGGCATGCAGAAGATGCGTGGGGAAGGAGGGAAGAGAAGAAAGAATAGGTGGAGCTGCCCTTCAGACCCAGCTCACCAGGAGTCCTGTCTTCTCAATCCATCAGAAATACTACGTAGTCACAAGCTGCAAAGCACTGACCTAATACAAATGTGGCTCTGACTCACGTGTGCAAAGATTTTTCAAGGAGTAACTCTGCCCGCACTATTCTACCTCTCCACAGAGCCAGGTCTCACCTGTCCTCCCCGAGGTGGCATAAAGTCAGTCTCAAACTACTAGACTCAGTGTTCTGCCATAAAGGCAATATACACAAGCATGCACCCAGTAATTAGCCAATGGGGGTTAATTATTACCATACATCATTGCATTATCATGCATTCATGCACCCTTTTGTTTCGTTTTATTTTCATTACAATCAGGTGACAGGACAGATGTTGTCCGTGCTGGAGGTGACACGAATCCTGGGCTTCTTCCAGAAACATCTCTGGTATTCGTGGTTATCTCCAGGGCGTACCTGTGCTGCTGGTCATTGTACCACCTATTTATTTGCACTCGAAAACTTTGCAATATTCATTAACCTGCATCATTTTACAAAAGAAAATGCTAAGGACAAAACCTAAGCCGTGCATTATTGGCTATGCGTACGCGGTAATTAACATGCATATGATCCGTATGCAAATCGTGTTATTGAAAATAGTGACTATTAGCATAACAAGTGCTTATTATTTATTGAGATGCAACTCAGGCAGGCATCCTGCTGGGGTCTAACATCCTTCCTTTAAACAGCACCATCTTTTCTTCCTTCGTTTACACATTCTTCTCTCCTCTTGATGATTAACAGCACCGAAAACAGGGAGGCTCCCTTCTGTGCCTTTGTTTATAGGGGGAAATCTTGTGTGTTTAATTGCCCTCGAGCATCTGATCCAGTTCAAAGCTCAGCGGAGCCTCTCCTATGGTGCCACATTCCCTTCCCGCCCCCGTCATCACCGAACTGCAGGCTGTTTAAATGATCCCTTAATATATGCGACTTCACCTACATTATCTCCCTCTAATTCTTAACTGATAACAAGTTAAAAGCAGGTTGGGCTTTTTTTTTTTTTTTTTTTTTTAAGGAATGAAATGGGAATAAAGTGGGAGAAAACAAAAGCTCAACTGCGCAAGGTCATAAACCTTTTTAACGTCATGCCACCCTTCTATCGTACTTCAGATGAATTTAACCTTTTCATCATTCCAGCCATGAAATGGAACAGGAGAGCACAATTTTACTTTTTTGGGGGGGCTAGGTCTGAGCAAAGCTTTCTTGCTGGATGAGTGCTGTTGGCCCTGTTTGCTGAGAGGTCTGGATCACTGATGCTGGCACTGATTCCTCCCCTCCACTCCCTACCCGGCAGAAGTCCTGAGGTCCCAGGGTCTCTGCAGCGCTCTTTAACCTTTCCTAGCATTTCTGTAAGAGCAAAAACTTGCAAAACCGTTCCTTGCCCAGTAATTCCTTCCCCGACCCCAGCCCTGCTGGGTTTTACGCTGCATGTTTGTTCTCTCTGAGGCTACACCCTCTGCTTCAGAGATGGCTGTGTTACAATAATGAAATAAGTAGCAGGGGGAATGATTTCAATTAGTTATCGTTTTGCCAAAATTGAGCTGTTTGGCCCGAAGTTTTCCAAGCTGCATGCCAACCTAAGGATGGACTTTGGTCAGTCAAAACCAGCACAACAATTCCTGAGCATCCTTAGAAAATACCCATGATTTCACTGTTAAGTTATATCGATCTTCCCTGAGAAACCTTGTCTCGCAATGTAAATTCTTTATCTGGTTCTGGAGGGTCCTGGAGAACAGGGACAATGAGTCAAGAAGGGAAGCTGAGACCGTATGCAGAGAACAAGTGGAAAAAAGAAAACGAAAGGGAGAACAAATTTAGGTGTAAACTCTGAAGTGGAAGGCTGGGACCTGCTGCACAAAAGCAATAGAACTGGGAAAAGCCACCTCAAGTGGGAGAAGGAAAAGATAGGTGTGGGACAAATTGGAAGAGAAATATCAGCACTGAAATTGTCTGTAAATACGCATTTTGATATATCCTTTCATGAGGGGATTTTTTTTCTTTTTATGACTCCTGCTTGACTGCAGGAGACAGATCTGCTGCAGAGGCGGATCACTGCTCTACCATCACGACGACTGTTACTTGGGGACCCCTGCCTGCTTGTCACAGCAGATGGACTATGCACAACCTCAGTTTTCTGTTAATGCCGTTTTTCATATACCACGCATATATAGTCCCAAATTGTTCCCAACCACTCATTCTTTCTTGGAGATCCTGAGAACTCTGTAGGCCTACCTTCTAACCAAACACAACACCTTTACCCCACAGTGGTGACACAAAAGCAGCTTCGAATCAGTAACTGGATTCCAGTCAGAAATTCACCTTGTTAAAAAGAGGTTTTAAGGCACTCTCTGCCCCCCTCCACTTTGGCAAGTAAGATAAAACTCTCAAATTCCCAGTTCTGCTACTGCTACAGTAATTAACATTACAGTAAGTAACATTAAATATCCTGTTGTTTTATTAAAAAATGTAACTCTTCACAACACTGAGCAGACTCCCTTGGACCCTTTGTTAATTTAAATCGTTAAATCATCCAGGGGAGATGTTGGAGTTCAAGGACTTCAAGCTTAATTCTTTCCATCCCACTTCCGTGGCCTGATAGCTCCACAATAGCCAAGAGTCCAATTAACACCTCTTAGTATCTTGTGTTGATATTATTTCCAGCAAATAATTTGGCAGGAGAGACAGAGAGAACTATTCTTAAAGAAACAACCAGAACAGAAGAGGCCAAAAATGAGATCCCTGCTCCAGTCTGGCACAGCAGAGACCCCAGCTTGACTTTTTACATTAGAACCTTAATCACTGCATCACTATTCTGTAAAGGAAAAACAGGAACAAAACCTAAACCCTTATTTTCTGTTTTATCCCAGTGCGATAATGAAATGAAAATGATTTTAACCCAGCCCCTCATCTCTCTGTCCTCTCTCAACATTGGCAGAATGTGGCCGTCTTGTTAAGGCTGAGCTGTGAAATGGTGTCTCACTTCGCTATCAGAGACTTAACATAAACTAGTACTGATAAAGACAGCTCCGGCTGAGTGAATTGCCCTAGAATTAAGGAGTGGTCATTCGATATCTTTGTTTAGGGACTTTAATGAAGTGAACTGCACAAGATGTAATAATAATATTAAAGGATAAAAATCCCTAGATGTACCCCCTCCCCCCCCCCCCAAAAAAAAAAAAAAGGGAAGAAAAACCCACCCCAGATTACTAGTCGGATTAATGCGAGCGCTCGTATTTTGCATCATAACAGGCACACCTAACAAGCTATGAAATATTAATATTAAGAATGAAATAAACAAAGATTCACCTGGAAAACCCCTCTTTGGTTATTCACACCACTTTCCCTCTAATGTGTGATTGTGCTCTGGTTCGTACCAAAGGACAGACTTCCCAGAGCCTAGTTTACAAGTCAGTAAATGCCAGAGAGGTTTTCCTTATGATTACTCTGTGTTTTCCTTGTCTCTGATGAATCCATTCTACTTAAGTTACAGCTACAATTCCCTGCTATTCCTGAAAAAGTTTTGTTCTCCTCCTGTCATCCCACCCAGCCTTGCTCAGCCAAGTCGTAAGTTACCTTTGGCTCTCATTTTTTTCTTTCTAAAATAATCCCTTGTTCCTAAACGATTTGATAACACATACATTGCCATAATAAACTTAACCGCACTGCCATGTATTGCAAGCTCCTTCATTCCAACGGTGTTAAAATCTCAAAGTGAAATCAGAAACCGATGTCATTAAACAAGAGAAGAATGTATCCCAAGTGGGGAACGACTTTAAGATTCAAACACGTTTTATGGACGAAGTAATTCGTTGAGGACAAAGGTAGACGTAATGAAAGCCCACCATTGAAAGCACAACGCATTGCTTGGAAAGAGATAAACGGCTGCAAGAGAAACCGATTTGGTAGCATAGAGGGGACAATGTAGGAAAGGTAAAATATCTGGGTCAAGTATGACTGGAATTGTGGTGGTGGCAAGAGGGGAAAACATATGGTATGACTCACAGGAAGGAATGATTATTTTATCAGTCACATGTTTAGCTCATTACAGCTAAAGTAAGGTCAGCCCATAACAACCTGGTGAGAGAGGGAAGCAGAATGTTGCTAAAATCGAGAACAAGGCAGAAGCTACTTCAGAAGGGGACCCAAACTCTAAGCCACAGCGTGGAAGACATCTCTGATTCTACCCTCTGGATGTTGGTGTTGGAGAGCAAACCATCAGCATGCTCTGACCAAAAGCAATGACAAGCAACTTCAATGTTGCCATATGGTGTATTTGCTTTTCATCTATATTAACAACAACAAAAAATGGTTATCTTCACAAGCCAGCAAAGAATTTCAACAGAAATTGAGAGCACAGAACTCATATCCTGACTTCAGTTCAAAATCACAATCTTCCAATTTCAGATAATCTGTGTCTTTCTTTTGCATGCACATTTAAGACATGCATATGTATAAATGCAGATTTCTTGTCACCCCTTGATCCATCTCAGCAGTCCTTTGGTTCAGAAATGCTCTCAAAGCCCAGATGGATCAATTCTCTATCTAGGGGTAGACAGAGAATACACATAGTCCCAAAATACAGATTAAGCGGAGCATAAGGCTTTCCTGGATGAACATAACCTCTGTGAACCTCAGTTGGCACAGGATACTCATCTCTCTTCCCCAGAGGCTCATGTTGGTGATTCTTCCTTCTCCTTTTCCCTCTCCTCTCTTTCCATAGAGAAATACAGCCGTCTACAAATACAGTCTACCTATTTCCTCATAATATTCCTTTCTTCCCTTCTGCATTCAAAACAGTTCTAGTTTTGCAAATGCAACATTATGTTTCAGGCATCCCTGAAAATAAAAATGAAACCTTTGCATAAAAATGCAAATGAAACATAAAACTATGCATGCACGTATCAGATAGTATCAAATAACATCAATAGTTTCAAAGAGATGTTTAAGGCATTAAGTCATGTTAGGAAGAGTATTTCTAGCTGCAAGTTTCATAACAAGAATAAATCAATCTTGACTATGAACATGAAAGAGGGAATAAAACCTTTTTGAACAGTCAAGGTGGTTTGCTCATTTCCCCTAAACCAAAATGAATGAATTAGTTGATATATATGAAAATTAACTTAAACTAACAACATAATCAGAGAAGATAAACTTCCAAGTTAAAATTAGATTAAAAAGATGAAAATATTACTTGGGGCTGATGAGAGCACATGGTAACTCCACAGTACCTGCTGAGCTGCGCCTTTGTCAGTTAAGAAACAACAAAAAAAATAATCATACGGTTAAAAAGAGCTGACCTCAGCCCTTGGACTTTGCTCAGGCACTAATCAGACTTCCAATGTTTAGTCCCCTGGCTACTTATTGACCATACATACCTGGACACACATAAACATGGCCCCTAGCGATGTGGCAGTTACTCAGGCTCCCTCTGCTCCCAGGTTTCGCCCTGTTCCAGTGCCACTTATGTCAAATTAATTAGCCTCAAATTGCAGCAATCGGTGTTAATAAAATTAGATGTTTTATTCGTAGTGAGACTATCAAAAACTTGTACTAAGAGAAACAAATTACACGCATTCTCAGAATACTGCTGTAACAGCACAATGTGGCTCCAAGTGTTTCCACTGTAGAGTACGCAATTATTTATCCTGGCCAAATGTATATTCAACTGTATATATTTAAGCAACATAAGACTATCACGTGAAAGCCTTAATGCCTGTTTATATAATAGAGCATTTTTAAGCCCCACACAGCTGCGTTAACACTGGGCCGTTTAAGCCTGAGGATGTTGGGACTCATCTCAGAAAGATGAGGAGCAAAGTGACTACTTGTTCTGTGCAGTCTCAACTTCGCTGAGAATCCTACTAGCTGTCATAAAAAGGTCATAAAGTCACCTTATCGTACTGCTGGGAAAATCCCTATACCATGAGGAAGCTGAGGAACGGAGAAGAGCAAAATACGACTTACAGATAAGAAGGGTACTGACCCCCAATATGGAATAGCTTGTTGGCCACCAAGGAAGTTATGACACCAAGGAACAGCCTGCTATAAATGCAGTAGCTCCAAGAATCCCGGGGCAGCAAAAGTATAATTATGTACTATTGTCCCTGCCACTCCCCCTCAGCACTCCTACTGCAGAATGCAGCAAAACTGCTCTTCTGAGATGGAAGGTCCTTCCAGGGGGGACACACCTTCATTCTACATGGGCCATGCGCCCCAATGTCTGTCTGCACTTCTGTCTGCCCTCTGGCTTTCAAGAGCCACTCTATACCTGTGGAACATCAAATGCCGTGTAGACATATGTGGGAAACGAGACATTCCCTTCTTTATGAAAAGCCAGGTAGCGTTGGTAGTAAGAGCTGTGAGAGGCGGGAAGAGAGCGCTCCGCTTTCTGAAGGGCCATGGAAATAGGGAGTGAACCTTTCTTTTGTCTGAACATATCTTCTGCCTTGATGAGTACAAGGTTGGGGATGGTTTTGTTTCTTTGACATCAGCCAGCCATAAAGTCTGCCCCTTACTTCATTACCTTCTAAATACCGGAGCTGCCATTCAGGACAGCTGAAGGAGATGACTGCTTATGAAATACGTAGCATTTTAAATATGAGCTCAAAGTTGTGGATACCTTTACAGCTTCTCCCGCTACGCTACAAGACGTGTGCACTGGATATACAGGGCTATGGGCATCATCCAACTTCAAACATACTAGTGAGCAGTCCTAATTAGGAGATTCATTTCCCTGTATAAGCAATGGATCCTTCAAAGCATCTGGTTATCCTGAATTTCTTGTAGGCTTCTCACTCATGATATACGGGGTGTCCCCTCGCCCCATCTGCAGCAGCATGCTTGAAAGCTCTTCACTGGAGGGGACAAGACTGGGAATTAACGACTGAATATTCAATAAACATCATCGTTAGAGTAAAAAAAAAGAAACAAACCCCCCCAGCAAAGCTCAGAAGAGCATGCAGGGAGGCATGTGCATCTCACGTTTGGACTCGTAATTTTGATATCGCTTTCCAAACAGTACAATTACAGGAAACATTCAGCCATGAAGTAGAAAGCTTAGATCCAGGCTATTAACATCAGTATTTCTATTAACGTGTAAGCTAATACTAATAGAATATTAGTATAATCACAAGAGAATACGTATCTGTAGAACAGAAGTAAAGAAAAATAATGAAAAGTTTCTAATGAAATGTACAATTCTGGACAACTCCAAAGCCCCAACAAACTATTTAAGAAGGGCAAACAAAGACTAAAGGGAGAAATTTAGGTTTTCTCGTAACGAGACATTTAGAAAAGCACACAATATTTGAAAAAACATCTGTCTTGAAATTTGCTTTACAGCCACAATGAGCTTCCACGCTCGTCAAACAGCCCAAAACTGGGATTCTTCTTTTGGAGTCTGACAGCTGTCTGCTATTAGTTTTATCTATTCAATCTCCAAATCCCAAACTCAGAGGTTACTGGTGTAGGTCAGTTGTGAGACTATGTTGACTCTCTTGCCATTCGACATGGAAAACCAAATAACAAAGTCTGCACTATGTCAGCAAGCATTTCACATTCTTCGGTTTGTCATGCAAAGCACAAAGACCCTGATACAGTTCAAAATGGTCTTTGTATCTACAATCTTGTTTACCCTTGGAATACAAGCTTAATTTCCCACATGCCTAAAGTGTTTTAAAAGCCACTTCATACAACAGAAAAGACAGTGCTAATCTCTGGCAATGGAACCAGAAATATTGAGGGTTTCAGAAGAGCCTCCCAATCAGCAGTTAGATCAACTTTATACTTACACACATAAAGTGGGTGTATATGAAAGGAAACGTCACTTCAGGAAAATCTAGTTCTGGTGCTGTAGGACCATGATTTTTTGCCATCCCTAGATGCTTATTATTCAGCTGCTTAAATCAGGCAGTTTTTTCCCTATTTCTACAGACTGAGTATCCACATTTGTGAAAAAGGTAAGGTCCCTTCACCGGCACACGCGCAGCAGCGCAGCCTTCCAGGGGAAGCGACAAACTGTCCACAGTGGAATATGTGGGCAAAAAGGAAGTCCTAACTTAGCCAGGATGAGTTGCCCTTGAGGCATCTGCCACCTTCCATGAGCTTTGTAGTGAACTTCAGCTCCTGACTTAAGCATTTTAATTAGATGCTAGAGCAGAGGTGGAAATGCCCCCTAAAATACAAAGGGATGCAGAATCAGAATTGCAGCAACGAAAGCACGACACGAGGAAAAAAGTTTCAACAAGAAATGCAGTTCCTAAAGCCAAGATCCAGCCTGCGTCTTCCGTTTTTACATCTAAGCAAAAAAGAAACTCTGAAGGAGTTTAAAACAACAGCGACAGCCAAGCATATAAAGATTGACTAATTACTATTTTTGGAGGGAACAACTTGCAATTGTGGGGTGTGTTGGTTGTTTGGTTGGTTTGTTTTTAATGTCGAGTGGTGGAGCTCTACCTCCTCATGGGAAGAAAGTTCTTGAAAAAGGTGAAGAACTGCTCTCAACTGCCTTGTTAGCCTGCAGGGCTACTAAAACAGGTCTTAGTTAAAAGAGAAGAACGGGATAATTCTTGGCTTCTTGGATGCACATGGGTCCTAACTGCGGTAAAATCTGGCTTTTTGGTTTTTTTGGCCATGGATACATGGAGAAGGGACTTTCCCATAGGAAAACAAATTGCATTTTTACAAAATGTCAGTTAAAGAATAGGCACAAAACTGCTTCAGCACCAAACACCCAGCCGTCAAGCATAGATCCACTATTGCTACATGACGTGATAATCTAGAGCCTAGGTAGAAATTTTAAAACAAATACAATCTCTGCTGAAGAGTTATCTACTTAAATTGTTCCCTCCTCAAAACACTTTCTAGCCTTCAAACAGATCCTGACCTCACTAAGTTGACTGTTGGAAGCAAACTCTTTGCTGACCATCGTGCAACGAGTAAAGTTAGACCAAGCCTGAGAAACAAACAAAACATTCCAACATAGGTCCATTCCATCATGCCTCTCTAAACAGAACTGACACTGTCACCAAATCCTACATAAGTCCTTCCCAGAATGTAGTGTACTTTATCCAGTGTACCCATATGTATCCCAAAAGTACATATGCGGAAAAAAGAAAAAAACCACCACAAACCCAGTATTCCTGTGCCCACTGAATGGATTCACATGCAAGCCACAAAGTTAAGAAGAACCTGGTTACCCAAGGAGGCAACTCTCACACAGCCACTTAATCTCTGACCTCTTCCTTCTCATCTTCAAGGGAGTTCTATAAAGCATCTTCAAAGAACAAGCCAGAGTATTAAAATAATAACTCTGGTGGATATTAAAAACCATAGATTCAACAGAGACAGCCTTTACAGCATGTAATAATTTGCTCCCTCTCCCCAGTTAACCTCTCCATGTTACACAGGCGATAAATCATCCATCTCTCTCTCTTCCACAGCACACAAACATTGCATCGTGCCTTTCCTTGCTGTATCTTCCTCTGGTTCATAGGTATTGTCTGTCTTTAAGAGTTAATCTAAACTACTGATACATCCAGGTAAATTTGGAGCAACTGTTCTTCAACTTGTATTTAGTAATGAAAGTTCTTGTTTCTGTTTTAGACCTTAAGAAAAGCTTATATGCCCCGAAGTTTGTCATCTTTAGTCCACTGAAATGGATTTGCCAAAAAACATTGCTTCCCTTGACTAACCTTGCCTTGTTTGAAGTAGAACATCTTTTTTTTTCCTTTTGGTACTGCTAATTTCAGCCCTCAGGTATAGCTACTGTACCTTTGCTTTCAACTGCTATTTGTTGCTTAACTTCGCAATTACTTTATGTAACCTAAAACCACTCTGGATTACAGCTTGTAAAAAGATTCCTTGGAAAATAAAAGTGTACGGTATTGTGATTCTAATCAGCAGATCCCAAGGCCATAAACTTCAAAGAATCTTTGCAATGTGAATTTCCCTATTTCTGCGAGTCAGTTTTCAAGATAAACGTGGGATCCTTCAAAGACAGAGAGATAGGTATCTAGAGGTACACCAAGGTACAACATGCACATTTAGAAGCAGTAGTATTTTTTTCGAGCTTAGTGATAAAATACAAACAGATGGTCAAGCAGAGTAGAAGATTTAATCTCACCAGTCCTGTGACTTCGCTATTGAGCAACTACACGTGGGCAGATATTTACAAATTGCAGTGACGCACAGCACAGATACAGTGAGCCACGAATGCTGGGGTGTTGGCACTTACTTTTGGATCTATTTTATCTAAAAACAATTTAGCGACTTTTAAATTATTTTCTAGAAAACGATGCTTATGTAGTAGATAGGAACCTTATATAGGGGTGGTTCCATTGTCCTAGCAAAGAAAAAAAAAAAAAAAACGGGAAAAGCAGAATTTATAAATTATTTTAATCGTAACAACTGAATGCAAGTACAATTGCCAGGGCTTTCTGCAAGTGAAGGAACTGTGAACTGATGACATGAAATCTTCCTGGTAGGGTGGTAACAGCTCAGCAGCATCTTCCTTAGCTGAGATCTCCTGAGGTCTGTAGCTGACTTCAATGGATATAGTTACTCTTTCTCCTGACAGAAAGGACATCCTCCCTCCACAAACCTATTCACACAAAATACCAGATGAATTGCCCTGCAACTTCATTTACTGTGAAACTCCACAAACACTTATGTCAACGCTCCTGAGGGAGCATTGCAGGAGCAGGAGATGCTGTGAGGGAAGGAGATAATGGGAATTCCACTGCCATTACAATGCAGGAATATCTATTTCCACATTTTTTTACAACTGTTGGGTCCATCTGAAGTTTAAGATATAACCCAGTCATGTTTTAACATTTTAAGACAAAGGCTATTCAGTCTCTGTGTCTATATGCGTCTATTCCAGACACATTTTTTCTATTTTTACCCTTTTCTTATGCATCACGCTACCACTGCTAGCATAGCAAAGATACAGTAATGATGAGATGGTTAGTAATGGGGTAGTATTGCTAAAGGGTATTATCTGTGAATAGAGGACTTAACTCCTCTACTGCAAAGCCAGGACTTGCAGACTCCTTCATTTAATTTTAGCTGCATTGTCTCAGTTAAGAGGAAAAACTGAAGACACACACTTAGGACTTCAAGCTGTCTTATCCTACTACAAAACTTCATAAAGAATATCTTGCCAAAAAAATCCTTTTTTTTTTTTTCCTTATATTGTAACATTTTTCCATTGTCTACGATAAAGTAGCGCCTAAAAAGAAGAATATTTGATGCAGCTGCTTCTGCAGTACACATGAGCACCATTGTCTGTAATTCTGCTTTCAGTGGGATTTGCCTCCTTCCAAAAGCAGTGACATCTCCTCCTCTCCCCGCTTTTCAGCACAGGCCAATATCGCCCCCAACTTGATGACTTGCCTCAACTCGCTTTTCAGCTCTTCTGAAGTGTGATTCAAGTTCCCATGGTCATGAAGGCAGTTCGACAAACTCCCTCCAGCACTGAACACTAACCCATCTTTATAGTAATCGCATCACTGTAACAGGATGCAAGAAATTAAATTGCAGTTAGTGAATTTAAACATACTCCAGTCAAAGGGTTTTACTCCACAAATGAATGTGTTCTCTACTACCTAAGCCAAGAGACATATAAATAACCTTAATCTGTTTTTATAAAATGCAAAATAACAGCAAAATGCTACTCTTCAGCTATTTTTTAAAGCCATAATTTTTACTATTTGTAGACATTACTATAAATCATAGCATCTGGAAAAATCTGCACTCAATTACATTCTTAGTAATAGTGATATATCCATGCTCTGCATGGAATGTCCTCTGGCTTTCTGCTCAGTTTCTGCTTCACTTCCAGTTCTTCCTTCCTGTCCATCTCCTCTCCTGGTTCTACATTATTCTCTGAAATTATCGAAAAATCTTGCCAAAAGCAGGAAATGCTACCAAAATGCTACTGACTGCCAGGAGCCAGCTTCAGTCGCAAGTCCTTCTGAGAGTTAAACTGAAAATGACCTTTTTTAATGGCAGAGTGATATGGCTTAGTGATGTTTTTTGTCAGTGTTGGGTTGATGGTTGGACTAGATGATCTGAAAGGTCCCTTCCAACCTAGGCAACTCTATGATTCTAAGACTGCCGTTGTCGTCATCATAGATCTGAACCATGACGCAGCAACACTCTTAGAGCCGTTCCATCCTAGCCGTGCTCAATATCTGGTCTGTGTTTGACCTACAGTTCACCAATGCTGTGGCTGTTGGACCTACCAAGGCAATGTAATCTGCTATTTTACCAGACAGGTCCTTACAGTCAGAAGCTGGGAAGACCTTTTTATGCTTTATACTCTTATGCAAAGACATGCAATTCACGCAACCTCCAATTACATGGTAAAAGTGAAACAATCTAAGTCAATCACGCTCGGAAGGAGTTATTTACGCACTTCATCACTGAGGATTTTTAAAGAAGTCACATAGACATTTCCCTAATAACAGCATTAAAGTTACTCTTGACAAGCTCACATTCATTAATACAGTCCCCTGCCCTATTCACAAGGATATGATAAATCAACAGAGGTCTGAATTATGCTATCTAAATAACAGGTTATACAAGCAAGCAATTACAGAAAGATTTACCCAAATCTAAGTTTCAAATTTCTTCCCTCTTATTTATACGTATTCATGAATGCAAGTTACATATATGAAAGCAAGGGCAGAATTAAGTCTCAGATCAAGCAGCTGCGCCTGACAACGTGAAATCAACTTAAATAACCAGATGGTATGCACCAAGGCCTTATACATAGAAGAGACAAAACCATAGGTGGCTAATCTGCAACCTTAAAAAAAAAAAAGTCACAAACTAAATAAAAAAGGCATTTTTAATGCCTTTTTTCATTAAAAATGCCTTTGTTCTATGCAAACACAAATTGTCTTGAAGTGAATAAATAAGCTCAGCTGTGTTGTGCAATGATTCCATTAACCTTGCAATCAAGCATTAAATTAAACTGCCTTGTTTGGATTTCCCTGCTGCAGGGGAAAATGTACCTTCTAAGGTCTGTGCTTCATATTACCAGTGCCAACGAGTAAAAGCTTCACAACCCGACTCATACAATTAATAACACAAGAAACTAAACAAGTGAGCAAATTGCAAAAATTCCTCTGATAACTTTTTAATGATTAACCTTACACTCAAAGGGTCACAGCCTTTCACACTCGTTCTCCCATGCATTCAATTAACATCTGCTTTGAACAAGTTAAATTTAATCTTCGTACGTTTTTTTAGATGTACCAATAAAGCAGAACTCCTGCTTGACTCCACTCACAGAATGGACAAAGCGAGTCATTACTGCAGCGTTTCATTCAACTCCTTTTCCTTATGCCACCCTGGAAAACTCCTGCTCAAACCAAGGTTAATTTTTCGTTTAAAATGCACACCATGATCCCCCAGCAACCAAAGAGGAGCTATTTTTAAATCGCTGCCCTATTGTCAGAAAACCCATTTCCTGCATAAGGTGAGTAGGCTTACCTTCTAAATAGAAAAGACTAAATCAAAACAACACATAATAATGTCACCAACTCTGGGACCGCGGGTAATTTTTCTGTGATCCCCATGCCGCAGCTAAATTGCCAGCCACACAGAGTCTTTATTGTGCGTAAAGTCCGTCCCCTCCACATGAACTGAAAGAATGATTTTCGACGCTGAAAACAATTGCCGTAAACTAGGGATTGCATTTCAGTCTGTCACAATCCCGTTCTAAGTGGAATGTATTTAAACGCACAAATAATGTCTCTTGTTGAACGTACGTAATTGGTCCTCGTGCGTGGTGTCTTCAGGGAAGGAGCTTGGCAAATAAATGCGAGAATAATTTATGTGCCAAGAAAAAGTGTTACAAGCACAGAAAACATTAGACAGAGGAAGGAATCAATGACAAGGAATGACACTAGCTCTCCAGAAGGCTCACTGCTACTTAAACAACAAAATAATTCATACTAGACCAATTCTGTGTTGTAAACGTATAGCTTCTGCTAACGTTCAGAAGCCGCGGCAACAGATGAGGATGATACTTGATTAGTCTTCGGTTGCCTCACCAGGTGGGAATGCCTCTGCCCTCCTTCAACCAGGAGCGAGTGCTGTTGGCCCAGTACGGGTTTCAAGTTGCAAATTTCAGAAACAGATACAAGATCCTGAAAAATCCAGGCATATTTTACAACTGGCAAGCATATGTCGACTTAGTAATTGAATCTGAGCTGAGATTCTCTGAGAGGTTTTAGTTCTTTTGTTTAGATTTACCATCCTGCTCTTTACTAGTATCAAGAGAAGACCAAAGCAAATTTCGTACGGCTTGCTTTGAAAACAAGGCTAGATTCTCCATCGCTTGTATTTCCGTAGTAACCCGTGCATCACTATCAAGAAAATATCAGTCATATCAAACCCAGTCAACCGCATTATGTCCTAGGAAAGACTTATCGATAACAAAACTAAGAAGGAAAAAAACCTTTTCGTTCAGAAATTGGTTCAAACCCGCAACGCAAAATCCATGTTTTAAACTTAGGGGCCCCTCACTGACGAAAAAGGATGCGGTTCACTTACTACATCAACAGTAACACTCAGCAGACTTTGGGTTTGGAAGGGAAAGAGGCAGCTACAGGCTGATGCCATTAAAAGCAAAAGTATTTAACCCATTTTTCTCTAACAGAATAGAAGTCTCATTAACCATCCATCTCTACGGCTTCCTTTATGATTGTACTCCCATAAATTATGGACTTAGTTTTTTTTTTTATTTATTTCAAACACTATTAAAATAGAAGTTTTACATTTTACTGTGTTGCGTCCCGTCCACAAAAACCCACATGAGATTTCGGCAAAGTAATCAGAAGACATAAAGCCAGCATTTATCCTGACACCTCTCCGAACGTATAACCTAAAATACTCTGGAGAAGCTTATATCCACACATTCAGCATCTGAATTCCCAAAGCTTTTTAATCTTAGAGATCCGATCCATTTTAGATACAGCATGAATCAAAAGCGCCATTATACGTGAGCATTTGCTGGACGAGACCTTACCTGTCAGCATCCCCGAGGCCCAGTGAAGTATTACGCTGCATCGTCTCCCGCACTGCAGCCATGCCATCAGGCAACCGGTTCAGCCTTCGCGTGTAGAGGCCCAGACCACCATCCGTCATATACCTTTAAAGCAAGAAAACAAAATGTCATGTTTCGTAAAACCATAAAACTTTTAGATATTGTTGTAGCTGATATCTTCCGCCTGTTTTTAACTGTATATTGCAATTTCCTTATGTTTTCTTTACATTTCCTTACGAGTGAAGAATATTACTCAGCATATGAAGCAAGGAAAACTTTATTCTATATTAGATCAGAGATATTTCTTGCCTCTCATCATTCTCCATTATATCTTGCCCTCTCTCTCCTCAATAAGAATTGAATTTCAACATAACTGTGACAAAGGAATAACACTTAACTTTCATTAAGGATGCCTAGATGGAAGTAATTTAATATTTGTGAATGCTATCGTTAATTATCGCTTCCTGTCCAAAAAATGCATGATTTATACTGCCCTGAACTATTTTGCGTGGGCTAAAACAACACGATGGAAATCTCAACCCTTTTACAAGTGAACTGCAAAAATCACATTGAATTCATCCTAGATTTCGTTGGTGGTCCATGAACAATGAGTATCCCAAGGTTTATTGGGAGGAATAGAAGTTGCAGCAGGAATGAAAAGTTTTTTTCAGCCTTGTTTTGGCTCCTACATTTTGTTCTGTCTGCAACTGTGACCTAGAGACATCTGCATTTAAAGTGTTACTGTTCTTCGATACTGAGAAGTGTCAGGTGTGTATGTGATACTTCGCAAATTGCTAAGAGAGAACTTTTCTTACTGTTTAGACAAATGAAAAATGAATCGTAAAGCGAACAGAGATGCCACTTGGTGGACAAGAACAGATAGACGGTATTGATCGCCAGGAACAATTCCTCACAATAAGGCAGGCTGCATCATCCAGCATTTTTGTTGAAGCCTGTACCGATGCAGACAGCAATAGCCATCACGTAATGTAACTTGAGGATGTGGTGCTAACCAAGAAAACAAAGTTTTAAAGACCATACAACTACCTACCACTTTTGTACCGTTTATGAATAAAATATTTTAGTATATGGATACTGAAATTAATAGCTTACTCCCGTCTTCCACTCTTGAAGACCTTCTCAACGAGCTGCTCCACATCAATACCTCAATAATGTTTTAAAATACTTTGTGCCCTTTCATGATAGTAATAGGTAAACAAATTCGAAGTGTCAAAATAACACAGGAGGATTTTTCTCTTGGTTTAGCTTCATTTCCTAAAAGTATTTCTGACTACAGATATCTGTGAGCTGGCTTTACACTAGAAAGGCAAGTCCCACTCGCCTCTCAAGACGCTGGCAGGGAG
This sequence comes from Chroicocephalus ridibundus, assembly GCF_963924245.1. NCBI lineage: Eukaryota > Metazoa > Chordata > Aves > Charadriiformes > Laridae > Chroicocephalus > Chroicocephalus ridibundus. Next base: position 5,102,214 of record NC_086287.1, on the reverse strand, counting down.
CGAGTTCTGTGCAACCCCCACCAGCTCATCAGCTCAGGTACATCTACATGAGCAGCACTGAGTTGTGGAAACGGGCCGTAAAAATTTCCACGCACCCGAGGCTGAAATAACTAACAACTCCAGCAATACAGCTGCTGCCTCTGGCATGCTGTTGGGACACGTAACGTACCTCGCCGAGTTAGGAGTTGATGGGATTGTATCCTCTTAATCCTTCAGCCACTCCTAGCGAATCAACAGCTGCCCACAGAATAACATCCAGACACGCAGGACACCTTCCTTTTTCTTAGCAAGGCACAGAGCTTTTTCCCTAGCAGCGAGACACCCTCACCCGCAGCAGGAAAGGAGAGATGCTCCCAGCTGCAGCCGGCGATACCTCTGCTGGCGAGGCGTTACTGCAACGGAGGTACTATTCCCAAGTCAAATTTAATTACTACATTTATAAAAATGGGATGGGGTAAGGAGTCAAGAAGCCCTGCACAATCCGCTGCTCAGCATTTCAGTTAGATGTATAAATCTGTACGGGGCCTTCCCAGGAACAACCGAGGAGTCTCCCTGGGGAGTCTAACAAAGAGGTTGCTAAGCCACTCAGGTCAGACACAGGAGCATTCCCCGTTCAGCAAATCTGCGGGGACGCGATTCTCCAAACTCATAAACAAAAGACTGTAAAAAGCAAGAGGAGCAGTTGCCCTGTAACTCATGTGGAATTCGCCTTAGGTCTTGCATTCTAACTTCTGTTTCGCATAGTTTATAAATATTTTATCATGGAAGAATTTTTTTTTCTCCTTAAGCTACCCACAAGAAAAGAAATGGAAAGAAAAGAAAAGTGGAGCTTAAGACCATATTGTTAAACAAACATGCAAGCAGCATTTTGCAGAAACATCTACTGTACATACGCTAATTGGTTTATTGCAGATACTCGTCTGCACACGAAACGCATTTCTCAATAAACACCCGTTGTACACGTACTGGAAAATGCAGCTTTTTGGCTTTGCTGTCAGATTTCTGGCATACAACTAGTCCTTTGATTAAAAAAGATCAACAACAGTTGAAATAGACTGTTTTCCATAACCATTGCCCAGAATACATTAAATGAAACCTATCACAGGTAAGCGTTAGCCATGCGGAAATCAATGGACAGCCTCTTTGCTAAACATCAACAGATTCCACCCGCTACGCAGCAGCTCGGCAACCTGATAGATTAGAATAATTCTGCGGTCGCATCAAACTGAAAACTGACAGTTGGATTTTCAGTGTTTTTAAGCACTCATAAACCTTACGTAAGTCAATGGAAGCTGGATGCCTTTGGCGTCTTTGACAACAAGTTTTTCTAACCAAGACCTTGTAAAAAAAGTACAGACATAGATGATGGCTTTTACTCACTATACCAACAGGACAAGTTTTTTACATGCCAGAACAACACAAGATAGATTTTTGTATTTTGAAATAGGTTTGTGTAATCGCAGATTGAAAGCTTTATATCTTATATTTATTAAACGCAATGTCCTCTACCCAGGAATGTTTAATTCCAAAAAGATGCCAAAAGCAATGATGCCTGAAGTCCTGCATGCAAGACTAGAGGTGAAAGATGAAGGGGAGGTACCATCTTCTAAACTCTGTAGAGAAAGACATACTTACAATAAAAAAATTTAAAATAAATGAAAAAAAAATTAATTCTCTACTATTCATTGGTTAGTCTGGAGGAGATTAAAAGTTCCCAGTGCCACAAACCTCCAGCCGTTGACTTCTTTTCCTTCCCCTCCATCACTTCAAACTTCATCATAGACTCATAGAATACCAGGTTGGGAGGGACCTCAAGGATCATCTGGTCCAACCTTTTCTTGGCAAAAGCACAGTCTAGACAAGATGGCCCAGCACCCCATCCAGCTGAATCTTAAAAGTGTCCAGTGTTGGTGAATCCACCACTTCCCCGGGGAGATTATTCCAATGGCTGATTGTTCTTACTGTGAAAAATCTTTCCTCTTCTGCCCAATCAGAACCTCCCCAGGAGTAACCTGTATCTGTCACCCCTCCTCTTTTCCATGTGACTCCTTGTAAAAAGGGAGTCTCCATCTTCTTTGTAGCCACCCTTTAAATACTGGCACATTGTGATAAGGTCTCCCCATAGCCTTCTTTCCTCACAGCTGAACAAACACAATTCTCTCACAGCCTTTCCTCATATGGCAGGCTTCCCAGTCCTTTGTTCATCTTGGTGGCCCTTCTCCGGACCCTCTCTAGCCCGTCCACATCTTTTCTGCATAGCTGGGACCAAAACCGAACACAGTATTCCAGGTGTGGTTTGACAAGCCCACAGTAGAGTGGGATAATGACTTCATCATCTCTGCTGGTAATGTCCTTGATGATGCAACCCAGCATTCTGTTGGCTTTCTTTGCCACAGCAGCACACTGCTCCTCATATTGAGTTTGTCCAGCAGGACACTCAGGTCCCTTTCTATAGAACTGCTCCCCAGCTGGCTAGATCCCAGCCTGTGCTGCGCTCCTGGGTTATGTTCTCCCACGTGCAAGACCTTACACTTGTTGAACTTCATAAGGTTCTTGCTAGCCCACTCTTCCAGCTGATGCAGGTCCTCCTGCAGGGTGGCTCTCCCTTCCGAAGTGTCCACTTCCCCACTCAGTTTGGTGTCATCAAACTTAAAACTGTCTTGGCTCTCAGAAGCCATCTTGCCTTTATGAATACATTATTATTGCTGCAGATTTTTGTTTTATGTCAAAGGAGAATATCATGAAGGCATATTTTTCTAAAGACAATCTTGTAAAGACACGCTTCCTCAGAGAGGAATAAACCCAGGAAACATCATCCTGCATGCGTATAATTTTAACAGTACTCAGCACCGTCTGGATTTATTGCCCTATCATACATCTACACAATATGGAATGCCCGTATACTAGCCTCTCCTATACAACAACCTATTGCAGTCCAAAAATTTGTATTAGGCCAGTTATCAATTAGGTATAATTTCTTTGACTTTTATAATTAAAATACATGACAAATTTGTACTAGATGCCTTGCTAGATTCATGAATCATAGCAACACTTTTGCACATTCAGTGCAAAAGATGAACTTTCAAAGTAGTTTTCAACCTGCCCCAAAATAAGAAAAAGTTTAAATATACGATCTGGGAAAAAGTGTAGTATCCAGACTCTGACTTTTACATCGATGGGTAAATTCTACACGTTCAAAAAATTTAATAGCTCAGATGCTTTAGGGATGGTACCAATGATGGGCAATGACTGCATTTAGCAAAGTAAAATATAATACTACTTAATGAGTGGACAGCGAGATGGTGATGACATTGCTTAAAAGGAGTTTCTAATCTTTTCAGGAATTAATGCTTAATACTCATCTCCATAGTTTCACTCTTCATCAGCAAGGAAACAAAATCAACCAAGCTACTTTTAATATGAAAAGACTTAGGTTACACAAGAGCAGTATTATGCACTTCTAACACTCAACTGGAAATTACAGCCCACTTTCTAGGCGACACTTTTTTTCTACAAGAAAGTGGCTCCTTGCCCTGTATTACAGGCATAAAGTAATTTGCTTTGGAGTTCCCTGGACAACCCGGACCTTTAAGCTTCTCTTTTCTTTAGCCAAATACACCCTTTCCGTGCCTCTGAAATTTTGAATGCCATAATAAGTCCTTCCAAGTGCAATATTTTTAGGATATTTCTGATGCTGAAGCGATATATTTCCCTTTCCTCAAAGGCACACAGAGGAAACAGGAACAGGTTATGCCAGGGATCAGTAAAATCCAGCGGCCTGAGTCACTTAACTTCTGTCCGCACTCGCTACTTACCCACGTGTACAGCCAGCCAACGGCACACCTACTTTTACAGTCTGACAGCTCTACCACTTCATATATATTCATTTCACTCCTTAATGTACGAATATGAATTTTCCAATTTTGAAATGAGATAGCCAAGGGACAGGCATTCTTCACTTAAGTATTAGGAGGAGAAGGAGCGGCAGGTAAATCAGCAGCACACCACAGACTGGGCAAGGCTACTCCAATCTGCCCAGCGTCGCACGGCCCCGTAATCCCAAACCCACACGCAGGAAAGCTGCAATGTGCCCCAAACCTGGAGCTGACTCTGGCAGCCCAGGTGCTCCTGCCTTCCTCCCGGTGCTTTTAATTCAAGGTTAGTTTGGAAATAGCTGCCCAAGTGCCTCCTGGCAGAACATTTGCCCAGCAACTCAAGTGCTTGAAACTTGAAGGAACAAAAAGCTTGTAGGAATTACTGCTTTTGGATTATGCCATGCATCAACATCCACTTTGACCCTCAAAAGTGTTTTCTTCTAGCTGCAGCAATAACGCTGTTAGCCTTAATGTTTTCTTTTAAATGTTTATTTTCACTAGGCTTCATCTGCCGCGTCATTACAGTCAGGTAAACAAGATCAAGAGGCTTAACAAGCTTTGAGCACCAAAGAAGGAGTCTAACTTTGCCAGTCGCTAAGAAGCACCAACAGCAGAAAATTCTCCACTGCCCTCTCTGAAATACGATCAAAACAAACCTGTTATTGCAACCAGGAAATTGTTCTAAATCTGACTTAAAAAGAAATGCTAGCCTAACAGCGAGATGATGACAACCCGAAACTTCAAACTTCTCAGGTTAGTATGAATTCGGTGTGCGTTTTCTGTCACAACATTGCAATTAGACCATATGACCTTTCCCCATGTTTGTCCCCAAAGTCCATCCATTATTCTTGCCTGACCGCTCTCCGTTATAACGTCCACCACATCAGCACTGTACTTCATCTCTCTAACCAAAGGGTTGAGCATACACCCCGTCTACAAGCCTGCGGCTGGTTTCAATTCCATTCTTTGATCCACGTGAATTTCAACAAAGATGTTCAAGAACAGGATTAGGTCCTGAGCTTTTGGGTTGGGACTGCTAATATAATGCCCAAATCCCTAACATTAGACCAAATATTGCCTTTCCAGTTCATAGAAGCACAAACCTATTGCTCATTTCATTTAAAATTTAATTTTATACTTCAGGCAGTCTATAATACATATATTACTAGACTTTTACTAATAATCAATAACTATTTGCAATTACCAAACTAATGAGTGAACTATGAATTGTTTTGAAGACGCTCAAAGACAAACATGGAGTAAACCCAGAAAAAAGCAATAAATGACTTGCAGTCTCAAAAATCCTAATTACTGCTGGGAAGGGGGAGATACTTCTTCCACTAACAGGTAAGACAGGCAAAATGAGATTAGGCAAAACTTAATAAGTATATTTTAGTTTCATAGTTTACTTGGAGAAACTTCTCACCTCTAAAGCACTAACAACATCAACAGTAGGTGCTTATTCACACTACCCAATCCAGTTTAGAAGCAAAAGAAGTTCACCCCCGTTAACTACTTAATCCTCAGATCTTTTTCTGGGGAAAAAAAAGAAGAAATCTACAGAAATAAGTGGCTTCTGTGAGATCAATGCTTTTCTATTTGGAGATATTTTAAGACTGCCTGGCACATGTCATTCAGCAGCCATCAGATAATAATTTTTGGTCACTGCTGCCCAGGGCTAAATTTATTTCTATGTGTCTTCTCAGCTGGGTCTCCCTTTCGGGAAGTCTGCAGGCTTGTTACTATAAAACTCGCATTTGCCAAGGGAAGGAATTCCAAGGACAGTATAGCCTGCAAGGGACTTGGGTGGCTGCTGCCACGATAGGTGAAATCTTCTGTATGCCCCCACATATGTTCCCTCCAGGACACTGGCTTCTTATCGAGCTTCTGAAGAAACCAGTTTCCTGCAGAATTAGCAATCTTAGATGATAGATGTAGTTTAAGAGAAACTGTCAGAATATAACAGAAGAATATTAGACTGAGAGAAAGCATCTCTCACACCACTGCATCCATTCCTGTTTCAGAGGAGACTCTTCTAGTCCATGATCCTCTTTCCAGCCCTCACTCAACCTTTCTGCTAAATGCACCTTAAGCTTAAATTCACCTTCCTCTCAAGGAAGAGGCTTGCCCCACCATACTTTTAAAACCTCTTTTACAAATCTACTCAGCCCATCCAAGACGATGACATGGATTAGGCACTGAAAAGCACCCGCTTAAGGTAACTGGACTTGTCAAAGCCAGAGTTAGTACAATTACATTTTTATATTAAATATAAATGTTATTTTGTGTTCTCCTTGCTTGCTTCAATTTCTTCCCCTCTCTTTAGGATGTTTATGAGAAGAAAGGACAGGTTAAAGCTTTACTTATTCCTCTTCATCTGTCTTGGAGTTGAGTGGCCCTTCAGAAATGAATGGAGCACTGTATCCTGAAGAACTCTGGCTACGGCAATGAGAAACTTCAAATGCCTATATTAACTATTAACAGCCCCTAAAGCAGGCTTCAAAGCAGCTAGATGATTAAAACATATACAAGAAGATAGCAAGACCCGAGAAAAGTCATGGGAGGAGTCTAGGACAGATCCTCCCTGGATTTCACGGAGGAATTTGGGCAGCGACTCTTCAAGGAATTTGCCAGCAGACAGAAGGACTTCATTACAGCATCAGGACTCATTAGGATTAGAAGAATTTTTCCCCTTGTAACCAGTTGACCAGTAAAAGCTTAATTATTTTTAAGATGCAATCTCACTTAACTTTATTTATTGTCACTTCCCACATTCTTCCCAGAACACATCTTTAATTCTGAGCAGGTTTAGTTCAATCTGGTGAGACCATCGAGTTAATCTTAAAATGTGTGACTTGCAGAGCTGTGAGCATTGCCGGTACGCAGGAGTCAGGCCATCGCAGATGTTAAGCCTGGGGTCTATGGCAAATCCTCTCTAGCCCAAATCTACATCCAGCATACCCAGATTAAAGGTGAGCAGCCCAAAAAGGTAATTTAAGAAAATTGCTCCCTTCTCTGAGGGCATTACAATCCACATTATTCAACGCCCAGAAGAACTCATCTGACAACCAGACTAACCTGACACTAATGCCAGGCTAAACGCTCTCCAGATGGGAAAGGGCATCAGCCGTCCACCTTCCTGGAGCTGGGACAGTGGGCAGTGAAAACCCAACGGGTCACTACGCTGGAACGTTCACCCGTACAAAGGAGAGTAAATCACAGCACAGCCATCACGACATCTGGAAGGAGGATGGACTAAGCCCTGGGGTTCTAATTCCCAGACGATTTCCGAAATGTACCCAGTCAATTGCTAACATGAAATGAATGACCCATCCAGGGAGAGGGGACCAAAGACGGTTACCTGTGAAAATGAGGTAGACAAGACTGGAAAACACACAGGAGGTCAAATCTTTTTAGGTGTGCAAATGCCACTCTGGATCCCAGTGAAACATGGGTGGAAATTTATTATTGAAGAGAAGACAACAATCAGACCCACCAAGCACAGGCTGCCAGCCTGGAGCAAGCTGAGGTTCCACCAGAATCGGGCAGCTGCTGAATGGGGTTTTACATATGCCACTTCTGATTTAAATGCCTAAATCCCTCTCCAAATCTATTTTAGTGAAAATTGTAGAAATAAGGGATAGAATAAGCAATCCATTTTGCATCATCCTCGTTTAATTTTGTCAGGGAGAGGAACAACGTGTGACCAAATAACGAGGAAGTGCTGCTTCTCCACAGGTTCTGAGCAGAGTCAGCAGCGGAGGAAGAGTTACTCCACAGTGACTTTCAACTCCCTCATCCCAACTCCTTCCCTGCAGATGGTCCATATCGACCAAGTGTGTATGACTGCATCTCCCTCTACTGGCTAGCCCCAGAGCGGGACCGTATTTTGTCCTTTAGAAGCTGTGTTTCTGCTTAAATTACAAAAACCTGTTGGCACTGAAGCAGCAGGTCAAACACTGCTGAGGTGTTTATTACAGAAACAAGCCCAGAGTGGGATAACGGCTATTAATAGGTATTTTGGTAGTCATTGACAATAGGACAGTATTTACAAGTAAGCAAAAAATACAACACAGCACACATTGTGAGTCTGTTTTACTGACAAGCACTACGTATGACCTAATGTGGTCCTTTTTAGCAGTATAGTGAATAAAAAGCTTGATTCCAGCTGATCTCTGAAGTTACGATTTATAGGCCTACGATGTCTTACTACACTGAATCCTATGCTGCAAGGAAAGTTGGATGAGAGCATGTTATCTGAGATATACTTTGTGATAAATGATCAAACACTGTTTTACTGATGAAGCTGACACCAGAACTATTCCCAAACTGAGTGCAATATTTAAGAATATTTAAAATAATATACAACATCAATAATATTTAAAACGCTTACGTAATATCCTAGCCATGTCTCTTGTAAAGATCTTTAAGTACAGTTCTTGGAAAAAGAATATTCTTTTGATTTAAACACTGCCATAATATTTTCTTTTCATTCTCACACCACCAGGACGTCTACAACTTCAAATCCAAAAGCTGGTTCTGAACCAGTTTGAACGTAGTTTTACTAAGAAGTCAGAAATCAAGGTTTCCTAATACCATTTCATAGAAGTCAAAATCGTGAGTTTGCTCACCTGACCCCTTCATTATTTGTGTTAATTATCTATTTACCACATAGAGCTACTACTCTGCAATGGTGAAAAGATCAAAACGCAAGAAGCCAGTTCTAGCAAGACAGAACGCAGTTCAAATAAACTTTGCTCAAGCAGAAAAGAAAAATAAAATAAACCTCCTCGTGATGTAGTCATGTTGCAGTGTCATAGCCATATAAGGAATGCAGCTCTACCCCTCCGCTGTATTTAGATGAAATCTTACCACTAAAATCATACCATTTAAAGTGCAACGTCCAGTAAAATGACTAACTCAAAGCGAACAGGAAAAATCCAGTGGTAATCACCACGGCAAAAAATAGGTCAGGAAAGACTACAGCTAGCGTTCAATCTGTGTACGGGGTGAACAGGGCCTCATTCGGCCCGTGATCAGCTCAGCCACTCTCGATTTCTAGCTAGCCACGTGTCACCTGCGCCAGCATCAACTCCTGTTGCTTAGAAGGAAATGGTTTCTCTTAACTACTGTTACCAAGAACAAATCCTCGTTAGCGGCAAACTGCATAGTCCTCCTTTTCTCTAAAACCTCTGCCCAAGTGAAGGGCTGTTACGCCACATACAAGCCTGACATCCGAAAAAGGTGTGTCACTGCCTGACTGACACAGTACAAAACCAAACAACTGAGGCACGAGAATCCTGTAAGTATCAATCATGCCATTCAATGTGCAACGAAATCAGTCCTCAGTTTCAGCTCTTCACATCGAACTCTTCATTGCCTCCTAGTAGATACAACTACTAAATTTCAGCCTACAACAGAACCCTATTTCAATGATGATTTTCATCCACGTTACTCAAGGGTAGATAGGCCTCTGCACCACCGCACCACAAATGTGATTTTTAACTAGGGCACGATGCTTTTGTGAGGGTTTGATTGACCTGAGCAAAAGCAGGGGGTATAAAGCCTGATTCCCCAGCCCAGAGTGGCCTGCTCTCCCTTTTAGCATCCTTTCATCAATGTTCCCAATTCACCTGCTTGTAGAAAGATCATCGGGGAGCATGAAGGCTTGAATAAACCAGAAAGAACCATAATCCCGTGAGCATCATGCAGACAAACACATTAAGAGGTTGTGGAAATAGAGATCTGGAATGGGAATGCATTGCCCCCAAAGCATGAAATAAATGGGGAGGGTTAATAACACGATAAAAAGTCTCCCCCCTAAAAACAGACACTGCACCCGCAGGAAGTCTCTGCAAGAATTTTAGAATAAGGCCCCTGAACATCATAGAATCATAGACTGGTTTGGGTTGGAAGGGACTTTAAAGATCATCCAGTTCCAAGCCCCCTGCCCTGGGCAGGGACACCTCCCACCAGCCCAGGTTGCTCCAAGCCCCATCCAGCCTGGCCTTGAACCCCTCCAGGGATGGGGCAGCCACAGCTTCTCTGGGCAACCTGGGCCAGGGGCTCACCACGCTCACAGCAAAGAATTTCTAATCTAAATCTCCCCTCTTCCAGTTTAAAACTGTTATCCCTCATCCTATCACTACACTCCCTGATCAAGAGTCCCTCCCCATCTCTCCTGTAGGCCCCCTTTTGGTACTGGAAGGCTGCAATAAGGTCTCCCCGGAGCCTTCTCTTCTCCAGGTTGAACAACCCCAACTCTCTCAGCCTATCCTCATAGGAGAGGGGCTCCAGCCCTCGGATCATCTTTGTGGCTTTCCTCTGGACTTGCTCCAACAGGTCCATGTCCTTCTCATGTTGGGCGCCCCGTCTAACAGCTGGGGGAGCAGTTCGCTGCTAGGCTGGGTAAGTGAGAGATGAGAGAGTCATGGTAATGTTTTTTTACGAGATACACTCAAAAGAGTGAGCTGGGGACACCCCGAAGCCCAGCCTGGCACGCAGCAGACCCACGGTCCGCACACAGGGCTGCTCACATCTGCCCTACCTCAAAGTTCAGGCTCGAGGGCGGCCAAGCTGTCAAATCATCAAATCTACATGTTGCTGGAACATGGCTGGAACATGTTGTTTTGACAAGCTGCATTTACGGACCCAAAGCGATTTCCTGAGAAAATCCGTGACCAGCACTAATCGGTATATCCACGCTGTTAATTCTGCACAGAAAGCTGCACGCCAGGGTAATGAAAACAGGGGCAGAGGATTAATTAAATTAAAAGAAAATAATTTTTAAACGCCTCGCTGTCCAACAGCTCTGTTGCTCCATTCCAAGGACAGATGAAAAGGAAATTAACTGTACAACTCATTAGAAATAGCTGGGAAAAAAGGGACCAAAAGAGGTAGGAATGCGTGTGAGCTCCCTCTAGGAATGCTAGAGGTAGCTACTAACCTCTGAGAAAACCTGAACAAAGTGGACAAAACTTTCTGAACAAACCCAAAAAAGCTATGAGAGTTAGTGTCCCCACCAGGAACAACCTTTGGAGTGGACAGGGGAGAAACCATGGGCTTTGAAGTGCCACTTTCTGATGAGGCTCTGAAGCCCCGAGCTCATCCACCTTCTTCTGCCAAAGTTGCTTTGCCATTCGGTTGATGTTTCAGCTCCCACAACAAGACCACTTCTTACCTTTGATCCACCCCCTTGGAGACTTTCTTCGTTTAAGAGATATTTTACGCCCATTTGGAAAAGACAGTCTTTCTAACCCTATGAAAGCAACCCTGGTGTCTGCCAGAGCTCTGCTTGAGCAGACTTATTAAAGGAGGCCAAACGAAACTTCCCATGACCCAGTACATTTCAGAGAAAGCATCAGGATCACAGGGCTAAAATAGTTTATCTTGGCTATTGGATTTATTTTGCCTGTAACAAATATTTTGGCTTCCTTCCCTATCAGTTTGCCAATGAAAACACAGATCCAAGGTTTTCAGACTGCAGGATTGTAGCAATTCTGAAAAATGACAAAGTGAAACACATACCAGCTAATAAAGAGCTATTCATGCTATAAATGCCCCCTTGTGCTGACTGTAACTCAGCTTCTGGAAATATCGGGCCTGTTCGCCCTAACGTCGATCTCAGAGATTTGTTCTGCAGCAAGTCACACGGATGCCTTCTTTACAAGCAACGTCTCTGATTTCTACGTGGTGTATTATTCCTCTCCCACAAAGACGCAACGCTATCTTATTTTTTTTTTTATTTTGGGGAATAAACCGACATTGGGGAAGATAACTCCTGAAACAGGCTACCAAAACATCTGTTCATACTGGAGGTGGCAATCCAGCATTATTAGGTGTCAGTGAGATTCACCAAAGGTAACACCCTCTTTTTTTAATCTCTCTCCATTGATTTTGGGATTATATCCAATGCTATTACTGCAATTCAATACTGCAACACTCCCTTCTCGGGGAATCTGCACTCACGATTACTCTCCATAAACCACGTAACCTCAACATTGCGGGGCTGCTTTTGGGAACATTCCCTTCAAATGCCCACCGATGCAGCAATGAGAGGACCTCCAAACTGCCCAGGTCTCCAAATCCTGCCCACAACCTGGAAACGGAGCTGGATTGACCTACAATACAGATTCTGCCCTTGGAACTTAGTCAATGACTACAACAGTGCTATAGTAATCAATAACCAACTCACATTATTTAGCAAAATAGGCTTTTGTAGCTCAAGGCAAAAGATGCGGAAAAGAAAAACACATTTGTACACATAACTCTTCTTGTCCTAAGAAGTTTAAATTGAGATCTCATTTATCAATCTGTGGCTGGGTAGATGAGTAAATATTGGAAGTTATCTCCCTCGTTTAAAAACCAGTGGGAAATAAGAGTCAGGTACTCAGTTAAAGATGTTCTAATGCTCAAGGCTAGGAGTGAGCTATTGTGGACTATGTAACTCTTCTGCTAAATGTTATATTCACCATTCTTGGTAGATAACTCACTGCTTTGGTGACAGAGGTACCAACTGTCAAAAACATTTTATTACATTATTAGCCCCTTCCACCCAGAACCTAAAGACCGCTCTTGTATTTTCAGACTATGGATACTTCCTTTTTTTCCCCTACAGGATGACCAGATAAACACAGAAAAGGAAATGATACACAGAGATGAGCGAAGCCACAAATTTCTCTGGAAATATCATTCATAAACTCAACAGCTTTCTTATTCTTTCCTTTTCCTCAACCTGGAATCTGAACTTCATACACTAAATAAAGATCTGCTAAGACTGGGGCTCCTCTAGGATAAGGGCAGCAGAGGCCTGAACTGACACAATTCTGCCAGGGACACGTCTCAGCTCATACTCGAGGTGTTTTATAGCGACCACGGCGCTACTCGGAATTTATTTTCCTCACTTCTAGGCCAGAATTAAAGCCACAAGTTTGAATGGAAGTCAGAGTCCAGAGGAAAAGCAGTAACTGTCACTACAGTAAACTCGGGTATACGCTGATTTATTTGAGGAAAACACAAGGTGCTTTAGTGATACGATGCATTGTTAACGCAGCAACAGCTACTGGTGCTTTATCTGAAATAGATTTTTACACTGGTTTTTGCATCAACTTCTTTACTATATGCTTCCCTGCCAAAGAATTAAAAAGAAGGTGTCTGACTTTTTGAAAAGGACAGTGTGAAAACACCCAAATATTCATAACGGACAGAATTAATGGAGGTTTCCAGATTGCGTAACTTTACCGCTTAAGTTAGTGACAAAGCAGCAGCTGGATTCCAGGTTTCTATTTCAGTAAGAGACACTAAATCTTCCATATAAGCCAATGCTACATGAGATATCACGTATAAAAAAAAAAAATACAGAAAAGCAAAGGATGCAAGATGGCCAGATAGGGAAAAAGCTGCCACAAAAATAAATATGCCATTTACATCTCAAAGATCAGTTTTAATACCAATACAGTGCTGATGTATTAAGCTAAAAACAGTGACTGTACTTTCCTAGAAGGAACTGAAAACAGACATATTGAGTTGAATATGGACTTTGGAGCAAAGAACGAATGTTTTTTCCAGTCAAGGCAGAGGTAAAATGTTGATGTAAAACCTTGTTAATAATTGTGTAGCAGTTCATATTTCTGCACACCAGCTTGCTCTTTAGATTTTATTTTGCGTGTACAACTATTTTACCCTACCCAGCCATGTAAACTCTTTCCCTTCCAATGAACTGTCCCCTAAAAGTTCAGACAGCGAAAGGGTTCGGTAGACGCACAGAAAATGCCTCACTCTCTCCATCTTGTGGGCAGAAACGAATGTTGCAGCATGTGTTTGACTCGATCACAATGAATCCAGGAAAACATTTAATCAAGTGCACGAGTATGTTTGTATATAGGAATATTTTTTTAACGTGTACTTAAAACTTAAATCATGTGCTTAAATACCCCTGAATAAATTAACTGTGATAACTGTGTAATAATCGTCCCTTCAAATGCTTATTAAAACCAGTAGAGTATCTTTGGGGTTTCTTTTTTTTTTTTTCTTTCTCCAAATAATCACGGGAATACAGCATCATTAAACACAATGCAAGAACCACATAAAGTAGAGTATTTAAGAAGAAAAGTAAAGGCACTGACCCACTCGTGATGTCATCAGCTCTGATATTCTTGCCCAGCACATCCCCATCGCTCATATAGCCGGTGGCATCCATGGTGATGCCTTCCAGATCGATTTCATCACTTCCCTTGTCCGAGATGTCCACGTGGCAGACACTGCTACCGCGGGACGCTAGCTGCCTCCGCAAAGGTGCCGAATACATGTAACGTCCCGACTCCGTGTTGATGAAGCGGCTGGCGTTCCCTCGCGGAGGATACCCATTTCCCATTGATGGAGCGTCGCCTGCCTGCAGGCGGGGGCTGGACTGCCCCAGTCTCCACGATAAAGGGGTCGGTCGCGCTGTCAAGCTGAGGATGCTGCGGCCGCTTATCTCGGTAGTGACGTTGGTGTCAAACGTAGTTTCCAATGTGCTTAAAAAAAAAAAAAGAAATGCATTTGATTGAACGTGGCCTGCTATACAGAGGAACGTGAGATTTGGAGCAGCTTTCTTATGGGGAAAGGCTGAGAGACCTGGCTCAGTTTAGCCTGGAGAAGAGAAGACTGACAGGGCACCTCATCAATGCTTATCGATATCTAAAGGCTGGGTCTCAAGAGGATGGAGCCAGACTCTTCTCAGTGGCGCCCAGCAACAGGCACAAACTTGAACACAGGAAATTGCATCTGAACATGAGGAAAAACTTCTTTGAGGGTGGCAGAGCACTGGAACAGGCTGCTCTGAGAGGGTGTGGAGTCTTCTTCTCTGGAGATACTCAAAACCCACCTGGACGCGTTCCTGTGCAACCTGCTCTGGATGACCCTGCTCTGGCAGGGGGTTGGAACTAGATGATCTCCGAAGGTCCCTTCCAAACCCTGACCATTCTGTGATTTAGATGATTGCAAGACCCTACACCCTGAAGACTCACCAAGTTACAGATTGTAAGTAACAGCACTAACAGAATTTACCTGCTACAACGCCTTGAGAGTGATAGGTCCATTTCTCCAACACCGTTCTTAAATACACCAAGTGTTCAACATATATGTGGGAAGACTTAAGTAAGAACTTTTAATGGATTATCCACAGTATCAAAGCAGAACTTTTTCATCTTCAACCACCTATAACCCTATCATACCGTGGTTTTGCCGCTCCAGGCCAGGGAGTAGGATATTAAGATGACTAAAGGAAAACCAACCAAAGTACTATTTTTCTGATATATTTTCTTTTTATGGCTGCATTCGTGAAAGCCCTAATACTCTGGACACGTGTCCCACACCAAGATGGTAGCTATTTTTACACCAAGAAAAGGATTAAATGAAAAAAATAATATGAAAAGCAAACCAAATTTACTTTTCAAAATATATTTTATATATTCATGAATTGAATATATTTTTCAAAATATTGGTAACATTTAAACAGAGCTCTGCTTACAAAAGCATTTTAACTCACAGCCTGTAAATACAGATGTTGACAAGCTTCAGCTATACGAAATCTTCCATTCTTCATGTCTGAGACTATGAATATGTTGCACCCCTTCCAACAGCAATACTACGATGGTCTGAGGACTGTGCAACCACTTATCTTGGTAGTGACATTGGTGTCAAAAGTATTTTCCAATGTGTGTAAAAAAAAATAAATACATTTGATTCAATGTAGACCACTAACTGGAACCTTAAAAACGGGACTGCTACACCATGAGACTTCAGGTGATGTGTATAGATTACAAGACCCTACACTCTGAACGCTTGCAGCTTAATTGCAGCTAATTTAGTTGCGGCTAATCCATAGCTGCAACTTCTTTTACCCACGTGAACTCCCCTTTTCCGTTCCAGCTCAACTAACACTGCGTTATTTCT
The DNA here is from genome assembly GCF_963924245.1 of Chroicocephalus ridibundus. Lineage (NCBI taxonomy): Eukaryota > Metazoa > Chordata > Aves > Charadriiformes > Laridae > Chroicocephalus > Chroicocephalus ridibundus. The sequence goes on along the minus strand of NC_086287.1, from coordinate 5,086,405 downwards.
TTTTTTTTACTGTGCGTATTTGTTGAAATAAGCAGCATCGTACTATTCTCAATGTAATTTTATGCTGCAAAAACCTATGTATCCACCGGTGACAGTAATTAAATCATAATAAGCTGTCACATTAATTGAAATTTGAAAAGAAAAATAGCATTGGGAGTTCATCTTTGCAAGCTCTGCCTCAATTTTAGATACAAAACCAAAACGTGAAGCGCTCCCGCAATGAACTCCGTTTGGGCTGCAGTCCGTAAGGCACTGAACACTAAGTAGGACCCGACCTCATTAGGGGCCAAACAGCTTATTCTCCCAAGCCGCCTGTTCAGCGCTAAAAAGATCCGAGTCACAGAATGTTTAAATGCAACAACAGTCTGTGTTTATTTAGAGCATATTTTAAAATGTTGCTGAAGATTTCCAAACGCTGCTTTACAAAGAAAAAGCAGTTATATACATGGGTGACCAATAATATTAGAAAAATTTGTTTGTCCAAAGATTGGTCAGGAATTCAAGTTATGCACTTGATAAAGTGGGTCAAGCACAGTTCACCTGCTTCTTTAAACAAAATATTACACTTGGGGGAAGAGGGGTGTAATGCACTGAAGTTGTTAAAGAGTAAGATGAAGACATATTTTAAACTGTAACCTATATTCAAACATCACCTAACACATTTAACAAGCACTGATTATTCTCCACCTTTGATTCTACATACAACCCACCACCACCAATTACTCATTATACACCTCAATAAACACTGGACATTAATTCACAATCTGGGCTTTAAAGGCAAAAGGTACGAGATCAGTACCTTCCACTGCCAGTGTTCATCATTTTTCAAGGATGCAACCCAGCCAGAGCTAAGAGCTGTAAAGTAAGACCACAATGATTTCCATTTTCTTATGAACAAAGCCATGGCGTTACCTGTGAGTGACCTGGGTTCCCCGTAAACTGGACATCGTTTCCTCTAAGTTCTGTCGAAGATCGGCAATGTTTTTCACAGTTCGTAACCGCCGAGTTTCTGGATCCTCTCCTACAGGGAAAATAAACCATTAGAAAGGATAAGGCAGGAAACAGCACAGAACTGAGCTGTTACCTCTGAATCCAACCCAAACGTATTTTTTTTCTGCCTTTCTGTTATTTAACACCCTAAACCGATTACGACGGAGACGGCATTCCCCTACGGCAGGCACCTGCCACTGCCGCACCTGGACTGAGAATCAGCTCTGTACTGTAACTTTACTTCACAGGCTGCCTTTGCACCAGATGTTTCTGTATTGTCATTTCCCCATATGACCCAATTTAAATTCTGGTTAACTTTCAACCTCATTAGCCGATATACGCCATCAATACCGTCCTTTCCATCTCGTATATCGACACAATTAACATCAACCCAACACTGACAATTTCTCCAATGCTGTATTTTCACAAGACCTTCTTTTTCCCGTTTTAAATGGATCTCATTTTACAACAACAGCTTTACAGTAAGGCAAATTGTGTTGACTGGGTGCTCCATGCCGAGTGATGTTTTAGGTAAAATAACAAAAGTTTTTGCTTGTCCACAGCACAACAGTTTCCGTTACTTAAATGTGCTGCATGACATGAAGTTGGTGGTGACTTTTGCTTTCCCTGGCATTTAGAAATTCTGCTCTTTAAATACTCTGGTTCTAAAAAACTTTTATATCCTGTTCTTTAACTTTAAAAGTAGAGCTTATATACGTTAAAAAAGTCCTTCTAGTGCCTCAGCATCACCTGTTTTTATAAAATTAATAATTTAATCAGTGCCTCAGCATAATTTATTTACTTGCTCTCAGCTGTCAATTAAGAAACGCTTTGGTTGCTAACTCAGCTGAGCTTTATATAGTTAAACCTTCCGAGAGGTTGAAGAGAAGTGAATGTCTAGTAGTGCCAGCATATTCTTTGGAAGCTGAATGCTGAAACAGAAAACCTCCAAAAAGGCATCACAAAACTTCTGTTGGGCAGAGAAGGAAATGATTTCATTCTAGAGGGTTTACAAGTCATGACTAAAGAAAATACTAAAGCATATTGAAAACTTTTCAAATTTTGTATCCGCCTTCTCTGCACAAGCGATGCATTCTTAAGCTGCCGGGATACTGGTCATCCATGCGATTGCTAGTTTAGATGGCTATCTACATATTACTGAAATCAGAAGCGTTGAGGAACAGATAAATAAGCTGTTGTTGGAACTTTCCACATCCTTTGCTTTAAACTTCTTGTTTCTGAAAGAGGGCGGGTTTGTGGTGCAGAAAACCCCAGTCACATACTCTTGCCTGCAAAGCAGCAGTAGCACCAACTACTCACCAAAGTGCCGGAGCCCCGACTTTGGGGAATGGTCTAGGGAGGGGAAGATGGACTTTAATATTTATACAATCGTTAGCCTTTCTGAAAGAAACAACAACGGCTCAGGTAGTCTGCTCCCTGGGAAATCATCTCCCCAAGACGGAATTCACTCAGGCCAAACGGTCACACAATTACGGTCTGTCTGGGTTGGAAAGAGCTGCCTAACAAGACCAGTTCCTTCAGCCAACGGGTCTCTGGGACAGAAAACATTTTCTACACTCACGGATCTACAAATTTTTGCAGTAAAGAACATAAAATATTTATAGGCCTTTAGCCTAACAAAGGTCACAGGGCTCTTTCACAGATCATTTCTCTCATAGCTGTGAAGGCAAATGGTAGGTAAATTCTTAAGAGAACATACTCGAGACAAGCTAAACCTATTTCTATTGAGATCACTCTTACGCCTAAATTGATACAAGATTTTTACTTACAGGACATTCAGTTGCTTATAATATAAGTGTACTTTAAAGACAGACACTGGATAGTGCCACTAGAACTTAATTATTAAATCACTTAGCTCTTCATGAACAGGCAGCATCATTAAACTATTCAGCTTCCAGTTCTCCCTACCTATACTCTCTTTTGTTTTATATATGGTCTTAAATTAAAAGCATCTATAGCTGCTATGTAGGGAGAGAAGAAATCTGTCCCTTATTTCTTCTAATTTATTTGGTTTGAGGGACCATTTTGTTTTGTTTGCTCCTTTTCCCCTAAGACCGCTCTACGGACTGCTGCTCTCCGTGGGGTTTGGCTGCACGCAGCTGGGTTTTGCGTCTCCATTGTTTGAGGTTGTCAGCTGTCTCCCATTTTTGGATCCCCAAACTTATACATTCTATTTGAATAATAGTTTGTTTTTACATAACGTCTGTCATTAAAGACTGAAGACCTTTTGTTCTCTATAAACGCTTCTCAGCTTACAGGCTGAAATACATCTAGGCTAGGCAATATGACGATCAAGAGGTAATACTGAAAAAGTTTAAGCAGCTGGACACTGAGTTTCTTAACTGTCTCTCATATTTAAATATGAACCCAAAAACGTTCTCAAGGATTTTATCCCCTGTGCCATTTATTTGCCTTTTAAATATTTAATCCACCTATATAGAAGTCACACGCAGAGAAATGCTCCTTTATGCATTCCTGCGGCCCTTTTCCTTGCCAACGACTCTGCCTCTTGCCTTTGCCAGCAGCACACGCGCACACAGGTAGAAACGCCGCATTGGCAGAATATGTAATGCGGTATGAAATTAATCCCATTGGGAAACTTTTAGCCACATGATTTTTCCAAGCAGGGCAATCAGTTTCAAAACTCACATTAAACTGGAGGACACCAAGACTAAGTAGATGAAAAAACCTGAGATACTCGACTGACGAGATACACTGCAATAGCATGCAGTAAGCAAAGTCATAGACTTTGCTGAAACTGGAATAGCAGGAGACTTGGCTGTGACTTTAAAACTACATTTTAAATCTTTAGTAGAATACGGTTGCTGAAAATTGCTTTGTTACATTGATAAGATTAAAAATCATTGCTAATTATCATCGACTTCTTACAGTACCAGGAATTCTAGATAAAGGTATGAAGTACTTTGCAATTCATACGAATTTATACAAAGTCATTCATTTAGACTGATAATATTCTAATCGCAATCATTTCCAGCTTCGGCATGCTGGACACAGTAAAGCGTAGCTGGATTTTGGTCTCCTATTGCTGTAAAGACCATTTCTCAAAGTGACCAGATTCACGTGAATGAATACCGAGATTCCTCCAAACCTTGAAACAAACCAAAACATCAGGGAAATTAACTTAATCTCTTCTGTAAACTCTGAGGCAAAGTTTTAAAACGTAAAAACTAAATACCAAATGCTTACAAATACTTAGGATCCTTATAATAGCTTAATCCTAAAGGGTGCTGCAGATCTCCTCGAAAAACTTGAATTACCCAGAATTCCTAACTATTTCAAGAAATGTGGGGGGCACACCCTGGCGCAGAACTTGAGCATCTACTATTCACATTATTGACACCTGGTTTCCATTGCTGAAGAGCTGAAAGAAATATCGTAACTAATAAGAACTAAAGCATTAGGAACAGAATCAAATTAAATCACCCTTCCCTAAAGAGGGACCCTCCTGACTTCAAAGTTGCTTTAGCCCACTCTTATTTAACCAGACCACAGTCATGTTGCAAGACGCACCTGAGAGGTCTTCAAGAGCAGGCTGTCCAGTTTTGACGTAAAGAGCGGAATCCATGCTGACCCCTCCTGTGCTGGCCTCGGCTGTTACATTCCCTTCGTTGTCTGTCTGCGATCTGGAAGGCAAAACAAAATAAAGATGTGCAGTCACTCCCCATCAGAAGTATCTCAAGTATAACAACTAGACAACTGCACCCGCCATCCGCCGCTCCGTCCCTCTCTCCAGAACAGACCAGCAGACTGACTTTACATAATTCATAAGTCCCACGTTGAACTATGTCCTAGAAATGGAAACAAGCACTCAGCTGTAAAAAATAAAAAATTCATAGTCAAAGATAGGCTTCGCAGCTCTTCCGACAGGGTCTTAAGACACTTGGATTTCCAGCTAAATTTTAATCATCGATACCATCAGTTGTTGTGGTTAATCTGATCCTCTCTAGTAAAGTCTGTATTGCATAAATATAAATCAGGTAGTGCTTGATGGCTTGTTACACTCCCGCTAGCTTCCCTTCAATAACTAGCAACGTCACTAATTTATACTTTAAAATAAATGACTGGGTAAAACCAACTTCAAACTCCAATTTACTGTCTGACATTGTGGCTGTCAGGTAATGAAAGGTGATGTCTAAGAATCCGCTGTCGGATTTGAGTAATCTACCTTGACTCGTTTCACTTTACTAGTTGCGCTGTGTGTTGCTCCTAGAGCCACATCAACAAGCGGCTGGAATTTCTGTCCAAAGGATAAGTGCTGCACAAAAGTGAAGACACACAGGGAATTACTGTCGCAATATTCTTATTTTCAGTCATTTCTATACGAAACGTAGAACAATTTCTCATGTCTTTTACTTTAAAAAAATAAAAACAAAATTCTATAGGCTTATTAAGTCTATAGGTTTAAATTAACCTTAACGGAGAGCTGAAAAACCCCGAGACTACTACTGCAATGCATTAACAAGTGCATTTTGCAGATTCAAAGAAGCGTCTGGATAGCAAATTTATAGTACCACTATGTTTGCCCTGCAAATCAATACAATTTGACTTTTCTCATTCTTTTTGAAGCCAGCAAGATATACAGTTCAGCCTTTTTTCCTCCACTGCTGAAAAGTAAAGACTATTTTTTCAATTTCAAAGCATTTTCTCCAGCTGCCAATAGGCAGTTGCATTACTGGCTTTTTGTAAAAAGTCAAATAAATACTGCCTAGAGTTTATCAGTATGTTTGGATTATACAAAACATATGTATTGCATCTGCTTTTACAGTTCAGATGATGATTTCTATTTTCAGATTAAGACAAACACCAAAGTAGAGTGGTTTTTACTTTATCCTTTGATAGGACTTCGTAATGATAAATTTAATGACCCAAAGCATCATGAACGCATTTTTGCTGGTTATGAGGGACAAACATTAAAGCAATCAGTTTGCAATCACAATTTTCTATTAAATTATGGATTAAAATAGTACAAACTGCACTGACAATTTTTAACTCAAAGCAAATCTCCAAAAATTACTACTAGTAGATCCCGCCTTCAGCCAAATGGACAACAATAATGCTGATGTACATAGATGAATGCAAGGGCAAGAGGAATCTAGCACATGTACTCTTAATACAGTCAGGCTGATTTTTCGTATCTGGTTCCTTTTCATGTGACAGCATCCCAGAAGGACACCTGGCATTTTATTCCATACACAGAGGGAGAACACTCAAGGGGTCATAAGACTCAAGGGTCGCTCTTCCCATTTTGCATTCCTACATAGGCCTTTGGCATCCCTCTCCTTCAGGTTAATTCCATTTACATTCACTTTTACTCAAAAAACGTGGCCAACCATTTCTTACACTACATCTGCCAAGAGATCAAAGGCAAAATCGCACAGAGTAGAAATGAAAAATGACAGAAAAGGGTGACAAAGATGACCAAAGAGTGCGAACAGCATCTCTACAACTAAAAACTCAACAGGCTAGGACACCTTAGCCTAGAAAAGTCACATCTTAAGGGAGGGAAGGATATGATAGAGGTCTCTCAAATCATTAGCAGCAAGAAGATGATGAAGACAAAACAACCGCTTGCATTCTCTTCCCATGAAAAAACTCAAGCGGTGTCAAAGGAAACTAGGAGATGGCTGTCAAAACCAAAAATCCCACCATCTATCTCACTCTGGAATTTCTTGCGTCATGGTCAGGCTGGGGAGCATGTCCTTAGGAAGCTTTATTATTGATTTCCCTTGTTACTCTTCTCTAGATATCTTCTATTGCCGTTCTCAAGCAGAAGATGTTGGACTAGATGGAGGTTAGTTGTGACCCCATATGGCTGCTCTTATGCTTATCTAATTCAGGGTTAATGCACAGAAGAGCAGACTTTGTGCCTGGCCCTACCCTAACACGAAGGGATTTTTATTTGTTTTTTTAAGATTTCCCATTACTGCTCATAGTGAGGCAGCTCCTGTGTATGTCATAAATTGGCATGGCTACAACTTTTAAAAGTATGATGCATAAACCAAACAAAACCCACACAGCACAAAAAAAGGCAAGAGCATCACCTGGTCAAGAAGGTGTTGCCGTTCTCAGCCTAACTGTTAGTAGGGTCAAATACAACAAATATTCATCCTCCTATCTACCACAACTTCTTATACATCTTAGTCTGACGGCCTTCACCAACAATTTTTGTGTAAATGGAGAAATAGTCTACTCTCTTAAAGCCAGAAACTTTTACACGATGTGGCATTCACCTTGCTGCCTCATCCCCCCCGAAAAAGCGTCCAAAATGAATCTCCCCATCTCAGCATCACATTCAAAAACAGTCCGTTGGAGAAGTTCACCGTACCTGTACATGAAGGGAGCGACCGTGGCAGTGTTTGGGTGGCTGTATTGCTGTTGGGGATGAGGTAGCTGAACACTCACAGTGTTGCTCCCTGTGGTGTGCGTCGTCGCGGCGGGTCCGTTGACGGCTTGGCTGCTGCTGCTGCTGTTGAGGCCTCCTACACCTTTTCCTTCTGAAGAGGCCAGGCTGGACGAGGAGCTGGAATGCCGGCTGTCCAGCTGAGACTTCTGATGAGAGAGCCCCGAGCCGGCTTTCCCGCTGCGGCTTCTCTCGCCTTCCTTTGCAGGAACGGGGGCACTTGAGGATTTCCCTGTGGTGGTTTTCATTCCTGGTTTTGGTATTCCACTGTGCGGAGGGGCAGAGGCCTCCTTCTTGGCACTATTCAGCTTGCCTCCTTTAGGGATAAAGCTTGCAATCTTGGAGGACTTTTTTGGCATCTCTGTTGTTGCTAGTGCTGTCTGTTCTTCTTTTGGTTCCTCTTTCAGGTCCAGCTTTTCCGTGATAGATGTTCTCTTTGCAATGTCTTTGCTTTTATCCTTTTCTTTCTCTTTCTGTTTCTCTTTATCCTTCTCATTACCCTTTGGAGAACTTTTCTTATTAGTTAGTGCCCGGCTAAAAGTCCTTTGTGCAATTCCCTTGAGTGCAATTTTGGGACTACTGGACATCGATCCCGGATTGTTCACATTCTGATTCGCGGCATCAATTTCTTCGCTTTCCTCAAAGCTGAGAAGCGTCTCGAGCTTTTCACAACTGTCGTCCCGAGATCCCGGACACTCGAGCGTCGTCCCTCCTGCTTTGGAGCCTCCTTTGCTATTGAAGAGTTTTAATTTTTCAAGCATGGATTTTTGACCATTGGGAGTTGTTTTGGTGATTTCTGACGGTGGCTTTGGAGGCTCCGTTACGGGCTGCTTTACGGACAACATGGAAGATGTAGCCGTGTGCTTAGCACTAAGGGACTTGCTGCGCCAAGGTTTAATAGCAGAGCTGGGCTGAGGGATGGCTGATGAGTTATTGCAACTAACAGTACTGCTGCAGCTTTGGACTGAGGATGAGACATTTTCATTCATTCCTGTGGGCTGGGAGGCTGTACTGTCCGCAGGCTCTGGAAAAAAACCAAAAAACAACCCAAAAAACCAACACAGTAGTACCTGATACTATAGCTAGTCTGTGATTCTTTCCCTAATGAAACATTAGGAACTTTACACAAATAACATTAAAAAGATAAACGCATATTAGTATTTTCAACATCAGTATCACTTAAAGAAAATAAAAGCCAGTTTTCTTTTCCTACCCAGCAGAACAGCAACGAGCTCCTACTATGTAATTTACATTTACTTGCCGTTTCAAGAAAAAGAAAAAAGAAACTCCTCCAATTCAAACCAAAATGTGTTTTGCAACGTGTTCTCCCTTATTAAGTTCATAATACTTTTTCATTAGCAAAAACACAGCGCTATTTTCTAACTAAGGGTTCCCTCTGCTTTTGGCAAAATACTTGCTGTCCAAGTTCAATTCTTAGAAAAACCTCAAACATATAAAAAATGCAGGAGTAAGGAAAAAATTAAAACTGAAGTCCTTTCAGTTACGGGGAGGGGGGTGAGATCTTCATATGCAAAAGGTAGTACAAAACTCCATGTACAAAAATAAACCCAATTGTGTCCTTACGCAACGAAGCTAAATTAAGTATTACCACATATCTTAATCCAGCTGTAAGAGAAACTAGTGGCCGTAACTGCACAGCCCTCCCCCCGCCCAGAGAAAGCAAATCTTTTATTTAGTTAGTGCCTATTAATGTTATTTGTTCCTGTTAAGAAATTAGTTCAGAGCTTAGAGAGAGCTTGAGAAATCACACTCACCTACCAGTGGCCGCTTCTCCTCTGAAGTTTCTCTTTGCAGAGTTTCCTTTCTGGAGACGTTACTCTCTCAATTATCACAAATATGTTTTCTGTTAAACTGCTCATGTTTCCAATTAACTTTTGTCATCTGCGTCTGTTCGCCTGCCCAGCAGCCTGCTGGGGATTAACGGCTCTTACCTATATTTCCCTGCCCTCTAGCAATAAAGTAAACTGTGTACAGAGCTGCATTTTTTTAATTCAAAAATCAACAGCGGTTGAGAGCGTGCGTTTTCGGCAGCAGGAGCAGCCCTGTGAATTCAGCCCTGTAAATCATGAGCCGCTGCAACCACACAGGGACTGTTTTACTTCACTTTCAGCTGCTCAGTGAAGATACGGCTCTGTTAACCTCCCTCCTCTGATCCAAACCAGATCTACTAAAGATTTAAAGCACATACATCTTCCTGACTTAACGCAGAATCAGGTTTCTAAGAGCATTAGAGGCTCCTTAATAATAAACTCGGTCATTTCACGTGGTTATGGACAAAGTGGGATAGCAGGAATTAACGATGCTTTTAAAAATATTACTGAAGTCAGAAGATTTCCAGGACTCTGTTATTAACCAATAATTTATTCTATTGGCCGGTCTTGCTAGTCCTTTTCCTATGGCAAACTACCCACACGGAGCTGGAAGGAGGCAAGAGCCAGATTACAGACACGGAAAGGAATCGTGCTTCTTTTAAACTAGTGCCAGTCTGCTGACTTCCAGGGCGCTACCCCTGGTTGACTCCGGTACAGAAGGAAAATCAAGCCACCAAATGTCTCAACCAGCAATGCCACCTGGACTTGCTCTGCTCAAGCCTGCTAAATTCAAGCTGATGGGTTGAGGAGGGCTGAAGACGCGGTAGCGTCGGGCTGGCAGTGACCCCCAGTGCAAGGGGAAGCAATCACCCACCACCACAGCGCCCTGCCCGTGGGCAAGAGATGGAGGAAGGTCACAGCTACTTCAGAAGCTGTTGGAAATGTTACTCCCTCTCCTTTCAAAAGCTGTGCACCATGGCTTTTTCCATCACGCCTCTTCCCGTACACCGCTGTTTTATTATTATTTTTATTTCCTGAAGTCCTCCTACCCATCAAAATCTACTTCCCTTTGCAACACCGCACCACGCTCCTTTTGTGCGCTCAGAACAAGCGAGCCTTTGTCTCAGCCTGCCTTCCACAGAGGACGCCCAGCAACGTACTGAAAGCTCCACAAAAATCCCAATTGTGCATCATTTACGATTAATTTGTTTAGCTTCTCTTAAAAAATAATAATTGCCCATCTCGACATCGGGATACTTCTACAGAAACCGGAGATTCACGGTACTTTCAACACAAGTTCCTAATCTAAATGCATTCTGGCCTAATCATGCTAAAAAAAAAAATTCAGCGCAAGGTGTACCCATGCCCATAAATCATCAGAGCTGTCTGTGACCCATGAACGCGCCTCGCATGAATTTACAGCTGGGACCAGGGATGAACCTGACGTACTAATCAATACGGGCAGGGAATTCTTTACTTTCTCAGGAACACTGAGTTGCAAGGAGTGACGGGACTGGGACAATCTAAGGGTGACAAATTGAAAATTACTGTTAAGGGATGCAGCTACAAAGTAGGAGTGCCGGTTGCACACTCGGTTAGTACAACATACACAGCAACACAAACCCAGTTCGGGGTGAAACTGCGCTCAGCCTGAGCATGGAGCCAACTGAACAGACTTGGAAAAGAAACCTGCATTCTTCTCAAACAGGTTCTTAACAGCAGTTTGAAAAAAAAAATAAAATACAGGCAACGTGTGTATCAGTCTGAACAAAGCCATCCTGCACTCAACCAGGACTCAGAGCCTACGCAGGGTCCTTGCATGAGCCGTGACCCACAGCCTGAGGCACACACCTGAGACAGGGGACACCGGAGAACCAGGCTGTCATCCATAACCCAGCTCTGAAGCCTGGCTCCATCTGGATACAGCCTTCCAGCACCTAAAGAGGGCCTACAGGAAAGCTGGGGAGGGACTCTATCAGGGAGTGGAGAGACAGGATGAGGGGTAATGGTTTTAAACTGGAAGAGGGGAGATTTAGATTAGATAGCAGAAAGAAATTTTTCGCTTTGAGGGTGGTGAGCCCCTGGCCCAGGTTGCCCAGAGAAGCTGTGGCTGCCCCATCCCTGGAGGGGTTCAAGGCCAGGTTGGACGGGGCTTGGAGCAGCCTGGTCTGGTGGGAGGTGTCCCTGCCCAGGGCTTGGTTGGAACTACATCATCTTTGGTCCCTTCCAACTCTAACCATTCTCTCATTCTGTGCTCTCAAAACACTGAGCTAGCTGTTAACACACTGCAGATCAGCTGTGGGAGCAGAAATCAGCCCATATCAAAACAGGCTTCCTACAAGCTCTACAATGGTTCCCTGGAAGTGAATGGAAGGTATTGGTTCACTTGGGTTGTCACCTTCATCCTAACAGGCCAGGTGAGTGCTCCAGTCCACAGACTTTTGGGCAAAAGGCTTTGCTTGGATCAAGTGAAAGGGCTTGTTTTCCAAATCCAAAGGCATTGCTCAAAATTTATTTCCCAACAAAATCCAGAACTTTTTCATTTCCCCTTTCTTCGAATGTTTTCAGGATTTTAATTTTTTTTTTAAATCCTGTTTGGTCACTGAACAAAATACACTTTTTTCAGTTTGTTTTTAAACACAGCGTTTGCTTTGTCCCCAACTCCCCCACATACAGCCTCCTTTTTGGAACTTAATTGTGCTTCCGTTGCCAGTGGCGTAGGATGAGTACAATGTAACTCCATTTACGGAGTTGCTCCTCATTTACAGACATGTCAGGGAAATCAGAATTAGGACAACAATACTATGACTGTAACATTTAAAAAAATGAACATATGGGGATGGTAATGTAGTTCTTAGAGTCTCTAACCTAACATTTTCCAGGAAGTGAATTCTGCGAATGTCAGATGCTACGCACCCGATATCAATGAGAAATATTTAGAAACCCTTAAATATACATGTTAAGCAGATACACTTTGGGAAAGGAAAGAAGATATTTTCTTACACAAGTACAGTGGATTTTGATTCATACTCGGGTCAAATACAGTGAAACTGGAAATTCAAAGCCCTCAAGTTTTTGTTACATTGCACCATGCAAAGTTCACGCAAGAAATAAAAAGTCCACCATAAAACACGCTCATAAAAAACGGCCTCAGCTTAAGAAAACTGCTGTCTTTTTAAGATTCTCTGCTTCTCTCTTACAAACAAGTCTGCTGGCTCTTGTCCTCCTCAGACCAATCTTGGTAAAGGAAAGGGGTACTGCTGCCAGAATGTAGATTCAAACGCTAGGTTTCCTAATGAAGCAGTAACATCAATACGTGGATAACACATCAGCATGCAAAGGGGAAAGTTTTATTCAGCGTAGCATAGGCCCTTCTTTCATGAAAAGGAGAGCAGGTTTCATGCATTCGATTAATAAGCTTATTATTTCCCATGTGTTCCTTTGTGAGGGAGATATTTTCTTTCTTCAGCAACCTGCATTAACTAAAACTGACTATAAAAGAAATGTTTTCAAACCCAAGCTACAGTCTACAATAAATAATGATCGCTTTCCTCTTTTCAAAGTCAAATCTTGGCCTGAAATCTATTTTGTTCCTAGCGTTCCTGTTAAAAAAGATGTTGGTGGTCTAGTTCCAATGCCAATACGCACTGTAGCATGGGTAAATCTGATTTCAGCTGCTCCTGCAAAGTCTTAACTGCATCCGCAAACTCACCCATTTGTGATGGGGGGGGGTGGGTGGGGGGGGAAGAGTCTAAAGGCTTATGATTTAATTCTTCCACTGAAGCCTTTGAGAGCTTACGTTATAAAAAGGTCAAGAGAAAATATATGCAATTTCCCATCATTTATCATATTCACTCTAAGCAAGGGGACTTTGCTTTGCTATAACTGAAGACTCTCAAAACCAATCATTACAAGCATGAAAGGCAACACAAAGGATGTTCTCATAGTTACTTCTCCTTAGGAGGGTCAAGAACTTAACAGCATTTTTATTCATTTTAGAACGAACAAGCTGTCATCTTTTATTTCACAGCTATGGGAAAAATAAGAAGTTCTCATGAAGAGAAATATCTTTTAGTCCAGCCCATAGATTAGATAACCGAGTTAAAAGCAAATCCACAACCAAATTCTAATTTAGGAAGTAAAAGCAGATCTGCTCTATGACATTATAGTGTCAGAACAGCAGAAACCGCTGTGGCGGTTTCATCATTTCCCATCTAGAGGAATAACTGGTGAGTCTTGACCCTTCCCATCCACCCACCAGAAGACTCTCCTTCAAAGTACTACAAATAAGGGTTCTACAGAGAAAAGCTTTTTAGCTGAGCTATTCTCTTATTCAGTAGTGATTTATCGTGCTCAGCAAACCCCCGAAGTATGGAAACGCCTGCATTTCTGCCAGGAGCTGACTATAAAAATCACAATCTTTCCATAATCCAAACCACAAGCAGGTAGAGCAGAACGTTCCCAACAAGAGCAACCTGGCACAAAGCCCTCCCTCAAAATAAGCACAACTCTTCTGGCCCACAGAAGTTTCTATTTCGATTGTAACGCTGTTGACCCGAGGGAACTACAGCAGGGTGGAAGGGACTGGCTGATTTACCGGCTCCGGGTGGGCAAGAGGCATGGCCTCCATCCGCAAGATGACTGAAGCTTTGTGTTGTCCCTTCTACTCTGGACCACAAGAAAAAGTAACAAAAATGTTTCCTTAAAGCAGAGCTTGCCAGGTAAGAAAATTCTGTATAACCTGAGAAAAGCCCAGATAGGAAACATTTTGCTGTGCTGAGGACAAAACCTTCACCAAGCTGAGCAGAATTGGTTCCTTCAACTTCTGTCCACCGCCCTTCCCTTTAGGGGCCATTTAATTTATTGTAACTCGAGACGAAAATTACCTTTACTCCAGGATATTTATCTTCCCTTCCATTGTATCTACTTCGTCAAGCTCAGTGTTGTAAATTCTGCAGCTTCAACAGCAGTTCCATGAGTGCACAGAAATGCGTTGTACCTCTGAAAACCCGTACCGAAGTCCGTGGATATGTCAGAAACTCAACTTCCACACTTCTGTAAAGCCCCCTCCGCTCACAGAGCTCCAGTATATGAAACAACAGTTCCGCTGTTGACTGCTTCACGCGGCCAAGACTCGGCGTTTTTGCTGAGGTGAAGGGAAATAAAACTGGAGCACAGACGATCCTTTTCTCATTGTCTTGACCTAACCGACTAAGACACTTGAATTCCTTGTTGTTTTTGTTTAGTTACTGTAAAATTCAAAATGCTGTCCACATGACTGCCTAAGAAAGAGGTTGGAGGGACCTCTATCGACCACATACCGGTTAGATGACCATAAAAATAATGAAACCGAGTTTACTGTGCCATTCAGAACAAGTTACGCTGGCCATTTAATACTAAACAAATACCATTCTTGTTCATTACTCTTCATTTTCTTCTCATTATTTGTACAATCAAATCTCCCAAGATTTCTCATAACAGAGTCATTCAAAAGCATTAATGAGTGCCAGGCAAGGAGTTGTTGATTAGGTTTTAGATATAGTTGGAGTGGACAATACATATATTTAGTAGCCTTCATCTGAAACTTCTATCCTACAGGCAGATTATATGAAATACGGCATATCCACACGTCTGAGAATTGCACTTAGGGAATATATTGCCCATTGGCCTATTTTGATTATTAGTAGTGGCTCTAATCTGGGCTTGGAATGACCATGGATGTAGAAATGGACGCAGACTTTTAACAGAGAAGGCACAGGAAAGAGGAAAAAAATATCTAAGAAAATTCCCACTGATCAGTCAATACGCCAAGCTAAACTACTTTTTAACTCAGAGGTGTCTTACTCTGCTCAGTGAGAAGTCACACAACTGCCGAGACATAGACAGTAAAGTGGTGAATACCAATGCACCCTCAAGAAACGATATTCTGTGTTTAAACAGAGGAGTCGAACCAAACCATACAGAAATACCAACACTTTACCATCATCTATATTTACACCTATGTATGAACATACATAAATATGTGGAAATCTATTACATTTTTCTATCAAAACCAGCTGACAGACACATACTACTCTTTGTAGCAGGGTTGTCTTCATTTCCTCTCTCTGGTCAATGAAACTGCCATCTGTAGCAGCAGATCTTCCAAACAAGGCCGACATGCAGGTAACTGTCTACTATTCGTGACAGTAAGGAAGGGCTGGGCCATGGCTTTCTGCTCATCAGCCACTTCAGAGGTGGTGGCAGTTCTCTGTCGCCAGCCACAGATTCTTTAGGCATATTTGATTATAGACAAGGAACAGGCAAAAGGCTCAGTAGAGAAGCCACAAGTGGAAAGGACCAGAGAGGCTGGATGATGCCCTTACCCAGGGAGAGGAGGAGGCTTCTACAGGTGTGGTGGTAGCAAGATGTTTGCTCTTACAGAAGTCTGGGACGTAGCACCACCGCTGTTTGCTTTCCTATGATTTAATAGTGAACTTTTGTTTCCATGGCTGTTTTTCTGTCACAATTCACCCAGCAATACATTTACAAGAAATTGTAAATACTTATTTTAAAAAGGAAACATCTAGGAACTGTAAAGGCCATGAAACGCTGGGCCAAGCTCTTCAGCTGGTATAAATTAACATGGTTCTACTGTTTCCAACGCAGCTATGCAGATGTACACCGGGCAAGACGCTGCTTCTCAAGGTTATGTTTTACTTCAAAGCTCAAAATTTTTATCCTCATGAACCGTACAGTTAAGAACATATCATTGGCTAATTTTTTAAGGTTTTTTTTTTTTCCAAAAACCTTATTTAAATATATTTTGGACTTGTTTTAGGTATTCCTAAAACTTATACCCACTATGGCGACGTTCTGTGGTCTTGTAAAGCTCCACCTTCAGCCACTATTAAGCCTTCAGCTAGCCTTTGTTTAGCTAAAAGCAGACATATTTTTAAATGCCAAATTCAGCCAGTTGAACAGTAAAATTAAGCACGAATAGGATTTACTGCATACTTGTATCATGTCCTATAAACGTGCCATACTGCTCGTTATATTCTGACAGTCTTTAAGCTCTTTTACGAGCACACACCTAGCATAAATATGTTGCTAAAGATTCACTAAGATGAGCCAATCTTTCAAAAGAAAAAATTTTGATTAAAAAAGTGAAAGGATGTAAGCAATACGCCAGGAGACACATAAATATAGATATCTCAATTGCCCAAAGATGAGTATTTTGTTTGACGATAATGACTCTCATGAGGGTCACCTTATGACATAAGCCAACCTTATGTTTGGGGAATATAGAAGCATTAATACATTTGATAAATTGGAGAAACAGAGTAAGCCAATAAGATTACATTAATTCAAGTTGAGTGGAAAGTTCTGTGCTTAGAAAGGAGAAATCGAATGCCTAAATACAGAAGTTCCCACAATCAGCTGTGCAATCGTACTGCAGAAAAGAAATAGGAGTTACAGTAGACCACAACTGCACACCTCTACAAGGTGACACTAAGGAAAAACTAATGTCATTCAGGAATGCATTATGAGTATCATATATAAGACAGAGAACGTAACTATTCTGCCCTACTCGGCACTAGAGCACGGCATCAGCTGGAGCGCCGTGTCCAGCCCCAGCACCTCTCCAAAAGAGACTGACAGACTGAAAAGAGGCCAGAAGAGATCATCAAGACACAGAATAGATTTATCACAAAGAACCTACAAGAAGAGAGAAGACTGAGGGGAGACACTGGAAGCCTTCAAACGTATGAAGACTGTTATAAACAGGACAGAGATCAAGGAAGAGCAACAACATGCTTAATTTTTAACCAAGCAGAATCCCTTTTTTTTTTTACCAAGCTACCTTTAAGACCAAATGGTCACTGGAACGGATACACTTAAGGAGGTCATCAAGACCCTGTCACGAGACATTTCAGAACACCAGTGAACACCTCCCAGGCATAGGGACAGCTGATTTTGCTTCAGAGTTGGAGCACAGACTCCCCTGGTTATTTACAGACGCAATTCTATAAATACACAAGGTATGCTGCCAACTTGTCACAATTTTAGACACAGTTCTTTAAATGGATTTAAAATCGGAAGGCATACCTACACTGCAAAATTATGACTCCAATTTGCGTACAGATATCAGAAGTAGTTTTAGACTATGGGACAAACAAAAACCTAGAGATTCTCCCAGGAATAAAAATACGAATCAAACCACCAGGTTTCTCAGGGTATCTTTCACATTATCCTACGCTCCTTCTTTTCTCCCTCTGTTTTTATTTTTTCTCTTGCCACATCGAATTCATGATCGCTGTACTACATTCAGGACAAAATAAATCATACTGAACATTTAGTAAATACCTTCAAAGCAAGTTATGTTTAGAAAACTAATAGGGTTACTCCAGCATCTGCTTTTTGGTAGTGCGTACAGCGGAATGATAGAAAATACCAACTATTCTAGTCATGGATTTGTCGAGACAAATCATGTAGACTTATTTTATCATCAGTCTGACTTACAGGGAAAACCCTCAGTCGGTCAGGACAGAGAGCATCCCTCGACTGCCAGCACAGGTGAGCACAGAGGCAGCATCCTAAACTTTAAGCAGAATGTGCTGTTAGCTTCATACCTGACCTACATGAAACAGCTGCATATTTTTAAAGGGCGGAATGCTTGAAATTTTTAAAATTATCGTACTCTTACTTTGTTGAGCCAAGCACATTTATTTCCTAGGGAAAATCTGAAAGCGTGGGTAAATTGGTTTCAAACTTTATGGAATTCCGCCTCTAAAAAAGTAAAACCTTTTCCACTTTTGCAGCCCTTTTAGCCTGAGTGACTTTTGCACACTCTTATCAAGTCAACGCTTCCAAAGGAGATTCATTCAATGTTCTAAAGAAAGAGAAACCTGAAAAGAAAACCAAAAATGAGTTGGATTTTGAACAGGAGTGAAAGCAACTGCTCCAAGAAGTCAAACAAAGGAAATTTTTTCAAAATCTACACGGACGGAATTTTCAGTCGTGAAGAAAGTTATAACTGCCAAAAAATAAAAATGAAAAAAAATAAATAAATCTGTAACTTACTGCTATCTGTTGCATGAGCCAACTGTTGCATTCCATAAAATAACTTCCCAGCTTTCTGACATCCATACACTGTTCATCGATATGGACAGGACTCTCTCCACCTCAGGAACTCTGCTTATTTTTGCTAGTCTCTAGTGAACTGTTAAATCTTTCTGCTGCTGCTGGTTTCAAAAGCCTTCCTCATTCCACCTCACCCCTACCCTGGCAGAGCTGGGCTCAGCCCCCGTCCATTGGCACAGTTAAAACCAATTTCAGTGATGATCTGACAGTTTGTTCCAAAAGGGTCGATGCCTTTTCAATATCAGCTGAGGTGTATCGGAGCTCTCAGTCGGAGATCACAGCAGCATACGGCCTATAAAGGACATCGGTCGAGATACCAGGCTTGATTTCATCTGTCTTATTTAGCAACACGCCTGTGTGCCACCAGATGTTGCAGTGACCGACTCGACAGGGGGCACCGTAAAAACAGGGAGTCCTCTCCGTCGCAAATTAACTTTGTGGGTTTGTATTAGCTCTTTCTTCTATAAGATACCACGCACCTGAACACTTCAGGACTATTGAGTCTTTGATTAGTAAAAGATATCATTCAAAATGCCGAGACTTATTATAACAACTGTTATATATACACACACACATATACGTTATAATTATAATATATGTTAACAACTGTTATAATATGTTGTTATATTGTTGGTAGCTTCTATGAGCTACCAACATTACAATGACTTTTTAAATAGACCAGGAGGACACCACAAGCGCTTTTCGCATTGTTTTAAACAAAGAGTGCACATTGGGCTCTCCAAAACGTGCCCTTTGCTACTTTGAGATAGTTTCTGAATATGACAGTAATTGACTGTAGACCTTGATGAACCTCAAGAACTGGAGTTATTCAGTATGATGTCAGTAAACAATCTTTCCTCTATGCTTAAAAAGCAAGAAGTTGACCAGCACAGGCTCTGCAGTAAGCTGCCTGCAAGACCAAATCCTGCCTTTATTTTAACTCTTCGTATTCAGCCAAACAATCCTGCCTAATAACTCCTCTAGCCCGATGACTAAAATGGACAAAACCACAGAATACAACTGCTATTTTAGGCCCAAAGAGATTGAATTACCAACACTCCTGAAAATCCTATGAAAATTTTATAAGGTAGTTAACGGGCTGTAGATACAAATTGAGCTGGTATGAATTGGGGACAATAAAATTTGTTTATTTAAAGTTGTTTCTTCCAGAGGACAACAGTAATTTAAAATGAGTTCCCATCAGCCCGGATAGGTCATTAGCACGCCCGGCCCTGAAATGTTCACACCGTAGCTGACAACTTGATGATCACTGACTAGAAACAGCTAGTGGGTTTGTTTGCTTTAAATATATTTATCCTCATCATTTCAACTATTAAATATCAAAATGAATGTTTTTTTCTTTGGCCAGGAAAAGGGGAAAACGAGGTGGTACTGAGCACTGGAAGAGGCTGGCCATGTATAGAGCTTCCACTTGGAAGAGGCTGACTGCTCAGCCACCCCTGTCACCTTCTGCCAGCCCCGAGTCTCACTGGCTCAACGCCACAGGAATCGAACCCAACGTCTCAGCTCCGCTGTCATGACAACTCTCCCTCTACCTGCAGCCAGAAAAAGCCTTCACTCGCTCATAGAATCTTCATGGTTGGAAAGGACCTTTGAGATCATCGAGTCTAACCACACACACACGAAAAAAAAAAAAAAACAACCCAAAAAATCCCCCACAACCAACCAACCTACAATCTCTGCCACTGGAGTATGCCCTGAAGTGCCAAATCCAGATGTTTCTTAAACACCTCTAGAGATGGTGACTCAACCCCCTCCCTGGGCAGGCTGTCCCAGTGCCTGACCACTCTTTCAGTAAAGTAATTCTTCCTAATATCTAACCTAAACCTCCCCTGCCGCAACTTCAGACCATTTCCTCTGGTCCTGTCATTACTCACCTGGGAGAAGAGGCCAACACCCACCTCTCTCCACCCTCCTTTCAGGTGGTTGTAGAGGGCCATGAGGTCTCCCCTCAGCCTCCTCTTCTCCAGGCTAAACATGCCCAGCTCCCTCAGCCTCTCCTCATATGCCCTGGTCTCCAGACCCCTCACCAGCCTGGTAGCTCTCCTCTGGACATGCTCCAGCACCTCAATGTCCCTCTTGTACAGAGGGGCCCAGAACTGGACACAGCACTCGAGGTGAGGCCTCACCAGTGCCGAGTACAGAGGCACCATCACTCCCCTGCTCCTGCTGGCCACGCTGTTCCTGATACAAGCCAGAATGCTGTTGGCCTTCTTGGCCACCTGGGCACACTGCTGGCTCATGTGAAGCTGGCCGTCCACCAGCACCCCCAGCTCCTTTTCTGCCGGGCAGCTTTCCAGCCACTCTTCCCCAAGCCTGTAGCGTTGCTGGGGGTTGTTGTGACCGAAATGCAGGACCCGGCACTTGGCCTTATTAAACCTCATACAGTTGGCCTTGGCCCATCGATCCAGCCTGTCCAGGTCCCTCTGGAGAGCCTTCCTACCCTCAAGCAGATCAACACTCCCACCTCGCTTGGTGTCATCTGCAAACTTACTGAGGGTGCACTCAATCCCCTCGTCCAGCCCTCATGCAGGCTTCTATGCCGAACGCTACTATAAATGGGTAAAAAATACAATAAATTGTTAACTCTCGAACAAGAATTTCTATCATGCTTCACATTCAGAGCTTTTTCACTTTTTTTTTTTTTAATTCTTATACTTTTATTTGGCACAAAGGCAAAAGCCTGGGTTTTGTCTCTGTTTATTATTATTAAATTATTTGCAGTGGAAAAAACTGCATGAGGAAAAGCAGAACAGACGGGTTCCAGTGAGGAAGCTTGTGCAACATCACTTGACCATCCTGTACTTGATACAGGAGCCAAACGCAGCGATTCAGAACACCAAATATTTAATCTGATTTTATGTGCAGAAGAGGGCTTGTCCTCCATTATCATGCACTTAAATGAAAGATTTTTCATTCAAGAAAACAACTAGGATCATCTGAGTGGATCTTGATGACAATACAGTTCAAAGAATTTCACTCAGTAATTTCTGAGCCAAATCTATAACCTCTGTCTGAACATCAGCTCTGGGCAAATATTAATTTTTGACGCGTTATGTCAGATTCAATCTCTTTCAATGGCTAACCATCCTCATTCTTAAAATTTATATTCAGTTTGTGGTCTGAATTGGGCTAATTTCAAATTCCAAAGAAATGGATACTCCTATGCTTTCTATTGAGGTCATAAAAAAAAATCCTTGTTACTATAAATCTCACTCTGTACAAGTATCTTGTAGATAACCTTTCTTTTAGATAAAGAACATAAATTAACCGTCTAAATACCTAACTGCAAAGGGGTTTTTCCCAAACCTCTAATTATGCAGTGCTCTTCTCTATGTTTTATCAGCATCCCTCTTTTTCAAAGCCCATTCAAATCTGCTGAAAATTCTAGCCTTCAAGATACTACCGACAAGAACTCTGAGTTTTGATCTCACCATCCACACGTTTCATCTTGCTCCTCGTAAGGATGAGAGTTTTTCTCTCTATTTCTAAAGAAGAATTTTTAAATTGATCCTGGGGGGTTGACGTAATCCTTACCTGCCCCTTTTAAATGACCTGAGTTCAAGACAAGCTCAGTATCACATGGAACCCAGCCATAAAAGTGTATTCCCACATATTTTTTATATCAAAGCAGGATTTAATGTGAAGAATTTGAGAGATTAAGAGGAGAAATTTCAAGTGGTTCAGTTCCAGATTTAGGATTTTCAACTCTTTACACAAGGGGACATTTAAATAAATAAATAAATATTGATTTCACAGTAAAGTTGATGTGAAAAACTGTGGTTTGCATGAACATCAGTAAAATAAAAGATTACTTTGCAAATGAACTCTGGAAAACCGTTTTTTTTTTTCTTTTTTCTTTTAAATTGATGTCTGCTAATTGAGACAATAGGAACGTACAAGCACCCTGGAGAATCCCCCGGCGGCCTTCTTAGATGGATTCTTATATGTCTGGTTGCGAAAAATCTCACTGTAGCCACATGGATTTAACTTTGAAGAGTCATTCCTACTAAAGCTATGACAAGATATGCCATGCCCCCTTGAACCGTACCGATAAATATAACTGCCTACATATAAAGTACAGCTATTTTTAGCACGCATTTGGTGTATGTAACCATACACCAATAAGACTGATTTGCTCAGTGGAGTGGAGGTTACGTTTCCTTGCTAATATTTTACTTGCTTGGTAGTCATTCCTATTTCGATAACACAAAGTTAAAAAATTATAGGAAAGAAATTATAACTGTCCTTTGAAATATCTTAATATCTCTTCCTATTTAACTAGTCTACACTTAAAGATTTTAAAAGGAAACAATATTTCAAGGTATCTAAGTGTGGTAATTTTATACCAGCCAGAACTCAGAGCTGGACTCAAGTGATATTTGCCCCTTACTGCTGGCTCCGTACCGGTCTGATGCACGCAAAGCCAGCAGTGCAATGAGACCCCGTCTCTTTGGGATCTGCAGGTCCCCATCCTCCTGCAAGGGAGATTCTGCCACTTCTCCAGACAAACTTCTCCAACGTTTAATTCTTCTCGTAGTGACGAATTTTATTCCTATTGCCAGACGGAAATTCCCCTAAAGGCATGCGTGCCTCTTGTCTTGTCTCTGTGCAGCCTTGTGAATACAGTGACTACCCTTTACATATTAAAAGACAGAAATTAAATATACGCTGTGTTCCAAGTTAAAAGGGATTACCCCAAATGTGAAAGAAATAAAAGAAAAGGAGCATTGACCAGATGCTTTTCTTACTCTTACTATATAGGCCTATATACAGGATATCCATACCTGGAAATCGAGACAGGCAGAGCTAGGATTATAGCTGAGTCAGCAGGATCTTGCTCTCAGAACCCTCTTGCGAGACTTGGATCAAGTAAGTTTGCAAGAATACTGCTACTAAAATGCCCGTTTATTCCATCTGAGTGCATGAATCTGTATGCATATATTCTTCTTTTTTTCTTTTTTCTAATACTACCTACTTAGGAGAAACCTGACATTATTAGCACTGCCTTCTGCATAAATCTGAATAATAAACATTTGCTTTGATCTCAGGTGGAAATGGTCAAAGTGTAATAGTGCTTTTTTCCTACTGACATATTATCTAACAGTCAATCCAAAGGAAAAGTGTCACTTTTCCCACAGGCTTCTACTGCCCTCTGTAGGATTATCTTAAATAAAATATTAGGAGCAAAGTAGAAGAAAAAACTAAAAAGAAAGCATGTAAGCCTGTCACGTTACTGTATCGCTTCATAAACATACCGCAGATGGCATGTTAAGTTGATGTTTCCTATAGCTTCGTAAGTTCAGGGATTTTATACACCGCGGATGCAAATCAGGAAGCAATAACCAGAATATTCCCATACAACGTTACCAGACTTTTGAGACTGCAAAATGAAAACTGAGTGCCTGAAGATCAGTGAAGGCACTGGATATAGTAAGAGTCTTCAGAACTACCCAAAAATACCCACCAGTTTTCAGAACTGCAGACTGCTTTCACAGCATGTGAAAGCAAAATACTGAAATAAATTCATGAGAAAAACTACTCTATCAAGGTCTTTATGAAGTTGCATGCTTCAATATTTAAGTTTCATTCTTGACACTCCCTAGGACAGAGTTCTGCTCCTTCTTGCTGTCGGCAGAAACCAGATTTCTTTATTCCAAATTGCACACGCAAATAAAATTTTGGCTGTTTTTTATTTGATGATCGTATTGGACAAATAGAAGGGCATGGTAACGTGAAGCCTCAAGGTAACTGGTAATAATAATTTACATACAGGCATAGAAACGCAAAGCCCATTTGCATCTTTACACTCCTTAGAAATGTTTCTGATAATTTAGACGAGTCCGTGGTGACCATGGCAGGTGGCTGACGCTTTTCATGCTGTAGTACGCTTATGGTGTTAAAGGATATAAAAGGACAAGAAAGTAAACCAAGGGTATACTTACATGTGCATGGGCTAAATAATTCTGACAATTCAAAAGTGAATTAAAAGGCTCCAACTGTATGAAGAGATTACGATGAGATCAAAAATAATAAGCCTGAGTGGCTCATTATTTCCCCACAATCCAAAAATGCAATTAGACTTTGATTACATTTATCTTAAGAAAAACAGCCTGTAACAGCAATTACGCACATTAAAATACCCTGTCTAGAATGTTACTGCAATTATAAATGGCTAATCACTGTGAGAATAAATAACAAAAAATACAACCACAGCGTGTTGCTCTTTTATGATGCGAGGAATGATGATGCTGAAATTCCTATAAGTTTCAAGGGAATTTCACGTATAAACTGTGGGGTTAACGCCAAAAAAGCAAGTTAAACCTATCATGCCCTAACCTCAAAGAAGGCGTCCATAGGACTGAACTAGGTGTCTACGTCACCCTTACTGGAGAAGACGTAACTCTTCTCCGCACCTCGAAACTGGTGTCAGACAGCACGCGAATACTGGGAAAGCCAGACAAAATACTGAAGACACAATGAAAGCTGCGGGGAAGCGAGACTCGCATCTCTTTACGTGCGCTCCTTTGCTACCAGTACATACGCATCTCACAACAAACACGCGCATGCATCCAAGAATCTCTTATTTTTATGCAACAGGGTAATTGTTTTCAACGTTGCACAAATCCTTTCCCCAAGATGTCTAGAAAACCAGTGGTCTCATCATTAATTGGCTAATGGAATCTTTCAAAAAAATCGAGGTTATTTACTTTCCAGCAGCTAGCTATTCCTCCATGCTCCATTTACTGTCCTTTTCATTTCTGTCGTATTCTGTTTCAATTAATGCACTTTCATTGCCACAAGACACAGACGATTGACTAACAAGACAATTCACATTTGGAGGGAGAGGCCACAGATTATGAAAAGCTGAGAATTACAACCTACTTTGTAAGAAATTATTCAAATGTACTACACTGAAGGCCACCTTCTATCACAAAGTGACCCCTCGTGCCAAAACAGCCTGCCAAAACAGGCAGATTTCTCTTCCTCCCATTTCCTTCTCCAAAAACACACAATGGAGCTAGTGCTGGGTAAGCAGATGAAAACTCACCAAGACTGGCACACAACACGGTCATGTAAGTCTCATTTCCTCAGGCAAAATACAGGATATGGGTCAGAAAACTCGAATTGTCTTAGCACTTTGACAATAAACTTTGCCTGGCAATGTTACAATTAACTTAAAACAAGCCAAAAATTTGTCAGACCAACTGCTTTTGTTTCTCATGGATGCAGACCAACTTTGTGTCATGATTATATTTTTAAGTGAAGTTCGACTTCAACTTACATAAGCCTTCATTATTTTTTTTCAAAGACCGTAATTTATGACTGGAAATTTTGACCAGAGCAAAATTCTGAGTATTTAATGCAACTCATGTAGGCTGTCAACCTAAAACCCAACTTTGTTTCTTTCAGTCATTTGTAATATTCATCGGAAGCAGATGATCTTGTGTGCTTCTTCAGCAACCACTTTATCTTCCTGAAGAGACGGATTACAATGAGGAATGAGGGTTCATAGAACTGTCTCCCTAAAAGAAGCTGATATTTAAGTTACTTAGTTGACAAATTGTTGTTATTTCTCTATGTGGGAGGACACTTTTTTTTTCTTTTTTTTTTTTTTTTTTCTAAAGACTAAAACCAGTACTGTACTCTCCTTATTTAGAAATCTCGGTAAATTAAGAAAAAGCCATGATAGTTGAAGTTCTCTCTTTAATGCAGCCTAACAATACAGCACCAACCCGCGGGTAGGGATCATCTAGCCAACCAACACATGCCTCAGGACCCAACACACCCCGCATCGCCTCTCCCCAGTCCAGCAGTTTGGGGACACACGGAGAAGAGGAGGGTATTGGCGAGGCGAAGACAGAGGGAGACTGGGGAGATATTATGCAGGCAAGCAAGGTTTCACCAGTTCCACTGCTCACGCCGTACCTCGTCAGCTTGTTCTTTTAACTGAAAGCTAGATCTAACTCAGATTTAGGGGTGACTGTTAGGTGCTGATGTTAGAGTTAAATCATTACTGTTTACATAGTGAACCTTCAAAAATAGTAAGCGTGGATTTACCGAGGTAGTATGTTGATAATTTATTATCATATTATGTTAATATAATATAATTACGATTATTATTTTATTCAGCTGTGAATGTAATTTTCTTCTTATACTAGGTCTGATCGGGGTGGTTCAGAACGTCCCTGGCAGATGCTGAGGGCCCTCCACTGCCAACATCACAAGATGAGGGTTTGGGCTGTATGGGCTAGATGGGGTAATATTCCAAAATCTAATGACATGCACTCATAGGACAACAGTTTTTAGAGAAGAAAAAAGGCAATTTCCTGAAAAGAAACAAGCACGAGAACCACAGGCAAGTCGAACCAGACCAGTATTTGTCCCTCTAGCAAAATCCTCATTACTGTTAATAGAAGTTAGACGCACACAACAAGGAGACTCCAGCCTAAAGGGCGCGACTGCCAAGCCACTGCAAGAAGACCGTACTGAAATCCAATGCTGACCTATCTTCGTAAGTGCAATGACTTCGTTACAGATACAGAATTAGCTGCCAGCCTACGCCAACAATTTGACCGTATCAGACTGATTTGCTCATTTCTCACCAGTCACTTCCCCCAAAACTCCGCCGGTCAATGCTGCCTTACAGAGCTCAGAGCTACAAACTCAAGCTAATGAACGCTGTCAGATTAGCAGCTTAGTGAATGGACACAAAGTCAGTAAATGTCATTCAGAAAAGCAGAACTTCAGACAGAATAGGGTACGTGGCATTTCTGATGCACTGCCATAGACACGGTTTCACTGCAACATTTGTAAAACTATAACGTGTTCCTGCCTTCGCTATACGATTCTTGAAATTAGATTTAAATCATGTACTTTTGTAACTACAGGGACCTTCCACAATAGTGGAGGACAGGAAAGCAAATGGTACTATATATCGTACAAAAACGTTGTAGAAATCTTTACTGGTCATTTTCCATTCCTGTCAAACTACTCATCAAAATGTCTTATTTTTTGATTAATTCACTCCCCCTTATCTGTGTTTGAGGCAAAATGAAAAAAAACATGTTTCACCAGTGACAGTTTTTCTTTAAGCTATTTTTTCCACGTACCTTCAGGACAGCAAGTAACAACTTCAGTTACATTAAAGGAGGACTATTACCTTTTTCAAGAAAAGCCGGCTGGTTTTTGCATTGTAAATGTCATGCTTTCAACACACAGCTTTGAGATAGTCTTACAGCTTCTGGAGCTTAATGGAAAATTCAATCTCCCCCCAAACGATGCTACTATTAAGAAAAATCTGAGGATACCAAAATCTCAAGTGCTTACCTTTGTCATTGCTACTTGTTGGTGTCGGAGGGGGAAGTCCAGGCTTAGATTTGTCGTAATTGTTAAAGCTCTGGCTGCGACGATTGTTGGCACTAATAGAACCACGAGCTTTGGCCTCACTGCCTGCAGCGGACACCCTCGTGGTAGGGCCTGGAAGTCTGATGAAAGAATTACAATACGATTAAATATATTTTAAAAAGCACTCTGGGAAAGAAACTATGGAATACCATGCATAAGCTGAAAAGAAAAGGTTCGATACCACAAATATGTATTTGATAAGAGTCTTTTATAAGAACAAATCAAAAAATCATCCTAGATGAAAAATATATGGCAAACAAGCTACAGTCTAAATTGCTTTACATCAGAAAAAAACCCAACCAACCCCGCACTGAAATTAATGGCCACTTGCCATAAATCTTGTCAGTCAGAAATAGTTGCAAGTAAATTGGGTGGAGGAATACCACTGGTGCAATGTTAAGACTAAGTGAGACACTACTGTTCTTAAACCAGATTTTCTTGGACTTTATTACATGCTGGGCACATACGGGCTACCCTTAGTCTGGAAACAACAGCGAGACATGACTGCCTTTTTTCCTTCTAGAGAAGCACAACACATCTCTGCTCTGAAAGCCACCAAGCCCAGCAGCACTTTACCTTGGTTTAATTATTTGAGCCTATAAAAATCACACGAAGCTTAAGTGCCCCCTTTTAGGGCAACCACATTATCTGTGAGCTGGTGTAAGCCTCTGGTTTAAACTCGGTCAACCTCTTCTAGCATTTCCTTACCGTAGCCTGTATTTGCAAGATTTAGCTGCTTACCTAGAAAAAAATGTAGTTAGGATTCTGCAGTAAGCAGACAGGGAGGGACACTGCTTTCATGCTCTTCAGGCAAAAAGGGAGGGGAAAGACTTTTCTAAAACGCCCAACAGAATTAGGAAGCCACTGGCATCGCATCTCAGAACAATATGTCTGCGTGAGTCCTTCAAAGTCAAAGTTCATGCATAAAGCTTCCACGTTTTTAATGTATTTTGTGCACTAACGAGCACATATTTCTACATTCCAAATAGGTGAAATATTAATAAAAATTCAAAGATTTGGTAGTTGTTCAAAATGCATACTGAAGAGGGTTAGTGAAACAGCTCACTGTTTTGAAAAGCAAGGACATCACATTAAGGACTAAGAGATAGAACCAGTTCGTGTCACCTAACAGTAGCAATGCAAGGGACCACTCTTTGCCATCTTTCCATTTTCTGTATGGTAGAATCTCTTTAAAACTTCTTTATATAAACCAGAAAAATCTAATTGTCTTAATTAACCCGTGCCAAATAATAGGCTAAAATGAAGAAGTCCCAGCTGTCAGAGAGAATGGGGGATGCAACCCACCAAATCCCCCTCTTGTGGCTATGGGAAGGAAGAGAAGCCAGGAAGGGATCTGGCAGCGCTTCCTAAATAAATTGACCTTTCTGAGACTAGCGAAGAAATAGGAAATATGAAAAGAAACATGAAAGAAAAGAGCAAAAATGTCAGCAGCTGCATGCACATGCTTCCAAAGCACCAAAGAGGATAAGACACAAGGGCATCATTCAAACGCAAAATCAAAAATTGATTTACAAACTCAAACCACCACAGATCTGGCACAGCACATCATGGTTCTGAGGTTGACTTTGCTGAAGCCTTTTAGACGAGCCCCTCAATTTATCCAGCCTTTTTCAACACTGGGAGGTGCTAGAAAGTTGTACATACTCATCACTGCAGCAAGGTGCCATGGGAACAACCCAGAGACGCTTCATCCACTGTAGAGGAGACCACATGGGAAGAAGCAGAGCTAAAGCGGGGACAAACACTCTTCCTAACAACTGCTGCTCTTGAGAACTTGGAAGCCACCAAGATATGTAAGTTCATCAAGAGTTTGTTTGGCTTAATAGGAAACGAGCTAGGTTCCTTACAGGCAGGAAAGATGCACAAGATCCCTCAGCTGAAAGTTTCTACGGGATGATAGTCCATTGTGAGCACAGGTCGACCACCGCAGGAAGGCTACTAGAGCCCCCAGTACTGGGAGGGGTGTTTTCTAGTGGGGCTTGGCAGGAGGGAAGGGATAATGTTCTCGTACCCATGGGTAAGAAAAGGCTCCCCGCACATGCCCACACAGGCCTTGCAAATGTGTCACATTTTTAAATAAACAAAGCTACTCAAACCATGTGACCACTCAAGAAGTGACAAGTTTTTGATTCGAGTCAGTATTGTCACTGCCAATAAAAACATACCGAGAATAAAAAACCTAAGTGCTAACAACACTCTTGAAGAAGATATCATCTCTCCTAGATTCGTGTCTGTCCCCCCCCCCGCCGTAGTTTAACTGACTGATTTTAAACCCCCGCTTTTGGTGTTAGGCCAAGATATTTCTCAGCGGTGCCTGTGAAATTTAGGGAAAAAAAAAAAATAGGTTCAAGGGGACATTTCTAGCTTCTTGCTATTAGAGCAAAGGTACTGAGCTCAGAGAATACTCTCCATCACTACTCTTCAGCACCTCTTCTAGGCAAATACGAACCGTCAAGCCGTAATTATGATGAACAGAGAGCATGAAGAGAAAACACGGGACATTTTAATAGGGGTTATACTGCAGACCTTCACTGTTGTCATAAAAGAAATAAGATGGGGGAAATAAATCCAAATTATATAGCAGAACTAACAATCTATACAAACTTGCCACGCTGAATAAAAATCATAAGTAATAGTTCACAATCTTAGCAAAAAAGGTATAGTATAGTTTATCAACGTGTAACTATTTAAAAATTCCTAGTAAAATATTTTAATATATAGTAATAGTAAAAGTAAACATGATTAATAACCACGTTAATAACACAGCAAACCTTATGATGACTGAGATGAGATGGTCATACGAGCTGGCATGCAAGTCATGCTGGGATCGGGGAAAAAATTGACTGAAATACCTATGAATCATTTTCAGGGAGATTAGATGCGAGCACTGGGGAGTGCAGGAGCTCTGACGAGACAGACCCATATGGTTCTGTTTGGGCTCCCAAGGGGCACATGCTGCTCTCCTTACCACCTAAGACTCCAGCCTGGTGCTAGTTTCAATGATGCAGATCTAAATACAACTGATACGAATACGTACAGCGGGGAGAGAACTCCCAGAACCATGTTTTGTTCTCAAAAGCAAAAGCTCATAAGGACAAGAAAGCCAAATTCTTTTCTGGCGGGCCAGAATGCATTCCACACCTTGAGAAAAAGAAAAAAAATTAAAATCCGTCTAACGCTGCCACGTTTCAGCTGCTTGTAGAAAGCCTAGTTACAAACAAGGAGGTAAATATTTTCACCGGGAACCCTGAACATGCATCCAGAAATATTGCCAACGGATTATTCATGCTTTGCAGAAGATGAAGAAATGCTAACCTAGAAGACTTTTTCTGACCAAGAGTGAATCGGATGATTTTGCTTTGAGATGAGTCCCTGGGAGATGCACTGTATGACAGGAAAGAAAAAGTGGAAGATAACATTGAACAAAGGAACTTTTTTTATTTGTTACGCCACTGAACTTAGCAACTTGTTTTAGGGAGGAGAGAGTTTTTAGGAATTTGACAGGAAAAAAAGTTTCTTGTCTTAGTATAACTTTATGCCAAAACTCCTAAAATTGGAAATGAATTGATTTTTATAGTGTAATGAACACGCAATTCTGCATGCAAACCCCAACTTTATTACCCTTTTCTTTCTCAATCTGTTATTATATATATTTTTTCTGCAGAATCTGAGCAATTTCACTTTAGCTTATGCTACAAAGACATGACATTTAAGACCTTCAGGTTCGATTTTTTAAAAATTATTTGAAACCCAGCACAATCCACACATTGGACTGAAAATATCAAAGCAATATTCAAATGGTCCCATGCATCCCTGCATATTTTTGACAGAAACGTCACAGAAATATGTTCACATACATCTTTGCTTTACAGTAATTATTGCCTGTATGAGTTTATACGTGCTATAGCAACACTATGTTTTTCAATTATACGAAAACAGTGTTTACACCCAAGATGACCATGATTCATGAAGAAAGACATAAGCAAAAACCAAATAAGCCCTCAGTAGTCTCACTTGGAAGACCTCATTTAAACTGTTTATATCCCTCATAAAGCAACACTTAGGCTAGCGTTCACCTTAATATGAGTTATTTTAACACAAATAAGCCTGAACTTGAGATATTTTAAAAAAAAAAAAAGCCAACACAACGAACCCTTCATACTTGAGTCATTGTGCAAATACGGCTTCAGCCTTTAATGCTGCCCACTTACCCCCACTCAAACCCTCACTCTCTTAGCAGTGGAAGGGTCAGACAAGCAGAAGGCTGGGGGTACAGGTCGTCATGGTGGTACCGCCTTCATAAATAGCTTTTATTCTAACCTGCAAAGAGCACCCATAGGACTAAAGACATTCAAGGGACAAAGACACCCTTATTTAATTATGTTCTGATCTACAAGTGCCAACAAACACCAACCGTGAAAATTATTTTTCATGTAAGCCAGCAGCTTATTATTTTTGACCAATAAGCCTAGATTTGATTCAGACGGTCACCACCTGTGATGAGCTCTATTTCTTTTACCACTGCCAGAGCCTTCCACTTCTTAGCGAGGACTGAAATTCTTGTAAACTGAGAACCAAAGTTGGGTTTCACATGCCCAAAGTATATATTCTATAATGGCAATGATGTAAGTGCTTTGTGAGTAGAAAGAAGCAAAAGGAATACTGAGAAAAACATCTTTATAAAATACTGTGGTTACTTGGTCTAGCAGGTATTTTACACCCACTGGACTGCGTATTTCCAGCACTGAGAACATATTTAAGCACATCAGTTTTGATTTGCAAAGGCGTGAAGTCAACTGCTACCCAGCATTCCATTTCCAACACATTCTTTATTCTAGAGTAGAACCAAAGATGTTTCTTTGGCTTTTGAAGACCTTTAACAAGAAGAAAAAAAAAAAAAAAAAGAAACAGTGGAAAAAAAAAAACAACATAAAGGAAATGTCCCCACCTGGACTGCATTTCGGGTTGTGCTTTGAACTGATGCTGCGCAGCTGGCGGGGGCTGTTGGCACAGAGTCTGGAGCGAAGCCGTCACCTGCTGCTGCGGGACCCCCACCGGGCACTGGGATGGAGGCCCTGCTTGCTGGGACGCTGGGGGAGGCTGCTGGGAGGGATGGTGGTGCGGCTGCTGTTTCTGTGGCTGCTGCTGCTGTTGCTTGTATCGGGATAAGCTGAAGAAAAGGCCCAAGATGGCCTTTAGATTCCCATTCCTGATTTCTGTAAGGCAATGGTCAGAAGTCACTCGTCAGCCACCAGTTGTTTCTCTCCGACAGCACAGCGGGTCACGCACCGCACTCTTCCCAACGCCGGCTGAACTCAGGTCCTTTAGGATATGACGGGCTTTCTGCACATCTAATCGGCATTACAGCTGATTACCAGTGAGCACCAACTACAACCAACTAACTAACTTCTCCCTTGTGGTTACTGCATGACCTGTTCCAATTCTGCCATGGTCTGCGTGTTAGCGCCGGTGTGCTTAAAAGAACGGTTCCTTTAATTAGTGCCTTTAAACTAAAGTAACTAAAAAAATCCCCAAAACAAAAACCCCATAAGCGTATTAACAACAGCACACTGTAAAGGATTTTGCAGTCCTAAATCTGCACGAGGAAGAGAAACTACTCAATTATCACACAGTATTATATCATTTCTGGAACACCAGACTAATTGTTTCCACTAAGAAAATCCGATGCAAGTTTTGCAATAGAAAATATGATTATTGGGTGAAATAGCTGTATTAAAACAGATAATTACCAGTTGGATACTACCACAAGCAGATAAAGAATGGATACCCAATGTACTTAAAGACAGCTTGACAGTGGAATGTATAGACATTTCGATTCCTAAAAGTCATCCTGTTCTATGCAGTATCAAACGTGAAAATGTAAAACCTAACAGAAATACAAGATAAAGACATGCACTTAACAGCTGTATCATAATTAATATGCAAGAGGGCCGAGTCAATCTTGCAGACAACCTTGAGCATGTGTCGCGATTTCATTATTTAGCAAGTTTAATTTCCTAAATTAAAAAAGTGAATTAAAGAAGCTACATCAAACAGCTGAACTTTTACACGCACTATACAGAGAGCACTTGAGCTACTGAAACTTAGCGTTGCCCTCGGCTCCTCAATCCCTCTACACGGACTAGCGCAAGAGGAGAAGAGGAGGGCATGGGGCCAAGCACAAAAGTGAGAATCAGAACTTTAAATTCTGTTCTCAGCCCTGGCTGAAAGGTTGCTCTGACACCACAATGAGCCCTGCTCTACCCTTTACTCCCTCTCCCAGCCACGCTTCTGTTCACGTTGCTCACCTTTGCTGCGTAATAAGCTTCTGTCCTTAACTCCAACCCCTTCACCCAGTAAATCTCAAGCTCATGGCTTAAAAATTTTGCTCCCCTTTCTACAGCAGCTTCCAGCTTTGGTCTCCTTGTCTACCTGTACCTCAATCTACCTTTTCTTCCTAGCCACTAATCTAATTTCCTTTCTTCCTTAATGTTGTTTTGGCCCATGCCCATCTCCTCAGCAACTCCTAGACCTTATCTAAGTGGTCCTGGTCATCACCCAGACCCAGGATATTCCTTTCCTTTCCTCCCCTACTTCTTACCTAAATTTCCTTACCTTTTTTTTCCCCTCCCTCCGCAGCCTGGCCCCTCCACCAGTGCTCTTTCCCATCACTGCCCCCGTTCCCTTGTTTAAATGACTATCAACCCCAGGGCCCTCGAGCAGCCATTGTATGTCTTCCTTTGTTTTCTTTGCCAATTTTAGTCTCTTCTTGGATAGTGGGGTCCCAAGGAATCCTGCCCGTTTCCCCTTTTCCCCGTCTGCTCCTGCCCCCATGCAGTGACATGCCACAAACCCAGCCTCCTCCCACTGCCATCAGCACCTGCATGGGGCAGGTTCCTCCTCCCGTCTGCCCGTGTGAGCGATGGAAGCAGACAATGAAGTAAAACAGAGAGAAAAGGCAGAAAAGCACAGTAAAAAGGATCTCCTTATCTTCGGTAAAGAACTCAAAATTACTCATGGGAACTGTAAGGGAAGCAGCACTTAATCACAGGCCAACACATAACTAAACAGACCCAGAGGCACTGGGGAAGCTTAACTGCACAAACAGGGGCCAGAAGATAAAAGAAATTACCATGGCTTTACATGTTGAAACTTAGCAAAGCTATACGCAATTGGAAACGAGGACTTGATTTCAATGTGAAGTGAGAGGCGATTAAAACAATAACCCCACATAAAACCTGTTGCTTTCTGTGTCTCTCTCTCTTCTGCTCTATTTATCAGAAGAACAACCTGCTTTTAACCTCTTATAGAAGGTGAACCAAAAATTAATAATCAAAAGAAAACCACCTTTAATGAGTTTCAAAAGAAGCAGTCTCTTTCCCTCTGGGTTTTAAGCAAACTATTTCAAACAGGACTTTCAGAGGTAGTTTTGTTTCTCTTATCTTGCAGACAGACTGAGGTAATTCGCCTGGCAGTTTGCCCCCGCACTTTGCACAAAAAGAGTATTTCAAAGAGTACTTCAACCTCGCCCCGCGCTCTGCCCATCGCTCTCAACTGCTTCCTGCTTTAAGTCCCCCCCAGTCCGTGCATCAGCTTAAATATGCACATTAACCTAAATAAGGACAGGCATGTCACCCGCCCATTTTAAATTTGGAGCTCAAAATGACTTATCTTGTATAGTTGAAACAAACACCCTAGACATTTTGCGAGGAAACTGGAATTTCGTTTTCGGAGAATCCCCACAAATCTGCCCTTTGGAAATTTCCACCCTGGAGTACTTCCGTTCCTGCTTATTTCACCCACAGCTGGAGCTTCCACCACTAGTCGCTTGCCAATCGCCCTTCTCTGTCTTCATAAAAATACACTAGACTTGGTGGAAATTAAAAAAAAAAATAAAAAAAATCAGTTCAGAACAAAGAACAGGTAAAGAAAAGAAAGGTCTGCTGGACAGATTACTAGAGAGGTGTCATTGCGTGGTTCCTCTAACATTTGTGAATGAAATCGGTGCAAATCATAAACTACTCATTGCGTGCAGAATACAGATCAAAGCAAACCAATGATGAAGCAAATTTGCCTATCACTTATTTAGTCAAGCTTGTTTGCATCTGCTTCTGTAATGCTTCTTTTGTATCTGCTTTGGCAAAGCACGTAGGACTAGAAAAAACAGAACTAGTTTACCTAGACTAGGTTGGTTAGCCAAACTGGCTACCAGGAGTAGAAATTAAGAATCTCTGCACGTTTCTTAGCTCGCATCTATCCTGCCAGAAAATAGGGCTGTCATATCTATGTCCTCTTCACCCCTAAATATAGCGGATGTCTGCTTCTGTTGCTTTACACTAGGCCTCTTCTGGTTGACCACTGAGGGATTCTGCATGCAGTCCCCATCAACCCTTCTTAGTTCATGTAAGAGGTGAGACAAGACAGGCTGCTGAGCAGAACAAAATGAAAAAAAGCACGAAATTCCGTCCACGGTGAATGATGGGAAAGGAGAGAAAGGGCCAAAATAATCACAAGCAGGTCTGAGGAAGGCGAGAAGGTGACGTACTTCACAGTCGATCCAGGACACATCATGAAGTCCTGACAGACTCAACCTCAGTCAGCACTTGCTCTAGTCCTGACGGGACTCCAAGCTGACTTTAGGGATTCAAAGCTACCGAAACAGCTCCGGGATGAACTTCGTAGACTTTGCTGAGGAATGTGATCTGATTACGAATACTGGGAACTTCATAGAAATGAGGCAGGGAAATGCAAGGAGGAATTAATTCCCACCACACACGCTAGATCTGCAGGCACTTTTTGAGTAATTAAAGAGTAATTTTTTGAAGACTGTACGTAACTGTACTCAGTGTGGTATCATCGAAATTTAGCAGCGTGCTAAGTGCCCTACTCGGGTATGTTTAAAACGGTGCTGTGGGATATTTGTCCTGTGGAAACAAAAATCCCACCCTGACACCGGAAAGGACCTAAAAGACCCAAAATGGATGAACTGCAGAGTGCGCCACTGAGATTCATTTACCTACAGAAGTGCAAATGTCATTTTCAGAGGCAAAAGTCTAAGCTGAATCGTGGCTGTTCCGAAGTCTAGCGAGACGTTTTCTTTCATCACTTTATGGTTTCAGGATTGGCTCAGCTGATTGTTACCCAGCTAATCTGTTACCCAGCAGAGGTGCAGCTGCTATCTGTGACACCAATTTGAGTTTCTACTGCACATTTATGTTCTCCATCATCTTCAAAATCTTGGCAGGGAGGAGATATTGTGTGAAGGAGGGCAATCTTAGCTGGGCAGCTGCAATTACAGGAGTCTAAAACCCAGCTCGGTGTGGAAACAAGTGGGTATGGATGTGGATGGGTGTGGGTATGGATGATGGACAATAAAAAAACGCAGCAAGAAAAGTAAAGAGTTTTCCAGTATCCCTGTAGTTTTCTTTAGTAACTACACATGGAGATTTTAGGATTTAAGAATCTTTGGAGAAGGAAATGCCTTTTTGGCTCCACATTGCTGGGGAAAGCCTGTCTCTAGCATAGTATGGTCATCATCAGTGACTGCAGATCCTTAGCATCTTCCCTGCATAAAGCAATAAAAAAAGACTATATCTAAGTGGCATGCACATATCGAAGCAGGATTTTTTAATACTGGAAGGATACCATATATGAAGTCCCAAATTATTTCAAAATTTAGGAGTCATCCAAATGCCAGTTTTGAATCATTGGCTTCCCTCCATACTAAAACTGCACTATTGAAAAATACGTGTTCTCAAGCAACCCAGGAGAGACTTCAATGTTTATTCCCATTTGGAAGCAATCACAATCATCTTCTGATTCCTCCTAGATGAAGATCTGCCAGTGAAGTAAACAAAGTTATTTGCAGTTGACCTAGCAGGTCTTGGCAACTTGCACACAAATACTGGCTTGTTTGGTTACGGCACACTTCATTTTAAGTGATTCTGTGTTCTCTCTGGTTCAGTTTCCCCCTCCTTCCTCAGCACGGTTAAGGAGTGACTAAGAACAGAAAATTAATTTATTGAATTCAAGTCTTTTAACATCATTTATAAAAATTGTTCCTGCTCCCCCTATCTAGCTCTCGCTCTTTTCCTTCCGTATCAGTGATGGAGCCAGTAAATGTTCTCATTCGTATGTTGGCAGCAAACATTACTGTCTCTTCTTAGCTTCCGTATGATTTAATATGTTAATTCCTAGACAGCGTAAAAGAAAGGAAGAAATACAAAATCAGCAGAAGCCGTGGGATAACCTCTATCCTGCTGAGCCTGCCTTGTGATCTGGTGGGACAGCAACGACCATTAATCATGCTGTCCCCTCCCCAGCGTGAACAACGCTACGCTGCCAACTTTGCACACTGAGCCAGTCTTCCCATCAACTAATCCGCTATTTTTCTTAGATTTTGCATTGTATCAAGACGGGTAAATAATGTGAAATTTATTATATTTTTTAAATATTTACATATCACGTCAAGGTCGAAATTGGCTTTTACAGGTTGCATTTTCTTTTTAACTACTTCCTGGTAAAGAAACTTTCCACTGCTAGGAGTTTTAGCTCATACTTTCTTCTCTTGAGAATCCTCCTGATTATAACTGAGCTACTGAGGCATTTAATGCAGGCAAATATTTGTTATCGGCGTTCTAACCCAGCTTAAGGATTACACCACAGAAAAAGGCAGCTAACCCTACTACCGATCCTACTGGTTGTGGTAACAGCAGGTTAGAACAACATGTACTAAATATCTGCGGCTTTGCTTTCCACACTTACAAACCACCTCAAACTTAGTGAAATTACATTTCAAAGACACATTTTCAAGTGGCTTGTAAGATCTCAGCGGCTAGAATGAGGGAGGGGGCTTCCTACTGAGGACAGCAAGGAATTCTTTAAGCTATTTTCCAAATTGTCAAAATGTAATTTTAAATTGCAACTTTTAATAACAGGGTTTTTTTTAAATAATAGCTTTAATTTTAGAGTAATTTTATGAAAGTTTTTATGCTTTTGTAGTATTTCTTAAATGCAATGTACATATATAAAACTTGTGTACA
This sequence comes from Chroicocephalus ridibundus, assembly GCF_963924245.1. Classification (NCBI taxonomy): domain Eukaryota; kingdom Metazoa; phylum Chordata; class Aves; order Charadriiformes; family Laridae; genus Chroicocephalus; species Chroicocephalus ridibundus. Next base: position 5,047,526 of record NC_086287.1, on the reverse strand, counting down.
CAATGGTTTCACCATAAAGTCCATCCACAGTGGTTTTCTGGCCTGCATTTCATAAGCATAATTTATCGTCAATGCGGGAAAGCGTGTTTCAGCTGAGACCTCAAATCACGGTCATAAAGTGCGTGGTTCTGGGGTTTGGGTTTGTGACTGAGGCGGTGTTGATAAGGCACTGGTGTTTTGGCTGTTGCTGAGCAATATTTGCGCGGCCTCAAGGCCTTCTCTTTTCCCCACAATCTACCCCCAGCGTGCAGGCTGGGGGTGGGCAAGAAGTTGGGAGGGGACACAGGACAGCTGACCCCAACTGACCAAAGGGATATCCCACGCCATATGACGTCGTGCTCAGTAATAAAGACAGCGGTGGGTGGCAGGAGGGCGTTGGGGAGGTAGCCATTGCTTGGAAACTGGCTGGGCATCTGTCTGCTTGTGGGAGGTGGTGAGTGATTGCTTTTGCATCGCTTGTTTTGCTTTTCTCTTCCTCTTTCCTTCACTCATTACACTATCTTTATCTTGACCCATGCAGTGTCCAGTTCTGGGCTCCCCAGTTCAAGACAGACAGGGAACTACTGGAAAGAGTTCAGTGAAGGGCTACAAAGATGATCAAGGGACTGGAACCCCTCTCTTATGAGGAAAGGCTGAGACATGGGTCTGTTTAGCCTGGAGAAGACTGAGAGGGCATCTCATCAATGCTTATCAATATCTAAAGGGCAACGGTCGAGGGGATGCGGCCAGACTCTTCTCAGTGGTGCCCAGCAACAGGACAAGGGGCAACAGGCACAAACTTGAAGACAGGAAATTCCGTCTCAACATAAGGAAAAACTTCTTTACTTTGAGGGTGGCAGAGCCCTGGCACAGGCTGCCCAGAGAGGTGGTGGAGTCTCCTTCTCTGGAGATACTCAAAACCCGCCTGGACGCGTTCCTGTCCAACCTGCTCTGGGTGACCCTGCTCTGGCAGGGGGTTGGACTGGATGATCTCCAGAGGGCCCTTCCAACCCTTATCCATTCTGTGATTTTCTCACTTTTGCTCTTTGTGTTCTCTCCAGTGCTTAGCTGCTGGCCAGGGTCAGCCCACCAGACCTCCACATCCTTTCTTGCCTGCCTTGTTTGAGCTACAGGATTCCCTCACAGGAAGAAAACACAGCTTTAAACATACAGGCAATGAAGTTATTCACACCCAAGTAAACGTGCGTGCATGATTTGATGATACAACCTCCTCCTCAAAACTAAGCTTGCAAAGGGCCTTAGTCACCAAATCTAACTTAAAAGCCTCACCTGATGCCACACATCCAATTATTTGTTCTGTTGAAGCACTGAAGGAGATGTCATATAATATATTCAAGGTTTGCCTTAGCAGCTACCGAACCCAATTGCTTTTCCAGCGTATTTAAATGAAAGTACAAGCGAAAACTGGTGCTGAGGATGGCAGAAATCTGTTTGATCTCTTTGTAAGACGGCAGTTAAACAGCTTCTGAGGCAAAAGGTACCTGCTCCACATCTGACATATATCACGCACTGCCATAAAGGAATATAGTATGCTAAGTCATGTTTGGGTTTCAGAAAAATTCTGGTGGTCTTCAAAAGCAGAGCGATTAATTAGAGGTCAAAATGTCCTTTTTTTTTTTTCCGTTCAAAACATTGGTATTTTATTGTTTTGTGCATTTGGAAACAATTTTTTTTTTTAAATCTTTCTTTAAAAAAAGAAAATAAAGCAGGATACTTTTTCAGGTAAGAGAATAACTGAAGAATGAGGAAGTAAATTTCTCTCTCAAAACGCAAACAGCTGTCAGCAGCTCACTCTCAGTGTCTGTAAAATCTACACTCTGATCAATGTGCCAATTATAGAAGTTAGATGAGAAATTTCTGGGTTTTAACAGAAAGAAACAAAGAAGTGACTGAATTCTAATTTGGTCTCATTGATTATTTTTACAAGTCAACTGTGTGAAGATTAGATACATATTTTACCTACCTTTCATACTGAGATGGGGAAAAAAACACGAGTAAAGACTGTCAAAAGTGTAAATTATCCGTCTTACTTTAATCTTCCATTACTCTCCATGTGCTGGTTACAATCACAAGCAATAATTCAGGTTGCTCGCTTAAAATTAAATTTTAAATTGACTCACCTTCTGCTGACAGCCCCTGTATGTTAATCCCCTTGGCGGCCAAGAAACTCAGGCATGCATCTATGTTTTCAATCTGTTCAAGAACAAACAAACAACCAAAAAAAAAAAAAAAAGGAGAGAGACACAAAAGAAAATGCATTGTAATAATCATTTACTTTAATCTCCTGCCACCCTTTATTGCACTCAGTCTTTGTATCACATAAAAAGTCCCTTCGCTCATTATGTGGGAAACCATAATGTGAAACCTCCTCGGTTACGAAGGTCCTAAATTGATCGCGTATTACGTGCGTCAGGACTTTCTGTTATTTGTACTTGCATGAAGCAAAAGTTATTCAATACTCTAACCACGAAAAAGGATGGCTACATATCTTACCAAAGGGTCAAGGATGTTATGCCAGGATTTTTAAGCTACAATAAGTCTAACAAACATGAAACCGAAAATAAACAGGGAGGCCACATTTGCTTGAGAAGGCAGATTGCCACTTGCTCTTAAGTTGACAGCTGGCAAAAGTTTCCAGCCACAAAAGCAGTCAAATATAAAAACTGTAACTGGAAACCTCAGCTGGAATCCAAAAAATGGCCGTTCACAACATCCTCCGCGTGTCAGAAATGACAGGCAATGCTGGTCGCTCACTGTGGGGTAAATCCTGCCCCTCAGAGAGATGGTACAACGGTACTAAATTGCACAGGATGAAGTGAATTTTGATCAGGTAGGGTCTTCCGCACAACAGGTCTGACTGTTACCGACTACAGCTGCTCTATACCGACTGCATTCAAATCCCACCTAACAAAGAGAACTCCAGAAGGGGTGGACGAGTTCGGCATTTTTTCCCCCTGTATCTCAACACCACAATAGCGATCCTGCGGTAGCTTTACTCCTAGGTTCCCACCAAGCTACCGCCAAAGCTCTGCCGTCGCATTCAGAAGATGCAGAGATGCCAGCCCCATCAGACCACAGCACTTCTATGCACACGCGTTTGCTTAGACACCTCGAGAAGCTGCAACAACCAACACTGTAGGAAATATCACGTGTTTCACGTGTGGTTACACAGAAGACACTTGGATAACACCACTGAGCAATTTTGCTTTTATCATGGTAATCAGTAAGTGATAAAAAAGGGTCTCCATGTTTGAACAGCTTGCAAACTTTAATTTATTGATTCCCAAAACACTGCTTTCACTTTATAGGTAAGGAAGTAGAGAGACGCCAAGCCCCACACTCACTATCACGTAACTACCTTTCTCCTGTGAAGTTTGGAGATGTCAAAAAGGAACGTGAAAGATCCAGCTTCCCTGTCAGCTCCTGCCTGCCCTCGGAAAAATACACAAGTAAGGGCTGTGTGGCATTCTGGAGGCTGAGCTCCCAGCACCCGACCTGCGCTTCCCGATCTTCTCAAGGTAATAAAAAAGCGCAAGGGAAGCTGCCAGAAAACCTTCAGCATGGATTGCTCTCAAGGCACTTTCATTTATTGTCCATAACAATAAAAACATTCTCTATCAGGGGTAAAAAAAGAAATAAAATATTGGCATTACCTAGCTGTAATTTCAACAATTATAAACACGGATATACTCAAAAATTTATCAGCCTCGTTATACTTTGAGACATGCTATCTCAAAGTTTACAAAATATGTCGTATTATATACTTCCAAACCCAGAGAGATACCAAAAGAATACATTTCCTGTAACGTTCAGACCTTTGAGCTTGTAGCAGGGTGCAGTTTAAAGGTTCATTTATCCACAGTTCAACGTGATACGACAGTCAACCTCTACTCATTTCCTTCCTCAGTGCTCGACAACCCTTTCAAGTTTTCAACACGGCTCTTTTATTGAGGTGATTTGGGACTTTGCCAGAAAGCCGAAGTTTACCTTTTCAAGAATAAATACCACACAAAAGCATCAATCCACTTCTACCAGCTGCACTTAACAAGTCTTCACCATTCCAAGAACATTTCTAGTCTTCCGCAGCTGTGGGTAGATTTCTCCTCTCCTAATAAGGAGGATTACTCAGGTTAGTGAGTAAAGATAAGCAATATCTCATCTCAACTAAGCAGCTTAAAGGAGCTCTTTCAGTCCTGCTTTGCTTCTCTTCCCAGGTCCCTCATCTTTGTTCAGCTCTCTTTTAGGACAGAGTGACCACAGGATTAAAATTTACTTCTGGGTAGCAAGTTCCCCATCCGTGCCTTCATTCTTGGCGCTACACAGTCTTCCTTGCTGGCTTCCTAATCTCATGCTCATTGCAAAGCTGATTCAGATTCAAGGAGCCCCCTTTAAAATCCCTACCACCACTTCCCTGGGACAAAGCCACCGGTTTTAGAGAGCATTTTAGCCATTTAATTAAGGTCTATGGCTCCCGTGCCCAGACTGATGGGTGACACCCCGGCAGAGCACTAAGGCTTTAGGTGTGTATCTGGAACGCAGGCAGAGCGACCTGGACCTTGCTGCCCTGGGACATGTGGGCTACCTTGCGGCACCAGTTGTAACGCCTGGCTAAAGGCTGCAAGAAGTAGGGGGTTTTGCTTCTATATTGATATAGAAAAAGAACGAGGGGGGAAAAAATATATGGTAATATAAAATGCAGAAAAGAGACTGCAGGAAGTGGAATACCAAAAATCTATGATTTTACATAGATATACATATGATTTTACAGTCAAGAACTCTAAAGAATCGAAACACTACAGAAGCAGGAAAATATTCTATATCGCTACTTAAAACCAGGCACAATGAAGTAAAGAGGTAATAACAGAGGCTTGCAAAAGCAACCCTCTTACATTCAGAAAATAAAGTACTATGGTAAGATCTTAGGGGGATGTACAGCATCGCATGTACATGGAATTCACTAAAAAAAAAAAAAATACAACTGAAGGACGAAAAAAGCATCAATGATTCTGTTAACATTTATGCAGTATCATCTGTGATACTAACAACGTCACACAGCAGAATGACAGGAATGCAAGCAATTAGCTGATTTTAAAGGAAAAAAACAGCCCAAGAAAGAAGGCAGAAAGAAATCTGGGGAAATTCAAGAAGAAAGTGAAATGCAGAACGCAGGTCTATAGCTGAAATGATTAAAGCTTAGTGTTTAGAAATTAGAAATTCAGAGTGCTTCCCACACGATGACTGGCTGGTGGCCCACGTAAAAGTGACTTGTGACTCTACCCAGCTCCAGTGGAAAAGGGCTCACGCTCACTTGGTCTCATAAGAGGCAAAAGCGTTTAATGTTCAGTCAGGGAGCTGTCTTCTACTCCTTGAAGTACCAAAAATGACAACAGTGATGTTGGGATACAATCACTGATTTTTCCTATTACAAAAACTGAAGACAAGAAAGCTACTGAAACCCTCGTATGTCAAATAGCTTGAGGTGTAAACACTGTTTGGTGGCCAGCGGCCTGAACGAATAACCCTAAGCTTGGCTGAATTAGTCTAATGCATCAGAAATCGTGTCACTTGTTTAAAGAGAAGAGTTTCCAACAGCGCAACATTTCATGAATTTTACCTATAAAAGCTCCAAGGACAGATTCTGAACTCCAGCCCCTGCTACATTAACACAAGAACTAACTATTTATAATGTGAAAATATTGTTTTATGGAGAAAGATCCCCCAGTGCATACAGGGTTGGAGATAGTAAGCTACTCTGAAGTAGCAGCATGATAGTCAAACCAGTTAGATGTGTGTGCGTAGGACAGAAGTGAGGTTCCTGGAAAGATCTCGGCTAAGGAAAGACCTAATGACCTTGCATGACGGTGACTTCCGAAAAAGTACAGCTGCCTCGTTGAATTTACAGTATTCCGCAGCAAATTGTCACTGATAGTCTATGGGCCCTTTCTCGGCCAAGTCCACACATTGCTTAAACCCTTTAAGCAGATGTGAAAAGACTGGGTTTGCCAAAGGGGAGCATGGATTTTCTCTTTCACTGCGAGCTACAGTTGGTTTTTGGCTGACAATTCTGATTTCTCATTTGCTTTGCCAGCAATGTTTAACGCAGCAGAAGCAAAGCAGGAACGATGTCAGTTGGATGCTCGCGTTTCCCGCCTACTCAAAACAGGGGAAAGCTGTGCAAAAGGAGAAGGAAAACCAAGGACAGACATCCGCAGTGATTATCTCACTTGGACACGTTACCGGCAGCGTCCAAAACTGAGCCTTGCCTTCTTACACTTCCTGGCCAACAGCATGAAATTAATTTGCAATTTTGAACCACTGCCCATAAACTGTTTGACATATAGTCAACTATCAAAGCGCATTATCAGTCCCACAGCCTATACGACAGTTATTTATTCTGAAACGTCCCTAAACCTAAACTGAGGACGGCTGAGCCTGCACCCGAGGGGATGCCCACCTCCGGGGGGCTCCTCCTCCTTTCATATAATTAGGAGATGATATGAAAAAATAAAAACCCGTAAAATTAAACTTCTGTTCAGGCATAACGTATCAAGCGTCACACCTCTCATTCTCATATTCACAGAAGGAAAATGCACGTTTCAGTCAGATACCTGAAAGCTTCCTCTTAACGTGAATCTCTGGGTGGCATTTGCTAGCTGGTAAGATGGGAGCAGAAGGCGTCATGGCTAAGAAGTATTGCACACGCGTAACGTCCAAGCACCAGACCAACAGCAGTTGCTTTGTTACACCAGTAAGACTCTCAGCCTCTTGCTGGGGAAGCAGGATTAAAAGCTACTGGTCACACATATTTACTGATTTCTAAGCGCTTTTGTAAAGGACGCCATTTCACGTCATCGTTTTCATTCCCACCAGACCTGCCCACTCTTCGTTTCCTCCTAGCCTCTACACACATGGCAGTCAAGCAGACACAAATTTAACAGCTTCATTGAATTCCTATATATTGATCAGAATACTTTTATTTAATTCTTATTCCACTCTTACTTTCCCAGGTATATTGCTCAGATTTCCCTCTGTTCTCAAAGGTACCTTACAGTAATTATGCGTTTCTGACAACACTGGGCACCAGACCCACACAAGTTTTTACGCTTGTCATATAACAATAATTGCGATTTCTATTCTTGTCAGTACTAGAAAGAAAAGGAGCTATGCCCTGGCACACGAGAAACAGAAAACCCCCAAACAAATATCCTCAGCCTGTAACCTGTAAATGGAGACCTGTAGGTGGGCACCGATACACGTTGAACATTGACTACATTAGACAAAGACTTGAATATGGAAACCGTCCACAGCCAAAGCTGTACATCCAACTCTGCCAAGTGAAATACACAAGGTAAATTATAACTAAGTGCTGCCCTTGTGGCAGATACAGCTGGTTTTCCTCAAACAATAATCAGAATTAAACTTACTGTAGGTTCCTTCACTTAGAAACCACGGGAATTTTCTCGTGTTATGATGCAAGACCTCTGCTGCCTACTTTTACAGTGATCGATGTGGCGGTTTTATGAGCTTATCCAAAAGACTCACTACTAATACCGAAACCGGTGCTCTCCATTTAACTTGAGGCTCCAAGTTACGGCCAGTATATTAGTTTTCAAAGGAGAAAAAGGAGATTGATTTCATGTGAAAGTTTTTAAAGTTTCACAAATTCCTATGCAATACCCCAGCAGACTTCACATACAACGCACAAACGAGGAAAGAGCCTAACACAAGCTGCTTACAGCAAGCTGTTACTTAAGGCAAATATATTCCTCAATATTTTTGTGTCAAAGTGTAGGAAGAGCCTTAAAATCTTAAGTCATTACATTGACAATCCTTAAAACCCCGGAGTTTTGGGGCTTGGGGGGTACACCCCCTCAAATAATGTCTCATTTGCACTATTTCCTAAACATAATTATATATTAGAAGTATCAAGGCAAAATTGAAAATTCCATTTTCCCCAGAAGGATGTAAATACTAACTATTATTGCTTTGTTTAAAATACATCTTCATTTGTAGTTATCCCAATCAAAACGTATTCTTTTTTTAAAGAAAATAATAGGATGTTCCAAGTGCTTATATGTTGCTCCTGAATGTTTGGATAAAAACGTCTGTCAAAATTAAGTTTCTGGATTTTGACAGAACTTGGTATCTTAGAACTGAAATAGCAGATGTAACGTCAGGGCAAATAAAGCTAATCTGTATTCTGAAGCCAGGTTGTAACAGATCTAGCCCCAGAAACAAAAATCTGTTATCATGGGTACACTGTTTTTACATGTACGTGAAGAGTTGACCCTCTCTACTACGATGGCATTATTTTGGGTTTTTAAAGGAAAGGACAGTTTGGGCATTAACCTAATTTAAAATCTTGAGACGTCCTTAACTCAATTACAATTAGTTAAGCAACAACAAGTTCAACTTTGCAAAACAAGTATCAGCAGAGTACCCTGCCTCTAGACAATCATTAATCTAGGATATAGATAAAACTCTCTGCTGGTCCCAACGGACGCTCAGCTGGATTTTAGCACATACCACACTAACTGTACATTCTTGCACTAAATCTCTGCTTATGCACAGCCGAAGACAGGAACAGATGGGGAGAAACCACTTCTGTGCTCAGTACACACATAACGAGGGGCGTAACGAGTCCCGTTAAACCTTCATTTCCACCCTCCCTCACCGTGTTCAAAACGTGATAATTCAGTTTAACAGTGAAATAACTAATCAAATAGAATCTAATTCTGGCTTTCTAGTTAAGCTCACATCCTCCAGTTTTTCCATGAGAATGACTTCTTCCTTTATGGAATCTCACACTGTTTCAGAGCCAGACGATGTCCAAGTTCTTGCATCCCTGTAGAGGGCAAAGAACTGGGGCACACCACTGGGGACCACGAAGACGATCCCTTATGGGAATGACAGACTGTCATCAGCAATGTCTCCAAAGGCACCGCGTACATGCGCCCAACGGAGAGAACAGCATGCACGTACTGCCTCATCTCCCATCTCTGCACGCAGAGGAGATTTGGAAGCCTACCCCTCCAGAAATTAAACAAATATCCGTTTAGTGACACTTTATCGTGCCTTATGTCAGGGAGATGTACACATTGGCCTTTCCCAATCTAGTCTAGCTCTATTTGTCGTGTTATTTTCTGTGTAGGGCGATGGGGGGGATGAGAGGGCGGCTTGTGGCTTTACTTAGGCTGCAAGCTCTGCAACACAGAAAGCTATGGTCCTACCAGGCCTGTCTCACCGATAACAATACACAAACGGTATGCATAATAGCATAACAGTCTGGATCTCTGGGGGAAACAAACAAAAAAAAAAGTTAAATGAATTCATCTAGGAGCAATATAAAAGTCATTATAAGGTGAGGAAGGAGGACTTCTAAGTACAAGCAACCTGTCAGATCGCCTCTGTAGTAAATCCTTCTTGTCTATGTGACAACACAGTTTCGTACATGATCAACAGGAACACAGGAAGCTTGGAGAAAACAAACATTCCTAAACTCGATTATTTGGCCGAGCGCCTCCACAGGCCATTGGAGGAGCTAAGCTGGTGTCTGCCACTGGCCACTCTGGGACGGCTCCAGGTAACATCTTCCCCTCCAGCCGGGCAACACCTTCCCCTCCAGCTAACCTCCAGCTGCGAGGAAACATACCACAGGCTAGGACAAAAAGATACCCATTTGTTACTACAGTAACATTAAAACAGATTAAATTTCTAAACATACACCGACAGTAAAATACGAACTCCTCAAGTGGAGCAAGGGGAAAGCTCACCAGAAGACAGAAAAGTTCTCTTTACTACATTGCTCAGAACAACCTCGGAGTAGGATTACTTGAAAATATACGGCTATATTTATCCACTGGGATATGTTTCCAGAAATCCCACGCCAGGAATTTGCAGAGGGGAAACAAAAATGCTTGGGATGCTTTTGATCTTCCCGGCGGAGCTGCTCCCCTGAATTCGCAGCACTTGCCCCAGCAGCAGAGTCCTCCTCGGCCCTGGGGAACCGATCGACCAGATTTCAGCCCCACCAACCCAGCGGGGTCGGAGCAACCGCCTTGCAGATTTACTGCAGCCAGCAATGGCAACGTTCAGACACCAGCAGGTGTCTGAAAACGCTCAAAAGGTTTAGAGGAGCAAGGATAAAGTGGATGCCTGCTCTTCAAAAGCCAAGACAGAATTATTTTCTGTGAGAAGAACACAAACAATTACTAAATATTTTTTTATTTACGTAAAAAAAAAAAGAACAAAAAAATTGGGCGTCACACACACTGTAGGACAGCTCACTTTCAGAATACAAGAAATCAGTCAAATATTAAAATAACAGTCAAATTGCCATCACTTGAGTAAGGTTGCCCTGCAAATGAAGTCAGCATCATGAAAATGTGGCCTTCAGCTCGACTTTTATAAAGTCCTAGGGAAGAAACGCAGGCTCTGACCCTGCACTACGTGATTCTTCACGTTTGCAAGACAAACAGTAATAGAAAGACTGAACAGTATTATTTTACTAGTACAGCTTGATATCTGCATGAGAAAGAGATGATTCTTGAAAAACTTCTGGCTAACACACAAAAAAATAAATACCTCCTCATTGTAATTTGATAATACAGATATTTATATACATAAAGTGATCATCCTTAAAAATAATAAAACCCAACCATAAAGCCGCATGAGAACCACAGTTATTTCCTACTCTATTTCTAAAAGAGCACTGTGGTGTTGGTTCAGCCTACGTTCTCCCTTCTGTTGCTCCAAATTCTTGTCTTGGGTGTCCGAGAACTTCCCCAGGCTTAGCAGGGGAAGATGAGAGTCTGCTTTTTCCCACCTACAGATTCCTCGTCCTCTTCCCTTCAGCACTGACAGCTTTGCTACCGCTCCACTCCTTCGGGCTTCAGTAACAAGGGTAACACACTATCACTTCTCAGGCTTTCACACCTAACATTTCAGCTTTTTCTAGGATATCGTCACCTGTGATTTATTATTATTTTTTTTAAGTGTTGAACCTTGCAAAAAATAAATTTTATTTTCTCATTAGTCTTTTCTCATACTTCTTTCTTAAATGCAGAGATACGCCTTTTCTCTTTCCACTGCCAGATTCAATATTTCTTACCTTCACGTTCAAAGTGGCAAACCCCCTCTACCTCTCCTAGAAGACACCTTGCTGCTACCTCTTCTACCCCTTCTTCCAGTCCCGTCTTCAGTTGTGTTTCAACTGTTGCCTGTGTCTGCCAACACATCCCTTCGCGGGCAAGTATCTCCTCTCTCTTCTTTGTCTTCAAGTCCACTTTTTAAAACCTAACTTTCTTTACTCAGCTCTCTCCTCAGTCACTGCTGTTCTAGCTGATACGGATCTTCTCTTCCCTTTGCCTCACTCTCCAACTTTAATGCTCTGATCTTTCAAACATCTTGTCCTTTGCCTTTTTTTGTATCATCTAATCTTTACCATTATCTCACCTATTATGATTTAGGACTTGCACGCTATAGGTAGCAACAACCTCCCTCTCTCTCCCTTCTTGCTGTGCTATGCAAAAAGGATATATTAATATACAAGATAAGCAAATGCTCGGCAGCCACACTGTGCTAAAAGGTTGCTGTGAAACTTCCTTCAAAAACTGTGACCGTTTTACACAACATATTTCCTCACAGACAGAACACAGCCCCTATAGAACAACATTTCTACAAGCTGCCATTACAGCCAGACTTGCTCTGTAACATGTAACAACTCACTTAACTGCTCTATTTTATGTTTACTTTATCATTTTACAAATGCAGGTGATATGGACCCTTTGCCAACAGGTAACATTCAGCACGTGCAAAGTCACCCACATCAATAAGAACCACCTACGTGACCTAGAAGGGAATGGACTAAAAAGTCCCTCCTGTACAGCCCAGATTCTGCAGGATGCCAAATGCTAAGCTCTTGTATCATCCCCAAAACAGGAGGCAAATGGAAATAAAGAAAGGAAGAACAAGATCCCTGTCTTTCTATAACCAAACAATATTAGCAGAGATCGTTCGGTCAATAAAACCTACTCGAGTTTATTGAGCTCAATCTTTTTTTCAGGAGCATGTAGGAGAGGAGAACGATCTTGTTTCACCCTCCTTTACCCTGTTCTCAAGAACCACGCCAATATTTTCTTGTGCTTCATCCTAAAAACCAAATTGCAGTTTATGGTGACAGTCTCCAAATCTTCTTGGTCCCATGCTCCATGCATCTACCTCCTCTATTAACCACAGAATTTTCTGCCGGCCAGCTGGAACTAATCATCACAATTTGAGGCTTTTGTTTAGAGGACTATCTACAGCACTAAAATATAGAGGTTTGGAAAAAAACCCCACCCTGAAACAGTTCTTATGCAGAGGACAAGATATAGAATAGTCTATAATAGATTATATAAAAGCCAGCCAATTCTTATCTGGAGCAAAGGAAGACAGGGATACTCCCCCACCGCAGAGAAACCCAGACAAGATGACGAGGGGGGATAGGTTCTCACCTAAGTGATTTTTCATGGAGCCAGCGGGGGTCCCTTGTCATGCCATTTCTGGCTTTGGGACTAGGTTGCTAAGCACTGATGGTCCCAAATGGTTCTGCAGTACACTAAACTTAATTTGACAAGGCTTATTAGCACTGGCTTTGAGCCTGACAGACCCAAGCTGTCTCTAATGCTCAACATGCTCAAATTCGTACGATGCTCTCCAACACTGTAGCAATGGGAACAGCAATGCCAAGAGACCTGATCTGGCTCCGTGTTGAGCTCGCTAAGGTTTGGCGGGCTTTACTGGCTTAGGACTGTGCCACATGGAAGCAAATACACTTGCTTTCACACCCCCTTTAATGGGCTTGGAGGACACGGATTTGCTCCAGCGTTCTAAACCAATACATCTGGCTGGACGTGAGCTGGCTCTTCACAGTTCAGCTCACGCGCGTCTCTGCTCACGGCACCGTGAGTCTACAAAGCAGATAACCGCCCACAGGGGGAAAGAGGATGGTAGAAGGCTTCCCTCTAAGCTCTGCTGTATCTCTATTTAATGAGCAAGGTTAAATCTTCATTTAGGGTGCCTTTTTTTCCCCTCTTTTTTCCCACCCCCCAAATCTGCTCATCTGTGATGGCCACCTTACAGACGCTACAATATAGACATGGACACCTGTAACTGAAAGATACTTTTGAAAAAAGTAAGACTAGACATCACCTGGTTGAGTGTTTGAACTGACTGGACAGCCTTGCCTCTGCCACCCTCCTGAACCTAAAGTACCCAACCACAAACACCAGTTCCCACACTCTGGAGAATGGCTGTAAGCCATGGGAAGAGGAAAACATTAAAATGCAAAGGACGAAGACTGCCATATCTTTAAAAACCAAAACAAAAAAAGAACACCACCACAACCGAAAACCACCAAAAAAACCCCTCCAAAACACTGCAATGTATGCATTTTTCCTAAAACACAGAAGAGCTGGAGAAGGGTTGTCTCCTTCAACACTGCAAGCAATTGCGTGAACACCCTCTCTATGAAGACACTTACGTCCTTGCCTTAGTATCTTTACTGTAAGATAATAAAGAGCTCTGTAAGCATGCACGCTTAACAAAAGCAAGCCATAAGCATAATCCTCATTTTTCTCCTGTGAGGAAAACCACTGGGGATGCCTAGCTATGACTGATGCACTAGGTCTCATGAGCAGGGGGGAGAGTCCCACTCACTCCACCCTCCTGAATGAGCAACCAGAATAATGTCAGAGCCCCAGAGGAGGCATCGCAGAGCAAACACGGCTTCCCCGCGCTCTCCACAAGCCCTGACCCAGCACGTGCCCTCTGCACGCCTCTGGTTATAACCAGATCCGACTTCTATAAGCAACCTACAGCGTGCATCCAGCTATCCAACAGAACAACGCCGCGCCTTCATTGAGCATAATGACTTACAGTGACTTTTAGCTACAACGCCTTGGAATTTGTTACAGACTCCAGTCCTGAATGAAATTCAGTTCTTAGGATACACTTGTGGAACATGAAATCATAGTAATTGTCAAAATTTCCTCAATTATTTATACTCTAGACAGCTGCTGTGGCTACAGCAAGAATAGCAACCCACCTCTTCAAAGTAGCAATGATAAATCTTTTAGATGGCTTGCTTTTTACGGAGCGCTCGCTCCACGGGTTGAAGCAAGATTGATAACTTCCAAGAAAAAACAAAAAGCCAAAACAGAACAGCAGAACGCAGTGTGGTTTCTGACTTCACATGGCAAACTCCCATCAAATCTCTACTCTTTCGTTTAACTATGTGAGTGGCTGTGCTCAAGGTGCAGTTGGGGAGGTAGGGGCAGTTGGGAACAGAGCCATAAAAATGAAAAACATTAAAATAGTGTCACACACAGAATGGATATTCGTGTATCCCAAAGTGAGCATTTGCAATGCAACGGGGAGATTTTAGAATGCGTATTGTAAAATGAGTTTTTTCTCGAGATACATGAGGAAATAACTTTCTTTAAAATACCATAAATTTTAAACAACCCTTTCCTAGGATGCATTTTAAAAATCAGTTTCTTATTTATTTCTTAAAGTTCTGCCTATAATTTTAGCTTCACCAATATTCGCAGCAGACACACTCGAGGTACTATATGCTTTTAATTTTACTGCACTCATTTCTTTTTCTTCAGTTTTAAATATTACATACAAGCAAGACACAAAACAACTTCCTTTTACAAATTAAAACTTACCAGTCAAAACCAAGTTGCATAAATAAAACATCTTGAAATTTACAATTTGAAATTTTTTCATTTAGTGTGTTTGCTCATTTATTTTATTTTCAAAGGATGCAGGAACTCCTAAACCAACTTTAAGATAAATACCTAATTCTGCTTTTTCAATACTACTCTCTATACAGAGGGACAAAGTTTTATTTTTGTACACTCCTGTTTAACGATGTGATATTTCAGAAATATAAAATTCCAATGTAAGAATAATATCAATTGTAAGTACGCGATAAATGATAAGGCCTAATTCAACTACTGTGGAGTACAATGGGGCAAGAACTGTAATATTAATGTTCTTCAGATTATACCTTTGCTCTCACTACTGTGAAAGACTAATGAAAAATTGTTATTAAAAGTCTCAGACATTGAAGTCACACACTCTCACTGATACTCAACCACATACGCAAGCAACAGCCCACTTCACTACTTACCATTTGAGACCTATTTTTTGGGCAGCCATTGATGTCTTCAATCTTCTCATTTGCTGAAAAGCAAAAAAAGAGGAGATAAAGCCAAAAAAAAAAAAAAACTGTACCAAGGATGTTTATTCTGATTATTTCCAGAGCACTTGCTGCTAGCTACATAAAGGGTTTTCGGATTGTAGTTGTCCACTCAAAGGGAATGTGTGAAACACTGAGACCCATCAAAAAAAAAAAAAAAAAAAGCAGCTGGAGTTTTCTAGCGGGTCATGCCTCCAGAGACAGCTGGGGGCAGAAAACAACTGCTCTGACATCTCGTACAGTGACGGGTAACTCCTTTAAACTACAGAAGAGATTTAAACTCTGGAATCTGAATCACTGCTGGGTGGAAAGGTGAACACTACATATGAATGGATGTTTGCACGTCAACTGATTTGCTTGTAGAGTGAATACAGCTTTTAAATCTAGATGAGAAATTGATGATAACTAATTTTTTTTATTTATTTTTATTTTTCCAAAGTACAATCCACAAGACTACTTTTCAAGCCTCTCGGCCGCAGCTGACATCTAACACAACTTGCAGGACAAGATATAGTTTCAATCTTTAATGTCCCAAGTGCAATAACGAAGTTGTTGAGGTGGTTAAAACATTTGCCTTAGAGCCTTAGGTTGCTTGGTTTCCCATTTCAGTCTTGGACCCTGAAATGCCTTGTGTATGGTAGACTGAAGAACCAAAGTTCGGTTTCCCACCGTTTTTTCACCGTCATAAGGGCAGGTGTTCACATCCCATTTGATGAATTGAACAGATTTGCCCCCCATCAGTCCTTATTATTTTCTGTATTTTCTACACCAGTCCCGTATTCTCAGGACGTTGGTCAGAACTCCATCTCATCTCCTGTCGTTCTTCAGTTAGGCACATCGAATTTGGCACACAATATTCTAACAGCCGTCATAACAATGCCACAGAAGAAACAGAACTGGACTCTTTTGGGGTATTCCCTTTTTCACACATCAAGGAGCCCCAGCACGATTTTATTGCCACAGCGATGCATTTAAGAGTTGATGTTAATATGAAAAAGATTGCAGCTAAATCCACTGCGCTGTTCCCCAGGGTGGTCTATCAGCCTCCACACACACAGAGTATACATTTCTTTCTAAAAGTGTGATCTCAGATTTAATCATACAGAAACGATCTTTTATCTGTTTATTGTCCTCAATTAAAAAAAAAAAAAAAGTCAAAAAAACCCCCACTCATTTTTCCCCTTGTCCTCTAGAACTTCCAAAAATGTCACACGATGTATTTAAAACCAATGTTAGCAAACCAGAAAGCTTATTACCTGGCTCTTTTTAAACTTTTGTATGCAAACTACCCGGACTCACCTACTTGAAAGTGCCTGAACTGTTAGTAACTTGTTTCCAGGATTCTGCTTTTGACTTTTTCTGGTTTGTTTTGGTTTTTTGTTTTTTTTCCTATGCAAATGTAGAACCAAAATATTTACTCAACACTCCTACGCTTTGTGGGTATTGCTACACATTGACAGGCTTTGAGTACAAGCTTGGTTCTCGCTGTACGCTAAAGGTTAACCCCATAAACCCTATAAACTAAGAAATACACCATTCTAGAACATGGAAAAATTAATGGCAAATGAAGATGTAAGCCACCTTAAATTCTTCTGGCAGGAAAAACTTACATCCAACACACCAACTATTTGGGATGTTACCTCTATTTATCCTCTTCCTTTTTTTACACTGTGCTTACATTACCATTCTCACCTAGAAATCATTTCTTTTGTCCTCTTTCTGTCAGCTTGCAAGATGTCATCAGCTATCCTTGTACTCTTCTGATCAGCTTCAGCTGATTTGTAGCTTCTTTATTTCATTACTATCAGTTTCCTGCATTTTGTTGTGCTCTACTTTTTTTTTTCCTTTTTGTTTTTAAACAGCTGCTTTTACTTCCTCTCAAAAGCTACGTTAAACCAAGGCAACTTTCCCTCCCCACTTGTGAACCTGCAGTTCTTTTGTCCACCAGCTGCTGATTCTTCATCATTTCCCAATTACTCACCACTCTTACGCTGTTGGCCTTCTCTGCCACAGGTGATTTAGGAGGTAGATGACCAGAAACAGCTGGTGGGAATCAGAAGAGTAACAAGAACTGGAGTTTCTGCTCCTATCTACCTACCGGTTCGCCTGGTGCGATTTCTGCTTACCCCTGGGCAGGTTTATGCCCTACGTTTTCTCCTTCTAACCCACTCCCAACTCACCTATGGTTCTTGGTTACTCCTTTCACTAGATTAATGCAATTATCACCTCCTCCCTGCTGGTCCAAGTGCTGTGAAGAGCAGGTGGAATAGAGAGCAACCAGAAAAGCCGGCGGTGGGGCAAACTGGCAGCCGGGTTGAACTTTAACTCCTACACCTCTTTTGAAACCAGCAGGGCAAGACCTCAGCAACTCAACCTAAGCTGGGGAGATGCATCAAAGTGGACCAACAGGGATATCTGGCACTTTTGCAGGAATCTGCCTAATTCACCAGGCAATCGTGTTGATGGCCATTCCTCGGCCATAAACTGGACCCTATCTTTGACCCTTCCACCTAGCTCCCGGGAAGAGTGCTTGCAGCAGGTACAAGGTAAGTTGCCTTTCTTGCGGAGATGACTGGAAAGAAAGAGATAGCAGTGAAGGAGATAACAGCGTGGTGTGCCCACGGGCAGTGTGGTGGTGCAGGTCATAGCACAAGTCACCAACTGCTACGGGATCTTGGAAACGCGTCCAATTCACAGCTGCAGAAGCACAGCTTTCTGGCCAAGGTCAATGGGCAACTCACAGCTTCTGTTTCTGTTTGCCCCGTAGGAATCAGTTAGCAGAAACCAGAAGTCACAGGCGATCGTAAAGGCTTTCAATTCTACATCAGCATTGAGCAAGATGTGAATTCACAACCACAGATGTGAAATGCAGAGGATTTTTGCCAAACTGACTGCAAGTCCTAAGAGCTTCCCCCCATCACCTTTCTTATTTTTTTCACTATGAATATAGCGAATTTGCTTCAAATGCTTTTAAGTGTTTACAAATTTTCCCATTTACACAGAGACTGAAGGTTGTACTAAGGCAGACAGAAGAAACCAGCTGTGGTCTCTAATGAAAGTAGCAGTGACTGACGTTGTGCTTTCATTAGCTGGATCTGAATCAAAGCTTGGAAAATGGTACCTAAAAGAGTATTTGGGTTTATGTATTTTAACAGGACTCATAATATGAAACCGCAAGGCAAAATGATATGAAAGCATAAGTGAAAAGGAACCTCTAGCATTCAAAAGATGCAAAGAATACTTTAAATCTGTTGGCCAGTCAGCTGTCAGTGTCCCATTTATATAGGTACCAGTACGTGTCCCTGGTGAAAAAAAATTCTTCAGCAAATGACATTCCAGCAAGTGCATGAAAAATTATAATCAGAACAAATCAAAAGTGTTTCAATAAGCATTATATAGGACAAAATTGGCTATGTATGGATGGTTAGACCATCCATACAAAAAATAAGTCCACGCACTTCATAATAATGAATTAATCCTTCTCTTACAACCTTAGCAGCTATTCTGCATTATTCAGTACTTTGGGCATACCTTGGACATGAGATTACTTCTCTTGAACGTATGAATGAATACTGTTCAACAGAGTTCCTACATTTGCGTAGGAGTTGTCACCTGCAGCTTTTAACCGAACAGCCACTCAAATATTAGTAAAACGAACCTTTGTGTAACGTCCCACCCAAACTACGACAGGAGTTATCACTGGACAGTACTGCTAGGCTTGATCCCAAGGTTCTGTAACCTTCCCCTGTGAATGTAATAGTACAATTTCCATGACAGCAGACAAAAGCTATACTGAGGTAAGTCACAGTATGAATTTGTTCTGGAATAGTTATCTGGAGTAATTGCAAATTACTTTTAAAATTACAGCAAAGAGCTATTCTGCAATTAATTTCAATCAGAACGCAAGTTTTGAAGAATATTTAGATATATATGTAAGATAGGCTATCCTGGCATACCCAAAGCACCTACACTAAACAATGTGCCCGTCACCTCCTATAACGGTGTGCTGATTGCCCAGCACAACACTGATGCGCACATTTTACTTCTTATTGAAACGGCTTCTATTTAGCTGAATAAGTATTTAACACTAACACAATGTCTGCATCCCTAATGAAAAAGGCACAGCTTTTGTATCTGACCGGACTTTGGTTGTATCCTACCAAGTAAAATATTCCATAAAATAACCCAGGCATCATCAGTAGGACAAGCACTATCAGAATGGGTTAAAGTTTAATTTTAGCATCAATTCTAAGTCCTGAAAATTGACGGTTCTCACAGGGAACCAACCAACAATTCTATACACTAACAAATTCCAGAGCACGCACAGACCCAGTATTTCTGCCTTTATGAACTTAAATATAGCTACTATGTTTATATGGCATTACTAAGGCATGTATTACTTATGGATTCTTTTATAGACTCGTAAATTTTGCACTGAAATAAAACAGATGCATTTTAATTGACTTGCAAATACAAAAAGCTGTCATCATATAATGCTTCTATATTATTATTAGCAGTTTTGAAGTCTGAAGATTATCTCCTCTGAAGTCAAATGAAGTGATGTTTAGTTTCAGGTCTTTTTAGATTTGCTCTTTGTTTGGATGCTAAGGTAAAAGAACGACCTAGTGATTGCTAATTTTAAAATTTTCTTTTCCTAAATATGCAGCTATTCCACTTAAGAAAGGTAAGCAGAAAGCACTGCGGTCACTGTCTCTGTACGATCATTAACTCTTATGGAGCCTTCATAAAAAAAAAAATAATAATAGTAATCACATTAATTCTTTTTCCAGCTTTGGATATTAAGTATATTTCAAGATTCAACATCTGTGATGTAATTTCAGGTGGTGAACACAAGAAAAACTGTATCACTAATAATTAGACCTGAATCAATTTTGATGCCTTTGGATAATCTCCAGATACCCCAGGCACAAAAAGGAGGAAGGATCTTCAGGGCTGCTTTTACACATCGCTTTTACACATAGCACACCATAACATAACAAAGAAAAAAAACCTCTCCTGCACTGCATATAGCAGCTTTCTTAGTACGCAGTCTTATTTGTTAGAAAAAAAGCTTGTATTTTGCAGGCTACAGCTAAAGCTGTTTCTAGGCGTGAAAATTATCACCATCTTTGTGACAATGAGATGCAGCGTGGGGAGGGCCATCCACAGCAGACACAAATGACTTTTTCTTCACTATTGATTTGGAGGATTCAACCGAGTATGTTTAAAGATGAACTTTGCTTCCCGTGGAAAACCTTCTCCGAAAATTAATCCTTCACCCTCTACTTTAACTTTTGAAAGCTTGCAGACCTGATCTTAAATATTAGCCAAAAAGCAGCTCTGAGAATGGCAAAAAAAAAAAAAAAGCAAAGGTGAATCAAAGCAAAATGCAGTAAGCAATATAATTTCTGTGTATTTTAGAGGGAGTAATTTGAATTTCATAAAACACTTCAGAAGTCAATGCTCAAACAACTACATTTAAATATTTGGTACAACCAGGTTCGTATTTTGGTGGTGATATTCTTACATACGTGTTCTTACGCAAAGGTTTTTTACAACAGCATTAATAGAGGGCAGCTAGATACGCGTGAAAGGAATCGACACCTAATTGCTCCTGGGTTTCCAAAGATTTTCCCTAATACGGGAAACAGATAAAGGATAAGATGTTGTTTATAGCGAATACCTGCCCATACACAATCAATCCATGGCATGGTTTTATACATCCGTAGCTGCACGGCAGGGCTGTAGAACGCTACTGAGATATAATGCCGCTCTACAACACAAAGTCTTTTTTGATGTGCTCCAGTGCAGCTCCAGTAGAGTCACTGGAACGGTGCTTCCCAATTTCATCCGAAAACAGGGCTTGCATATTTGTACCTTAAATCAAGGAACTGGCTCGTTTACAGCATCTCAAACACATACCAACAGGCATGCACTGATGTCTTGTTGCTTCACTGCTGTCGTCTTAATTTGCATCTCAAATCTGTCAGCTTGCTTCTAACAATAGTTGTCCTAATTCCCATTAGCAGGCTTTCTGATTCCATCAATCTCCATTGGCCCATGCATGTGTTTTGTGGCATCCCAAGTACCAGATGGATGAGCCTCTGAAGGAACTAATGAAGGATCCAGGCCCAAGGGAAGAAGGAGAATATGTAGCTTTACATGGGGCCAATGGAGAAAATTATTTAGAACCTTCATTATCTGTGAATATTAGTGCAAACTGAGGGCATTAAAAAGGCTTTGTACAACTGAGCCTCTATTTGAGATTTGTCCTAATGATGACGTTCCTCAGTTGAAAACTCATTATGAAAGATTTCTTTTTTTCTGCCACATGAAAATTAGAGCCTTCTCCTTTCCTAGCTGCGCATATGGGTTTTCCAAATCCAACTGGAAGCAGGAGGTTCAACACAGCAGACCAGTATCACTGTGAATTATGTTCAGATCAATCCCCAGAAGGTATCAGAAAGAGAGACACTGAAGGCTAACAGCATCCTAGCAGAAAAAAATCCCTCATCAGTTGCTTTTTTAACATTCAACTGTGCGGAGCGATATTGCTGCGTCAGGAGATCTTATCAGCAACATCAAATATTTTTCCATTATGCTTTTAGACAAGACTTTATTGAACTAATTAGCAAAGTCTCTGAAGGAAAATTATCTACATAATTCCATGCAGTTTGATGGATTTCTCCCACCCCCCGTGTTTACGTAGCAGATAAAGACTGAATTTCTGAACGAGCTGGTTGACATCTGGTACAAAAAGAGAAAGTCACTCACCTACAACCTGGATTATTTCAGCTAATAACACTCCATCAGTCACATCTTGCTGTAGATCCTTTATCAACCTCTTGTGACCAGATTTTGCTAGATAGTGATTAGCCCAATCCGTATAAATCTGTTCGGAGAAAGATAAACAAAAAGAATTTGTTAGTCATAACATCAACCTCAAAAATGAGAGCTCTTTGTTTCTCTCAGTAGCCGAGGAGCTGATTAAGATCACTGCTTTTTTTGCTGTTTGAAACAAGCCAACGACATTAAAATTCAAGGCATTGTGCAGATCAAGCATTTGGCTTTTCCTATTCGGATATCTGACAGCAAAGCGCACAGAAAAGGACAGTAAACTCCTGAACGTGTAACAGCTTCAATGGATCATCCGGCAGTAAAACTACACGTCTACGGCAGTAACAAGTGTGTAGAAGAGATTTCAACTTCCACCCAAGTATTTTTTCTTTTTTTTTGCATTTTTCCTTTGACATTCCTTCTTTATATCTGTCACTGAGAGATTTTAAAGATTCTTTTCCAAGAACCACCTCTGGTAGATATTAGCCATATAGCAATTTCATTTTGAGGAAGCCCCTTTGTTATATTACCCGACAAGCCTTTAAGGGTCTTAAAAATCTACCAACAAGTTCTATCTCACAGGTTAAATAGGCTTATTAAATTGATTTTAATCTCTCATGCAACCTTCCAACTGTTGGGATTTATTTTAAAACTTATCTGAAAACTAAGCAAACAAAGCAGTCAAAATCTCTCTTTAATTTGCATTAAGTACTGCTCACCACATGCTAGCACAACTTATCCGAGATCACCACAAAACTTCTATTTTCACGCTAGGTTATCAAAAAGAAGGAAAAATACTTGATTGGGAATATCTGCTTATGAAGTAAATAACATTTCTTGTTCTTCGTATAGAACAAAATTTCAGGGAAGACTTTTTTTTTTTAAATATATGATCTATTTATATTCCAAAGAAATAAAGTAAAAACAACTAAATATCAAGATTTTACCTTTTAAATACCCATATATATATGAAGGCTCAGCCCTACTCTCAAGAATGCCTAGCATATGAGAAATTCAGTCCCCTCAGTTCAGTCTAGGAGTAATCAGGGGGACAGTCAACGTTCTTTCCAGAGCGTGACCCATGCCAACCCTCCACAGTCCCTATAACCCACCACGTGCTGCGTTTTTTTTGTTTGTTTTTTAAATCAAACTTTTAAATTAAAGCGCTACGCTGGAGACAAATGCTTCGCACAAGCGTGTGAGACACTGACCGGGAGGGAAACGTCTACACAACAGTATTCAGTCCCTAGAAGTCCATGGAAGCCCTCCCCATGGGTTGCCCAAGAACTACACTTTTCCTTCACAGGTACTGAGAGATGGAAAGAGGAGAGGACAAGGAGAGGGGCCCCAGCCCTCAGGGCTGTGACCACTGGGCTATGAAGCTTCCTACCCTCAGCCTTAAGGAAGCAGATGGAAATGACCACCACTAAAATCAGATGGCGTCTGCTGGCAAAACGTCGTTGAAACAAAACATGGGTTTAGAGCCGCTGCCCTTCCACCGCTCTGCTCCTGAGCCATGTAACCTCCCCATATCATCATATATCCACGCAGATCCTTCAAATTACTGACTAATATCACCGAGCATAGCCATGGCTACTAATTCCAGAAGCATCTTCAGCATAGCACTGAAAATGCAAGGCTTATGTCCTTCTTCATGGGAACCAAAAGCAAACTGCCACATCTAAGAATCAAGTCTTTGCCACACTGGATGGAGGAACCTGAAAATAATACAAGGATTGTAATTTCACGCTTCTCTTACCCTTGCTGATTCAATGTTAATGTGATAAAATGAAGAACGGATACGTTGACTACAGTTATTTTGGTTACATTCAGTTATATTTCAGGGTTTTTGTCAACTTGTAAAACACTACTGGGGCAGCAATGAACAAATCACTCAAAATCTGAAACTTATGTCCCTATTTTCCATCATTTATCCTCTAATTTCATCTTCAGAGCAGCAGGATTTGCATTTCCTACGCCAACAGCATCACAGACTT
The DNA here is from genome assembly GCF_963924245.1 of Chroicocephalus ridibundus. NCBI lineage: Eukaryota > Metazoa > Chordata > Aves > Charadriiformes > Laridae > Chroicocephalus > Chroicocephalus ridibundus. The sequence continues at coordinate 5,023,445 of NC_086287.1, read as the reverse complement.
CAACAGAAAAAACACGGTGGAACACCTCCGTGAAAAAGAAAAAAAAAACAGAGCTGAAAATATCTCAATGCAAAACATCTCAATGAATTAAATGCTGAGTACACGAGTGATTTCCCTAGCTGACCGAAAAAAGAAAAGGGGGAAAAGAAAAAAACCTCCACACTTTGCACAAACCAGACATTGCGTTCCTTAGCTCATTTTACAAGAAAACATTTTCCATGACAGGAAAATATTTTTAAAGATCCAACGACTTCAAGGAACTAGGATTGACTTCACCTATTTTTCTGCCACGCGGTTCCAGCTTGCTTATCTACAAGACAGGTCGAAAACTACTTATTTCACAAGCGCAAGGGTCGACGCACACCCCTACGCCATTACTGCGATTTAGCTGATGAGCAACTGATCCAACACAGTAAGTCAGTTTCTTTGAATGGGAAGGCCGTGATGAATGTCCCAGTTTATCACAGAAGGACCTTCAGCAAATACGGGATTATACTTCGACGCATCAGCCCCAGCCTGGCCCACTGCCATGATGCTGACCCATCATGCAATTAAAGAAGTGCGTGGATCAGCCCTAGAATTAAGACAGCACAGGAACAGAGAACGGGCAGAGCAGACCCCTCCTGGCAGAGCCTGAAATGACAGCATTAACAAGACCTGCCGAGCTAGTTAGGGTTGACTTTCGAGTCACAGACCGGTGTGAGAATGCACGGCTGGCACTGCGGAACTTTTTTCGTAGCTGTTTCTTACTGAACTAATTCCTGCTGCATCCAGGAACACCAGACCTTGTATTCATACCCTGGAAATAAACACAACCGCGTCAAAGAAATCCCTAACTCCCTTAACAAACCCTCCTGGTAAAGGAGACAACTTCAAACACCCCCCACATACCAGCTGTCTGATTCACTGTCTCCAATAACACATGAAGAAACTCCCTCTTGGTAGCAAATTATTCTTGAAACCCCTGCTTTGCGTCCTGAAGTCTATGGCTGTGTTTGGTAGCCAAATTCCAAGCAGGGCTTTTATGCTCATGATAAAATATTCCATTAAATGCATCAATAATGCGTACCAGTATGGAGATAATATTTGTTTCCGGCGTATTTAAGGGTGTGGAATATAATTTCCTGCAACTAGTTGATTAGGAAAGCCTTTTGCAGGAAAACACAAATATAATATATCTGTGCTTCTCTTTTAAAAACCTTATTTCACCACGTTATTTTTCAATATGCATAACACGCAATTTATTATTTTATTTTTTTTAAACTGACTGGGCTCTATATTTACAAGCTCTGAAGCATTCTTATGGATGCAGTATTACCCAGGCTTATTGTAGTAGCTCTTTATGGTCACTGCTCATTTTTATGGCATATATTAAGCTCATTACGGAAACGTTCCAGGATGTTTTCAAAACCTGTTTGTTGCAAGTCTTTGTAACGTACTACACAAATACGATTCCTAATGTTTCTTTTCCTTTTCCATACAAACAAGTGGGAAAAAAAAATTTAAGCGTACAATGGTTGCTATTTCTAGACACATGAAAAACGTTTCAAAGCACATAGTGTTTTCAAGTGTTCAAGACCAGGTAAATAATTGGGAAAACAATAATAAAAGAACTAGGAAAACGCTGCTGACAAAGTTTCCATTCATACGCGCCTCTCTCCGCACATGGATTTTAAGTGTTCCTCAGGTATTTTCAGCAAACATGGTACAAAGTCACATGTTGGAATATTCACATGACAATAACCTGAGCAGTCGCCTAATTAAAAAATACAAAATCTTGCAATATGAAACATTTGACCCACTGCGACCGAACAGATACTGCCATATCGTATGCACCAGAACGGGCTTTTCAGACTTTTCAGTGATTTCAGAGAGTATGAAAATCACTGGAGGCAGTTTCATTATTTTAGTTAACAAAACGCAGCGAACAACATGATTTGGGCATTACCACCAGCAGCAGGTCTTTGTGCCTGAGACCAGGTAGTTTAATATTTAACGCAGGTCTACGTTCTGGCTTCTGTTAAAGGTAGACTCAGCTGTTTGGCAGATTTCCGCCCCCCCCCCCCCCATACGATCTTAGGAATCCAATTAGCTGGAAACAAATGAAAAACAAATGTGAAAGATTTTTCCTGCCTTCCCCCCCCCCCCAGTCCATCAGGTTTGAATTAAGTGTGTTACAGGTAAATATTGATTTTGGAAATACTCAGCACATTATGAGTCACAGCTAAAACGCTATTGCACAAAGTAGCAAGGTTTTTGAGCAAAACACCCAAATTATAAAGCTTTTGAAAGTTGTCTGTGAAGAAAAAGGCCTGAGGATGAGTACGTCTCCCATCAGCAAGAACACTGCGTTTTGAAATTCAGCGGGTTTCTCCCCCTTCCCCTTTCCTTAGCCTTATCCCTTTCCAGCTAGGAGACCTCTGCACTTTCTTGTCACTTCAAGCCTCAATTAACGTTTCTGACCGCGCTAAGAGACCACGTTGTCACCCCCAGAGCACACCTTGGACCACCTACACCCTATTTCCATATTGAATCAGCAGAAAAGGTGCCGATGCAGAATCAAGACCACTCAGGTACCACCAAGCGCTTGGGAAGGGCTGGGGAACACACTGACCAGTACAAAGCAAAAGCCCTGAAGCTTCTATCCCCTTTAAAAGTAATTCATACAGTCTTTTTAACCTCGGAAAAATCAACCAAAAAGCCAAATAAACTCGAGCTTGCCTAGCTAGCCATAACAGTCTGAAGTTGGCATCTCAAACCGCGTTCTTCCTTTCTCCAGGTACCATTCTGGAGGCAATAGGCTGATACCTGGCTGCTCAGACATGCTGATGGGCAGGTTCAACTTGATCTGCTGGCCCAACACAGCATCGTAGGACTATATTCCTCTGCTCCCATAGTCAGTCAAACCCAGGAAACCAAACGTGAATAAAGTCATGAGAGCAACGCATCCAGGAAGACCCTTTAGAGATCATAAAGGATACCCAGTACACCCATAGAGCTGCAATTAGATTAAGGTGCCAGGTATTATCACGTACTCCAGGGTCTCCTTTAAACAGAATTTAGATCCAAACGGGAATGCAAAACCTACCCAATGGTTTTTCTCTCCTCATTGGCATTTTAAAATGCGTTCATTATGAAAAGGAAAGGGTTCACACAAAACTACTTGAAAAGAATTTCCCTCTTCTATGCAAGTTAGCAGAAAATATGCCTGAACCCTATCCTTGTCACTCATTTCCACAAAAAAAACCAAAACAAACCTAATTAGAGTAAATGCCCAAGTATGTTTTCAAACCTTTCTTTTCCTCCCCTGCCATGTCAGTTCCTAACTAATCAGACTCTGATTGTTTTCTTCCGATAATTATCCTGAATCAGGCTCTCGTGAATTTTCTAACAGCTGAAGAGTATCTTTTTGACATCATGTAGCATAATTAGAGCAGAGGAAGGCTTTTTCCATGATTGAATAGCAGGGTTAGTCACACGGATGAACTCCGCCAGAACACCCGTTACAATGCAACGCCTGTGCTGCTGCGAACCAAACCACGCTGCCTACTGAAGGTCACCGGCAAAAAATACCCACCCAGAAACCTAAAAATAGACAAAACGTATTGATTTGATCCTAACGGGAATGCCCACAGTTCTTACAATGCTACGTGGGGGGCAAGAAAGCCCACCAGATACTCACTGCTGTCTCATATAAGGGGGTTTACCCAGGCAGACTCATGAAACCACAATTTGTGACTGGTAGCATTAATTGCAGTCTCATGCTGACCCACCCTGCGCTCCAATACAATGATCTTATTAATAGGTACCACACTGCAAAGCGCAGAGGTGAATAGCTAAAAGCCAAAGGCTTAGCTGAAAAACTCCTCCCTCGGAAGCACCTCTGCCTCCATGGGAGCACCCCGAGGATAACAGCTATTTTGAAAGCGCGTAGATTACGGCCCTGACAATAACACGGCTGATATTTTGCCGAGTGACTGGCAAAAGGACAGCTAAACAGCATATGGTTTAAAAAAAAAAAAAATAAAAAAAATTACCAAGTTTTAACAGCACTTCTCACAGACCTTTTTTTATCAGAGATTTCTTAAAATTTATGGCCTTACTTGCCCGCACGCACTTCTGAAATCCTGTAGGAAGTCTGTACCTGTACATCCGTACCACGACACAAATCCCACTAAAAGGACAGTACTGGCTCTGCTAGACCCATTAAAGCTTTGCACTGCTACCCAAGACTGGGTTTTTTTTTCCGTACGTAAGTTCTTGCAAGAGGAAAAAAGAGGCTAAAAAAGCAGGGCACAGAGTAGAGAGTGTGTCCCCACGTTCCTCCGTGGTAAATAACAGGTATCAGCGGGCTTCGAGGACAGAGTTTGTCTCTGCTCCTTTTCTGTAAGAATAATGCTAAAGGTACATGGAGAGTAGAATATGAAGTAAAAATAAAAATACGCTGTCCTTAGGCACGCCCACGAGTCCTCAGTGATCCCCAGCTCAGAGGGTGAGGTGGACATTCGGGGTGGACTGTTAAGGTGGTCAAGCTGGTGTGGACACATCAGCCTTGGGTCACATCTGTCTCCTCTCAGAGATATTGGAAGCACCTTGAAAGCAAGGATGGGAGCCTGGGGACTTGTTTACTCCACCCTACCAGCACCTTGGCACCAGGACTAGCAAAAAGGGAGGAAACCACCAGAAACTCCACGTTTGTGGTGATGACGGGACGGATTGCAGGTGGGCTCCTTCTGATAGGTAAAATGACCTTCCTGAAATGAATGCATACATTTGCAAACCCCCCCCAAAACAGTTGTCACAATAATTTGCTACTAATTAGTATTTAATATGATACCAGTAAAATACCATCAATTATGTAAAGTGCTGGAATTTTCCAAGTATCCTCCACTATTGCGGCTGTAACAAACTGACGTCTTCGTTGCCACTTCTCTGGGGAGCCAGAGGTAACTCTGCTTTTTTAATTATTTATTAAGTGGAACTCAATGAAATGATTTATTCTACTCACGTGTGCAAGCGCTTGTTGGAACAGCTTTAAATTATTACTCAGTTGGTGGGAGGTATTCCGCTGAATATTACATTTTACTGGACGCTTCCGTCCATTAACTACCCTTTAGAAGTTAAATAGAGAAATGGGTAATTTAAACAAATACCACCGGGACTATTTATTTCTCTCTCTTTAAAGCCTTATTCCCGGCTGGGGAGAGCTATTCTCATGCAGATGACCGCTATTCAAGAGCGACGGGCTGACTCGCAGCACACACGGCCAAGCATGGGTGTAGGTTTTCGCACCCCTGCAAACCTTCCCAGCAGCAGAACGAGACGATCTTGAAGGTCCCTTCCAACCCCAACCATTCTCTAACAGAGCCTGAGACTGTCCACGCTGCCCCCGACTCTGCATCAAGCAAATCTTTGGTGGGTGCTAAACAAGTAACAGGCTTTCAAACGCCTAACCGTCACCTTTCCTACCCTAACCCTGCTGAATATTTTACTCCGCTTCATACGAAAGAGGAGAAAAGAGAATTTTTTTTTTTTTTTCTCCCCAATTGCATGGTTTCTGAGCCCCGTTACTGACAGGCGCTGCCTATACAGAGGGATAAATATTTCATCGCAAAGCAACATTTTCCTACGTACCAGCTAGAAGGTGAAGCAAGGCCAGCAATTGTGCTGGTGGCCGGCAAGCTCTGCTCTCCATGCTCCCATTATACACTTTTCCCCAGATACAAATCCCCGTCAAGCTGGAACCACACACTACGCCAAGCAGGTGGCCGCTCTCTTATTCCCCCTTGCAAAATGTTTTAAATCCTGAATAGAAATGAGATGACATTCACACCTGCATCAATTTCTTTGCATATCCAAAAGTGAAATAGAGTTTAGTTTGCTGAGTTGATCAGCAAAACCCATTCCAAGTCCTGTTTGGCCACGGTGAATCAACTGATTTGATTTCACGCCAACAGACTATAATCGACCTCAGAGAACAAGAGAAGCAAATGAACTATTTTTTATAGCGTTTTCTAAAAAGGCACCTAAAGCGCACAACAAAACAATTTCCAATCTCACAGTTCTCGTACATGAAATACACCCATTTACATCTACTACCACACACGAATAGCAACAGAAAAGGGCTTATCTGAAAAGGTGACACGTTTCTACTCCGAAGAGAAACGACAGAAAATCTTAAGGAGTTGCAGAAGAAAGGGGAAAAAAAAAAGTAAAAAAAGAAAAAAAAAAATCACTTCTGAGGCTGATGTTAGTTACTGTTCAGCAGTGCCGCTGCCATTATCAAGGAGCCGAGAGCTGCTTACTGTTTTGTAATGGTCAAAGGAAAATTTACTTCTCCCACGAGCAGGGACCTGAAAGTTAGTACTACTTATTGGCATATTTAACATGAACTTATGCTGCTCGAGACCAGCTTGCTCTTCCTTCCCGAGGCATCTACAAGTTAAAGATGATATATACGCTGGCATGTGAAGCCTGGGCAGTTAATTTTAGCTGAAGTCACGCATGCACGGTGCTCAGATTTCTTACGCTGTCACATATTACAGCTCCCACCCCTCCTGCAACTCTTCCCTTACATGCCCACTGCTCACTGCTCTTACTGCTGTCTCCAACACAGTTTCGGTGTTTGACATCCATTTCAAACAAGATCAATATAGTTTTATATGCACTGAACAACTCATGGACTCATAGAACAGTCAGAGTTGGACGGGACCTTAAAGATCATCTAGTTCCAACCCCCCTGCCATGAAGCTATTCACAGCAAGCATAAAGCCTGTCTAGTCCTTTGTGTTAGATGCCAGGTCAGTAGGTCAAGGGAGGTGATTCTGTCCCTCTACTCTGCTCTGGTGAGACCCCACCTGCAGTACTGCATCCAGCTCTGGAGCCCCCAACACAAGAAGGACGCGGACCTGTTGGAGTGAGTCCAGAGGAGGCCACAGGCCACAAAGATGACCAGAGGGCTGGAGCCCCTCTGCTGTAAGGACAGGCTGAGAGAGTTGGGGCTTTCGGCCTGGAGAAGAGAAGGCTCCGGGGAGACCTTAGAGCCCCTTCCAGTACCTGAAGGGGGCCTACAGGAAGGATGGGGAGGGACTCTTTATCAGGGAGTGGAGCGATAGGACGAGGAGGTAGATTTAGACTACACATAAAGAAGACATTTTTTACACTGAGGGTGGTGAAACACTGGCCCAGGTTGCCCAGAGAGGTGGTAGACTCCCCATCCCTGGAAACATTCGAGGTCAGGTTGGTCGGGGCTCTGAGCAACCTGATCTAGTTGAAGATGTCCCTGCTCATTGCAGGAAGTTGGACTTGCCAACCTTTAGAAGTCCCTTCCAACCCAAACTATGCTATGACTCTATGCTGTAGCTATTAATAGAAAACTACTAAAAATTCTTTGTGGTTTTTTGTTTGTTGTTGTTTCAGATTTTTTACACATTCAGAAGACCACCTACCCGCCACAGAGACAACCCCCTGCATCTAAGTGCTCCTAGTGTCTGTGAAGACTTACACTCTGAACACAAATCCAAAATTTTGCATGCCACCCCTATACTTGTAACAGGCCAAACAAAAGCCCAGATATATACTTTTTATGAAACGTGGAGCATTCACAATATTGGCTCAAACATTTGAAGGTTGTATGTGTCACAAATGGAAGCTAAAAAGCATGATGCTGAACTAGACCTAAAGAGGATACCTGCACAACCTGCCCTGAGCAAGGCTTAGTACAGACGGCAATGGGCGCCTGTCCTCTGGCAGGACCCCACGACATGCAAGTCACCCCAGATCCCAGAGTCTGACCACGTTGCTGGCACTCCTTAAAAATACAGAGAACTGGCCCTTGTGAATGGCTTTGCTTGATTTTTTTCTATTAAAGAAAATAACCTTGTCTATGTTGACAAGGTGAGAAGCGATGACTGCTTCACCTCCCCTCTTGCCAAGTTAAGGGACAGATGTCTGACATTTGAACTGTTTATTTTTCAAAAGGCACACTTCTGGCAAAGTACAATCTATATGGGTCTTTTAACCACTCCATGAAAAGTAAATAAGTCGGTAGCCACGCTGTCTCCACGTCAGCTCTGCCCTCCAGCAAAGCCCACTCACCGCCAGCCAAGGTGTGGGTGTGTTTTGGGGAGGTGGGGGACGAACAGGGCTTTGATGGAGTTTGAGGAGAACATAATGTACTACCCAAGACATGAAGTAGCTGCTTTATCTACACAGCATCAGGTGCCGGGCCTCTGATGTGCCCAGGAACACCCGACTGCGCCGCAAGCAAGAACTCTGCTAATGCAAAGACAGACTCTGATGAACTAGAAAGACAGGGGACAGTTTGCACGTGGTCCCCCCAGAAACCCTGACCATCAAGGAAGGGAGAGAGATCTAACTTCAGGCAGCTACAGTATCAAATATAGCTTTCTGCTATACTCATATATATAGCATCCAATACTCAACGTGGCCAGTTCCCAAAACTCAGTGTACTTTCAGCACGCGTGGCTTGTGACGGCAAATAAGTCTTCTGAACTTTTCTAATGAAGACAGACTCGTTTTCTCTATTTGGAAAAGGCGTAAAGGATGGTTCCAAACAACTGCTCTAATTTCATTGGTATTTTTCACCTGGGGGCACAAATCTGTACGGCTTCGGTATCATCTCCTCTGGGCAGCCAGCCACCGCCACAGGCAGGATCAAACAAACCCTCACTGCTGTATTGGACTCCGAGGAAAAAAGGGCAAGGAAAATACCCCAAGAGATAATAACAATCTGAGGAGGGCTGGAAATGAAACCTGACTTGCCATGTAGCATCTTAAGCACAAACTCATTCCTCTATTCCATTTTCTCTTGATTGCTTAGAGGATTAATTCACCAAAACAGCATTCACAGTTGGGAAGCAATTCCAAATGAAAGTAAAATTGGTCTCAAAGGCGCATGACTTTGAACCATTTCAATTCCTATCGATGTGTGAAGATGAAAGTTATCTGATCCAAACAGTGAGGCCAGAAACATTACAAAGGCCTTTCTTAATTTTTAACAAAAGCAATTCGCTGTGAGGATTAGGGAATTACAGAAATTGGCCTTTGTCTCGCCCAAGAGACCAAATCCTACCCCTCTGTTAGCCAAGAAGGACAAGACAGCATTCCCTTTGGGTCCGCTTAGTGCTTGATTGAAAAAAACCGAGCCTTCAAACCCAGGGGCTGGGTAGGTTCAGTCCATACCAACACTGTGAAGTCACCAGCAAACTATCCTCTGCTCCTGCGAACAGGATGTCTAGTGCCACTCAAAAAACAATGAATCATCTGCACTGCCCTTCTCACTCGGTAAAATGTAATTTAGTTCAGCGTCCAAGACTTTTCACAAGAGGCAACGCTTCTGAAGTTGCCAAAAGGTGGTGAGAAGTAGCGCTCTCTAACACAGGGGAGGACATAAAGCAAGATGCAACCAAGACATGGACGAAAAATCAGTGCAACTGAGTTAGGAACCTGTAACACAAGACGAATGCAAAATCTGGAGCCAGAAGGAACAAAAGAAGGAGAAAACAGGACTCAAGCTTGAGGAAGCACTTGAGCACGCGCTTGCTTCAAGCACGCACTCAAATCTCAACTATTTAGCACACATTTAACTCTTCTGAACCGGAATGCTGTACTGAAGTTGGTCGTTAGAGAATTACATATTAATTCCATTATTTCTAAAGATCATTGACGGTAAGAGCAAGAATGAGAAGGGGCCAAATCTGAAAAGTTTTTGAATATCCTACCCATGCTTCTATTTCTAATGCTCTTCTAATGCTCCTGCTCTGGGGCACTGTCAGAAACGGGACAGTTGGCTAGACAAATCTTAGGTGTGACCTACTTTTGAGAGACCTATTTTTATTTTAAGCTGCATTTTTAAGATAGTGAAAAATACTTTGTGACAGCTGAGCATTAATTTGCGTGGCAAAGACGCAACCCCAAAGACGCAGAAAAAGCCTGGGAGTCTCAGAAGGGTTCAGCATCTCAATTAGAGGCAGATTATCACAAGAACTCAACTTCAACACAGCCCTCAAAATAAACAGACAAATTTTCAGACTCTTTCTAAAAAAAACTAAAAAAGCACTAGATTTCCAGCACTTTAAAATCTGATCTTCACTTCTGGATGCGGAAGAGGGGAAAAAAGGAATATGTTTGCAGACAGATGGGGACACGCAGCCCACACAGGTGTCCGACCCTAAACGTTTTCCTAATAAGATCTTGCATTTGAAAATTCTAACAACCGTTTATCCATAGGTGGCAGCATTTCTGGTTTTGTTACGTCACGTGCTATATTCCTAGCCATACCAGAAATCAGGCGACGGCAGAAAGCTTTCTGCATACCCTGGTATCACCAGGGGTTTGCCGTATTTCACGCAAAATAATAAGGTGGTCTCCATCACTTGTTCCTGTTAAACGGTTACCACGGCATCCAAGTTCTGGGTTGGTTTTTTTTTTTTCCAAGACAAAAAAAAAAATTAAAGTGCTGAATTAATTTCCACAAACATAACAAACTTAACGTAGTCATCTTGCAGTTGGCCATCTGTTTCACAGATACAAATCTAACTGAATCTTCTCCTGACTGATGACTTTCTAAATTAAATTGCCTACGCTGACCCTGCTTTCAGCTTGGTTCCTCCAGCTTCCGCTTAAAGGGTTTGGAGCGTTCTCTGTATAATGATCTATATGCCAATTATATAGTTAGAAGACAGTTGGTAAGGGTTAAAGCCGCACATTTGGCACCAGATCTGACTCAAACGTGCAGAGAAGGGCAGCATCCCCATTTTGTCCCCATCTACGGTGCGGACCAAGGCAATCTAGGAAAAAGAAGTACTAAAGTAGAGAGGTTATAGTGAAAACTCCCTAGTTCCCCTTTCTCCACTATAGCCTGTGTCACAAAACCAGCTTTTCAGCCAAATGTATTTGTATATTTGTGAAGAATTTAAGAAATACCCCTCCTAAAGGGAAACAGCTCGCCTCTGTGAGTAATGAGAGCTCACGGCTATTTAAAAGGATGAGTATTTTCATCCCTAAAGGCCATTTACAGACATGCTGGCCAAGAACCCAGTTACCAATTTACCGTCTTTGGGATGAAGAACAACCTTCTGCATGATACGAGAGGAAAATTCTGCTTCTTCATTCCCCGCTGACCTTCTGCATCGTTGGGGAAGGAGGGAGGGGGGAGGCTCGCTGCCATCAAAGGCACTGCTGGAGGCGGGATGCTGGACTCATAGGCTCAGTAGACCATCGGCCAGATCTGCGATGGCAAATCTGATGCTCCTAATTAGAGAGGTTCACTGAAGTGACACCAGCCTATGCTTTCATTAATCCGGCAATTAAAATCAATGCTGTAGGGTTTTACTAAAATTCCCGATAGCGAACCTCTAACATAGCCTTCTACAAAAGGGGGAAAAAAAAAAAAATCCAGTAAAGTAAAATTTATAGCAGGCTACTGATTAATAATTTAAAACAATATTTTATGGCTGACCAGGAAATGAAAGTACAGGCGCAAGTCCCACAAGCGTAGGAGGTTGAGGCATCTCCTCTTGAGAGCTTCCTGGCACAGCTCGCGGCCACTTAAAGGCCTTCTGCACCTTCCTGAAAAAATCACTCAAGCAAAAGGAAATGATTTTTGCACTGCTTCTGAAGCTTTCTTCAGAAATATATATAGAATGCCCCTTTAATAGTACCGTCACCAGGCAGATCAATTGTAGATTTCATCTATTTTCAACACAAAGGATTTTTAACATAAAGATATTTAATGAGAATTGCTAAGTCTTCAACAGCATGACCTACCAGGCTAAGACTTTATTATTTCAGTTCCTTATCATCTCTGTCGATACATACCTTTTCAAAATGTGGATGGTTGAAATATTTCTATTATTATTAATACTCTTTTAACAAGTATATGGCAGCAAGGAGCTTGATCAAAAGACCTGCAAGCTCTGGAAAATTCAGGAAGCACAAGGCAAGGACAGACGACTACGCTCGCAGGGGCCTCCATCACTCAAACCCCTGTGTAATTCACGCACACCTACATAATCCCTTCCGCAGTTTGAGATCCTGCATTTAGTTTCCCACGTTAAATCCTGCTTCGGCCTGAACACCGACACCTAGGAAAGTGTTACTCCAGCAAGCTTATGTTCTTAAAGCTAGCTGACCCGACAGGTTTAATGAGAAGAAAAATAACACAGAATTTAGAGGGAAATCCTGTAACTAGTCCATCGTGCTCATTCTACTGGGGGTCCATAGATACTAAACATTTGACTTTTTTTTTTTTTTTATTTTAAAAACTTTGTAAACTCCTAGTTTTCCTTCAGACAAGAACATTCACTTTGATCCATGCTATAGATATGGTCAAATGTTCGCACGGGATGGAGGTGAAAGCACACCTATGTATGAAACTGAGTATGCCTTAAAGTAACATCAGATAAGAATACTGGCTTAGCTGCAGATAAAATCAGAGCAATTTACTGGTAATCATTCGGGAGGACAGAGCCTGCCCCATAGAAGGAAGGCTTATGGACATCAGCAAAATCAGGGTTTTTTTTTGCCTGGAGCGAGGTTGGAGGAATGTAGAACAAAGAGCATGCGGCTAGGTTTTAAAAAAAAAAAAAAAAAAAAAAAAAAAAAAAAGAAGAAGAAGAAAGGAAGAAAAAAAAGGATGTATGCATGCATATATCCTAAAATCTTAATTCAGAAATTAACCACAGAGGTACCAATATTGGGGGGGAAGCTATCAGGATTGGTTGCCTATTTTCCTGCTAATATTTATAGCATTACTTTCTCCAGTTCTGTGTCATCTACAGTTCAACCCGAGTAATCTCAAAGCTTTAGAAATAGGAAAGGAAAAAAAAAAAAAAGAAAAAAAGAAAGAGTTGCAATAGCTGTTGTAGCAGCACAATGTTGAGATTTTAGGTTACAGGCCATTTTTTTCAAAAGGCAGGCTGAGAGCATTGTCTAAAACTTGGAATTGTAGCAAATCAATTAAAGGACAGGCAGATGGCCGAGTTGTGAATGAAATCTAAAATTACTATTAAAGCATCCTAAAAGAAAAAGGCAGGTTGTTTAGCTTTTTTTTTTAAATACAGTGGCGACTCTACCACAGAACTCCCCGGTACTCTCATTTTTGCAGTGTTAACGCCTTTGACCACGTGTTTATTCCAAGGGTTTTTTTTGGTGCAATCTCTTAATCACTAGGATGCTACGGATTATCCATTTTTATCTCTAGAAATAACTTCCTAGATATCTCTTGCAGGTTTTCTCCTGAGCTGTCACTTGGATTCTTGAAGAGCAAGACTACTTGGCATTAGATTTTCACTCGTGACTGCATTTACCACTGTAACACGTACGGCGGCCCCAGCAAAAGGACAAAGACATTTCAAAGAACATAAGCCGGGGACACCCTGTGAGAATCAGGATGGATTCAGGCAACTGACAATTAGTGTGCAGTTCTGGGCCAGCTCCATTGCAGCTCGGACACGGACATCGTTTTAAGGACCTCCCCGAGGTGAGCGACATTTATAGGCATGCATTAAAGGAGCGCGTGCTTGTCCCTATCAGAGAGATTCTGACACAAAGAGCAATAAAAAAAAAAAAATAAAAAAAAATCCCACTGAACTATATAAGAACTGACAAAGGCAGCAGCTGCTCTGCTCCACGGGGCAAATTTATATTTAGAGTAGGAGTTGGGAAAAATGGATCCTTGCAGAAATTAATTTCAGTTCACCCACTCTGGCTCCGATGCTATCTAGGGGACCCAAAGATTCTAGAAGTAACTGTAAGCAAATCAAAGCACAGTCTCATTTTTAAAATGTGAGAAGAATCTAGATTCAACAGCATTCTCACTGATTTCTTTTACATCCCCTGAAAAATAGATTGGATAAACTTTTTTTTTTTCCTTAAAGTTACATTATAAGGAATCTTCAAGCTTCAGACCATGAGGTCATCATGAAGTGACCACCGCCATGGAAAAAAAAAAATAAAATAAAAATCTGCTTTAATTAAGAAAGTAACTCAAAACACATCACCATCTTATCAGCTTTCACAATAATTCCATTTCAGATATAAAGCAGCAAATCTATACGGGCTGTATGTTAAGAGCTCCCAAAACTTAATTAAACCAGAAGAAACTAACTTTTCCCACTGTACACTGTCAAGAATACCAATAAGCTGGTACAGCAGTGCCTACAAAAGAAACAGATTTTCTAGTGATATGAGCACTGTTCAGAAGTTCCTAGAGGGTTTGAAGGGTGGACGCACGTTTTGGCGTACGGCACAAGTCCTCAAACCTCATTCGATCAGTGCGTAAGGCAAAACTCTACTACTGTTACAACACAGATGACCTAAGAAATGGTTATTGAATATGAACTATCTCAGGCAATAACTCGTAAGAACTGGGATCGCTTTCAAATCCAGCCATCGTAGATGTTGCGATTGTAGCCAGAAAACGAAAAAAAAAACCCCAAGAGTGTCTGTGGTATAAAACACGGCATGGAACGGTGCTGGTGCTCGGTACCCGAGATGGGACGTAGCCTGGCTCCATTGACTCATTAGCTAATAAAGCCAAGCCCCGGTCCGAAGGAGAAGATATTAGCACTTGCCTGTTGTACGAGGGGCGAGGTCTGTGCAGTTTTATACCCTGATATTTGTCCAGTGTTTTGCCAACCAATAATGCAGAAAATAAGCTCTTAGCAATACAATTCAGAAGGAAATGTGCACGTATGACATAACCGTGTTTGTCCCATCTGTTCCTGTATTTCTACATTATCGATTTTTCCTTTTTTAGTAAAACAAGTGGTAAACAGTACATTAAAGTACTCTGACAATCTAAACGAGTTAGCCTTTGTAGTGTGTTTTAACACTCATGCCTATTCGGTATGATCCTTTACACTTTCTCTTTACAAACCATGACGCGGCAGCACTCGGGTAAGGGATAAGGATAAATAAGGGAGGGCTTTGCAAACGCTTCTGGGACACCTGCTTCACGCTGCTGACGTTTTATTTTCCCTACTCTCTGCAGATGCTTGTCTCAAAAAAGCAAATAACCCCAAAATCAGATTAGCAGACTGATACTTCCATGGGCGCAGGGAAGACTGACAGACCTCATAAAAGTACTTACTAGCCCTGGGACCAGCCTCCACCCCCACAGAAGGATTAAACGCAATTAGCATCAGTTGTGCCTAACCGGTAAAGCAGATGTCTAACGAAGTAATAAACCTATAACTTTTACATGGGGTTAAAAAGGACCCTCTCCTTTCCAATATCTAGCAAATGATCCATCGGCCCCCAAACGCGTTGCATATTGCTTTATGCTGTCTTGAGACCCCCTTATTCTCTAATCAGTCAATTCATCAGCAATCGCTTGTCAGCAAAAAAAAAAAAAAAAAACCAAACCACAACCACACAACAAAAAAAGCTTGTTGAGCAAATGTCAGAGAACATTAAATTAACCAGTCGAAGATCAGCAATGAACAGCTGACACCAAACTGAACCCAACACATGGCCCCATTCACATTATTGTTAAACACACGTAGCCAATCCCCCAATCGCTCTACTTTCAAAATTACATTAAGGGGTCTTTATTTTATGAAACAAAAAAATTTGCTTGAGAACAGACGGTGAGCCTAATATTAAGTACCACCATAAAAAAAAATAAGCTATTGCTTCTCTGTAGTTTGGATTCAAGGTACTGTTTTACCTCTGAGTACAAACTACATTTATTAAACATTTTCTCTTTAGTTCAAAGTGACCCTGAATATATTTCTATATATTTCTACTTGTGCACAAAAGGTATAATCTTACAGGAAAGCCTACCAAGTACCCTCTCAAGTCTGTATTAAGTTTCCTGCCTGCTTTGTGGAGTCAGGTTGGTGCCCTTGATGAGGAAATAAGTCGTGTACAGTGGTACAGTGTCATCCTCTCCCTAATTCCAGTCTTCAAAACAGATTATTTATATACGCGTCTAAAAAACAACAAACGACGGCACCATCTTAAACAGATCTTCTAACGTTGAAGTGGCCGTGGTTCCTCACCCGAGGAGCTTCAGTTTAAAATCCCTAAATGGCTGAGAGCCACAACATACACACACACCTCAGACCCTGGAGAGCCCGAGGGAGGGTGTGATCTCAGGTGCAAGATAACAACAACTCTTCTAAGGTCCCATGACTCTCATGTGAAAATTAGCTGGGCTTAGCAGTATGGGTGGGTCCCAAAACGACCTAACGATGCCAGGCTTAAAAGCATCTTTAAGCTTGCTTCTCCCAAAACAAAGACTTCAGGTTGTCCCATCAACACCCATGTCAACATATGCCTCCCCCAAGTGCACATGCGTTCTTCGGCCTTGTCGTGGACCTCAGTGGAAACAGGATTGAGCTTAGCAACTGATGACTCCAGAGCAGAAGAATCGAGTACCATGCCATAGAAATGCATTAAAGAAAGCAAGAAGCCTGATGGCTTTCTCTCCTGGCAGCAAAGGCCATTCAGTGCTGTAGCTGTTAATCAGTTAACGACAGGCTATCTGAGGACAAGCAAATATACTTGCAGGTAGATCTGCGTCCTAATTACATACATTCATTCTCTCTCAACAAAGGAAAAAGTCAACCAGGCAATATTTTCAATATTTTAAACACAGCTTGTTGAAACGACAGGGAAAGAACCATGCGTGAGACTAAGCTGGCCAGAATGGAGGGTGTGTGTTCTCCTCTTATTCCTTAAAAGTGAAGTTTTCAGCCCTGAGTAAATCTCTACATCTCTACGCCTGTCACCCCTCTCACTCCGTGTCTGTCTTATTTAGATAAAACTTCTGAGACATATTCTACACGCCTCCAGGACGAGAGCTGACACTTTATGTTTCAATAGCACTTCATACAACAAGGCTGCGATCTCAGTGAAAGAACCTAGGCAATCTCAAGACTTAAATAATGTTTTTCAAGAGGCCAAAAATTTGCCTCCTAAATCCACTCTTAGTCAAGAAAAGAAATTGTTTTTACAGCAGGCCAGAACAGACTAATTCCCCAGACATCCTTTGAAATCCTGGTATCCTGTATTACGGATCTTCTCCTAATGCAAAATTTCCGCTAGAACGTCTTAAACCAAAAATCAAACAACAAATATGTCTATATTATGAATTCTAAAACACATTAGCACAGAGCTCAGAAGAACAAGGTAGCACCCGCATGGTTTTGGAAGCCTCTGTGAAAACCACGCCATAGTTCGGATGAGTCTTTGAAAGCGCTGATCGTTTCAGATCCCTGTACTGAATCCAATCGTAGCCTAATTCTGAGTCCAGTTTATGTAGGTGCATTTTGATTGTTTAAAAAAAAAAAAAAAAAAAAAAAGACTTCCAAAGATTCCTTAAAAAAAAAAAAGGAAACGGCCCTTATGGCCAATCTGTGAATGGCTGCCATGCAAAACACAGAAAAATCAACTGGCTTTACAATGCCCAACTATTTCACAGGTGATCATCAATCCCATTGCAATGAAGGCACTAGGGTTAGATGCTAGACCAGCGATACCACTCGACTAAAGGAAATGGGATACTCAGGAGTGCGCTTCAAGTTCTCTAGTACTTCCTTTAAAAAGGCACTGATAAAAAAAGATACACAACTACTTCTTAGTTCAGAAGTTTCTTTGAAGTACGATTTCCTTCCGCACCAAAATAATTTTCCCTCCTTCCCTTTCACAGTAATTACCCTGAAGAAATATTTAACTGAAGTTATGTAGGGTCATTGTCCTTGGACAACAAGATTAGGGTCATTATAATAAAAATCTAGTAACTGCTCAGATAATCTATAAGGAATTTACACTTGTCAAATAATACTGTGCACATTTCAAAATGAAAAAAGCAGATCCATTACGACATATGAGAAGCTTATCGAAAGGGAATGGAGAATATTTGAAGTAAGACTTTTCAGACAGAAAGGCAGCACAGAAAACATCTGAGCAGTCACATCCCACCAAAACGACCCTAATCACGAACAATCTGCTAATAAAAAAAAAAAATATGCAAGTACTGGTTGGCTGAGAGATTGAATGCTTCCTCACATGCAAAAAATTTATGAAAATTAAGATGTATTAAAGGCCTTGTACAATGCCCTAGTAAAACGTCACCTGAAAAATACAGGTGAAGTAAATTCGTACAGTTCTCATCACCTGTGTCCAAGGAGAAGGAATTCAGACTAGAAACGGTACAGAAAAGGACTTGGGAAATCAAGAAACTGTCTTGAAAACTCTAAGAATTTGGTTTACTTAAACTTCACGGAGCAAGATGTTCTGTGCCTAGGAACACCGGGGAAGAGGAGCAGAGCAGCTAACAGACACGCTGGCAAACCCCCACAATCCCACATGAACAGGCTGCGCGTATGTCAGAGCAGATGAGGCTGGAGGAACATTTTGGGGCAGCCTTCCACGAAGAGTAAGAGGACGTAAGCCAATTAGTTTTAAGATTTTATATCCACGAACACGGTGATAACATCCCGCCAATCGGTACACCACAACAGTAAAGTCAGACATTGATGAAAAAAATCCCTCCATCTCACATGCTATTAAATACCCACCATCTGCATCTATCCCTCTGTGCTCTACAATAAAGACGAGTTAGCATAAAACCGCATGCCATTGGGAGCAAAAGAAATAATACCGTTTTTGGAACAGTGTACACGATTTTTAATCTGCCCTCAGTGTCCTGGGAGGGACAGGAGTAAATAAACTCAAATCAAGTGGCGCTCCCAGAAGGCATCCTGTGCCAGAACAGGAATACTTTTTGAGGGTAGCCTACCTCAAATCTTTTTCCAGGCTGTTCACTGCCATAATCACAGAGCGGAATTAAACGAGGCTTACAGTTCAACATCTGAATTCTAAATTAAGGCAGACAATTCCAGATAATTGTGGAGTATTTCAGAAAGCCTAAAACAAGCAACATATAGCACCTACATACATATTTAGACTCGCACTTCTAAATTCCTTATGTAAGAAGTATATATTTTTAATATCTGCACTGAAATGTGACACGTACAGCTTGTAACGCAACAGTTCTAATACGGTGTTTATTTACATTGAGATATAAAAAACTAAATGCGCACATTAAAGCTTTTACACATTATTAAAACTGTTTTCTAGTTTCTTTGCTTTCTGTAATGACGTCAACTCCTTACTTAAAGAGCTCTGCTTGATACTATTTTAGATATTTACCATTTATATAATATTAAATATCTATATATTGCACAGAACAAATACAGACTGTAGGGGCTCGACCCTGGCCAGCAGCTCTGGGTCGCTATGAAGAAAATGAACTCCATCCCAGCCGGTCCCAGTACACTCACACACAGTCCCAGTACACACACAGACACCCCAGTTACCGAATCCAGAGCTCCTGGAGTTAAACAGGAACACAGCCTGGGAAGTACCCGTGTCTAGCAATTTAACTAACTATATGATACAACTGCTGTCATAAATTGATCAAAATCTCTCCTAAAAGCTATGCTGAAGTTCACCTCTTTGAGAGAGCCTGCGTCGGCGCCTGCCCGCGTTGATTAGAAACATGCTGCTCTATTTTGATGTCTTTACAGAGAATACTCATATGCCCACATTATCCTTGTTTTCCTGGTTATGAATGTCAAGGAAACAGATTTGTCTTTCTCTTGGTCAACACAACAGCCCTTGTTTCCTTTGAACTGATCTTTCATAAATGATACCGCAACTGGGTATAATATTCTGTACGAGGTTTCTCCTGCCTCCTGGTAGTTTCACTGCATTCACGCTTCTTATCTCTACTGGAAGTACCTTCTCTGATACCTCTTAGGAATAAAATTTGCCTTTTTCACAGCCTTATGATGTTTCAGTTCACAGTTGTGTCGTCCTCTCTTGACTGAGGAAACAAAGATGCGCGCGTCCTTTTAACACACCGTACGCTCACAGGCTTCGGTGTCAGAAGAACATTTCCTTAACTGTGATTAAATGGAAGGGTGGGAAATGTGTGGTTATATGCAATAGAGTCTTTAGGGATACCCTATCCTACGAAACACAGAATTGTACTTTGCTCTTTATTTTAATCTTTGTAGAGCGCCAGCGACTGACTAAGCTTTCGACCTAGTCACCTAACAACTGGCCGAGGTTCCAAACTTTTCAGCTTGGAAAAGCTCTGTAATAGGCTGTGATCCGATTCCAACATCAAGTCAATTATCAGCTGCAAGATAATGCTCTGGCGATTCAAATAAACTGCTTATAAGTCACTAATATAGACGGCAAAAGCTTAGAGAGCTGCAGCGACTTCTCCCCTTACTTAATGAAAAGTACAGCTAAGTCAGCTGGCAAAAATAGGTCCATCGAATCATAACTTTTCAAACCTCTCATCATCCCCGTCAATTCTTCGGTTGCCGTTTTTAAGTTAAGCACTTGAAAAATCTTTTCCAGAATGAAGTGTTTCTTCCAAATAAGTTTTCTGTGCTGTATGCTACACATCAGTCCAGAAGGCACATTGAGATAAGAGCATTAAAGGGAAATATTTAACAGAAGGGGAAGCTATGTGTAAACCAGGACAGAAATTTTATACGTAATGATAAACCTTTTAACACTCTCTTCGCAGGGAAAATTCTGAATTAACTCACAATTTTACAAGAACAACTTTTTTTTTTTTTTTTTTTTTTTTAAATCCAGTGGTTTGCCCAACTTATGGCCCATTAACTTCTGCAAAACTCAGGTACTGGTCTAGTTGGCCCCATTCACCTCTGGGCACACATTCGGGGTGGTGCTGAGCTATACTGTATGAGCAGGAGACATCATTCCTCCTGACCTAGCCCCTGCGGAGCAGCATTCTCCAGCAGCCACAGGGGTATGGGATGAAGACGTGGCCCAACTCCTTCCTGCACCTCCCGACCAGCAGAGCAGGATCTCAGCAGGAGCAAGGCTCCCACCGCTTGCAGCTCAGGGCCTTTTCTGGGGCAAGGATGGGGAAACCCATCCTCGCTTGACGCCTCCCTCTCCCTCAGCCCTCGTGCTTGAGCAAACGCAAGCGCAAACAGTCCTCCCGGCCTTATCTTTGCAATACGGATGAGATGCTGGCTCTAAGGTACCTCCACACCAAGAGCCTGTTTGCTGCTATGAAAATGAGAATCTGGTCCTATTCGTAAGTTACAGGAGCTGCCCAGGACGAGGGGCAACGGGCACAAGTTGGAACATAGCAAGTTCTGTTCAAATACACAGAAAAACTTCTTTACGGTGAGGGCGACAGAGCACTGGAACAGGCTGCCCAGGGAGGGTGTGGAGTCCCCTTCTCTGGAGATTTTCAAGACCCGCCTGGATGCAGTCCTGAGGGATGTGCTCTGGGCAATCCTGCTCTAGCAGGGGAGTTGGACTAGACGATCTCTAGAGGTCCCTTCCGACTCTGAAATTCTGTGATTCCGTGTCTATGCGAAGTGCTTATGCAAAGACACGCACATTTCTTTTCCCTCACGCTATTCAACACGTTAAAATCTAAACAGAAGAGAATTACGGGGAGGGGAAAAAAAAATCAAAACAGAATTCTATCGGCTTAATAGTGAGTGCCATTCAGTTTTTATAAACTGATAGAACAGAGGTGAACAGGGAAAGCTGAGCGGCCTTCTGTTCCGTTTTCACCAGCTCTGTATATCCCATAAACCTAATCCCAACGGAGAAAAGACAAAAGCTACTCACTTCCTAAAATAATAAAAAGTTACAAATGAACAACATTAACTGCATTAATTCAAATTCTAACAAGCTCAAATGTTTGTGCATCTGAAAACTGTTTTTGTAACACTGTCGTTTATGGTACATTTCACAAAAAAAAACCCCTAGCTCCTGCTGACACTCACCTGGTTCTTCAACCAAGTTTCTTTTATTCCCTCTAAAGAAACAAAACTTTTAATACGGACTTATCCTGGGGTCATTTATTACTCCGTGTCAGAGCCAGAATATTTCCTCTTGAGAAGACACACATGCCGTTTTCATTCATCAGTTGCTTGCAGGCTCAAAAAACCCACCAAACACAAAAAAACCCCACCCTGGAAAGGTTATCTACTGCCAGTTATATCCCGACAGGTTAGTTACCGTGTTTCGACTGATAGAGTACTGAGGAAAATCTTGTAAAAGGCTGGAACATTCTCAGATTTCACAGTTGTATACACATGCTACAAGGCGGGGGTTGCTCAAAACCAGGACAGTTTAAACCTTGCATAAAGAAAAAGGATCACGTGGTGTTTTGTTTTTTTTTTTTACAACAACCTTCAATCATCACAAAACCAATATATTACCCCTTGCAAATTCTCAAAGCCATAAAACAGTGAGTGGGAAAGATCCTTGTTTTGATTGCATTAAAAAAAAAAAGGTGTTTGCGTAAGGTGTGTAGCTGACTCATAACAGTTAAACAAAACAAAACAAAAAGTGGAAGGTTTTACACCATATGTTGAAATTTTGTTCTGCTAGTCTCAAATGTAAAACAGAATGAAAATCAGAAATAAACATTTGTTTTTCAAAGCCCAGGAGTAAGGAGCTCTGGTGTCAAACTAGGTACATCAACGGCCTCGCACCGGTCGCTCACCGTGACAAGGAGCTACCCAAATTCAATCTTTTTTTCTCCTGAGAGCTGGCAATAGCTTAGAAAGAAGGCACGGGCTATGCAGCCAACAGGTATCTTAGTTACTGTCTGGCCACTCCTCTGAATGTCCAGGAATAACATCAATACGCTCCAGAAAGACTGGCAAGAAGCCCGCCATGGTCGCCCAGGAAATATACCCAGCAACAAAAGCAACCTTGTATTACGCAGGTAATTCAAGATGACAAACAGATTTGTACAAACATTTTGCCGGGGTTTTTCCCACCCTCCCAAGCAGATGATTAACATAAAATCTAACATTTTTAAAGTTTCCCACAATCAAGCCCGGAATGTTTCAGGAACTAGATGTCAGTTCTCGCTGGGTTAGAAGCAACGCAAGCAAGGGAGGAAAACTGCCAGGAGGAGAGGGAACCGAGAGTGTTCAGCCTCCGACACACAGGAGGTTAAGGTGGGGGCCTCTGGTTGGAGAAGACACCCAGAGCAAGAGACAACCAAGAATCACAGGTTGTAGCAAGGGAAATTCCGGGTAGATTTAAGGCAAAAACTTCTCCCAATGGAAGCGCTAAAACACTGGAACAGAAACCATGTGTTTTTGGAGCTTGGCAAAATCAGCCGGCCCACAGCAACCTGACGTTTCTTTGAAGCGAGGTCTACTTTGAGCAAAGCCTAGGTCCCTTCCAACTTAAATTATTTTGTGATGCTATTTATAAAAAGAGTTGGGATAGTTAAAGTTACTCATAAGGACTCCATGGGGATCCGACAGTAATCTCCAGATCTTGGTTACACTTCTTTTCCTTAACAAAAGCACTGTTTGCCTTCTACGTCTGTCTTTCAGAAGATGGCATCAACTTGGTTCCCAAGCTAAATTAACAGATAAAATGTCTAAAAGGAAATGATGGCTGTGAAGGGGACACGGTCCACAGACGGCCTTATGTCTGGTTGGTTTACCCTCAACTCAGTGTACAACGCTACAGCCAATATAGCGATGATTTTCAAATATTTCTGAAATGGTTTCCAAGTATTTAGAATTATTTTCTCAAGCGTTAGGGAGTGGCATGGTAAGTACCGACCAGAAAAGCAGTGAAGTGGTGGAAAGTCTAATGCACACATCAACAGCTAAACCGGCAACTCTGAAGACAAGTGTACTAAACGAATGACATCGCTCTGAAGCAAGACTGAAAATCACTCCCATACATGCTGCAGTACAGTTTTGTATCATGCAAACCAACCCCACCCCCCAAAATAAAGACTCAAAGACTTATGGCAGTAGCTCAACAAAGGACTCTTGCAGAAGTCATCCATACCCTCTTCACTCTCTATTTTTTACGCTACTGTATTTAGAATCTATTTTCTACAACCACAGAAGTAGCAAGACCAAGTTTTCAATAACCTAATAAGAGCTGGACCTGTATTAGACTTGCTGGTCCTCTAAAACTGGACTCCCGAGTAGCTTGAGTCCTCTTGGCTTCAAGTAATGAAGATGTGCTCTAAACGTATGAATCCCCCTCGACATATTTTTCGTAAAACCAAAGCAAACACCCAGGTGAAACGAGCGCTAAATGCACAGTGGCTAGATTGCATAGTGGTATGTGATAGAAATTAGGCTGCCATGCCCCAAAATTAGTCAACGTCAGTATTTTGGAAGAGGAGCTAGCTACCGATACTGAGTTTCAAGCAGAGTTAGACACCTATTTTTGTATTGCACTCTTACATCCCAGTTTTTACAAACTTGCAGGATACTTGGGGATTCTGTGGGATTTATCACTGAATGCCTAAAAAGCCCTATATGACAAATCAGAAAAAAACTCCCTAAGCTTCCACACTCTGAATCTTATGCTTTCAACGACAAAGTGATTCTTGCGGTCACCACCCAAAACTCTCAACACTATGTATTTGGTTATTTTTGGCATACTAGCCATAACCAGATCACCCTAAACAAACGCTGACAAGCATTTTCTTCTTCTTTCTTCCGCAGAAACTTCACTGGACCAAAGAGAGGAGGAGGAGGGAGAGAAAGCAGAAAGGAATCGCTGGGGCATGGTGCTTTGCAGGCATCCTTCGGGCCCTTTAAGTCCTCACCAGCTCCACCGATAACACCAACGCGCTCCATCCCCGAGTCCAACCCAGCGCAATGTTGACTCTGTTCCTGCCCTCAGCGATTGCCAAAGCCCTGCTGCCCGCTCCAAAATGTTGACAGAGCCCGTGTCTGCCTTTCAGCGGTAAGGTAGGGAGTCACGACGGCTTTCTCACTCGCAGGGATACGGTGGGAATTATTTTAAGCCTCTGTGAACTGCTGGTGAAGTACTTTGAAATCCTTTGAAAAGTTATGCCAAAGAAACAGGGACAACCGTAAGACATTGCATATTCAATACATTTCTCTGGCCATGAAGTCCTATGCAACAGAAAGAACTGAAAAGTACAGCTTCACTGATTGTTACAAAAGAAAAATTTTTGTTTGCAGCTAAGGACCATGACAAACAGCTGAGGACGTCTCATTTCATCGTATTTCCTCCAAGATATCTGGTTATTTATTTTAAGGATTTTATTCTGGTATTGAGTTCCTCTTTTCAGTCGTTGCCAATTAAAAACATTTTTTTTTTTTTTTTTTTTGTATTTTCAGATGCGGAAGACATTTCCATTGAGCATCATCTGGTCTATTTACTCTGATACTCAGCTGAGGATTCTTTTTTTTTTTTTTTTCTTTTAATTATTATGATGAAGCTGACTTTCTTTGATCCACTTTACCACTACAGACCAGCCAAGGCCTACGGAAGAGCTCTGCACAAAGAGCTCCTTGGGCAGACCCCTGCCAGGCCCCCCCCAGACTGAGGGTCCCCCCCCCCAGCTCTTCCTGCCCCAGCACCCCACCGCCACGCAGGAGCCAGCCCCACAACAAAAATCTCTATAATTCTCTAATTACAGGGGGCAATAAACGTCCGCCGCTTTACAGGAGAGGGAGTTGGGAGCAGGGCCCGGGGGTGAAGGTTTTTATACTTTTCCCCACCTGCCGAAGGAGCTGATAAATCCGGCGCTTTTCTAGCAATTTTGGCATTGCTTGGTTAGATTTTGTCGTGCAGCTCTTTCATTTCCCAGCTCCCATCTGCGTTTCTCTGCTCGATTTAATTGCGCAGTTCTTACAGGTGCTTATTCTGCCTGCAAAGTCCATTGGCGGCTGGTTTAAAAGCCAATGTATATGCAAAGAGTTTTTAATACACCTGTGTACATAGCTCTGCCTGCTTCCTAAAGAGATCTTCGCATATGAAAAGGGAAGGAGGGCTCACTTTAACCTCCCTTTCCAAAATACTTGGCTTCAGCTGGACCCAAGCCTGGGCAACCCCCACGCTTAAGCCACACATTTTCGCTGCCAGCTCACAAATTCATTATTCCAGTGGCTACTCATGCGTGAAATATCCGAAACTATCTGATCCCACGTGAAGAGCCGCTTTTTTATCTAGAACGGAACACTCCTTAAATTACACGTGTTTATCACCTCATTCCTTGCAAGGAAAGTATGTAAAAACAGAGATTGTTAAATTACTAGCCGCACTATAAATTTCTGCAATCGCAGAGCCGGCTATGAAGAGGTGCCGGGTACCTTTGACTCCCCCATGGATTTCAACAGAGTTTTCACATATAAAGGCTGAAGGATTAGACCTCTAGCAAATCCTGGGTTTGATTACAAACTTCTCAGGAAAAGAAACCCTTCATATAAAAACTGCATAGAAATGTAATTTTCTTTGTTTAAAATAATCTGCCAGAGAGACAGAGCAAATAAAAGTAACGCTATCTCAGCCAGCCATGGCCTTGATATTCTCTACATCAAATAGCTTTAAAAAAAAAAAAAAAAAGCTGCTCATAGGAAGTCTGTCTAAGTTTTGACCAGAGTTTAAATCTTGGTATAGACAGTAATTCAAATAGACAGGCAGATACGTGGGTTTCCTGATCTCATTTATGCTGGAGGAATGAAGCAGCCACACACTTTCTACTTACAGGGAACAGTGGGTTGGTTTTTTCACTTTCCTGGGAAGGAAAAAAAAAAGGGGAGGGGGAGAATTTAAAAACAAACTGTTCAGCAAACAAACCCCTAAAACGCTCCCAGCTGACAAAATTATTCTAGCAAGACTAGAAGAGAAGACTGTTTCCAAGAAGAAGTGAGAGAGACAATAAACGAAGGAGGGTGAGGGGAGAGCTATCCACGCAATCTGTGTTTTAATTCTTACTTTTAAACGAGCTTAACTACAGAGATGAAACACCACGCAAAACGAACTAAAGCGGTCCAAAAGATGAACTAATGAGTAACAGATCGGGCTGCAACCGCATCGCAAAACAGCATTTCACTTGGAGAGATCATCGTCGCAGCATCGGCCCTTCCAGCCCACCTATTTCCTTATTTATTAGGTATTTGTGTTCCTCCTTCGCACAAAAGCTCCTGTTTGCTAACGAGAAACGTGCAGGGCAAACGAAGTGCCGCGCAAACGCCTTTCTCATCAATCGCTACGACCAGGCATCCCAAGGATTTTGTTCCGAAATCCTTACCAGCTTCATGGTGGTGTTGTTCTGTTCCCACCGCCACAGCATCACGCTCATCCTCCCCCGCCGGGCACCTGCCGGGGCTACCGACCCCTACCAGCCCGGGGGCCACCTCCGCTGGTGGCCGCTCATCCTTGGGCTGCTCTCCTCGGACGAGCTACATCGCTCGGGGTGGAGGGAGAGAGGCCGGGAAGGGGACGGCAGGATGGCCCCGGGTTGTCCCAGCCGCGGGATGGCAGGAGCCGGGAGGCGGCAGGAGCCGGGAGGCGGCGGGCGCTCCCTGCTCCCTCCTCCCTCCTTCCCTCCCTCCCACGGCCGAGCATCGCCTTTAACCCCTTCCAGGAGGGGGGCGGGGGGGTGTCCCTCCGCTCCGGCTGGACCGAGCAAGAAAACAGGTTGTTTTGTTTTTTTTTTTTTTTTTTTTTTTTTAATAAAAAAGCAGGGAAACAGGGACATAACCAGGCAGCGAGGGTGAAAGGGTGAAATACTACTTTGCAAAGAAATCTTAAGAGAAACGGATAGAGTTCCAAGTGAGCCAAGGTTTAAGAAGATGCCTAAGGGTACCCGGGCAGGTTTTAGAGCAAAACAGTAAATTACAGGGGTTTTCTCCCGAGTTTGACAACCTGTTAAGAGCTCAGCTTCTAAAGCTGACTTGTTTTATTTATTTACTGCAACGTAGGCTGCTTTCGCTTAGTCTGCTGGATGGGAAAGGATGAGATTTTCTCTTAGAAAAAAGGGAAAGGGGAAGACAGAGAATAATATAATGCCTCAAAAATGATTCAACGTGTGTAACATCATAGATCAGCTTCAGGAACATAGACTTTGCATTTCAAGAGATTAGTAAGAGTATTCAGAATATCCAGAACGGCTGTATTTAAATAAATAAATAAATAGATAAATATCACTTTGCCACATCGTATTTAAGATACGACAATTAAAGATCTATGTAAATGCCAGACTATTCCACAGCTGCTCCCTCGCATCCTTCTGAAACCTCTCATCTGTTCCCCTGAAGCATCGTGCCCTGCGTAGCAGTCCAGACAAGATCCTGAACTGTGGGAAGATTCACGTTTGATCTTGCCCAAGGTCCTATGAAATCACCAGTGGGAAAGGAGCCTCACGCCACGCACTTGGCTGTTGCTCCTCACCCTTCTGCTCTGGAGAAGGTTCTATACCTGATGAAGAGACTCGTGGGAGGAACAAGAGACCACATCGGCTCCAGCAGCAGCTCCATCCACCCCAGGTTCATCCCCATCCAGCGCTCTCCAAGCCTGGGTGGCTTCTTTGGTGGCTTTGGTTTTGCCAGACCACAAATGAATGATAAGGAACTATGGAAGAAAAAACGTGTTTGCAGCAACTCCCCAGACCACCCCTTAAACCCGCTGCTTCTCAGCTGAAGCACTTGAGTCTCTTTTTCAGGTTGCGGTTTATGCCTGCAGAACTTGAATCCACGATCATGTACTTGTAATGGCCCTTCTTAAGGCCCAGAGCTGTCTTCTGGGGCCAAAAAGAGTAAGTACACCAAATTTGTTCTCACCGTACGGCTAAGACATTAAAAAAAATGGACCTAATTTTACCCAAACTGATCACTTGATCTAAAATTTCCCCTATTGTACCATTTTACTGGCTAGGCTGTTTCATGTACCCATCAGTATGTTGCTGAAAAAATAATACAGTAAATTAATAAATAAGCATTTGAAATTCTGCATACACTCATTTCCATAAGAAAAAACGCATACATCTCCTTAATGAAGTCTTCTCCCTGACAGTTATGCTTCTGTGACTTGGATTTCATTCCTTAAGTCTGTAACTGTTACCCTGTTCTAATTATTATTAAGCGATAAGAGAGAAGGAATAATTATTGAAACAAACAGTAATCATATTCCTTCATTATCAAAAGAATTCCCCTACCAATTTTGATAGCCTGAATACATAAAGAATGAGCCACATGTTGAAAGCGTTTAAGACTTTATACGTACAGGTCGCATTTGAACCACAGAAGTAAAATTTGAATCCCTTCCTGAGAATAAAGAACTCTTGTTCTTTCACTTCACGCCATCGGGGACCAAAGCCCTAGCACAGCCAAATCTTCCCAGCCAGCCCTCTACATAAGCAAGTACCCTGCTGAAAGGTCATCCCTCCGACATTCAAAAGAGGAGAAGGTCATAGCCCGTTTGAGGGCTTGAACATAAGATGTATGGTCTTCAGGAGGGTCACAGGCAGACACAATAACCTGCTGACAGCCCCATGAATGAATGGACGCACGCAGGCGCTCGGAGGGAGAAGCCTGGCTGTGATGCCAAGAGGATTTTGTAAGAGCGTCCTTACCAGCGCCTCGGCGGAGCTGCCAGTGCCTGTAGCGCACGCTCCTTGCTGAGCTTAAATTTGTCCCTTCCCCGCTGCTGACGCAGTGGAAACACCACGAGGCCTTCCCACCGATGTGCTGGCACCTGGCTAAATATCGTGAGTCAAAGATTGTGCTCTGCTTCCAAAAAACACACCAACTTCAGACGAAAAAACAAGGCAGCTGAGGCAGAAGGAGCTTTACATGTGCAGGATTACGGCCCATACAAAGGGCCAAGACAACCCACAGCACAAGTCGGGGTAGCCTCGGCCATCTCCTAAGCCTCTTAAAAGGCTGTTGATGATCCGCTCTCCCAGTTTGAGCTGCCAAATGTTTTCATTCAACCCTCAACCTCACGCCAAAACCAGGGATTGTGAGAAGCAAAGGAGAGGTCTTGGAAAACGGCAGGTTCTTGCCCACTATGAGAGGGGAAAACTCTGTCTTTGGGACCTTTTCATGCTGCTTTAGTGCCCAGGGAACAGGGTAGAGCCAAACCTCCTCCTCAAAGAGGGGCCCAGCTAGAAACAGGCAGATTAAAAGACCAGATATGGATGGGAGGACACAGGATTTAATTACTCTTCAGCACACAACCAGCCTCATTTCTTTGAGGACAGTTTGCTGTCTGTTTTTACATTAACTGAAGTGCGGCTCAGATTTGGAGTATTTTCTCATTTTATCCCTTATGGCCCAACTGAGCGTGCTAAACGCGGACAGAGACGCTCGCACGTAATCAGTCTGAAATATTAATGAAGCAACGCTCATGAGGTTAAAGTATAAGTTCTGTGCCTCCCAATCACTTTTAAAATTAATTAATGTCCATAATTGAAAATCTATGTTGCTTTTAGAGGCTTTTATTTAATGGATTTTCCTAAGCCAGCCTTGATTTGGGATGAAGATCCCCAGAGTTCTGAACGGGTTGCCAGGTGTAACCGGAATTTAGTTCTTCCATTAAAAAGCAAGACTTCGGAGCTGCCTTTCATCCTCCTATCTCTCTTTCAGGCTCCTTTGACAGAGTGGAAGAGATAAGATTGGGACTGAAGTTGGTAAAACCCGTCCGTGACCTCTTGCCCCCTGGCAGCATCGTGGCAGGAGTTCTTCCCTGATTGCTGCGCCCCGGCTTTGCCGAGAGATCTGGGAGATGCCTTTCACATACAATGCCCAATTTCAAAAGAGAACAAGGACGGGATATTTGTTTGTATTTGAATTCTTTAACCATAAAGCAATTACAGCTCTACGGAAAACTTCATTATGAACTTTGACAACACATACATGATGACATGGAGACAATATTAAGTTGAACCTCCAGAAAAGGACATTATTTACAGCTCTAATGGGCATCTAAACATCCCTATTAAAGTGCTAAACAATACGCTTGTTATTCACTAGCGAGTCTTCAACGACAGAGAAACACGTGTGTCCCCAGCATACCCTGCACTCTAATGAGACACCACTCCAGTTCCCAACACTTTCCAAATAAAACTGTTGGGAAAACAGGAGGAAACAGGTGTTGGAGACATTATGAATGAACTCGGTGCATACAGTCATTGTCTGTGCAACACTTACTATAAAGAAAGCTTGGGGAAATCCGTTCGCTAACAACACATTGTTTGCCTATGAAAAATATGTGTGCTAAGAGCTTGCTCCGCAATCATTAAGCAAAGTCATGCTCTTGTACTTAGCCACTACTTTTGCTTTTTAATCACATAACACTTTGTTATGGCTTTTAGTTGGAAAAGGGAACATATTATTAGAAAATTTTATTACTGCTCTTCAATGCATTTGGGTCAAAAATATTCAAGTTTTCTATTCACTGAAAGCTGGATTTTTATTTATTTTTTACTAAATGCCACAAACCGCTTAGTTTTCTTTTCATGCTTTACAAAATGGAATTATCTACACAATTAAAATTCTGGTTAAAAATCTTGAGGTTGTCAATAACAGTATTTTGCTATGCGTGATGTGGGAGAGAAGGGGAGACTAGCTCATAACGGATAATAAACAATAATTTTCAATCAAAAAAAAAAGCTCTCAAAACAGTGTTGCACAGCAGCCTCTGAATTAAACATTTTTAAGCCAGCAGATAAGACACCTCGTACGGAGCAGTGTTACGGGACCCAACAAAGGAGCTGCCCAAATGGTTAATCTCCATTTTCAGCAGTCGGTGGGAGGTTCTGGAGGACAGAAGGACACCTCGTGCTGGGTACCAGCGTTCAAAGAGCATGAATGAGATGGCCTTGATAGTCACAGGCCTATCAGCCTCCCACCAGTCCCAGAGAGAGGCGTAAAACAAGGGATAGAAACTCAATTAATCAACAGCCGAAGCAGATAGTAGTATTACTGGCAAATGAGCATCCCTTTCTGGAAAATGTGTCTTGTTAAACCGGTATTTTCTGCTCAGTTTACAGAAGCTTACGAAAGCGATAACACAGATGTGATTCTGAGAGAAGGCTCTTTGCCTTCGTCTCTCCTGACGCATTGAAAACCATAACAACAATAATAATACATCAGCCTGGCATACGTCAGCTGGACTGAAAATGAGCTAACTCGTTTGAAAATACATGATAAATGGGAAATTATCATTAAGAAAATAGGCAGCTTGGCTGTGTTTCAGAGGAATCATTTTCAGCCCTACTTTTCTGCGCAAGCCCTAGAAGGGGTCACAAAACAGCTACGGCATTCGCAGGTGGCACATCAGTAATGGGAGAAGTAAATGATAAAAAAAAAAATATAAGAAGGCGAGATCAAAGTCAAAGAAGCTCATGTATGCTGATTAGAGCCATAAAAACATGTTTCAATGTAACAATGAGAGACTAAGAATGTCACAGAGCCCAGGCCTCTCCATGCATTCGGTGAGTCTGAAAGACTTGGGGATCTGGAAGGAGCATCACTGACACGACGCGCCATCACGATGCCAGGGCGCGTGCTGCGGTTATAGGGGTAATGCAATTCTTGTGCAGGAGAACAGGTGGTTATCAAATAAGAATCGCCTTTATCTCCTGCTGGTTTTAATGCTGGTTTGTATGCAACAGTTCAACAGGTTTATTAACCTTTGGAGAGGCTTCAGAGAGGAGCCACAAGGATGACTTACGGACTGGAAAATATGTATTACAGGAAAAGATTCAAAAATCTCTATTTAAGATGTCAGAGAAGAGTAAGGGCAAATACGAAATCATAACATGAACTAATTAAAAAATGAAAGTAATTCAGGAGAAGTCATGTGGACTGTTTTATGGAGGAAGTCAGAGTCAATTACCACATTTATTGTCGTCTTACTTTTATCATCAAAGGCTAATTCTAAATTCCCCATGGAAGCGTATCAGTTAGCTACAGACGTGCTCCTGACAATCTTTACACGTGTTTGAGTTCACTGGTTTCAGAAAGACTCAAGGAGGTGTAAGCAAAAATGGCGTCACGGCGAGAAGTCTTACTGGCAGAAGAAACCAGAGACCCCATGATCCGCTAAGACCGAGATCGCTTCTGAGAGGGAACATGCAATGCAATAACCTACTTTGCAGCCCAATCTCTGATAGGAAAATATCTTTCAAAGTACATTTTAGGTCTCAGGAGGAATAGGAGGCTGACGAAGAAAGCGCTGCTACAACCGTAACTCTTGCAGAGAAGGGAAGTCGGACAAAAGGACAGGACGCGGCTCCTCTGTACTCCTTCAACAAACTCCGGAATAAAACAGACCCCAAAACATACAAAGGGAAATATTTTAAAAATTAGGCATCACTAATTTAATTAGCTTTTGATGTCTGCTTGAAAGTTTCACGCTATTAGGGCCAGATCATTAAATGTTTTTAATGCACTTTGGCCTCTCTTCTTCCCATGCATGTGCCAACACAAGTTGAAGCAGCATAAAGGCTGCTAGAATCTTTGCTACCCCCTGGCTCCTGCCAGCAACCCAACGTAACACCCAGCAGCCTTCAAGGATTAAAAGGAACATAAAAGCAGTGGAAAGCTTCTTGTGCTCCATCCCAAGTTCCAGCCTGATTCTACTCAGCAGCTCGCTAGTGCACCAAGAAATAGGTGGATTTTGTGGTTGGGTTTTTTTTTTTTTTTAAATAATATTTTGATTTATCACTCTCTACAACTACCTGGTTGTAGCGAAGTGGGCGTCGGTCTCTTCTCCCAAGTAACAAGCAAAAGGACAAGAGGAAACGGCGTCAAGTTGCACCAGGGGAGGTTTAGGATGGATATTAGGAAAAATTTCTTCACTGAAAGGGTTATCAAACATTGGAACAGGTGGGACCGCCATACCTGGAGGTATTTAAAAGACAGGTAGACATGGTGCTTAGCGACATGGTTTAGTGGTGGTTTTGGCAGCTTTCATGGTTGGACTTGATGATCTTAAAGGTCCCTTCCAACCTAGATGATTCAGTACACAACGTGATGGAAAAAAGCTGCTAAATAAAGTAACAAAAAACCCAGTACACTGAATAACCCCTGGTTAAGCAATGCTGACATTATTAACTAGGCTGCCCAGTGACGGAGGGCAGTAACTTCCCACTGTGGCCTGAGGGAGCCGAGTGCCACAGTCACCACAAATGAGTCAGTGACCGAATGGAGCCTCTTCCAACCATCCTCGCCCTCACGGCCCTGGCTGTCCACATTCCCTGCTCTTCTGCTCACTGCACAAGGGCCCAAGTCAAGAACAGCATTCGTCTACTTGTAGGAGTTTCCAGACAGGATATTTTGTTCACAGGGTACACTCCCCATCTGTAATACCACTCACGCACTTAAATCTCAGTGAGCATTTCAGTTTTACCTGCTGTGGTCAGGTGTGAGAAAGCAAAGGAGAAAACCTCTTACTCGAGCACTAATATCACCCAACACGTTATGTTGTTCTACAAATGTTAGCAAATCCCCAAGGCCACTCACTGTTCAGCCTTTACAGGTCGTTCCCTTTAATCAAGGCAGGTATTTGTTTCCTCACTACAGCCAAAGGAAGAACAAAAAAAGTGAGAAGTGAAAAAGGGTATCTTTCTTGCTAGTTTTTGCCATAACACAACGCTGCTAGAGAAGCGCAGCAACTGAAAAATAATATTATTAGCAACTCATCTCATACTGGTCTGAAGGGCAACAATAATCCAGGGGTCAGCTTTGCCAAGGAAACCTTCTACAGATCCAACTCCAAAAATCTTAGGGCAGTGTTATGTTTGGATTATGACTTTCTGAATGTAATCCCAGCTCATGCTCCCAGCTCTGTGACCTGCTGTGTCCTGTACCCAGTTTCCCAACATATAAAAGCACAGAACAATTACCAGATTTTAGAGATTTGGTGAGGTTTCAACAATTGAAGGAATAGGATGCTGAGGAATGGTATTGACAGGCAGCTTCTCCCAAAGACACTGTTCTACAGACAATATAATGCATTGAAGATGTTTAGATCTCATAATTTCCATGTCTTTTCATGAACCATAATGCGCCATACACATCCATACACCCAGCCCTATGCTACTGGCCAAAAGAAAGAGGCCACGGAGCTCTCCTCCTCCTTTGGCAACTCTCTGTGGTCGCCCCCAAAGGCCAGAGACCTGGCTATAAAAGGATGGGTTACACAGGATTAAAAAAAAATAATTCTAATATTTCGTGCGGCCACTTGAACTAAAAGAGATACAGAACTAAAACTCATCAGTGAAACTGCATTTATGAAAGATGATGAAAAGACATAACATCATCTATTCTAAAGACGACGAGTGGGAAATCAGAGTACTAGTGAAGCACAACGTTATTTAAGCTTTCTCCCATTTCACAAATGCAATGAAGCCTTTGCTTTCCTTCTCAGATCAGCGAGGGCAGAGGAAAAGAATAAGAGAAAATACTCTTAAAGATACTGATAACATTTGTGAAGATAACCTTGTCCAGCTGCATAAACAGAGCTACCATCTGCTTTACGTGCAGTCACATCCATAATAGATCATTCTATATACAATCAAAATCTATACGTACCATGAAGTGCTACAGTGCATAGAAAGTCATTTACTGACTAAGCGCTTTCTTCAATCCAGCTTTTTTTTCCCCCGGGAGACAACACTCAATGAAACTTGCATGAAAGCATCCCCTTTTGAAGTCTAAAAACTATCGGTAAACATTTCCATAGGAAAAAAACCACCTTACTAATTATATCAAACGAAAATAGATTGACTTACTATATTTGAGGCTAATTCTTGATTCACGTTATTTTAATAGAAAGATTAAAATACAGCCGGAAGAGGTTTATTTGCTCTGGTTTTGCTGAGATTTTGCTAAGTGCCCTTAACACCAACAATAAGGTAAAATTAACTGAGCAATCCTTCTTAAGCAGATACACAACAGTATGAAAAAGTGTTTCAATTACAGTCTGTAGATAAAGCTGCTCAGTACTAATAAGGGATCCCTCACCAAAACTTCTGAAACCTGTCCCATGAAAGAAGGCACACTAAGATTTAATTAAAAAATAGCTGTGACTCCAAGCCTTGATTAGCTACCTGGAACACTTGATGATAAGTGGCATCCACGAGTTCCTCTTGCCAAAATCTTTCCCTTTATACTCTCCATTAACTTAAATCAAGCAGTCACTAACTCAAGAGCATAAAATTCTGTGAACAAAAGGGCCTACGTGCTAGATTTGAGCAGAACCGTATATTCTGAATTACGTATGCATACCTATCTGGGAATATATATGGTGACTTGTACTAACTAAAAGGCTGCATTTAGAGTTGAATCCATGGAGTAGTTTGCCTGTAAATGTTGTAGTCAATTTACTATTGATGGAAGCACCATAATCACAGTCTTCCCCACTAATTTGATTTCAAAGAAGTATTCCTGGTGGGGCTGTACTCCTCACAGCTTAAGTTTCCATCACTGCCTTCAGAACCTGCACCTTCAGCACTGAACAAGTCAGTTCAACAAGCCCAGGCCCGTTCCAAGCTTGTTGACGATAGCACAGAACAACGTTCATGGAGGAACAGAACCGTTACGTTAATTTTTGGTTATTTATTAGAACGTTATCTTTGAAAGCTTTCCAAATTGCCTTGCTTTCCTCATTGCACGGCTCAGAATCAGCGTCTGCCATCAGCACGGGCAGCCTCGGGCAGTTCCCCTTGTCTCCCCTGCACAACCAGGAGATGGGGCAGAGCTGCTGCTGGCCCCACAGAACTGCCCTCCGTTCGCCCCCTTCCCCAGCCTCTAAGGGACAGGCGACAGGTTTTCAGGGATGCATCATCTCCATTTCAGTCATTAGCTATAATTGGTCCCCTGAAGACAACAATTTGGAGATATGAGCACAGGCTATGAAAAGCAGTCTAAATTTTCATGAAAAATAGTTCTTCTTATTCCAAAAGAGTTCTGGTCAAGGACCAACACTTCCAAGGACAGCAGAGTTGGGGCAGATCTCATCTCTTACCCAAAATGTCAAGTCATACGATGAGGGAAAGCGCTCGGTGCCGGCTTGTAACTGGAGTAAGGCACATTCCCAGCTGCTGCACAACAACAGGGGGTTTCAAAAGCCCACACGTCATAAATAACTGGAGACACGGAAACAGCGGAAAAACCCTGGTCCTGTGCTAGGGATGCTTAAATTGGCAGCAAGGATGCTATGGCCCTCATCTCTCTCCTCAATAAATTCACACTTCGCTCAGCAGCCCGGCCAAACAGGATTTTAAAAGGTTCCCATAAGCTCTCTGTACCCTCAGTGAACCTTCTGCTCCAGCTGAGAAATTAGACTACAGTGAGAAACTGAGAAACATGTGGGGTTTTTAATACGGGGAATGCTCTCGTGAAAAGCACAATTACTCGATATGATCATACATAGCAGAAAAGATTTCTTCTTCCTTTGCGGAGCATTCAGAATTGAATGCACCGATTCTTCCCCTTTACACAGAGAAGTATTAGTTGTGCGCGTCACGGTGGTTGGGCAGGCTGCAGTCAGAAGAGTGCTAATTTGACGTTACAAAACAAAGATACAAGGAATTAAATAACTAGAGCCTTAATGACAGAGCACAATGCATGTCTCCTTCGGTAATCTCTTGAACTCTAAAGATGAAAGCAGCGTGAAACCCACATACAAGACGCGCAGTAACTTAAAAGTTTCAAAGTGTAGCGAAACACATTATAGTTCCATAGTATTTCAACATCTTAAAAGATGAGCCCGTTAAAGCAACAGCTTCTCTCTCGAGTTGTGTGGACTACTTCTGCTCTTTCACGTCTCCCTTCCAGCTGTTTTTCTCTCACCTGCTCTGCCAGCCCCCCCTTGGCTCCCTGTGCCGCTGGGCAGCCGGAATTCTCCCTCCTGTGGACTACTGCGCAGGCAGAGGGGGAGTCTGGTAACAGCAGAAGCAGCAAGGAATCAGTACTTACCACATTTTCCCCCGCTCCTCAAGTTCCTCTTTTGAGATTTTTTTTTTTTTTTTCTCTTCATCTTCGTAGATGAAGTCCAACGACTGGAAAACAAATTTTGCTTGACAATTTCCACACTTTCTTTTTTTCAGAGGATATTTGAAATTCATCCTTGCCACTTGCTTTCAACTTCTGTCTCCATTTTCATCCTGCATGCCATACTGCCATATCCTCAATCTCGTCAATTAAGAAAACACGGAGATAGCTGCAAGCTCAAAAGAGTTTGCAGCAGATCGTAAGTCAATTAAAGATGTTCCTTAGCTGCTCTGTCTCGGGAGGCTGGACTGTGTACGTGCAAGGAACAGTATTGAGGACAGACGCGGAAACGTTAACGGCAAAGAAAGAAGTGATGATATTTATCAGGAAAGAGTGCTCTAGGCTATATCAAATAGAAACGCAAATTCTACTTCACGATGCTGGATACATACATCCAAATCTCAACGTATTCCTACTGCTTGAAAAAGGGGAGATTTCCCTAAAGGGTAAACAAATCATAAGCTGCCGAGGTAGGGGTCCTGAAAACAACTTTTATCTCAAAGCTTTTCTAGTCACTGAAGTTGATGCTTCCGGTCTTCTAAAGGGATTATCACTTGCTTGAAAATAAACACAAAAATTCTACAGTAAAAGTTAATCGACTTGGTTTATGTTTTTGGTGGATTATTAAAATAGCACAGAGCTGTGAATATAGGTTTTAAACATCGTCTTATTTTCCCGTATATTATCATCATTAAGGATTATTCCCACGGCTTACTGGCACTGTTATTTTTCTGTATCTCAAAATACGATGAAGTGAACAAACAGAAAGAAGGTGGAGCATGCCCCACTGAAAACAACCAGGAGCATTTTGTTGAGTTCACTTTACATTGGACTCGTCAACAGGGCACATCCTGAGCCCACGGGTGCTCCAAGAGGAGTTTATTACTGTTTTCAGCCTACTTCAAATCACTCTAAAATGAGTTGGTCTATATCGACACGACAGCGGCAAAGAAAGTGCTAATTACTTTAGTCCGCTCCCCACATTGGCCAAATCAAGGCTACAATTTGCAGCCTAGTCTGATTTGAACACAGTAATTAGCATTTAGTAAGACAACTTACCTGTCAGCACCAAATTGAGATGCCTCTCCAACAACACAACATCAGCATTTTGTCTAGATTTCACTTAAACAGTTAATAGGTTTTTAGTTATAAAGTCATATTAGAAAACAAGGCAATTTTGCCCCCCCCCAATTGCACCTTTTCTCATCTCTTGGGTGTCTAATTAGCTATATACCTTTGTACTACAATTATTACTGCTCTGTTCTGAATGTGCCTTAATATGATGATTAAAAAAAAAGAAAAAAAAATCCAATTAAGATATATCTTCTTTGCCTTGAAGTTTGGCCGTGTAACTTAGCATTTGACCTTCATATTCAATTTGTGTAACTAGCAACCCCATAAGCTGCAAGGCAGAAAAGAATCAGACCTGGTTTATTACATAAAATTAAATATTCCTTATTTTTATTAAGCATTCCTTTCACTGGTGTCAGGCCATGCCCTAGGGAGGAGATTCTAATACTACTTTTAAGCTATTAAACAGATTTTAAAACAGCGTCAAACTATGCTTTGAATATCCTAAAATGTGCTAGTTGTGACCACAATGTTTTTTTTTTTAATTATTTTATAAGTTAGATGAATAATAAACCCTAGGCTCCTTCATCGGTAAGTTTTGTATGCTACAGCGGTATTTATTGTGAGAGGAAGGAAGAAACAGATCTCAAGGTTCACACAGAGCAACCGTGTCCACCCAAAATACACTCTATTATGCCAGCGAAAGACTTGGCAAAACCAGGGCAGTGCCCACAGCTGCAAAGCCCAAGCTGGACCTAACTTCTGTAGCGACCTCTGCCTGCCTCAGGTAGAGGATGTTACTCCGACTCAGTGGAGGGTTTTTTTCCAGATTTTTTTTCAGCCAGCCAAACTTTGCTTTCCATACAACTCCAATCTTTCACCTTCCCAAAAGGCTAAGCAGAGATACACATAAACTATCTATAGAAATCACGAGATGAGCTCAGGTTCTCCACTCCTCCAGCCTGCTTTTACTGCCAAAGGCTCTTGAATAGACCGTAACAAGGATGAGATTGTAGGTAAGGAACTCGGGAAGCAGAATACAAATCATGGCATGAAATTTGTTCCTGTGAAGACAAAAATCTAATGCCTCATCAGCAGTGTTTTGTACTTCCAACAGGAGGTGGCTTCATGTGATTGACGAATTCACTTTTAATACATTAGTTCCCTGTTCTGATACTGAAAATAAATAAAAAGCTTGAGCTTCCATATTGAAGGCAACACGTAGCTTTTTTGAAGGGATCTCAACATTATCTTTGTGACACATTTTTTTTTTTTCTGTTGACGTCACACCCGAGAACTTTGAGGGGTCTCAACACAATTGTCTAAATGAAAATAACCCCAATGAAATCTGGCTGCCTAACAGGAATATTCCCACTGAAATCAGTTGCCCAAGTCTGACATTATTAAGACAGGGGTTACATTGATTTTAGCAGTGGCACTCACCATTTACTCAACGTTGCTGATAAAAACATACCTTCATAAAGTGCTTGGACACATTCCTTTTCTCTGCTACAATTCTGGTCAATAAACCCATTATAGTGATGGTACAGAATCAGGCCACTAATGAGGTATAAGCCAGACTCATTATTTGTTTGCTTGGTTTACTTTGTAAACTCCCTCAGCCCTTCGCCACGGCCAAGTCAGCATTTACATTTTGTACCTCCCTCTTTGAAAAGGTCACCTGTGGAATAAAACAAAGCAAGTGTTTTACCCAGTCCTGTGGGGTATGTCCCGAATTGTACATTCCTCATTCCAAAATGAGTGCTAGTCAGCACTGAAAGGTATCTTTATTACCAGAAGGGGCACAAACATATTCTCCTTTCAGGTTTACTTCAGATGGGAATATCAGCCTGCCCAGAAAGAGCTTCACAAAGCGCTGTGTGCTGGT
Source organism: Chroicocephalus ridibundus (assembly GCF_963924245.1). NCBI lineage: Eukaryota > Metazoa > Chordata > Aves > Charadriiformes > Laridae > Chroicocephalus > Chroicocephalus ridibundus. The sequence continues at coordinate 4,982,633 of NC_086287.1, read as the reverse complement.
GACCTTCAGCCTGGGATTCACAGTGACCAGATTTTCGTCAGTGACCATGTAACAAGGCAGAAATAAAATGCAGCTGATGGGTTCTCCAGTGCTGTATAACAGTGCCTAAAATACTAGGCAATACTAAGCTAGTCCTGAGTCTGATTTTAAGAGCGAGGCTTGAAATACGTATTCTGTGCCTGCTTTATCCCTTACCCTTTATCCTGTTTATGCTTGAGAAAAGGTTTTTCCTCCGCGTTTCTTTGCATCAAAGTAACAGGAACATCTTCTCTGCTTGGTACGAAGGCTAGAGATTGGCACGACAACAGACTTCTCACCATGAACGTCCTGGTGGGAAGATGCCAAGTAGCCCATTCACAAGACACAGCGAGTTAGTTACCAAACTGAGCACAAGTAATTCTTACTCGTGCATTAATATCTCACAGAAGCGAGGTAAACCACCCTAACGTGCACCTTTCAGCGTGCTGTAAGCTAGCAGGCTTCCCTTGTCGGGGAATGGTAGGGCTAGAGGGGAATGGATTAAAACCAGAGATGGGTCGATTCAGACTAAACGTTAGGGAGAAGTTCTTCACCATGAGGGTGGTGAGACACTGGAACAGGTTGCCCAGAGAGGTGGTGGAAGCCCCATCCCTGGAAGTTCTTAAGGCCAGGCTGGATGGGGCTCTGAGCAACCTGATCTAGTGGGAGGTGTCCCTGCCCAGGGCAGCGGGGTTGGAACTGGATGATCTTTAAGGTCCCTTCCAACCCTGACAATTCTATGATTCTTTGCATGAGCTAGGAGCAGGCAACCAGTCTCTGAAAACAAGATCAGTCCTCAACCCTTAGTCTAGCTACACCGAGTTCAAATCATGGACAAACAAAAAATAGGAAGATTCGCTGCTGCTACTGTTACAGCCCTTCACTAGTGTGACTAGTAAAAAAAAATAAACCTGAGAATGAGCTATTATTAGTTTTCCTCTGCAGATAAGTATTATTAATGTTGCTTGATTCGCTCTCCAAGTACTTAGCCCAAAAGAAACAGCGTTCCACCAACCCTTGCTCCGAGACACAAACCACCAGTGCAGAGACCTTCTCCAGCAGGATACAGTACAGCTCTCCCAAACCCACAGCGACGTGGGAAGCATTCTTGCAAACTGCACCACCAAAAACCTACCAAGGTTTTGGAAACCTTGAGTTTGGGTTCATCAAAGTCCAAGAACTGGCAGGAGAGGAGTAGGGAAGAGAGCTAGGAAAAGAGGGACATGTGCCTCAGGGTGCCTTCCAAAAATGGTATGTTCTGCTCTTCTGGTTTGGAAATGCATTATACTTCTCTCATAGACACAGAGCATTCCTGGACAATACAAAGTTAGGGTCCTCTTTGGTTAAATTGAAACATGCAGGTAAGATTACAGGGGCTAGGGAACCAAGGCTTTGTCATCATGCTACCTCCAGTCTATGTATGAAACATTCCGGTCAGATATTGCTCCCTTAAGAAGGTTTTATCGAGTGGTTTTAAATCTAAAGGGCAAGCTCAACAAAATTGTCCTTAAATAAGTTCATTTCAATCTACTTTTACCTGCTACCGACAGACGGCTCAGCTAAACGATTCATCGTGGTCTTTCAGCATCCCCCAAGCGTGGGCTAAGAGCACCAGGATGACTCGCTCTTGCGCTGGGGGTGCCCGTACCCCACTCACTGCCCGCCTTTCAACCGAGAAGCCACACGCTCACAGGGGCAGTGACGGCCACCTAAAAACCCATGCTGCACCCAGCTCCAGCGGCCACCTTCGTGCCACCACCTTTTGCCTGCTGCATCCAGCAGGAGCAGAACCATGGAACTGCCTAGGTTGGAAGGGACCTTTCAGATCATCTAGTCCAACCATCAGCCCAACTCTGACAAACCACCACTAAACTATATCTCTAAGCACTATGCCTACCCGTCTTTTAAATACCTCCAGGGATGAAGGAGAGCGAGGTGTCCACGGGAGGGCTGGGAAGGACGATGTTCTTCTCTGGTGTGCTAGCAGAACCACATAAAAGACTAGAAATGTTCAGTTACAAACAAAACCTTTGCTAAAGAAAAGACACCTCAAATTCAATATATTTGCTTTCGTCCACTTTTACTGCACATGGCAATCTGGGATCACTGTAAGCAGCATGTGTTGGACCCCTGCGATTCCATTCATTTTCCAAGTATTACAAGGATTAGGCACATATGAACCAGAAAGGGAAAAAACAAAAACCCCAACCTATCGCACATGAGAAATAAGGTCTGGCTTCCATTTCAGGGAATATTAATAACTGAAATTGTTAACAACTGACAGACAAAAAGACTGTTCTGCTTCCTGCTGGTTTAACTGCTTCTAGGCGAAACTATGATTACTGCTAATAAGCCCAGAAATCAAATAAGCCTCAGTAGTAACAATACAGAACAGCAAGTTCCAAAATGACTACGCTTTCTAGCCAGAATGGTCTCCTGCAGCTGAAAATAACAGCGGGGAGGCTGCTTGAAAGAGCCGAGGGAAATCTGCATTTGCCATTTGCGAGGCAAGCGACTTTGTACGCGAGGCAAGCGACTTTGTACGCGAGGCAAGCGACTTTGTACGCGAGGCAAGCGACTTTGTACGCGAGGCAAGGCATTTAGATGGACTTCAAGTCCTGTAAAATCAGCTCGCTTGGCCTTATGAACTATGTTGGTAAAAACAAATGGGGAAAGGACTTCGGTAATGGGAGAAGAAAAGTCAAAACTACTCCAAGTGGCCCATATAACCGTCCTAGGAGCCTATACATTAAGCCCAAGTCCTTGGATCTGGTCTATGGCCAGTGGACATTTGCCCGGTTGCTCCTGGGCAGCGCTGCTGGGTGCCCACGGGCCGTTCAGCTGCTACTCTCGGTTCTGACAGCGTTACGGGACTTGATGCCTCTGAAACACAAAGAGTCCTGGGTTCCTTCTTTGGAAACCCCAAGAGGATACAAGGACAGTATAACTGCTTCGAATTTTTTTTTTTCCCTATTAAAATGATTTTCTTTCTTTATGAAAGGTCTTAACAACCTATTGCACTTCTCAGCCAAAATCCTGAGGAAAGGCTTGCGACTTGAATAGATTTTCATTTTTCCCTGAAATAAGAGATTTTTGTAGCGTTGTACATGGCAGCTCCAACAGAGGGAAAGAGACATTTAGGTCAGACCAAATTTCCATACGCGACAAAGATGACCTTAGCTCTTAAGTGCTGCCTGAAAGATTCACAGCAAATAACCTACGCCACTACTTCGCTGGAAAACATTACGAAGCTCTGGAATTCTCCTGCAGATGTTTTGTAGAGACAGAGAATCTCCAGATTAAGCTACAGAGTGTGGTTTTGTCACTGAACCCAAGGGGCTGAACAGGGCTCTCCTTTTTTCTATGTAACAGCATAATTTGTATTCCCCTACTAAAAGGGCTGCAATAAGACTCTATATAATGAAAGGACAATTAAGTCACTTAATGTTAAGTGCAAAAAAGTCATAATTTGATAATGATTCACTAATTTCAGCAAGATAAGACACTAATCACTTACGGAAATCAAATTTGCCCTGGTAATGCAGTGACTGGACCATGCTGAAGCAATTCAGAAATATTCATTAACTCTGCTTCCATATGCCACCAAATCCCAGTGTGTTTCTGGCGGAGACGCTGCGAGGACGGGAGGACATCACGTCACCTCCTGCTCGATTTCTGTCCCCTCACCCTCTACCAGGAAAGGCAGATCCTGGATTCACAGCTCATACTTATTTTACGGGGTTTCCAGCCAGGCCAGTACTTGTGTCCGGCAATCCAAAGGAAACCAGGTGCTTGGTGAAGCTAAGCACCAGTGCTGACCCTGAAACAATTAAGTTTGAGGATCAATTAACGGAAGTCTGAGGATCAATTAAGCTGGCCTATTGCTGCCTCAATTATTTCTATTTCACAACAGTGTCTGTGCCCAAAAATAAATGATGGCCATGAAATACAGTGGATTTTTTTTTTTTAATTATTCATTGAAATAATTATCTGCGTGCATCTATAATAACTCTAATTGATACTCGACAGCTACGTAATCCCCTGGAACTCCTCTGCGGACACTGAAGGGGAATGAGGTCTTGTTTGGTTCTGTTCCACACCACCAGGTGGCAATAGCAGCCCAGCTAACCCGGCCAAGGGCGAGCCCCCGGGCAACTGCTCCATTCATTCCCCTTCTGCCTTTCCCTCAGCCCTCTCCCCAGCTTTCTTCCCTTTGCTAGCAGTTAAATTCAGTACCAGACTAACCACAGGTAATAAAAAGAGCCGCCGCAGGCAGCTATTCCTATTCAATCAGGCAGTCCAAAGGTTGAGTCAAATGTAAGTAGCTCCCAAGAATCCAGGAATGGTCCCTTGCAACCTTGCAAATCCCGCTCTTTCTGTGCAGGAGGTACGGCTGCCTCATGCCGGCGAACCCTTATATTCACTTCGTTCCGCAAACTAACCCCCCTTTGGTGTATTTTGGTTCAAAGAGGGAACGATATTGCCCTGAATCTCCCATAACCTGTAGGCCACTTAATTATTTTCAGCTACCACAGGACACCATTACTTCTCTTTTATAACATCGTGGACCTTCCTTGTGAAACAATGCTATATACTCACACATAATAGCACACAACCCACTCTTAATTCACTATCCAAACACTGCATATATGCCCAAAACCACATGAGATCTGGAAAAAGCAGAAAGAGAAGACGCTTTTTGATGACCTGAGAGCGATAGAAATACACCAGGCCTGCACTCGGACAGAAAGCTAGATCAGAAAGGGTGCTCATATTCCTCGGCTTTCAATGAGTTATACTCACTCTGTATAAGTGAGTTAGGACCTGATGGTCTTATTTTACCAATTATTTTCTTAAAGTTTGATCAAGAGGCAGAGGTGGCTCGGTGTATGGAAATCAATTTCCACTGCAAGCACAAGTATAGTTGCAGGCATCACAGTGGATTGTGATGCTGTAAACCAAAACGCAATCTGGCCTCAACCAGTATCCCAGGACTCCAGTTTCTAAACTTCTTGGGCAGTTCAGTAAACAAATCCGTGGGTTTTTTTTTAACTGAGTTGCAGGAAGAATACATTCCTAGGTTAATTCATATATAAAGTTACATCTCTGATCTGACCTCACCAATATTTGTAATTACAGTAAGGAAGGCAAAACTCGTAGCCACTGATCTACGTCTGCTTCTCAGACCTACTTTCAGGCCGATGCCAAGTGCTGAATGACCAGTAGCTCCCAGCAGGGCACCCTCTCCCTGCCAGCCACGCTGCTGACCCACTCAAGAGACATTTTATACAATCCTAAAGCAGACCCTGGATAATTTGCATTGTAACCACTGCTCTCTACTAAGATTTTTCTGTTAAATGAGCTGGATTAACACCCACATCTCTTTCCACACCAGCTGTGGGTCCCCATCAGAGGTTAGCAGTCATTCCTGAGCTGAATTTGAGAAAGGGTTTTAACAAAACACGAACAACTGATCATTTTAAATTGGCTATCTGACACAGACCCTCTCTCTCCCGTGTGTTGTTTCACCTACCAGACATTAACCGATTTAGATGCACGTGATAAACCACAAAGCCCTACCAGCTCTATACAGCGCAACGATCTAGAAGAGAACCCAGACCTCGGTCCCCCTCCGGAAGGAACACCTACCTGAAGCCTCCCACTTCTTCCAGCACAAGCCCATGCCCTACTCAGACCTCCCCTGCTGCTGCCCAGTGCATCTCCACGGCAGGGGAGAACCCAGCTCCCATGGGCAGCTTCTTAAGGCTGAGAAGCAACACCTGCCAGTCCCACCCAGTGTGATCTGGCAGTGCTGAGTTAGCCGACTGGGAGGGAAGGAGAAGCAGCCAGCTGCGAAACGTTAAGGGACTTCCACTAAATGGGGGAGGGCTTGGGCATTAACACTTTATCAAAAGTCTTATCCCAAGACTAGGAAAGGAAATGCGACTGGAGACACCAGAAGGTGGTAGAAGAAAAAGAATTCTATTTTCTTGGCTTCCACCCATCACTGTAGACTTCCAAAACCAAGCCCGTTCATCCCTAGGATGCAAAGGATTCATCTATGCAGACATAAAGCCATTGGAAAGATTATCTTCTGGTGGGCAAAACCCATTGCCACCTTCTTGTCAGAGGAACAGCTGTTCAAAGGCAAGTTATGCACCAGGACTTTTTGTCCCGAGTTGCTCTGGTCTTTAAAACCAGCTCCAGCGTTGTCTGCAATTTTATGCATAAAGCTAAATTATGACTTTAACTGCAAGATATATTCTAGTTCATTCAGAATTGAAAATAAGAAATCAGAATATGAAATTACCCACTGACTCCAGCTGCGATACGCTTGTTACTTCACACTTTCACCCACACTCATTGGAAATTCAGTTCCAATATGACAACTCGAAAATTGGTTTTAATCACAACTAATACATGGAGGATTTTTTCCCCTCTCTTTTTGTCCCTTGCATCCCATAAGCACTGAAAACCATGACGCGTAGAGCGGCAGAAGGCGACTCGAACACCTCTTGAAGGTACTCCACAGCACCCCACGTCTGAGCGACAGGCTGTCAGGCTCCGCAAAACAAAACCAGATACTGAGAAACCCAAAACACGCTTTAATCTGAACTATTCAGCCTCAGGCCTCACACTGCAGCTATTCACAGCATCCGCTAATACCTCCGTGCCACTTCTCAGCTAGAGGACCCACGTTTTCCTTTCAGCCTCCTGAATGGAAGCGATGCAATGCGGTACAACCAGCCCGACCTCCACACACAAAGCCCACATAAGTAGGGTTTGGCTCTGTGTTCAAACTGGTAAAATTTGCAAAGCTAAACACAAAGTCAACCTGCCGCACAGAGCAATACGGTAGCTCTGGTTCTCTAGAAACGAAGCTATTTTTAAACTGCAGTAGCAATGCGAGCTGCATAAATTAGCATAATTTCAGCCTTCACAGATAGTTCTCAGTTGACTGTGTTACATGCTACGAATTAACACTCTGCAGATTCCTCGCTTCTACTAACGCGGTCAATCATGCAATTCATGGGGCTTAAAATCCCCTTTTCCAGTCCTCCAAAATCTCAACGGCCTTTTTTTTTTTTTCCTTTTACACTCCTCTTTTCCTTTTCAGAGCAGTACTATCAAAGGCCGGGGTTTCATTACAAATCTCACAAGGTCTTCATGTGTAACTGGTGGTTATGTGGCTTCCTAATTGCAGGACGTCCTACTCTCTTCTCCGCTGGTGATTTTCTCCTTGTGGGCAGATGGCATCGAAGTGGAGTGCAGATGGTAACCCACAGCCCACAAACTCCTCATTAGAATTTGGAATAGCGTATGCAGCTCTTCGATTCTTATCTTCCCTTTAAATTCTTTTCAGCATTAAAGGATAAATCGCTGTTTTCTGAGGGCACAGCCAAAAAAGTAATGATACGTGTTTATAAGTGAAAACCTCCTCCTAACAAAGAGGTAATGATGTACCTTGCATCCTTCACAAGTTTTATTAAAATCTAGGAATCATTAGTGGAAAGGATTTTAAATCAAGTATCTCCTGCTTTGATTCAAGTATTACCTTAAGGGGAAAAAAAAATCAATGATAAGGAAAGCGCAGATCCCACTGAAGCATGAAGGCTTAAGAGTTACACAGTTAGCTATTTAAGGTAATTTCACGGCTCCAGGTATCACTTTACCTGAGCTGCTTGGAATTATAATGGATTTATCTCCACAGAACACCTGTGAGATAAGAGAGTTGTTGCTGACGGACTGCAGCAGGCAGAAATGAGGTGGCTTCTCTGAAGCCCAGGCTGGTGGCCTGTGGGTCTTCAGGGCTCCCACACTCACCAGTGGGTCCTCCCTGCCCTTTGAGGACCGAAACCCTTCTTGGCAGGAAGGCACAGCTCAAAATGAAGGTGCCATAAAAACTAACCTTATCATTCTTTCCAGCTTTTTCACAGCACGTCCAGTCTGGTGGAACTGGCTTTCCTAACCTTTTGACCAGCTGGAAAAGTCCTAAAAACAGCGAGTTAAAAATATCCGTGGTGCAAAATAGTAAGGAATGAAATACTAAGCATTAGAGGTCAAGCCTCGATCCCTGAAAAGTTTGTATTAATCAATGGAAAAGCATTAAAAGAAATAAACTTGTCCCTCAGTTCTAAAAGAAAACAAACAATACTGCAAACACCCAAGCGACGTGGCTGATGAGGATTCACTAACTCTCAGTCAGCTCTAACACACGCCGTAAATGAAAAGTTGGCTACTTTGCTCCCTTTCCAGAAGCCTAGAGTCAGACTTGGTAAACACAAATAGCATTATTTGTTTGAAGTTTTGACCTGGTGCCCGACAACCAATTACTAATCCACGCTATTCTACCTCAGCTCTAGCAGCACCTTCTGAACTGTCTCACAAAATGGTTTCTAGCTATTTAAAGGATGGATACACGTTGCTTAGCTAAATTCACTGCTTTTAAGAGTAACCGTTGGCAATCCTTTTCCTCAAATGGCTGAAATTATTTGCAGATTATACATCAAAACCATTCAGATGTTCAACTGAGTTATGGTATAAGTACAGTACAACATAAATAATCTGACTATATACTACAGGGCTCTAATCTTCCACAGCATGCAAGCATGCCAATGATCCTACATGTGGACAACATGAGATGAAATAATGAAGTATTTAATCGCTGAGGGCAATTTATCTTGTCTACATTCATGGAAGAAGATTATAGGACGTCATCTTCTTAGCGGTTTCCCTTTCACAACAAAGATGACAATAATCAGTTTTCATTAGGGAAGAGCTGGCCTTTCTGTTGTACCGACCTGACTTTCATGTCCTGTACACCAAATACAGCACTGATGTCAATTGAAGAACTACATGGTATCTTCTAACACAAAGGTTTATAAAGGGTAATAGAAGGACTTACACTTCCCATGCAATATTGAAGGATTTACGGCATGTCAAAAGCCCCTAACAGGTATATTCTCTCTCTAGCTTAACGACTTATGCTTGAAACTAATCATGGTCTTCACAACTGACCGTTTGAAACTGCTGCTCCGTGAGAAACCTGAGCTCAAGTTGTGACTCCAGAGAATAAAAAATTTCCAGAGGAAGAGAAAGCTCAATCGTCAGTGCCTTAAGAAAGCCCTGACTTTGTAAAGTCCATTTTCATCGCACAATATCTCACAGCTCACCCAAAGGCATGTTCAGAGCTCTGTAGCACGAGAGGCCCATCGCCTACAGAAAGACAAGGGAATTTTGGCAGAGGATGAGATCCTGCGCCAGCATTTCTGACGCAGTGACTCTATCACACATCTGTTCCTCTGCGAGAAGCTGAATCTGCCTGTGACAAGGTCAGTTTTGAGAAGGGTTGGTATTAAAAGATTACGCTCCCTCCATCCTCTCACTGAGGCTGCGCTAATTATTTCAGGGAAGCAAAGGAATTCTTTGATCCTGCAACTCTTCCTTCCCTTGCAAGGTGACTCGGCTGCCGGCACAGCACCCAAAGGGACAGCACGGCACGTTCTAATTCCATAATTGTGGAATTAGCCATTTACAACCTTGAAATTTCACCCTAAGAAATAGAGTATACAGTAATCCACGTAATCCAGGCCTCTACACCTGTCCCTCTTCCAACTAATCTCACCATCCTTCATCATGTCACATCTTAATTTAGAGTCCTATTTGCTAAGGTCAGTGTAAGCAGACGCTTGGGAAATTGCAACAAGTATTTGTCACACGGCGGGACCAATTTCTTCCTTTGTGAACCCCGTGAGATATAGAAATATCAACAGAGAGCAAAGCCCTTCCCCAGCGACCTGCAAACGATCTCTACAAATGTTCTGGGAAGCAGCAAAGAGACGGAATAAATAAATAAATAAACGTAGCGTAGCCCTGGATAATGCGATCTGCTGGTATTAAAGTTTTCTCCTGAAGGAGTTAAGCATATACCAGCTGCTCTACATTAAACCGAGCTGGCATTTTAAATCATGCAAATTAAGCTGAGCTACCATCCATTTCAGCCCAGCATTTAACAGCATCGCTATAAATGATGCAAAGTACTGGCCAAACCAAGCCCCGCCATTTCAGCTGCTCTCGGGGAAGAAAGGAGGAGGGAGGGTAACGGCGCTGAGTGATGCTGCAGCTACTCACAAGATGGTTTACAAGAGACTCCTTCCACCACAGGTGTTGTTCACACGTGCCTGGAAAGCCCGAGGCTTTTAGTTGTTGAAAATCCATTTGTATAAGCTGCTAAGAAGCACCGCAAAATTATCTAAAATTAAATGATTTGCCAGCAGAACACTGAACTTTCAAATATCTCTCTGCTTAATACTGCATAATCAACACTGAGTGGATCTGACGGGCCATCAGCTCGGAAATGCTGACACAGCAGCCTACGGGGAGCCGAGGGTGGCATCAGTCCCCACCATAAAGTCTCATACCAACGGACATTTCTCAGGCTATGAAGATAACAGATAAAAATTTGTGCTTCTTCAATGCCAATCCCATTTTCTGCTGAATTTCAGGCAGCTCAGGAGGCAATAAAGAGGACTGAATCTTATCTAGTTCACATTGTTGTGGCCAAGAGATTAAGTTTCCGCACAAATCTGAAACTGTGTATAGGACAGTGAAGGATCTGCTACGGAGCAGTTGAGGAGATCTGCAGACCAGCTTTATGATTTCAGGTTCTTTCATATGCCTTTTTTCCCCCCTCTTTTTTTTTTCCCCCTTCTTTTTGTTCTCCTTTTTTGTCAAGTGCCTGCTGCAGCGAGTAACCTGCTCAAGAAGGGGAAACTGGGACTGATTCTTGTGTTAAGATACCGCTGTCTTCCTATCCGGCCTGATAAACCAAAGCACTGGTGGGTATGACCCACAGGCATTACAGCCCAGGGCCCAAAACTGTGTATGCACCACAACTCACCTCACCTCCAACAGGGCTGGTCTTCCAAGTCTCCCCACCATAATGCCTTTAAGCCATAACACACCCACAAGAGGAACATCTTCTCCAGGATCCCAAATGCAACCTGTGGCAAAGGCAGCTGAAAGCCCACCGTAGGACCTTCACTGACCGCCCGACACCCGAGGCTTGGGGAGATGGTCGCAAGGACAGGACACAGCAGGTAGACCCGGCTCCCCTTCATGGCCTGGGGTCTCCCCCAGAGTCTGGGGTCTCTCCGTGCTTCCCTCCACCTCCCTCAGCCAGTGGATCCCAAAGGCAAACACCTCACAGAAAGGCACTGCACCTCCAAATTTGTCCCAGTATTCACAGTGTTTCCCATTGCCTGGCACCACAGTGAGAAGCGGCCACAGGAAAAAGAGGAAATCCTGGCTTAGTCTCACTTGCAGAAGATGCTTCCATCATTACATTTTAAGTGCATGACATTTTCATTCATAAACAGGTCCTCTTCCAAATATTTCTGCTCCTTATGACAACTAGATTTCCTTTCACCGGTTTAGAGTCTAAGTATTAAATCCTATAAAGCAAATCACTCCACGTGGTCCAAACCCTACCAGGTAAAAGGCCGAAAGGCGACCTCTTATAGGCGAGCAAAAGGAAAATCTCCATTGCTGCAGTGAGGGAAGTTTGTATCTGACTGCTTGGAAACGGGATCCTAGGCAACCGCTGCTCTTCTCTCTTGAAAAGCAGAAAGTGGTTTTGTTTTGTAAATTAAAGCAAATTCATTACAATTCCCCTGGCGAGGTTGCGTAGGGATAAATAGGGCGCTGCTGCCTCCCCTTTCCAGCTCCACGCTAGAGGACAGGCACCTTTTTGCCAGCTTTCCTTGGCAGTGCTCGTTTGGCACGTTACCCCGGAGGATCGGACTCCTGTGTGCTCCAGAGCCCATCTCAAAGGAGTAACATCTAGCAATGCTGAAAATACTGCTTCTCAAAATAACCCGTCCCAGTTAAGGCACAGACAAGTCTGGAATGGTATGGCCATCCTGAGAAGCAGACTGACCCGTGGTCATCGAGCAAGAAAAAAGAAAACCTATTTCCGAACTGTTGCTTCAAATGGCCAATGCACATTTGATCTTGAAACACGCGTGGCATTTTTAAAATTAGTTTTGAAGACTTAAATACCCATAAGACTCTTTGCAATGAAGAATAATTTACAACTGAATCAAATTTGTCTTACCAGACCAATCCATTAATTATTTTTTTCCACCGGCTATATTCAAAGCTGATCTTGGTGGATGCAAATGTGTCCTCTACATCTGTTCCAGGCCTTTACCTTCTGACACGCGTGTACAGACAACGTTCTCTGATTACAGTTCGCTAAGAAAATACAACTTTGCCTCATGCTACATTGGCTAAGGAGGATTTCTGACACCAAAAGACATGACGTGAATCTTTGTATCTGCTTGATCTCACAATACTATGCCTGATAGTTGTCTATCTGCCAGAGGAAGCAAATTTGCTAGAGCCCCTTCTACAAGTTGATTAGAAATGAATTCCTGGTAATTAATGTCATAATCTGAGAAACGGCCAAAATAGATATGACATGTAAAGACAGCTGTCACAGTCGTCTAAAAATACTTGTACAAAACCAGTATTTAGCTTATCGGTACTAAAGTTACCTGAAGTTTGTAACAGCAGATGTGGTTCATGTGGACATGGCTAAAGAAAAAGGAACCTGCTTCTAAATATTTGGTTCAAGACATACAAGCGTAACAAAGTCTCAGTGTCCATAGTCGCCATAAAATGTCAGCAGACAAACTAGATCAACGACATGAAATGCCACCAGGGTATTCATTTTGTTCTACCAATGGGCAAATACATAGAATTAATACATGGCAGAAAAATACAACATAAAAATAATCCCTGGTCAGCACTTTCAGTAGAAGATCCTATCAGGGAAGATTCACCTCATCACATGGAACAGAAAGGTATTACTACAACAATCTTTACAACTGAGAATGTCCCTCAGTTGTCCAAATGGCAGATCCATCCAATGGGTTACAAGGAGGCTGAGACGCTAGAAAATATTACAGATCCTCACATGTTGCGGCAATGAGACCATCACACTCAAAATCCCTTTTGTTTGAAGATCAAAATCCCATGTGTAAAGAGCTCTGTCACAGACATAAAATACGCTGCAAAGTGCTGGATACAGAAGGAATTAAAATCACAGCCTCTCATACACCTCTTCCGCTTCTCCCAAAAACGAAGTATGGGTGTCCTCAGATGGCCAGCCTAGATTTTCTCCCTATACAACTCTGAAAAATTTAGTTGCCTAGTAGCAAAAGGCCTCGTCAGCTTCTACAGCATTAATAGGGAGAGGAACATGGAAATGATCAAGGAAGTTCGTTGAGTCCTCCCACTTGGAGAAAGCACAACCAAAACAACAAGATCCCAGCACGGAGAACATCTACTTCTACAGCCACGCAAGTCAGCCTGTCAAGGGTTGGTTTGGGGTTTTTTGTGTGGTTTGGGTTTTTTTTTGTTTTGTTTTGTTTATATAACATGAGAAGGCCTGGATGTGTATAACTAGACAACTTTGTTGTCAGGCAGGTGAGGCAAACATCTCTGGGTTTCTCCAAGAAGGTTTTACAGCCCAGGCCCTATGCCTCTGGGACCATCATGTCTAAGAACCCATCCTTCCCCCACCCAAGGCATGGAGGGAGCAGCAAGCCAAGTACCTTGGCTTCCACTCCTCTGAGCTCCCAGAACTTGAAGGAAGGACTAATAGTATTTCGTACTTTTACAAATAGACCAACTTCCACTTTCAAAGAAAAAGCCGATGAATCCATCAACTTATTGCCCAAGAATTCATGTTTTGGAGACCTGACCCTGTTTTCTTGTCAAGCATAGCGCTGTCGCTACCAAACCAATACCTGGCAATCCCTAGTTCCTTGGTCTCTACAGTCTGTAAGTTTTCCTTCTTGCTTGTATAAAATAAAACCTCAACAATTACTATTGGAAAGTAGTCCAGGGACTCTCTTTACAACCGCTAGTTCCACCAGGACAGCCTTGCTACCGTCTGCAGTTCTGACGTCTACGCTGTAAACATGAACCCACCGCTACACACTTTCAGATTATACCACGGCGGTCATTACGTAAAGGACAAGACAGAAGAAATGTCTAATAATAACACACAACATTAGTGACAGCACAGGTAAAATAAGTAGATTTAGGGAGTCTTTCCAAATGTGAAAGAGAGGACATGGCAACTTCTACCCATAGCCGTAGAGAAAAAAGCCGCGCAAGATGAGACCAGGGAGAAGACTTAAGGAAACAATCAAGGCAAGGGATGGACACAGGGTAATATTTAAGAATAGGCCATGGGAGTAAAGAAGACATTGTCAAAATATGATGATATTACAGTCCAAAACTGAACATGCATAGGGGCAAAAGTCCTGGTAAAAGTGTATTTTGAAATCCAGAAGTTTGATATTTTTTCCTTTCATGTATTGTTTTCCCACACATTGCTTCCAATTCTAAAATAACCCCAAAGTAAAATGAAAAATAACCCAAGGATAACACACCTAAAAATACTTTCAAGAGAAAAAAAAAGGTGGAATCAGAGTAAAACTTCAGATCTCAGCCTGTTTAAAAATAAGAAGTGACCTGTTTTCTCAATTATTTATTTTAATAAAGGGTTTATTTGTTTTAAGCTTTAGCAGTTATTTCCATGCCTATGCTTTGCAAAACTGAAGAAACTGAGAATGTTTCCACAAACTATTTCAGAAAGAACAATTTACAGATAAAATTAGAGGCATACAAGTAAGTGCCAAGTGTTTGACTTGAATTCCAGTTCTTGGTGAATGGAAAACCAGCAGCTTCCTGTTACAAAATGTACCAACAGTTCATGTCTAATAATACACATAAAATCTGACCATTTATATACTTCAAATATAGATGTTTCTAAAAATAATATTCAAGCAGGGTATTTTTAGCCAGGTAAGCTTCTCAGAAGAATGACTCTGAGTTTGGTTGAGATTCTACGGTTTGCTGCAAGGAAAAAATAAAGTAATGGGTTAAATTTTAAGAGCGTATCTTGGTTTATACCAGAATAAAAGTAGAAAGTTTAGCCCCAAAGCTTAAATAAGCGGAAAGCAAGTGAGAAAAAATGGAAGAACAGAAAACACATCCTTCCATTAGAGGCCCAACTAATGCTTTATTCAAAACTCTATCTTCTTAAACAGCACTTGTAACACTTATTCTTGTGCTGCAAGTTTGGGAAGTTTACACAAAATAATTATTATTTAAATCCCTCCTTAATGACTTCTGCTTCAGTTGGAAAAAGGGACTTGCAGGCTAAAATTCTACAAATTAAACAGAGATTTAAATCTAGTGGTGAGATAATCTGGAAACTGAAATTACAGAGTAGACAATGTTTCTCAAAGGACTCTTCAAAGGAAATAAAAAATAGCCAAAACCAGCCCTGAATTTCCAAAACCAACAGCTGAATCCACCCTTCCTATCTCAATAAAATAAAGGCTTTCTTTTCCGATACCCTCTGGATAGAAAAAAAGAGCACAGGTGGTGTCATAATTTTATTTCTTTTTCATACTTCTCAGGTACTTGAAACTTGGGAAAGGTTCAGGTTTTGTTTACCAGACCCTTCTTTGTAATTTGATATTTTTTTTTCTTCTTCTTTTTTTTTTTTTTCCTTTTTGAGAAGTAAAGCTCAGATTTACTGCCAGGAATTTTTAAAAGTAGTATCTGTTGTTCTCCTCTGCTAATATACTCGTCCCTCTCTGCATCTCCAGGAGCTTCCTTCAGGATAGGTTTCATATTTCGTACAGCGTGATTTTTGATGTGCCTGTTTTGCAGAAGACCAGAGAATGTTACTTTATGATGAGCTCCATCAAGCATGCCAGCGTGGTTTTCAGCCACCAAGAACACTTGGACAGCTGAAGCGGTGCCTGTGCTAGGTCTACGCTACACACAGATGCTTTCAGCTTTCCGTTTCCTCACCTTACACTTGCTTTTCAGATTAAAATTATTTTATCCATACTTGAACATTGTAAAAATAGATATATCAGCTAGCAGTTGGATAGGTAGGAAGACGTAATGTTTCTCTGCTGAAGCCAATTTCAGTTCAAACAAGCCTCTAGCGGAGAATGAGCTGAAATACAACACATACATATATCAAGAAAGAGAAGTTCAGCGGAAGACAGGATGGACAAAGAACCTAGGAAAAGTAAGAAGCAAAACTCTAAAAGCTGTCAAAGACATTCAGCAGTGCAGCCAGGGAGGCAAAGGGAGGCAGGGAGAAAGACAGCAAGAAAAACAATATAATAATTAACCCGTTTCTGGTTCAAGGACAGCTGGACCAAAGTGTCCCGCTTGGGCGCTGCCCTACATCAAGTGTCAGAGCAGAAGGTGATAAAAATGACTTGCTAAAACAGGGACAAAGAAAGTGAGAGTGTTCAGTGAAGAAATGTCATTTTCTGGAGCGAGCTAACCATTTCAAGGACAGAGGGAGAACACATGGACACCATATGCATAAGCATTTTGAACTGATTAACAAGTAGCAGCAAAGGAGAAAGATAATCTAATAGTCAGGGGACTAGCGAGTAATTTTCTGTAGCACTGAAGACTTTATGACCTTGGCTGGGTTTCTTTGTGCCTTAGCCGTTCGTTTATAAAATGAGAACAATATCGCTACCCCTAAGAAGTGCTCTTAGGTTAAGTATATTAAAATTTGGAAGCCCCTTAGATATTGCCTATTAGCAGGGATCAGAGAAATAGCATTAAAAAAAAAATCGGAAGGAGGAAAAAAGGTCATTTTAAATGAGTGTTTCAAAAAACTAGCCACGGACTGTACAAACTTGAGTGGATTCAACGGCAGCATTATTAGCTCAACGATAAATATCTTTGGAAATTCCATCTCGGGCAATTCGACAGTGAAGGTACTGAACTTGGGAAAGAACGTCACGCTATAACCAAATGCTCTTTTACCCAAGAACTGTCACAATTACACTGAAATCAGAGCAAAAAAAAAACCCCACATTTTCACTCATTGTGTATTACAATTAAAAACTGAATGGAAGTTTCAACCCAAGTGACCCTCCGCGTACTCTAAATGAAAACCCAGCGCTGAAAGAACCGCCTTAGTTGATAGTGCAACTTCACGTCTTTTGTTCGAATGCAGGGCATTAAAAAAGGTTAGCTCTTTATGTTAGACAGACCACTGAAAACTCCATGTTAATAATCACAGTAAAACAACTTCCGAATTGTTTTCTTGTGTTCTATCTGGTAACATTTCCTTTGGAATAGCTCCCTGACAGTTTAATATTTACTGGTACGTATCTATAAGCATACTATCAAAACCATTGTAATCATAAATAGGAGAAGAATTTGGCGACTTAATAGCCTCAGATTGCTTACGGTGTGTCAAAAACCCCCAATCCATCAGAAGGCAAGATACAGCGAGGTTTTTCTAATAGGAATGTACTTAAGCACATAAATATAATTATACAAGCAAGTTCATTAATACTCATTTAAAATTATTTTTGTGGTTATATATTTTGATAGCCTGAATCTACAGTTTTTTTCTTCAGATTTTCCCAACTCTTCAGTAGAATTTCTCACTCGTACACATCCTAAAGGTGACCTCATTTGGTTTCTTCCAACGTTGCAAAAAGCTATCTTTTATGGTTAAGTTACCAGTATTACTGACCACATTTCTCATAATTTCTTATATAATTAGCTCAGCAGTGGTAGCAAGACCAAATTTTAAATTTTACACCACTGAAGCAGCTGACATGATGGCACTGAAACCAGTCGATGTACATCTGACTTCAAACTGGGTCCAGATAAAGATTGCTGCAGGATGGTTCCGTAGTAAAACTGTGAAGCCCAGTGTCACGCATAAGAATAGCTAAGGCATGTGAGAAAGGAAGGCGTAATTTCTCTGCAATACGCTTTATTACACTTTCTCCCTATGAAGTTTCACATTAGCAAGACAGTGATATAAATGGCTTCTGATAAAGTTAATTAAAATATAGGAAAGTAATTACTAATATTTGAACTATATGGATTCATTTGGATTGCTAATGGCATGAGAAGGGGGATGGCGAGGCAGAGGAGGCTAACCAATAGCCAACAGATTCCAAGCCACGCGTGGCTCATCAAACAGTTGATGCGAGCCTAAATTTGAAGCGTGGAAAAATAATGGAGCAACCTATTAAGTAATCAATTTGTGAGCAGCCAGAGTACTCCAAAGCAGTGCACAACTGACTGAAAAACTCCCTGACATTTGTCAGTAGCGTGCTATCAACCTGGGAATGGCTATCCAATAGATTTTTCGCAGGGATCTCTAGTGGAGATTCTCTACCAATTCCATCCCATACCATTGTCATTGACTTGGGCTACAGAATGGCTAATGAGAAAAATCCATGTCGGTGGGTAATGGATGTCGGTGGGTATTGGAAATGTTTTTGGAGCACACCCCAGATCTAGAACACCCCAGACGTAGATGATCTTCACAAACTGGGAAAGAAGAACTAAATCACTAGAAGAAACATCTAGCGTAAGACTGAAATTGGGGAGATCAAGAATGCCCCAGTTCTAGAACACCCAACTCAACACAGTCTTCACAAACTGGGAAAGCAACATGAGGGAAAATCTAGCTGAGCAAGGTAGTTTTATTGCAGACATTTATATCTATCCAGACTTGAACTGAATTCTTAATAAAAGGTCTAGGCAAACTGAAAAGAGTTCAGTAGATAGCACAAAGAGTTGTAAGAGTTCTAGAAATCCTGAGAGAAAAGGTTAAAAGAATTAAAGAGAAAAGTAAGAGTGGACATGATAACACCTATTGAGCATCTACCTTCCACGTCCACCATCCAGCAAATGAATATTGCGAAGACTTTTGCAAAGAAACAACAAATCCCACCCTTACCCCTCCCTGCCCAGCATTAAGGACGGTTATAGGCAATTGCTGAATACGCGTATTTTAATACCAGGTTAAACAGATGCCTGACAACCTGAAGTGTTTTAAGTGTTCTAGCGGAAGGGTGGCACCCATGACTTACTAATGTCCAGGTGCTTTTAGGACTGCTACAGTTACTTAAGATACAAACAGGAAATATTTTTTAGGTTCTCCAGGGAATGAAAATCAAGACGCTAGAGAATACAACATAGCAGCAATAAATACAGTAATTAAAGCCATGATCTCCTTCGGTGCCTTCCACAATAACATGGCAACAGACCGTATTCCTGGACCAGTTTCTTTCTTCTTTGCATCCTGCACGAACCAGGCCCGTGGGCTTCTAAATGGCAATGACTTCTGTCTTAAATAACTAATGCAAATTTAGTAGCCAAATACATACGACTTTTCAGAATAACCAATAAATACCATTTTGTATATGAGAGATCACTATCTTGCTATCTACTTGACGGAAGTTTCTCTGGTAACAAAGTTAAATATTTCCAAAACAATGCTCTCTAAATATGGGTACAATTTATTGGCGGTGTTTTCAAATTAGATAAAATAAGCAGCAGTGCAACAGTAGGATACTGTTGTGCACAACACAGGGAATTTAATATGGAAAAATGAATGGAGTGTGTGTCTCAGCAACAATGAAACAGGAATGATACTGCTGTGATTCATCCACCTAAGATTTCCGACCAGCATTTACAATGGGCTTGATGCTAAAACCCTCAGACCTTTCTTTGGAAAGAGCCTCTGAAATACTCTGAAGAATGCTTTTTATAAATTGCACAGCATTTTAAATAACACATTGCCCTTATACGGCCTAAAGGCACAAAACTTCCAGTTGCTATAAAATCCAGCTTACACATGTAAAACCATATCAAGAAGAACAAAAAAAATAATCAAAATATTGAGAAGGTTTTACTGATACCACATTTCTCAAGTGGGACACCTTGATTTTCATTAGTTTAAAAAAAAATTAGTAGTTTAATGAATACCACCTGCAGTGCCCGTGGTCTCGAAGAATCGGGCTCAAGATAAGCACCACCCGGCACCAAAAAAAAGCTCATGAACCTAGGACTGGTGTGCAAGTGGCTTGAAAAATGCTCAAACAGCATTAGCACTTGGCCTGCTCATTGTGACTTCTGGTCTACGCACTAGACACAGCCTCTTCTCCCGAAAAAGCAGTAAACTAAGTGCAGGGGAAAAGGCATATAGAAATTCAAAGTGGAAGTATATGTACACCATGATGAGAGAGAAGAATTAAAGGTATCCCATTTATTTGTTTCATCCCTCCCATAATTTCTTTCCCTGTTAGCAGATGTCCTAAACATAAGGTCAAGTTGCTCTCTGTCCTTATTCCGTACATGCAACTGAATTTTGTATTGTGTAGTGCAAAGAGGACCAACTTCAACAGGATTAAGAGCAACTCCCTAAAATACTCCCAGAACATCCTGTGGCTTGTTGATTATGAAACCCTCCGGAGATATGATAGGAGTTTGAATTCCCTCGTGTTGAAATAGAAACTGAACTCTGATATCCCACCCTCTGAGCGAATGCTCTACCAGCTAAGCAGTTTTACAAAAGCAATGCTTCTCTGCCACTTGTGTTGAAAGTGGCCTGGTATCACCTCGGGTTTTGATAGAAATAGCTTATGCCTCGAACTCCGAGAGAGAGTCTGGGGCTGCAAATTCCAAGTTCAGCCTCAGCAAGGAATACAGCACAAGTTAAACAGACTTCAGTCATTTTTATTTCTTCTCTTTGGCTTTTGATCCAAGTGTCACAATCTCTCTTTAATTCTCCCTCCACCCACACAGGAGGATATTATGTCCTTCCCCGTGGGCTGCAAACTCCATGCAGGGACCAAGATCTACAAAAGATCTTGGCACCAAGAAGGTGCCAAAACATTTGGTATCGGTCCAATTTGTGGATGTAAACTCTAAATGCCATGACAAGAATATACCTTCCCTCCCTCACAGGAGATGCCGGCTGCCTGGACAGCAAAATGGTGAGGGCCACATTGGTACTTCAGATAAAACGTCCAGAGAAGCAAGTGATCACCCTCATAGGACGTGTCTATGATTCTTGAGATGTTTAGTCCTAGTGCAGTGTTTAAGACTAAGGTTTTATTATCAGAAAGCACTTCTATACCTGAATGTAGTTGAAGGTGTTCCAAGATGAAAATGCTTCAGCTGCTGACATGCCATCTGGCAACCGTCCATCCATCCTGGTCCTCCTCCCTCGGGAGGCAGGGACAGTAGAAAAGAAAAGAACAGTACCCTTGATACAACCGATCGGGCAAAATCTCCCTTTAGAAATAGACCAATGTTCCAAGTGACTACCTTGAATGGCAAAAACCTGCATGCTTGCGTGGGCAGAGGGATCAAAGCCGGATCAATAAGAATAACAAAAAAGGACTGTGTTTATTCAAGATAATGGATAGTAAACCAAACCTCACTGGTTCACACCTTAAAAGGTGCTGGTCATCTGCTAAGACTGCTCCCCAAAAGAGGTTACTGAGAATGACAAAGCTTAGGATTTCTCACAGTGCTTGAAGTTATTCAAGACTCAAAATTTATCTGGAATTCCTTTGGCCAAAAGCCCTCCTTGTCGAAATATAACAAGTTAGCATGAAGACCCTTTCATCACCAGGATATAAAAAAACGGAGCTTGTTCCACATCTGTGTAAGGGTTAAAACCACCATAGTATTCCCCTTCCTGCTGCAAACGGCTACCACTGGCAAGAGCTCTGATTATAATCTGTTATAAGAGGAGAAAGTATTTATGAATAACAATTACTTTTGCAGGAATGTAAATTTCTATGCAGAAACCAAGGTGTGTCTGAGAGAAAAAGCAGCCTATAATGAGATTTTGCTGACATTTCACAATCACAAGGACCGACTCTAGCACAAGGGAAAAAGAAAATAATAAGAGTACTTGTTTCTCTCTTCAGAACAAGATGAGATGCACAGGGCGGTCTGTCTGCTGCCACCACCCTGCCACCAATACTCGTCTGTCTCCTTTTCCTGCGCCCAGTCCCTCAGGAACTGCTACAGTCATATTCGTCTGGCTTGAGCAGCCCCATACGTCACCCTGTCTACCAGCAACCAAAGTGCAGCATATCCTAAAATTCAGGGCATGGGGCCAAACACGCCCAGACAGTAGTCGCACTTGTCTTAAGAGAATAGGGTGACGAGGCCATAGATTTCAAAAGCTAGACGGTAGGGATGACCTGTTGTTCATTAAAGAAGGACAAGGAGAAAAAAAGATAAGTATCTATCATCATTTCCCTATCCCGGTATAATGGTGTCACCTTCTACCAGGCTCAGAAATTGGTAGAAGCAGCTTGTAATGTATACGGCTTTTGCCAAAATACATCAGGCTGCTCTACGGCAATCTCGATGTAACGTTAATCAATTCTGCGTGCTGCAGCAGCCCATCTGCTTTGCTCGCCCCGTAGTACGCTCACGCGTACTATCTGCTTACGCTGCCGCTGAGCACACCGGGGCATCAGCAGCACAGGCAGCCCCAGCCACGCTGGGAACGTTACTACGCTGACAAAAATCAAACGAGCTGAAGAACGTACGTTCCTCCTCCCTGTGCAGGAAGCAGCGTGCATAAAAACATGTTAGAAAACCGATACACATTAAAGGGGATGCATAGAGATAATGTGCTGCACCTATGATGTCATGCATATATAGCATTAGAACAGACAATTCCACTTGAGTATTCATTTCCTATATCATCTATTTAATTTAGCTGTACTGAGAATGACATGCATATTGTAATTGAACATCAAGCACTGCCTCCCATTCACTCCCCACACAACTACAAATAAAGAACGTTCACGCGACTAACGCTCCAGTACAGTACCTGACCGAACACAAAACACATTCCTGACAACCAGCAATCCTTCCCCATCCCAGGCACACAACCCAGCCATTGCAATTAGCACCTACAAAAAAGAGCACAAAGAACACACCCCATACACAACATCTCCACCATCTCCCTTCCATAAATCCCCCAAGTTCAAGCAAAGGCAGCAGAGAAGGCACCACAGGCAACCAGCACACGCAGCCCCATCCCTCACCACCCCACCATCGGCTCCACCATGCTGACCAAATTACAAAGCCACCCCTCGGTAACACATGCCGCTATGCGGAATAGAAAACATCCCACCACTGTGGACAGATGTTATTACACACACACACACACACACACATCCCTTCTCTCGCTGCCGTTCACACCACTGCTCTCCCCCTCAGAAAACCTGCTGCACACATTCAATACAGAAATAAATCCTGGCATACACCTCCCCAACCTCCCCAACATTTGCTGCCTTCTAACCTGAGTGTCAAATCCATTTTCTACCGAGCCACTCTTCCTTGGTGCGAGTCCATCTCCTGCGTTTTCTTGCCCATTAGGAGATTTGAGAGGAATCTGGCTGGAATAGAATGGCTTCGTCACCTCCACCTTGCTCCCAAACTTCAGGTAACAGGGCTGTGGGATGGTCCTGGCCGTCGGGACATGCAGGATTGGAGCAGCGCTGTGGACGGGTTTAGGTAGTCCCGATTTCATTTTGGAGGCTACCAGGATGGCTGGCATTTTCTCTTTCTGCTTTCCTAACACGTTTCTGTCAGCAGCAGCAACAGCAGAGACAGCAGGCAGGGAGAGAGAAAAGGACACGTTGGGGAAGCTGCTCTCCACTAAAGCTGTCTGCTTTACTGCAGGGATCTCCAAAACCAGCTTAGAATTTAAAACCAACAAAAAAAAAAAAAAAAAACAAACCCAAACAAAACCAAAAAACACTTTCAGCCTAAAATATCTCCCTGCTTTATGCCAGCCTTCCACCTGTTTCCTCTAATTTTATTTTCAGTTCTTCACCACCGTCCTCCTTCCTATTTCTGCTGTTATTTAACTTGCTCCTTTCCTTTCTCTGGCTGACTCCTGTAATTTTCTTCCCCGGAAACGTGGGAGACTTTCACTCCATTATCTTGTCACCGCATCTCCAAAGTGAGACACAGCCTTTTAGAATTTAAAAAAAAAAAAAAAGGAACCTGCTGCTGCATATGCTTCCCCTTCCGTATGCACTAGAGAGCGGGCGAGTGAGCGAGCAAGCAGGATTTCCAGCTTAAGATGTCTTTCTTCAGTCTTAGCCAAGAAGCAGATGTAGCTCAGTGTGTTAATGACTGATGCCCTTGGATACGAGCCTCAGAGAATCAAGCTTCTTAAGTCTTAATAGCTGTGAACAGGACAACGATGCTGGAGCAGAAGGAGAAGCGTCCGCTGACAGCAACGTTAAATAAAAACACGCCGGCGGCCGCAAAATTTCCCGGCTCCCCCAGTGCTGATCATGAAAACCCGGAGGAAAAAAAATAATAAAATAAAATACAATAAAATAAAAAGCATTCAGCTGTCAGAGGGAAGGGGAAAGCAGCCGCCACCTCATTTTCCCCTCCGGCAGTGGAGCGGGAGCATCCTGCGCCTCTCCCGGGTGGGGGGCGGCTGCTGCACAACCCCCCCTCGGCACGGTGCAGGCAGGGCGGCCCGCGGATTGGCCCTGCCTGCTGGAAGCAGGCACAAAAAAAAAAAAAAAAAAAAAATTAAAAAAAAAATTAAAAAAATAAATAATTCTGCCTCTCTCTCTCTCTCTCTCTCTCTCTCCGCAGGGGGAGGAGTGGCTTCAAGTCTTGCGGCGGGCAGGGAACTCCGCGGCAAAGCGGGAGACGCCGTAAGGGCTGCACGGAGGGAGTTATGTAGCGGTTTCTTTTTGAAATTAAAAAAAAACAAAACAACAGCAAAAAAAAAAAAACCCAACACGCTTTCAAATAAAAACACCTGGTGATGACTCATTGTTCGTTGCTATTCGGGAAAACTCCCCGCTGCCAGCATCAACAGGAATTTGAATAAGCGCCGTGAGTAATGCAGCCCCATAATAGCAACACTTGGCACTTTGCTTTTAGGAGTCTTTCTTTTGGTGTCACAGGTTCCTCCCCATGTTACTCTGCAGATACCGAGATCCGTTACAGCCCCCACATCCCTCATTCCTGCGAAGCGTTACACATTTCCTGCACATATCCCTCTTTCTGCCCCCGTGCTGGACCGCGGAGGATTATGGAAACTCACGGCACGGAGAGATGCCTTTGGACTCCTAAGGGGGTCTCAGCACCGGGATTTACAGTGCCACAACACCGACAGCCAAAGGCTTTGAGTTACCACGCAGGCTTCTTACGTTACATACAGGGAGGGGAGGGTGCCTCAGAATAACATTCACACAGCTAACAGGAGACATGGAAGAAAAAGGTGCATTTTAAATCCCATTTTAAATCACAGTCCCAGATACTGGATGATTTCCCAAGTAGGGGCACTTCCTTCAGCTCCTGATTCCCAGCTCACCCATTGCCTCAAGACGAAATTCCTACACCACCACCCGGGTGGCAGGGACAAGAGCGATCCCAGCAAGCAGAGAGAAGAAGGGACGAACCCACCCTTGAAATATTTGAAATACAGGCTGGGTGAGCGTCTGAGCCACCCAGCTACTTGGCAGGACAGAGGTGGCACAGCCCCACCGCCCTGCCCCATCCAGCCTGCCGGGAGCACCCAGAGGAGGAAGGCTGAAGCACGCTCCGCGACCCATTTCAAGGGGAGCTGGGTCCTGCCTATTTGACACCCCGGCTTTTGGGAAAGTTTTAAATGCACAAACACCAGGTTTTTACATCTGAGACTCTTCCAGACGGAAAAATGAGGCATTTCTGGATTGTGGGTGTCTCCAGGATTAGGCAGCAGGATTAGGATAGCATTTTAGGAAATGGAAATCAGATGCGACCTGTGTGCTGGATCCTTCTGTGGATGTCACCTTAAATTACTTCTCCAGGGTTACATAGGGAGTAAGTGGCAGAACTGGAAATTAAAGTCAGAACGTGTGCTCTCCTCATTATAAAGTACTATTCTTCATTAACATCGTGATGTAAAAAGGTCTGTCTCCATTAACAGAACACAGAAGACCTTAGCTGTACTAGGTGGGGTTTTCTGTTGTTACTGGTTCGGGGTTTTTCGTTTGCTTTTTTTTGGATAGATCTCATGTTAACAAGATTATTTAAAACCAAAAGCAAAGCCTGGCCACGCTGTCACTGCAGCCTGCCATCTCTCACTGAGCGCTGCCCCCCACTTGAGTAATTCAAGTTCCCACAGCACACATGAAGCTCACGTGTTAACCGGAGTTTTGGTTGTTGCTGGGATTTTTCAGCACGTCTGCTTCCACATATCCCAACTCTGCAGGCTGCTTTCTATTAACTCGAAGATGATAATTTTTGTTGTTGTTGTTTTTATGAGTAACTGCTTTCACCCTAGGCTCTTTATTCATTAACCTCAGACTGGAAACTGCCCATCTCTCTTCACAGAATCACAGAATGGTCTGGGTTGGAAGGGACCTTAAAGACCATCTCGTTCCAGCCCCCTGCCCTGGGCAGGGACACCTCCCACCAGCCCAGGCTGCTCCAAGCCCCGTCCAACCTGGCCTTGAACCCCTCCAGGGATGGGGCAGCCACAGCTTCTCTGGGCAACCTGGGCCAGGGGCTCACCACCCTCACAGCCAAGAATTTCTTCCTGATACCTAATCTAAATCTCCCCTCTCCCCTGTTCTAACGCCATACGCAGTCTCTGCTTAGACAGAGCTCCACAGAAAATTTCAAATCCCAACAACTCGACGCAGAAAGTCAGATGTACCATACGAAAGGACTGGTAGTTATGGGAGCAGAAATATCTAAAATGCCCCGATACCATTTCCATTGTTCAATGCTGACGACTCTGCCTTGCCAGCTAAAAAGGAGGTTGGACCAAAGTATGAAAAACTTGAAAAAAATCCAAGTCTGAAAACAAGGCTAATTTTAGGTCTGTAATAAAATATAGTAATGTTTAAAAGCTATTAGAAGATCTAATTGACAGCTTTATGATCTGTTCTTCACTTACACGTTTTATGAGGTTCAGGCCACCAATCCCAGATGCACAGAACTTGCCAGTTTTTGTTGTTCTGTTTTCATCTTGGAAAACTGGCTAGGATACAGGATACCAAAACAGACACAAAAGTTAATTTGAGCAAAAGAAAAGGATTCCTTTCATTGCTCCTTTAACAATTAATGAATCTGATCCTTTGGCGATGGTGAATTGAATATTCCACAGCCAGAGGAAACTACTTTATGTCTTGGTGTGCAGTCCTGTCTCCTGACATGAAGATGATGTCTGCTGAATTCTCGCAATCTATGCTCCTGCCAGTTATTTTGCCGAATCAACAACACGGACCTTTTCTTTACCAAAGCGTAATGTGAATTCCTGATAACACATTTGAAGAGTGGCCTAGAACTACTGCTTCTCTTATGGGTTCAGTGAAAAACAGCTATTTAAAATTTGCATTAACGATCCGTTGTTATCTAACAACTATTTTTTTTAAAGCTATGCATGTTTTGCTTTATATATCCAAACACTACAGCATAATGCCGCTGAAATGCAACGTAGCATATCCAGTGGCAGTACAGCCATACCATGAGGTTATAAATTGTTAACGTCACATTACGGGCTATATCTGCAAAAATGGCCAACATGAATTTTGGTCTATCCTTGGAAGTGACTAGGTTTTGTTTTGTTTTTTAAATAGTTGATTTTACCTGTTTTTTAAGGCTAGGAGTTTTAAAAGAAACTACTTCTCTTGGACAGCCGATGGGATCTGGGAACCTGTCTTCGTTATCTTCTTTGAAAAGCCCAACCAGTTTTCCATTCCCCGGTTTTGAAGCAACCAAATTCTGCATCTAAGCTGTAAGATGGGTAAGCAATATTGAAAAGCAGGCAAATTATCTAAACAAAATGCGAGAGCTTCATTCCTTCCTGCCACAGGATGAGCCTGTTGGATGAGCCACTAACAAGGGGAACTTTCCCTTGCAGCTTCAAGCTTGACGAGCGTCTTTGCCTGAATAAACACAACGTCCCCCCTTTTCTGCCTGCAGGCCAGTATATATCCACCCACTCCCCAACTGGGGGAATATGGAGGGAAAAATGCTATAACCAAGCAGTTCACTTCCCCGTTACAAAAAAAATACACCCAAAAAACCTACTGATGTGGCTTGCAGGACTGATTTTTAAGCTCAAGAGATGCCATTGCTCAGGATACAAGCTGTGGCTCCTTAGCACCGTGTAGTGTCATCTCGAGTGCCAAGTCTCTGGTGTCGAGAACTGGCTTAATATTCTCAAAATTTTAGTGAGCAGACTCATGTGACCCGGAGACCTCGACGCATCAGTGGAAACTATTTGAATAGTTGAAGAGCTTGTAGGCAAGTCAGCACATTGCCCAAAACAAAGGCAGTAAAAGAGAACAAAACCCAGGGTCGACTGCTCTTGAACAGATGATCTTTATGAATGAGATGAATGTTTCTGGAACAGTAAAACTATTGAAGCTGCCTCCATCGCTCATACGCCATCAATTAACAACAGGACAGGGTCTCTAGACCCAAGTGGAAAGAAAATGCCTACATGGATTGCATGCGGATATTGCAAGTAAAATTAAAAGCTTTACGAAACGTAGCAAAGGATCGGAGAATCAGACCTTCCTTTCAACTTGTGGTTAATACCCATCCTCAAGGAAGCCAAGTGTTACATTAGTGTAAGTGGAAAAACTATGTAGAATTATTGTATCAATTAGAACACCTCATTAACTGGTCCGGTGATTCAAAACTGCTGATGGCACCAAACCCAAGGCTTGAAAATACCTTGATCAATGCTATCCTTGTCTTTTAGGCATTACAAATGTACCTGAAATCTCCCAGAAAATCGTTTTAAGCCGAGGTGAATATTCCTAAAATGTCACCATGTACTGTCAATATCAGAAGGCTTAATCGTTCTTACACAACCATTCTCGTCAAATTTGACTGCTGCCAGGCGGCCAGCTGTCCTATAGACTGTGGGCATATTCAGCCTTGGCACAGCTCCATCAACTTAAGGGAAGTTATGACAGGAATAAATACGGACCTATTTTTGGTACTGCAGGCATTGCGCACATTCACATCCATCTTTTGTCCCCGATCGGAGCATCGAACATGTAAAAGCCTGATCCCGTCTACAGATGTACGTTACCATTTCATGAAAGAACCCATAAAGGTGTAAATGGGATCAAGCTCCTAATTTTTTTTTTGTGTGCCCACCAGAGGAAGAGTAGAGGTTAGAAAAGAGGAATGTGGGTAGAAGCATTATCTAATTTGGCATCCTCTCACCACGGCAATTATAATCTGTACATGTGAGTTCTTTATATGGAGCAGAGAGAAAAGGAGGAAACCTTGGTTCTGTTCCCAGTTCTTTTCACAGAAATCTTGTCTGCATTACACTAATTCTGATCTCAAATCCCTTTTGTAATCCCCTGACACGTCTCTAATTCACACTGGGTTTAAATCCACCTCATTTTATAACAGCGGCATGTTTTAACAAATACATAAGCTAAGTTCCACCTGGACAAGAGCAGTCGGTACGCTCGCTTTCAGAAGACACACAGACAGCCTCACTAGCCACACTAGTCATACAGGCAGACGCTTTTGCACAGTGACGCAAAACGGCACCATTTTAAATGAGCATCTTCTGAACAATGCTCTTATTTAATCCTGTTTCTGTACCAGAACACTTCATGGGTTCGCAATGTAAGCATGAACAGTAGGAGCTGGCATCACAATGGCACTGAAATACTTTTCCCACCTCATTCCAGACTGGTATTTTTTTTATTTCCTGATGCATTTATCACTGGACTACATCGCCATTTTATATTAATCTAACTCTGGTAGTGCTTCACTCAAAAAGTACATAAATTTCTATTGTCACAGCAAATGCATTTTGATCAACGTGCACGTCTTTGATTTCATTATGCTTCCATCGCTTTTGGATCTGTAGCCATATCGGTTTCTCAGAATCTAATAAAAATTGGGCTCAGCTGGCTGGAGACAGACCTCCTGAGAGGGGTTCTGTGATTGGCTTTGAAAAGGTCCATCTCCCTGCCTTTGCATGCAAACTTCATTCCTCGGCCTTAAACTCGTCAGGAATGGGAGTGGAAGGCATGAAGACCGCAAGAGCTTATTTCAATTAATGCTTCCTGCAGTGTTGTAACAATTAGATGCACCTTGTATGTCTGTACTGTAGTCGCAGCAGTGACCACCGTGTAAAACAGAAATGCATGAATAATCTTTATGACGCTAACAGAGTAGCTTTGTCATGCCAACCTATAGCTCACCTCGACTTGCGTATCTCCTAACATCTGCGACCATAAGACGAGACATCATCTTTCCATGCCACTAACGGCACCTGGAATAAATATTTCAATACCACTTCAGAAAGATCCTTGCGAGTCACGTCTTCCCAACAGAGATGTGCATCTGGGTATTCTTAATCTAGTCGTGCGTCCTTTGTTTCCACAAGGTTAATAGTACTAGCTCCTATATTATTTTATGCCTGATTTCACATTGCCTATGGCTTTGTGTATCTGGAAAAGCAAGGAAAACATCTGTGACTAATGAGAATATCACAGAAGGCAGATGATGATGATCCAAACACCACAACTACTCTTGACTTAAAGAACCATCACGTTAAGATGAAATAGGAAGACGAGGACCGAAAAAAATGCACTCTTCCCTGTGCTGTTAATTCTCCCTACCTTCTCAAGAAGTGGCAGGGAAAAAAATATCCACTACTTACAAGCCAACAATCTCACATCATCAGGTAGTCACCTTCTGTAACCTTGCTGTCCCTTACTGGCGCATTTCAAATACACCTGCTCCATCATCTGAAAGAGTTGTCAGAGCCTAAAGGTAGACACCACCTGAGACGCAGATTGGAAGCAAAGGCTATATTTCAAAGCCTTTTTTTTTTTTCAACTGGATCTGCTTAAAAATTCCAACCCAGCCTCAGCTGCCATCAGTCCCTCCCACATCAGCAGTTTTGAACAAACACAAATTGGCCAGATTATCATTAAGCAACTTCAGCTATTTTGTAAAGAGCAAATGTATCGCAATTCCAACTAAATGGTGAGAGTCAGATTTTTCACCTGTTCTAAATCAATGTAGTTTCTCTACAGCCAGCGCCAGGATTTGAATTCCAAATTAGAAGTATTTATCAAGATCTTATTTAGATAACTATTCTGATCCTATCTTACTCTCACACTATCTCCCTTCCCATCAGTACACATTACTGATCAATTTGAATTAAAAAAATCCTCTTGTATACTGAGCCCACGCCTACAGTTCAGTTGATGGTGCATAGTGCAGTTCTGGAGCCACGGAAGTAGAATCATAGAATCATAGAACTGTTAGGGTTGGAAGGGACCTTAAAGATCACCTAGTTCCAACCCCCCTGCCCTGGGCAGGGACACCTCCCACTAGATCAGGTTGCTCAGAGCCCCATCCAGCCTGGCCTTAAAAACTTCCAGGGATGGGGCTTCCACCACCTCTCTGGGCAACCTGTTCCAGTGTCTCACCACCCGCATGGTGAAGAACTTCTCCCTAACGTTTAGTCTGAATCAACCCATCTCTAATTTTAATCCGTTCCCTCTAGTCCTACCATTACCCAACATCCTAAAAAGTCCCTCCCCAGCTTTCTTGTAGGCCCCCTTAAGATACTGGTAGACCACTAGAAGGTCTCCTCAGAGCCTTCTTTTCTCCAGACTGAACAACCCCAACTCAGTCTGTCCTCACAGGAGAGGTGCTCCAGCCCTCTGATCATCCTCGTGGCCCTTCTCTGGACGTGTTCCAGCACGTCCGTATCTTTCTTGTAGTAGGGGCTCCAGAACTGGACGCAGTACTCCAGGTGGGGTCTCACGAGAGTGGAGTAGAGCGGGAGAATCGCCTCCCTTGACCTGCTGGCCACGCTTCTCCTGATGCGGCCCAGGATACGATCGGCTTTCTGGGCTGCTAGTGCACACAAGTAGGGCTTGTGGTGCTCACCAACTGCCAAGCAGATATCAGAGAACAACAAATACTGTCCCACACTTGCAGGCTTTGCCAAGTACACTTCACAACGAAAGTCTGCCGGCAGCCGCTCTTCCCTAGAAGCCAAAAAAAGAGAGCATTCCCACAGGGCAACCATTCAGGAGCGGGTCGCTGCCGGAGGTCACCTGCAATGCACCATAGAATGTCACAATGATTAATTGCAGCGTTACAAACACCAGCTATTTCTGAATGTGTTACCAGAATAAATAAATAAATAAATAAATAAACCTAGATAGTTCACGATGATATAAAAGGAAACACAGAAAATGCTTAACACAATGCCCTGTATGAATGTTGCCTACCTCCACAGCTCTTTAAAGAAAGATTAGTCCTGATTTGACATTTGTGGAAAATAAAAGTGCATCCTTAGAAGATAAAATTTGGCGTATGCTAATGGTCCTACTGAAATTCTTAAGTAAAAAGTTTCAGCGATACTTCTTCAGATTTACATAGACATAACTCCAGTCAACCTTCAGCCCAACAGCCATGGCCATTCTTGAGGGTCAACGTCCGAAAAAGCCAATCTGCCACCTCCACCTCCAATGTGACGGTTTATCACAAGGCAATTTGACGAGGATTACCCCGGTAGCTGCGGAAGAACAACAGAAAGTACCGTTCCATTTTATATTTAAAAATCACGTGTACATTCATGGGAGCGGCTTACTTGCACCTGCCGAACGTTACGCTCCATTTTAAACCAGAAAGCTTCAAAGATCACTTTGCAAGGAAATGTACAGGGAACAGTTATTCTTTAATCTCTCTGTTAATTTACCACAGAATACTCACACCTAAAGTGCTGCAGGGCCACCACGCAGCCTCACACACGGCAGTATCGAACTTCTCTTCTCAAATTTCCTTATGTTTCCTTTGTTCTCTCATTCTCCCACTAGCAAACCCTCCTGCTGTTTTAATACTGATTTTTTCAAGCTTTTGTAATATCCACCACCCAAAGATGACAGAAAAAAAAACCCTAAATGCTGTCCTAATATTTTGTTTCATACCAAAACAGAGGAGGTTCCCAGTGTAATGATTAATGACATGTTTGTTGCCTTAAACAAGTTTGATATTTCAACATTTAATCAATTTTACTTTTTTTTAAGGTGACAGGATATTATTCCACCCTAAGGTTTCCTGCCATCCTGAGTTTTACCCATGGTGCCGTATGCAACTCAACCCTGTTTAAAGCTACGGTATGAAGACCTGACAGCATTGCATTTACCTTACACACCCACTCATATGATTTTTAATAACGCTGCTCTCAGTGTTTGGAATATTTGGGGAAGGTGTCAATGTCAAGACATCACACAGTCTTAATGTTCCGTATCACCACCAAGAAAGATCCGGCTGACGTTTAACACTGGAAGACAAACAACAAACAGAAGGCAAAGCACTGAGAGATAATCTCTCTGTATTTCATATTTCCTTTTGCCATCATTGTAATATAAAACCTTTTTGTTCCACATAGATGGAATTCAATTGATGGAATGATTTTCTGCGTACTGAGACACAATCACCTCCTGTATGAGAATTAACATAAGCTTTGTTTATTCCAGCAGTAAAACAACCTGTATTCAAGCTACTCCAAAATTTAAAAAAAAAAACCACAAAA
Organism: Chroicocephalus ridibundus; assembly: GCF_963924245.1. Taxonomy (NCBI): domain Eukaryota; kingdom Metazoa; phylum Chordata; class Aves; order Charadriiformes; family Laridae; genus Chroicocephalus; species Chroicocephalus ridibundus. The sequence continues at coordinate 4,949,134 of NC_086287.1, read as the reverse complement.
CCAGACAGATAACTCTCTGGAAACTCAAATCACTCTGCTGTCAAAGCAGCAGCAGTCAATCATTCCTGTCATAACATTAGTATATTATTGGCTGGTGGCAAATGGGTCAGCTTGTCACAGGCAAAGTACTTATCAGATGCTCTCTTCCCTTCTATCCCGCTTGGCACGCGAAACGACGGCGCTACAGATGCTGAAAGAGATGCTGCTGAATTTCAAAATGCATCCATCTGTTTAACTTCCCAAAATGACTTTAAAGAGTGGGATACAACAAACACATCTGCTACCTCAGCCCGTTAAAAAAGATCATCTGGAAAATAACTGGCAAATTGTAAACCGTTTCAGAGAGTGATCCACAATGAAGTTTCGATACACGTGTAACATCTGTTCCACCTCTAATTACACCTCGAGCCTTTGCACCTCTGGCTTCCTGAAGAATCAATGCAAGTCCTGACCTTAGCCATAACCAGCTCGGCATCTCCTTATCACACTGGTAAGAGTTTGTTTAGGAAAAACATCACTGGGCATCCAGTGATGATGATAAAAAAGTCCATCAGGATCCACTGGAAGAACCTAAAGTGGAAATCAGCTATAAACAATAATGTGGTCCACCACAAGAAAAGGCTTAGGCAGGAGGTCCAGCAGAAGACACCAGCAGATGACGTTTTAGGAAGAAAACTGTAGCACGTGTTTAAGTGTGATTTTTCTTTCAGTTCTTCTCCCACATCTCTCACAAACACAAACGTGTTATCACTTTGAATTATGTGCACAGATGCTTACATTTGCAATTTACGTTAACCTAGCCCACATTAACAGCGATTTCGACACAAAATGCAAACCAGAACGCATTTTTTCACCCTCGGGTATAACGTACGTGTGAACTGCAGTACCGGGACATCTCTTTGTTACTCAGTAATATTCTTAAGGTATCCTGATTCCATCTGCAGAGCGCAGGTAGAGAGCGGACACAACGTAAGACAGGAATCACAGAAGCATCTTCCACCCATCCTCCTGCCCCTCGCTGCTCCCATAAGTGAGGGGGTTGCTCCGGTACCGGACCCCCCGCTGAACTCAGCACTCCCCAGCCCAGAGGGACCAGCAGAAACACCCTTCTCTGCAGCTGGTATTTTGGGTACTGGTATATAAAAAGCCCAACCCTCTCCATCTAGTAGTGCCAGTGACATTCCTGTTGGATCACAAGCGCTATGAATGACAACACCACCCACGTCTAACTCAAAAGCTAACGTAAGACAGGAATCACAGAAGCGTCTTCCACCCGTCGGTGGCCACCAGAAAGGCTGGCAAGAATGCCGCGAGATACCAGAGATCACACCGAAGGAGGCTGCCGTATCCACTTGGGAGGTGAGGGGAACACACGAGGACACACAAGAAAAGTGGCCGCTGGGGAATATGTTAAAAACAAGCTGGGAAGCAATAGAGGTGCCCTGGCTAAATGCACATGAATTACAGGCTGAGACAGACTTCCAGTAGCAGAAATTAGTATTTGATACATAACATTAAAGCAAGACCTTTGAAGTGCATCACTTTGCAGCAGCACTACCACTGTTTTATATGTCTATAAATGAGAAACAAAATTTTCCTTGCTGTAAATAGCTTGTGCAATTAATAGCAGTTAGCTGTTCCTGTCTTTTTCCAATTACAGACTCGGGATAAAATGGCACATTAAGTCACCTCATGCAGTTCTGGACCACCTAGTGTTAGAAGAGCAATTTGAGGATGAGCTGCTACTGCTAATTATCAGAATTAAAAACTGAAATAGCAATGTTCACTTTTAAAAGTGAGATGATTTCCTCTCTCAGGCATAACTTTCCATTACTCTCCCCTGCCAACAGTTATCACTTTCGTCTAAGGATTCCGGGACTGAAACTTTGAACATAGAAATGTCATCAGAAAGAAAAGCTTTCAAAACATTTTGGGTCACCGTTTTAGGTCTTTCAAAATAAATTCATTTATTTATCCTTGGCTAATTACCTTTTATTCCTTCTGCGCAGGCACAAAATATTTGTGTTTCTATTTTGACTTTTCTTTTTCATTTTCAGGCAGCTGCATCCGCTTCCAAAATCATCATCAGGTTCCCACCATGATGTTACGAAAAAAAAAGTTCTTCTGGACAGCATCGCTGGTAGCACAACAATAAAAAATCACAACTGTGTACGCATATGCATGAGTGCACACGCACGCGTATTGTGAGCGGAATAAAAACGTGTTGACGCCTAATTTGGCCTGCGAAAACCTGAACAGCATTTCTACATTAACAGGAAAAGGTTCGACGCTGTTTGCAACACAGCATCATGAAGCCACTTCTGATTTCTCTTACACTGTGCTGAACAAGCAATTCCAATTCAAGAGGGCAATTAGCATACCGTATAAAAATCAGAGCACAAGCAAATACCACAGCTTTAACCTTGCATCAGCGAGGATCAATGAGAACTCATCGCCGTAAGCCCACCACGGGCACTTGCTGCTCAAACGCACTGGGAGTGCTGGGATAGGCAGCCCTCTGCCTGCGCCACCCGCGTTGCTCATAGGAAGCTTCAAACCCCATCAGGGAACAATTAAATAGCAGGTATCACTTTTATGAACATCATCATCATCATTTTATTACAGCTGAGTGAGATTTCCCACTCTCACACCTCGTTCTCAGCTGCTGATCACTTTGTCAAACTTCAGTCCTCTGGCGTGAAGCGTACAACGCCAGAGCCCACCTCAGGCTGAAAACTCTGGAACGTTTTAGCCGAAATGGCAGAACCAAGGTAGAACAATACACCATTACTCAACCACACGCAAAAGCACCGGTGACCTCTGCTTTAACAAGCTCTAGCACTCCAGAGCTTTGAACAACGAACTCGCGATCAGGCAAGATAGTGCTGTTTGCGTCAGGAGCAAGTTCAACGCGGTTTCTGTGAAAACGCACGCAACACAACCAATCTAAAAGTCATTTTATTTTTACACGTAAGAATATTTCCATTCAGCAGCTAAGATCAGCCGAGCCCATCCTCCTGCCCCTCGCTGCTCCCATAAGTGAGGGGGTTGCTCCGGTACCGGACCCCCCGCTGAACTCGGCACTCCCCAGCCCAGAGGGACCAGCAGAAACACCCTTCTCTGCAGCTGGTATTTTGGGTACTTGTATATAAAAAGCCCAACCCTCTCCATCTAGTAGTGCCAGTGACATTCCTGTTGGATCACAAGCGCTGTGAATGACAACACCACCCACGTCTAACTCAAAAGCTGTGTTGGACCGCAGCAAAACGAGCAAAAGGAGGAACCTAACGAGAAGGGAACATAATGAGGCTCAAGGAAGGAACCTGTAAGTGGGGTGAGAGCATGGACTATGGAAGAATATGGAGACGGAAACTGGTTCCAAAGAGGAAGGTCTGAAGAGTGAAGCCAACAACGGGAACAGGATTGGGATGAACATCCAGGTATAAAAAAAGAGATAACACTGGGATGTGGAAGCTCTGAACCTATAAAATACTACACAGCGTACGCCTCAAAATCAGGTTCATTTTTCATGCACAAAATAAGTAAAATACTCATTTTCCCTTTCCCAGTGTTTCGGTCCCTTATTTACATAATAGCGATTATAGCATCCTCATAATCCACCAAATCTCATCCAGAGATGAGGTGAATACACATTACTGCCAATATAGTATTTAGGGATCAGCACTGTGAAGAACTCAAGAGGAAAAGGGAGGGAGAGAAAATAAGAATTTTATATCTAGAGAATTTAGTTAAGTACAGTAAATCAAGCGTGGAGTCTCACATACTGTTCTTTTTTAATAAAACAAACAATTAAATAACTTCTTGCTAACTCACTGCTGTGTAAGGCCAACACCGGAAAGAACAGTATATGATCATGCCCTTAGAAACTGTATCATCGTGACAAAAAGACTTGATGTCACAAATGCAAAAAGCAGACACCCAGGACATCTTGCTTCTGGCACTTCCTAAACTTTGGATCCTTAACCGTAGTATTTCAGCAATCCTAATATTCCTTTAACACTTCTTTTTTTTTATTTTTTTATTTTTGGTTTTGTTTAAGCAATGTGATATTGTTTCCCGATGTACATTAGCTAGTATATCAAAGAACTTCAGACACTTGCCCAGAAGGTTCACGGCGCCCGTTCATTACCTGAGAAGTCAACAGAACTGCACCCAGCCCACACGCCCCGTCCTCGTGCCCCACACAAACACCCCCATAGCCTGCCCCAATCCTTTCAGCATCGACAGGATCACAATCATAGAATGGTTTGGGTTGGAAGGGACCTTGAAGATCACCTAGTGCCACCCCCTGCCCTGGGCAGGGACACCTCCCACCAGCCCAGGCTGCTCCAAGCCCCATCCAGCCTGGCCTTGGACACCTCCAGGGATGGGGCAGCCACAGCTTCTCTGGGCAAGCTGGGTCAGGGGCTCACCACCCTCAGAGTGAAAAATTTCTTCCTAATATCCAATCTAAATCTGCCCTCTTTCAGTTTAAAACCATTACCCCTCATCCTATCTCTACATGCCCTTGTAAAAAGTCCCTCTCCATCTTTCTTGTAGGCCCCCTTCAGACACTGGAAGACTGCTCTAAGGTCTCTCTCTGATGACCATCTTGCCATAGGCACACCAGCGACCCTAAGGCCATCATCTTACAGCGATGCCGGGGTAAGTCCCACAGACCTGCCTCTCTCTAAGGTCGCCATCTTACAGCGATGCTGGGGATAAGTCCCACACACCTCTCTTTCTCCAGGGAAGGAGCAGGCACAAGACCAACTCTCACAGCCGTATGTCTGAAGAGAGCGAGAACATATTATCAGCTCGGCGAGGATCACCACCCCGCAGTGCAAAGACGCCAGCTGTAAAAGGCGCGCTCCAGCAACCAGCGCACCCTTCGCCGCAGCTTCCCTCCATCAACTGACAGCCAAGCCTTTTCCACACGTACGTACACTGTCACCTGCAAATGGGTCACCAAACCTCTGACCCAGTCTCGGCAGCTGCCAGGTCTGCTCCACATGACAGCCTGGCATCCAGTCAGCCAGGCTTGGCAGTCACGTCTGGCACCGTCTTTCTGAATAGCGAGCAGGCAGGGGGAACAAATCGCAGATGGCTTTCCCTTATCTCCACAGCAATTTAATCGCGGTGGTCTTGAGGACACTGACGTGCTCCACGCCATCGCCAGCCGCGCTGCAAGGTGAGCAAGCTGCTCTTTGGCAAGGGCAGCCCTCGCGACCGGCCAGGCTGCAGTGCTCACGAAGTGTCTGACAGGTCTGCGGCCACGACACGAGCTACACTTACTCAACTTGAACTTCAGAATGAGAACAGAGGGGGACAGATCCGACCAGATCAAGAAAAAAAGGAAAAAGCACTTTATATTGCAGGAGAGTCGTGACACTGGAAGTCAAGAGCGTGGGACGAGCGCCCAGCGCCGCCGCCGAGCTCCCCTGCAAACGTAGGCAAGCTGGCCTGACAGCTTGGCAAACGCCTCAAATGGGGCTTCCCGAAATAGAAACAAGTAAAATTAGTTGCTGCTTTGGAAACGTATTTCTTCGTTTTCTTTTTATGAACTGTAAAACCAGATAAAAATGTCTTCGCACTGTCCAGGGAAATGTGACAGCTATGTTAACAGGAGGCCCTCAGATAGCGAGATGTAACCAGATAGAGATTTCATTTAAACATGGAAGCAAACTCCACTGTGTAGTTAATGCTGATCGACGTTCGTGTAAGGTACCTAAAGCCAGGCCCCTCTGCATTAAAAGGGACGTGGAGATGCCTTTACTGACATGTCGGCAAATCCAAAAGGATGGCAAAGGCAGAAACTATCCTCCTAGTAAAGAACTGAGACTATTAAATGTGTCATCTTCTACCAGCCTCAACTGGAATTAGGAAACAAACAAAAAAAGTTTAAATTAGTCATGTTTTGGGCTCCTTAGCAAGACAAAACTAAAAAATCTCAGAGCACCGCAGTTGATTTTATATTTCCTGAAGGGTACAGCTAACATCAGTTCTCTGGGCTAGTCAACAAAAGGGTTCTTCGACATAGCTAGGGACTTATGCACATGGATGCAGCAGCAGTTAAAAAAACCCAGCTGTAATTACTTTCCAAACCTGTATAAATCACAACAGGGGAGCAGCTGGAAGTGGGGATAGAGAGCCAAAGTTTGACAAATGGAAAAAAACTTTGGGATGTGTAAGCAAGCTAATGAAGAGTAGAAATAAATACATAAAATACAATAAATAGAGTATACATACAAATATATATAAAGCAATGTAAAATAACAGCTTTCTCCTTTGATGTTGACTGTCTGTTTTGATTTCGTGTTTACGGCACCACCGAGTCCCAAACAAATCAGATGAAAAGCGGAGAGGGTTATGCAGATAACGTTGTTGAGGGAAGGAAGAAATAAAGGAAGGTGCTGTTTATCTTTCCTTTTACTCCCAGTGATTTGATTCCCTGCCCCATAAACAGGAGGGTGAGGGAACTCGAATGCTATTTGCAGCTTTGAAAACTTTGTTCTCTTCCCCTGATCCAAAAAACCCCACAAAACGTTCATCCTGCTTTCCGTATTATGCTTTCCCACCTAGAGCCAGAGCACAAAGGGCAGCGGTTTCCAATATACAGGCGCACACACACGAACCTTTGTGTGGCAGAGCTGTGCTAGGAGCAGATAATTACGGCAAATAAAAGGCATCTCTGAATACAACAATGTGGAAGCAAATTCAATTGCTAAGGACATGGGCTGAAAACAGTCCTCATAAACAAAGAACCAGCCACATCAGAGCAATCTTTCATACTTGTAGAAAATAAGTAATTGAGTCATGGACAGGGTAAAGCCTGGGAGCACAAAGGAAGATCACAAGTCGAGGTTGGAAACTGTCCCAATGGTCCCATATTTCAGCTCCCTCTTTGCTTGCTATTCTTCCCGCTCAGGGTCTAAGCATGGCACCAAAGCTCGTTATTAGGCTGTAATCAAGGCCATTAGAGCTCTTGAATTCAACCTGAAGACGTACTCAGCCAAACCTGGCGAGGCAGCAGTAACGATCCCCTTTGAGTAATCAGGGTATTGCTTCATAAGATGCTGATAGGAAATGGTCCCTTTGTGCCAAGGGGCCTGGAAGAGCGCTCACTTGAGAGAAAATGTTATCTTCTACACTATAAATACATGAAAATAAGATTAGAGGCAACTGTTGTGACAGCAATTAGCTTACCCTGTCAATACACCCCCTCACACTCTGCCCAGATTTTTAGCTCACTGGTGACTCAGAAGCAAGAGTGACATTGCCAAACCTCCTACTTCTTCGCGTTTCCCGTCCACTTCTCTTATCCAAGGACTGCCCTCGTCCTCACCTGACTTCACTCTGGCGATCAGACATATAACCAAGCATCCTTCCGGTTCCTGTGAACCCATGCAGAACAGGATAGCTCATTTACTCTCCTAGTTTAACCCTCTGACATCCCAGCAAATGTTAATCAGTAGCAATGTTAACACAGAGTTAGACGTTTGAAGCATTTCCACTGAAAATTAAATGTAGTCACTTGTCAATGTTAACGCCTGCCCTATTAGATATTCATAATCCTACACATCCTGTAAGATAATTGTCTGCATTCATTACTTCCAGTAAGTAAGAAGCCACTGAGCGGGAGAGAAATAACCATTTTTTGCATAGCTCTGGGTTTGGATATTTGATAGTTATTTCCCAGATAATCCAGTAGTAATTTTTATTTATGGTGTGCGTAGCTGCCTTAGTCACGAATGAAGATCCAAAACTAGTGCCAACTATAAAGTTGCTGCTACAATACACAAGTGATGCTTAAGGACACACTGCAAAATGTGGCTACTAGCCATAAAGGTACTGATGGGCAAAGTATGGTCTACTTACTTCTTAAAAAAAACTAGAAAATATTGGCATGCTAGCTTGCCTCACAGTCCAAATTAGGCTGGGCACTCTCAAGAGCTAGAGATGACGTATTTCCCCTGGGATAAAACATTTTAAAAAATAGGAAATAAGGGACAAAATCCTTGGGCAGTAACTCCCAGATTTGAATGAGGGTGCACAGAAAACCTAAATCAAGACCTTTGTGCTTCCATTAGTTCTTTTAGCTCAGTTTCTGGAAGCACTTCACAAGGATGACTCAGTATCTGCAAAGTAATTGTTCTTCTCGGAGATGTCCTTCACAAGATACAGCAAGTACTGGGTGATGGGGCGACAGAAGCCTTACATTCTTTGTCCTTGTTTTGAAAGGGTTGACCTCTGCTGAGATTTCTGAATTAGGGTGACAGAGAGTTCTAGCTGCTGCCACCCCGGAGCAGCCCCGAGTAGCCCAAGGTCGTGGTGGAAGGGAAGGAGGCAGCACCGCCCGTGACCAGACCGCATGGCCGTGTCCCAGCCACCTGGCCAGAGCTGGGCTGGAAGGCTGCACCCTGCCAGGGGACAGCCCTGGCACCCCGCAAGTCCACTCCCACACACCCTCCCACTCCCAGATGGCCTCCAAACATCCCTTCCAACAGAAATTATTTTAGGATATTAGTAATTAAGCCACAGAGCCCAAATCTTTGCCTCCCAACTCCCTGTCTTCTTGTAAAAGGCAGAGGAGAAAAAAGAAATAAAAGAAAAGCATCCCTCCTAAAGCGAAAATAATCATAATAAAATATTCCTGTTCCTCCAGCAAGTCACCTAAGCATTCAAAATACCACCCGTGAGTTTGTTCTGCTGACAGCTTCGTGTTTACACCTGCTGCTTTTCCTCGCCCTGAGTTTGGCAGGCAACAAAAGCAGGAATGGAAATCATCCCCGAGCAGACAAGCAGCTGAAATGAACGGTAACGGGAGAAGCAAGAGTGCAACAAAAGGCACAGGCAATGTCACGGGCAAACCAAGAGCTAATATTTCCAGCTCACCGGAGAAGCTCTCGTGTTGGGATTTGTATTTTGTTGGTTGCTTATGATTTGGAAGATGGCTCTGGGACTTCAGTAATTCAACGGGGAGGAAAAGGCAGCTACAGAGCTTCAACCCAGTTTACTGAGGAGTTCCGTTAAACTTGAGAACCTATCGTTCATGACATTTCCTTTCCGAGATACTAATTTTAGCATTCATCACCGTATCTACCCTGCGAATTTATGCATTGAGGAGCTAATTGTTTTCCCTTTAAACTTACTGAAGTGAGGGAAAAAACCCCACAGTGACTTGCAGAGAAGTCTCTCAATTTCAGTCCTTTCTGGAAAGAGAAGACTGGGCAAAAAGATTAATTAGATAAATTAAACTGTGTTAGAGACAGGGACCAGAGCTTAGTAAGCCCTCAGGAAACCACTTGCATTTAAATGTCTGTAGCAGATCAGTGAGCTCCCAGCAACACAGACATTAAACAGTCATTTCTGAAGCCTAGCATAAAGACAAGGGCTTTTTTGCTCGCCTGCTTGCTTTTAATAATGGATACATAGCCCTTATATTCTAAAATTTACAGTTTTCGTATCAAGGTCTTTTATAGGACAATTTAATAACAATCTGCATGTCCATCCCATCTCATGATGCTGACTCACAGGCAGGAGTAACATCCTGGAAATACTGATAAAGTCACTAGGGACCGGCTGTGTGCCCCCTCCCTAATGTACGTACGACTCCAGCTTCCCATAAAAAGGTCCTTGAGCGGCTGCAGTTCACGGCAAGCCAGCACATACAGGGCGAAGTAAAAATCAGCGCCGCTCTAAACCATAGAGCCTGCTCGGAACTGCAGTGGTCCAGCCTCAGCGAGCCAGTCCCACAGTCCGACCCTCCGCTGCTCCCACTGTAAGTCACCCCATGAGTCACGACCCTCCCTGAGCTGGTACATCCCCAAATCCACCCAAACGTGACCTGCTGTTTTGTGAGGCTGCCAGGTCACCGTGATGAGTTACTGGAATAGCTGAATCACCCGGTTTTCCAGCACGCTCGCTGCTGTCATTGTCCCAGGTCTGAAACTATCCTTGCCTCGGCGTCTCGCCCACCGTGCCAGCCCGCGCAGAGCCGGCGGTGAAGCTTCTGGCGCCCGGTAAGGGAAGGCATTCGGAGAAAGGGGTTTTGAGCACAGCTTTACGGGCAGGGGCATCACCTGCAAAATGAGACGTCCACCAGACTGCGAAGAAAAGTCGACACAAAGATACTCCTCCGAGTCTGTCAAAACCAAATCCTTGCTAATGGCTCCGTTAAATTTAATAATTAAAGCTCTAGGCTGGGCTTTTGGGAAGGAGGCAAGTCACGGGTATCACGCTATCTCAGCGGTCTCACGGTACTGAGAGATGAGGAGCAAAAATAAATCTGATGCTGACTGACAAGCCCCTGATTCACATCTGAGGCTGACATCTAGCTATAACATCAGGTAAGTGCAGGATCAACGGGAAAGGTATCAAAGGAGATGAGGTATTGCACAGGACCACTTCTTGTCTCCCTGAAAGGCAAAAGATATTTTTAAAAAGGATCAAGAACCAAAGCACAAAAAACCCCAAGATATAAGCTTTTTTTTTTAATTAAAAAAATATGCTTTTAAACCAAATGTTATGCTGAGAAATAGTCTCATGGCACTGAAAGGACTGAAAACGGTACAACTGATAAATATACGCAAATTTCCCTTTCATACATTCAAGCTCAACCCCGCAGCTCCGTCCCAGACCACACAGGTTTGTCTATTCCTCCCTCTAGCCCCTTTGCTCTTACTACTTAATCCCCAGATAAATCTCTGATCCTCATGCCATGCTGTCACTAACGAAAGGCACGAGGCTGGGTTAACATTTCTTTTCTCCTCTGGCCCGCAATAATACAAATTACACCTTTACAGACTCCATCGATGTTTCTCTATTTATTTCTCAATGCGTTTTACCCAGGTTTGCCCAAAGGGAACAGGCTTCCCAGTTTCACTCCCTAGAGGACAGAATAGTGAAGTGATTCAAACATCAGGCTGCACATAATGCAAGGAAATACTTCGATACCGGTAATTTTTGCACCCAAGCTGAAAGAAACAGCATGAAAAACACTTATAGCTAGCGTTCTGCAAAAAGCGTGCCTTTTATCTACCACCTTCACCGCAAACCACGTATTTTGGATCTAGCTAGCTATTTACACTGCTCTCAGCAGGTATCTTCGACACCGTAACTCAACCTCTGCTGAGCAGCTGATCTTGCGTCCCGCATTGTAGCAGTCGCTATTTCAGTCGATTGCGCTCATTGACACAGCACGACAAAACTACCGCCATCACTTTTGCAAGATTTCTCCGTCCTCCCTGCCAGCCGCGCCAACCAAGCTTCCTCATCGCGCTCCTCAGAGCCAGCCTTGGAGCACGCTCCTTCCAGGGGAAGGGCAATGTTTCTACATCCTCAGGAAGGGGGACTTCTAAACGTTAAAAAAAAAAAAAAAAAAAGACTATGCCATAACAAATAGCCATTTTGGGGCATAAGCTGGAGTTGGGCACGTCTTATCTTCACATGAGCAACATGCACATTCTAGAGAAAATCCGTAGGAGTGATAGGAGTCTGGCCAAAAGTAGGGAGGGCCTTTGCTAAGATGACGGGATGAGGCGCTTAAGCGTATGTATTTGAAGATGAGAAGGCTACAGGGGGGATCTTCTTGCGCTAAGTACCTTAAGGGGGATCACAAGGATCTGGGGGATGGATAAATTTGAACTAAGCAGCAACAGAAAAACATGTGGACAATCCTAGGCTTTAAAATAGAAGTCATTTGTATTAAACAAAACGGTGGTGATTTATCCCAAGAGAGCTGCTATCTAGCCATGTGGAATTTTTTGTCCAGGAGATGATTGCAGCCTATAAATAATGCAAGAGCCAAGAAAACAAAAACAGATTGCTTGGATACCAGTGATATCTATGGATATATACAGGATTAGATGCTTAAACATTATAATTTTGCTTATGCACAGGACTTATGTTTAGCATCAGTAAGGAATAACCTTTTCTCAGGTTACTTCAGGGAGTTGGGGAGATGGTGACTTAGAATCATAGAACGATTTGGGTTAGAAAGGACCTTAAAGACCATCTCGTTCCAGCCCCCTGCCCTGGGCAGGGACACCTCCCACCAGACCAGGCTGCTCAAAGCCCCATCGAAACTGGCCTTGAACACCTCCAGGGATGGGGCAGCCACAACTTCCCTGCGCAGCCTGGGCCAGTGTCTCACCACACTCACAGTCAAGAATTTCTTCCTAATACCTAATCTAAATCTCCCCTCTTTCAGTTTAAAACTGTTATACCTCGTCCTATCACTACACTTCCTGATCAAGAGTCCCTCCCCAGCTTTCCTGTAGGCCCCCTTCAGGTACTGGAAGGGGCTACAAGGTCTCCCCGGAGCCTTCTCTTCTCCAGGCTGAACACCCCCAACTCTCTCAGCCTGTCCTCCCAGCAGAGGTGTTCCAGCCCTCTGATCATCTTTGTGGCCCTCCGCTGGACCCGCTCCAACAGGTCCATGTCCTTCTTGTGCTGAGGACTCCAGAGCAGGACACAATACTCCAGGTGAGGTCTCACCAGAGTAGAGCAGAGTGGTAGAATCCCCTCCCTCGACCTGCTGCCCATACTTCTTTTGATGCAGCCCAGGATGCTGTTGGCTTTCTGGGCTGCAAGTGGACATTGACAGCTCACGTTGAGCTTCTTGTGCACCAGCACCCCCAAGTCCTTCTCCTCAGGGCTGTTCTCAAGCCATTCTCCGCACAACCTGTATTTGTGCCTGGAATTGCCAAGACCCAGGTGCAGGACCTGGTTGAACTTCATGAGATTTGCACGGGCCCACCTCTCAAGCATGTCCAGGTCCCTCTGGATGGCATCCCTTCCCTCCAGCATGTCGACTGCACCACACAGCTTGGTGTCATCAGCAAATTTGCTGAGGGTGCGCTGAAACTTCACAGAGATGGTAAGAAAAAAAATGGATATAGTCTTGATAAACAGATGACATGGAATATTTTTTCTAGTGCCCAACCATACAGAATAATTTCTAACACACATACAGAAACATCAAGGACTTACTTATCGCACCATTCTTAAATGGCAGAATGAGAGAGCAAAAAGTTAAAGTGTCCCTTGCCTGCCTGTCAACATCTAACCTAAGGGCAGTTCAACACAACGGGAGTTCGTAGGTCTGGCTAGGGAGGCAAATGGTACAAAAGCACCATTACATTAGAAGCTTATTTCAGTTGTAAAGGCTTTAAAGAAATTTCTTCACTGAAAGCCGATTCCACCAAGGAGGCAGGATGGGGAAAAGGCACATATCGTAATACAAGACTACGTGAAGTTACCCATTGTTAGCGCTTGGTGATGCAGCTCCTGCTGATGTCCTCAGACAGCGCTGGGCACCCGAGCTAAGGCATCGGGGTACCGCACCAGCTGCAGCACCAGGCACAGGGTTCCTGACCCTGCAGCTACCCCTGTGCTTTGGGCCCTGCCCAAAAATCATAGCATCATTTAGGTTGGAAAACACCTTTAAGATCATCAAGTCCAACGTAAACCTAACACTACCAAAACCACCACTGAACCATGTCCCTCAGCACAACATCTACACACCTTTTAAATACCTCCAAGGACAGTGACTCAACCACTTCCCTGGGCAGCTGGTTCCAATGCCTGACAACCCTTTTGGTGAAGAATCCCATGATTCTGTTCCCCTCTAACTCTAAAAGTGAGAGCAGCACAGGTTAAGTGCTTGCAATTCAGGACTTGGTGGGAAACGGGAGAAGAGGAAAGCACCAACAGGCATCTCACAGGGGTTAGGATTCAATGGCCTAGAAGCTCTTATATTTCTCTTTTACTGTCAAGTTCATACATGACTGAAAGAATACATTTTAAAGGGAACAGCTAGATTTCCGATGGTGAGATTGCATGCAAAATGTCTCCTATTAAAAGAGCCAAAACCAAATCGTATCTACAACAAACCCCACAAACCCCAGAGAAAGCAAGGCCAGTATGCATTGGTGCCAAATTCAGCCAGACCCCAACTTCACTCTCCTCAATACAACCACTTGCAAAATGCAACCATTGCTGAAGTACGCGTAAGCCACACTCAGGGCCCGCCGTCAACCATCCATCCCCATTTCCACCATCTCATCTGCCAACTGAGCCAACACGGAGGAGTCAGAAAACAATAAATGATCCAGACTCAAACCACGGGACTCTAAAGACAGGAAACAAATAGGGTAAAGGAGAGACAGAGAAAGATATAATCCACCAGAAAGTGACCGGGGCACAATTTTGTATGCCATTGGCATGGAGTGTCCCTGCTGAGGTGTTGGGACCACCCCATGCTGGGTACGGCTGGCATCCCCCTCGGTATTTAATGACAATTTGACAACTAACCCTCTTTCAGAGAATTGAGAAATTCTTCAGAAATTAGAGTTCCCTGCATCACAGCACATCCCACACAGCGAACTGCGACTGAGAATATTGCTGCGGGGCTGCTCATTTCTTCGAGAAACGATCTTAATTTTTCCTTCCAGTTTTCCAGACCGAAGTGCCACGCAGATCCTGGGATACAGAACATCTCTACCTTGTTACCACCGCACAGGATCAGCCACCACTAAACATTATGCTCCGTATTTGATTTATTCAGTGGCAACGTGCTGCTAACTGAACACCGGGAGTGAAGTTCGCAGCCATAGCGACAGGAGAAGTAATACACGGAGTCGCGTGACGCGCATTGCCTCTAGGAAAAGCTGTATCCCTCAGGATTTTTCCCTCTCAAAAACCTAAATGGGCTGAAAATACGACATGCCATGTAAAGAACAGCTTACTGGATACCTTTCTTAAGGGCAACTCTTGCCAGAGGCCAAAAGCTGGCATTTTATTTTTGTTGGATTGGGAGTTTTGCATCAGCTCCTCACAGCCGTTGAGACGAAATTTGGATCTGCTGCTGCGGTTTAATCTCGGGTGCCTGGACTTTCCCGTACTACACAGGAAGCCCTTGTCAATCCGCTGCTCTGTAAGCACCAGCCTCGCCGGCCTGTGCTGTGTCTAGATAATTCAGCATAATGAGGGATTATTTCCTGTGTTCGTGGCTGACAATACCCGAAGACATTCCGGGATTGTGCGGTGAGAAAAACTGAGCTATATTAAGCCGACAGCGTGGAGCTATTAATTTTAAATAGAGAGTAGAAGAGAGAATGGATACTGCCCCACACCCACCAAAAGTCACTGAGGTTTGTGTCTGAGCCAGGACAAAAAAAAACCCCTAAAACTCAGGTTTTCTGAGTCTAGGACCGACATCTTTGCTGCATCCATAACCTCACCTGTACGTTAATACGTTAAAATGGGTATCTGGCATCTAAGTGTGATTACAGGCTAATGGGAGTTTCTGCTTTTGTCCTCAGTGGATGCAGCTGGACTAAAACTAATCCTATTCATAATATGCAACAGCAAAGGTCAGTCCAAACAAAAGATAAAGATCAAATCTCAGGCAAAACTAACGGTAGCTCCTTGGTAGCTTCACCCCAGGGAGCTGCTGGTCTCTGGGAGAAGCAGGTACGTCAGAGGAGCGACGTACCCTCTCTCGCCGTCACCCGGTAGGTGGTTCTTAATATAACAATTTAATTTCTTTTCCAATTTCAAAACACAGGCCACAGACTTACTCCTTCAGTTATTTAGCACCTTATGTGGACATTATGGATGACTGACTTCATCACCAGGAACTAAATCAAGGCTTAAGCCCGTATGCTGTAGACTATAGCATATTTATAGCCTTTGGGATATAACCATCAACTATCCCTCTGTGGAGAAGAGACACTCGTGTCCACTGTGTTTGAAGAAGAAACGTGTTCCTGTATAAACAAGTCTGTGTGTTCCAGATGAAGGAAACGACGACTGGCGACGCAGCACATCCAATAATTCCCAGCCAACTGTCAGTCGAGCTAGGAAAACAACAGATCAAAAGCAAACAATTCTTTTCCTTCTGCATTCATGCACAGGAGACATTTTCTTATCATCATTCTTTCCATTTTAGAATATCATCATTTAGATATGCAGATCATTGAAGCCAAACCAAAGACTTTAGTTATTCTCAGACCACGTATCCTCTTCCCTGGTCTTTACTGGCCAGAGTTAGAAGCCTGACTATCATTTCTAGCTGTATTGCTACTCATCCTCTACAAAGAACCAAATAGAGAGCTGCATGAGGCATGGATAAAAAAAGTGAATCTAAGCTTTGAAATACAATCTAAATAGCTTTATTGGGCCACCTCTTTGGACCAATTACAGCGTATTTCAGACTTGTATGAGCATGATCGGATCTTCAGGTCTACTGAAAAGGGCATCAGAGAGAGTTTGATGGCCCAGCCGAGCAGCAAGCAGTCGGGCAGCCCTATTTAAGAATATATGGTTTACTTGCGGAGAACCAAACAGGTTAATTAAGACAGGAAAACTGCAACAGCCCAGGCACATGCAGGGTTTCATCTCACCTACCATCAGCTGTTACTAGGCAAAACGGACACTAAAAATAAAAAATCACCATACAAGCTTAATTTCTTCCCATATTTTTGATCGATATGACTATTTCTTTCAACCACGCAAGACATTTTCTCTCACATTTTTTCCTGCAGTTGCTACACATCATTCCTGTATTTGCTATTTCCAAGGCAACCCCACACTCGAATTTCAATGGTTTGAAGGAACTTGCAGGGTTCAATCACACAAGGCAGACTGAGCTGATCTATAATCCTCCTGTTGCTGAAGGAGTGTACAAGCGTGAAGAGCAGAAAAGTATTAAAAAGTATAAAAGAAGAAAAATAGTGCTGGTCTTAACGTACTTGCAAGCACAACAATAGATGCCCAGGATGTTTGAAGGCCGTATTAGCGGAGGAGTTAGCTTGACAGAAGATCACCTCGCACATAACAAAATCCATGTAGGACACAGGCTGTACACAGCAAGAATGATTATAATTATGATATGCTGAAAGCCAGGGCCAGCTAGAACTCCCTTTGCCATCAAAGGGGAGAAAGAGCGCTGCTGCAACATACTTGAGCTCGTCCCACAGCGCGTACCTGAAATAGTTCAGGTGAATCACATCCTAAAAATGCTTATTTCTATTCTTTAACGATAAAAGGAGCCTGAGGTAATCAGTTCAAATGTGTAAGTCTACACTGCAAACGTCTAGAGAAAGATGAATTTACTTCTCAGTGAAAGATATTCTACACAGTACCACAGAAAGTTCCTCAAAATTACGCAGAGGTGAGATGTCTGAGTAAATTCCTACCCTGAGACGGGAAATGGCGTTCACTTTTTCAATAATACAAATAGCTATCCAACCCCTCCACCCGTGTTTAAAAAAATCAAGCTATCATGGTATTACTGTACAAAAAGGGCAACTACCAATATGCAAAGAAGCAGATGACCTGATTCTACTAAAGGGCAATTCTTGCAGTGAAGTTACCATTTCCACTCTCCCCAAATAACTAATGAACAGGAGTCTTTGAGGAGAAAATAAAACAACATTCTAGAAAGCTATTGACTATTTCTTGAAGATATATTCGGTTCTTAATGCAAAACTGTCCAGGTCACAATAAATACAGACTGATTAAAGGGTAAGAAGTGAAGAGCACCCAACGTGAAGCACCTGGCTCTCAGTGAGGTCAATGTATGTGAAGACAACCTTGCTGCTGCTGCAGCTGCTTGTGCTGCACATTTCAACCCACTTTCCAAAGCTTCCGAGCCTGGTAAATCTCATAAGCATTACATGTCCTAAGTACTGGCATAATTAAAAAATACTACTAGGGAGAAAAAAAAAATACACTGAATTGACAGCACATGCTTGGTTAATTCCCAGCAACTCTGCCCCTCTCTATTACTTTTTGGATGCTGAAGCGTGTTCCTGTAATTCAAAAGTAAACAATTATTCAGGAAGGCTGTTCAGGCAGAAACCGAGCTGGCAACCTCTGAGGAGCACGCACGGGGTTCGTCAGTTAACGGGCAAATCCTCTGACTCATCGGAGGAGTCACCGGGCCGGCAGGCAGCGCGTGCTCTCGCTTCCATACCACGGATGGGACTTGTCATCCCGCACGAGGGAAAAGCATCCGGCCTCTGAAGATCAAAAGCGTTAAGCCTGAAATGATGAATGGCCACCAGCAGCCTTCTGACAAGTCAGCCGGCCTGCAGAGATACCAAGTCAGGCTTATTAGCTAAGCTCAGCCCCAGCATCTCCTCAAACCTCCACCGAAAGCAAGGACTTTTCCCTTCTAAGGACCTGCCTCACCTTAAACGGTTTGCTTTACGCTTATCCTAACACAGGGGAGGAAGGAAAGGGTGGAAGAGGCTTTCATTCCCTCAAAACAATAGACTATGAAATGACCCGAATACCTGCTATTTTACCAGAGTTATTAAAAATTATGTCACACGAGGACAAACAGAAAGTCTAGCTCTCTTGTTTCAGGCTCCGAGCGAGCAGAGACAGGGACATTTTGCTGGATCGAGCAGTCAGGATTTGGGGAGCCTCTGCCAAGTTCAGTCACATCACGTGAAGTCCTTATTCCCAGGAACTCCCAGGCAGCGGCTGGCAGGAGAGCACACCGACACTGGCCGAGGAAACAGAGGTGAGATTCCCCTGACATCGTTTGCACGGGCTACAAGGCAATGAGCTAGTTCTATTCTGAGCTCTTCCAAACCCAGCTTGTCAGGGGCTGCACGTAGAAATCGCTGCCAACAGCCCCAAATTGTGTGAAGCTCTGTCATGGTAGAGCAGGATTTTGGGAAAAGCCGTGGCTGTCGCTACTCGGCAAATGGCCACAGGGGAAGCCCCAACTGCAGCGCAGGAACTGAGGGTTGATACCCAGCGCTAGTGACCGGCACTTGGCGATGCTGCATCTTTAAGTACCAATGAACTTCCATCTTGAGCAGAAATTGCCCATTCACTTAAAGCGGCTTTCTGTTTCCCTGGGGACGAGGAAAAAAAACAGACTCTGCCAGCTTTATCTCTGCTTGTGAATCACGGCCCAATCTCTCTAGTCTCCTTGACTACAGCTAAATAAAACAGGGCCAGGAATCATTCACGGGCCGTTAAGTGCCTGAAATAACGGGATGACTGCATTGCAGCCAGTAAGTTTTATGGCAGGGAATTTTGGGATGTGTGTTTCATGCCCTGGGCTGCGGTGTAAGGGGCATCAAGGGGTGCCTGAGGTTCCAAAACGTGTTGAGGTAGCGCTGGAGGATGGTGCAGGACAAAGGGAGCCAAGGAGGAACAGTCCCTGGCATATATTGCCCCAGAGCTTGCTAACAGAGGAGGGACGATCAGCAGCACTGCAGCCGAGCTTGCTCCCTGGCTCGTATTTAGCAGCATAAACGTAGTCTGTAGGAGCGCAAAGCAAACAGACCGTCTCCCCCGAGTACTAAATCTGAAGATAAGAGCCGATGGACATGCGGATGCAAAGTCCCACAAGCGAGACAGTGATGGTCAGCAATGAAAACTTGCCTTCTGAATCAACACCTCCCGCTCCTAAGTTACTTTTGCTTACTGAGTTAAGTGTCTTCCACTGTAGAGAGCGCCTCGTTGGATGTCCCAGCCTAATTTCAATTATGGGTTCTCCCCAGCTACTTAAAGACACATCAAGAACAGTCTCAAAAACTTGAGGTGACACCAGCCCCTCCTGCAATAATCATCTGAATCAGTTTTTCATATCATAAAAGGGAAAAAATACTGACAAAAATTATTCTTGTCCTGAAGCTGAGCAGCTTATTCCTGTTTCAAATAAATCCAGAAGGGCAAACATGTTTGCGTAATTCCTAGGTTTCAATGAACGCGAACTGAAAGAGAAAGAAAAAAACCCTGCTGATGCATTCTCCTAACCATCCACATCAGTAAGTCTTTTTATGCAGACTAAATGGAGTATGTAAAGCCTTGGAGCAGGAAAACAATACTACAATGGGACTTTGGAGGAAAACGAATTCCTAAGAGCAAGTCACACACAACTTTCCTATGCTGCCCTTGCCTAATGAATTCTGTATCGAAAACTAGTACTGTATGAATGAAGCAACCTCTTGAGAAACACAAGAACTAATAAAACAGGACACGATAAAATTATTGCCAGGAAATCTCTAAATCTTTGCCATATATTTTTACAACGTGCTTGCCTACGTTTGACCTCAGTGCAATATTTATAAAATACAACTGTCAGAACTACAGCACTTTCTTTCAGCAGCCCCAGGGTGGTAGGCAAACGGGGGTTTTTTCAGTTCAGCATTCAATCCTGGGGCTTCAGACAGAGGGTGGAGTTGACCCACAAAGAGAACAGTAGAGATATATAAAATAGGCCTTCAGCAATAATGGCTTTTTCCTCAGGAACACGTGCAAGTTTTCAAACTCAGACCTAAGGCTGTCAAGGCTGTACTTTTATCAGCCATCGCACTACCGCAGAGAGGCTGGCACAATGATTTGGAATACCCATTGATCCCTCTCTTTTTTAACCTGAGTTTAAATCCTCCCACTCTAGAGGCAAGAGATCATGTGGTAATATACTGAATTACTCGTTCTTAGCCAAGCACCTAACTATAAAGGGAAACAAACCCACTTAAATGTTGCAGGGACTTATTTGTGACTTGATCTTATCGCGAATCCACAGATGCGTGGAAGTTAACTTGATCCTGAAAACTACCCCAAAATGCATGTGGAGGCTGACAGCCACATTTGGCATCTGAGATGCTCAGAAGAAACGTACTGCCTATAGAAACCAAGCCTTGCTTCTGGATCGCAGCGCTCTACAAGGGGAAGCAACACGCGTTCAGCAGAAGGAGCTCACTGTTATATCTGCTGCGGACTAAATTAACAAAATTTTCTCACGTAAACATGGGCTCCATCAAATAAAATACTCCCGAACTGCTGCAGTACAAGTATTATCTGCAATGAAAGGAATGAGAAAGTCTTTTCTTGCAATACTAAAAGATAAAATGTTCCGGGATGTTATCCAGAGTGTTCGGAGTGATCGTGTATTCAGATTACACGGATTTAAGTAAGGTTACTTCATTTCAAAAAACTCAAGGATGATCCAAAAGAAATAGAAATTTCATTAAGCTTGAGCTTCCATGTTCCTGCAAGAAATGTTGAAAAAGAGATATTGCCTCAGCCACCTGTAATTCTTACACTTCTAACAGCACAGCATCTACTTTTACAGATTCAGAGATTTTTATAGAGGAGCAGTGAGCATAATTTCGCCTTTTGTAAAACACCAGCCACAAAACCCAACTCATAAATCTCTGCACTGGACTAAGAGCTCTCTAATCTGGTGTCTTGTATCTTGCTGTTCAACTGCTTCAGCGCTGTGACAGCAAGATTCATCTCTCATAATATTCTCTCCAACACATCTTTTCTTGTTGGTTCATTCACAATCAGGTCAGTAACCTTTAACTTCACCGGGAGCCATCCCGTACCAGCACCTTACCTGGAAAATACCTTTTTACACACTCTTGTTCCAAAGACCAAACTCTTCAACTGGTATTTTCCAAAATCTACTTTGTCTCATGAACTCATTTTCCACACCATACTGCGTGTTTCTGCTGTTTGTTGGGAGATTGTAAACGCAATAGCTTTAGCTATAATAATAGCTATATAGACCTGGGTAAGGAAATGCAGTCTGGGGAACTCCATTCTATCAAAAACATGCTCGCAAGGTGCGCGTTCCTGAAATTTGTTGGCAATAATTATGTTGGCAATAGTAATTAACAGTAATCTGAAGGGGGCCTACAAGAAAGCTGGAGAAGGACTTTTTAGCAGGGCATGTGGTGATAGGATGAGAGGTAATGGCTTCAAACTGGAAGAAGATAGATTTAGATGAGATATCAGAAAGAAATTTTTCGCTCTGAGGGTGGTGAGCC
Organism: Chroicocephalus ridibundus; assembly: GCF_963924245.1. Lineage (NCBI taxonomy): Eukaryota > Metazoa > Chordata > Aves > Charadriiformes > Laridae > Chroicocephalus > Chroicocephalus ridibundus. Next base: position 4,927,325 of record NC_086287.1, on the reverse strand, counting down.
CCTGGCCCAGGTTGCCCAGAGAAGCTGTGGCTGCCCCATCCCTGGAGGGGTTCAAGGCCAGGCTGGACGGGGCTTGGAGCAGCCTGGTCTGGTGGGAGGTGTCCCTGCCCAGGGCAGGGGGTGGCACTGGATGGTCTTTAAGATCTCTTTCAATCTAAACCAGTCTATGATTCATTCTATGATTCTATGAATCAGATTGTCTTTTTCTTCTTGTGGATTCAGCTGCCATTTTTCCCACAGAATATGAGAAAATCCTGTAAGGGAGAAAACCACCAGGGAAACACACGCTATTCCAGGCCATACGAGGTATTCCCCCCTCTCTCTTGGGGGTTGATAATGCCACCCCTTCCTCTCCTCCTGTGGTTCACACATGCAGGTGAGGTGTCCTCCTAGAAGGCTCCACCTTCACTTCAGCCAGCACATACAACGGCTGAATTAAAAAGCTTCACAAAGTTCTTAAGATTGTCTGAATGGCAGTAATTGTATTAAGCCGGGTCTGTTTTGATCGGTACTAAGTGTGAAATTTTGTCAGCCAATTAATACCTCGCCTTGCCCCAGGCGTGAACAGCAGAGCGACTGGAAACGTTTCCTAGAGACCAGGCGTGTTGTCTCAGCTGCAAACTTCGCTCTCTCCGTCCGCAGAGTCAGAAACTCAAAGTGTTTTCTCATGGAGCAACAGGGACTTCTAAGCACATGGTAAGCCGGGTCATCTGAGGGCAAGTCTGGTTCAATTACTTTTTATTTTAAAACCTCAAAGCCCTTTGCTGTACAGTGCTGTACTTTCTGACTTTGTCAAAGGATAGCCGCTACCATTTCTAGGTCAGTAGGTCTGCGGTACTGCCCTTCGGGTATATTTTCACAAGACTCAAAACAGTTCACACATCAGACATCCCCACAATAAATCTCCCCTGTTGCCCGCTGCTTTAGAGAAGTACTCATTTCACACAAAAATATGCCTACTTTTAATGCAAGATACAGATTTTTTTAAATTAAATAAAACCTTACATTGATTTGCACTTTCTAAATGGGTCTGTAAATGATAGTTCATAATCTGAACTGCATCCCCCTTGCTCTGACAATGAAAAACTAAGAAATTCGTGGCTCATGCTGCGGCATCCTCACATGAGCCAGCCGGCCAGAGCACCGAAGCAACGGCGTTGGTGTAGAACAAGGTGAAAACCCCAGTTCCTCAGCACCGCCCCCGACAGACGCTGTATCTATCCTTTGGGCTGCGTTGACAGCATGATAGATATGAAGAACACGGTATTTAGGATAGTGCCAGAATTTTTGTTTTCCCTTCTCTTCCTTTTAAAGTAGATTAAACTAATGGGCAAAAGCCCTCATTATAGGTGTCATGCCTAATAAAGTGATTCCCACAGCAACATTGGACCCTTCCTCCCTAAAGAGAAAAAAACCACACGTCGCGCAGGATTGAGAGACAATTCCTTTGTTCACTGTTAGTACATTTTTTCAATTGGACTTTCCTCTTAGCTCCTTCATTAATTTATCATAATCAATGCATGGGACCAGACTCCAGTCAGTTTAGATTATCTTACAAGATTTCCACAAAGCACAAATTCCCAAATCCCAAAGAAGGAAATTAACATTTCATGTCTCTTGCCGAGCCACCTGGAAATATTAGGGCGTTGTTTCTCAAAAGCTAGGACATTTCTCAAGCGTTTCCCTTCATTTCTTTCTGTCAATGGCTACCTCTTACCCGTGTAAGTACGAAGATTTGAAAATGCTGAAAAATAACCGGTTTCTTTAGCGGACTTTAATATGAAAATATATTTGGAGGTTAGGATCATTCTGATCATCCGGATCACCAGAGACAACCTTGTCAGAGCTAAATATCACAGTTTCAAGGGAAGCTGATCTATTGGTAGGGAAAGTCCAGACAGTAATTTGTGTCAGGATTGATTTTAGTCAGGCTTCTGTTTGGAAACATCAGAATTACTAATCACCTCACGCACAAAGAGTGACAAAAATACTAACACACGAGCACTGTCAAAGATCTTTCACAGGAGACTAAGTCAGTCACGTCCTACTAGGGAGGAAATAATGAGTGTTTTAAAAATATTTTTTAATTTCCGATTAAAAACTCCGGGCAAAGACATTTTGTTCTTATCTTCTTTCTACAGAACTGGTACATGAGATTTTACTGAAGAAATTCTAACACTCGTTTGGTTTCCTTTCTCTCTCCTTAGCGCCCCAGTCACTCCCAGAAACTCCCTGAGTGAAACGGGACCATTTCCAGGATGAAGTTCAACAGCTGTGTAACAACCCACGTCTTTCTTCAGGGTTCTGGGACTTGGAACACGACGTAAAGAGAAATGCCGTACCTGGTCAAAACTGATTCTCTAGACAGGCAAAAAGTCACGGCCTGTATTCTAAGCTGAGATATTGGTTCCCTTTATATCTTAAGGAGAACGGACTGCGGGTAACCACTCGCTCCACTTCCAGCAGCCCCTCGATGCTTTGGGCTTTCACCCTGTTGGGCTTGCTAAAGGCAGCGCCTTCAAAAGCCAGAGCGACATGTTTGTGGGGATGCAGTTGAGTTATCGAACAGCTACATTTCTTTCAGCTCAGTTTAAGTCAGTTCTTTCACAAAAACTCATTTTTACTTTGAAATGAGGAGTAGGAGGTACTCTCTAATTTGCTAAATCACCTCTGGTTCAGACGTACAGCGCTTTCTGGTTCATAAAACTGCAGTTTTAGACCATAATACCTCACCGATGTGACAAACTGCTGATCTGTAACGCACAGTTAGGCGGCGAGACATGCCATAGGTGGAAATCCCCAGCTGCCAGTCTTTCACACACGCTGGAGTAGAAAGGATGAATTCCGGATGCAGACTGATCAAATATGCATGTGTTTTGCTAGAAGAGAAAGAGAGCTGATAACCTAGAGAAGACAAATAAGCCATAAGGAACCACAACCAAGTCTAAGTCGTGACCCCTGCCCCGTGCAATACGCCAACAGCAGACCCTACTTGGTGGCTTTATCCTCAGAAGACGTCTCCTCCACCTGCGTTTCAGGGAAATGTCAATAGATTGGTAAAATAAAAGACTTAATAAAGAAATAATTTTCTGGTCTGTTACAGCAACTGCATCAAAGTGTCAGATCGTTTCAGCACACACACCCCCCCCACACATTCTCCCTCCACTCACATGGTATATATAACGTATATATTTACATATTTAGAGATAGATTTATTATATACATGTTAAAACGGGAAAACGCGCCTTGTATGCTGTATCCGTTGACTTCAGTTAACGCTGTTGAAGACTGCGGTTCCTATTTAATGGCTGCAAGAGGTTTGGATAGTCAAGTCTTTGGATGAGGCAGCAATAGTTTTTATGAGACTAACAAATATTTGGGTTCTTCCGGCTTTAAAATGACTATAACAGGACAAAAGAGAGGAGTCCAATGCGTAACCGACAGCAACAACAAACAGAAGGTTTTACAATTCATACACTGATTAGGTGGAATGCACTGGCTAGAGAGGGCAGCTCACGATCCCACTAGACGTTCTAGCACATCGCTCTCTCTATTCCACGTCAAAAAGGTTACTCCTGCTCCTTGACATACAGTAGCGCCAGCTATTTTCTGATTACTTCAAGACAGAAGTTTACTGAATCTGACTGATATTCAGCTTTGCAGCTTTTCTTTTTTTTTTTCCTCCAAGATGTTTCCTGTTTACTTCGCTTATTCATTAGTAGTTTCCTTACACACCGACTGGATTATAAACTGGAGAATGGTAGAGCAAATAAAGAGAGATTAAATAAAGCTGCAGCAGAGTTCTATCTCTAAGAATTAAATCCAACCCCTGAACTGCAGAGGCAACTCTTCAAAAGTCATGTTAAGTAGAGTACTGCACGTTTGCGGTCCAACTTCCATTTGAAGTGGATGACAAGTTTAGCACGGATAATACCCTTCAAATACTAGCTGATTGGAGAGGCAAGGACATTTGCTCAATTTACTGATAGTATTATCCTCCTGGCTTGCTGGGAGTTGATCCCCCGCTGTGAGCTAACAATAAGAGTTTTCTTTCTGAAGTCCCTGCTGTGGGGACCGTTCTTCTTAAAGATCATGGGAAAGTTTGGCGTTTTTATTTTAAAGCACTGCAGCAAAAAGTAAAGATTAATCGGGTTTGCTGCACAACTCATTTCACTGGTTTTGGCTAATTCACAGTCAGCGTATCCTAGAATATAGCTTTAAAATCTCAGGTATTTCTGAGTTAAAAATTATTATAGTATATAATAAAAGACAAGCATTTTAGGGTGCCGAGAAAAAGAGATGCAGTATTTTAACCTAAATGCGCAAAATCACTTTTTTTTTCAGAAGACTAATATTAATCCACCTGCAAGTCCGCATCCAAAAATAAAATATCCTGCTATTTTTCCTTCTGCTTCCCAAGTACTTAACGATCAAGATGCACAGCAATGCGCTGATATGATCTAGGACCGTTTCAAGTGTAAACTTCCACTTGCGGCAGAAGGTTTCAAGCAGATGGTGCTTGGATATAGCCAATTGATGCACAAGTAAACCGGGACAGCCTGACAGCTACGGCCAACAGGCTGCGGTACAACTCCCGGAGAGCTTATAAGGCAAAGCTCGGTCTTACAGACAGGCTGACGCTTTCCAGGGAACTCGCTAGGGCTGACACGCTCGCGGTATTAAAAGCCCACTTGCACCGTGACTGGCAAAACACAAAAGGGTTTTTTTTTTTGAATGTGATTCGTCAAAAACTTTCCTGCAATTAATATTTAGGCATTTCGTTACTCAGCGGTGAGAGAGATCAGGTATTTGATTTTCCTGACCAGTCACAGAACAGGTTAGCACTTTAAAAAAATTCCTAATGCTAAACAGGAATACATTATTATTCTTAATTACTGTAGCTTTTGCTATCCATAGGATTTACTATTTTATTGCTCTACACCTTATATTAACAAGATCATTTTCTTCTCTATATAGATGAAATAATTACGTGCTGGTGCATGCTGGAACACGATTTCTCACTGCAGTAGCAAGCGGTAGGAGAAAACCAAGGGCAGCCGTCGGGCACAGCGCCGCTGCCGTGCCCGGAGCACCTGCGGCATGCCGACATCCCCGCCATTCCCTGGGAAAGCTGCATTAACCCACTTCTGCGGGTCAGGCTGCCTCTTCCTCCCACACCTCACCGTTGCAACCACCCAGCTCCTCTGCAGCAGGCCCAGGGAAGGGAGGTCACCGGGGGCCACTGCCTTACTGGGATGGGGATGAGGTTTATTGCGCTGAGCTGCTTTTTCTGCTGTGAAAAGGGAAAGAGCATTACTCTAACGAGGGAGCGAGCAGGGGTTGCTCTTTAGGCACGGGAGCAGAGAAATGGCCCACGGCCAAAGCCCAGCTTGAATTCCTTCCCCCCACCCCCCCAGGTGCGGAGGCAGGACCAGCCTGGCACGGAGGGGCTCCCGACGTTCTCAGCAGGGTAAGAAAACCGAAGAATTGTGAACACGTTTATTGCATTAGTCTGAACAATCTGCACTCTGCGGTACACTTGCTAAATATTTTATCACTTCTGATTAATTGATGGATTTTTAAGTACGCGCACATATAATTCTTAATTCTTGGCAAGAAACAAAGGACTGTAGCAGTTTAGCAACCTGCTCTCTCCACGTACTGCACCCAGTATGACCAAGACCCATCACCTTCCAAACCACAGGAACGATTTCAATGAGATTAAGTTTTCATCCAAATATTGTAAGATACTTGTCATGTCTGAGGCACAATTCGCCCAAGGTTTCTATGTACGGTACAAACATTGAAGAACATCTGCAACATCTACTACATGCTGTCGCTTGGGGCTCCTTCAGGCCACAGCGCGGGGAAGGTAAAACGCAAAACACTGCTTGGATATCCTTAGACTGCACAATTAATGAGCTGAGACTAAAGACCCCTTTAATCCCCAGTCTCGTATCTGACTGAAGTACATTGGGGATCCCCTTTTTTTAAAAAAATGTGTTAGTACATACAATTAGGATGTATCTTTTTGGAAAAAAAAGGACAAACCCAAACAAACAAAACCCCACAAAATAGCACATGGGATTTCAGTTTTCTCCTCTTCACCACCTCACTGTGTTCCAGAAGGACTAAAAAAGAATTAATTTATTCTACACTTTGGGGGAACTGGAGTTGGATGTTTGTCCAAAACCACGTTTGTGTTGAAAGCTGTTGGGAACTCTCTACAAGGTCTTCTGAAAAGAAATCAAAATTGATAAATAACCACATTTACATTTTCGGGCATCATTGTTTGCAGGGGTTTGTTTGCCTGTTTTCACTAAGACGGACCAGTTTCTTTATGGAAAACAGACTCAAAGGAAAACTCACAGCCTGAGCTGTAAATATAGAAATGGGTTTGGTTTACCCCTTTTGTTAGTATTCAGCAGCACCTCCAGGCCCCAGCCAAACCTGGAGATCCAGGTAGGCTTTGTATATACTCCTAAGAGATCGTATCTGCCACAAACAGCATGCAATATAGACAGACAAGAGACAAGAGATGGAAAATCAAGGTATACGTCTGTGTTACGCAGACAAGGAGCAGAGACACTGAGAAATACAGCGGCTTGAGATGTGCAGAAAAGCCATCTGACAACCATTCACCTTGAAAAGTTCACGTCAATGGAAGACCCAACCATTTATGCCAGCGTGGGCCAGAAAGCAAGTGGGACCCAAAGCATCATCAAAAAGAACTCACACTTTCTATGCACAGGATTGTAACTTTCAGGTATTTACACCCACGTTCATCCTCTGAATGCTTTTATGATGCTGTTATCGAGAGGAGACCCAGGGAGGCTCCCCCCGCTTCAGCGGTTGGCACCAACCCACATCGCGTGCCGAGGAAAAGCATTCCTCCGCAGCACTCTCTCGCGCTGCCATGAATACCCAGAGTGATGTAAAGTGGCCGCCCTGGGTGGCAGCCGCTCTGATCTACACCGCACGGACAGAGAAATACCCTTTGACTGACAAACGAAAGCTGACAGGCAGTCAGACTCCTCCCGTACTCAGCCGCACGGGCTTTCACATCCAATACTGCTTCAAATGCAGAAATTTAACTACAGGGCTCTTCACTTCCATTTGGAAAATAAAGCTGCAGCTCTGTATCTGCGTTCTTTAGTTTGAGGCTGGGTTTGTCAGAGGGTTTTCTTTGTTGTTGTTTTGTTTTAGAATAGCACTCCATATACTCGTGACGAGACTGAGCAGGTGATTTACTAACTGCAGGACATGCCAGTATGGTGGTGATCAGTGATTTCACCTCTCCGAGTTTATAGCGGAAGCACTTTGGAGGCAATTCCTCACGTCCCCGAGGATGGATGAAAATGATGCATTTTGCACAAGTACTGTTATCCCCCTACTACTACCACCTTCCTATTTCACTGCTAATTGATGCTTGGAGCAGTGCTAATGAACTCTGGAATGAGCTGTGTTCACCTATCCCTGGGCAGCTGGAAAAGGTCACTAAATGGAAAGCGGTATGAGAGGCACAAGAACTGTAACGCGTCCACGCAAAGAACATCTTTGTGGGCCCCTCACCTGACGTGGAAACACTCGCTGTGCGTGGCTGGGGAGGGCGGCCCGCTGAGAGACCCGCGATACCCCTCCCGCTGCTAGGAAACAAGGGAGGATTGCGGCACGCTCGAAGCAAAGGAGACAGGAGCAGAAACATATGCTTCATCAAAACCAGACTCACAGCAGGACTCAGAAGTACCCATATGGCAACTACTTTTAAATATAAAGTGAAGGGCGTTCTATTAATACTGATGTAATCTCTAGTTTATGCCCTTATTGATCTTGAATGTTTGTAAAAATCGTTAAAGCAACACTGAATATATTTCCAGTTTTGTCGCTTATTCAGTTCTGTTTCATGGTTCTTTGTAGGCAGGCTACAATTTCTAGGCATATATTATTTATCAGATGTGTGCTTTTCCCACTTCTTCATCAACTATGTGCATTAACTACTTAACGACTTGCAGCTTGAAATCTGCAAGTCCTGTTTGCCCTATTTTTAGTTTTGATTGACACAGTCAATGAAAGAAGCTTCAAAATAATAGCACTTACTGACGACTTACCAAATCTGCAAGATTAAATACAGTCATCACCAAATTATACTTTTTTTACTGTACTATGAAACACACATAAAGCCTTAGCACATTCTAGAAATACGCACTGCAGCACAGTTATTCTGTAAATGTAAATGGACTGAGCACAGACGTCTTCACTTTAATACAGTTAAGCTCAATTTTACTTAATTTTTGCATACGGCAGATTTGCTGGCACCTCATCTTTATATCAAAATGCTTTAATCAATATTTAGCAGCTAAAGCAGCCGCTGCCATGAAAACATAGAAAAATGGATTTGTACAACCCATGGGGGTGATGCAGTAGCTGGTATAATTCCAGGGGAAAATATATTTTTAGAAATCTTCCCTCCTAAAACCAGCTGTGTCCAAACGCTTTTTTCTTTGTAGCAGTAAATTGTTGAGAGAGAGAAATAATTTCTAACGAACAGCAAAATTTTGTTTTTCTGGGTTTGATTTCCATGTTTCCTTACTCCTTGGCTACTGTACAAACCTACACAGTTTGTAAAGCCCACGGATTGACCCCCTTGATTTGCCGACGTAACGCTTTTGTACAAATGACGCCGCAGGCTGACCTACCATGAAAACGTCAGCACGAGTTCCCTTTTGAAAGGCAGACCTACTTGCACAGCAAAAACTGCTGGTTTGAATTCACAAATGGCAGCCAGACACGTGCTAACACAGCACTTTTATGAGAGAGGAATATATTAACATTTATCAAACAGAACCACAATTAATTGGGTGCCACCAGAAAAAAGTTCTCCTGCCCACGCTGCAACGAGAAAGCATCTCCTGTGGATTTGCGCCCTACATCCCATGCACACACCTCCATCCATCATCAACCACCCTTGCTCTTTGCCCTTCTCAATGACATACTCCCAGTCATCGCTCGCACCACCACATTCCCTGTTTCCCCCAAGTGCCTGAAGACTTACCGCTTCACTGCTACCTTACTACTCCCGTTGCCATCCCTCTCCCTGGTAATATCTTTATTTCCCTTAAACTATCCAGAGTTTCTTCCATGTGTTCTTGAACGACCTCCAATATCCTCGTCACAGCTTGAGGTTGTGTTTCCCTCCACAAGAAGATCAGTTTGAATCCCTTCCCTCTAGACAGCAAGTGATTTCCATTAACCTTATCAAGCCATTTATGGAGATTCAACGCATCTGCTGTTCCTTCAGTTGTATTTGAAATTGGTAAATTAGTCTAAAAGGCACTGGAAGGAGGTAGAGGAGAAAAGATGAATCAGCAGACAAAAGGACCAAGAGGATTATCAAAAATCAGTTCCTTATGAAAGCAGCTTACGTACACAAAGGGAGACATGGACAGTGGGACAGCAAGTCTGCCGACGACACCAAGCTGTGTGGCACGGTCGACATGCTGGAGGGAGGGGATGCCATCCAGAGGGACCTTGACAGGCAGGCCTGTGTGAAACCAGGCCAAGTGCAAGGTCCTACACCTGGGTCATGGCAATCCCAGGCACAAATACAGGTTGGGCGGAGAATGGCTTGAGAGCAGCCCTGAGGAGAAGGACTTGGGGGTGCTGGTGCACGAGAAGCTCAACATCAGCCAACAATGTCCACTTGCAGCCCAGAAAGCCCCCCGCATCCTGGGCTGCATCAAAAGAAGCATGGCCATCAGGTTGAGGGAGGTGATTCTGCCCCTTTACTCTGCTCTGGTGAGACCCCGCCTGGAGTACTGTGTCCTGCTCTGGTGTCCTCAACACATGAAGGACATGGACCTGTTGGAGCGGGTCCAGCGGAGGGCCATGAAGATGATCAGAGGGCTGGAGCACCTCTGCTATGAGGACAGGCTGAGAGAGCTGAGGTTGTTCAGCCTGGAGAAGAAAAGGCTCTGAGGAGACCTTACAGCCCCTTCCAGTCCCTAAAGGGGGCCTACAGGAAGGATGGGAAGGGACTCTTGATCAGGGAGTGTAATGATAGGACACAGGGTAATAGCTTCAAACTGAAAGAGGGGAGATTTAGATTGGATATTAGGAAGAAATTCTTGACTGTGAGGGTGGAGAGACACTGGCCCAGGTTGCCCAGAGAAGCTGTGGCTGCCCCATCCCTGGAGGTGTTCAAGGCCAGGCTGGATGAGGCTTTGAGCAGCCTGGTCTGGTGGGAGGTGTCCCTGCCCATGGCAGGGGGGTTGGAACTGGATGGTCTTTAAGGTCCCTTCCAACCCGAACCATTTCGTGATTCTGTGTGAACCAATAACGCAAAAACCCCCAGTCTAAGAAAAACACAACGGGAGAAGGGAGACTCCCTGAGCACAAGGCTAGGAAGAGTAGAGAAGATCTCAGAAACAATTTTTATCTGAGATTTCAAATCCACTGCCCCAAACACTTTGGCTCTTCCCTCATTCCACCAGATTTAGTACTTCCACGCATGTAGAAACGCTCATTCTGAGTAGTTGCAATGACTAACTTCTACTTTTACTTACAAATATTCAGCTTGTTCTGCCACTTTTTTTGTCATTCAAACTTAGCTGTTCTGCGACAGTGGACTGTGCCTATCTTGCATCTTTTTTAAATCTTTGCAATTACACCCATGGACTGAGGACAGGATTTTTACCCGAGGAGAGGGCTTGTGATCTCCCACAACTTGACAGTCCCGTACATCTCCGTCAAGGCGCAGCGTTAGTTGGAAGTCAAGTTCTTGAACCTGTTTCACATCACAAAACGCAATTGCCAATAAGAGAAGGGTGAGAGAACCGTTTCCATTCTTTGCTTACTGGCAAGTGAAATATGAAATGCGACTTATCGGTCTGTATGATTGATGCTGGGCACCAGCAGATACCTCGGTCGTGCGATCCCAAGGCAATACTGGAGTCAGTGCAGGAGACAATTCCGCCTTTGCTGGCACTGAAAACCGAAACCCGTGAAAACAATGGGAACGTTTTTGGGTGTTCACAGCAGAACAGGAAAGGGAAATGAAAGCCAAAAATTAAGCAGAGTTTCTATTGGAGCACTCGCCGCTTTCCCCGTCCGTTTGACTTCAGAGCATAGACGTTCACTCTTTGAACTCCAGGGCAGAAAACCACAGGAGAAATTCTTCCCTGTTAATGGCAGGAAGCCGTTACTGATGTTTGATAACTGCTGTCTGGGATTGAAGCTGGGGTCCTGCACATCTTCCTTAAAACAACCTACCTGTGTTTTAGATCTACATCTGACATAGTCTTCAGGAGCAAAACTTTCGATGAAGTTCAAAAATCACGCAATGAAATGCAATAAACTTAGTACTTTAAATGTATTCCCAAATTGCATCAAGTGTTTACTTCTCCCTGTCTTTGATCCCCAGCCCATTTGCTTAAATTAAGAATTTATATAGGTAAAAATGATCCCACCATATTGACATATAATACAGGAATTCACGTGACCCGTTCTACCTTTAGGGCCCACTGGACGTGGTTATTAGCCTGTGCTCCATATATAGATCCCTTATACGGCACCCCGAGTTCCCCCAGAGCAGCTCGTTTTGCTAGGCAGACTCTATCAAGCTATTTTTACTCCCATCATTGAACAGTCGCCAGCTAGAATAGATGGGAGACTTCTGCGAGCACCGAAGCACCCCAGGCTGCTGGCTTCGTTCAGGAGGTGTCACCAGTTTAACGCGCTAACCTAAAGGAAGGAATACATTCTGTCTGTAGGATGAGTTCCTAACGGGCCAGCTGACGAAAAGCAAGGCGGCTATGGATGTGGTTGGGGTTGTGGGAGAGAGAGGGGTGTCAGAGGCAAGAGCTCAAGCTGCATCTTCGTTCGGTCGGGATGCTCTCTTCACCTGCTGTCCTGGGGGGTGGCTTTCTCGGTTGCATTAGCAGCTGCTAAATCCAGCCCTGGAAACAGCTACTTTCTGGCAACAGATGAAACCGCTGTTCCTTCAAAACACGTTTTTGTCAACCTTCTGCTCAGCCTCTGCAGAAGTACTCTCGCTATCGATTCTTGCTCATTGCCATTACCACGGTAGCACGGTTAAATTGATTCTTAGCGTTATTATCCCAATACACGTACAGGTTTATATGACGAGAGGGGGGAAAAAAAGAGGCAAGATAGGAATTATGGAGGAAAGAAAAAAAAGGCTTTTCACTGATTGGATTGTTAGCGTACTGTGAAGATAAAATATGCACATTCTGCATTAAGCCTTTGTCGGCCACTCATGGAGCACAAAGAACTAAATTAGCACTAATTACCAGGAGCTAAGATTAGTCTCTCCTAGCCTGTAGAAAATACAAAGGTGAGTTTCAATAGTGGAGCAAGGAGATTAAGCAACATGAATTCTGACAAGAGCCGTAAGAAAAGGGCAAGTAAATTATCCCTTCTGATGTAAAAATACAAAATGAAGTTGTACCAGAATTCATTATGTCTTTCCTTGAAAAAGCCACAGCTCCTTTCTTCATAACAATTCCGCCTTGGACAAAGAGGCACTAGCACATACATTCTGCAGTTGTAAAGAAACGACACACAGATCTCCAAAATTCCCCAGTCCTATTTCTTTGTGATCAGGAAAGGCGTTTGATAAGTATTAGCATTGCTGCCTAAGTCAATACCCTCGGGAGTTCCTAACGTGTGTTTTCTTTAAACGCCTCAGTTCCACCGACACCGGGCGCTGTATAATCGAACAAAAATGCCGTACAAGAGGAAAGCACGTGGCCTGCTTCGGAACATTTTCTTTCTAAACACTTCTTGTTTAAATTGAAAGAACTCAATCATACAAGCTAAATATAGCTAAGAACAACCATAAATATGCAAGGGTCTGAGCAGAAAAAAAAATAAAAAAAAAAAAAGGCATGTTATGAGTCTATCCAACGGTTCTGGTATAAGGAATATGTCTATATAAACAGATATATATAAATATATATATAAAAAATGCTTTAAACTTGAAAGAATGTCTTGCTTATACAAATTACCATGTATGACAAAGTTCAGCAGTTTTGGAGAGTCTGAATTGCGCTAACGTCACCTAAAAGCAGATGGAAGCAGGCGCAGCCGGGCAGAAGGGAGGAGAAGCAAGGAAGCAGGTTGCAGAAGGGGAATATTCTAATTTGCCAGTAGCAGAAACATTTTTTAATATCTTCGCAGATGTTGGCCAATTTAAACAGCTCATGAGAAATACAAGTTCGAAAATAATCTGGAGCATTTGGAACAGTATTCAAGTCTTGTGTATAGTGCTCATTTGCCTTTGAGTCTGTTAAGTAAGGCTAATGAAGCACTAATGAAGCTGGTTTCCTATGGCCTTTTGTCTAGTGGTTGGAATTGCTGGAGTTCAGTAAAACACGGGCTTCCTTTGACTTTCTTTTTTGTTTTTCTGCGGTAGATGCATTGACGGCAGTTCTCCCTTTGCAGGTTTAAGACAGAATGAGCTCCCGCTGCAAAATTTTTTGTTGGCAAAAGAACTAATCTGATTTATCTCTTCCGTGTGGGTGGCAACGTTCACCAAACTTGCAAGAACCTTATCACCGCCAAGATAATGGTTAAAATAGGTCAGGAGGCTCAGAAGCTGCGAGAAGGACTGGGGCAACGAGGCTGGAAAGGGCAGGCAAGCAGGGGAAAAGACCACCAGAGTGAAATAAATCATGCAAGTCCCACCTTCCTGGATTAAAATGCGTGACTTTGGATGGGAAAAAAGGCTATCGTGGAGCAAGCTAAAGGAGACCCATCAAAAACACATGGAACTGATGACTACAATCCATAATGAGGACAGGAAGATGTTTTCTAACTCACGATTATTAAAAGGCTAAACTAGTTTCTCTCCGCAGATTTGTCAATTGGAATACTGCTTTTTGGAACAGGGACATCACTCAACAGAGCAGCAGCATATTAAATATTACTCTCCAGGCTTTAAGTTGTAAAGATTTCTTTCATGTAGCCACAAGAACTGAAGAGGATTCAATACCCCTATGGTCTCTCCATGGCTTCTAGAAAAAGACAACAAAAGTTAAATTCTTTCTCTCTAGAGTTCCCAAAGCAGTCTTCTTGTCTAAGTCTAATCAACCTCCTGTAAAAAACCTGTTGGCTTTGCTTCAGTTTTGTTCCCACCAACGCGCGGTTCCTCCGACGCAGCACAAAAAAGCCGAATGCACCTACTCGAGGCAGAATATTAAGAAGTAACGGAAGACCTCAGCCTGAACCTGACCTAAATGTTTATGCCCTTGCTAACATTTAAAGTGTAACGCAAAAGGCAATAAACACACTACTTAAGAAATGCCAAAGAACAGCCAGATGACAACTGGCATCTGGAAATGAATGGAAGAAAATCTCTCTGGGATAATGTTATGTCTTCTTCGTGGAATATTAAAATACATTAAAAGAAAACAACATAAGCAAGTTTCGGTTTCCTCAAATACATACTAATAATGCTTTCCTATATTCTCCCTCCTTAAATGGAGTATCTTTTGTATGCGCTCACATTACTGATTTCCTGCAAAGCATCTCCCTCTTACAGCACATTCCTGTTCCACTTCTCTCCCCGACCTGAAATCACTGCAGCCCACTTGCAGTCCAGGAATGATTTCGAACCTCATAAACTCGAGACAAAACTATCTCTGCACAGGTCTCCACTGTGCCTACCAGAGAGGATGCCAATCAGTGGCACACCCATTTCTTCAGTAACTTCAATTGTCACCTGAAGTCAACTGTCTTGCAGGTTATTTCCGATAAGAATAAAATGACGGGGTTCAAAACTCCACATAATTCCTTTCTCAGTTCACTGAGATGTTTTTGATGTTCACAGGTAGCTTTGCAAGTTGATTCCAGTTCTGCACCTCTTTCCACGCATAATTTTCCAAAGCCCATGTACACTAAAGCGCACTCATTTCCATACATTAACCAGTGTCCTCTAGATTCTGCATCCATTAAATTGATTTATTAAAACTCACTATCAGCATTTTAGTATAAGATAGATGCATTTGTGGCGCTAATAGGAGAAGCAAATAAAAGCAGAATAATTCTGCCTCTACTTCATCATACCTTTCCAAAAAGCCATAGCATTCATCACACAAAGACCAGGTCTCTCCAGTAATGGCACATTCTTCATACATATGCGCACTTATTCCAGACTACAGTTAATTATTTCCCCAGTAAAATGATTTCTATACAAATTTAAATAGTATTCATAGATTAGTGAAATGAAACACATGCACAAAACATAACTGCAGTCCCAGACATCCGGACCAGATGCTAATATTTTTCCTTTGCTATGAAAAAAATTGAAAGTTTATTGCAGAAAAATAGTTCAAGAGAAGACACCATCTGCATAATCTCCACCGCAGGGCGGTTCCTCAACTCTGCCTCTGAGCTGCCACCGGATGACGTTGCCCAAAGGGCTTTATCTCCGGTACCGACCTCGACACCACCAAAATCTGGGTGCAGACCTCAAGGACCACAGCGGATACAGTGCTGTATGTTTCCTAAGGAAAAACACACTCACTGGGTTTATCTGGAGTTTCCCTAAGGTATCTTAGTGCTTGAGATAAAAGCTAGATGTTGACATGAGAATGCAACTGTTCATACAAATAAAGCCAGTATTTGGCATGCGAAGATCCATTTATAAATCTCTATGGCTGACTAGATATATAGAGAGTCTTGAATCACACAACTGGGGAAAAAAAATAAAATCAAACCACTTTCTTATGGGGTATTTGAAGGCGATGCCCACATGACAGTTCCTAATAACAAACATAAAACCAAGTTCTCCTCCCTTGTTCCTCACGTAAACCCGAAGGAAATGACATAGCCAAAGGGCAGCCCTTTGAGAGAAATCTCAAATTATGTTAAACGTTTTCTTCTTGTGCTTCTCTCTCATACAGGTGCTCACAATTTCACTGTGGTAAGCACAGCCTAAGCTAGAAAACACTGGCGATGGTTGTTTAAATACACATTCTTATAGCAATGGCAATATGGGAATTTAAAGGACAGAATTCTTCAAGTGGTTTATGATTCATCTTTGCATCTCAATGTAGAGCACTGAAAAGCTTCAGTCCTCATCTTGCTCAAGAAATGTGCAATTTGATGCCTAAATGAATATTCAGACGATGAAAGTCCTGTAAGTGAACAAAAGCATCTTAGAGAAACACCAGGCTGCAAACCCCGCTGCGTTCGGGGAACCGGAGGGTGGAAGATAATGACTGTCTTCTTCAGTTCGTCATCGCTGGGGAGGACAGAGAAGGCCAGAGACGACACAACACCCACGCCAGCGGCTAACCCAGGGCAAAAATAATGCCTTACAGTTCATTATGTTAAATACCACTGCATCAGTCACACGTGACAGTGACAGCCACAAAGATGTGCATTTAACTCCAGACTTCCGATGACAATGTTAATTTTTAGCTAATGTCATAGTGACTTGGCAAAAATAGTGACCACCCTGATGTTACCCCCTGCGAGGCAGGGAACACTAATGGTAGTTCACACATGCTGATGGCAAAATTGTAATTTTAAGCAGGGACTCCTCTGCAAGTATTTCCAAATACAACTCCACACATGTCAGTTCCTGCTTGACTGCACAAAAATGCTTCTTAAACAAGAGTCTGACAAGAGACGCTGAAATTCTCCATGATGGAGAGTTATACACAACATTTACACCTAAGAAGTGAGCACGCGGCAGGCACTCAGTGCAGGCAAGGAAAAAATAGAAAGTGATTTTTTACTAATAGGCTTAAGATAAAATGATTCTAGGTGCTGAAACAGGATCTAATTTTATTTCCGTCATGTTGCACTGGATGAAATGGCTTGGAAGTGTTCATATCACAAGGTTAAAACACAAAGAGCTTGTCCAGGAGAGTTTGGCTTCGATTCTTTGAAGGTGTCAGTTACAAAATTAGGAACAATTTTGTCTCATCAGCTCTTCTCCATATTGTGTCCTTTATCTTAAGAAATCCCCCGGAACAACAGCCACCGATGAGCGAAGCACTTTAAAAGGATTACTGCCCATCATGTTGAAAGCCAACAACCTTTTGAATTCTAAGAGCATCTCACATACCTTGGGAGACAATATACTTAATGAGGCTTGGTTGTTCTGGTTCTAACTTTTCAACTTGAAATACCTTGGAAATGCAGTTCCAGGCCATACGTAGAGCGCACTTTTGGTCACTAGGACTTGTAAAAGCATCTCAGATTAGACACTCAGAAATGAAAACAGCCAAAAGTATTAGACATTGCAAAAAATGTTTTACAGATACGTCTGCAATTACAATGCACTGCATATTTAAACATCTTCTATCGGACAACATTAAGAGTTTGGGATTGACAAAACAGGATTAACTTTTATTGGGCTGGTCCAATACCTGAGGACTAGTATTGCAGCCTGTATGAGAGTTATGTGGATCTTTTAAGAGTTTCAGAGTGACTAGGTAATAATTTTTTATTAACATTCTATAGAGGGCCTAAAAGTCTATTTTTTAAACGTGCAAAGGCATAGCTTATTTACTGGAACTCTCTACTGCTGGATCTACCTTATTCATTCACCTCAAATGAACAAACTTTTGACTGCTAAGCGATGATATCGAAATTAGAAAAAAAAAAAAAAGGAAAAAAGAAATAAATCAAGCTTTGGTCTAAAATCCTCAGAGCTATTTAGCTGCCTAATTCTCCATGAATTTCTTAAATGGCATAATTGCCATTGACCTTCCCTGTCTTTTAGGCTCTTAAACATGCAGAGAAGGTCAGAGCCAGTAAATTGCCAGCGCCCTTGACCAAAGCACATTGATCAAGGCCAGTTTAGTACTTGCTTAGTTTAGCAGATAAAATGTGGAAGTCAGCATTTCTAAATAAATTATACGATTTCTAGGTAGTGATGTACGATTTTGATAAACATGATGACTCATCATCTGAGAGAGGGGAAAACAAAAGAAAATCTCAGGGGTTTTAAGAGAGGTCAAAGCATAATTCAGCCTGTCTTTTTAGCACATTAAAAATCCCCTAAAGAATTGGGTAAATACGCCTCGAAACAGCACTACTAACACGATCGGTTTTACTAGTAAGTATCTTTTTTGGATCCCAGCTGCCTTAGTTGTAATGGAAGATGAGTGAAGAAGGAGAAATTTAAGGTGTGTAGAGTTTATACTCAAATCATATTGCTGGTGGGCTACAGTCACCTCTGTCTTCTACACAACGGAGAAAAGCTTTGCCAGTAGCCCAGGGCTGACCACAAATGCTCTATTTTCATCCCCTAATTAGTCTCCAGGCAGTTATCAGCTGAAAAGACACGTCCCCTTCATGTCTCTGTTTCTCTTTATAGAAAGTGAGAATTTGAGCTTAGGCACCGAAGAACTGCTGTACCGGGTGAGGGCACAGGTCAGTTTAGTCCCATCTTCTCCTGGCCTAAATGCTGCCAACAGCAGTTGCCCAGAGAAGGCTGGAAGAGCAGGACAAGCACATTGTCACACCATCACACCTCCCCACCTTACCAGCAATGGGTGGCTCACGGACCCTCCTGAGCTTGGGGTATTTGCTACGTACTTAGTAACCCTGCAGAGATTTCTCCTGCGTCATCTGGCAAAGAGTTCTGGAGTTTAACCACATATCGTGGCTAAAAATCATCTCCGCTTCGTTATTTTAACACTTTTATCTGCTGACTTCGTTATTTCACGTCCCCTAGATTATTTTTTTTAACCGTTTTCCTTTTAAATGACTTAACAAATTAGCATTTGTGTTTGCATTTAGAAACATTTGCACCTCTATGAAATTAGAGAGTTCTGAGACAAAAGCTATTAACCCCATCCTCCACATTCTGGTACAGCTGCGCACCCCGTTATCCCTGGTTTTGGTAATAACATCCACAGACTGTCCCAAAGATGCTGTACCTGGAGGACAGTCTAAGCGATTTGCCAACGATGAAGACTAACTGTAGTCTATCTGCAAAGTCTGCGATGCACCGCGAGCCACATCTTTGACTAGAGCACCTGTAAAAATGAGATTATAATTTGATAGCACCGGAGCCATGTGACCAGCCAGAGGAGTGTTTTGTAAATAAAACGCGTTGTTACCAGTTACACATTTTGCACAGACCAAAGACAAAAGCTGTATAAAAGCACGGTTCGCAGCGCTGCTGTGGAAACACAAACGCTCTGCTCAGGTATTTGATTTGATGCTATATTTAGAAGCTATTTATTAAAAGGTGAAGGTCCGATAAAGACATTTCAACGCTTACTTTATTTACAAGCGGTGATTTGGTTTTCTTTTGAATAGACGAGCTTTAGGATCACGTGGATTATCAGAAAGGATTGTGGTTTCCAGTTTTATGAGGCATATTTTTGTTAGCGTTTCCAGTAGGCGTACCTCCTGTTATCTGTCCCTGTGCCATAGCGTACTCTGCTATTTGTTATGATAGCCTGACCCCAAGTGATCTCTATCTAAAATTCAACATTTTTAAAAAAAATTAAATGAAAACAAAACTTACTAAAACTTTTGAAAACAGCTGTGTTAGCACCGGTAGCGGCTACTGGCTGGGACCAGTCTTCCCTAATACACACACAGCAGCTCACAAGCTCATGAATTTTTGCCTGAATTAAAGATGAAAAGGCGAATCTTACCACTCACTCTATGCATGTTTCTTCTCTGACAACTCTGAATGCCATCTGCTGGGTTTAGCTGCTGTATTAGCAACGCCTCAAACACATCAAGGTCCGACAGGGCTCGTGGACCAGAGTAACGCTCCCACTCAGGACAGGGCTCCGGCCTGAGCCACCAGTACCAGCCACCAGAATTTGGTCGTGAAGGCTTCAAAACCAAGCAAAGCTGAACCTGATGTTTCCAAAAGCCAAACACAAGGCAAATCCAGGGGGAACCAGGAATTCACTGCTCTGCTGCTCATAGAAGGGCTTGTGTTTAATGGATATTTGAGCTATTCAGATCTTGTATCCCTTTTGACCTTCCTACCTCACTAGCCACAAATCAGGGGACATTGGGAACACGATGTCCCAGCATCCCTTCATCAAAGGAAGGGCACTGCGGTGGGGATGGCAAGGAGAGGCAGCAGAGCACACTAATAAGACTTTATTGATGTGCCCATCAGAAGCAGCGGTTTTGCAGTTAGGCAGTACAGCCACTTAAGAGGAACAGAAGCCAGCTAGGAAAAAAAGATTTTATCAAGAACTGAAATCTGGTAAAAGCCAAAATATTTTACTCTTTCGTAGAAAACTACCTAAGTATTCATGAGAAATATTATTTAAGAACACGGTACATTCATGGTCTTTGCCACGACTGTATGCTAGTCGTATATAGATGAATTCAATAGAAATTGTTTCTCAGTCGCTCCTCAAAATCCTAGTATCTCCTTATTTCTGTGGCAACCACAGCCATTCACTCTGCAAAATCCAGTACTTTTCTGCTTGTTTTTGTTGTTCATATGGAACAAATTGCAACTTTTATTATTTGGGTAAAGGGACAGTAATCCAGAGAGAGACATTTAATTATTAGCAATGTTTCATAGTCAACCGGGGCGACCTGACTTGCTCCTTCTAACCTAATGATGAATGATTTCTATCCACCTGCAAATGATGTATTAACATTTCCAAAGCTTACTACGAAGCATTGTGCAGTTCAAATGGCAATTATGCAGGAAAACTGAAGCTGAGATAGCTGGGCTACTTGGGTTTCCAGGCCAACGTGTTTCTCTATAACTTGTCTTTGATGTAAAAACCCACTACCTTGTATTTACCATGACTTGATCTATTCCTACGCATTTGTTGTTTCTGCAACAGAACCTTACAGTCGTGCCCTCCACCACTGTACTTCCAGTAAGAGTTAATACATGACCAATAACAGCATGTAGCTTCAGGAAAAGAGTAAGAAAAAGTAGACCTTGCCTACAGCTGGATAAATTACACAAACGTTTTGCAACACAGACGCATCTCAAGAAGAGCGTATCCAACGCGATGTCTGGCCAAACATATGAGCTCCAGCCTCCGCGTCGTCCCACTGTTCTCCGAAACACTTTCTCCAAGAAATACTTTCAAGATTCACCTGTCCACCAGGCAGGAAAGCCAAATACTGCTTTTGCAGAGTTAGGTGTAGCATTTCTGTGGTGGTTAGAAAGGTCGCCAGGAGAGACGAGAGCGCCTTCCTCTTTCTGAGGCAGAGATGAGGCCACGATTCAGGAATGTATTTGAGCACCCGCTTACTTGGAAGTATATACTCAAATACCAATTCAGTCCAGAGGAAGCAAAGGGCGCAGACACGTGCTCCCATCAAGCACAGGTAATATTTCCTTCCCAGGCTCAGCTGACCTGACAAAAGGTCAGGTTTGAACCTTTTCATGCCTTTTTTAACCACGCTGGTACCAAATGTTATTTGAGGCAATTGTGTTCGATAATTTCGTAAAGTGAAGAGCTAGAATGCAAATTAGCATATCTGCAAACTTCTGTAACGCGCCATTGCTATTATAGTTGCAGATGTCATGATATTTCAGATATCGTAATCTGAAAAATAACATCAGTATTAAGACTTACAAATACAACATATTCCGGTAGCACAGAGGGGCGTAAGCCCTGTATCACCCCAGAACACGGGAGGAGAATCCTGCCCTCTGGGTGTTTTAAACCCAACAGTTCTCATGTTTCACAAACGTTTTAAGTCAACGTCAGTGCAAGTTGTCAGGAAAAGATAAATCCCGCGATTCTAGTCCCCCTTTAGGGCTCTTGCCAGCAATCGTGCATCTCATGCAGTGAGCTGTCACCACAGACAGCACAAACATCTCGCCGGGGACCAGACCACCTTTTCCAAAGGTAGCCCCTGCGGGTAGATTGGCTTAGCCCAACTATGAAGCCACAGACGCAGGGGCTGACGCTGGACAGCCAAGTTTTACCTCAGACAACATCACGTAGTTTCCCGCTATCAAAATCCCCCCAACATTTTGCAGCACGTTTGAAACTCATTACCAAATTAAAAACAATCTTCGGCATTTAAAACAGAAATTGAGAAACTGTTATTGCAAGCGTGCCAAGCATTGTTTATATACCTTCTAATTCTTTCAAAGTTTATCTGATTTTGAATTTACTGTAATGTTAAAGCACAGACTTACAGGCACAGAATGGGTAACGACCTCACGCAGAAAAGCGAGTCAACATAGGTTAGGGGTTTCTGACAAGAAACATTTATTTAGGTGCTGCGAGATTTACGTCCTTACCACTGATGGATTCAAATTAAGTGACTGGTAATTAAAAAAAAAAAATCATTAAACCAAGACATTTGCTTCAAAGATTGTATTTTTGTTTTCACTGTCATTTGATGGGACATTTTCTCGCAGATGACTAAGATCTAAGGGATTTATACCAGATACTTAAGGTTAAGAATTTCACCCATAAAAAGTCCTAGGAATGGGAATAAACCTAAGAATAAAAATAAGGACCAGAAATTTGCAGAACTATGAACTTTTGGTTACAGTATTTGACAGAGAGGTTTGCTTTTATGAAATCAAAATTAATTCAAATCTAGATGTAAATCATTAATATTGAAGTTTCTCAAAGTTCGGGTTTTCTTCAGATGCAGGTTTTGATCACTGTCTTTGATCAGCCACGGAATTTACATACTGGAAGATGACATTTTTCAAGACAATCTGACGATCTGACTACCTATTAACCATCATAAGTGGATTTTGCCTACAAGTCAATACCTTACATGCAATTTAGAAAACAATAGTGCAATTACAGCAAGCAATAAAAACGGAATTTTAAACTATTAAGATTTCTATAACCTTATAGAGAGAAAAACGGTATCATTTTTCCCTCGTGGAGGTCAGAGCATTAGCTATCATAATGACTGCCACTTTCTCTCTGTCTCCTGTTCGGAAGAACGTTAAGAGCTACAGCTTTCCACCCAGCAAGTGATGGACTTCAGGAGAACCCCAACCCTTCCAAAGAAGTTACAATTTACTGAAACAACAGAAAACAGCCTCGTTCAGAGATGAAAAAGGCTCAATACCCAAGTCAGCACCTCAAACCAGGGTCAGGTCGGATGGGGCTTTGAGCAACCTGGTCTAGTGGGAGGTGTCACTCCTGAGTGGCAGGGGGTTGGAAATAGATCTTTAAGGTCCCTTCCAACCTAAACCATTCTACGATTCTATGAAACCCACGGCAGCCGTCACTTCAAAGAGGTTACTAAGCATCAAGGACTAGTCAGCAACGCAGACCTGCCCGAGCTGCCAGTTCTCGCCTTGTCAACATCCAGTACGTGGATGCTGGAGGATTCCAGATAAGCCGTGGGGAACATCAAGATAAGAAAATGGCTGTTTTCCCCCCTAGGGACCCTGCTGTCATTTTGACCACAAAAAGAAAAGATTCTTCATGGGCACGTGAATATAACCCTTTAACCAGTTAGCAAACTGAAAACTTAAAAAACAGATCTGAATATTTACATTTGGATATATACACCCAGTGTATATGTATCTTGGAACAGATTTGTAAATGTTTCCACTGTGTACTGCTTGTAAAATTTCAGAGTTTGGAAAAGTGCCCTGAATGCTACGTCATTGCATTCGCTGCCAGAGTATGAAGGGGGCTAATAAAATAAGCATTAGCAGGAGAGCACAATGTGAGAAGCAAATTTTCAGAAGGGAGGCCTTCTTCAGGTTTATGCTCGTCAGTATCAGCCTCAAAAGGAAAGGAGTGGGGAAGAGAAGAGAAAAGGAGAGGCAGGTGTGGATGGAAATACACCACCAAATGGTCTATTCGGACTGATGACAGCTTTTCACAAAAAAAGACATCACAACTAGAAATGTAGGTGGTGAAAGCCCAGCTTATATTTTATTGAACATCTACTGCAATAGAAGATGCTTCCAGCGCAATTAAGATTAATTTTTAAAATTTTTAATTAACCAGACATAAACCACAAAAGATCTAAAACCTCATTTTTTTTCTTAAGTCGCAGACTAAGGCTCATTCTGTGTTTTGATTTTGGTTGCATTTATTCTCATAACTGTTTGGAAAGCGTATTGTAGGCGTAGGCAGTGTGCAGGTGCAGGAGCAGGCACTGGAGGTTACCTCCATTCCAGAGAGGATTACGGCTGGGAAGAGGCCATCCGCATCTCTTTAGCCCCCCCATAAACCAACTTGGCATTCTTTTTTCCCAATAACGTTACGAACCACAATTCCCAGGCTGTAACACTCGCACGCAGTGTGTGGAGCACCACAAAGCGCTCTGCCTGTGCTGGGTGGAAGCTGCAGCAGCCCCTGACTCTTACCTGGGCAGCGAGGTTAGAACAGGCATTAAGAGTTGACCGGCAGCAGCTTATTCCTGCAAATAAGAGGAATTCCCAGCTCCAAGGTTCCCTCGCTGTTTTCCACAGTGTCTGCCAAAACTAGGTAATGGCTGGACTGACACTTCCAACACTGGGCAGAGAAATGATATGAAGTCCCTTGGAGATAAGGAGATCAAAGCTGGTAACACAGCAAATGTTGGAGGAGCCAACGGGTGAGGCTGGGATCCCAGTTTGTCAGAGAAGGATGGTTTTTTTTTTTTTTCTTTCCTATTAAGAAACTCCTCCTCCACACCTCACAAAAACATCCCTCCAGCGCTATTCCATGGCCTCCCTTCCTCTTCTTGCTGCTGCAAAGCAGCTCTGACAGAGCAAGGGGGTCAGGAGAGCAGCGGCGAGGAGGGACCGGGCGCCCTGGAGGGGCGGGGAGCCCATGGCTGCTGCCAAGACCCCAGAGCCGTCACGAGTCCCCACAACATTCGGCCTCAAGATGGAAAAGGAGGATGCACCGGCCACTTTAGGGAAGCTGAGTGCAGGATGTAGGAAGAAAGAAAAGAGGGAAAAAGGATGAAGAGAGGCATCCTTCTGCACACAGGGGATGTTCAGGAGCAAGGCAGGAGCTGCTGTCATCATCAACAGTGTAACTGAAGAAGCCACATACGGGAGCAACTCTACTAATTAATATTTTACTGACTGCTTTTTTTTTTTTTAATGCTTTTGAGAAAAAGCAGAGGTGGGTTCATAAGGATAGTAAAGCCACATTTTCCATTTGTCACAAATGTGTTAAAAGACATTTTTGTCCTCAATTCAGCTGCATAAGCAAGTTATGACACAGTGTACTGAAGATCACACAGTTGTTTACGAAGAGGTTACTTAATTCAAATGGATGACAGATAGAAAAGAGATTTTACAGCTTCTAAGTTGTTTATGATAAATAAATATCTGCCTGTACAAGTTCACTTCATGAGAAAAAAAATATTGGACAAGAGTCAGTAGAGTTGCACAAGGAAGCAAACATCATCCACCCTATATACAGAGGCCTAGCAGAAATTTTTCCTCAGCTTCTCTACACCCACTCACATGCACTTCACTTTGTTTTCTTTTTAACCAAGTAGAAAACAGCTTCAGAGATAGTATTTAATCTTTGCTCGACTAATTCAAGATCTTTAGATGACCTCTGTACGTACTTGCGGTTAAAACGAGCGCACCAACTCCACTGTAGAAACGTTACACAAAGTACTTTTACAGAGAATTATACCCCAAAATAAAAAGAGGAAACCTATTGAAAAACAAATGCACTATAGAACTGAGAAGTTTCACTGCATCTGCAGTACAATAGGATCCCATGCACACGACCTACCCAGAAATGGGAAATTAAAGGCTATTTCAGACTATGATCATTTGCAAGACCTTTGTGAAGCATTATAAAGTCATTGAGAGCTGACGACTCAAGTACAGAAAAATAATAACGCTTCACATCCTTGCACCATGGCAGTTTGCACGTTGGTCGCTACTGCCCTTCACTGTACTGCAAAACGTAAGGCTTAAAGGTGGCAAGTCCAGGAACTTCACCTTTTAAGTCTTTATTCTCCCCTCACTTGGGCCAGCAGAACTCTCCCGTGGTGCCACACCGTCCCCCAAAGAGCAGAACTTGCTCTCCTTGGTCCCTTGCTTCCACCCTGTGTTGGCCCTCCCATCGCACGCAGAGCCAGGCGGCAAGCCGGAGCGGCTAACTCACCCGAGATAAAACCAAAATACAAAAAATCCAGCAATTTCTCTAGGATTAATGTTACCTTGCGTCGGTTCCTCAGCCCATGGCAATGCCCAGCTGCACATACCCTCGTGCTGGCACAGTGGAGGAGGCAACGGCGGAGGAATGTGAACAAGCTGCCAGGGGAAGGTGGGACTGTTTCTCTTGGCACCAATGCCAGCTTATGCCAGTTAAAAGCAACTATTATTTGGGGGCATAACAACTGCAAGTTGAAGTACTTTTTGTTATGTGTTTGTCTGGTCTTCGACTGTTATTTTAGCCAAAAGAATACAAAAGTCAGAGTTTAATGAAAAATAATCCACTGGAGTCTTTCCCTTGAGTTACTCTAAAATCAGACGTGCGCTTTCAGCCACCCCCATCAATCTGTGTCCTATACAACTGCTATGGTAGGATGCCTTGGGGATGAACAGCTAATATTCCAAGTTACTTCTTAAATTGCAGGAGTTACTTCCACTACTGAAAGGGACCCTTCATACCGTATGAAGCATGAAAGCAGCATCTCAGAGCTGTTAATTGTAACTGTTCAAAAGGATTAATCTGGCGTCGGAGCAGTGGCAGAAGCCGATCCCAGCCTTATCCTGGATGGGACTACAAAACGGATTCACAAGGGTCTTTATATCCTTTCTGTCTCATCCACATTTTATTCTGGGTGTTGCCATGCTCTATCATTGCAATCACCGGCAGCTGCCTATGCCCTAGCTGAAGCAGTTGCATTTTGGAAGTAAAGAAATTCATGTCTTTCACAGGCAAAAAAAATTCTTAAGATATTCCTCAGGGACATAATACATTAGAGTCATTTAGAAGGCTATATATCAGTTCGAATAAGGATTTTGCTCAGCTTCCTGACACTAATATTTCCTACACAGACTTCTATGCAAAAGCCATTCCCCTGCAGCAATAGAGACACCGTGACCTAAACTTGTCATGATCCAGCCAGATGCCCACAGAAACAGGCGCATTTGCTGAACTGCCACAGCAATAAATGTAAACCTTTGCCGCAACAGCAAAGACACGTATTTTGTTCCCTCAGGTGGACATAGGCTTTTTGAGATGGCAGTAACAGGGAGATGAAGTCATCATCTTGTCTCAGTCACAGTCAATAAGGACATTAGAGGCTTCAAAAAAACCCGGATTCCAGGGGACATGAACAAGAACAGGATCCACCAAAATTTTTCCCCTTCTAATTCATAGAATGGTCTGGGTTGGAAGGGAACTTGAAGACCATCTAGTCCCAACCCCCTGCCCTGGGCAGGGACACCTCCCACCAGCCCAGGTCGCTCCAAGCCCCGTCCAACCCGGCCTTGAACCCCTCCAGGGATGGGGCAGCCACAGCTTCTCTGGGCAACCTGGGCCAGGGGCTCACCACCCTCACAGCCAAGAGTTTCTTCCTGATATCTCATCTAAATCTCCTCTCTTCCAGGGTACCTCGTCCTATCACTACATGCCCTTTCCCTACCAAAGTTTTACAAGTGTTCAAATTCTCAGAGTCACAAGCACAGGATAACAGGAGTTTTTCATGAAAGAGTCAAATAGAATCATAGAATTCTATGTCAGGAAGAATGATAGATGTAGAATACTCATCTCTTGCAGTGATCCCTAGCAGAAAGGCAACAGGGAGGCCAAAAAACTGAAAAATACAGAAGCAATAAAGAAATTCAGGAAGAAATGACTAAATCCTTCAAGAAATTCTCTGACTCCACAAATTCTGCTACCTGCAAAGCAAACATGTTTTCTGTGCGAGGGCTCTCCACTGTTTTTGTGATCCCAGTGCCTCACCCAAAACATTTTGTGGCTAATGGGAATCTGGAAAATCGTGCCCTACGTATCCACAATATATAGATATGGCACAGCACGTGGAGGGGCCAGATAACTGCAGCAATTACAGTGTTTGTGTTTTGTTTTGCTTTTAAAAAAACCTTTTTCAGTCTTCCATTAGATAATTACAGGTTTCATATGCTCATTTTCAAGGTTTATTCTCAAAACACTTCTGTCACTAAAGCAATTTCTTTCTAAGGTATCTACTTGCCAAAAGCAATTTAGGGACTTCCACATGACAGAAGCAAAGCATACAAAGTATTCTCGCATATAAAATAGTTGTACTTAACAACTTTTTCTCTCAATATTATAAAAATAAACATGTAAATCAACCTGCCGTTTTAAAACTAGGGTGAAAATGCCTCAGTACTATCATGACATTCACCTAACGTAAGCTCAGGGTAAAGAAGGGCTTCCCGCCACATAAATACATGCACGGTGCTGACAAAAGTAGATAACAAGCTGCAGAGCTATTAAAAACAATGCTTAAATTTAAAAAAAAATAATGCATCAGAGGCACAAGACGAATGCTGCGATTTCGTTCTTCTCTTCATGATGTTTAAGGAATCATACTGAGATACTTGCTTAGGTTTTTCCCCTTCTTATCCTTTACCGCAGAAATATTAGAAATAGCAGAAGTCTAGCCTACCTACTTTTTCCCTCGAAATCTTCTCAACAGAAACCGCTCCTGAAAAGCCTGGAGAGAAGTTGTCAAACACAAACTGAACTGACGCCCCCCCCCCCGCCCGCTCATCCAAGCTTCAGCAAAGTGTTCTTCAGCTGCTAATACTGAATAGGAGAAAAATGAAAATAAAGACCCTATCAACTCTCAGATAATTTAATTTCTATCATTTTTAGAACTAATTTGGAACTGACCTGTATCTGAAATATATCCCATTCAGATTAGGTCATGGTGCACACAATCAATCTGATCAGGTAATCAATATTAAAAAGGTATTATTAAAAGAAAAATCAGTAGTTTCATACTTGATAGGACGCTTGCCTGCATAGCTCCAAACAAGTTATGTGAAACAACACAGCAAAATTTCAACCTCTGATGACAGCGAGAGTGCTCCACTAGTTTGGGGTTTTTTTAAGT
Organism: Chroicocephalus ridibundus; assembly: GCF_963924245.1. Lineage (NCBI taxonomy): Eukaryota > Metazoa > Chordata > Aves > Charadriiformes > Laridae > Chroicocephalus > Chroicocephalus ridibundus. Next base: position 4,898,333 of record NC_086287.1, on the reverse strand, counting down.
AGAAGACGAGTGCTACCTTAGGATTTAGATAGTAGCAAACACAGCACTTGTTAAAACCCATCTTCAGATAACGACAAGGCTCCTTAAGAGGACAGAGGGGATAACTGAAGATGTTCCACGTCAACAAATCATTTAAAAATAAAAACCAGGGTATTTCTAAAAGGCGCACCTAACACATAAAGACATGTTTGGGTTCATCTATTGTACCTAATCCATGTTAGGAAGAAATTCTTTGCTGTGAGGGTGGTGAGCCCCTGGCCCAGGTTGCCCAGAGAAGCTGTGGCTGCCCCATCCCTGGAGGGGTTCAAGGGCAGGTTGGACGGGGCTTGGAGCAACCTGGGCTGGTGGGAGGTGTCCCTGCCCAGGGCAGGGGGTGGCACTGGATGATCTTTAAGGTGCCTTCCAACCCAAACCAGTCCATGATTCTAAGATACACCCAATACAGCCCCACTGGGGTTTTACGTGTGCAAAGTACGTGTATATGTGTGTTCAGCATTATCACGCTGACATCTGCGCCATTAGGGAAACACAAAAATTGCCAGCTCATGGCTTTGATAGTGGACTCTGAACAAGAGGTGACGTATGAATGCCCAAGAGCCCACCTCATGAAGATTAGGTTAGACAAGTTCAACAACCATCAGCTACAATCTCTAACCTGGCTCAACAGCATAGCTCTGCCTGGGAACCATTATATTTGAAGAACTGCACTTCTTTTCCCCCCTCCTCTGTTGCATTTCTAATCTGGAAAGCAACTCTCCCAGCAAGTTTGATACACGTGCCGGCCTGTCTGTTGGGTGGGATGAAGACCAAGTATTTAGGAAGAGAAGAATATCCAGCAGACAACTGTGAAGCCATCTCCTGCTCCACCTGCACGTCCGAAGGGAAGGTTATTTCTCGGAGGACAAGGCAGCGTGAGCCGAGAGGCACCGGCAGCAGGGGAGGGACGGCAGCTGCTCAGAAGACCTCAGAAGAGGACAGAACCTCCTCTCCCAAGCGCTAATCTTGCCCCTTTGCTAATTAAGGGCGGTGAGAACAGAAGAGCACAGGCGAAGGTAAACGCTGCCGTCCCTGCCCAGCCTGCCACCGTTCCCACTGAAATCAAAGGTAACGACTGCGACGGCGCAGGGGACCCGGTCTCGAACAAACATCTCTGAGTGGAAACAGTGAATCACATTTTCTGTATTTTTAAGTGATATTTGTTTCTTTTTATGAAATGATTTATTTAAAGCTGTTCTTCGGCCTAAACTTTTCCAAATATTACACTAAAAAAAATAAATAATCGCCGTTCTTTTTATAATGTACATCAGAGTTCTTTTCGCTACCTTGTTTTTAAAGAGCCACGAATCTATTAGTTTTTGAAGCGATGCAAAACTAAACATGCTGCTCTGAAAAAGCCTGTAATTAAGCAGGCTGTAATCATTTTTCACTATCTGGCTCCTTTTCAAAGCGTACGTCATTCTTTTGTTCCTCCTGCAGTATATTCTCATGGCAGCAGCAACCATGCTGATCCTCGGCATTAATTACTGTTTAGGAGAATGGGAAGGCGGAGGGCAAACAGAATGGAGAGAGCAAAGAAAACAACCCTATACAATTCCACAAACCCCCTCACGGGGATATTTGAAAAAGTAGCTTACAAATACCTACCCACACAACGCTTATTAGAGGATTTAGCTGTTCCTTTTAAGGGCCTAGCCTTCTAACAGAGATCTTTAGTTCTTCAGTTTAAGGAAGATATTGACATCAAAAATCTATTTTTAGTTAACGAAAAAAAAGGCAAAAAAACCCAAAACCCTGCTAAAAGAAAAAATACATATCGTTATGGGAACTATTTGCCTGGGTTATTTTGCAAGTGCCTCATAGAGGTCTAGTATTAATCTAAACAAACATTTATTTCTACACAATAGTGAGTAATTACAACGTGCCTGGGTATCAGTGAGTTTCTAATGTAGCCTCTTCAGGTGCTAGTGCCGCCTTTTAGATATCTAATGGCAAGGTGTCTAATGAATAGAACGAGGAGAGGCACAGACTCCTGCCATGATCTTCTATCTATAAACTACACGTTAAAGATTTTCACGTGGAAAAAGTTGGCATTTGTAGAGTTGTCTTTTTTTAAATGTATTTGTAATTCCGCAATTATAAGTGCAGAACAGTAATTACTCAATCACTCAATAGCTCCGTTTCGAAAGACATCCACAGCAACCAATGTTTCCTATTTTATTTCACACACGGAATTGCTATTTAACTTGCATTTAGCAATATTCTTTTTGAGGTGAAGGCTGGAATAAGGCCTGCTTAAAAAAGATTTGTTTGAAGGACATAAAAATTTTATGCGTTTGGCACTTAAAAGAGTACAGAATGATCCGAGGCCCCACAGGGTGAGATTTATGCTATCAGTGTTTGCGTTTCATATTCAGCTTATGTTCGGAGCCGTATGTGCCTGAGCCAGCCGAAGTTCAAAGCTAAGAGCCTTGGCTTACGAGCTCAGGTACAATGATATGCTAATGCCGCTAGAGAGGAGTTTTAGGATCCGCTTCATGCTTAACCAGCTCAGAGCAGGTGCAAAACAAGCCAAAGGTCATCTCTGAAAAATCGTTAAATATCTAACTAAAGAAGTTATTTATGCAGATGGCTACCAATGAAGATTTGATGACGTTTTTCACTGGAAGAGAATTAAATTTATAGTGACCGTATTAAAAGAGCAAGGTAGAGCACAGCCTTTAGTTTTCTGAACTATACAAATACACGCATATGGGTATTTTTTTATATATATATATTTATATATACATATATATCTCCATTCTACACTTCTATACCGTGACTAGCAGTAATGAGAGAGACCATTGGCACAAGAAGAAGCCAAGGAATCCAGAGCATCCAGGAAAACATTCTGAAGGAAATATCATCCAAAATTCTCTCCTATCTCCAGATGCTTTCCAAGGGACGCTATATTCCAGAATGTGGATTGAAAAAGAAATCTAGATGTTGCATAGCGTCTACGTAAATATACCTCAGCGTTTGTTCTTGTATATAGCATCATAGAGAGCACCCAAACCCTCAGATACTGCGTGCACATACGTACGTAAGCACATACGTGTGAGATCAGGTACAGCCTCGAGATCAGGAGTTAAACAGCAGCTTTGTACTTTTACAGCCTTGCGTGTTCCCGGTGCCGAGTTTCACACATCCTGGTGTTAAGCACAAGGCTGCCTAAGCTCTTGGTACCTCTTGAACTCTGATGCCTCTTGGACTTGCCAGACTCCGTCATTTTACCTTCAGTAAATCTAATTGTGCCTATGGATAACGCTACAGTGACAAAGCTTGCAAGGCAGGTGACAGGGTTTGTGAATTTAAATCACAAGTCAGCAGAAGGATTTTTTGCACTTCCTGATGTTTATATATGTGTTTTTTTCCCAGTCCTTCTTATCTCATTGATTCTAACCCATCACCATAGCATAAAGCAACACCTGATTTACAAGCTGAAGTATTACTGAGACGTGACATCCATCAAGAAAAAAAAGACATATTTCCTAGGATAGACAGAACAGTTAATAAGAGGATAAATTGTAAAAACATTTAACTAAGCACACTAATCTATCATGCTAATCTTGAAGCACTGAGTGTAAAATACAACACTTACCAGGCCAAGAATGCCAAACATGCGAACTGATAATTGTTTAAAATGGTCTCGCTCTGCCAGATCTAGCTCTGCCAGTTTTCCATCAACCATAAAACACTGATAGAAACTTAAATAATTATGGTGTGAAGAAAATATCAAATTATTTGTGTGCCAATAGATTATATATTAGCATAGGAATAGGTTTAAGGGATAAAAATTTCTGATGGGAAGATATTCAAATTCAAAACAATTCATATCTGCTCTAGACTTCTAAATCACTTCCATCTGGTTAAATACCGTCACCAGCAGTAAACAGATACCATAAGGCTTTGTTCTGAGACGCTGAAACCTGCTATTGTGTGAGAACACATGATAAAGTTCATCCAAGAATACGGCCTTCAGAAAACAAAGAAAAAGTCAAAATTTACCTTCAAGACATGCAAAATCCTAGAAAAGATATGGTGTAGCCTGATACTATGAAGCAAATTGGTTTTTTTTAAAGTGGGATTTGCTTCCGAGTCTTCCTCTATAAAGGATGCAACATATCATCTCCCTCGTATTCCTCTTCCTCCTTGATTCAGATGGAAAATTCTCTTCTTACTGCAGGCAACTGAAGGCTAGGCTAGTCCATCTCAGCCACTTGCAGCTTCCAGCAGTTTTCTCTCCCTTTATTGTATCCAGACTCTCATTAAGTCTGGGTATGAATCACCATTTTAAGGAGGGCACAGAATGAACATCACTTTAATGATTATTTGCTGAAAATTCAGACCTTCTCGTAGATACGACGACATGGAGGAAAAAAACCCCACCACACGAAACCCCTGTTATTGGAATATCTCTGAAGTCATTGCTGTTGGGAAAAGTTTGTTGTTCCCACTACAAGTGGAATCATTGTCTTAGTCACCAACCCAGGGACAGACCGAAAGGGCCAGACAAGGCAGACAACTGTATTCAGGTTAAAGGCCAATCGGAACCCATCTGCCTCTCAGGATTTGGTCCTACGAGTCAAAATTTCATCTTCACTTTTTGCAATGCAGACTATTGATATTGGAACAGATTACTAGAAACCTGATTATTACTCTTCTTCTCCATGCCTCCAAAGGAAGCCTCCAAGGGCTCAATGCGATGGATTTTCAGATTAAGAGTTGGAAGAAACACTGATGAAGTAAGTGCAAGGCTGCTATACTGGGGGAACTAAAAGCAAGAAAGCTCTGTGTTTGGGGTTGTTTTTTGGGAGGGGCGGGTGGTACAGAGGGAAAGGTAAGTTAGGAAGGCTGCAAAAACATACTTTACGTACAAATATAATTAAAAATAAGATTGGTGACTTGTGAAACGCCACTAGGGTAATCCAGGTCTTTTGTGGATTCCATCCCTCTGCATCCCTTTTTTCTCATCCTGGGTTTTTTGCATAAGCAGTATATTATAATTTAATATGCTGTTTCTTAACCTTTCAGCCATATACTCTATTTAAAAAAAAAAACGATAAGCAGCAACAACATGATCTTAATTCTTGTTCGTGTGATTGCTTCCTTGGTGTAATAAGTGGAACTCCAAGAGTAAACTTTACTTCATGTAAAGAGGGAAGCGCAACTTCCAAGGATTATTTTGAAGGACTCTGTGAGCTGAAGTTGCCCATACAGCTCATCAGCACAAGACCACAGTGATGGAGATAAAACCTTCACCAACAGAGCTGCCCTTTTATTTCGGAGAAATTGAATCAAAGGAATGTGTGTGCATGAGAAGCGGCTGCCGAATCAGAGCATCAAAAGGGTAATCGCTCCATTAGGAAAAGTCAACATGGTGAGTTAATAAAATGAGATCTACTATGAATCAATAGTTTGGAAATGATTCAAATTGTTGGGGTAGAGGAAATAAAAACGCCTCTTGCTCTTCTGATTAAAACATTTTGCTGCTTTGGGTACATGCAACCTTAATATAAAAAGGTATGAGAAAGAAAACGGAAGCTTCGTTTTATAATTTAGGCCATTATAACAGCAAATTGAACAACATGCCCTTTAGGGTTGTTTCATCACAATTTGATTTTTAAGAGGAAGGAACTAAGTATTGCTTACGGACAGAAACACTCCTGTCACAACTGAGTGTTTACTCTAAATATACTATGTACATGCCTCATGTTCTTGACAGACCTTGTTCAGCAACTATTATATGTCATCTCTAACCCTCATCAGAAAACAAACAAAATAATTTAGTATTATTCTTAAATGATTTTTAGACAGTAAAGTTAAATTTGACCTCAAAATCTTTAGAAGACCATTCCATGTGTCACATGAAAAGAAAGCTAGAGAAAACTGATCAGGCTTCGCAAATGGGTTGAGGATGACTTGAATTGAAAGGATCCCACCTCAACTGTTATTTTACAAATTTAAGTACTAGAAATATTCTTGATTTGCCTTTTTTTTATTATTATTTTGATTTGGGTTTGGGGTTTTGTTTTTGTTTTCTCCCCCCAATATACACAACAATATACAGATCTGCCAAGTTAAAGAGGAATATGGGAATTACGTACATCTCCCTTGGCAGTCAGCTGCGACTACAGCTCACGGAGACGTGCCCAAATTGGCTTTAAACCAGTGCGATAGTGATCGGTAGCACCGAGGTAGGTGTGGGGCACCATATTCACCCCAGAGCAGCAGAGATGCTGTGAGCCTTCTGCTGGTGATGCTCTCGGGTTAGGCTGGGGTATGTCTACATGAATCTACATGTCTGCGAGGAATATGCAGCCTGTTTACATATTTACATTTAAATTCATAAAGTGATAGATAGTTACTGCTGTGCTAACCGAAGTGCGTAATTCCATCTTTCTGTCATTTCTTGTACTTAAAGCAGAGATCGCAGAAGATTCTCTAGAAAATCCCTTACAAGTTATCATAAAACACATGATACCTCACTAGGCATCGGGAAGCTAAGAAATTCATACATTTTCATGCCTGATGAATAAACAAGAGGGAAATGCAGTAATGAATCAAAACATGTAAATGACAATTATCTCAAAGGTCACTGTATTTACGGTGCTTATTATGTATTAATGAAATATGCTTAATGCACATCCTTCCAATTATGACTGTGTGGTGTCCCACAGCAAATGCAGCAATCACAAACATGTGAATAGGATTAAGCCTCTCCATAACTTCCCAAATTAAGCATGTGTACGAATATTATATCAGCTCCAGGCCAGAGCACTTAACACTACATAAGTACGCTCAAGACAACATTACAAAATACTAAATGAGTCAATAGTATCTATGGGTCATAACTCAGAGCTATTAACTCATTCTTTCTTAAATCGTTAGTAAAATGTGACATTAATCAACGTCTCAATGCCTTCGCAAGCAATAAATGACTCGTGATGCTTGTTCTTAATTATAGTTGAAGAATATTCTGAACGTGTATTTTTCTTTCAACGTACATCTGTAAAATTGATTTGAAACGTATGTGGCCCATTAAGCAAGACAAAGGAAGAAAACAGGAAAAAAGAGATTTTCATCCCTTCTGCCCTCACCCCACCTGGAAGCCCGGTAAAGCCAACATATGCCTTCAAAGGTATTAATAATACTGCTTTATCCCATATGGAATTATTGTCCTGAGAACAAAAAAAAGGAAAAGGCAAGTGAATCTGAACTACTCACAGAAATTTTAACAGAACATTCACCAGAGCCCACAGCGCATCTTTTGAACCTGCATCATTTAAGCTTATTGAAAAAGGCTCTCAGCAAGAGTCAGATTTTTGTGCTTAATAAGATACTCCCAGTTGGGGGGAGGCGGGGGTGTGCAGTTGGTTGGTTGTTTGGGGTTTTTTTTAAATGCAATTCATTTTTCTAAACATTTACTTTTCTACCAAGTGAAAAACCTTTCTAGTCCAGTGTTTCATTTGCAAGGAACTGCACAAAATATCAATAGCTGTCACTAATTCTAAACTAACAAGAAATAAATTGTGAATTTAGTTAAAATATTAGTGGCAACACTGTCATCCTTAGCCTTAACCAGTGACTTTTATTACTAATACAGTAGATCTCATTCTGAGAATTTGCTATTTAAGATTATACGGGACTCCTTAGAGTCTTTAACAGGCATTTGTCGCGTGGGAGATTTCTGTTGGAGTCACCCACACGTACAAGGGAGGTTCATGATAAAACCACGCAAGGGAAACACTGCACAGGCGTTTGCTTAATAGAAAAGGACCTAGAATTCAGACAAAGTTGCAGCTTCACGTGAATCAAAAAGAGCTCCACAGGAAATCTGTCCCTCACCTGGGACCAGAGGTAAATAACTTAACTAAGAAAAAAACTCCTATTCACCTGATCAATTGAATTACTTCATAAAATTTCACAGTGAAGAGAAATATATTAATAAAATTACCCTCGTTTTAATGGAAGAGAGTAGTATCTTTAAGAAAACACTATACTTGCTGTAACATTTTTAAAACGGAGGTTGTATAGTTAAAAGATCTGGTCTAATCCTGCAGAGTTTTCTCTCCAATAACAAAGTATTTTATACTGAAACTCAGAAAAAAAACCCACTTCTTAATACACATGGAATTTCTTAAGGTCACAGACCTTTTTTAAAAAAAAAAAACCACAAAACATTAGCCTCAGATAATTTCAAAAATATACATTATCACAAGGTTTATTACCTCTTTGAAAGAATACTTAATAAAACAAAATGCTTTGGTATAACCAAATGACAGGGACTTGTTTGAACGCTGCAATAATGGTTGCAACAAACAAAACGTTGACTGAAGAGCGATTCATTTTTCCTTTGTGCACTTACATTTTTGCGTCCCTAGTGCACGGCTGGCCATGGAAAGATTAATTTCTCATATAAGAAGGTTCAGGACCAATGATGCTGAGCCACCAACTATAAATTGGGCTAAGAAAATTGCACGTGTATTTATTTTGTCAGGGATGTCCATTTAGGAGTCGTAACTAAAGGAAACGGGCCAAACTCTGAGGGCGCTAAATGGCAATTTAATTTTATATACACGTCCTCTAATCCCAAGAACATATAATTAGCTACTTTTAAGATTGCACCTCACTGCTGTCAAAGAAAAGCTGAAGTGCCCACTCATTCAAACCACGTATAAGTGAGTGTCTCAGCTAAAAGAAAGTAGAAGAAAATTACGCAACTGGAAAAATAACCCACCGTACGCATCACTCAGAGCAGTCAACACACAAGGCACCAGTTTGCAGTCCCTACTCGTTCAGATGTCCCCAGATTCATAAATGACACATTTTAAGTCATCTCTTGTCATGGCAAGATCCACATATGTGTAGAGCCCTCACCACCGCACAGCAGGAGTTAGGTGGAGGTGGCAACAGAAGCTCTGCATGACATCGTGCACCCATCAGGTCTGCCAGGTTCACAGCAAACATCTCACATCTGCTGGCCTCCACATGCCAAGCCAGGCACATCGGACCCCATGCTGGGCATATGCTTTACTCACACTTTTTTTTTTTTTTTTTTCCTTCTTAAGAGTAGAATAACATATATAACGGTTATTTGGCTGTACCCATCAGCCCTTCCTCCCTGCCACGAAGGAAGCAAACGACATGCGATGAATGGTGAACAAGCTGCCAAGGAGGTGGCTATGGCAAGTGCCCACGTCCCTCAGTGGAGAGCAGCGTGCCAGAGCAACACAAGAAATACAGAACCGTCCCTGCCACTCATCTCGAACTCCCCAGCTAGCCGAGACGGCCTCAAGAGCTAAAGGACAGCTAAAAGTTAAAACCAACACAGATAAGGTTCTCTCAGCCTTGAACATTGCTTATAGACAGACGCTTCTGTGTCATGGCCTTTTATCAATGGCAGGTTCACGTAAAAACTCAGGTAGCGTTACCAGCTAATTACATGTCTCCTTATGGTTAAATTAGAGATATGCAAACACACTAGGCCTGATTGCTGCTACACGAAGAGCTGAAATTGCTTTTTAAACTACCAGATACTGCAGAACATCTCCAGGTGGAATGTGCTGAAAAGGTGCATCTGGTGTCTTACATGGATAACTGGAAAAAGACGGGATGTTTCTTAAACTACTCTTTTCTCTTCCTCCCATCCCTACCTATTTTAAGCAGTACGCTGCTCCAACTTCCATTATCTGTCAAAGTCCACTACTGGAAGACAAGCTGCACATTTTACGACCCCCTAATCCAGCTCTATCTCAAAAGGCAACCATATAAACCCGACACTAGACCCGTCTGGGATATCATCAAACAGCAAATACCCTGCAGCACTTCCTCCTGCTCTTCGTGCTGCCTTTACACGCACGGTTCTGTCCCTCCTCGCACACCCATTGCTCCCATTAATGGTAAAAGCATTTGTTATTTGGTGTTGATTGATTAACTCTAATGGAAATACTTGTACGTATCGTGGGAAGAACGCATACCAAAGCTTTTAAAAAAAAAAATAGAGCAAGGTCTTCTCAGGACATAATGATGGGAAACAGACTAAGAGACCTAGTTTGAAAACAAATACACTGAGGGCAACCGGGAACTTTAACAACTTGTTTGCCCAGCCTCTCTGGTTGGCATCTTTCCTGTTAAATTGTACCTGGGATTAAACTCTGCTAAATATATTGCCAAATTAAGTGAGAGCTGTCAATTAAAAGTGTTGAAAACACATACTATACTGGAGGATCACCATGTACTGTAATATTAAAAATGTAAATTAGCATTAAGTCCTCTATTACCCTTTTTGGTCTGGTAAGGAACCTTAGGAAACGCAAGGTTTTCCGCAATACCTGCTCTAAGTGACCCTGCTCTGACGGGGGGGTTGGACTAGATGATCTCCAGAGGTCCCTTCCAACCCTACAATTCGGTGATTCTGTGTAATATAGCACCTAGAATTCAGCAGAAGAGCAGTTCCCCTCTCTTAAAGTATCAACTATTACATATTGACCATGACACAGTAACACATGAGGTGCCTTGAATAAAGATCCAGCTAATGCCATTGCGTTCAGATGTTATCCCCGCTTTCCAGGTGTTTTGCAAGCTGGTGGAAAGTCCATTCAGACCATAAATCAGCTGATATTATTTTCTGTAGTGTTTCCTGTAGTGCAAAGAAGTTAAGAACACCCTGATGTTCCAACAGACTCCATTTACAATAGGACTTTCTACTTATCCATGATTTCTTGACATTTTTTAACAGAAAGACTCGAGTTGCAAACGTCATACATAATGCTGCTCTTTCACTCCACAGATGTGCCGATTTTCTGGTAACTGGGAAACCATTAGCCAACATCAGCGCCAGAGAGGCAAACTGGATCATTCAGTCATTTCACAGACCTTCTTCCTGCCACAAACATGTTATCTAATGACGACTGGAAAATTCCGATTATCAAAGCTGCACGGACTTTTCAGCAAATAAATTATCCGTAAAAACAATTTTGATTAAACCATCCCTAGTAATGAGTTTGAATTGAATATCCTAAACAGCATAAATTAAAAAAATATGTTTTTTCACAGGCAAATCTAGAAGATGAAAAATGAGGCAGGGGCGGTTTTATACTCCACAGGAGCGTCTTGGTTCAAACTCTCTGCTGGCCTCATCCCAAGCTGTTGCTCCAACCGAATCCGTGCACAAGCCTGCTGAATGTTGCAATGGCTGGCTCTTCCAGCGTGCCAAGGTGGCTCCTCTTCTGTTGACAGTATTTTATTTTGTGCAAAATTCCTACCCAGGCTTTGGGCAAAAGGCAGCAAGTGACTCGAGTGTCAGTTGGCTACGGCATTCACCTGGAGGCAAGGCAGTAGGTTCTCGCACCAAGAAGCGCCTGGGATTTTTTGTTTGTTTTACAAAGCTGTAGAAAACAAGAGGCTGAGGTAACCCTACCCTGAATATTGCAGCCGAATGCTCTTGGACCACTGCAGTAAGAGACATGGGTTCGTACCGCATCACTTGAGGGCAGGGATCCAAACCAGGTTGTCTCACATGTTGGGAAAGCATCTTAACCACTAGAGTAGGGACTGGCAGTCTCCTGTTCCATCTTACCGGTTCTTATGAAAAACAGTGGTGGTACAAGCATTGGTTTAGATTTCCAAGGTGGAATTAAGGCAATGTATTGAACAAAGTGAAAGCTGAATCCTGTTCTCTCTTCTTTTCGCGCCCTGCCCTCCCCCAATTGACAAAGCAGGTGGAAAAGGTTTTGCTTTAATTGATACCTCATGGTACAAATAATGTCAGCTTTCTTTTGAGCACTAGATCATTTGATCAAGAGGCCATAGCAGTTTCAAGTCATGAAAAAAAAAAAAAAGTCAAGTAGTATCTGAAAGGCCTCACTCTATTTTACTTCCAACCACGTCAGTGCTAAACCTTCATTTTCTGACCTGGTTACGAACATCCCTGGAGTCATACCATAGAAATTGAGCCAAATGCTAAAAAGGGTGAGGATTTCCTACGCATGTTGAGGTTTAAAAGCCATTTGTGTCAGTCTAGGGTTTAACAGGGACAACTACAACCAGTCTAGAGGCTGGAAGGTGGGCGATACTTGAACATTTGAGTTTTGAAGGGATTTGTAGTCCTGTGGAGGCTGATCCCCAAGCACCCTGGTGTCAGGGCAGAACACTAGGCCAGGTTACCTACGATCCATCATGAATTTCTGGGGTGTGCTATATAAAGCGAACCCACCTTGCTGGCCACCCCCAACCCTATGGAAACAAACGGAAATGTAGGACTTGCACAAAAGTTACGGCACACATCCCTTCTTTGTACAGATGGAAACGAGGGAAAAAATGAGGAGGCGACATGTTAGGCATGGAAAGCAAGACGTAAGACAGTTCCTGTAGCTGAAGAATAATGATATAGCTGGTTTAGAACAACAAATGAGATATACTTAAGAAAACAAGACTTCCTGAGGGCAGCACTGTCAATGGGGAGTTCACCTATACTTCTTTTCACTCGGCGAACTGGACAAAATCATGTCTTTGCTTCTTTCACGGGTAAGAGTTATGGCCCTTATTACCATTTTTCCATGAAGCCTACCATATCACCTATCATTTTGTATGGATTAAAGAAGGAATTTCGCTATTAAAAGTGGCTTAGATATTTGACCTGTATCCTAGTTGAATGAGATCTGTTACTGTTGGCTACTTCCCTGTATTAGTCAACTGATTTAAAACAATGCTTTGCAGAACTGAAGCTATGATGGACCCATCTACACTCACACCACCTTTCTGCCTTCCCTTCTGAAGTTACTATGCCTACCTCCTTTCATCCAGAAGGTACAATCTGCCATGGCCAGCTGCTTACATCTGCCTCTAGAAATGTCATGTTCACTATTATTTGAAACCAAATATCAAGTTAGAACAACTATTGATGTCCTTTATCAGCATAATCAATATCATCATAAACAAGATAAACAACATCATCAACATAAACAAGACGATGATTTTAAAGATTTTAAAATATCTTATTTACCATCTATGTGATAAAGTTACTTCGTCACTTATTTTTGTCACCATAAAATACTTTCTCATATTTTGTGAAATACGCTAATTGATTTGAATGGCAACAAACTTTACTCTCTAGTTCTGTAACAGAATTCAATAATGCTAAATGCCATCACAGCGTAAAAGGCAAACTAAAAAGAGTTAAAAAAAACCCCAAACTATAAATATACATGAGAAGGAAAAGCCTCAACTTTTATTTTAAAATACCTATGTAACAAATTGATCACTTTGGGAAGGACAACCCAGTAAAAAGCACTTAATCAAGCCAACGCTGTCTGCTTTGAAAGGACAAATAAAGAAGTCGCTAGGGACAGGCAACAGATCTGTAGGATATTACAGCTTTTGAAAAAGATGGATCTAAGCTGTGCTGTTCATCCTGGGGCTTGAGAGCAAGCTTTGAGTTTTTTTGTCGCTCAGGGAGATCATAGAATCATAGGGTTGGAAGGGACCTCTGGAGATCATCTAGTCCAACCCCCTGACAGAGCAGGGTCACCCAGAGCAGCTGGCACAGGAACGCGTCCAGGCGGGTTTGGAATGTCTCCAGAGACGGAGACTCCACCACCTCTCTGGGAAGCCTGTGACAGGGCTCTGCCACCCTCACAGGAAAGAAGTTCCTCCTCATGTTGAGACGGAACTTCCTATGCTCAAGTTTGTGCCCATTACACCTCTTGTCCTGTCCCCGGGCACCACTGAAAAGAGCCTGGCCCCATCCTCCTGACACCCACCCTTTAAGTATTTATAAGTGTTGATAAGATCCCCCCTCAGCCGTCTTTTTTCCAGACTGAAGAGACCCAAATCCCTCAGCCTTTCTTCATAAGAGAGGTGTTCCAGTCCCCTCAGCATCTTGGTAGCCCTTTGCTGCACTGTCTCCAGCAGTTCCCTGTCCTTCTTGAACCAGGGAGCCCAGAACTGGACACAGTACTCCAGGGGCGGCCTCACCAAGGCAGAGTAGAGGGGGAGGATGACCTCCCTCCACCTGCTGGCCACACTCTTCTTGATGCAGCCCAGGATGCCATTGGCCTTCTTGGCCACAAGGGCACATTGCTGGCTCATGGTCATCCTGTTGTCCACCAGGACTCCCAGGTCTCTCTCAGCTGAGCTGCCCTCCAGCAGGTCAGCCCCCAACCTGTCCTGGTGCATGGGGTTATTCCTCCCCAGGTGCAGCACCCTGCACTTGCCCTTATTGAATTTCATAAGGTTCCTCTCTGCCCAGATCTCCAGCCTGTCCAGGTCTCTCTGTATGGCGGCACAGCCTTCCGGTGTGTCAGCCACCCCCCCCCAGCTTTGTGTCATCAGCAAACTTGCTGAGGGTGCACTCTATCCCCTCATCCAGGCCATTGATGAATATATTGAAGAGGACTGGACCCAGTACTGACCCCTGGGGAACACCACTCGTCACTGAGCTCCAACTAGACTCTGTGCCCCTAATCACTACCCTCTGAGCTCTGTCTTTCAACCAGTTCTCTATCCACCTTCCTGTCCATTCATCAAGCCCGCTCTTCCTAAGCTTCCCTATGAGGATGCTGTGGGAGACCGTGTCGAACACCTTGCTTAAGGCAAGGCAGACCACATCTACTGCCCTCCCCTCATCCGGTCATGCCATCCTAGAAGGCTATCAGATTAGTCAGACATGATTTCCCCTTGGTGAATCCATGTTGAGTACTTCTGATAGCTTTCTTTTCCTCCACATGCCTTGAGACGATGCCCAGAACGAGCTGTTCCATCATCTTTCCAGGGATGGAGGTGAGGCTGACCGGCCTGTAGTTCCCCGGCTCCTCCTTCTTGCCTTTTTTGAAGACTGGAGTGACACTGGCTTTCCTCCAGTCCTCAGGCACCTCGCCTGTTCTCCAGGACCTTTCAAAGATGATGGAGTGCGGCCCAGCAATGACGTCTGCCAGCTCCCTCAGCACTCTTGGGTGCATCCCATCGGAGCCCATGGATTTGTGAATATCTAATTGATCAAATTGATCCCTCACTCAATCCTCCTCAACCCAAGGGAAGTCGTCTTCTTTGCCCGTTACTTCCCCCGATGCCTGGGACTCCTGAGGGCTGGGCCGAGCAGTAAAGACTGAAGCAAACAAAGCATTCAGTAACTCCACCTTCTCCGCATCCTCTGTCACCATGGCTCCTGTTTCATTCAACAGTGGGCCCACAACTTCTCTGGTCTTCCTTTTGCTTCCAATATACTTGTAGAAGCCCTTCCTGTTGAACTTGACATCCCTAGCCAGGTTTAATTCCAAGGCGGCCTTGGCTTTCCTTGTTTCATCCCAGCACGCTCTGACAGCATTCCTGTAATCCTCCCAAGGGGTCAGTCCCTTCTTCCACTTATTGTAAACTTCCTTCTTCCACTTGAGCTTTTTCAGAAGCTCCCTGCCCAACCATGCAGGTCTCCTGCGTCCCTTGGCCGATTTCTTTCTCTTAGGGATGCACCTATCCTGAGCTTGGAGGAAATGGTCTTTGAATACCAACCAGCTTTCTTGAGCCCCTTTGCCTTCCAGAGCCCTAGCCCACGGGATCTCTCCAAGCAGTTTCTTGAAAGGTCGAAGTTAGCCCTCCTGAAATCCAAGGTTGTAATTTTACTTCTTGATGTTTTGTGCGTAGTACCCATGACCCTGAACTCTATCATTTCATGATCACTACAACCTAGGGTGCCCCCAACCTTAATGTCCTCCACCAGTCCCTCTGTGTTTGTCAGTACCAGGCCCAGGAGTGCTCCTCATCTTGTTGGCTCCTGTACCACCTGTGTCAAAAAGCTATCATCAATGCACTGGAGGTGCCTCTTGGACTGTGCATGCCTGGCTGTGTGGTCTTCCCAGCAGATATCGGGGTGATTGAAGTCCCCCATGAGAACCAAACCGTGGATCTAATCTTTTATCCCAGGCTCAATTCAGCCCATCTCTATCCACATACAAACTTCTAGCAAGAAATTGCAAAAAAGCAGATTCTTGTGATGATGGTTGTGCGCACCACCACTGGTGTTCTCCACAAACCCAACCCCCTCCTTGCTTTAATTTGTGTCAATCCACACACAATGTCCCAACACAAACTCATGATTTTAAGGCTTATAGAATCCTTAAAATTATTTATTACATTATTAAAAGGTAATAATTAAAGGTAATTTGAACAGTAAGCACCACTGTGTTTTCTTGCCGTTGAGTATCACACATTTTCTTTAAAGAGCCACAGTATCTACAGGCTTGATCAAAGAAGCGTATGGCGTACCTGCTTCAGGATTTAAAATAAAAGCTTTGAGTTCCCAAAGCAGATACATGCTAATGAAGCCCTAAGAGGCAGCAAGAGACAGGGAAGCCTTCGGTTTCCTTAGTGGTACTTGCACTATAAGGAAATAAATAGGAAAGACAGATTTGACCTTAACCTACCTGCAGAGATTTTGTGAGCAGAACACGACGGTACAGGCTGGGGATCCTCTTACTCCTAACACTCATTAATAGCAACCACCAATTACAAGTAATAATCCTTCAAAGCCATAATCCTATTGCAATCAAAAACATGCAAGGACAATGTTACGGCTTGTATTTCTAACATATTAATACATTTAAATTACGGGAATGGAAAAAAAAAAGCAGCAAAGCATCAATTGCTAGTGAGCCTGAAGGCAAAGAAGTGCCACCTAGACACTTTCACTGAAGAGTTATTTTTAGGTAATGATCGTTATTTCATTAAGTCAAGCCAGGTAATACATGCTATTATATTTAGAAGAATAGAAGACAAAATTAGTAAGTGAAACCTATTGTTAAAAATCCAATAGAAGAAGCACAAAATGGATATGAGAATGCTGCGATGGAAGAGAACGGTGAGCTTCAGGCCTTCACTTTGAATAGCAGGAGCATGGCGTAACTCAGCGGCACGAATCCAGGGGAAGAAACCATCAGCAACGGAGTTCTTTGCAGCGCAACAACAGGTCAGGCTGAACCCTGGGAACAAGGGAACTGCAGGAACATCAACCAGCTCCTTAGGTGTAAAGTTAACATCAGGTTACGAGTTAGGGTAATAACAAAACGGAAGTTGCCATTAAAATATGGATACAGTTGAATATCATCACGGAGAAGGAGCATCTCACTACACCACCAATGCAACCACGTTTTGCCGAATAACAAAATTCTCACTGAAGTTAACCTACGTCAGAGATTTAAGTTTTAATTTTTCAAAAGACTAACTTTATCTGCAGCCAAACTATTTCAAATGACCTTCAAATACAACCAAATACAATCAAACTAACTTCCGTCAGATTCACAGCTTCTCTCTGAGCTCCTGTGATCTCCCCTGGCCTTACGCATTTTAGTTTATTAGTTTATTATCAAATATGACATATCTTGCAGCTCCAAGGAAGTTACCAGAGAAGTTCAGAAAAGCATTTGCCCCGTCTGTTTTTCAACTGGCCTAGGACATTTGTTTGGCTAGAAACATAGGGGGTGAAAAAAAGAAATATCAAGATTACCTGAATAACCACAAGACTGATTTAAAACACAGCAAAGGTTGGATTTCTAATTCAACAACTTTAAAACTTGTATTACACAGGCATCTATATTCACTTCAAGGTAATAACTGTCAACAACACAAGACCTAAAGAACTTGCTTCTGTCTTAAGGAAGTCAACAGATTTTTAATATCTAAGATTTTTAATACAGTGTACACAAGAAATGCCTAGGGTAACAGAAATGAGTAAAATGCCTTTACTACAATTTAATGCTAAAAAGTCGTATAGCTAATGCATTTCAGTGTTAACTTACGCCCTAACGAAGTGGGGGTGTTTTTGAAGAGATTAAGGGAAATGCTTATGTATTTTTCTTCCCTTTACCTAGTAGTTTGACATATGACATGCATTCAGTGCCTGCTCTGCTACTACTTAATGTACCGAGTGGAAATAAAATCTAGGGAAAAGGATGGCATTTTCTAGAAAACGCTTTCAAGACTTTGAGAACTGCGCATTCCAGCGATGTGCAGACACTCCCGTGTAATTCCCTCCTCCATGTCCCTATTAAATTTTGAGGGATTATAAATCCAGCAAACCTCACTAAGAAAGCGGAAGAAATGCTCCCAGGGAAATCTTGATAAAAGTCCTCGCCAAAAAAGATACGTAGGGAAACAATTACTTTCCTTGCGGATGGAACAGCATACAAACCCCCTCCAAATGACTGAACTGAAAAGACTGAGTCAGAACGCACTCATAACAAATAACACATAAAAAGGAATGTACAGGATCACGTGCTTGTAAGAGTTTGAACAACAGGTACCACGGTTTCCATGCTCCTGCTGTGCATAGTGGAGATTTTCGGTCCCTACCTGTTTACACTGATTTTCTTTTTTTTTTTTTTTTTTTTTTTAGACAAAACATCAGAATCTCTAAATACAGCCATCAGAGTCCATGCGGCAGCCTCCACCCACGCCCTGCGGCCTGCTCCCGCCAGGTGCTCTGATAAGAGGCACTGTCACTCTAAATCAACTGCAGAGGGGAAAAACACATCTCAAACATAGCAAAGAGCACACAGTTGATCGCACAGCTAGGCAAACTGGAAACATTGGTTATTCTGCCTTTTGGCTCCTCAAACATATTTTACATCTGTAAAATCGAGTAGGCTTTCTAGGTTTGGGGTTGGGGGTTTTTTGGATTTTTTTTCTTTCCTTTTTTTTTTTTTTTTCTCCCGTCTTTTGACGGCTGACACGGGAGCTGTTTTATTTGAAGCGGGCGAAAAAAAGCAAAGGGTTGCTGTAGCGCTGCCTCTCACCTCCCACACAGCCCGTACCTACTGTACCACAGCCTGCGTTCCAGCTCCCAGCAGCAACGCCAGGAAACTATTTACCCAAGGAAATAACTATGATAAGAGGACAAAAATAGCCTGAAATGATGGAAAGCATTTCGTTGATAGATATGTCGAAAAGAAAGGAAATGAAGCTGTTAAAAAGATAGAACATGGAGCAAGGCACAGAAGGGGGGAACTGTTCCTTTGGTTGCAGCAGGAGATCTGGCAGAGGCAATGCATTTTTTCCCCCGCTGCACTCACACTCCGCGGCTTACACTGATGGCTGGGCCGGCTCCAAAGTAAGCCATCTCCCCTTGACAGAAGGCCTATTGCTACGACTTTGCCTTACATAGCTCTCCCATTCACTTCCCTCCCAGAACCAGTAGGTCAAAATAAACTACACGTATCCCTACCTTGGAGATGCACAATAAAACCCATCGAAGTGCTCCGGTCACCGTTGCAGCCCGAGAGCTTCACTAGGGAATCCAATGCACTTCAAATAAAACACACTCATGGCTCTGATAGCTTATGGAGAAGAACATTAACACCCTTCCAGGCTATTTTTGTTGGCATTCAGACCGTCGATGCAGGGGGAAAGAATACAATACAATAAAATAAAAAAAGCCCAGCAGTACAGGGACAGAGAAACAGGTGCTTACTTTATCTGAAATTAAATCACTTATTTTGCTGATTAAACAATATCCACGTCCATATTAGGCAACCAAAACAGATTATTTTTGCCTCTCGTTTTTTGAGTATTGGCTTTCTAAAGGTACAAATGAAAATGGTGAATCCGGTACCTTCCATGGGCAACAGCAAGATCCGTTTTCTGCCATAGAAGATAAATGGCAAGGTGCCTTCGTATTGCAAGAGACAATTAAGCGCATAAAATATACCAAAGGCTTCTAAAGCAGATACACACAAGAGAGTAAGTAATACTGTAATGTTTGCTTTCTTCTATTATTTTATAGACCTACATATTAAAGTCAGAATCAGTCACTCTGGGCATTTTTTCTTTTTGAGACTCTGTGAAAACAGATTCTCTGTCTGAGTTTCACTTACATCTGCATCCATAAACATTGTCTGAAATAAAACATACTTTCAGAAAGGCCCAGCATTATGAATGAGACCTTTCGTATTATACAATATACGCCACGTGCTTTGGTAAGACACAAAACTGGCCTCTGCTGGTTTTCCATCCCGGATAAGATAGCTACTCCTTCCAAGACAGGAGCACACCAACTCAGCAGAAGCTACGGAATGAAGCTCTAGAAACAGCCCCCCACCCCTTCAGCCTCTCCAGTTTGGCCAAAGAGTGAGATCAACCCTACTAAATTATTCCTAAATCTCCATCCCAGGGGCAGATAGCCACATCTTCCAACACACCACTGTGGAAAGACCAAGGAAATAATTAAGCGGATGGCACGCAGGTCATCAGGAAGGTAAAAATTGTTTAACTTAAGGATATGCAGGAGGAAAATCAGTATGAAGAAAGCTCAGGCTGAATTTCAGGAAGCATTTCATAACGATGAGATCCATTTTTCGTCATTATGCATAGTGACAATTTTTTTTTTTTGTCTGTGTCACTGCAAGGATCTGCTCCTTTCTCTTTAGGGGGACGATGGGCTCAATGGCCACTGAACATCACGATACAACAGTGCCATCTTGCTTGCTCGTTTTCAAGTCAGTATTATCCAGATTCAGCTGCAGCTTCACAAGACGACGCAATAACAAAGCGCAAACGAAGCCCAGAGGAGTTTTACTCATGTACCAGCCATGCCACATCCCCAGCGTAGCAAGTGGCGGACCCACCTAAAACTCACAAATACGTGACCAGGTCTCACCCAAACCGCGGGTAACTGGCTTCACCTGGGACGCTTAGTATTTTACTTCATTTTTCAAATTACCCCAACATGAGACAGTGATACAGGCAACCAAATCTGTGGCTATGACTATTAAGACATCAACAGCAGAAATCAAAGCTGTTCTCGCCCAGTCCTACTAAAGGTTGCTGAGAACTGTTGTAGTCTCCCTCAGGAGGAAGCCTGTGAGAAGCAGCGCTCTGCATCTAAAAATAAAACCACCCATTTCCTCTAGTTGCATTTGGCATTTCTGCTTCAAAAGCAAAAATACACATTGCATTTTGAAATTGTTTGGACTGGCATACGTTCAAAATTCACAGCTAAACCCGTTAATATTTAGTGATATATTAATGCTTTATAGGAAACTTTTTCACGTAGCATTGTCTTTGAATTATAAAAATGATCAGGGCTGAATATACAACCATCAAGGATACAAAATAATGGCTAATGGCTCTATAGAACCAATTCGGACAATTTACACTTACAATGTAATATTTACACGCTATATCTTTAAGCCACATTTGAATTTTCAGTGCGTCAGTGTATCAATAAACCAGTATAAAACTGGAAAGCGTTTCCTGGACAAATTAGTATTGGAGTGAACGATGAATGAGAACTGTAGGACAAGCAGCTCTTCCCTAGGCATTAAATAGCCAGCGTGGCTTTGCTTGTCTGTAATCGTTTCAGCTGTAGAACAGATATTGTTGTCCCTTACATGATAATTTTGTCTATTTGGGAAGAGCGTTCCTATCGAGGGAAATCCTTAAGCACGTACTAATTGACGCCAAAGTAACTGTTACTTTGGTATACATTTATTTCAAATACTTCAATGGGTTGTTTTTTTTTTTGCATCTCAGCTGGTCCAACTGCTCCAGCCGATGTACATTGCACTCATTGACAGAAGGTTCATGGGGGATCGGGGATGTGCAATGCAGAAGGGCGGCCATCCCATAATACGGGAAACGGAGCTGGATACTTGACAGTTAAATAAAGAGAATCCACGTTTGGACAGTGCACGCGGTAGGCAAGAGGGTTAAGGCTGTTCCCATTGCTCCTTTAAAGCAAGAAGGAAATATCGGAATATAATCTAGACTAAATTATTTACATCACAATTGTAAATATTACAGAAAGAGCATTCTGTCGCATTGCCTTTGCCTTCCTTTCATCCCTGAAAGCAACTGGACAACAAACAGTTTCGGAATGGATTTTTTTGATCACATGTCTGTAAACGACAAAGATGTTTGCAATTTTTGTTTGCAGTCATTTGAAACAGTAAAACTTATTTTGGGAAACACGGCGTCTCCGCTGCTACACAGAGACCATGCAGAAGTTTAGACATTAGATGAATATTGTCTTCAGGAATTCATTATTAGTAGCAGTATTTTAAACAGCTACTACACACGCTATCACCATTTCAAAGTCATTTCCCCATGTTTTTTGCAACGTGTAGGAAAACTTACCAATTTTAATTACAGCTTCTAAGGGACAGACTGGTCCATTCATAACGTGTAGGTAATCTGTCTCTCTCCCACTTCAAAAAAGGAGCTCTGAGGGATCCAAATGTGGGAGCTAAACATCCTACTGGGGGTAGGTAGCTGTGTGATACAATCTCCCCTTAAAAGGCAGGAAACGAAAGGACATTTCGCATGTGGTTGAACATCTATAAATATATATTTTTAATATGTATATACATGCACACACACACTGCTTACCACCATTAAAACACTTCATCTATTGTCTGGCATGATGCATTGTATGGAGAGACTGTCCAGATGAAAAAGAGTTGCTTTGCTAAGCAGAAGTTTATACTGTATAAACATTTCCATATAAAGAATATACATGGAATTTCCAATGTCCTATTCTAAATGAAGGCTGCCCTTAGCCATTGGCTTAACAAAGCCCCTAATAATTCAGTTGGGGTCAGCTAAAACCAAAGAAGTCTAGGTTCTGACTATACATCAGATGTATCAAGAAATCCAATTCCAGCATTAAGAGAAGGAAAATTCAAGACTATGAAGCCCATAGTCGAGTACTTCATTTACTGAGTTAACTGTGGGCTGTTATTCACAGCTCTGATGGGACCCGCAAATATTTTCCCTAGGTGATAGCTCGTATACATATTAATATGAAACTTGGGTCACTAGCACCGAATCCACAGTAAACGACTAATAATTTTAGAAAAAGCCTTCAAAATATGAAGTTAGGATTGCAGTCTGTTCCTGAAGCAACGTGTTACCTTGTCACATAACTATGAATATTTGGAAAAAATTACAATGATACCCTCAAAGCTACGCTTTACCACTTTAAATAAAAGGAAGCAATAATTACAAAGGCAGTAGAGGATGCTTTTGTGCCTTTCTTTAAGTGCAACAAAATCCAGGTTGCCGCTTCTTCAGCATCAAAGTCCAAATTGGCTCAAGGCGTGTGGAGGTAATAACGGCAGCAACAGATTCCCTTCCTACTCCTTTCATGGTTAAGTGAAGTTTGTTCCTTTTTTATTTTCTAAGTATGGTTAGGCGCCTCAAGCATGCTTGTTAGGATGGAAAAAGCGTGCAAATCCCAGACCTAGGACCCTGCCAAAAGTCTCTTTAGACAGTCAAGGCAGCCAGAAGTATGCTGAGAGCTTGCCAGGGCCATATTGGGTGGCTAAAATTAAATAAACAGTTAATAAAAAGATTTTGAATCAACCTACACAAATACAAACTTATAGATTAACTGCCTTATCTGCTTTATAAAAAAGGATCTAAGATAGCAGTGAGCCCTTGGAAATGCTTAGATATCCACGAGTTCTGCACAGCTGATTTAAACAGAGAAGTACTTGCTATTATCTCTTTCAATAAGACGAGGCTTACATTTGAAAAAAAAAAATAATAAAATAAATAAAATCATTGACTCCTCTGACAGTGATTTCTCTTCCTTTAAAACATAAACTCGCTCTGCCCCCTGTTGTCAGCAAATTCCAAACCGTACCCTGCAGCAAGAGGCGAACAGCAGGACCCGAACGACTGAAATATCGAGAATTATTTCAAAACAAAAGGCAGCCATGCCGCAAAGGTATTTTAGGAATATGTTGCCGCATAGTGAAAAACGTTCCTGAATTATTATCTGCATGCTTGAGGCTGTTTATTTTCTCTGCTCACTATATTATTATTATTGGAAAATATTACCATGAATATGAAACCAAACGTATACAAATGGCCAGTGTTTTGGATATTAGAAGAGACTAGCTACTCTAGGAAGGAAACAAAACTGTTTAAAGGAATTAAAGGCAGGTTTTATCAAGTTCAGAAGCCTCTCTTTGCCTCTGAATGTTTATGTCGAACAAGGTAAAGACGGATGCTATGAGCTCAGCCATGTAGCGACAACAGGAGCTTACATCCCAGTTTCAATAAGCGAAACAAATGCAACAATTTGTCCCTGACATTTTCCCCCGGTCAGAAAATCACGCAAATTTGCTGTAACCGACTTGTGGCGGGGAGATCAAAACCAGATCTGCGCCCATCAGGGTAACTGGGGACGCTCCCCAGGCTTCTCTTGCCTCTGGAACTCCTGAGTTCCTTCGACCTTCCCCGGCACCTGGGGGAGAAGATGATAAACAAGGGGGAAAGAAACTTTTGGGTGATCAGAAGTGATCCCACAGGAAAGGAATAACGAAAATCTTAGATCACAGCCACCGCAAGGCATTGCTGACCAAGACATTGCCATTCCTTCAAAAATAAAGTGGCTGATAAAACAAACTCACCAGCAATAGAAATACACAGCTCCTACCTCCAAGTACAGTTAACAATAATATTTGCACTCTCGCGTCCTTCTTAGAATAAAATTGTTTAAATAGCCAGGAGGAATGGCTTAGCGGTCTAATCCTGAATAAAATATTCCTTAAATCCACAGGTTTAAATGCCAGTGGGGTCAATTTGCTTTTCTCCTTTCCAGGACGGAGCGGATGAATTGCAAGCGGCTTACACTACGCGCTTCAGGGAGAGCTGTGGCTTTCAGATGGCGCAAACAGAAAGAGAGACCTTTTATAGCCCACTTGAGCAATTAGAAACGTTATATCTATCCTAAAAAATCAAGGTTTGTCTGTTGCCCCAGAATCTATTTTCCAGTTTGGGGTTTTTTTTCCCCTCAGCTACCATTCCTTCACCTTGGAAGCAGTTGCAGATTATTTCACTTCCAGTATTCAGCCCCATTCTCTACAAACACTTCTAAATTTTGCTGATGTATTAATTTAAAGCCACTGGAATTGCTTGCTGGGAAATCACACGTGTGCTCCAGAGCAGGACTAATATCTCCATAAATTTATTTACACGCATCCTCACTAGACGCCACTGACTTTTGATCAATCATCTTTTATTTGTGAAATTGTACCTAGCAAAAAAAGAACTAACACAATCCTGGAAAATAAACCAAAATGAAATCACGTTGGAGAAGTTACCGATACCTAAATTCTATTAATCTGTGAATATCTGCTTTTAAGCAGCTTGTTCTGGGTTTGAATGTTTTCTCACGTGAGAACAGGAGGAATCTGAAGTACCATCAAGAAGCGTATTTTGGCTTTGCCTGTTGTATTAAAGTGTTCACAAGCGTGAAAAGTATTGCTCCAAGCCTTGCATATAATTTTCTCCTTCCAAACATCTGGCATCCAGTGGCAGTTGTGGTGTTTATTTCCCCATCCCAAAATAAACCCTGGCATGAGACAGAGGCCAAGCATCTTCTAGTTCACTGACCAGAAAACAGAGCAGAGACACATATTAATCTACAACTCCACTGGATAAAAACTAAGGATTTTCCTCCTCTAGATGTTCTTTTAGTTAATGCTTTCTTCTCAAGCGCACATTTCGAAAACACCCACAATGTAACAGGCGAGAGCTCCTCTATAATCCTGCTCTCTCGCTCTGTTCATTTGCCTGTTATAAAATGTAAGAGCACAGCAAAGCGTGCCCGGTACCCATAATAAACATTCGTCTTTCCATTATAAGCGTAACTTTAGGAAGCTGCTGCAGAGGAAGAGGGATTTTATGGAGGAGGATGATTTGGCTGATATCCCTGATTAAACGCAATCCCTGCCTTTAATTGCAAAACATCTGGATTGTCATAAAAATTCGTATTGCCCTAAAATCTGCATTATGCGTCCAGCAAGAAAGCATTCGCGCAACTTCCCGGCTGGGTTTTTGGTTGTTTTTTTTTTTTCAGATAGTGGGACTGAAAAGTTGAATGACGACACGGTTAAGTAGGGAATGAGAAAGAGACACCTCTCATTTTGTTGCTGTAAACCAATTAGTCGGCCGCATTCATTTGCGCATTTTTAGAGGAAAAGTTAAGTTTTAAAATTGTGTGGCTGGTTGCTATAAGGCTTCTCACGTATCGTCTTATATATCACATACACTGATAGTAAAACCACCGCTATCACTCCTTTAACTTAGTTTAAGACGCTACTGCTAAAACACGCAAATCAGGACTTTAACAAGAAACCTATAGGTTTCTGCAGCAGCTCAAGCCAAAAAAGTGATGTTTTAACACTTTGGCAGCAGTTTTGCAGCACACCTAAGCCAGTTGCCAGTGGTGGGACTGGCCCAGAAGCTGCCTCTGGCCCAGCCTCACGCTCCTGCTCCCACAGCACCCACACGGGCTCCTACCGGGGTTGGACAAACAAAACCATCACTACGAGGAGTGTGAAGAGAGACCGTTTCCTTCGAGGCCAGCAATGAGGGTGGCTCCGTCTCGAAGGGGCTGTATTCCCTCCCAAAGGAACGCCCCCGGAGCTGCGATGGATGCACACGCCTGGTTTCCTTAGCGGGTACATCGGTTTCACTCAAATTCGCTGCAGGGAAGCAAAGCACACGTTACAGCTTCCAGGATGGGGAACACACAGCAATTGTACTTTGAAATATGGAAACGGTTCTTGAGAAAGGAATAAAATAAAATAAAATAAAACCAGACTTTAATGTTTTTTCCAAACTACCTGTTATTACACTTTGTGACTTACAACTACCTCTCCAGTAATCCTGTGAGTCTGGCACAAATTATAACCATTTCAGAAGTCTAAAATTCAGCTATTTCCAGTTGAAAGGACTGATTTTGTTTAGAAGCATTTTAACCCAATATATCTACTCATTTACTTGTTCAAAACCTTTCCTCAATGTCTTGTCTATACTTTGATACTCGTATTTAAATATTTCTAGTGCCAGCTTGCCCGGTGGGTCCTTTAATCTCATTTCTGAGCCGCTTCAGTAAATGGAAAGGAAAACCAGGCTGAGGGCACGTTTTTGTTCCTGTAGCTGCCAAACGCAGGTGAAGAGTCAAACCCAGCTCGATGTGCGTTGCACAGAGGCGTTAAGCATACTGTAATTTCCCAGTTGTGATTTCCCGAAGTATTTATCGAATTAACTCAACAGAATAGCTTTACACGGGATTCCCAGCAGATACACGCAGGCAGGACTCCTACATTCCCCTTCCCCTGCGATGCTGTTTGCTAGTCATTAACTTCTGCCCTGGGAATAACGCAGAAGCAAGCGGGGGAAATGACTGCCTCGTTATTATCCCTCCCCACAGCCAGATAGAAGAAATATTTGTGCTGCTGGTAGCAAATGCCATCTCAGTCCTGCAGAGATGAGAATTCATCCTAGAAAGGCATCGCCTTCCGAGCGTCTGCATGGACCGCTGCAAGGATTGAGGCACCTAACCCTATAGACACCGGGGCACACGTACATAAACAGCACGTATCATTTTAAAGTAATTATAACGGTGTTGTAAAGATACATTGATTCAATGAGTTGGTTAAAAGATCTCTTCCGAGATCAACAAAACTAAAACTGAATACCAACAATGCTGCTCAGAGAGCAGAAAAAAGTATGATCCGTTCAGGAAAGCCCCTAATTCTCCCCATCTTCCATGTAAAACCACGTCTTAATATGTAATACCATAAATCAGACGGCTAGCCACCGACATCAGCTGGTTGTTTTGTACTGTTTGCTTGGTTGTTTTTTCTTTAGTAATATAGGAAAGGGGAAAAAAAACCCAGAAAATTTTTAGCACCTAGCACCACTGGGATTTCAAGGCATTGTAAAGATCTATGGTCAAATGTCAACTATTGCAATTCACCTCCGATGCGATGTGACCAGTGACATGCAACTGAATCACTGAGGAAAGCTGCTACGTCCTGGCATCCCTGACCAGTCACCTGCCTTCCACCGCAATCCTTCAGCCACCCGTAACCTCCTGTGAGTCCACAGGAACTTAAATTTACCACATTTCACAACCAAAGCCTTCTCCTCTAAGGTACCACATCTTCCAAACCTTCTTCAAGGAGCTCACGCAAGGACACACTTCACCTTTGCCATACAGAGGTCTTCACGTTCGGCGAGACTGCAGCCTGAGCTCTTGTCTTCGGGATCAAGCCCTGGGTTGCTCCCCAGGATTTCAGTTGAACAAGTACCATCAAGCTAATTTGTGAAAAGCCAAGGAGGACACTATTGCGTATGAGGTTATAGAAGCCATTTAAAAATTATTTTATTGACTTTAGTAAATAAGAAACTAAAATAGCTATTTAATTTCTACTGTCTCCTCAGACTTACCTGACAGGCTTCACTCTGCTATGCAACTGTTCAAGCAGACCAAGAACTGAAGCACTAGGCTAGCTTGTATGGGTCCAGGTTTTGTTAAATTAAATTTCTTTTGTCATTAGGTCCTATCTAGCAAGCCTAGTATAAAGCTAACACTATCCTCACTGCAAATCTATCTTGCCAGCTAGGATTTGATTTAAAATTTTCACTTACGATATAGCAGGGGAGAAATATTCAAGAACTATGTCATTCTGCCAAGTAGTGTGCCTCAAGAGACATGCAATACCGATTCCTGTCCCCAACTTGGCCCCTTCCTTTTATGAACCTATCAACCCCCTTCTCAACAGGCTTTTTTTTTTTTCATACTAACGGCGAGCGAATGCTCCTGTCCCTAGTTTTAATGGATGATAAATAGATAGTTTTTGTATGACAATAACGTCTTCCACTACTGAGACGAAAGTTCAGGAGTGATCTGTCCTGGTCTGAGGACAGATCCCAAACCATGACATAATCCTTCAATATCACACTGGGCTGCCTTTAGCTGCTGAGATCTGTTTCTTGGTTTTGACTTTAAAAGGTGATTTCCAGTTAAAAGTCAAGCGAACAATGTGATTCAGCCGCCTCTGGGAAAGGAGCACCTCAAAGAGACAGGGGAGCCATCTACCACGGGTTCCTTCCTGAAGAGAAAACTTCCTTCCCAGAAAGAATATTTGCTATTCAAGCCTTTGGCCAGTCTTCCCCTTTTAATCCCTTTTCAATGGCCTCTATTGCTCTCAGCAACGCGTCCAACCCAGCTTTTCACGTAATAAATACAAGCCTGCTCACGCAAAGGACTTACTGGACAGAGAACGCCTCAGGATGGGACAGTGACCAGCCCAGATCTATTTCCAAATGGCTCTTTGCTCCTAACGCTTCATTTCTATGCCAGGCTCCGCATATCCACTCCTTGGGGTTGGTTTCGATCTGTATAAATTTTTAAGAGACTCTTAACTCCAGCATTATACAACACCTTTCAATCCCAAACCACATTAAAAACTCACCACTGACTGCTGTCTCAAGTTGCCATCAACACATTCTCGTTAAAACTCAAATGTCCAGATTTAATCTGCAATTTATAACCTTTGAGGCATCGCGGTGCTTTTTTCGGCTTGCTCATTTCCAATGAGTTGGTTTAATGCGTTTTAAAAAGTCGGCATGCCAAAACACAGAAGAACTAGTTGGTTGCTTTAGGACAGACTAGCAGAAGCCAATTAAAGCTAAATATGCAATTTTTTAGTCTTATGGGAAGCTCTGTAAGTTATCAGTTTCTTAATACTTGCACAACCCAGCAGAGGGCAGGTTCTGCCCTTCCAAAGAGCGACCAAAGCCTGTCGAGGACCGTCCCCTGCGATTCAGGCGGAAAATGCCCTCGCCAAACAGAGGAGCGTACACAGACCTCAGCAGGCATTGGGAAAGAGCCAGCAATTTCCAGTTTCCTTTGATAGCCCAACAGCCACCTGGAGCCACGTCCTAACCCATTTACAAGACAAACCGCTTACCTTCGACCCACTTCAATGGGCTTGTTAGTCAAACCAAGCAAGAGCTACAAATGCAGTTAACTGTATGATTTAGCTCTGATATGCAGACAAATGATACACCCAAATACTAATTATAAATACATTCACCAAGGATCCTTTTCAGCAAGAATGCTGTGGGGAGAGGATGAAGGATACACACACTTCCCTGCCCTGCAGCCTTTAGCAAGAAGGGATCATCTTTGACACGTACCATCACAGTTAAAGCATTTTTATTGGGTAACTACCATATTTTATAAGGAAAGACAATCTCCAGTTAGATACGCATAGAATGTGTATGTGGTGAGGGCAAAGAGAATCTAAGTATTAATACTTAAAGGGCATACGCCTCTCCCCACAGCCACCTTTGGGCAGTCCACCTAAGGCGGCACTTGGATTTTTCAGCCTTGTATGCTACGACCTATACTACGATACAAGGAAAGCAAATACCACGGGGCAACTTCATCCAGCTGTTCAAATTACCCGTCGTTTACCTTCCCCTGACACACGCTGCTGACGAGGCTTTGCCTGTATTAACCCATCTGTGCACGTGTAAAGCACTGAACATCCCGAGAACAGCGTTACTGAGAAAAAGCATCCTAGGAAAAAAGCATTCTATAGAAAATACAAAGATGTTTTACAAATCCACTGGATCAAAATTACTACTTTAGCTCTTTCTTCTTTGGGTGCCTGGGGCATTCTCCCAGAATCCGCACCGTGCAGCAAATACTCTCTTCTTGAGTTAATGTTTCTTCTGTAATTTCAAATGCAAACATCTCATCTGTAGTTTGACAAAAAAGTTTTGAAAAATGCTCAAATAAGTACTTGCAGGAAGAAATAACTTCCATGAAAAAAAAAAAAAAAACAAAACTAAAACCAAAAAACAACCAACAAACCAGTGCCAAAGTACCTGCAAATACACCCAGCCTCACTGAAAGGCAGCCACTAGGCCAGGGCTGGGGGAGAAGGCGATAGCACACGCTTCAGCAGACAAGTCAGAACATTTTGACTCCGGCTTTGAGAAGCCTTGGGAAGCATGCCAAGACAGTCGCAATAATTACACTGAGCAAACGAAAATCTCAGTTTCAATACTGAGAATAAAATCCTATTGTGGTGGGATACCCTCTGGGGTATCTTGCCTTGGAAGAAGGAAGAGCTGAGTCAACCTTCCCGGGCACATTTCTTCCTGAATCAGCACATTTCGGAAAAAGAAACAGCTCTAACCTGAGATTATGCCTTTTAGCTATGACTTACTGCTGACTTTATTATTCCCCTCCCCCAAAACGGGTGGAGATTCAGTGCTAGCACCTAACGAGAGCGGTGAGGGGAAAAAAAAAAGCCTCCTTCCCCTTTCTTTAGGAGATTGCATGATAAACTCTGATACTTTTAGACAAAACCCACCCTTCAAACACATGATCAAATGTTATCAGCTTACCAAGAAGGTCTATAAATTCATAAGATCCCTATAGCATTAAATAATTCAGTAAGCACTGCCACTCTTTCTCTCAAAAAAGAAAATAAAAAAAAAAAATGCAGTGAATATTGTCGTTTGTTGCAGCTGTGTCTCATGTACGTGCGCGATTTCTCGAGGGTTTTATGGCAAATGAGCAAGCTGAGGATTCTACCAAAGGTTGTATTTATCACTTTTGGGTGGGTGGAAAGCGCCCCGTCTCTAGATTACCTCATCATGACTCGCGAGGCCCAGAGACTGCTACATGTCAATAACGACATTAGCACTACACAGCATCTAAACCAGCACGCCAGTATTAAACAGTAGATGTGTGTCCCCAATGCTTTCCTATTAATTTTGTAATGGGAGACTGCAAATAACATTTTAATCAATTTTCAGGGGCTTGAGTAAGAATAAAAAGATTAAGAATACTAAACTATCGATATCTATTAAAGTGTGAATTCTCACTGCCACAAGCTCTTCTCACATATTCCATCCATCTGTTTTCTTTCCGTCATTGCTGCTGGAAAGTACCCTTTTGTCCTGCCCTCAGGCAGAAAAAAAATTTAACGTGGGGAAACCTGGCGGTCAGCGATCCGTGCGTTCCCACCATCTGCGCCCCGCCGTCAGCTGCCTGGGGCTCCCCCAACTTCCCCCTGTCCATCTTCTCCAACCAGCATCCCCACCCGCTCCGCCTGACCACCCCGCTCCCCGTTAGCAGCTTCATTAATAATTTACCAGCTGCAAGAGACAAAGAAAACAGTCGAGTAACACTACATTGGGGCTGATAAGATTTTTGCCGGGATTGCAAAGCCGGGGAGGGGGGGGAAACCACCAACAAAAAACCAACGCAACAACACAGAGCTTATGAATTTGGTACATAGCAAATAGTAAAAATACAAAATTGGGAGTAGACGCAATCCTTTAATGGGCACTACAGACCAGAAGAGAGCTGAGCAACCAGACCTGAAACAGATACGTACAGCTTGTCACAGCTGTCAGGCTAAAATAAATTTACAGGGTATATTTTTTTGAAGCAAATTACTGTAATATAATTTACTACTTAGAATGCCTTAGTGCTGTGAATTTGAAAGATTCTCAAAGAGCAGATTGCTTTGTGGTTGTTATTTTGACAGTAAGTCTGTTATATTATTATTTATAACCAATTAGAGCACTAATTACTGTTTTTACGGCTTTGTTAAGTTCTGGAAAATACTGGATAAAGGAATGAGAACAAGAAATGGAGAGGGAAGCAGCAGTTTTGATTATTTAATTAGGCTGGCTAGGAGGTTCTTACAAACTGCCAGAAATGACAGCCCAGGGAAAAGGAAAACGTGACACCTCAGTTGCAACTAGGACCTACAGACAACACAAATGTTTAGTTTTTAATTACATGGGTTTGGGAGATTGCTACAGGCTATGACCTGCAGATCCCATTAGATCTGATGCACTAAGTCGAGTTGGACTCCACTATTACGTGCATGAGAGACCACCAAGAAAACCTGGAGGAACTGATTTTGCTTCAGCAGATGGCATGTTTCCCTCCCAGCAGTGACCAAATGCCCACGTATGGTGTTAGTATGTATTGCGTCCTTGAGTCAAACATCTTCAAGTCATAAATTACAAGGAGTTATAGGGAAGCTTTTACAGTAGTATATTCACATAGACATACCAGCAAATCCTTCAAGAGGAAATTATCCTCTAACCTCTACAGCGGTTGGATCTTTCAGCTCTTGCAGATAAAGCTAGTTTGGTGAAGAAGCAGTTTTCCATAGGAAATGGCTTGCTGCAAAAGAGCAATGTTGTGTAAAACTGACAGACGACCAAATCCTGTACTTGGTTTGACTTTATTTGATAAAGCCAAAATCTGTCCCCAGCACTAGGAATGTAACATCCTCTAAAACGCCTCTTTGTTGATGGCATGGATGGAAACAGATATTCTTTCAGATTCCTTGACACCTACGTCTTCCAAGACATTAGACAGCTTTCTGAAACAGTCCCTCAAGGGAAACAGACAATAGACACAGTCAGCTTCATACTGCAACGGGATGTTCCTCACAACACCCTCAAATTAGTCAAGTAGTCAATACCCACCCTTTAGGATTTTGTATATTTAGGATTTTAAAATTGTACTGCAACAAAACATCCACAGTGCATCAATCTCAACTACCTCGGGTAGCGATACCAGATTTCACGCATTACTTTCTCCAGCCAAGTGACACATCCACTGTCAGCCGTTGGTGTCACAGCTTTCCATAAAATGGTTTGGGTTGGAAGAGACCTTTAAAAGTCATCTAGTCCAACCCCCCGCAATGAGCAGGGACATCTTCAACAAAATCAGGTTGCTCAGAGCCCCGTCCAACCTGGCCTTGAATGTTTCCAGGGATGGGGAGTCTACCACCTCTCTGGCCAACCTAGGCCAGTGTCTCATCACCCTCATTGTAAAATATTTCTTCCTCCTATGTTGTCTAAATCTACTCTTTTTTAGTTTAAAACCACTAGCCCATGTCCTATCGCAACAGGCCCTATTAAAAACTCTATCCCCTTTTTTCTTATAAGCCCCCTTTAAGTATTAAAAGGCTGCAATAAGTTCTCCCCGGAGCCTTCTCTTCTCCAGGCTGAAGAACCCCAATTCCCTCAGCCTTTCCTCATAGGAGAGGTGTTACCACGCCTCTGATCATTTTTCGTTCCTTTTATAAGGAACCCAGTCCAACTTAACCCTCTGGCACTGATAACTGATTCCCTCTCCTGTGGATAGCAAAACAGACAGCCTGAGGCTGAAGATGGAGATCTCAGTGAAGGTAATCTGCACAAGGACCTGGAGTGCTCACCAGCTCTCTAGTCCCCTGCTCACCCTAGTGAGCAATCCCAGCCAAGGACACCCACGTTTGCTGGGAGCACAGGAGGCAGGGGTGGGCAGAGAGAAGCACCTACTACTGGTATGGCCTCATCCTGCTTGTTGAAAAGAGTCACAAAGAGTTAGGAACTTCTGTAAACCCACAGAACGCAAAAACCCTGCAGTGGGAACTGGATCTTCCTGACCACGCCTATCCAGAAAGCCTTAATCTGAGCTGACCAGCCCCTCAGGCATTTTACTAGCCAGACTCAGGATCTTCAGTCTCCCTGCAAAATATTCACGCCTGGCTTGTCCTGAAGGGTCCTCTAAGGGAGGAGGTAAAACACTCCCTAGGAGGTGTTAAATAGGTGAGTCCTTTCCTGGTATCAAACCAAGAGAATGATCTTGGCATTGAGTATTTGAGGGCGTTAAATACCCGTTTCTAAAGAGATGCAGGGCACTTTTAATTAAGCCTGTCTTCAGCAGTTTCTAGGTAACTTGAAAAATTAACACTGCCAATATAAATTAGCCTGGCAGCATCAACTGCCTGGTTTTGTTCTTTGTATACAATGGTCCTGTGTATATCGTTAAACAGATGATTACTATCAGAATGGCAAATAATAGACAGATAACCACTACAAAATTAGCGAATGTTTATTTTCGCATCCGTTTTTCCACAAGACGTATTTTTTTTTGGCATTCCACTAACTCAAGAAAAGTAAAATGGAATGGAAATTGCACAGGGAACTCCTTGGCAGGAGATAAGCACGTGAGCTAATATTGATTGCATCGGTTTCCAACGCCCATTACCATCAAACAAACGCAGCTGACCTTGAGAGCCTGCAGGAGCCACGGGAAAGCGTTGCTTTAAAGCGTAAGATTGGGTAAACGGTGTGTCTCAGCTCAGCAAAATGCCGAGACAATTTTATAATTACACATCTTTTCCTTCGTAGCACAGCAGAAGCGACAAAGCTTTTGGTTTGTGCTACACAAAAGCAGTAATTCCTTATAGTTTTACTCACAGGGGTTTCTATTTCAATGACCCAATGCTGCTTCGTGCCGTACACACACTAAGAGAGAACACCTGCAAAAGGAATATATTTGTGTTTATTGCCTTTTAAAGATTATTTATTCGTGTTTCCTGAAGTTATTGCATGAGGCAAAATAAAATTTAAAAAAAAATAAAAATAAAATCCCCTAATCCATGTGCACCTTTGGGTCATCTACTCTTGCCTCTATCTGTTAAATCCATAAATAAGGATTTATAACACAAAGAGAAAGCGGTGGCTGTCGCAGCATGGACTGAAGGCGGGGAAAGTGTGGCTTAGCTCATTTCTGGAAGTTCATTTCACAGCTGAATTCCTTTTTATTATTAAGTTTTCATTTGGCCGTATCTGAAATTGTTTAGATCCACATAAATCTGGGGAGCTGATTGCCAGTACAGCTCTCCGACTGCTCGGCTGGGGGAGAGAGAGGGAGAGCTCTGGCTGTCCACTGCTTCGGCCGACATCCATTCATCCTCCTCTTCATCAATTAAAAAAATGTTTTTTAAAAAAAAAAGTATCATGCTGTTTTTCATAAGCAGCATGAAGCCAACCTTTTGGTGACTTACTAAGTCTTTCTGTGATTAATAAGTATGACGGCTTGTTAATTAGCTGGCTAATCACTTTCCACATCTATCATCATAGTTTCAAAGAGCAAGTCATTTATTGGTCTGCAGACCAAATCGAGCCAGGCAATACGCGTTTGATTCCGTGGCAAAGTCCACTGATCTCAGCATTTCTTTAAACACTTTATTTCTACCCTTCTTTCCAAAAAAGGGTACCGCGCAAGGACAAACTAAAGAGGCCTGATGTCAGTGGAGAAGCTGTTCAACCAAGGTAAAACATACAATTTCTCACGGAGCTCCGAGATGAGGACAGATTTTTTATTTTAAATATTCTATTAGAGCAAGAGTAGAATTTCTGTGCAGAGGGAAAACGTTTTGAGAATGACTAAAGCCATACCACTTATAAAGACAATTTTCGTAGGAGAACACTAAGCTGCATAGGCATTTTATAGACGCGGTGCTTTCTCACATAAGCTAACCAGCTGACTTTCCGGAGTCAGCCCAACTGGGATAGATTGTGTCATCTAAGACAGTAAACATGGTCCTTAAGTAAGATACCAGGTGGCTTGCAGCTCAAATCAATGATAGCATCCAATTATTAAAAAATAAAATGACCCGCTGAAGAAAATGGCTCCCATGGGCACCACAAATCAGAGGGACATGTTTTCTTCGGGCATGTTCTGCATTTTAAGCCCCTATAAATGTTACTGTGAACCTGCCACCCTGTTCCTGCAGGAGAACAGATGACACTTACCTGCTGAAAGTACCGACGAATTTGTGAGTAAGCATATTATGCATATTCCTTGTAATGTCTTTTTGCCATCTCCAAACGACTGACCAAATTGCAGGTTTAATAAATTACTTCCATTATTATAGCATGTCTGCTTTTTCATTTCATTTAAAAATATAAAAAAAGCTGACAACTCCCCTGCATTCCTCTATACCACCTGAAATTCGCAGAGGTACAACATATACATCAGGTGCTTAAATTCCCAGGATACTTTAATGCACATTTCACAGTTTGTCCCTCTACTTGCCAGGAAAGTAAATGATCCTTCAATAACGTGGCTCTTTCTTACTTCGGTGGCTATGAAATCCCTCTTTGCTGCAGGCACATAATATGAAATGCTTCAAAGTTTTATGCGCCTGTGCTATAAAGGGACGGGCAGTTGCTCAAACAGCCTGTAAAGTTTCACGCTTATCTACAAACGGGCGAATTCATGCCAAGGTACAACGTGCGTAATGTAAATTTGGGTCAACTCCGCTCATTCCTGGTGTAGCTAACAGCCACTGGCACTAGTAAGATTTTCCTGATACAGACAGGAAAGAACAGATTTAGAATTTGATATAAGGGGGGGGGGGAAGCAGTCCCACTCCTTAAGTTAAAACAATTACTAAATGGGTTCATAAGGAGGATCCTCTTGCCACATGGCAGGGCAGCAGGGCCTGGGTTGTAGCAAGTTTCAGTACCTTAGTTCTGCCAGGGGCTCACAGTGTCTCCAAAAGGGAAGTTTCTATCACCAGATAATTTGATTCCTTAAGTAGTCCTGGTAAAGTCAGACTGAGGGAAAAAAAACCAACACAAAACACAACCAAACCCTGAATTGATTGCTATTAAAAAAAAATAAAAATAAAATCATTATTCGGAGATTACACCTGCTTGTTAGCACTTTAATTTTTTTATTCCTCAACAATAAATAAATCCATTAAATAGCTAACAGAAGTCCTGAGAAGCAGCTCCTGTTTAGAAAGCACCACTGCAGTTATACTGAACCTTCTCACCATGCAGAGCCACGCTAATCTTCTTTTACTCAAGAACACATCAGCTCTCGTTGCATTTTATGGCAATGAACGCCAACAGTTCAATGATACAAACAAGTCTTATCTCAGAACCATTGCCACTGCCACTGGGAATGAGTTAATTGCAAGAACAAATTAAACATTAATCATTTAAGTGATTTAAATTTAAGTTGTGCATACTGTACCGTTGCCCATTTTAGCATTAACATACGAAGCTGCTCAAAGCCATTAAAACACATGTAAGGAGATAAAACAAGGCGGCACTATTTATTTTCTTCGTGCTCAGCTACAGACATTACAAAACCTCCTCCTTGCAGAGAACGTGCTATTCAGTGATTGGAAATGTGAATTTGATGAACTGTACAAATAGCTCACGTATGGATTTGTGCTACGTGTGCCCTCGCCTTTTCACCTTGCCTTCCTTGTGTCCTTTAGTAATTGATAAGAATTTAATAGGCATCATCACCTGCAGCCCCAGACACACACGTCCTTAGAGGGGAGCCCACGCCCTTGATTTCTGCTCCATCAGCACCGCCAGAATGAATGGCAGCTGAACTCCCCCTGCCTTTCTTCTACAGAGGGGATAATTTGGGTCTGTTTCTTCCACCAAACCACTCCTGTACAGAACTTGTATAAACTTCACTGGATTTTGAAGTTTCTCCTACTGATTGGCTAATGGGGATGCCGAAGTTAAGCAGGATGGTAAGCATTATTGCTTACGTTTTGCTGCAGAAGTCAGACAAAAGTGCACTGCAATAATTGTAGGGGAGACATTACTTCACCGATAACTCTCCCGGCTTTCAGGTTACCCGATTTGCACGAGAGTCAGACAGCACAGACGCAGAATTACTTACCTGCCTCTTCCTTAAGAGGCAGGCTTCACGACTGCTCACCGCCCAAATCCCTGGATAAACCTTAACTGTCACACCGAAAACGTGAAATGTAGCCCCTGCACATCGAGAATATTTGTACCTAGGGTCCCAGGCATCTGGATACAACTACAGCGTTTGTAAACTGGGCTGTAGAAAACAGGTTTAACATAGAGCATGTAAAAAGCAAGGCTCGTCCTTTGTGTCCACACATACAAACCATCCTGCACTTGGTTCAGGTCTTTTCTTTGGTCAGCATCGCTTCCGGAAGTATTTTTATTTCAGACTCTTCCAGAAAAAAAACCCAACACCTACTTCCAACCCATTTTTATACCATTGAACCATAATGAGCTAACACATTTTTGTTCAGTTATTATATTTAGACTCAGTCCATTGGATAAAGTACATTATAATGCAATGTATATATATAACTTCCCTTCTCCTTCACATATGCAATGTATAAGTGACTAGCAGCTTGCAGTTCTATTGTCTTCCCTCCAGGGATGTGGAAGTGTTTTATAATGGGGAATTTAACTTCAAAGTGTTTCTGCGAATGAGATGCAGCACTTGATATTTTTCCCCGTTCCATATACAATGAAGCTATAGCAAAGAAAGATTACATCAAAGGTCAGACACAAGTTCATTGATGTGGCTGAAAGAATCCTACATGTTCCTCCTGCCTCGAGTGCAAGAAGTGTTATGAAGCAATCCTTATTAAGTATGGAGTATATTCAAGTAAACGAACCTGATCCCTAAAGGATTTACAGGCTTTAAACTATTTCAGGCTACAGAGATCTTTTGACTGGAGTCATTTCTTTCGCTAGAAGTGGTGGTATTTGCATCTAAGGAAAAGAATAAAATTAATTTCTACTTCTAGTACTGCAGAATGCGTACTGAGAAGATGGGCCCCTCTGTCTGCAGCAAAAGGGAGGGACACCTCAACCATGTACCTGGCACCACAGTGGGACCAAAAGGGACAGCAAAGAAACTTCCAGTAGTATCAGGCGTCCTATTTTCACTGCAACCACTTTTCTTCAGAGGAGGTTTCAATCCTACATATTGCAGGCAATGGGAAGCACCTCAGATCATAGAATGGTTCGGATTAGAAGAGACCTTAAAGCCCAGCCAGTGCCCCCCCCTGCCCTGGGCAGGGACACCTCCCACCAGCCCAGGTTGCTCCAAGCCCCGTCCAGCCTGCCCTTGAACCCCTCCAGGGATGGGGCAGCCACAGCTTCTCTGGGCAACCTGCGCCAGGGGCTCACCACCCTCACAAGTAAAGAATTTCTTCCTAATATCTAATCTAAATCTCCCCTCTTTCAATTTAAAACCGTTACCCCTCGTCCTATCAGCCAACCTTAAGGAAAGAAGATGAGTCCAAAAGAAAAGGATGAATTTCAGTGCTCTTGATACGTACCTACCTAGAACAAGTCAAAGCATGTATCAAATTATTCAACAATTATCAATGTTTCTTTGATTCCCATGAATTCTCTGTTTATTTGTTAATTTTATTTTTCCCCTCATTAGAAGAAGATT
This sequence comes from Chroicocephalus ridibundus, assembly GCF_963924245.1. Lineage (NCBI taxonomy): Eukaryota > Metazoa > Chordata > Aves > Charadriiformes > Laridae > Chroicocephalus > Chroicocephalus ridibundus. Next base: position 4,858,423 of record NC_086287.1, on the reverse strand, counting down.
CCCAAAATTGCTGTTTCCTAGAAGCAAAATGTTTGTTTCTTCCTTCCTTGGCTGAAACCTCTTTCCTACAGTTAAAAAAAAAAAAAATTTAAAAATAATCAATGGTAACAGATGCCATAAAGCACGGATGCCCACTGCCTGAGTTCGACCATGAGGTCATGCCACCGGGGATTCGCCGACTAATGACCTCACCTCGCTCACTTAATGAGCAACCACATATGAACAGGAGGAACGAGTCACTCATTAGTACGTTGCGATACGCAGAACCGCTAATTCTTCAAACTGTAGCCATGCGCGCTTGTCTGCATTGCCACAAGGCTGCATTTTAAATGCCAACAGGGAACGAAACCGTTTGTGAATCACAAGACACCGGGATCAAAGTAGTGGGCTGAAACTGCTGAACCATGATTTATTAATAAGGAATAAGGAGAATGCAAATAAACTAATTATAAAATGGGCCTTGTAAGAGCCAAATTCCCAAAGTAAAACTTTAAGCAATGTTCAAATGATTATCCATATAATTAGGAACATATAGCCAAATACAAATGGCCTGATCGCCAGCTTCAGTGCAGTTAACATTTAGAACACAGACCGCCCCGCACACTGGATTCGTCAGCAGCAGAGGAGGCAGGTGGCATGTGCTGAAACTAAAAACACAAAGCATCTAAAGCAGCTTAGACAATTCCATACTGCCCACGGAGAATTCTAGCGGAGCCCATTTGACACCCTGCCCCTGCGCACACACTGGGCTCGGAGCGGGTCCCACGTGGTGGTGCCTGAAGTTCATTTTTCTGCTGTATCACTGCTGTTCTTTTTGACAGATCAGACAATGATTTACTCCGCACTCGCATATCCTACTTACATCCAAAAATTCATGAACTCATGAAAGAATCTGCTTCCAGAAGCAGCAAAATTATTTAAAATAATTATGTTTTATCATTACAGAAAATGGAAGAGTTTCTCTGCAGTTGGTGAAGCTGTACACTTAAGGGATGCAAGCAGCACTAAATGCTCAGAAGACCACATGGCTGTGTTGTCTATTTGTAGAAGAAAGTACTATCTACAAGGGCGATGTAGAAGTGATTCACGTTAGAGATTTCAACAACTCTATTTTTTACATCTTTAAGTAGAAAGGTTCACTGAGCCACCTCTTCAATGGCTGCGAAACTGCTAAGGCCCACTGAAGTCCTTCTCCGTTTCTGGGGCATCCAGAGCCAGCTGAGGGAAGTTCGTAGTTGGGCGCAGAGTTTACAGGAGAAATCCCTCCAGTTTCAGCAGCTTTTCTCAGCGATCAACAAAGGCACTACGTGCATTCAGAGCAGCAGCAGATCTCTCTCAATATGCACTGAAGCATAGTACCTTGAGGGAAAAGGAGTTCAACCACATACACTGCCTAATTCAGGAAAAAAAATATATTTATTGACTTGAATTCCACCAACCAGGTATTAACTGAATGAGATATTAAGGCCTGTATCTAATTTTAAGTACTATACTATTTCATACAGGCAATTGCTCGTCCGGTCAGGCTTAGCAAACATCAACAGAAACAAAGATGGGCATCTTGTACGTTCCTCTCATGTTAAGGAGGAGATGGTGGGCCCCAACAGTACAGAACAAAGATGGGGAAAAAAAAATAATAATCAAATATGCACCAAAAGTCAGAATCCAAAAGAAACACTCTGACAATTGAGCTCTCTCTCAGCCTGGGATGGTTTAAGAAACACAAGGATCTCCAGAGGTGCCACGAAACACTTCACAATGGAACCAAGCAGACCAAAGGAGCATACTTAGGAGACTAACTTACACTAAATTAAGTTTCTTTCCCTTGAATCACAAGTACTTGCAAGAAGAATCTACACAAAAAGCTCGAGGGAGCCCTTATAGCAGCCTTCCAGTATCTGAAGGGTGCCTATAAGAAAGCTGGAGAGGGACTTTTTACAGGGGCATGTAGAGATAGGAGAAGGGGTAATGGCTTCAGAGAGGGGAGATATAGATTAGATATTATAAAGAAATTCTTGACTGTGAGGGTGGAGAGACACTGGCCCAGGTTGCCCAGAGAAGCTGTGGCTGCCCCATCCCTGGGGGGGTTCAAGGCCAGGCTGGATGGGGCTTGGAGCAGCCTGGGCTGGTGGGAGGTGTCCCTGCCCAGGGCAGGGGGTGGAACTGGATGGTCTTTAAGGTCCTTTCCAACCCAAACCTTTCTATGATTCTATGTGCTTTGAACAAGAACACTAGCTCGCCAGGGCATTTGCCTTTTGCTGAATTAGAGACTAACCACCAGACCACCACCGCTGCGCCGCTTCGCAGCACATGCTGGAAACACTACGGCTTATATAGATGGTACCATTTTGTAGGCGAGGGGCACAGAATCATTTGCCAGATTGCAAATGTTAGACTATATACAAAGGATACGTGTAAAAACGTCTTTAAACAGATTAAGTTCAGTGGAAACACGACCAGTATTTACTAGCTTTTAAAACCGTTCACTGAAATCTTATTTACAAAAAGACGGTGGGGATCTTCAGGGTTACAACACACAACTGCTGCCTCTCTAGAAGTGCCAGCTTTCATGTTAACAAGATGATAAATTGACTGATTAGTATTTAAGTAGTATTAAAGTTGAACCGAGTTATACCAAGATTCAGCCTGACAGTTTTTATCAGCTCTCTTACTATTGAGTAGAGCAATTGGGCCAGAGAGTGAGGAGAGGCAAGGACAGCCCCCCGTACTTGAGAGAATTTATTCTCTTTTTTAAAGAAATGAAGAAAAACGTGATGTTACGACCACCTTTCAGCACTGACATCATACTCAGCCAAACGCCAACAACGTGTATTTATTTGCAAGAGGAGAAACTTGCAACCCACATTTTTACATGGCTGGCATGGAATCAGCCGTGCAAACCACTTGCAAGAGCCTTCCTCTCCAAACCGAGGGACAACAGTAGGGAGGAGGTGAGGGACACAGGCCAGCACAACCACCCTACCGAGGGGCAAAATAAAGGGAGTCCAATGGGTGACAGACGGGAAAGGTACTGCTGTGCTTAATAAGGACCCGGCTGGCTAATGGGAGATGTGGCCATGCCGGTGGGGTAGCTGTAAAATACAGGTGGAAGAGACCTGCACTGTGACCGCCACCGAAAATACAGGTGAAAGAGACCCGCACTGTGACCGCCACCGAAAATACAGGTGGAAGAGACCCGCGCTGTGACCGCCACCGATCACCAGCACCTCATGACAGCGCAAGATTCACAAGTGATAGAAATCAGGACTTTTTTTTTAAGTACGAAGAGAAAACCAAGACTGGTGATGCAGTGCCCAGTTACTATATACAGCTGTAATAATGATGACACGTGTCATGTCCGTGTCCCCAAGTTTCGCCTTGCAGAGAACAATTACTTTAAGACAGTACAGCACGCTCGCTTTCACAAGCGCCAACACCCCACTGGAGTCAACCAGAGCAGCAGACATCAAAACCTAATCAATGGAAACCAACCTGTGTTAATAGCATTGGACAAGCTATATAAATTTAACATTTATGCTTCATTTTTAAAATGCCTGAAGTATCGTAACTGTCATTATATTTGACATTTATGATTGACTAGAGTCACCTTTACAACATTATTGGCAATATTGCCTACCCTGTAGTAGAGGTAAGCAGAGATTTTGTACCTATTTAACGCTTCAATGTCATAGAAATAATAAGGGTGCCAACATATGAGAAAATTGTTCAACTCCCTTATTTTTAATTAAAGCACAGTACAGCTGACTTCTGCAGAACAATATCCATCTTCTACAATTGTCCAGACTTGCTTATTTTACTAGCAAAAATGCCCATTAATTTAAGGCCATTTGGCTCTAACAGATTCATCTTAGATAACGTCATGGCATTAGACTCCTTCTGCAGCACCCTTTTACTGGGAGAGACACCTTTTTCTTTCTATAAAGACAGCGCTTAGAACTACAGTCCATCAACTAAATAATTAAGGCAAGGAGCATAAACTGAAATTACAAAAAAAAAAAAATGTTGTATATAAAAATGCGTCGTGCCCTGGAATTTGCACAGTTACCCATAGCAGAAGCATCCTCCCGCACAAAGAGCTAAGCCTGACTAGATCTTCAGCCTTGCAGAGTAATGACAGAATGAAAAATATTTGCATAAGCTTGTAACTTGAGCAAGCATAATATGGGAGAAGCATGGGAATACAAAGCAGTTTTCACTGAGACACAGTTATTCTAAAAAATAAAGCTACCTGTTAATTGTAAAAAGAAGATGCATGTTCTGAGAAGCCGTTTAAGCTGATAGAGTTTAAAACACACACATACGTCTGCTATATGCTTTAAAATAATTGTCCTCACCTTCCAAAAGCAACAATCCCACAAGGCAATCCTAGTGCAGTTGGTGTTGGGAATGGAATGCTAATCCTGGAAGCACAGTGTCTGCATATGAATGAGCCCCTCTTTGGGTCCCTAACATTTCATAATCTTTGATAAATGCACCGAACAGGAGCATCTTACCCAACACCGCTAAAATATGAAACATGTTTTCCTCAAGTGTCATCAGTTTACACAATAAAAAAATATTTTGCAACAAGCACTGTAAAAATGAATATTATTTGTCTTTCTCATTACAGGCTGGAAATTGGAAAGTGTGCTTTAAGCTAATGGTGGATCTTAGTATTTTCCGTATTAAAGACAGAAATTCATTTTGCAGCTGCACACATCACTAGTTTGTGCAAGAATTAGTCTGGCCATGAGGTAAAATCGATCGGTAACGACACTGAAGTTTCTCCCTATATATTCCAGATCACCACCGAAAAAAAACCCCATCACGTTGACTTTCCACTGCAATCAGCTCCATCATGCGGGCTGCTCGTACCTAGTAATCTGTTCTTGAGAACTGTAATTGCACAGTAGGAAACTCAATAAACCTATATCTTATCTGAAAGAGAAGCCGGTAATTGCCTGAAAGAAATGGATCTTGTTGCGGAAGGATATAAGACAGTGTCAGATCTATTGTTATAGCCACTCTGGTAAAAAAAAATAAAAAGCATCAAGTTTGGGGGTTTTGGGGATTCTTTTTGGGTTTTAAGATTAGTATCTAGCAAAGATTTACGAAACCCCACAACTTTTCTGCAAATAAAAACCCAAACCAGTCTGTTGGGTTTTTTTTCCCTCCCCAAGATAAACCCATATTTTTAAAGTCGTTTTAAATATTTTGGAAGCTCAACACTACAGAAAGAATGCTGGCAGATCAATACCTACTCTCACTATCAAACTAATCTTCCCTGGCTTCTGAATAATTCAGGCTCATTAGACTTCCAAGCTGTCTGGCCTAAAGGTTACGCGAGACATGCATCAATCTGTCAGAAAGGTGGCAAACATTTTTTCATCCCTTTTCCATCCACACACTCTGTATTTGTACGACAATAATAATCATTTCCAAGCCTTCGGTTAAATCTTAATTACTCTGCAACCCTCTGTCCCTAACGTTGAATATATTTGTTAAAATATAACACAAGCCCCACAACGTACATACGGGGAACGGAGGGAGTATAAGCAAAAGATTCTTAAATGTCATTTTGTACAAGGCTACAGACTTTTTTCTGGAGGAAAAAAAAACAACCAAACAAAAAGAAAACGCCAAAACCCAACATGCTAATTAAGTGAAGGATATATTCTGAGAAACATTAAAAGAGAACAGAAACAGCGATGCAACCATATTTGATTTACCAACTGTATTACTTAAATCTTGCCTTTATCGGGGGGCTTTAGCCATTCTCTCCTTTTGTTTCATCGCCATCTTACCAGCGCTGGCACAGATTAAATTCTCCCGTAACAACCACAGGACATTCTTGTTTTGGTTCCTCAAACCAATAGCAACGCTGACTGTCAGGCAGAGGCACCTCCTCCGCTAGGGGTAGGTAACCCGAAATCACGCCCCCATAACCTTTTCTTCTGGAACGTGAGGTCATGGAGATCAAAAACTTGATAAACAGTGCTAAATTTGATGATATCCCAGGCTAGATTCAGTTGATTTACCTCTATTAAGAAAAAGAAAAAAAAAGAAAAAAGAAAAAAAAAAGAAAAAGGAATCTATGGCCAATAATTAATTAGCTAACTTGAACTAGTAGGAATACTATAAGACAAAACTCCTTGAATTTTGCTTAGTAGGACATTTATCACTGAAAATTAGGATCATCAGGTATTTTGGATTATCAAGTTCTGGTAAGATGGGTGTAAGGAAATACACAGCCAACAGAAACAAGGGTTTTCAGGGATTTATCATGCAGTGATCTAGGTGCCTGTTCAGCAGAGTTTTCTTTACAGAAGGCTAATTTGGCTACCACAGTCTCCAACTGACGTGGAAGAGGAGCACTTTTCCCCATTCTTGCGTGATCTCCTATTTGATATAGAAAAATCAACCCGGTCTGGTGCAATTTTTAAAAAAGCACTAACCTCGGAAAGCAGAGATCTCGTCTCCAGTGGACGAATCGCACATCATTTCAAGCTACGATTCAAACGGAATGCAATAAATGACTTGAAAAATTGAACCTCACATCGTTGGTTGCCAAAAGAGAACCAACAGTGACAGGTTCCTTCAAAACCACGCACCTCCCTGAAGGAGGATACCCATGGTATTCTAGTATCTATTAAGCTCACAGTACCAACCAGGAAGGGTACTGGGCACTTGCAAACTCAGTCCATGCAAGATAAATGCTGGCCTGAAGAAGAAGAAAATAGAAAGGAATGAGCCAAGTTAACAGCTCTTAACAGAAATTAAGGCATGTATCCACATATCTTCAATGGGCTCTGAGGTCTCAAACAGCTAAAAAAATTCAAAAATACTTCCTTTTTCCTGGCTGTAAAATTGACCATTGCAGTGTGCAGGAGGAGGCATCTACTTCCCTTTGCAAGGTCTCTTACACCCTGCAGTTGCCCGTATTTCTCCTGGTTTGAGATGTATCATCTCACAGGTGTTTTATCACCTGTTGAGTTCCAGGCACAATTAAAGGTGTCTCTCTAGACAGTCAAGAAGTCCATCACTTCTTCCACATCCCACCATCTGGACCATGTCTAGAAATCAGGAACTTTTTAATTCCTTATGGCGCTTGAGAACCTAGCCTCTACACCATTTTCTACTTTTCTCTTAAAATTCAATCCAGTCAAGTGCATTTGGGATTATTGCAAATACTGGGTAAGCTTAAAAGGAGTTTTACCTCTGAATTTTCAAGGAAATTTCTGCCCCACACAAATCCTTCCAGAGACAAGGAGCACGTACATAGAATCATGGAATGGTTTGGGTTGGAAGGGACCTTAAAGATCATCCAGTTCCAACCCCCTGCCCTGGGCAGGGACACCTCCCACCAGACCAGGCTGCCCAAAGCCCCATCCAGCCTGGCCTTGAACCCCTCCAGGGATGGGGCAGCCACAGCTTCTCTGGGCAACCTGGGCCAGGGGCTCACCACCCTCACAGCAAAGAGTTTCTTCCTAATATCCAATCTAAATCTGCCCTCTTTCAGTTTAAAACTGCTACCCCTCACCCTATCACTACACTCCTTGATAAAGAGTCCCTCTCCACCTTTTCTGTAGGCCCCCTTTAAGTACGTGGTGCATGTATTTCGGTGTTTAATTGTTTCTCTGCTAACTCCTTTTAGTCATGGTCTAGTTGCAGGGATAAACTTTTTTTCTTATACAAACTTTTATCAATAATAAAGGTGAAAGCGGGATAATACATCATTAACACAGACCTTCTCTGACATGTTACTGTACGTCATTTCACGTTCTCACCCTTGCTTAGGAAACGAAACTTTATAAAGCAGACTTTTTTTTTTTAATTAAGCATTTATATGAAAATGTTTCTGTTACGGTAGATATAACCCCCTGAATAAAAGGCCCAGGTTCTAATTTTGTCTGTATTTCGAATTCTTGGGCTTTATGAGCTCTGACCTTCCTGCCTCCGTACGGCCCCCGATCCAGGGCAAGGCTACGACCACAAGGCTGAACTGACTCAACCCTATAAACCTTCCTTTCAAAATCCTCTACAGCTGTCTTTTCGTTCAAGAAGTATCTTCCAATCCCATTACTACTTAATCCCTTTATAATCCAATCAACCTCGGCAGCATCATGTCAGCTCTTTCTGTCAACACTGTCACCCTGTAATATTTCATTCTAGGAAAGAGCAGCACTACTTCCCTTTTCCAGAAAAATTGTAATTCCTACCCTTGACCCAGCTTTATTCCGGATTTATTTTCAATTGGCATAACCACATCAGAAAGACTGACTGTATCTTCCGCACATTTTCATCATACGTGGAGTAAAAAGAAAAATTAAACTTCTCCAGCTATTTCTAAGGAAATAAAATACCTGGCATAATTGAGAAAGTAATTTGTTTTGGTTTGCATCTCTGTTTTAGCTGAAAAAATAAAGTTCAGTTGGGTTATCATGGAGTAAACTGTAAAGATGCTCTCCAGAGTCCTGCTATCGGGTTTCTTTCCATAACTATTTTTTTTTTCCTTCTTGTCCTCTTTTTATGGTAGTAGTAAATAGCCTATAAAGCTACATTTTCTGGACGATACAGCTGATTACGTATTACTACTGTTTGTGCATATTCCTGGCAGTTTTCAAGGAGGTAATCTATGGATTTCTGCTGCTGAGGTAGTCATCTTCACCTGAAACACACTCGGTGGGGCAAGACAGAGCTTTAAGCAGGCTCCACACCAGATTCCTTCCATTTCCACTACGTGGACACAGCGACTACCCAAATCCTCCTGGATGAGGTTCCACCGGTAACATTTTCAGCTGCATCAGGCTGTCATCCATCCAACCAACCTTCCCCAAGAGCATCCCAGGACTGGGGACCCACTGCGTTACGCAGTATGTGGCTCTATCTGATGATTTACACGTGTCCCAGCTCTAATCCAGCTGTTTCAAGCCAAATGGAAAAAAACAATATATTCAAGCAGTGAACTCTATTGTCTGCAAGACTTTATTAATTAGAAGCCTAACAAATAACATTTGAATTTCAGGCATGAAAAATTAACTAATCTATTAGGCAGAGCTAATTGATGGGCTGTACCTGATTGGAGCAGCCAACAGAGTATTCCCAAGCCATGAAACATTGCAGCTACCGAGCAGAAATTAAAAAAAGCCTTAACTGCTAATTCCTTCTGCCACTATCAGACTAAGGAAAAAAGATCATTAAGTAGACTGTACCCAATACATTCATCTTTGGAGGGCTAAGGAACCACTATGAGATACGTGAAGGAGGTAAAGTTAAGTTTTCCAAGGTTTTGATTAAGTTTTCATTATTTCTTCTAGTGATTTTTCTTCATTTCATTTAAGCTAACAGCAAACAAAATAACCTCAACTTCTTTTATTTAGTTACTAAAAATATCTCCTTTTAAGAAAGAATGCATTTATAAGCTTTTTATATTTCTGTGCTATTTTTTCTAGTTATTAATACTCTTTAGAAAAAGCTCCGACTTTAATGTAGTCCAAGAACAGCAGGGAGGTCTAAAGACACCCACTCCCTGGTGCAAGACACCAAGGTTTCTGTAAACCCACGACATGTTCCTGCTTCCCTTATGGCATTTCAGGTGTAGTACAGGATCATCATATTCATTTATCATCATCCTTACAGTCCACAAGAGGACACAATCCTGTAACAATGGGAACATGGATGTTCCTGTGGATGTTTTCTACCTATTATATTAAAAAAAAAAAAGGAGAAAAAGAAAAAGAGATGAGCCTTGTTTGCTCTCTCCACAACATTGTCTCAACGCTACTTGGAAAGCAAAATCCCATGTTCATTTTAAGCCAGCGCAGCGGCTCGCAGCCCCTTGCCTTCTCTCTCTTCCGAGATGAACACAGGAATACGGCGCGGCTTGGCTTTGCATTTGAGCCCCTTCCTCGTCCTGTCTGCCAGTGACCTTATTTGCCACCCATCCAAAGAGTAGGCGGTGATCACCATCACGCTCAAAGCTCTCATGACTCAAAGCAATGAGTTGCTTTTTTCCTGGAAAGTTGGGGTGTACCTAATTCCTGTCTCCTAACACACAAGACATCTCTTCATGTCTTCTGTTCTCCCTCTGAGCGCTGGCACTTCATAAAGCGGGTGCCACAGGATCTATAAAATTGTCATTTGCCACAATTAACAGATGAGCAATGAAACAGAGAGAGCGTAGCCGCTGCCACTTCAGCCACCCACCCCCTGTAGCCCATGACTGACCGGAAATATCGACCCATCTCGCTCAACTGGCTTTTTCCTCTTCAAGAATTGCATTATTAAAATATGCGGAGTGCAGCTGCATAACATTAGGGCTTAATTCTGCCAATACTAAGAGACACAGTAGGTATGTCTAACATATATTACAATTCTCAAGAAATTAGACCGTTTTTCACTGTTTGAAGTTATATATTTATTTAACCCTGCAAAGCTAGCACATTACAGATAAAATATTTTCATACTATCCACGGCCAAGCAGTAAGAGCCAAAACATTTTGAGAGAGTCTTCAGTTAAGCCTGAGGTAGAAAGAGGTTTAGCTACTATTCAAAAGAAATAACACGTCAAATTCTGTCCAGGAAAATTAGCAGTAACAGTTATTTTGTGTATTTTCAGGAAATACTTTTACTCACGTAATGCATTCTGAACTATTCCCAGCCTCCTAGATGCTGCACAGTCCCTTTAAATCTCTGAAAATTCAAGGTATTTCCCTGGGCAAAGAATGGAGTGCTCTGCTCCATACGCAATTACACATTTACTGAAGTCAGATGCTAGGAAGAATAAAAACCTTTTCCTCCCCAGGCAATATAATTTTATAATTGCAAATCAGTAAAGCATTATAAACAATTTCAGCATTTACAACGCAGGCTTTACTGAGCATATTACTTCAAGACAATTAAAGATAATGCTTGATACAAACATCTAGTCAAAGGTACTTGGAAAAACTGTACATTAGTCAACATTAACACAAAGAAATTAGACACAGAGAAGGTAAAATATTAGAACTATGAAGCTCCTAGAGGAAATTTAATCATGCCTGGTTTATATCCCATGCAATATACCACGCAACTTTGAATATTCCCATAAATTCCTGAATGCATACGCAACACAGTGAACGACAGACTCGCTGGAGGAACACTTGTATCTCATGAGCTTTGCAGTTCTTTATATTTTCATGTTAAATTTTTCCACCAGTGCACATTCAGGTTATTTCCTCTTCTTATATACAAATAAAACATACAAAACCCCTCTTGGGCACTGAGGAACCATTTAGTTCTTGAATCAAAAGCTATTCACTGCAATTCAGCCTTTTTAAACTCTGTTTATTTCAGCTTAAAGAAAATTTTGTACATATTCATTCCCAAAGTGCCTAATCAGTCATTCTTTAAAAAAAAAAATCACAAAGGCTTTTTTTTTTTTTAATTTCAAATATGAATTAATTACCCATCCTCGGTGAAGGAAACTATCTCGTGTTTCCAATGTCTGATTCTGGACATAGAGACAAAGGTGAAATTTTACTTTTACTTTATATTTTAGCTCTGCCCATTGGATGCAAACTCATTGGTGCGAAACCAAGAAAAATACCAAGTAGGCAGTTTAAATTGCTCAATAAAGTTCAATTGTAATAGAGCATAAAATGTTCACTTATAAAGTTGCCACCTACAGGTTTTAGGAGAGCTACTCCCAGGCAGCTGCTGCACAACAGGCTAATTTTACATGTTTAAGAAGGTTTTTGGCTGCCTGTGTAAATCGTCTCTCAGCTAGAGAAACAGGTGCCCCCGGTTAACTGAAAAGCAACGGGGACAACATCTAATTAAGATTACAGTGGGACTGCCAATATCGTAAAGAGACCGAGATTCCCCAAAGTGAAAAGGCTGTAAGACACGGAAAACCTTAAAACGCACACACTGCCAAGCAGAAGCAGTTCCGCTTAAGTATTCCGTTAACATTTCATTGCTTTTAAAATGCCAAATAAGTGATTTGGGGGGTTTGGTTTGACATTATTCGTGGTATTAAAAAAAAAAAAAAAAAAAAAAAAAAGATGAGCAAAGAGCTTTCCAGAGGTGCTGGTAAGTAGTTAAGCAGGGCATTTGTCACTGTCCTGTCAACTTCTTCACAAATTAAAGTTGATGACCAACTTTAACCAATTAAAGCTGATCACACCAACCCCACCTGCGATCAAACGGGCTTGCTCCTTGGCCATAAAGAACCCCCATTTTCTCTGTAAGCTCTTGGTGATACTCACAGAGAAGACCCTACGCTGCTGTCAACCATCCACCACAAATACTTAAGAAAGTGCTAAAGACTGATAAACCTACGTTAATTTACAGACTTCGCAGCTGATTGTGACTTATTTTTTTCATTGAAACACTATCCCTGATCTTAATAGAAGGCATTTAATACTAAAATTTGTTGAGTGGTCCCAACGAAATTAAGCAAAGGCAGAACAGCAAAAAAAAAAACAAACCAAAAAACCCAGTGATTTTAGCTTTTCATTCATCTTTCCAAAATAAAGGTAGAGCTCTGCATTACAGCTTGTGTTTCAAACGTCTGCTTCATAAACAGTCGTGTTATCCCAAAATTCCTTTAGCTCCATAACAGATATCAAGAAGTTACGACCTCAAACAAATGTGCTTTTCAAGGCAAAATACCAAACCACTCCAGCCTAATAAACGTGAGTCAGGATGTAAATACGTTATCAAGAGCATCCCCAACAGTTGCACCCCACGAGACGACAGCAAGTTCTCCCATTGGATTTTGGCCTAAACATTCATAGCACGATCATTTTGCTCATTTTCATAGGCTAGACCTAGAGGGTTTGAGTTGGTTTTTTTTTTTTTTCATTTGCTTTTAAAAAGCACAAAATAGTTCCCATCTCACAAACTGTCTCTACGAAACATCATTTGAGCAACAGCCTCCCGGGCGTAGCTGCTCCCCTTTCTGAACAGAACGAAGCTCGGCACAGTTTCCCTCCATGGTTTTGAAACAGGATGCCAGCAGATGCGGAAAGCACGCGTTTTTCCAAAGAAAAGCACGCGTTTCCAACAGAAAGCACGTACACAGTACTGAGCAAAACCCCAAAGCTCAAAACCACGCTATGACTCAGTACGGGGCATAAAATCAAAGCGAGAAGAAGGGGCTTCTCAGAGCTGAAGGACAGAAGGGATCACTGGCCCATCTGTTTTCACTCTCAAATGTTGGCCATTAAGTTTCAAGCTGAGGCCAGTAACTTGTAATCAATTAAAGGTAACACTCTCAAAACCATCCAAGTACTGCATTAAAAGCACAGAGAGAGGTGCAGCAAGTTTTGATAAGACTTTTGCAATATTTAACAGCCTCAATTTTGAAAGCGTTTTTAATTTCACACTTAGATGTGAAGCTTCAGCTTTCAGGGATTGATTTTTGTTACAGCTTTTCTGCTACTCAGTATTTTCTCACAGTGAAGGTATTAATATCCTGTAATCAAGCCACCTTTATTTATTCCTTTTGATAGGCAGAACATCAAATCTATCTGACAAAACAATCCACAACCATCATTTCATCCCCGGCATTGACTGAAAGCTTAATAGGTTAGATGATAGAGAAGAATAGATTTTTATCTCCTCATCTCACACAACTGAGATGTTATAACAGAGTATGTTATTTGCATACCTCAAATCTGAAGGTCTAAATATTTTGTGATCACAGTGAAGCTTTTACCCAATCCTTTGTAAACCGGTATCTGGTTTTGCTGTTTACATAAAATCTTTAACAATACTCATAACGGTAATGAAGGGTAAAGCGGTTACGATCATATAAACATCCATTCACACCTTGGACTGCAGAGGAACACAAGCCATGTGGGACAAGAGCTGGGAACAGTAGTATTTTATTACACTTTTAAGCTTCTCAGCTCCAATTAGGATAAATATAAAATCTTGTCTTTTTATTGCCCATTTATACAAGGTGACATTAGAAGTGTCTCAGACTCCAAGGAGTCAGATAGAGCTATGAAGACCACCTTTGTGGAAATACTTCTTTGTGCCAGGCACAGGTGGGACACCCCTGGGAGAGCAATGGCAGCGCTGATGGTGGGACCACAGCACAAGAGCAGCTTCAACCGATGCTTCCAACCCACACCGCAGCGCCGGAGACTAAAATTGCACCGAGCCACCAAACATCAGGATAAGGTGCAAAGGTGACAAAATCAGTACAAGAAAGACATGGACCTGTTGGAGCGAGTCCAGAGGAGGCCACGAAGATGATCCAAGGGCTGGAGCCCCTCTGCTGTGAGGACAGGCTGAGAGAGTTGGGGGGGTTCAGCCTGGAGAAGAGAAGGCTCCGGGGAGACCTTAGAGCCCCTTCCAGTATCTGAAGGGGCTCCAGGAAAGCTGGGGAGGGACTCTGGATCAGGGAGTGGAACGACAGGACGAGGGGTAATGGGTTTAAGCTTTAAGAGGGGAGATTTAGATTAGATATCAGGAAGATATTCTTTCCTGTGAGGGTGGTGAGCCCCTGGCCCAGGTTGCCCAGAGAAGCTGTGGCTGCCCCATCCCTGGAGGGGTTCAAGGCCAGGTTGGACGGGGCTTGGAGCAGCCTGGGCTGGTGGGAGGTGTCCCTGCCTCCCTGACAAGCCAGTTTTGCTTTAAGACACGTAAGGGTGCTTATGTGGTGCCTATATTACAGCAAAGTTAATTTTATATCTTTTATAATTGGATACTGTTGATACATTAATAAAAACGTGCTGATATTCACTGACTGCGAATTGCACTTTAACTAGACAGAGAAGACATGAGTTTAATTCTTGCAAGGGAAAGGCAGAATTCCTCTATTTACTTTCCTTCCAAAGGCTCTCTTTGGATTTGTCTAGCTGTAACTGTTTCATCTAGTTTCATCTACACACAGCAGCTGCCAGGTGGTTTCAGATGTTTCCTCCAAGCTCTGGTTACAAGCTTTCCACAGGTAATTAAATTACAGCCACATTTACATGGCAGCTTTTTTTGTAATAAGCAAATTCACAGCGTAGGCTTCAGTTACAAGTAATTAAGAGTTCTTTGGTACAGCAAATCTTACCTGAAATAGCTGACCTATGGCAAGAAAAGCTCTAAAACATGAGAACTGAAACACCATAAAAATTACTTGCCTGAAAACTGCAACAAGGCAAAAAAACAACAGGGGGATGGTTATGATAAACCAAATGGCATTGCAAAAGTGCAATAGAATGCCCACCTGCAGATCTCAGTCACTTACCTCCCTCCCTAATCCCACTGACTCTTCTCCAAGTATGAGTAGGGAAGGAAAATTTAAATTTAGATTAGATATTAGGAAGAAAATCTTCACTGTATGAGGCCCTGGCCCAGGCTGCCCAGAGAAGCTGTGGATGCCCGACCCTGAAGGTGTTCAAGACCAGGCTGGATGGAAGCAACCTGGTCTGGTGGGAGGTGTCCCTGCCCAGGGGAGGGGGTTGGAACTAGATGATCTTTAGGGTCGCTTCCAACCCAAACCATTCTATGATTCTATGAAAAGGTATTTTCAACTTCCACATACCTTTCATTTACATACCCTCCCCGAGTCGAATGGTGACCACTGAGGAAGGGAGAGGAGGGCCAGGTTAGCCAGGATGGCCTCCAGCCTGCATGAGTTCATTTTGCCAAGAGAAATAAGGGACAATCCTATTGCCAGAATCATGCAGCAAGGAAAAAGTTAAAGCCTGAAGGCAAGGCTGGAACTGGATATAGACACAAAAATTAAGGCAGAGGCAGCAAACCAGGTACTTCTGGAACTGTGCTTGGGCTAACTGGGGGATGCAGCAGTAGCACAAGGCAGGACAACCCACAAGCAAATGGTGCAGAACAACTGCGTGTGACGAGATGACAGCACAGGCAGGCAACACGACGGGGGGGGTTGTTGAAATTACAGCTACTTACAGCATCAAGCATTTCCTTACCACTGGCCCCAGTAAGAGATTCTTCCCGACTCAAAAGTTCACACTTGCTTAATCAAAGGCAGGAAGACCAAGAACCAGTCAACAGGAATATTTAGGTTTCCCTCAGGAGAAGGGCATCAGCCAAAGTCACAGCAATTAGTAACAGTGCTTTTGGTCATCGGTCTTGTGATGTTTGGGATTTCTACACTTAAATTTCCTTTTTGGTGATATCTGAGAAGCAGAGAAAAGTTTGCAAGTACGTGTATACACATTTATAGCTCAAAAATGGTAGGGTTTGGGTTTTTTTTTTTGTAAAAAAAAATAAAATATATCTTTCTTTCAGTCAGCCTCATCTGAAAGGAGGACAACGTGTTCTTCTGAATGCATCAGGATTCAGCCCAAGGAGAAACATTCCCTACACTGGGACTGGGCAGTGTAAGCAGAAAATTACCATAATGAAACATGAAGGTTTTTGCATCCTCCTCGCAAAATACAATGCTCATTTAGATTCATGGAGTACAAGATACTTTCATTTAAAATTGGCTTTTTTCCCCTCATTAGAATCCTATAGGGCTTGTTTAATTACTGCTAATGAGAATGGATTTTTACATACTACCTGTTCATTTCTTTTCAGATTTATTTTTAATACCAACCCATTCCCCTTGGGAAAATGACCATCATTATCACACAGTCCTCCAAGAAGCACAAAATAACAGCTGTCACTTCGGGTCACCATAGCAACACTACTGTAACTACACCGAATTTGGTTCGACAGGAGAAAAAAAATTTTATATATATCTATACACACACATATACATACACACACATAGAGGTGATAATAAATGACTAATAACACAGATCAGGGAATTCCCATTTCAATGATGTGCTTCCCCCTCCTTTTGTCAAAGTAACCCGGTTAAGCTCAGCGCATCCCGGAGCGGCAGTGGCTAACGCTGCACGATCACCTCCTCCATAGTCTCCATCACCCAGCGATCTCCCAGCCTCACGGTATGGTGAAATACCACGTTCTCTCTCATAATGCCAACAAAAGCAAGTTTGGGTGGGATTTCCCCCCTCCCTGGGTTCAGATGTGTTGCTTACAGGCTCCTGCTGTCACATAAAGCCACTGCTGCTGGGTGTCTGGCAGAGCGCCCCTTGCCAAGCCAAGCTGCTAAGGCAGCACAGGCCACCACTAGTCACGACTGCTTTCTGCTTGCCCACAGGCGAGGAGGCACCTTGTCAAACAGTGCCGCAGTCGTCATCCGGTGCGCTAATTTAAAGAGACTGCCAAATACTGTCAGAAACGCCGTCACATCACAGGCTGGCAAATAGGTGATGTAATCACACACTGTAACCGCATCGATTCCCAAGGGATTTGCCCATTTAAGTCCTATTAACGTTAATGGGAATTATAAGCAGAGCACAAAGCCATCTGAATGAAACAAGCTTGTAAGAGCAAATCCGCCATCAGAAGCGAAAATTAGAAGTTTGCCATTCTTTTCTGTGGGTGGAAGGTTGGATCCTAAATCAGTTAAATCCGCTAATCCACTTCTGTAGAAATAAAAGCTCCAAAGGTAAATGGAATATCTGGCTTCTCTATTTCTCAACAAATTTCTCAAGGTCTCAACAAGAAAAAACAAAAAAAAAAGTTTGTTTTACAGTTTCTTTGGGGCATTGTTTCCTCCTATGAGATACTTTTTATCTGGTATTTTATGAATACTAGTTCATTAGTCCTCACAACACTAATGAATCCAGGCATCCTAACTCACATGGGGACAAACAGAATTTTGTCACAGCCCCCAGGAGACAGTTTCTGGGTCTCCTTCTCACAAAACCCACAACAGCTGTGGTAGAAGAACTCCTTTTGCAGGTTTTTTTCCCCCCCTTCTGATCCGTGTCGTATATTTTATTTTGCATTCATTCAACCCAGTGTTTAAATGCATGGCCAAGCTTAAATGGAAGCTGATTTTCCTTCCTGTCCTCCATCACCCCCTTAGACTGAGGGAGAACGCTAATATCTGTGTGCGACATTCCTGGTAACAGACCAGTAATCTACAAAGAGCATACCTAATTGCAAAATGGGTGATAATACTTTTGAGAAGTTTAAGCTTTCGGTTACTTCTCATTTGTGAAATCACGTTTTCTGACTTTATTATTTTAGCCTTTTTTTTTTTCCCCCGTAGTGTCAAAAAAAAAATCCTGGTGTGACATTCTTAAGAAAAATAAAAGAGTTTTTAGCTTCATAATTTTCTGAATTCTATTGTAGTCACTTTTAATCAAATTCACTACCTTCACCAGCGATTTAACATGAACAAAACACAGTATGCCCAAATAAAGGTATCAATACTGTTCAAACTAAAGAACAAGAAAACGCTATAGTAAATGCTCTGTATTACCCTGATGAAAAGAATGTGAAAGTGTTTTCTGATCTTTTATATGCTGCTTCTACATTATAGTTTTCCGTGTCTTTCTAGATAGAAAAAACAGACCAAAATCCCTGTATCTGGACCCAGAAAGATATTATTATTGTATGTTATTGTCTGAACTAGAACTGAGGGGCTGTTCTGAACTACTCCAGGCAACGCACCGGATAGAGAAATATCCCGGGGGCAGATCATCTCTTAAAGGGTTATTTTCTGAGTTTAACAATGAATTCCCCAAACCTCATAACGGGATGCCCCCCCAAAAAAAAAAAAAAAGCTTTCTCCCTCTGGACCTGTGCTGTCCAGGGAGGAACTGTTGAGGGAGAACGAGAGCTGCTGAATTTACTTCCCCTGCAGGATTAGGTGCCTCATAGACCTTTCCCAGATCCTCTCATTTGCAGCGTTGCAGAGAGAAGCATCCCAGCCTTCACCAGTATCCTCTTGAAGAGGTTTTTTATGTCTTTGATTATTTTCTGCAACTTTTCTTTACTCCTTCTGTGTTTTTTTTCTGAGACGTGCAGTACTGAGTGTGCAACGCCAGATGAAACTTCATCACCCATCCAAGCAACAGCCCGTGAAACACTAACGGACCTATTCCATCTCCAGCAACTTCACATCTTATCTGCTTTTTTTGATTATAGGTACCTCTAAACAGAAGCGTTAGTGGAACAAGATATAATAATGCTCATGCTTTTCTTTGAGCAGAAATAGCGTTTAGTATCGTTTTACCATAGGGCTTGATTTATAACCATCCTGTTCATACTAAGTATGCAGTAGCAGCATTTATTTTGAAATCACTTACAGTAAAACTACACCCAAAACTGCACGTTAAGCCACAGGTTCACTCGCAAAGAGCTTAGCAGTAATACCAACATAAGAAATATCCGACCTGCCTTCACCTTTCCCTTTCTCCTCCATCAGACCCCAGAGTTCCTCGCCCCCTCTGCCGGGAGAGCACAAGGTGTCTGTGGGGCCGTGCTCCCAGCCCAACATCTCCGATTCCTCCAGCCCATCCACAGCCTCAGCCCTGGCAGGTGCGCTGGCACAGTGGAGAAGAGGGCATTTCGTGAGCTGGGAGTGGGATTACAATCATCTCCAGCTGAACATTTTACACGCAGAAACTACATTTTTACCAGCGGTGAATTTTACCACTCCAGTAATCTGCTCTTCAGGTACAGTTTAGCATTTTTATACGAGACAATTCCTGCACAACTGTGAATTATGCGCAATCTAATCTCCCTTCTTTTCAGTTTCTATAAGGCTCCTAGCTGTTTCTTCAGTGATGTAAAGAGGACTTAACAATAAACAGTTTTGCACCAGTTTAACTCAATTGGTTTAAAAGAACCAATTTAGTTAAATGAGAACAACTCCCTGGTGAAGATACAGATTAAACAATACTGGTGTAAAAGGAAAAGAAAAAACCCAAACCAACACCTCTTGCTCTTCATACATGTGGATTGGTGTTACCCCTGTCTAAACAATGAATCTTTTTCTTTATATTTCTTCCTGACAGCCTCTGGCACAGTGCCTTGTCTTTAGTTCAGAAGAGAATAGCGCAGCTTGGGGAAGGGAAATCTCTGCAAAGATGAAGCCGGCTATGAAAAGCCAGCTTTCCTCAACCCAGGCTGACTGAACGCGAACCCTGCCGTTCTGACGGCTGCGAGATGTGCTGGCAGCACCAGGAGCCAAACACAACACAGAAAAATCAGATTATTCTTCCTCTCCTCCTATTCAAGGCCACCCTAACATCCGTAATCATGGGGACCCGGTCTAGATTTTGATATTGTGTAGCTTTTCCCTGGGGTCACAGGTTCTGCATCCTGTTTAACCACAGACAGGCAAAAAGATGCACATTAATTGGTTTTTAAAAAAACACCACCCAACTAATCAAAAAAAGCCAAAACAACCCACAAACAAAGCCAAACCTACTTTCAGTTCTTTTACTTTACTCTGAGAAGACGACGTGAAGCATCACCAGGCTGGATTTGGTCTTTGGACTATCAGCTGTCATGTAGGTCCACCACTACCTGTAAGACACGGCTGGATCCACTTTGCATAGTCAATTATGAAAGCTTTCCCGTCAGAGTTTATAAGCCAAATCACAGCCAGGAACTAAGTTTATGTGTGACTGTATTTAAGACACATTTCGGCAAAAGTTGCAAGGATGAGCCTCCAGCCAGGGAGAGATGTATCGGTTGTAGTCCCCGTGCTTTCACTGATGTGCAATAATTATGGTTCATAGTTGCTAAAAGGCTTCTAAGAAACCTCTCGAAGTAATTTATCATAATTAAACCTTAGATACTTTTCAAGCTTTTGGTCCTCAGCTCATTATTTATGGGCCTTTCAAAATTGTTCCAGTACATTAATTTTTCTATTTTTAAGCAAATCTATAAGCAGAGCCTATCAAACGCTAAAAGAATTACACTTGCCAGTTTATAAATGTGGGTAATATACATGCACATTAATAGCTTAGACCTTTTTTTAAGCAGTATTGAGTCATTAATTCATGATCCACAGAGATGATTAGAGTCAGGTAGGGCCTGCTTTGCGAGAAAATTATTATGGATACCTTAAAAGGAACAGAATTTGCAGACAGAGCAAGATCTGCAAGATGTAATGAGCATTTAAAGTATTTTGTATAGAAGTTAGCATTAATAGTACTTTCACGTCTTCAGATACAACTTTACAATTCAGATTTAACGTAACTCCCTCCAGTTTGGACTGAACTTCTATGAAATATTAATTATTTCCATCACCATCTCTTCTTATAATCTGTTTTCTCTACCTGTACTTTTCCCATTCCAGCCTCATTGAAATGTACATGATCCAAAATACATTATCTACCTGCCAGAGCAATTAAATACCTCATGGTCGGAGCCTCAGAGCAAGCAACTACAACAGGTCCTGGTCCCTATTCTGTATAATTTAGATCAGGAAAGTTTTCCTCTGCCTCCCCCTACATAAAATAGCTGTAGGGTGACCACTACATATGTTCTGGAGCAGACACCGGCCAACACATGTAGCTGGCTGTAAGCAAGTACCATGATAACAGCATCTCTAAGTAAAGACTGCCTTCTGGTGGGACAAAGCACTCTTACACACTTACTCCTAGATAAATCCGATTAGCATAAGTTACAGTTTATTACAAATACCTGCATGCCACACTTAAATAGCACACGGCATGTGTAATCAATGCACATATCGAGTTATCAATCAAGTGAGTTTGTTCGTTTGGTAGAGTGAAGTCTAAGAAGGCAACCAAGTTAGAGGAACGCTGCTCCCCACCACAGGGGTGCCCAGCTGCTTGCTGGGGTCACTCCGGACTGGATAGGACCCATCCCCAGTGCCACTTTGGAGCGTGAAACTTTCGCTGTAAGCCGAAGGCACTACAACAAGAAGGAAACTCCTTTCTTCTGGCCAACACAGAGCATCTCTCCATCACCGCTACGAGAAGCAATATAGCTATACAAGCAAAATTGCCTTAGACGTTGTCACAGCCTCATTAACACAAAAATACGAAGCGATCTCTCCAGTCAACAAAGCCCACAGCCAAGGTGAATTCTTAGTTCCTTTCTACATTTGAAATGTCTAGAAATAGTTTGATTAATAGGGAATGAAGAGAAATTGTTGTCCAAAGAGAAGAGCAGTCAATCATAACCTTTGTTAACACGACTGTAAGTGGAGGTCCTGACACAGTGAGACCTCTTCTAGCTCCTATTCAAGCAGCCAAGCGGCCCCCGGCGGCAGCCGAAGAACCGGGTGGCTAAATCGAGGAGGCCCGTTTATCACAGCATAACAGAAGAGAATTAAACACTTTGTCTTCCCCTGATTACAAAGCATAGAGAAGGAAAGGCCTTAATGTGCTATGGAAGGCAGGCGTTTCACCAGGAGCTGGCTATTAGCCAGCACAGATCTCCGTCACTTTTTAAAGATAATCTGGTTAAACAGCTACATCTTTCCTTATTATGTTTTTGTTTCCACTATACACATGAAAATTAGCTTAGAGACTAAGAGGGCTAATTTACATTTTTAGGGATATGTTTTATCATTGTGTGCAGATAGGATTTGCGGTCTTTGCTGAATGCGTGGTGTTATCAACCCACTCACTTTTCTCTGCCCAGAGAAAGAAAAAAAAAAGACATTTGCATCACGTAAGCAGAGAATATACTCCAGCTTTTCGTCAAAAAGAAAAAAAAAAAAAGCCTTGAATTATCACCCCCTACCTAATAAAGCCAGGGAAAATTGAAGCATAATAGGTGCTGAAAGCAAATTTTTCCCAATGCTAATAAAATGGCAGGAGAAAGTACAAACTTCCATCCACTTATTTTTTGGTCACTGCCTTTGAGATTGCGCTCTCGTGAACATGACGTGAATCCCCCATCGAAAGAAATACAGCATAAAATTTTCCACCACAATGGTAGGTATTTGTAGCTGTAAATAAAAGTGGATAATTTGCAGAGGTCTGGTTGCCAGTCTCGTCGCTAGCAGTAGCAAGTGTATAAAAATGGTACTTGGTGCTTACCTTCAGGCAAAGCTTTGAAAAGTGGGTCTGAGATCTCAAACAGCAAAGCACCAGTGTATATTTACCACTCCTGGCAAGAAAAAAAAACCTTAAAGAAGGGGATACAACACAAGAAACCTTGTCTCAGTATTATTTCACTCTATTCACTTGAAGAGGGGAGGAGTAAGGAAGCAATTCTAGGATATTGGTGTATTACATCCAATTCCCATCATTTAACAGCTGTGACCAGAGAATGGGAAAAGGTACTAAGAGAAGGTATAAATAGAAGAAAGTGTGAACAGAAATAGAATTTTAAAATACTAATATGGTTTGCACGCCTGATAAAACAGAACTGCCCATCACGTTCAGGACCATGTACTCTGTTGATCAAATGGCATCATCTCAGTCCTTTTCATAAAGGACCCCGATCGCACCACCAATGACAATGGTTTTTATATACCCACATATACTCCATTAAATTATATTAAATTGGTATTTAATACATATGTATATATGATCTAGCAAAATGCCTATACATATACAAGCACCATAAATCAGTAACTTGCTCTACGCTGAAGTTACCCAACAAAACACAAGCTCTGGGAGAGCTGCATCTTCTGCAGAAGACAGAAACCGAAAGAACAAGCCGTTTTCACCGTGATTGTACGTTAGACTGGCAGAAAATTGTAATTCTATTTCATAGACATTCTGCAGCACAACGAGTCAAGCCTGCTCAACTTGCAAAACTTCAGTATTCCTGTAAAAGTCAACAGAGCTGTGGCCTGGGTGCAGTCCCCCTGTGGTGCTGCCCAAGAGGACTCTGCAAGGTCTCCCACCCAACTACTTGCCCAGTTTTGCATCTAAGAAACCAACGCTGGAAGCTGCCAAAACATCAGTGTCACTAATCATAGAAGCCAACAGGTTACAGGTGCTGCCAGGAAGCCAGGACCTTCTCATCAGCCTTGTGCCCGGCTGTCGTCCTATCTGTGCTGCAATCAAACGGCAACAAGAACCCCGCAATTCTGAGACATCAACAGTTTGCATCACTATGAGTTATGGGTGGATGTCATTTTTTTAATCCTCCTTTCCACATATCTGTCATAAAACCCAGCAGTGTCTTTTTCGGCAAACTTTGCATTCGGTGGAGCATCTTGGGCTGACATCTCCCCACAACTCCAGATGGAAGATGTTAGGGCTATTTATTAAGTTTTTCATCTCAGTAAGTCGCACTTTATGCATTCTTAGTGTAAGATTAATAAAGTAATACTGGAAAGCAAGAGTTCTGTTGTCATAGTGATTTAGTATACATGCCGGAGATGCAAGTATAAATGATTAAACCTACCAATCTGAAACACACATCTGAAAGTCACTCCAACTGCCACCGAACACACGATTTCCAGTTCATTCAACATCTAATACTAAAACCACTGACAACAGCATAAAACAGCACTGATATACAAGAAAAATTATTTATTCATGGAATCTGATCTTGCATGCCAAGTGTTGTAATTTAAAATATCATTGAGCTATCTCACACTGGTTCCCTTCACTGTTTCATAGCGATACAAAGAAAAACTTACCCACATAACAGGTAAGTAAAAAGCAATTCCCACATGTAGCGCTTAATTGCCCAATTTTGGCTTCCTACACAATTCACTTCCTAACTCCATTTGCTTTCCTGCTGTGAAAATTCAAATAGGCTAATAGGCTTCTCTATCTCTGCTAACAAGAGAATTTTATTTTTAAAATCTTATTTAAATACAATTACTGTATCAGATTCAATGCTTTTTGCTCAGTTATTCAATGTTTCCTTTGAAAAGCAGAAGTTACACACGAAGTACATTTCAAGTTTTAATAAAAGTTAGGGGCTAAGGCTAAAACAAGAAAATATTTTTTTAAACTGAGACATAATGAAATATTGACTGATACAGGTGAAAAAGAGTGGCTTTGTTTAGCTTCAAAAACTACAATATAGTTCACGGTAAAGCCAAGAAAAGACATCACAGTAAAAACAACTTCTCTAACAAAGATAGCTTCCGTTCCTGTGAATGTTTTGCCAATTCCACTGGCAACACAGTATCAAAAACATAAATATAGGAGGATAGACAAAAAAAGGCAGCTGACCTAATTCCAAAGCTAAAATAACTAAAACACTCGTCAATAAGTATTCGGTTACACAAGAATATCAGCCGCGATTTCCTTTGACGGCAGGTACGAGGGAGCGTAAGACTTACAAATTCACTAAGTTAACGTTAACGCTATTTACAGATATTTGTGTCTTGCTCCTTGCAGGGCCAAAATGAATTTAAGCTGTGTATTTTGGGCAACATCCAAAACACAGTTTCCTAATTCGAGAGAAGAACTCCATCCCAGACAAATAAAACAAGCCGCATCCCGGGGAGTACCGCAGAAGGGATGCGCACGACGGCAGGAGCTGAGGAGGGAGGGTGGAGCAGGACCTCCGAAGGGTGATGAATACTGGAACACAGCTACAATTTGTGATAACATTTAACCCTTTGCCCTCAATTTAGACTCTCTAAGACATTAAATGAATACCAATATGTCAATAAGCCAGGACAAACACAAGCCCAGGCAGAACAACAAAACCCCTGCCCCTAACAGCATCCATCCCTCTTTGTCTTCCAGATTGCAGGAGAAGCCATGGAATCAGAAGTCTTTAATCCACAGGCGAGAGCTGCCGGGGAAGAGTTAAAGCCGGCAGAGCCATCCGCACCTGCGGCAGCGGCTCATCTGCTCTCCCCACGCAGCAGCCCTGCAGGTCACTGCACTTTAAAAAAAAATAATAAATAAAATCTGTCTGCTAGCACCAAGCCAGTATCTGTCACCGCTGCAGCTGTATGACACAGCAGTCGGCATGAATAAAATAATTCCTTGTTAAGGAAGGATTTATAAAATATGCAGGGCATTAACTGAACATACGCGGCTACTAGTTTGAGACTGTAAATTCATTTACCTAGAAACAATTGCTGGGGAGAAGGCAGGCCGCCGAACCAGTCCAGTTTCCCTTCGCTTTGTCAACGGAGACGCAGCCGAATTCGTGCAAATCTAAGATCATGATATTAGAACGAAATTCTCAGATTGATGGGAATTAAGGGGGAAGCATCAGTACACAGAATGGAGCCCAGAACAGGGAAAAGTTCAGTTAAGTGTTGAATTGCCTTAACATCCCCCAGAGTAAAATCGCTAACCCCTCCAACATCCGTTACACTAACCATTTGGCCTAAAAAACTCCCCAAGGAAGGGACAGTGCCAAATCTCTTCTTCCAAGCATGCCTATTAGAAGCTACTTAAACATCTATCACGCCACTGCCCAACTGCTGCAGTGAGATGTCCAGGTCTTCTCAAACCCCTCTTTCATCCTGCCATAAGTAAGTTTTTGTTGTGTTTATAAAGCATCCCCTGTTCGATCTGCGATGCTGTGGCGGGCCAGATCTTTGCATCTTCTGCATGGGTGGATGGGAAAGGAAGGAGCACCAGCAGTTGGCCACTGGACTGCGGGGATGGGGCAAAAGTTGCCTTTGTTTGATCCAAGCATCAGCTGAGAAGAGTCCAACTGGAAAGAAATCACTCTCTTCCGACCTCCCTTGGACACCTGGGCTACGAAAACAGCCCTTCTCAGCAGGGCTGAGGAACACGTGGCTCCTGCTCACAGGCACCAGTCCTGCAGATCCCTTGTACCACTGCTTAATTAGCAGTGGCAATTTGCTCCTATCCTGTGTTGGGGTTTTTTGGGGTGTTGTTTGGGTTTGGGTCATCCTCCTCCCCCGCCTTTTTTTTTAAAGGGGACTCGCCCTGACATTCAAGGGCTACATTTTATTTTCAGCTCAAACTAAAGGCTGCTGAAATCCATCATGGTCTCGCCTCCCTGCATGAGGAGTCAGCTCTTATCTCTCAGTGGGGGGAAGCGAAAATGGGCTCGGTTGCCTAGAAACCTGAATGAGCATCTTTTAAGTGAAAAGCAACTTCTGGACTGTTAATTCAGGAGCAGAGAGTCCAGACGAGAGGATGGTGCCAGTCACTTTGCCTTCAGCATCTACAGGGTGACCCTTCCCTGGGGAGAACGAAAGATAAACGAACACTGCTCTAGGACTGACTAGAGTCAATTTTTTCCCCCTTTTTTTTTTTTAAACCAAGTAGTTGCAGATGCTCCAAGCAAGGCATCAGCATCTCTGGGACAAGACGACTCCCTCATACCGGGTCACAAGGGTTTGCGCAGCCCACACCCATGATGGCTTTTTCATTCATTTAATTCATGTGCAGCACCTCAGGTGCCTATTTGCTGGAAGGGAATCCAAGAATGAGCCAAGGGACGCATCATTTATGTGAAAGCGGATAATACAGTAGTAACACATTACATACAGTATTATTTATCTCACAAAAAGCACGGGTTGCTCTGCCCTCAGTAAGAATGAATTATATTGTACTTTACGCGGAGACGCAGTCTACTTTTTTATACAAGAAGAAATATATATTCTTCTCTCGTCTAAATTACAGCGTTTACCATGTATGTACTGAGTATGTTTTCGTTTAATTTACAAAGAAACTCATGATTAACAGCATTTTAGGAAGTCTTCTATGAAATTTAGTATTAGATCTCAAATCTGTTCCCATGCAAAATGCTTTCACTAGCGAAAGCAAAATCTTCAAGATATTTCTATGAAGTTAATCTTACATATATATCTTACATATATATATATGTAGATATATAATATCTTACATATTGGTCATGCTGACAGCTATGCCATAAAAGAAAAAAAAAATGTAAAAAAGAATGGTTTGAACATTAGCTGAACTTTGAGACTATAAATATTGAAGGGTCAAAACAAGTAACAACCCAGTGAAGTACCAAGGCAAAGACCTGATGCCGACGAAAAGCGTTTGAGCCAAGACCCTAACTCCTCAAGCAGCCATTGCTAAAATCGGCAGGGTCGGGCAGTCACCAGTGTAAGTACCAGCTCTTACTGTGCTCCTCCACCACCTTTGAGTCAGTACGTTGCCACAAGAATCACAGTTCACCCGGGAAGCAGAAAGGGAGCTACAAGAAGGGGAGTAAAGGGCTGTTGCAGGTATGGCCCCATCCAGCTCTTTGCTGTGAAGGGGGTGTCCCCAGCAAGCCTTGCCTGAAGGCTGTGCCCACAACAGGGAGCACCCTGAGGTGCGACACACTGCTGCCTGCTATTGCCTTCAGGTCTTAGTCAAGCTATTTAGACTGTACCTTCAATGCCGGAAAGCACACAACACACAGAACCGATTCGATTTTGCTATTTTGCGTTAAAACCCAAGAGCATACAAGATTCTGTGAAGACACATGATACTTCTACGTTGGCCAACGATAACATTACAAGGAACTATAACTAGCTACAATACAAATCCAAACCTTTTGTGCTTTGTCTCCACTAGGATTTGATATTAAAGTAAGTACGTTTAAGCCTAGAATCACTATAGACCTACAGATCAGATATTAGGAAGAATTACTTTACTGAAAGAGTGGTCAGGCACTGGGACAGCCTGCCCAGGGAGGGGGCTGAGTCACCATCCCTAGAGGTGTTTAAGAAACATCTAGAATTGGCACTTCAGGGCATGCTCTGAAGGGCAAAGATTGTAGGTTGTTGAGGTTTTTGGGGGGGGGGTTTTGTGGGTTTTTGTTGTTGTTTTTTGGTTTGGGTTTTTTTTTTAATCTATGTATGTGTGTATGGTTGGACTCGATGATCTCAAAGGTCCTTTCCAACCATGAAGATTCTATGATTTGGACTTATTTTGGGGAAAGGCAAATAATTTGGCCCCGAGTCTGCACAGATCTCGGTGTCCCTCTAAAAAGAACAAAAACAACCAAAAAAACCCCAACAAACCAACCCACAAGTATTTCTTTCCCTGTCTTGCAGAAACACTAAGAACAAAGGATTCTACAGCGTTCAGATGTTACAGTAAGTGAACAAACACAGCTGAGGTGAAAAGGAAGAATTCATCAGCACAACAAGAACTTCGGTCCTGCTTGCTCTTTTTGTCTGCTCTTTTTTCTTTATTTTCTAATCCCTCTTCCTCAAGTTACTTTATTCTAATGCTTTTCTTGGTACAACAGGCTCAATAACATGCATATAACTAAAGAAACCCACCTGCTTTCCCTCCCTTCCCCGGCCTCAAGCATTGGAAACAAGATCTACCATCACATGCCACCAAACCACTGACCTCTGTGTTCTAGAACTGATGAAAGCTTTGATCACGTCAAACTCCGTCTATAGCAATTGTTGCTCCTAGGCCAAATATTTTATCTACCCCGCACACGAGTAACCACTAGGTGAGGGGAACACCCTGATATTAAACTCTGCTCTGAAAAAGCAGTCAAAATACAATAAAGCTTATAAGCATGGGCCCTCTTCTGACACTCATTTTGCATTCAGCTATCCCTGTCTTAATTGAGAATCATAGAGTGGTTAGGGTTGGAAGGGACCTTAAAGATCATCTAAGTCCCAACCCCCTGCCAGGGGCAGGGACACCTCCCACTAGACCAGGTTGCTCAAAGCCCCATCCAGCCTGGTCTCAAACACTTCCAAGGCAGGAGCATCCACAATTTCAACTTATACCTGATTTAAAATTATCTGCTTGACATGCCAGGTCATACAGGGAAGGGAACAATGTCTTCCCCAGGTCCTCACTCTACCTCCATGGACAAAATAAAACCCACTGCTCATCACCCAGCCTACCGCCCCGAACACCTTCGACACCCCACTGCGATACAAAGAACAATTAATTTATACTTTCTCCTCTCCCCTTCCCTCAAACTTTAGAGGGCCATGAGCAAGAGCTACTTAAAAAGAGCAGCGCATCCTGGGCTCGCTCTCGGGCTTCAGTCCCAGCTGCACACAGCCGATTTCCACCCCGCTCCCTGGAGAGCACATTATCAGCGCCTTGCCAGCCGAGAAGGTGAAAACAAGGGAAGAGGAACTGGGAAGGGAAGGAGGGAGAAATCAAATGAAAAATAATGCAGCAGCTGGTCAGTGAGACTCGATTTTCAAATCTAATCTCGGTTTGTGCAGTCAATGGGGGAGAAATGCCACAATTTGCATGACAACGGCCAAGCGAACTGAATAGTGGCAAATCAATTCTGCAAGAGAAGATAAAGCAGAATGTACCTAATATATTAGCAGCAAGGTAGAATTCAATTCCCATAATGTCTGATGATATTGATTAAAACTGACACTTTTTTTATTATTATTATTCCTCTTCCACTTAGGACATGGAAAGAACTGAGCCATATAAAGATGCAGTTGTCTTACACAAATGGAAACATACTTCGCCGTGGAAGAAAATAATGTAAAGTGCACATCCATTAGGAGTAACAACCCCAGAAAATATTAGGGGTGGCCTTTTTAGCACGTTACAAAGAAGTGCGCTCACTTGGGCTCCGGCAGGGATTCAGCACACCTAATTTATATCCAGCAGGAGAGAAGTAAATAGTATAGCTGAAAGGAAGTATTAGGTTTTATTTATGGCTTAGCTTAAAATAATCAGCAAACATGATATTGCTGACTTCCTTCCCACTTATTTTGAGATTTGACTGTCAATGTTGACTTGCTGTTGAATTTAATAACCCTCACAATCACTACCAGGTTGAATATGAAAATTCTCTGAGACCGTGCATGTGTCTATAATTAAAAACAATTCTTTTTAACTCAAACAAAATCCTCCTCCTCTTCCTTGGTCACCAGTGTCATTATCTCATTTAATAACCTCATTGTTAAAGACGACATTACAGCAGAGTGAGAACCGCTGGTCTAACAAGGGAAGGGCAACCAGCACATGAAAAAGGAAAGTATCTACCAGCGGCGTTGCTGCCTGTGTCTAAGCAAAAGGTAATTGTAAAGAAAAAAAATCCCACAAAGTTAGGATGCTGAAAAGTCCACGCTACTTTTAACAAAGGAATTTGCTACAATAAATAATCCTTTTCAAGGAAAGCAAAAAAAAATTAAATAGGTTTTTTGTGTTTTTTAACTACAGTGCATATCGTCATAGATATTAGAGACAAAGACTACGGAAAAACTCTGCCAATATTGCTTGTATCACTGGATCTATTCTGCCCAGCACTAGAAAAGGATAGTAAACACATCTGAATCTTCTCAGTGACAAATCTTTTGACTTTGTTACCAGCTGAAAGAGAACCCCCCCGGTTCCACTTTCAGCACTGTAGATTCCCCTGTGATACAGAGAAGGGCCAGAAGCTTCACCCAGTGCCCGCTTGAATGCCAAACACTTCCACTGCGCTGCACCCCCGTGGTGTCCTTGGACTCAAGAAGACGGCGATCTGCCACAAAAGCCTGCAGAGAAAGGCAGAGCGTGGATGCTCCTGGTTTTGAGGCTGCCAAAGGGGCGCTGGAAGGAATCCGGAGAAGACAGGGGGCTCTCGGCTGTGCTTGCAGAGGAGCAGGGTCCCCCTCTCACGGTCAACAGGGGAACGGGCAGGTACCACCCTGCCCTCACACATCCTCCAAGATCTGCCCTGGAAAGCGCTTCTGTTTGCTACCTGCTGCGCGTGTGTTACAGATCCCAGACAGACGCGTCCACACCTGACCTATAACATTTCCTTCAACAGGCAGCAGCCTTACATTAATACATATTAGTTTTTGTAACCAACTGGAGTAGAGACACAAGTGACATTTGCTCCCTGAACCAAAATTATACATTTATATACATCCTATCACGTTTTGCCATCTCATTTCTTTACAGCAGTTCAGCTGTCACAATCTCTCTCACTCCGGTGTGAAAAGAAACAAGTCTTCTGGGTTTAGCAACGAGAAGGCAAAAAAACCTCCCAAGAAGAAGGCAGTGTCAGTAGCAGGGCACTGAGCCCAGTTTATGGATCAAAAAGTCCAGGCACAAGATGGTTTTGAACAAAAAGGATTGTGCTTTACCAGTTTGCTTTTGATAGTTCCTCCAGGGAAATAAACCTTCATTAAATGATCCCTCAGAAAACTGGGTGGTAACACAAAAATATTATCTTTTTTTTGTTTGTTTTAAATAGAGAAAAGTTTTCTAAATACAAGGCCTAAGACTTGGGTAACGTGCTCGATGTAACTATGTGGCCCTGCGTTTAAACTGATTCCAGCTTGGAATTCACGTTTCATCAATTCAGATCTTTCCGCTCTTCTGATCTTGATTATTCACTTTTTTAAATAAAAGAGCTCAGCAGCTCCCAGCACCCAGCGGTACAGGACAGGAGAGCAGCATCCCGCTGTGGCAGCAACATCCCAACTAACCTCCAAGTCTGTAAGAGGAAACACTAAATACTACTCACTTTATTTGCACCTACAATGGCTAGAATAAATAAAAGAAAAACAACCTTTCTAATTGCATTAAAATATGGTGATTAGTAAAGCGGTCTAAATAAGAGGAATTTAGTATTGGGATGACTTTTTTGTTCACAGAAGCTGGGTGAATAATGCGGGATGAATAATTTATAGGATACATTTTTAACTTACCAAGAATGGATTTTAGTTTATCCACAGTTTGTAGATAACACCACCACAGATCCTATCTGAACTATTAGTGTTTCCTACATTAAAAGTATTGATTATTAAAAGAAAATTCAACCAAATTTGTTAACTCAGTTGGAACATTGCATGTTTCCCCCCACCCCGCCCCAACTTGGATAACTTCAACTTTTAGAGTGCATAATCATTTTTTATTTTAAGAAAATATAATAGTGTGCTGCCACCAAAAAAAAAAAAAAAAGAGTTTTGCCTTTCCTCCAAGCCACCTACACCACTCCCATTTCCTCTGTAGTCAGCATACGCGCCCGAATCCGATCAGCTTCCTCATCCAACTAATGAGGAAACTGGAAATTAACTGATGAAAAATGGCTATATAATGGATCCGACTTACCTTAAAGTTACTAAAGATGAACGAGAAAAAGGTAAAAATATTTGATCAGGTTTGCAGAAGGGGCAGGGCTGTTTCGGCAGGTGCCGAGCCATGGTTTTGGTAAGTCACGCCGATGAGTAAACTGCTCTGTGAGGCATCAGCACAGCTTTACTTCCTCCAACAGTCCTGCGGGTTTTTTATTCTGCATCTAAGCACGGTATGAACACAGTGTAATGTAACCTCATGCAATATGCATCACCTCATACAGTATAGAGTCAAACGTTGATGAAATTCGTTCAAACCCACTCCTGAAAAATATTCTTGCCCTCACCATCCTTCATTCTTGCCTAGGGCATAAGCATGTGATTGATTATAATAGGATGGTTTCTGGATGTGTAATTAAGAATGCATATAGCAAAATTTCAAATAAAGGGAAAAAATCTCATAAAGATCTAATTAAAAAAAATCTGAATTATTACAATGTTTGTTCAAATATATGCCCGCTTCTGTCCATGACATTTAAACTGACGATTCTGAATAGAGTGGCTATTAAGATACATCCCAGATAATTCCCCCGCACCCTACCTCCTGTCAATTAACAAGAGTTAAAATTATTCTAAGCTAAACGAGTGGAGGCACTGCAACACAAACTTCATGCTTTGCAGGATCCTTATTCGTCGTGGCTCCTGTGCTATTCCTAGTCTGTTTGCTGGAAACTGTTTTCTTTGAAGAAGTCAACTTTGACTTCAAACCCATTTATGAAATTAGTACCACAGAAACGTTTAGGAACTCAGCTAAATGAGAGTTAAATTCCTATGCCACAGCCAACCCAGACACTAACAGCAAGAGCCGTAAGAGACTGGGAAGTTTCTTTCCTGCATGCGTGGAGTTTAAAATACATGCATACAGCATATGAACACGCATGCCTCAACCTCCTCTGTAGTATTTTCAAACAGAATGGTACAGATTAACATGAAGGTACAGCTCCAAGTGACATTATAGCTCCTTTTAAAAAGTGTTTGTGAAAATTTACAGCTGAAGATTATTAACTCATTTCAACCAGTTCGGCTCT
This sequence comes from Chroicocephalus ridibundus, assembly GCF_963924245.1. Classification (NCBI taxonomy): domain Eukaryota; kingdom Metazoa; phylum Chordata; class Aves; order Charadriiformes; family Laridae; genus Chroicocephalus; species Chroicocephalus ridibundus. Next base: position 4,824,643 of record NC_086287.1, on the reverse strand, counting down.
TGGGTCTATACATTTAAGAACAGTGGTAATTAATACATTGCCCCAGACAGTTGAATTTTCAGTGGATTAAAAATAGTACAGTTAAATCTGTATCTGACAAAGAAGAGGGAAGAAAGAGTCAATTCTTTTCTAGTTAATAGAGTTAAATTGGCGTAAGTGAAAGTAAAATGAGGCCCATTCTCTTGTGTTTGTGCAGGCACAACAAAGCCTGCGTCACCCCAACACTAACAGAAACTAGTCAAGTGCTCTGCTCCTGGGAAAATTAGAAGTTTTCAGGAAAGCCAGCGGAATCTCTCCTGCAAACCAGCCTCCAAAGAGGAAGAAGGCGAGAGACATTAAATGAATGGGAAACAAGAGAAGAAAGCCAGCACCGAACAATCTCAGATTGCTATTACTCTTTTCATACCTTTCCTTTGTAAAATGAAAACATCTTCTGCAGACAGGTATGGAGAGGGTGGGAGCAAAACCTTACTGACTCCTGTTCTGCTCACACCACGGTCCCCTGCGGGACAGGAGGCTGAGACAGCCGAGGCCCCGCTTGCACAGAGGACACAAGACCCTATTCCTATTCCCTACGGAGCGTGTTAAGGAGAACATCACCTTGTTTAACGGCTCCATGGTGCTCTAAGTAGTGCAATCAATGCACAGGATGGCGAAGGCTGGACTTTAGAGAATATGAAGTTACATGGCTGCTTCTGCCACCTGCCTAGGTGATTTCACCAACTTATTAAACACCATAGATAAAAACACACTCCCGATTCCTGCCCTTTTAGGCCAGTGGAAACTCAATGCATTCTGAAGGAATAATTCCATCTGGCTGAAAACACCCATTTACATTGCTTAGTAACACCAGAGCGGCTGACAAAGGGAGCTCTTTGCTCCCTGGGATGGATTAGGGGAGGTTTTACTGGCAGCTGCACAGTGAGCAGTAGGTACGGGGCTGTCTGCAGAGAGGGAAATACTGAGAAACGATGTGACAAATCAGAGCAATAGACAGGAAGGAAAAAAAAAAATATATATATCCTTCAGCATCAGTCAGGGACTTAGCTAGAAATACTCCTGCCAGATTAGTTTCTGCAACTGCCTGAGCCACCAGCTTCCAGAACGACTGGTGCGCTGAATACATTTACAACGAATAATAATCAACTTCTCAGCTTCTTATTACTTTTTTTTATTCTTTAATCCACTGTCAGAATTCATGAAACACGTGGGGTTTGTTTTTTTTTTTTCCTGTTAACATGGCTTAGAAGTGAGGATCACATGCAAACATGAAATAATGCACACATAAGAAGTGATCCTGACGGTAGGTTTGAGTAAGTGAAATATTAGTAAGTGACACTACTGACAACTGCAAAAGTAGTCTATTATATTTGTGTGCTGCTGCTTTTCCACTGGCAACTCTAATGAAAATTGCTTTTTTTGTTTTAAACCACACAATGCAAGAAACTATACTTCCAAAGCCTTCCCTCCCCTCAATTCAGACCCATTGTATTAGCTTCCCCTTTAAATTATAAATGTCTATGGCTCTGGCTGAGCTTATTTTATTGAGCAACAAAACAGGCGGACAAGTAAAAATGAAAAGTTAAAAGAATCAAAGCTTTTAAACAGTCAAAGAGCGGTCCCAATGAATCTGCAGTTTTCTGGTGCATCATTCTGCATCAGATGAGTAATCCATCGTTTGGGACCGTTTCCAAGAACGGACCATCTGCTCCCAGCATGACCGTGCTCGTGGAAGCTGCATAGAATCTTTCACCTTCTCTTCGACAGCTCTCGAGAAAAATAATAATAAGGTTGCTAAAAAGAACAAAGACAATAAATTGTAAGCTGCTTTGCCTGAAATACTATCTCTTCACAGGTTCAGTACTTCTAACTCGCATTAGTGGCCTTCTGCCACACATAAGAGGCATTTGACGTGGAAGAAACGAATGATACTGACGGGAGAAAAATGGATTTTTAGCCATGAGATCACAACACTAAAACAATAAAAGCACAGATAAGTGATTGAGGGAATTTGCATATGTACAGTTTCTGGATTCTTCCTGATTTCACGCACGTGCTCTATCCCAAGTGCCTCGAAGAGCAGCAAGGCAACCATGGCATGAAAAACCTCCCCATCTATCCCCTGCCCTGCATGAAAGGAAGGGTACGGGACAAAAGCCCTGACCTTCGTGCTCCAGCAAGGCAACTCCACTGACAGAGCCAGATCTGAACGGAAAAAGAAACAAGCCAACCACCTTTTATGAAACTCTCCTGTAAAGTCAAATTAAGGCAGCTGGTTAACGGGATAGGAAATCAAGTTCTCATATCAACAAACAGGTGGGTGCTGCCAGAAGAGGTGGTCCTGTTCCCATAACCCTGGCCACAGCTTCACATCCTCCCCTGGGCCAGCACAGGCATTCACCTGACCTTCACAGGTGCCAAGCTTAAAAACCTGAAACCTTGTGCTGGTTTAGTTTCTTACTCAGGAGCAAAGGACCTGACGAGGAGTCTCTAGCCAGGGGTAAAGATCAATACCACTGTTTTCGGCAACAGCCTGCCACTAGGTTGGTTCAGCTGTACTTCAAAATTTCAGCTCGGGGTTGATTCTTAAGCAGATGAAAACACTCTAAGATCCCAGATGGATTTTAACAGCACATGGGTTCTAGCTGCAGCACAAGGATGACCACAGGATCATGCAGTTGAAGAGGAGAAGGCTCAACTGCCCTCTTTGGTATTAAGAGTCATCATAGATCCAGTACCTTGCTGGCAAAGGGTGAGATCCCACTGCCTCCCCACTTCCCAGCTGCACACTCTGACTCCACCTCTCATGTGAGGACCAGTGCTATTCCAAACCTCAACTGAGCCACTGCCCCAGCAAAAGAGTTCTCCATGGGTCTTCATCCTTCAGACTTGAAAGCCAGAAAGTCAAGCTGGCTTGATAACAAAGGCAGGCAGGTAAGAATGGGCAGCTTTACTACGTCCTCAGTATCCATGTGGTATTGCTACTGCTTCATCTAAAGACCTACTGGGTTTGGGACCTCCTGAATAAGCTGATCTCTTGTCACCAGAGCCACAAACTGAACAACGCCCACAAAGGCCAGTGGAGAGGGACTAGAAGAAAAGGTGTAACTAAGCTATTATGGAGGTATTGCGGGTTGGGTTTTTTTTGTTTTTGTTTTTTTTTTTTTTGTTTGGGTTGTTTTTTTTTTTTTAAAGGGCTAACTGTTTTCTAAAGCTGGTAGAAATAGCTTTAGGTGTCAATGTTCAAAAGTGCAAGACAGAACACTCCACGTACAGGAAGCACATCTCTAAAGTATGCACTTAGAAAGCCAAAGACAATGGTCATACTTTGCTCACATTTTGGAAGTTCAAAGTTGAACATAAGATCGCTGGAACGTAACACAGCAAGAAGAAAGCATGCAAGAAGGAGATCAGTTGCCTTTTTTTTTTCCTGTAAAGTCAAAAAAAAGCACACACAAGGTGTCCCTAATTATTTGGCCTACAACTGCAAAGACTGAGACTGAAAGGTGCAATTGCACCATCACACTTCTCTTGATCAAAGTAGCAGCTCTCATACTTCAGGGCTGGAGGACCCAAGAGAGATGACACAGCCAGCCAGGGCTTCATCCAGCCCCTAGTCTGCTCCGGGCTGTTGCCACAAGACTTCTGCTGCGCCACTCCAGGCAAAAGAACTGGAGATGGTTTCTTCCACAGCTGAAGTGGAAGTGTGCACTCTCGCCTTCCAGAGTACACTACAACGAAGACAAAATGTCATTCCCAGCACAGCCTCATATCCTCCCTGAGACTGTAGGGATAAGAGATGCCCCGTCTGCCAAAGGGCAAAAGGGGGTGCAGGAGAGGACATCACAGGGAGGAGCGAGGAGACAGGACTACGTGCATCGGAGAAGGAGCTGTGACTTTAGGCGTCTGGGGCGTAAGGATGAGAATACAAGGGCAGTGGAGGAGTAAGGGTAAGACGTGCTCGAGGACAGACACCCCACTAGTGCAGAAATGGAGCGGAAGAGAAGGGAGAAAGCACAGAATTATCCATGTATGAAACCAGGTGCTGAAGCAGCACGAATATGTGCACAGGTGGGACTTAGAGCTTGAGTTAGAGAAGTGGTGGAGGAAAAACACAGCCATGAGTTTTAGAGAGTTAAGCTGAATCTTACAGAACATTTCTCCTCTGGCTCTTGTGCCACAAACAGGGAAGAGGAGCTGGTCCTCTTCGTGTCTACAAGGGGCTTCAGTCTGGGCAGCACTTCTCCTCCTGACCAGCCACGGCACTGCCACTCAGTCTCCAGCCACAAGTATCCTCAAAGCCTCATCCCTTCCTACCAGTCCTTATTCCAAATCACCTTCTTCACCTATTGTGCATCTCTTAAGCATAGCTCCAGTACTACTCTTTTGCAAAATCCAAACATTTTAGGTGTTTAAAGGAATAAGTTGACAAGAGAAAGGAAAAAGTCAGCACAGACCTTTGGAAACAGACCTTTGGAAGCAGGCCTGTCCCTCTCACCACCCTGCTTTACCCTCTTTCACAGACATTTCCAATAGACAGATTTTGAGCTGCCAGATGAATTGCTCAGCTGGCAGGAGGAGCAGGCCACCAGATTCCCCCAGGTCCCAGCTGCTCCTCCCCTATTGCTATCAGGGCTCTCATTAGAGGCAACATATCCTTCCCTGATTAAAACATTTCCTACCCAAGTCTTGCACCAGCCTCAGTCTGCCAACTTCAAATGACTTGTTCTTGATTTATACCAAAGTAAATGAGAGCAGGAGGCAGTTAATAACTGAAGAAAAAAAGCAAAACAATGACGGGGGGGGGGGAATATCAGAAATACTCAGTCCTTGAGCTGCAGGACTATCTTTCAGACCAACGAGCATTGGCCTTAAAAGACAATAAATTATCTTAGGAATCCAAAACAACTATTTTCCATAAGGAAAAAATGTTTTAGTGTTTTAGAAACGAACATGCTCCATTCTTGGGTTAATATTGAGCTAACAGGACTAGCTATCACAGAATTAGTTATAATTCATGTACACAGGTGCACCATTTCCAAAGCAAAGCAGAAGGCAAAGAGAAGGATGCAATGAATACACAGAAACTGTTTACAGTTAAGAGCAACCACGTTAACCTGCCCCTCCTTTTGTTAAAATATTCCAATACAATAGTAACACTCATTCTTCCCGCTCTTCTACGTTGCTGAGTCTTGATTGATGATTCTTGTAAATATTTGTTTAGCAATTAACCATCTGTCTCTACCTTTTGGACTTTACTGAAAGCATCTTGATCGCAAAACAAAACAATTCAATACAGAACACTGCAACTGCCTCCAAATAGAGGAGGAAAAACCCCAAATGACCCTAATTTGGATCACGGCAGCTCCAAGGTCTATGCCACTCACACGCGGCAGCGAGCAACTACCTCCTCCCAAGCAAGGTCTCAAAATAGACACTGCAAGTACCGACAGAGATGGTTCAAATAGGGCGCTATGGCTTATTGAACAGCAGTGTTACAGGACATTAGTTAGAAGTGCTACGGAGTTGGTGGTGGGTTTGTTTTTTGAAGGGCCACAGCTAACTATTTCCCCCTCACTCTTTTTCCCTTAACAGATAAACCATCTGGAAGTAATAATAAATTGTATTTGACCCGTGTAATATCTAGTTGTTGGGTAATGATTTCCCTATAGATATTAAGGGAAGCTTATGGCCTTGAAGCCACGCTTGTACTGAAAGAAACACTGAGAAGAAAAAAAAAAAAAACAACAACCACCAAAACAACCACCATTCCTTGCTGTTCTTTTGTTCATTTTTTTAAAGAAAAGGAAAACATATTTTGTATCCATCTTTAATCAAGTGCTACAGAGCAACAGCGTCTACAGCATCTAAGGATATCCTTACCCTAGGTAATGCCTCCTAATCTAAACCACACCAAAACCAGAAATCTCACCCTAAATGACACCCTACGGCATGGAATAAAAGAGAAAGAAGCAGAATGAGAACTCAAGTTTACGTAATGTTTCGCGTTGGACCAAACTTGACACCAGAGTCCAAAAGTCCTTCCACAACCGAAATGCCACGTTCTTATGTAGCCAGTCACATAACCAGCACCAAAGAAAACTAGGCTTATCTGCTCAAACTGTTCCACTCCCTTGCACGCGATACCTTTCCTACACTCCATCCCCTTGCAGCTGAACTACAGCATACGGTATACGGAGATATTGATACTCCGCTCCCGATGACACCACTGCTCCAGCCCTTGTAGCTGCCCTCAACTGGGAAATCGGCTTTTGCCGGCCACGGTACCGCTGCTCTCTTGGCAGCGTTTTCCAAGGCTGTGGAACAAACGTGCTCCTGTCCCATGTGTTCCCAAGCAAGGATGCCAATCTTTGGCTACCAGCCTTTGGCATCAGGCCAGAGGGATGCTTTCTGCTGTTCCCCCGCTTTACGGGCTTGAATAGCAAGAACTGTAAAAACACAATACTGTTATCTACTGAAGAAAGAAACATCAGTCTGCCACACAGCAGTGAAACAACCTCAGATTAGATATCAGAGATTTTAAAAAAAGGAACATGAGTGGGGGAAAAAATTAATCTAACAGGAAATCCAAATATATATTAGAGAAATAAACGTAATTTACTATCCAATACACACACTTGAGGTAAATCATAGAATCATAGGGTTGGAAGGGACCTCTGGAGATCATCCCGTGCAGCCCCCTGCCAGAGCAGGGTCACCCAGAGCAGGTGGCACAGGAATGTGTCCAGGTGGGTTCTGAATGTCTCCAGAGACGGAGACTCCCCCACCTCTCTGGGCAGCCTGTGCCAGGGCTCTGCCACCCTCAGGGTAAAGAAGTTCCTCCTCATGTTGAGGTGGAACTTCCTATGCTCAAGCCTGTGCCTGTTACCCCTTGTCCTGTCCCTGGGCACCACTGAAGAGAGCCTGGCCCCATCCTCCTGACACCCACACATTGCTGCACTATCTTGAAGAATACAAATATTACTTACACTTCACATTTGTGGAACAGCATGAGGAGCTTGCAGTTTTAGCATCTCTCTTTGGAGCTGGGGAATTACTATCCAAAACCTCTGAGAGAAGCTGCAATATCTGTCTTCTCAGTGGTTGTTAAGGTGGTCCCCATAAGCAGGTGGCGTTTTCTGAGCAGAAATGTCTCCCCCTTCTTCCCAGTATCCCATATTTACGCCCACTCTCCAAGCTTAAATCATTCCCCCATACCTACCTCATCCATCAGATGAACAGCTACTGTTTGTTACTTGACTTTAAGGAATATTAACTTCCGGCAAAGCAGATAATTCAAGTTGGATTAATTATGCTTCCCAGGGCAGCCAGGCACAGACACAAAGGGAAGAGTAACCTTTTTTGGACAAGCAACAGAGCAGCAGTCACGCAGCCTGCAACACCCCGATACTATCCTGTGCGCAAATAACAACAGTCTGTGCCTGTCTGGCACATTTACCAAGAGAAATCTGGCATATGTTTTACTGTGAATAATTAGGACAAACAGAGAGAACTCTGTTATTTCAAGGTAGCTTTTATTAGGGCTCCATTCCTCCAGACTTTTAAAACCAGAGTAAGATGCCAAGATAGAAGACTATCAAAACTTAATTCAGCAAGGGGCTGAAGCAGATGATCAGGGAGAGATTGGAATAAAGGAAGAAATACTAAACAAAGCAGATACCAAACTGCACTTTGGAAATATGTTCATCTGTGAAAGTATGGCTATTTCACAGTTTCTTCCTAAAGTGATTTAGATATGAAAGCTTTATAATATAACCCGAACCCAGTCTAGGTATTACATGTGTAAATGTTGATAAAGACCTGATTTTTGAAACATATATTGGTTTTCCTTTTTAGCCAAGGATTCCTAGTTGTAGAAGAAATGTGTCAATGGAAGGGAAGAAAATCCACACAAAAAAGTCTAGGGAATATGCCTGATTTCCTATTTGATTACTAGAGCATTGAGTCTCCTAACTTTAAGTGCAAGCCCTACCATATTTAGAGGTTTCACAAGATTTTTTTTTTTTATTATTCTCCCCCCCCTTTCCTTCTTCAAATCCTGAGAACACAGCAGATTTCACCCAGAGGCAGAGCTAGGAGCCAGGCTTCCAGGACTCCTGGCACCAGCTCAGACCCTGAAGGCACACGCAGGGCTCCTGTGATTCATGATTCACGAGGCAAACAGAAAGGCCTCTGGATGCCTCGGTGTTGTTTTTTTTTCAAAAAGTAACATTACAGTACCGTGTGGTAGCCTCGAATATAGTGGGATCTATCACATGCTATGAACAGTCGTTTTCAAAAACCTGGCATCAGCAATAACCTTCTTTGGCACAAAGTCCACCAAGGGTGCAATAGCCACAGGGAGCTATAGAAGCCCTCAGCTGCTCATTCCTGCTCCCGCGTGGCCTCCTCCCATCCTTTGAACACCAATGTTCACGTGGACAGGCTGAGGACAAAGAGCAGTTCTCCATATGTCCCCAGAGCGTGGCTTGTGCACAGGGGAGATGGCAGCCAGCCCAGCATCAGCCACGAAAAGTCCAGCAGCAGGAGAGAGCAGAAGTACCTCCACCAGCACCAGGCACAACAGCAGCACACATTTTACCGTGTCTTGGGGACTTCTACTTGGAAATTCAGGGATTGGTTTTCAAGAACCTTCATTTATACAAACTTACATTGAAAAATACTTCCATGCATAGGCTGGGAAACAAAAAAAAAAAAAAAAAAAAAAAAAAAAAGCCTGTTTGTCTAAGTGGGCTTGCACATGCTGTTCTTCTACAGGGATTCAAAACCAACGTAGGGCCAGAAACATCAAAGCCTAACCAGGACCAACCACCATAAGCACAACCAGGTAGGAAGGAAGTGATTTCTGGTAAAAGATTAAACTGGCTTAACAGAGAAAAGTGGTGATAGGAGAGACATAATTTGGAAAAGAAATACATGAGGCTTACGTATATTATTTTTCTACACCAAAAGTTTACAGTTCCAGGCAGTTCTACAGTGAGATCTTGCAGCACCAGTCACTACCACAGCTCATTCCAGCTGAGCTTGGAAAGGGTTTAATCATCCCATTCCGGACACCTATGATGGAAGTGATGAGTTACATGAGTCAGGATTGGTGTCTCATCAACATAATTAATCTAATTTGATGATTAACCTGAGGAGGGTGCTCCTTTAGGCACAGGTAAAATAGCGCATGAGTCATTACTTGGCAGTGACAGTGATTAGTTTGAAAATGCAAGTTGTGGTTTGTTGGAAGGTTTGGACTCAGTCTAGAAAGGAAACACACAAGTTATTAGGTGCTAGGACAGAAGCTCTAGGCAGCCTTTCTCTGACCACCAGATATCAAGACACCACTGTCACTAAAACCATCTGTTAATTTGTCAAGCACAAGAAAGCGTCCTGGGACACAACACCCAAGTTACAACCGTACACCAAACGCTGCTCTGACGAAGGTCAGTTCGGTTGCAGGTACTAACAGCAAGGGCTCTTTGCAGACAGCTTTATGCATCGTGCCACACTTTGAGCCCCGATTTCAAGTGGCTGCTCACCAAGTAAGCCAATTGCCGTAGCACTGGAAACACACGTTATCTCGGGAAAGGCTCCTAGTGCTTCCTGGGAAGGCGTCACTCCGCACAATCGATGCGGCAGCCTGCCTGTACACTTCACAGCCATGAAAATAATTGCTGCAGATGTGATTTATCCCCTTTGACCTGATACAAATCCAACAGAGCTCAGCTGCGGAACCCACCTAGCTCTGGATAAAAGTATTTACCACTATCACTGGCTAATGTCTTACTGCCGAGAGAAAAGCCATCTTCTGTTTTATATTCAGAGAGCTAACACACAGCACATTTCATTTTTATTTCTTAGCTTCCAGTAGGGCGGATGCAAATGTTGACGCTTTTCAATAATCCACCATCATACAGCATGCAGCTGAGGAGAGAACCGTCCACCTTTTATTCAGATCAAATCCAATTACCACTCCTGTTATGAACGCAATCACCGCTTACATTTGTATCGACTATTATCCAGGAATGCGCTTACCAAATTTTTTTAAGACTTCTCTGCTGAGGTGCAGAATCGCTACTGCTGGAAGCGGTATTGAAGAAATACCTTCAATATCAATACAAATAGATTTGTACTACAAAATCTACTGCAGTTGGCCATTACTAGAGGCCATGACAGTTGCAGAGACCCCCAGGAGATACACCCCGTATCTTGTTGGATGTTGCACATGAAGATGCCAAGAGCTGTTTCAGATTTCCTGCATAACTCCAAACGAGAAGCTCACACATCGTCAACACAAACCAGAAGCGAATTCTTATCCCTTAATTCCATTTTTCCCCCACCATCTGTAAAACTCCTACCAACAGTTAAATTAAATGCTTCGTGTAATAGTTCCAATTAAGTCAGTAGTAGCGCAAAAAATGTTAACAAAGGACAGTCCAGGGAGGAGAAGGGTTTTGTAGTAGCTAAAGGCTCTGTTCTAGCCCGAATCACAGTATTATTACGGGGTGAACACAACTGAGTGATGTGGGTGAGTGCTTTCAGAGCTGTCATTACCAAGCAGTTACGATCTTTACTTTTTTCTGGCATCCTGGTGGGCAGCCTTATTACAGTGGACAAGGAATACACTTTCACAGAGAACATTCGTTTTCACCTGTGAAAGAAAACTCACCAAACAGTGTCAGCTGTTACACTCACACTGACAGGCTTTCGCCAGCACCGAAAAGCCTGATACCAGAGGAATCCTGCTCTCAAAGCCTGGCAATCCACAGCCGGCCCTTCATCTCTCACAATGCACCCTTAACAAAAACAAGAGCACATCCACGCATGCCTTCCTGCACACACACACTTGAAGATAGTCACGTTTGCAGTTTAAGTTTTTATACAGCTAAAAGCTTTCCCATAAGGCCACACAAGAGTTATTAGTGCCTCTCTAAGATCAATCTCATCCCAAAGCCCTAACAACCTATACCTCAAGCAACTACCACCGCGCAAGGAGTCACCGCAAAAACCTGCCAACCAAAAGACTGTTCTGCTGCACAAGAGTGCACGTCCCTCAGAGGAGGCCATATTAAGAGAATCTATGCTCCAAGTGGCATTTTGAAAGCATTTTTCTTTGAAGCGAGACCATGCAGTCATGCCTGCCCCTTCACAGAAATAGCCACAGCTACACCAGAACTAATTTGGAGTACGTAATGAATAAATACACAACTTTAAGGGATTATAACTGGCCTTGTACTCAAGCAAAAGAAGCAGGGAAACGTGAAGAGGAGTCCGTGGCAGGCATGAGAATCAAGTCAGAGCATCATGACTGCTGCTGGCGACCGGCAGCCCTAAGGGTCCCGGCCAGTCAACCTGCAGATTCAAGCCACAATGGCAGAGACTACAGGATGTCCTCCAAAAGCTGCCCAGGAACCATCTCTACACATGAACCTCCATCCCCTGGAGGTAGGACTGACAAGCGGTTTCCCTACCGCCAGTACAGTATCACTGGAAAATTTCTAAATAAAGACACAAACAATCCCTTCCGCCCAGACGCCCGCCCCCCCTCCCTCCACCAGCTCCACAGTCTTTTTCATCTGGGCATTAGAAACGTCTTCATCTCTTTTAATGGGGATTTGTTTATTATTTATGTTTTGCATTTTCTTGTTTTATTGACGGGAGATGAGGGGAAAAGACAATGGCAGTAATGGAAGTTTAAAAATCCCCACACTGATTCCAGAGAATCCAGGAAAATTGGCGCCTTTGTGTTTGTATCATCATTATGCTCTCAGTAGGAAAGAAAATTTGCTCATCAAGGAGGACTGAGAAAAGATACAGCTCCCAACTGGTTGTACAGAGTCTTGAAACCCTAAAGAGGATTTTTAAAACAACAGCCAAGGGACACGGAGAAGCAAAGCAGCAGGACCAGCTGTGGGGGACTAGTACGACGGAAGATGATTATTCCAGCTTGAAGAAATAAAGATTAACTGTCAAAGAGGAAAGAAATAAAAATAGTTTATCACTCGTAACTCACGCGAGGCCATGTCAGATTGTACAAAGTCATTTAACACATTTCCAGCTTCAAGTGACTGTGCAAGAGGCAGTGGTGGATTCCGGGCTCCATAATCTGTAGCCGGGGTGGGAGGTTGAATAACCTGTGATGGTGAAAGGCAGGTGAACCACCTCCTTGTGTTTCTGGTTTCCGTGGAGTACCAGAGCACCACCGCCTTTCACTACAGCGCGAGACACAACCAAGCTCGACACAACCACTGGTTTTTCGGGGTTTTTTTTGATGCAATTGCATCAAATAAGAAAACCCCAAAGGCATAAATCACAAATGCCTGTGAGAATGTGTGTGATGTTTTGCATACGCTGTATCTTGAAGTCCTGAAAAGTTATTTTAAACTGACTGGTATTTGAATGCTAGCAATTAGACAAGTAACAGATGCCTCACTACAAGCAAGAGCAATAATAGTAACAACAATTACCATTTTGTGAGATGGAGTGTAATGCACACCAGAAAAATGCATTTTTAATTTGTCAGAGCTAATATTTATCCAAGGTAACAGATGATGTACTTTGTTGATCGCAAACTTCTGGAGCCCTGGGTTGAATCTGTATGTTACACAAAGCTCCCTTCCGCATCAAGCAAATCTTCGGTGGTGACCAACAAATGGAAGGCAATTCGAAAGTACAAAGAAAGGAACTGAACAAGAAGGCGAAACAATTGTTTTAGATCATAACCACAGTACAGGGCTTTGTTCTTCCTTCATACAAATTCTCTCGGCAATCTCTTTGGTTGTAGTAATAGTTAAAAAATAATCAGACAACGTGCCTGCCTTCTAAACAATTTCTCCAATTTTCTGATAAAGTTCAGCCACATGCAATCAAAAGACTATCAACACCGCACTGATCTTGCCTGCATACGGTTGTAATTTATGCTGTTTATCTTGTGAGCGTTACTTAGGGCACTATTCCACCAGCACAGGAAAGGTTTAGGATTAAAATTATCAACCTCATTTAGTATTTGGACTGAGAATGCAGAGAGGCCCACTTGTATCACGGTACAATAGTTGTAATGGCTAGTATGCATTTAATCTTAGATTAAAATGAGACATGAAAAATATACTTATAAAAGTGTTCTGCCCTACCGAGAGCATTTGCACACAAGCATTACTTTTGGTAGTTACTGCAGAGGCAGTTTTATCCAGTCCTTCAAATAAAACTAGAGACGAAGGTGTTGAGTTTCGGTCATTGACTGGTTTTTAAAAGCAAATTATTTGCCTTTTCTAACGCACATTTATTAATCTATAAAGTGTGTATTATGCACGTATCTTCCTTTTAGAACAGGACTGCTGCAACACTTCGATAATTTGTTTGTTACATGGTTTCATACCCTTGTATAATCCCCCCAACTTCTATAGGTCCCACTAATTACTGTTACCTTATAGATTTGTGTATAACATGAATGAATCCTGCCATCAAAACAACCACCAACAGCTGGGGCAATGACAACAATAGCTTAAACCCCTTATTGTCAATTTTCCACTTCATTGGATTTGCTACCACGAGGCAGTGGCAACCCTCTGAAACCAAAGAGGGTCGGGCAGGTGCAAGCCCATATCGAACACAACATATGCAAAAGGTCAGACAACTTAACTTGTCCCATTCCTTCTCAATTTGACACAAGCTGCTGTAGTATTTCTTGCCCCCGTTTTTTTTAAAAAAATTGATACATTTCTACAGAGTCTTGAACAATTTCAACTCATCGGACACAGCATGTCTAAAAAAATGCTTGACTTTAAGCATGCATTTAGAGGTATTAAAACAGAAGAATATGACAGTTTGGAGGCTACACCACATGCATCATCTATGTTATTTATAGACCTGTATGGATAGCATGTACTATTACACGTACTTCATGAGAAGCTTAATCATGCAATACATCTTTTAACGTCAAATTACTGACTTTAGCACAATTGCTACCTCCACAAAGTAAAACAAAGTAACCCACATGAAAATTACCAGTCACTCCCTTTCCAGTTGCATTCAGGTCATTATCCTTAAGGTGAAACAGGTGCATCAAGTTTAGGATGCTTCCCCCCTCCCCCCAACGTACTCAAATGACAACCAACCTTTGCAAGTCTATGGAATACAATTCTTCGTATACCTGCAGGTCTTCTTAAAAATCCATCTCGTAAAGAAAAAAAATCCCTACTCGCACTGCAAAATGTCACAGGTTCAGCAGTTCAACTGATTTCTTCCGTCTCTACTTGGTTTTAAGACTTTTACACACACACATACACACCATGTAATTGTAGATACAATACTTCCCCTTATTATTTAATCCCCTGAAGCTATAACTGAAAAATGCTAATATTACCTTGCACGCTTGAAGCGGCTTGTTAAAGAAAGGCAATTTTCTCCTGTGTCAAAAGATTCCAGTCCCATGAGATCCTCCGGTTAATTCATAAAGTAATTTAATCATAATTAAAGCAAAATTGCATCTTACCCAACCTTCGTGTTTTGCAAGACAGATTTAGCTAAAAAATAATAAAAAAATAATCTACATTGCCAGCAGGAAGAGAGTAAAATCACATTACAGGAGACGGGGGGGAATTAAAGGTTAGAGGCTGTCACTCTGCTAGAGGTAATGGAGAACTTCTGCAGGCCCAGGCTCCTCCATGGCTTTTAGCAAGCCCATGGGCAGAAGGGCCTTACTCTTCTGTACAAGGCAGATGACTAATTTTTACATTTCTCCCTCTAAAAAAATTATTTACTTCAAGAACTCACTCACCCCCAACTAATTACAGCAACACAGTAGCACAGCTTTTGTGGTTGGCCCACACACGGCCATCAGAAAACAACATGGACTTTTTGTTTTCTGACGGGTTATATTTAGCCCCAGAAGTAACCACACACCCAATGGTGACATAAAAGCAAGATAACCGGAATGGGCCCCTGCACCTGATGTTGGTTTCCTGGATGGGTTGAGTAAGCAATAAATACAGCATGCAACTCTGCAAGTATCTGCCTCCGAATTAAGCCACAACATTTTGTAAAGGAAAACATAGTAAGTCTTTTGTGTTTGTGTTTGGATTTGGGGTTTTGTTTTGGTTTCTTTTTTTTAATTACTGAAAACTGAGATATATACCAAATACAACAACTAGCTATAATCTACTTTATAAAATTGTTAGGAGTCAGCAAAACCACATATAAAACACCACGTTACTGCAAATGATGACATTTCCCTCACTGGTGGACTTTGATGCATCAATACTACATTAGAGTCCAATGAAAGCAGGTTCAAATGGGTCACTCAGGAAAACTAAGGCTAGACAGGAAAATTCTCCCTAACTCTGACACACACGTTGCGCGGGGGGAGGGGTATCAAACCCAAAATCCAGGAACACACACTAGAAAAGCGCTGTCATACTGCGTTTAAAAAGAAACAGCTACAGCAGATGGAATCAAACTTTGTGCTTACTACTAGAAGGTCCTAGTAGAAAAGTAGCAGTGGAAGAAAAACTATTATTATATTCCAAGATCCAGCATTTGTTAAAGCTTGATTTTACTAATTCTTTTTCACAACCCAAACCTCAAGTCTCAAACCACAAACCTCCTCCTGGGAATAAAAAACAACAAAACAAACCAACACTTTGCAGCTGTGGCACCCATGGCTGCATCTGAGTTAGATGAACAGAGCTTACCGCAAGCACTGATGAGACAAGGTCAACCATGCCTTCTGAAACTGAGCTGAAGGTGAAGCCTATCAGCCTCTTGAGACCATCTCCTCAGGGTTGGTAATATCAGAGGTGTCTCATACCACAATACAGAATCATAGAAAGGTTAGAGTTGGAAGGGACCTTAAAGATGCCACCCCCTGCCCTGAGCAGGGACACCTCCCACCAGACCAGGCTGCTCCAAGCCCCGTCCAGCCTGGCCTTGAACCCCTCCAGGGATGGGGCAGCCACAGCTTCTCTGGGCAACCTGGGCCAGGGGCTCACCACCCTCAGAGAGAAAAGTTTCTTCCTAGTATCTAATCTAAATTTCCCCACTTTCAGTTTAAAACCCTTCTCCCTTGTCCCACGGCTCCCCTCCCTGATCCAGAGTCCCTCCCCAGCTTTCCTGTAGGCCCCCTTTAGGTACTGGAAGTGGCCATAAGGTCTCCCCAGTCTCCTAAAACCTCCCAACAGCGGGCTGTGCTACCCACATGCAGACTAAGTCATGCACCCAACACACCAGTTTAGAGATACTCCAGCTTTTCTAAAACTATGGACAACCCGAGACTTGCTAAAAACACCTGCTACAGTATCACAGCAATGACTTTAATTCACGAGGAAGACTTAGACCCAACCTTGAATATCCATTTATTAGCCCATCGCCCCTTCATTCCTTGCTTTCTAACGTACGCGGGAGTGAGGGAGGTTTAGAAGGGGTTCTGTTCTTTTTAGATTCCCAAGCCATTCTCTATGGAAGGAACACCAATACTAGTTACTAGGGCTTCAAACTACAGAAGGGCCCTACTGATATCAACAGGAGCATAGGATTTGGAGAATAAGTTGTGGTTTCTTCAAGAATAGGACATATTTCTCACTTTTCTGACAACCCAAATACTACATTGCACAATCACCAAAATCTTGAAAGGTTTAGTCCACAAAGAATTAACTATCATGGTAAAACACCACCAGAAGATACTCTACTCTTTGAGGCTTTTAAAGCCAGGAAAAGGGGCCAGCCCAAGCCGGTACCCGGCCCTTCTGGGAGGCGGGGGCAGCTGAGGAGCCGAGGGCGGAGCCACCACCCCCGGCGGCAGGTGTTAACGAGCAGAGGGTGGGACCACTCTCCCCCCTCATAAAAGAAACCCTTTGGGAGCGCAGCAACCAGGTCGCTGCGCACTGAGCAAACACTGAGCAAGCGAGCTGCAAGTGGGCGTTCCCTGGGTGTGACCCGAGGTATCACCCAGGTGCACCACAACGGGAGTGTACTTCCTGGGCTGGAGAAGGGGGTGCCCGAGCAGGGTGTGACACACCAGTCCAATCATAGCGGTCTGCACAGCAGTTCGTGCAGGACAGAGCTGAAAGACTGCTAACCCGGCTAGGTAGTGATGGTAACTACTCGCAAGATGACTGTGGCGTCCATGAGCTCCACAACCACCAGGTCTGATGCCGCCTCTCAGATGGAGCTCTTGTGGGAACATGCTACCACACAGACATCGGGCTGTAGGGTATGCCCTGCTCTTACGCCAGTGTCGGATGGCAATGATGGGCATACCTGTAGGAGATGTGCTCAGGTAGACGATCTTCTCCAATTAGTCATGGAGCTCAGGGAGGAGGTAAGTAGGTTGAGGAGCATCAGGGAATGCGAGAGGGAGATAGATTCCTGGAGCAGAATCCTGCATCCCATGACAGAAACCCAGCAGGCAGATAAAACCCCTGCAACAGAGAGCTCCATATCCTCTCTCACCTCAACTGAAGGCGGTAACCTGGAGGACAGGGGGCAATGGCAGGAAGTTCCTGCGCAGCGCAACAGGCGCTGCACTCCAGACTGCCCGATGACTACCCCATCTTCCCAGGTGCCATTACTTAACAGGTACAGTGCTCTACAGAGGAACCTGGATGATGACGAGCACTATATTTCTCCTACCCTGGAGCCGTCAGCAAGGTCTAGTCAGACCTCCCCCTGCATCAAAACCTCTGCGGTAAAGAAGAAAAGACGGGTCCTTGTCATAGGTGACTCATTACTGAAGGGAACAGAAGGCCCAATATGCAGGCCGGACCCGGTACATAGGGAGGTCTGCTGCCTCCCTGGGGCCCGGGTCAAGGAGGTGAAGAGGATGCTTCCTTCCCTGGTACGGCCCTCAGACTACTATCCACTTTTGCTCTTTCAGGTAGGCAGCGACGAGGTAACAAGAAGAAGTCCAAGGGCAATGAAGAAAGATTTCAAGACCCTGGGACGCCTGGTCAAGGGATCAGGAGCACAAGTTGTGTTCTCGTCTATTCCCCCAGTTGCGGGGAATGATGAGGGGCTAAATAGAAGGAGCCAGCAGATCAATGCCTGGCTTCGTGCTTGGTGCTGCCGGCAGGACTTTGGGTTCTTTGATCATGGCCTGATCTACAAAACGCCTGGCCTGCTGGTAACAGGCAGGAATACCTTGACCTCCAGGGGAAAAAGGGTTCTAGGACAAGAGTTATCGGGGCTCATTGAGAGGGCCTTAAACTAGATTTGAAGGGGGGTGGGGATGGTACTGGGCTTGCTGGTGAGGTGCCAGGGTGTAGTTGCTCAGCGCTCGTGGGCCAGTGTGCCAGTATTTCTGAAAGCCAGAAGGCACACCACATCTCAAGGGTCAAAACTACACACACAACTCCCTCTCTGAAATGCTTATACACCAATGCACGCAGCATGGGGAATAAGCAGGAAGAGCTGGAGGTCTGTGCGCGGTTGCGGGGCCGTGATCTCATTGCAATTACTGAGACGTGGTGGGACAACTCGCATGACTGGAATGCTGTCATGGATGGCTATGTCCTTTTCAGGAAAGACAGACCAGCAAGGCGTGGTGGTGGAATTGCACTCTATGTGAGAGAGCATTTGGAATGCATTGAGCTCTCACTAGGGGCAGATGAAGAGCGGGTTGAGAGCTTATGGGTGAGGATTAAGGGACAGGCAAATATGAGGGACACTGTTGTGGGTGTTTATTACAGGCCACCTGATCAGGATGGGGAGACTGATGAGGCTTTCTACAGACAACTGAAGGTAGCCTCGCAAGCGCAGGCCCTGGTTCTCATGGGGGACTTCAATCACCCTGATATCTGCTGGGAAGACCACACAGCCAGGCATGCACAGTCCAGGAGGCTCCTCCAGTGCATTGATGACAACTTTTTGACACAGGTGGTACAGGAGCCAACAAGGAGAGGAGCACTTCTAGACCTGGTACTGACAAACACAGAGGGATTGGTGGAGGACATTAAGGTTGGGGGCACCCTAGGTTGTAGTGATCATGAAATGATTGAGTTCAGGATCATGGGTACTATCCACAAAACAACAACAAGAAGTAAAATTACAACCTTGGATTTCAGGAGGGCTAACTTCGACCTCTTCAAGAAACTGCTTGGAGAGATCCCGTGGGCTAGGGCTCTGGAAGGCAAAGGGGCTCAAGAAAGCTGGTTGATATTCAAAGACCACTTCCTCCAAGCTCAGGATCGGTGCATCCCTAAGAGAAAGAAATCGGCCAAGGGACGCAGGAGACCTGCATGGTTGAGCAGGGAGCTTCAGAAAAAGCTCAAGTGGAAGAAGGAAGTTTATAATAAGTGGAAGAAGGGACTGACCCCTTGGGAGGATTACAAGAATGCCACCAGAGCGTGCTGGGATGAAACAAGGAAAGCCAAGGCCGCCTTGGAATTAGACCTGGCTAGGGACATCAAGCACAACAAAAAGAGCTTCTACAAGTATATTGGAAGCAAAAGGAAGACCAGAGAAGTTGTAGGCCCACTGCTGAATGAGGCAGGAGTCATGGTGACGGAGGATGTGGAGAAGGCAGAGTTACTGAATGCCTTCTTTGCTTCGGTCTTTTCTGCTCGGCCCAGCCCTCAGGAGTCCCAGGCATTGAATAAAGTAACAGGGAAAGAAGACGACTTCCCTTGGGTTGAGGAGGAGCGAGTGAGGGACCAATTAGATCATCTAGATATTCACAAGTCCATGGGCCCTGATGGGATGCACCCGAGAGTGCTGAGGGAGCTGGCAGAAGTCATTGCTGGGCCGCTCTCCATCATCTTTGAAAAGTCCTGGAGAACAGGCGAGGTGCCTGCGGACTGGAGGAAAGCCAATGTCACTCCAGTCTTCAAGAAAGGCAAGAAGGAGGAGCCGGGGAACTACAGGCCGGTCAGCCTCACCTCCATCCCTGGAAAGATGATGGAACAGCTCGTTCTGGGCATCATCTCAAGGCATGTGGAGGAAAGGAAAGCTATCAGAAGTACTCAGCATGGATTCACCAAGGGGAAATCATGTCTGACTAATCTGATAGCCTTCTAGGATGGCATGACTAGATGGATAGATGAGGGGAGGGCGGTAGATGTGGTCTACCTTGACTTAAGCAAGGCGTTTGACACGGTCTCCCACAGCATCCTCATAGGGAAGCTTAGGAAGTGTGGGCTTGATGAATGGACAGTAAGGTGGAGAGAGAACTGGTTGAAAGACAGAGCTCAGAGGGTAGTGATTAGGGGCACAGGGTCTAGTTGGAGGTCAGTGACGAGTGGTGTTCCCCAGGGGTCAGTACGGGGTCCAGTCCTGTTCAACATATTCATCAATGACCTGGATGAGGGGATAGAGTGCACCCTCAGCAAGTTTGCTGATGACACAAAGCTGGGGGGGGTGGCTGACACACCAGAAGGCTGTGCCACCATACAGAGAGAGACCTGGACAGGCTGGAGATCTGGGCAGAGAGAAACCTTATGAAGTTCAACAAGGGCAAGTGTAGGGTGCTGCACCTGGGGAGGAATAACCCCATGCACCAGGACAGGTTGGGGGCTGACCTGCTGGAGAGCAGCTCAGCTGAGAGAGACCTGGGAGTCCTGGTGGACAACAGGATGACCATGAGGCAGCAATGTGCCCTTGTGGCCAAGAAGGCCAATGGCATCCTGGGCTGCATCAAGAAGAGTGTGGCCAGCAGGTGGAGGGAGGTCATCCTCCCCCTCTACTCTGCCTTGGTGAGGCCGCTCCTGGAGTACTGTGTCCAGTTCTGGGCTCCCCAGTTCAAGAGGGACAGGGAACTGCTGGAAAGGGTGCAGCGGAGGGCTACAAAGATGATTAGGGGACTGGAACACCTCTCTTATGAGGAAACGCTGAGGGATTTGGGTCTCTTCAGTCTGGAAAAAAGACAGCTGAGGGGGGACCTTATCAACACTTATAAATACTTAAAGGGTGGGTGTCAGGAGGATGGGGCCAGGCTCTTCTCAGTGGTGCCCGGGGACAGGACAAGAGGCAATGGGCACAAACTTGAACATAGGAAGTTCCACCTAAACATGAGGAGGAACTTCTTTACCCTGAGGGTGACAGAGCACTGGAACAGGCTGCCCAGAGAGGTGGTGGAGTCTCCAACTCTGGAGACATTCAAAACCCACCTGGACATGTTCCTGTGTAACCTGCTCTGGGTGACCCTGCTCTGGCAGGGCGTTGGACTAGATGATCTCCAGAGGTCCCTTCCAACCCTATGACTCTATGATTCTATGATTCTAATGCTTACGCAGACTGTTATGATATGGACCACAGCGAAAACACCTTTCACATTTTAGGTGGATTTTTTTTTATACAAGAAAGTAAATATTTAAAACCAAAACACAGAACCTTGCTGTGGTTACAATCCAGAAATGTTATTACAGTCCAAACCAGGTCTCGTTCTTTGAAGATTTCAATATAAATCACCATTTTCAACTATAACTTTTAAAGTCTTAAATAGGATGCCAGTGAGAATTAAAGTGAATGCCCTGTTTGGATGTTATTCAATTTATGCTTCATTTTTACTGCAAGCTTCAGACAGCATGTTTTAAGCATCCTTTAGATCTCTTCAAGAAACAAATTAAGTATTGTGGTTATATCACCTGTGCCATCTGCAGGGCTACCTTCAGGTTGATGACAACATTTATGAAAAAATCATTAAAATATTTTTTTTATTACTATTATTATTACCTCATTTAGCACGAAGATGATACTTAGAGCTAAGGAACGGTGGCAAGCAGGCACAAGGGACGTGAGGTCTCCAGCACATTTGCTGACACTGTCGCTGACCCACCTGAAAGCGTTCTAAAAGGGGGTCAGTCCACCTCCCCATGGGAGATCATTAGCAGTCCACCAGACTTGAAGGTTTAATAAATCACTGTCAGAATATTCCTATAGGCGTTCATCTTATTTTTCCTGATGCTTGTTCCATATATTACTTAATAATCTGAATCCATCTTGAAGAACTGCTCTAACGCTGCTACTAGCAAGTCTAATACTGCATTTATGACAGCTCCTTTTAAAGGCCCTTTCGCCCAACGTGTACATCTTCTGTATCGCTGAACCAGGGCGGAAACAAGCTCTGCTTACCTTCAGCAAGGAAAAGCACAGCCTCCATCTGGCTGACACTAATTTTTTGTTTTATTTTAACCTAAACGTTCTCTTTCGGATCAAGGTCACTAGTTAGAAGTTAAAGATCCTGATTTGCCTGACTGGTAGATCTGTTAAATCAATTGATAATTTATTACCATTGATTTTTGACCCTGGCTTGCTTTACAGGGCACTGAGCATTTCTTTTACCTCTCACAATACATTTTGTAGAGAAGCCAGGAATAACGTTGACATACACGACAGACCTACCTTGCTGAGTGCTTGCAGAGAAGTGTAACACAGAAACCAGGGAGCAGAGCAGAGATATCTCAGTGATTTACAGCGTGAAAAGGCAAGCAGCCAGGCCCATCTTCGACATGTTGTTTAGTCAATGCATACACGATTCTTATTTCCAAATTGTTACTAGGACAGCATAATTAATCTTCATGTACTTGGGTGGGAGTTACAGGTTTTCACATGCTTCCAGGCTATAGGACAGTTGCCTCCTTCCCTTCAGGAGAGAAAATTGTAAGCTTAACCATGACTTTGTAATACTACGTTAACGTGATAGCCCCTCTTCACAGAACGTACTCATCCCACACCGTTCAGCGGCACAACCGCCAAGTTATTATTGCTATAATAATACGCTATAGTAATAAGCTGGTGTCGCCTTGGTCACAATCAGGCACAGTAAATGAAATCATGGCTCAGCAGTAGCCTTGTCACCGACTTGGGAGCAGGCAGGGCTGAGCTGGGCAGGAGCCACGACGGCAACCAGCAGGAGATCAACACATCCGACACTCACCAGCCCACTCAGGAATATGTGAACTATCTACCGCTTTAACATAAAGCCAGCTCAACTACTAAAGAACAAAGCTACATTCCATAACTTTATCCTTCCCATACGTAGATGCATTGTTTCAAAAGCTGAGAACTTGTTCTGCCTTTATATTAGATTAAATTCCATTTTAAGCCTCTGCTTCCCTAGCAGGGTGGCTCTCCTACGGCTTGCGGTACCAAGCTGAAATTGTTTCTCTTAGGTGGCATGAGGAAACGCCAAAACCTTCAGTCCACCATGCTTCTCGGGAGCTGCAGTTGTGGCTATCAAATGGACCAAGCAAAAAAAAAAAAAAAAATAAAAAATTTATGTGAGTGTCAGCAGCAGATGACCTAGATGGGCTTTCAAATTAAGGGCTGTTCAATATGTTCATCTGGAAATTTACCACCGAGTGATTAGCAAATCTTTACTACCAAAAAGATACTCCGAAAAAGCAATAATTCAACAGCTGGTTTACATTGTGAGCCAGAATCGTGTCAAAAGGCAATGAAAAATTATATCAGCAACATCAAACAGGCAAAAGCAACGTACTTTCCCCAAAGATACAGTGTGTAAGCACCAGGAATGGCCAACGCTCCAGCACTCCAGACAGTACTAATGCAGGTGAAGATTGCAAATTTCTGTTGTTAATGTTTGTTTCCTACTACTAGCTATACTGAAGGCCAGGGGCAAAAGGGGTCTCAGACTGGGGCCAGAAGGGATCAGACACTAATAATCCAATAGTGACAAAATATACCCTGGCCAAACATCTCATAATATGTTACAATACATAGAAGCACGGGAAAGTCGTTGTTACGGTATGTAGTTTGCTTACTGGAAACCAAAGTGCAGAAGGATACAGCACTTTATTCGGTCGCGCAAGAAGTGTGCGACAGAAGAAATGCACCCAGATGCTCCGATAGCACAACCAAACCCTAACGCTGGACAAACTCTGGGACAGGTGTGGAGTTCTCCAGTCTCCTACATTGAACTGAAAACAACAAGCATAAGATTTGAAAAGGGAAAATCGGATACTTTCATTCACAACAGACACCCTCATAGCTTAGGCAACTCAACTGTACTCAGCAATTGAGGGATTAATCAAAGGATTCATTGACCAGAGCATTAATGAACTGAACAGTCCAAATGCTTAACACAATCTAGTTTAAAGAGCACGACTGATGTCCGTTTTTCATCTTCCTAGAATATCATTAATATAGCTGTCATCTTTCATTTGAGGTTACATGATGTTTCTGAAAAAAGTTTAATTTTAGGTGCAATTTCTACTCTGAGTTTTAGTCCTAGTCTAAAAGCCTGAAGGGCGACACTTGGCATCAGGCACGAAGGTGGTGCCTGTTCACAGAAACTGGTTCAGTCAAGTGGAAGCTGAAGACTCAGAACTCAGCAAAAACTGCATCACTCCATGTTCTGTAAATTATTATAATGGTACTTTAATGTGAAAATGTGTCACAAAAATGTATTTTTCCTATATAAAAGGGAATTTGACAAAGTATAGGAACCCTATAAACAAGTACATAAGTGCGTGAGACTTCACAGTGGTGCCTATGTACCAGTGGAGACTCGAGAGACGACTTTTATCACTCTTAAAAAACGAAAAATTAGAAAAGGATAATCTCTATTAGAATTGTAACCGTTTATGAACCCCGTGTCACAAACGAAAAAAATCAAACCACATTTAACAGGCTCAAGAGTGGCCAGGTGACGAGCACTAAGTACAGTGGTAGTGTGACCCTCTCATCAGCCCTTCACTGTCAATACCAGCATCTCACAGCAAGAAAGATGAGTTTTTCCACAGGTATTTGGAAGTTATTGAGAAGATCTGTCTTCTCTGGATAGTTATAAAAATGTTTTGGTTTTGTTAACCTGAATCTAGACTACTGTGATCAAGCCTGGCTTTTGGTCCTCTGTATTCAGAATGCATCGACAAGTCCCACAGCAGCTACACGGCACTGAATATCCTGGGACAATCCTTGAGATTTCGGTCTTCGCACAGCAAGGGCAAGATTAATTTTTATATTCACACATACAGCATGCTGATGACATCTGTATAATAAATTAGTACCTAGCACTGACTTAAGTGTTCCAGTTGCCAAAGCACTTCTTTAAAAATCAAAGCATACAAGCAGGAACCTGTGGATCAACCAAGCGGCTGAATCTCTGACTTACCGTTGGAGAAAGCACGGCAGATACAGAGCACAAGCCTGCAGAACGGCAAAAATTATCACCACCTCCTCGTTAGGATACAATCCCATGAAGTCCTCAAACCTATGAAGCTCCCATGCTACAATCAAAATCCATTTCAGGACCAGAATTAAGACTCAAAAATTATATCATTCAAAACAAGTCCTTAAGGTGTCATACCATCGTGTATGCAGAACTGCTTTTCAACTACAATCTCAAATCACTGCTCAATGTTACAGGCAGCTTCTTCCTCAGTAGATGCACCCACATTCCTGCAAATAAAAATCTATTTCTCCAGATTTTCATCCTAAACCTAAACACTTTGTTTTATTACAGAACAGTACATGTGTGGAACAATTGCTTCCCAACCCTCAGTATTTCTGCCCAAAACTGCAGGCAGCCACACCCCCATTAGCAGTTATTCAGGCAAGCTACGTTGATAGGTTGATAGCTACGGTTATCACGCTATCCAGTATTTACTCCTGCACCAAGGCATCTCCTTTCTAACAAAGTAAAACATTTCTGACCTCAACCTACCATTAAGAAATCCTGGTTTGAGTAACTACAGAACTTCAACAACCATCCCATTTAATGATCTCGTTAATTTTACAACCTGAAAGGTTCCCAAGATCTGTGCAGTGGCAGCCTTCATCTTTGGTTAGTGCTGCTTATCTGGCAAACACAAAGCTTGCCACTGTTTTTCAGTGTCCTGTAGTCCAAAAAAAAAACCCACAACCAGCCGAGCCCCAGCAGTGGCAACCCGGCCATCATCTCTCCACTTCAACACACGCTCCCAGCTGAGCTGGGCAGCTCACTTATACAGCCCTTGCTGCATATGGATCTAGCACCATGCAGAACTTCAGGATGTACGTTACTACACGCCTTTTTTAGCGGCATAAATGCCAGGCTGAACCAGAAGATGAGCAACAGCTGCGAAATCCCCCCTCAAAATAAATACTTGGGGAATAACCCACTGCGCCTCACAAAAAAAAAAAAAAAAAAAAACCAACAAAAAACAAACAACAAACAAAAAACCAAACTGATGCAAAAATACACATTTGTGCGAGCATGCTGTTTTCCAGGGCTGACCTAAACTTTAAAAATAACAATCCATTTCTTTAAGACAACACTTTGAGACCTTAAAGGTCTCGTCTTTACTGCCTGCAATGTACAGAGAAGCATTTTGGGGGGAGTAAAGTTACCCTTAAGAAATGCTGCCGCACCATTTGGGACTTTTCCAAGGGACTCTGTAATTATCCCCGCACTGAACCTTGCTGAAATCTTATTTTCTGTAGGTTGGTTTGCACTGGTGCGGCGGCTGACAATAGAAAAGCAATTGAGGTTTCAGAAGTGAACCAGCGAACCTAATTTAGCCCCAAAGACTTTTATTACTGGTTATAATTTGCAAAAATGAGAAAACACAGCTTGACTTTCAGAACATATTGCGACTTTGCTCAATTGGCAGTATCTGAAACATTTTTTTTTCCCCTAATTTGCAACCACAGATGTCCTCTTTAGTAGAATTCCAGCAGTATTTTTACTAAAATAAGTTCCAATTATTACTAAAATAATTGTCCTCTCCAAAGAATCTTCTTCAAAAATCCACTGATGATCAGGCTTTTCCTGGTCTCCACGTAAGATGAAGACACAACAGAAGTGAGAAAGAATGGAGGTTACGGAGAGCGGCTCCAAATTTACAGTTATTCCAAGGTCTCCAGGTGTTAAAAACCACTAGACCATGCTAGAGCAAATAGACAGTGGAAAATACAATAACTAATACTTTTTGCTTACCTTTTAGTCAGAAGATAAAGGTGGGGTGGTGCTTCTTTGTAAATAAAAAAAAATAAGCTGGACTTTTATTACATTTCCATAAAATTAGGTTTTTTACGAACTAATCAACGGATGGTCACATTCCTGTTGGGATACAAGATGGAGTGTAGCTACCCGTATTGGTGTGCAGTGCCTTGAAGCAGTTTAAGAAGCCCTGATCCCTCTTGGTTACTCATTTCTGTGCACTGGAGCATCTCCTGCCACAGGGTTAACCGCCTCTGGAAGCGATCCAGGTGAAGAACTCCCTATTCCCAAGAAAACATTTTTAAACAAACGCAGGAGCAGGCTCTTTTTCAGCGGATATTTTCCCACCTTTCCCACTGCAGACGCACCACAGCATTGCAAACCTGCACCTGCTGGCAGCGGAGGGCAGGGACCGGGGCGGGCGGCTGCAGCCTGAACCCCAGCGTACGCAGAGCCCCCGCAAATGCCCACCTGTGAGCGCGCGAGTAATGCTTCCTCCTTAGGAAGGCCTGCGCGAGGACGTTGCGTTTTGAAATTCTTCCTCCATTATTTGGATGAAAGCTGCTTGCAGGGGATAGGTGCTGAAATGATCCTTTTTAGTATGCCGTTGAGTATTTTGTTACAGATCACGCCATCTGGCCAAACTAGTGAATGCAAATGAATCTATCAATTTTTAAAATATAAACTTAAAAATAATATGCAAGTGATACGAAAAATCCCACACAAGCACCTTCAGCTGCACAGCTATTATTTACGATCTACCATTGAAAATGAGGGATTATTTCAAAAGCATGTTCCAAGTTCCTAAAAAAAGATCCCCATTATTTCCAGCTTCACCAGTCTTTGTATGAAAACAATACTTCTGGCTTTTATCATCTGAATATTAACGGATCCAGTACAAAGTATTTTGTTGATATTAATGTGCTTACAGCTTATTACACTGAGTTAATTAAAATCTGAATAAGGTAAAATCTGGAAATTCTGCATGCCTAATTTGTCCACTAAAGCTGCTTGGGTAATAACACCCAGCCCTGTAAAAGCATTAGGCTATCACAATGCAGCATATGATTCTGTTCCAGCTCTGTTCACTTCCCAGAGAAATGGGAAAAGCTGCATGGCTTTGCGGACAAACCATTAGCTTGTCATCTCTAGGGAAAATCATTCATCAAAGCACTTCAGCTCCAGCCAGATTAGATCTCAGCCTGCTTCTCCTTCAGCAGCATCTACTGGTATGTAGCAATACCGCGGAAGGATGTCCCCATTCGGGATGGCTGAAGCCACCCCACAGCCCGAGTCTCAATTTTTGAGGTGCGAGTCAAAGCCATTAGCAGTTTACTACAACAGCAATTAAAAGGGTGCTGTCAGAGGGTTGGCATATATAGCAACTCAATTCCTATAGCGTTCAGTCTGAAATTTAAGCTTCGG
Source organism: Chroicocephalus ridibundus (assembly GCF_963924245.1). Taxonomy (NCBI): domain Eukaryota; kingdom Metazoa; phylum Chordata; class Aves; order Charadriiformes; family Laridae; genus Chroicocephalus; species Chroicocephalus ridibundus. The sequence continues at coordinate 4,796,337 of NC_086287.1, read as the reverse complement.
GAAGCACCGTAACGTTACTCTCTTCTTCAAAAGATCCAGTGGTGCAAGAGGGAAGAGCACAAGTGCACCCGCCAGCCTACAGCTTCAAAAAAGGCACACAGAATCACAGAATAATTCAAGTTGGAAGGGATACACATAAGGATGGAGCACCATTTCTGCTCTGCCTTAATGCCCTGCTCGCAAAAAAAAAAAAAAATAATAAATCCTTGGAGTGCCCTTCTGCAGTGGTACAATCATGGAAAGTCGGGAACTCTCCTATTTCATCGGTTACACATGCATACGCATGAACACGCACACAGACCCCCAGCCATATTGTCCACTGAAGGTTTTACAGCCACGGGGTCGGATCATCAGCTGGGTACAGCCTGACATCACTCACTCGTGCTAATGAAGCTATGATAATTTGTACCAGCTGAGGATTTCTCCCCTGGGAATCTAGATTGGCATAAGTTATGTTAGCTGCCTGCATCCTCTCCTACGCTGCTCTCATCCGGAGTAAGCTCTCGCTACTGCCGTACCAGCCCCGCCTTACTCCTAAACCAGGAATTTTGCCCAAAAAAATATAAATAATCCAAAAGAAAAGGGTCAAATTAACATCAGGATAGTATTCAATTGCACCTGTATTGTAGTCACCTAAGAATGAGTTTTTATGAAGTTTACTCCACCCAGTTTCTCCCCAAATCTCATAGTTTTGTTTAAGGAAGTATTTGACTTTTCTTTTAGAATCCTTTGTCTCTAAGCTCCTGCAACTATAAGAGAAATTTAAAATCTCCCTTAACGTAGAACAAAGCAAAACACAAAAGGTTCTCATGCTTACTGTCATAGTCAGAGGAGAAGAGTATTAGACCCAGGCTCAAAAATCCCAAATTCAATAAACCTAAGTTTAAAAGCCTTGGCACAGTTTAATGGTCGAGTCATGTTCTTGACTACTTGAACTTTTCTCCTCCAAACTTTCAGAAATTGCACTGGAGAAAGAGGCAGAAACAATTGTGATTAAACAAAGTCTAAACTGAAGCGCACTTAGTAAATTTAATACATTTTATTTCTCCCTAAATTCCACTCCCAAGTGCTCCTTCAGCACGCATTGCAGAGATACAGTGAAAATCCTGCCGCATTACGTGGGAAAGCTCAGTTGGAGCTTTTCAGGGAACAGTGCCTACACCAAGGGCAGCTATCTTTGCAATCAGAAAGGACTATAAAGCCTAACTCCAATCTCCAACAACAACTCCTGACAATTTCTGACAAGATGCAGTCCCTATTCTCCAGTATGTGAAAAAACATACTGTTTATAAACAATGGTGAATTCCCGAAAACGGAGAATTGCAGTAAGGGCTACAAAACATGAGCATCCATACTCACACACTCCCGTTTAGTTTCCTACCTCTCATACTTCTTGCATCAGCTTCCTCAGGACAGCAAGTTTACATGACAGCTTTAGAGACTTACGCTACATGGTTTTTTCAAATATATATTCCACTATGCATAGAAATTATCAGGAAAAGCTTATTCAACACTAGCTGCTAGAAAGCCTGCCCATCACAGCAAGGCAGAACTTCAGGGATTGCTCCTTAAAGAAAGCTGCTTGTGGGTTTTTAAGCACCAGCCACACCACAGCCTCAGTGGAGAACATCCCGGGATCTTAGAATGCATAAAGTGCTTTTTTGTTTTTGTTTGTTACCACTTCTGCAATTATTTCCTAATAGCTTCAATAAATTCAAGCATTCTCTTACATTAAAAAGATCCATGGACTGGATCCATTGAAAAGCATGGTAAAGTAAGTCTACAAAAACACAAAGGATGCTGACAAAGTTTTAAGAATTCAAGGTCAGCATCAGAAAAATTGTGGAGAGCTCAAAAAACGGAATAAATGAAGGTCCAACAGCGAGTGTTCGAACTTACTGCAGTGACTTTTACAGTTTGAGTGAATAATGAACAGTATTATATCCATAATGATTTGACAGACTCAAATATTACGATGTCAACGTACAGCAATATTTTTGGTTATCTAAAAGGGCATATCCATGGGAGATGCATCATAGGGGAATGCCCAGCCAAATATACTGCATTTTCCCCAGAAAATCATATATTTAGGGTCAGGAGCGCACCACAAGGTGCACTAAGGAAGACGTCACTAGATTCCGTTTAAACTAAAGTGGACTAAACACCCAAAGGCTGGTACAAAAAAAACCATAAAAATCTCTCCTCAGCCAAAACAGGCCCACCTTAGCATTTTCGCCAGAGGCTGGGCATTTGGGATTCATTCCCTAGATGCAGTTCAAAGCAAGAAGTGAAGTCTTCAAGAATAAACAAAACACCTTGACAGAAATGAAGGACCAGCTCGTTCATTAGCTATTTCTTTTCAGGGCAGTGCACTGCTAGCATCCAGATTTTAACTTCAGTGCAGGCCGGCACAAAGAACTCTGACAGGTTGATAATTATAAATAACTTTTGCAGCCACATCTCTTCCTCATCAGAGAAACGGGGAAAGCGTTCAAAGAGAAATGAAGAGACAGACACTGCAAGTTGCCAATCTCCTTTAGAATTTGCCAGTTGCCATCAGATGCTCAGCCTCAGTCCCCACTCTTGCCCTTGGCCATTAAGACTTTTAGGATCTTTTAGACTCAAACTGAAGAGGCAGATTCGGATTCTTAAACTGCTTTCAATTTAAGTGCTGTACTAGAAGAAGAGTAGTGAAATCCATCAGAGCCTCCTACTGGTAGTTTAGGTCATTCTGCTGCCTTGTCCCACATCCCATTGTCTTTTCTTCAGGCGCTATGCTACTCACCATGCATGAGCTTCAGATTAAATTTACAAAAAAGTACATTTGACAAATATTTATTCCTTAATTTCTCCTCTAATAGCATCAAAACCTTCTGCAGTCTTTCAGATGTAACCTCAGGGTAAAGCCTCCTGCACACAGAGGTTCAAGCAGAATCATAGAATCATAGGGTTGGAAGGGACCTCTGGAGATCATCTAGTCCAACCCCCTGCCAGAGCAGGGTCACCCAGAGCAGGTGGCACAGGAACGCGTCCATGTGGGTTTTGAATGTCTCCAGAGTTGGAGACTCCCCCACCTCTCTGGGCAGCCTGTGCCAGGGCTCTGCCACCCTCAAAACTGAAGTAGAACTGGAGTCCTTGGGAAGGTGGTGGTCAACAGTACTTAGGAGTGGCCTCTCTGACCAGCTGGAGACTGGCACCAAGAGAACAGGTTTGCTCTACAAAAAGGTGCTGGAGACTTTTTGAAGCCAGGAGAAGATGGAAGCACAGAAATGAGCGAAACTGAATCAAGGACAAAAAAGCGGTAAGCGCACTGAGATAAATAAATCAATAACAGGCCTGAAGGACAATGAAGAGGGTCCCTGCACAGCTGTTTGCTTTTAATATTTTCATTTTTAAAGGCACAACTGTTTCTACCTAAAGTTTCTATCAAAAAATCATTAGGTCAAAGAATCCTTCTTTTAAAGCAGTCTAGATAAAAACCTTTTGAGACAACAGGATACTAAAAGATTCCTGGAGTGTCTTAAATTGTTATTCACTGAAATATTGATATCCAGCTGATAAGTTACACTTCTCATCAGCCATAGTACAAAATATTAGCTTGATGCATTATTAAACATGGTGTCTTGAGCCTACCAAGTCTAGAGCAAGGTTTAGAAGTAAAATGTCACCAGGTAATGGTAAACAAAGAAACCCCCAACTCTGACCTTACGAGAAAGGACTCAAGACGGTATATTCAGTCTCCAAATTCAGAGCTCTTCAGCTGCAATTACAGTTCATTTGCATTGCCGAGCCAATTACATTGTATTTCTATAGTAAATAAAGTATGTGTAAAATTCAAACTCAGCATTTGGATATCCAATCATCCACAGGAGAGTTAGATATTGATTACATACATGTAGATGACTAATTTTACCATTATCGTTACACCATGATCCTACTTTCCCTTCCTCCCCCCAGTCAATAAGGTATTGTAAATCTAATAACTCATGCCATAGAGCAAGAAATATCCAGGGAAAGGAATAAAGGAACAAAACACCCCGTTCCCTCAGCATACAGTCTGTCATGTCTTCTATCCTAGGTGTTGATGATCCCATATTACTTGCAAGATGAAGTCTAAAGGCTAGTCCTAATGATTTTTTTTTGCAAGTCAGCATAATAAGGGCTCATAAGGCAAGCTGAGACCTCCTGGGGCACCCCAGGGACCCCCCAGCTGTGCCCAAGCACTCTCCTTTCCCAGCACAACAGGAACAGCCGCCCAGCATTTCAAGCCTCTTCCGAGACAAGACTTGATCAGGAATAAGCCGGAGCTCCAACTGCCTGGCTTGAACATTGTGTTTAACACAACCAAGCCACGACTGTAAATGTCGAGTTTTGTTGGTTAATGTATGTTGTGTAGCTCAAGCCATTTCAACCAGCGAGTGGAGAGGAAGCTTTCCATCAACCTAGCAGGGGCAGGAATTGATGTGCAGTGACAGTGATCCTCTCGGATAAAATTAGAAGCTATGGCCAGGACTGCAGGGGGACAAGCAGAAGCTGTCTGGGTGGCAGGCAGTATCAAAGCAGTCCTTAGTCACATCCTTCTTCACTAATGATGTGCAGATAGCTCGTGTACACAGCGACCAGCTGCGAGCTGTCTATCACAGCAGATGTAAGGGATACTGACTCTTGCTGCAGATATTTTCCACGTGTCTTTCATGGTCCCTCTGTCTCACTTTGCTTCAGAATAAGCAAGACAAATCTGCGTCCCCTATTTCTTATCAGGGCAGAGGGGGATGGTATTATCTTCAAGATACAGTACAGGGTTATTTCACAACCCAAACAATTCATGTGACCTCTTTGCGCCGATAAGAGCATCTGAATGGAAAAAAAAAAGATAAAAAGATCACAGAATTAAAGATTCTGCAGTTCATTCAGTTCATTAATGCCTAATTCTTTGTCTAGAGATTTTTTTTTTCCTCCCCTATTTGCGCTATACTAGATCTTCAGTTAAACTTTTGCTGTTAAGCTGACTTTTGGCATTTAAAAAGATGTGGTGTTAAATATTTATCTTGACATCAAGACCACATGGGGAAAAAATTAAAATATCAACATATTACAAATGCATAGGTAAAACAGAACTAGTGCAGAACCTTCTCACTTACACCATGCTTCCCCAAATGAGCTTTGTTTTCCATTAATGTAGTTGATTTATATTCAATGTCTTCTCTGTGCTATTCTGATTTAAACATCATTTTAATTTAACTACATTTTTTCCGTCGGGAATTCTTGTTTAAATTCCATTCACAACACAGCTATTTCTCTAAATTACACTGATGCAGGGATGAACCGATCTTATCAGGATCGTAGGACTAGCAGAGCACTTAATACAGGGGATTTCATTATTTTTACTGTGACACGACTTACATCAAGCCTATTTACAAACACTGGACTGGTCTGAAGGAGATTCTCATCAACCAGACAGGTTGGCAGAAAGATTTGACAGCAGAGCAGAGGCTCCAGCAACTGCTTCCATCTCTGCATTCGAAAACACAAGAAAAGCAGCAAAAGTGAAATACATAGCGCTATCAAGAAAAGCTTAAGTGGTAAAAAAAAAAAAAATAAATAATTACGCAGTTGGAGATGTACAGTTATCCAGCTAAACCATAGCGTTTAAAAATAAAAATATTTAGTAAGACAAGCCTAAGCTTTTTGCATAGTCCTTCCTAAAAAGGAACAGAGGATTTTCTCAGCAGGAAGAAGAGCTAAGGCCTCCGCCAGGCATTATTTAATATCTCCTTACAGGTACAGACAGGCAAACTACAACACAGCAGCAAGAACAGCTAGGAAGAAAGGGACCCCTTCTGATAACATAAAACAGGAAGGTGTGGGGGTTATATTTTGTAACTATTTTATATGAGTACTGCTCTTGGACACCAAGAGAATAGACTGCAGTGCTTACTGCTACGCTCCAAAAATTACGGTTTCTCTGCACACCAGTCAGAAATGAGCTAATACACAAGAAAGGAAATTTATTAGAGGCTTCATTTAATCCCCTTCTGTATCACACACATGCAGGAGTTTTCCACTATCTTTTTAATATTTTTTTTCCTTTTTAAACTAGGAAAAGCCAGCCTTTTTCCTCCAAAGCAAAAGGAAAGCCAGATCTAAGGTAGATCAAGCAGAATACTCTCTCAACCTCTGTCCTCCAATATTTCATGGTTCACGGTTTACAGTCATAACAGGATTCTGAATCTTGACAGCAGCCAGCATCGTGCTGGTACTATTTAAAACCTCTCTAATGGTACTGCCAGCAGGAGGGAGATAACGAGAGCCCCGGTGTTTACAATCCGGAGCAGCGAGGGAAGCGTTCCGGCAGAGAGACATGCATCTGGCAGGCTAACTGCCTTTTTTTGCCTTATTAAGGGGTGGGGAGAGAGAACAGATTAAACAAAAGTTGACTCGTGCCCTTAAAGTTTCCTAGAAACAGCTGTTCAGAAGCAACTTGGCATCGTGGCTGCTACCCAGCGAAGTGATAATGTTTTAAGGCATCAGACCGCCTTTCAAAATAGACTGCCCCGGAAAGATGGATGGGACGGTCTCTCAGCTCCCCTCTCCTATTCTTCCTATCCTCAATACAAATAACATTACACAATTGCTTAAGAGGAAAAAAAAAAAAAAAGAGGTAAAGCTTAAAGGGTCTATTGGATTTCAGTACAAATCTGCCACTAGGAAAAAAATCTTTCATCTTGTATGCAGGTGACATTTGAGAGACAGGTACTCAACTAGGTACGCAAGTTAAAGCTCGCTTCATTAAATTTCAGTATTTGGCAGATAGTGACTGACGGTATCTGACTGTTTCTATGCTTAAACGCAAGACATCCAGATCAGCAGCAATTTCATACCATATGCTCCAAGTAAAGGTCTTCAAACGCTCCCACAGTCAAGCCATGGCTGGCAGGAGTTGTGAATTTTCTGGGTTGTTTTTTTTTTCCCCAACCCCAGTTCCACCTTGAAAGCAGCTGAACATCAATGAAACAAAAATATCTTAATCACTTTCATTTTCTGTACACAGCATGAAGATTGAGAGGCCATTAAATAAAAATTGCCAATGGGACTAAAATAGCTGTTATACTAATGCAGAAAACCGACCAGATGGAAACATCTTGCTCTTTTGATCAATAGTAATTTCCCCTTGAATGTTTATGCATGTGTGTTTTTAAAGGGGAAAAAACCACCACCCTTCTTTGAGATGCTCAGTCTCCAGGAGAGAAAATAGACTATTCCATTTTAGTAGGGTGTAAATGGTCTCATTTACTAGACATGGGATGCTAAGGAAGAACTGGAGAGTGTGCGAGTCCATTGCAGTGAGATTGAGAAGACCAGTCACCTTGACTCCGTAAGACAATTAGGTTGAGACTCCTGTAAGCTCAAGTCCTTAGTTTCTTTTTTCTCCTCTTAAATACATTCTGGGATCTACCTTCCCAAGCGAAAGCTAACAAACACATCTGAACTGTAACACATGCCAATCTACATTTGTTTCTTGGAAACCTCCTTGGTGTAGTTAACTTTTGCCCATTCTTCTGTAGTAATTCTATGCATCTCATGGGTTTTCTTTTCATACACACACAGACAGGGAATTTCGAAACAGTTTCTTTCAGACTTCTGTTAACTTTCGTGACGGGCACATACCATTCAGCTTAGGTGACATAACAGAATACAGCAAGAGAAGTGGGAACAGCAGACTGTTACCATTCCAAATAACTCTGAGAAGTTACTTCTGCATCAAAATCAAACTTCAAGTCAGCTGTCTGCCAGCAGTAGGACACCATGGGCACCAACAGCCCTGCAATGATGATGAGCATCAACGGCCCCGCAACGCAGCTATCTCTTTTCCGAGCATCAAAGGGGCAGGCACCACGCCACTGAATACCTACCCCAGTCTCCCTTTTCTAAATTCCACTTGAAATTCTGATTTCTACTGAGATGTTTGATAGCTGCAACAGGCTATTAATTTAGAGTTGCTGCGGGATTTCAGAAGCGTACCCCGATATCCATCAACGCGCACTCCAGATAACACCTCTCTTCCTACTTGGCTTGTAGTGCCTACAACTATTAACCACATGTCTTATTCATGCCCTCAGATTAAATAAAGTTGAGTTGAACAGCTATTTTTCACAGAATGGTTTGGGTTGGGAGGCACCTTGAAGATCATCTGGTTCCAACACCCTGCCCTGGGCAGGGACACCTCCCACCAGCCCAGGTTGCACAAAGCCCTGTCCAACCTGGCCTTGAACCCCTCCAGGGATGGGGCAGCCACAGCTTCTCTGGGCAACCTGGGCCAGGGGCTCACCACCCTTTTCACAGAGTGAAAAGTTTCTTCCTGATTCTCATCTAAATCTCCCCTCTTCCAGTTTGAAGCCATTACCCATTGTCCTATCTCTATATGGCCTCGTAAAAAGTCCCTCTCCATCTTTCTTGTAGGCCCCCTTCAGACACTGGAAGGCTGCTGTAAGGTCTCCTTGGAGCCTGTTCTGTAAATTTGTCCAGCAACTGAGATAAAGAAATTCTTTTAGGTGAGACATATTATGTAGTTTCAAATATAAAGACTGCAGAAAAATGTTATTTTTGAAGATGTGCCTTTCCATCCTGTAGTAAAACGAGCCTGTCAGCAAATCAAACTCGACATTGAACTTCAAAGTAACTGTGTACTTCAACAGAATGGAAATAGCATTTATTTACATCGATACATAAAACAAGCATCTTGTGCTTGTTGTAAGCATTTTAACATCATTTAATAGAAGCACTTTGCAATCTTAGCACTTTGTAATGTGTTAACAATGCTAAGTAGATTCTTAAAAGACAAATATAAACTATTAATATTTTATGTGCCAAGATCTTCAAAAGTCTTTGGGGCTATTGATTACTTAAACCCATTAAGTGCTATTTTGATCTTAAATAGCTAGAGATAGCTGCAAAGAGATTCAAGCTAAGTGGTAATAGTTATTTTGAGAGCAAGCAATTTTCGGCAGTTATCATTACTGATAATGAAGTTTGCATTTTAGAAGCCACTAATCAGTAAACAATAACTACTAGGAGTTTTGTCCAAAAGACTGTGTTTCAACTTGTATTTCCTGTTTATTTTCTGATTTAAACGAGTTTGAGTCCAGTTCTTAGCAGGAGTACAGACCGAAAGATGACCATAAAATTTACGGCATGAGTTTTCTTACTGTGTCATTTCTGCTTACTTTCTCTCAGAAAATGCTGAAGACAAGACTAAGTTTGCTTCCAGCAGCAAAAACACAACCGACATCAAGAAAGAGGCAGTAACTCACTTTATAATTTGTCTCCAATATTTACTTTTAATAGGAGGAAATAATGATTGCATTTCCACCTAGTAAGCAAAGAATCATCAACACCAAACTTCTCCCAGAAAATTAAAATAGCGTTAATTCAAAGACTACACTGAATATCTGTAATTTACATCCTCGCTTTCATATTCACTCCAACTCATAAAAAGCTGAATTCTTTGACACTCCGTTGCTTGTTCTCTTTTGACTCCCCTATAGGAAACACATAGTGGACATACAGTGCACACATAAGCATTATATAGCTCCTATGAGAATGAAGCTTCCCCCCCCCGCTCCATGCAAGTCAAGTAAGTTGTTATAACCTGCTGAAGATGATTTGCAGCACAACTCCTACTCTTCAGCTACAGCAGAGGAAGCCTTCCCCTCTGCACGGCTCCAAGACCGACCTCTTGGACTCGAGCTGGAAAAGCCTCCCTCCATTTCATTTGCCTTCAGCTATGACATTTCCTACACTATTGCATTACCAAATGCTGCTGAAGAAAGTCTCGGTTTCGAAGCAGAAGCCATCCGTCACTTTGGGATCACAAAAGATTGTGAGAATGTTCAAGGTCAAAGAAAAGGTGTACCCGGCACTGAAAATCTGTGCATTGTCTTGTATCCTGTATTGGAGATCTCCAGATTACTAGTGGGCGTCATTTCATCTGGTTTTGCTTCTCTGTAACTATATTTGCAATACTATAACCAGCTACGAGGAACGTGACTGACACACGTCTACTCAAAAATCAGGGCTTTGGTGGCAATACAAGCAACAGGATTCTGTCCTCATGTCAGGACAGAATACGAAGACCAAGACAAATTGAGGGAAAAGAGAATTTTAGAAAATAAAGAAAACAAAACATCTAAAAACCTGTTAAGAACTATATTGATAAAGTTTTCAGTCTTCCAGGTCTTGAGGAGCTTGGAGTAGTGCTGACTCTCAGTCTACCTGCCAGAGTACAGCTACCCCATCTATGACCCATAAGCACTATGAAGACATCACGCTCTAAGTCATTCTAAGACTTCGTGCTCCAAATCTGTGGAGGAGCCACACTGTAGGGACTTTTAATACAAAAACACAAGTGTGTAAGATATATACCCACATATTTTTTGTTCCATCACTGCAGCCCAGAAGCTGAACACATCGCTGCCGCCTCATCCTGTGTTTAGGCTGAACCATTTCCATTCAGCTACTCTTATAAAATTCTGCCTTAAAATAGTTTAGCATAAGGTGTATCTATCACTTCAAAGCTCCGTTTCTTGTAAGCTGTTTTTCTTACTAGGACTCTGATAGTTCTCCTCAGAGTTTATGTCCCCTTCTCATTAAACAAGGCAGAAATCTGGTCGTAAAAGTACACTTGAGGCTCTCTTCCTTTACGGAGGGAAAAGTCATCCAGAAGTACCTCTGGGAAGAAAGAGGGGTTTAATTTTTAAAAGCATGTACATTCTTGTTAATTATAATTGAGGAATTTATATATTTTATATATATATACACACACACACAGCAGCACCCATTAAGTTAAGTAATCAGGGCTCACAAACCAGAGACAAATTTGCCACTGGTCTAACCTCAGATATAATTAGCACCATTGCTCTTAACCCAGCTTTTTATTAATTTCTTCCCTCAGAAGGGGCAGGGTGCTGTTTTCACAGTAGCGTATAACAGGGAAGCTTGAGACATCTCAAGTATCAGGTAAAAGTCCGCAGGTGACAGCTCTAAGTGCTCTGAAAGCGCAAAGCATTATTTTCGAAAAGAAGTAGCTAAAGGAGGAAAAAAAAAAGATTAGGAAGACCCACACACTTTCCAACAAGCCAGTAAGCATCCGGACAGCAAGAAGAGAAAAGAAATGGAGAATAATTTCTTGTACAGAGACAAGATTGCTGTTTTGCTTGACCTGCAGGGAGTGGTATTTATGAAGCCAAGAGGAAAGAAAAAATTAATTTTTGAAGCCAGATAGTATTTCTATTAATATAATGGATGTAAATTTGAGACCTCTAGTGAATCACTAAATCCAAGAAAGGAGGCGGCATACTGGTCCAAGCAGCTGTGCTTCCCTAAAGTTCGTGCCAACGTCTTAAGAGAGCAGTGAACTGAAGTGCTTTATAAATATTGCTGCAAGACTGTAAATACCCAGTTCAGTGGGGAATACCTGTGTACACATCTCAAATACAGAAGCTACCACAGCAGTAAATAGGAGAAAAAGCTCTCTGTGTTACCCAGAAGTGCCTCTGTCTCAAATGCTACCTCAGGTGTCCGTTATGCATCTAGTCTGTGCAATTAGGTAGTAGATATTACTCGGTATGAGCACTAACTTAATTCATATAGAGTATGCCCAATGCCAAGTCCGCCTTTTGGTCACAAATCGTCACCAAGAACTTGGCACCAGCTTCAAAATGCATCAAAACGCTAGTTTTTGTTTTAAATGCTGAGATGTTCCAGGATTCCTCCTTTGTCAGCTGTCAGTCAGGAATGAGGGGCCAGGTTAGGAAGGACCACAGTAAAAGCCAAGGAGAAGGACCAGCATTTGGAGGACTTGCACCTGCATTTACCTGCCTCATCACAGCCAAGACACAAGCGAAAAGCATGAAATGGCTTTAAGAAATATGTTTCTCAAACTAATGCTTATTTACATCTTGACTAAAAAGCATGTGCTTTAAGATTATTTGGAAGTAATGGTGGGGGGAAGGTTAGAAAAAAAGACTGGGAGAAGCTGTTCCAAGGTGGGAAAGGGGTTCCTTCATCCAGATTTATGAACTATCAACACCACCGCCCATTGAACACCATCTCCCAGCAGTGACTATCTACCTGTGCATCTCTGTCCTGGGGTAAACACACGCAAGATATTTAGATTTTTGATATTCAAAGAACCTTGATAGTTCCACACTCCTTTTCCCCCCAGGAATTTCATCTTCCATTGTCTACCAGCAGAATCACAGCAACCCAGGACTATACTGTGATTGATCATACTCTTCTTCATACCAACAGACAGGATCTTCCAATGATGATAAACCACACCGACCTCTCCACTGTGGAGGACATCACACCATTTCCCTCTTAAAGTATATTGCCACTCCATAACAGAAAAAACAATCAAATATGGAGATCGCATCTTAAAATCACAAGTGTGATGGGTTCAAACTCTATGAAAAGAAAGTCAAGGACAGAAGATGACTGAGAGGGGATCTCATCAATGCTTATCAATATCTAAAGCGTGGGTGTCAAGAGGATGGGGCCAGACAACAGTGGTGCCCAGCAACAGGACAAGGGGCAACAGGCACAAACTGGAACACAGGAAATTCCATCTCAACATTAGGAAAAACTTTACTTTGAGGGTGGCAGAGCCCTGGCACAGGCTGCCCAGAGATGGCGGAGTCTCCTTCTCTGGAGACATTCCAAACCCCCCTGGACGCGTTCCTGTGCCACCTGCTCTGGGTGACCCTGCTCTGGCAGGGGGTTGGACTAGATGATCTCCAAAGGTCCCTTCCAACCCCTGCCATTCTGTGATGCTGTGACAGTGACTTCACAAAAGGCGTTATGTTGGATAGGAAAACCAGGATTCCTAGGGTCCTATCACATGCACAAGCAAAGAATCAGTCAGAAGAGGCCACGCCATAACAGCAAAATGCAGCAGGGCTATGTGTTTCCAACATCATTGCCTGGTCCCCCTTTTCCAGCTTCTTTTCACCTTAATCTTTAGCTCCGAATACCTTATTGTTTGCAGTCCTTCCTTGACTGCTACAGTGTTCTGTTAACGTTTTTACTCATAAGCTATTGCTAACATCCTCAAACTTATCTTCTCCTTAATCAGTTGTTCTGGGTTTCAGATGCAACTCGCTACACGAAAATAGCTGTACTCCGTGATAAAATTTTATCTGTTTGTGTTTACACAAAGGACTACTCATTTCACATTCAGGATCTAAGATACAGATAAGCCTTACTGCAGAGGCATACCTGGGAAAGCTCACTAAATAAAAGACCTCAGGGTGCCAACCCAATTATATTGCTCTTGCTCGTAGTTTTTCCACCAGCAAAGCTATTTTAACTCCTGTGAGGAGAAATAATTATTTTAACTTGACAGTTGGAGCGACTACAGTTACAAAGTTTAAGAGCAGCTGCAGAGGTTTCTTGAAGCTGTGCATTTGATCTTCAAGTCCACAGTTATGGCAGACAGAAGCACAATTTGTCTTAAATAAGCATAAAAAGACAAAAGTAAGTAGGGCACTTACCCTACTTCAAATCACTGTTGTGCGAAGAGGAATAGTGAAGGTGTTCCAAATTCATAACTGATTCAGCCCATATTGGAAAGAGAATAAAAAATGCACAACAAATGCACCGTCGAGTTCTGACTAGGAGTCTCTCTCACAGAAGAAACATTTCAGATAAAACTTGGGTGCTTTAATTATCTTCAAGGCCAGTCCCTGCTCCACAATCACAATTATACAGTTAGTTATCAAAAGAGTGGCAGTTTCATCCGAGAGAGACATCCAGGCAGGAGTGGGTGTCTTATGTTCCCCTAGGAACAGGGAATTCTTCGCAGCGGGGGCAAGATGAAGTCTTACTCCTTGCTGGGGGCCAAAAGAAGCGTAAGCTACTACAAGTATTTATGACATAAACCATAGAAAAGAAACTATGAATAAAGACACTGCAACCAGAAAATAAGCACTGTGGCAGCCAAGTAAATTACTCGTGCAGACCAACAAAAATCCAAATGGCCTTTGGACCTCCCTTTCTTAAGTATCAGATAGACCCTTATATAAACAGTAAATCAATGTTACAGTACAAGAAACTTCACAGGAAAACGAATGCCAAAACAAGTCACCCACAGAGGTTTACTTTCTAGCCTGTTTATTAGAGAGTCATCACTGACCTTATCTTCCAGGTTCTCCCATGTCTTCAAATGGGCTTCTCCATATTTTTCTATTTACAGGAAGAGCATGCATCCACCCCATTAGCAAGACCATCAACGACACTATTAGTTTGCTCCTACAGCTAACGGTTTTGTGCTCAGACTACAGGCTAACACCAAGAGCAGGCGACCAAGTGACCGAGCCAGCCTTTACGCTTTTGCTAATACAAGCATGGAAAATACAAGGGGAAAGAAGCACCCAGCAAACCCTGAACAACTGCACCAAAAAACAGCATCAGCAGGAACAGAGATGTAACTTCTTAAAAATAAGAAAAAGTTACCGAAATAGTACTCTTTACCTTGAACTGCCTATAGCAAGAAAGACCTACTCTAGAGACTCTTCTCTAACTTAGACACTTGAACTAAGCGCATTTATAAAATAAACTTCACAATTTGATTAGACATCTATGACCACCATAATAAGACTTATTTTAACCTTTTAAGCTTTGGGTTTGCTCTTCATCACTGAGAACATGACTGAGCTTAGAAAAGTGAATATTAACCCTAACCTTCCAACCACACTCAGTCATGTTCTCAATGACCACTAATACAGCTGGTGTTAATATTTAAAATAAGGGCTTAATTTAATATGGAAGGAAGTTTCAAAAAGCCACGTACTTTTGGGAAACCACAACCAAAACACCCACCATAGTCTCTAAGTTACAGGTCCAAGCCAAGAAGAGGTCATAGCACACCATCGCCATGTTTCTTCACAAAGGTGGGTTCTATTGCACACATGCTTTTACAACCAATCCTTAGATCTTAAATAAAATTAATGGAAACATAAAGCCTCAAGAAACCAACTGCACAGCAGAAACCTACAAAAACTATCATTAAGGATAGTTTGAGGGTGAATGGGGGGCAATTTGAGCATTCTATTTTTAAGACATAGTTGTCTCTTAACTGTATATGGGGTTTACATGACTGGAGATGACTGTCTTCCCTCAAAAGAGGGATGCGAGAGATTTTGAAGTACAAACTTAAAATTGCAAACGTGTTATTTTCACTGCAACTATGACCTTGAAAATAAGTAGGTACTTATTACAGAGCAACTGTCCAAATCTTCTAGGGACACTCGAATGAGGAAGCAGCAAGCTACAATATTTTTATTTTTCTGAAGCTCATTATTTTTTCCAGTATTTGGAACAGCTGGTAAAAGTAATCATTTGGCAAGGTCTGTCAAGGGCTGTAAAATAAATAAGTGTATTTGCTATGGTAGATTACATCCTTTAAACCAAAATGAAAGGCTGAAACATACAAATATTTATAAAAGAATAGGGGGGTTTATACTTCTAAATTGCACAATAAATATGTATTTGTGTATATACACACACCCCACACTCATACACCAATTCAGTGTGCTGTAAACGTATCCACTTCATTTTATGCTCCACTATTACTGAAACCTGGTGGGACAAATCCCATGACTGGAGTGCAGCTATCGATGGCTGCAGGCTCTTCAGAAGGGATATGGGGAGGAAGGGGGTTTAAAAGAAAGATGAAGAGGGACTTTTTAGCAGGGTCTTTTAGCAGGGTTGCGATAGGACAAGGGGCAATGGTTTTAAACTGAAAGACAGAAGATTTAGACTAAATATAAGGAAGAAATTTTTTACAATGAGGGTGCTGAGACACTGGCATATGTTGCCCAAAAAGGTGGTAGATGCCCCATCCCTGGAAACATTCAAGGTCAGGTTGGATGGGGCTCTGAGCAACCTGATCTAGGTGAAGATGTCCCTGCTGATTGCAGGGGGGTTGGACCAGATGACCTTTAAAGGTCCCTTCCAACCCAAACTATTCTGTGATTCTATGATCCATCATCATGACCCATGCATGTTTCCACTGCCATGTCCAGGCAAAGCCACACTTCAGTGTACAGCCTGCCGGCCATGTCTGCACTCCCCACGCTGTTCTACAGTCCCTCAACGCCAAACTCCCAGCCAGAGCAGCACCAGCCCCACTGCAGACACATATTAACCTTATGCCTCAGATATGAACTGAAATGCTAAGGACACGCCATACAGTTCTATATAATACCCATATTAGTTGCTTGTTATTCTCTGTGTCAGTAAACCACACATCACCTACCACCCAGGATATCTCGATAAGTAACATATCGATCTTCTATATTTGTACGAGAAAGCCCTGGTGTACGCATCACATGTGCCACCCAATTAGATTGTTATGCTCCTAATGTCCATGCGAATATTGACAGCCTTCAAGACTTATTTGTGTTGTTTGAAACGCTTTATAAAGTCATGTAAATCAAGTGAAAATTCAGCCTTTTTTTCTTCTAGAAAGCCACCGCTTTAATTTCATCTGGGAAATCAATTTACACAGACCAAACAAGTTATGGTGCACACAGATAACGCACTGCTGTGTAATAAAAGAGAAAAGCAGACAGAAGTTTCACCAGAAGTCATTAACCATTTTGGAAGACGCAGTGGAAACCACACACAGGGAGAATTACTGCAGCCCTGGATGTGCTCGTCATTCAACAGCACTAGCAGACACAGGCAAAATGGGATACTTGAAGCTTAGTATCATTAGTATTATTGACAGACACTTGCAGCGCAAGAAGAACATCAAGTACAGAAAACAGCTGCTTGGCAAGACCCTCTGAGCATTCTGAGACCGAGTTTAGTCACTCCGGCACCACCACATTTTGCCTTAGGCCATTGCCTCGACAACCACTGTTTCAGCTTCTGGACAATACCTGGCATCAAACACACTGCAAGGAGCAAAGTTGTCTCAGAACAACCTCTTCAATCACTTTCAACTAGGATGGACAAGGGACCAAATCTCACCCTGAGAACAAGGGGTTTCAGCCGAAAAGATGCAGCCCCGGTTCTACCGACATTTGTTGCCAAGGTTTTCCTTTTTCTGCAGTATTACAAATTTATCCAAACTTTCAAAAAGGAAGCTTTAGGCTTCTACTTGTACCTAAATTCAAATTGTCTATCACTAGACAATTTGAATCAACTCATCCTTCCATGGAAGGTTACAAGTAAGATGTTTTCCTGCTCTTAAAGTCCACTGAAAAAAAAATAAATGTTTCTTCAACAACATACTCTCTAGGAATACACCCTTGTCACACCAGTGGAGGAACACACAGCATTCCTAATGACACAATGATCGTTTTGGAGCTCTCATTAGTTCAGGTGAGCATGAAGAGGTTTAACTGACTTGGATGCACCACTGAACAAAGTTTTCAGATTCTTTCTGCAAGAAATAAGACTTCTGCAAGCACATACTCAGCCCAGTTTGTCACCCTTCCTTCCTTTAGTAAGTTTGTAACCCCTCAGTTCAATTTTAACCGAAAACAATAAATGTCTCCAAAGACAGGAGGCTTGAGTTTCACTTCCAAAACAAAGACCTAGGAAAGATCCCAAGAGCAGGCAGTAGCAGTCTGTGCTGCTCAGCCAGTCAGCCCAGAGACTGTCCAGAACGGAGTGCACGCCACTAGAGGATGTGGAAGAGAGCTGGGGAACTGCAGGACAGGCCATGAAAAGCACGCAGCCTC
This sequence comes from Chroicocephalus ridibundus, assembly GCF_963924245.1. Classification (NCBI taxonomy): domain Eukaryota; kingdom Metazoa; phylum Chordata; class Aves; order Charadriiformes; family Laridae; genus Chroicocephalus; species Chroicocephalus ridibundus. The sequence goes on along the minus strand of NC_086287.1, from coordinate 4,778,587 downwards.
TCCAAGCACCTTCTTCCCCACCCCCCTTTTCTGTAAATGGTGAAAATGGAGATGAGCCACCTTAATGATACAAGATCTGTTTCCCCGAAGCCTAAATAATTCCCACCTTTGAGCTTTAGACAGCAAATAATTCCATGAGAACATCCAGTTTTGAAAAGAGGCATTTCAAAGACAAACCTGTTAAATGGGTTGTAACCTATTTTACGTAAATTCATCTTCAAAACTTTTAACTGGCCCAAACAAGCCAGCCATTTTCACTTCAGCTGAAAGCACTAAGTCACCTCTGAAAAGAATGACTCCCATTATACACTCCAAATAGCTTTAGAGGTGTTTCTTGAGGAGGCCAGAATTTTCCTTCACGTGGCACTAAATTATGCAAAGCGGGGTTCAGATCATGGTCAGATTTAAAGTCAGGAAAGAGTCAGATCGGCATAAAGTGCTGGTCAGAAGAGCTGCTTCCAACACTACACACCCCCTTCCCATTTGCAGAAGCTGAGCCTTGAACCTCAATGTTTTCACAACATACCAAAACTCTATTTTTATTAACATTCATGAGCAGAGGCACTACAATCACTCAGCTTCCCATTCATTCATACTTTGTGGTTGACATTTCTAGCGTTTAAAAAGTACACCTCTGGCTACAGCCTTTTGCGTAGGTAATGCACTTTGTCTTTCTTGCTATGTAGAAAACAGCTTACCTGTTAACGCTTTCAAATTCTCTCAAAATTACTTGATGCCAAGGTTAAGGGAATGCTGTCCGTCACTCCACAAATGCACAAATTTTACTTCTGTTATGAAACCAGGCTAAATGCACTTATAAGCCTGTCCTCTTGAACACAGAACCCTGACACATACAAAGCATCTACCGGGCTTAAACAAAAGCATATAGAAACAGAAGAGCTAATTAAGGTCTGATGTGGTTCCTCCTTGCCATTACCTTGCCATGGAATTACGGGTACCAACTGCCACATGGAATTCAGTTGTACTTCAAAAAGCCTTATTTCAGACTATTTATGGGCTCAAACCTTGTAGTAGTGGTTACACTGGCAACCTGAGTAGCCACAACCACAGATGAAGTGGCTTTAGATACGGTGCTGTATCTTTATATACATCATCTAGTATTTTCAATGCTACTTAGTCAAATATTCGTTATCATCATTTAAAGGTCTAGAACGAGGATCCAATAAAACCAAAATACAAGTAAGAGAGAATTTGAGGGGGAAAGGTTTTCATCTAATCTCTAAATACCCAATGTTTGCATCAAGCAGTGTAACAGTTGACCCAGAAACTACTTTTTCTGGCTTTTTCCTGGCAGCCCACAAGCCTCAGCCCTATGCCTACACTCGACCTCATCACTAAACAACAGAGGTGCAAGGACTGCGTGTTCGAGCAGGAGAGAATAGCCACAAGAATCTGATGGGGAACCTGATCACTATTAAAACATACATTAATTGATTAAACTTTTTAGGCTGACTTTCAAAATGCATGTTCAAGGACAAGTCAGACAGGTTGTTCTTGCCTAAGACAGGTACTTCGGCTACCAACCGTACAGGTTAAGCAAGTAGAAAACACTTCTATCTACTGGCTTTTCAATTACTCTCACCAGTGTATATTTTAAATGAACTCACAGTACTAAAAGGGATTGCTTTATGTGGTGGAAGAATATGAACAATAATGCACGGAAGCTTCTCTACTCGGAAAGTTGCCTCCAGTACAACCATTTGAATGCTCACATTGGCAATAGACGCAGCGCTCATTTTCCAGTAGCATCATACCCATTCATTGAATTCAGTAAGAAAACAATTTATTTTCAAAAAAAAAAAAAAAACAACCCAAACCTGTCAGAATCAATGTGATTGATAGCACAAATTAGCAATTCCCTATCTGATGAGGAATCTTTTCAACCAAGTATGAGTATTTTGGACTAACCTATTAACTTGAAAAGGCTAAGAATAGCAGGCCTCCTAGGATCACATTCCAAGCAATGTGGCCATCGTGCAATTCACTAATACAGCACAATAGGCCAATCCTGGTTTCCAGAACACTTTCAGACTTGTTCCTGTGCACAACAGTACTCATCTCAAAGCAATTTAATGGAAACGTGAATATTTCTGGTGGAAAAGAGGTGCATCGGTTTGTGGCTGATCTTCATAGACTTCTCATGTTATTCTGCGCTTCGTGCATCTTTGCACATCTAAGTGCGCCTCTGGAAATGCGAGACTGGAAAACCCTAGAGTTTCATGGAAAGTTTTTTCCTATTTGCACACTAGCGTGTCTTCAGCGAGCATGGCCGCTGTGCCTCACCTTCCTCAGTATTCTCTAGGTATGTTTTAGGATCTTACCCTGGGTCTAAATCGACAAGGATACTTCAAGTACAAGTTTAAAAGGAACAAAGAGCAAAATAAAGCCCCTTATACAAGGCCTCAAATGAGAAAAATCCATTTTTCTTTAGAGTGTATTAGCATAATCACAAGACCTTACTTTTGTTAAGCAGAAAATTCTTCTATTGATCACACAGGGAATCTCGCGGCAGAATAGGAAGAATTTAACACACGCGTCTGAATTCCAAGCACCCAGGGAAATAACACAGGCCTTAATATTACCATTAGGTAATGGTAGTAAGTCTCTAGTAAGCAGTCTCTAGTAAAACGCAACTAGATTATGAAAAAGACTACTAACGCCTTCCCTCCACGGAAAACCAACTAAAACAACAATTCCTTGGGGTTTTTTTTTCCCCCCTCCGTTTCCGTCACTAGTTCCTGTGCTTCATCGCTCAGTCTTGGATGGACCAGTCAGGTAGTGCAGTGTAAACACAGCTAATCCACCTCATCCAAAAATTGGAGAGTACACCCAGAAACACAGTGAGCCATCACAGAGCTGTTTCTGCGCCAAGTTTCTTGCTTCTCCATTTCCATAGCTTCAACGGAGAAGGAAAGAACCGAGACCATTCCTGTTACAAAGATGTTAGTGTATCCTTACGGACAGAAAGATCAGGGCAAAATCACCACCTCTTATTTATTTGAAATACAAGTCAGAACCAAACAGTCAGTGTAAGAGTAAATAACAACTTACATCATTTTCGTGAGATCACTATAGCGTTTCTCTGCTATTATTGTGTGTCTGCAAAACTAACTTGTTCCAACTGCGTTTTCTCTCCATGTGGCACAAGATTTGTTATTTAACCACCTTTCCTTTCCAATGCTGCAGTGAGAAAAGGGAGCACATTTATATCATTCCTCCTTGTCGTTTGCATTTCTTTCTATGAAGATTTTTCACTGTGGTGTGAGTTTCGTTTAAATTAGTTTTCAAAAGGAATTTCCTCTGTTCCTGTAGCTCTCCGTGAGCACATATCCCCGCATACAGCAATTCTAGAGCAAACTTTTAGAATATGTCACCTTTAGTACAATATTCACAATAGGCTCAGAACGCTTAAGAGAAAGGAGCAAACGAAAGGCTTTTACGCAGCCACAGCCCTGTTTCATTGAACATTCATCCCTCCCATCATCATCCCACATTATTTAGTTTTACTGAAATATTCTTGCATTTTCTCTGTTGGGCCCTGCTTTTACCCAGAGCTTTTCTGGATAAAAATCTCCACTGTTCCCAAGTGAAGAGATATCCCCCTCCCGCCTAACCACTTACATCACCGAAGGAGTCATCCCCTTGATTGCCCTAACAGTACATTAGCAGTTAAAAATATATATATAGTACACCACTTAAGCTTGCCTGCCTGAAAAAGCAGATGATGCCCACTCAAGCAGCTTTTCTGCACTCAGATCCCCCATCAATTTCAATGCAAATTCCCCACAGAGAATGATTACAAAGACTGGGCTCCTGCAAACTTTTATAGCATAATTCAACACGGTTAATGAAGTAACCATGACACAAACCAGGAAGAACACCAGTTCAATGTGTCAGGCCTTAGCCACATGAATAGAAGTTAATATATACGCATAGATATTATCTAAATCATGAAACAACTACGGGCTCCGCATTAGCAAATAGCGCAGCTGGAACAACACAAAGACCCCCCTGAATGCTGAAAGGTGAAGTAGTTAAACAGACAATTACACAGGCAGGAGAAAAGCTACTGTAAATTTCATTTCAGGAAAAAAAAATGGTGTGGAAAATCAGCAGAGGTGACCTAACTTTCAGATCAGTTTCTCTTGAGTAGATATGCTGAGGCACAAGCTACTTCAGTACTACCAGAAAGGAAAGAAAAAGTTAAGCTTCAGGTTAAATGCCACCAATAAAAAAAAATATTATAGCAGCTGAAGGAAGTGTAATTACATGAAAGGTACCAAGTATGGGAATAGTACCCATCTTTTAATTTCCAATCACCAGTCTTAGACTTTTTACACATTGTCTGGGAGATAAGTTCCCAGTATCGTGTGCTCATCAGTGCACGCACTGGCGATTTCAAGCAGTTTTGCCTACAAAACCAAGATTTGAGCTGCAGTCATCTTGGGTTTACAAGCACTTGCTATCTTTATCACTTACAATTTAACATTAAAAAGGGTATATCTAGTGATTACAAGAAGATTTTTTTCTCTCACCGTAAAATACGTTAAAAATATGCTTCTATATTCATATGATCTTGTTTCAGTCACTATACACTGGGAAACTGATATAAATTAACCTAAAAATCTAATAGTCTACTCCTGTAACTACATAAAGTCATACTGTATACTACTATTCGTATCCTTACTTTTCGAAGAGCAACAGTCAAATTGTAATGCATGAAGTGAATTATGTGAGTTCCCTATTTAGATATTCTTTTCCCATTCCCCCAAAAATTGGTATTTGATGCAATGGAAGTGTGCACAACACATTATTAATCACTGTCAACAATGTGAAAGGTTGCAAAGATAACTACTCATCATTATGGAATCTGGGCAGGTGGCCAAAAAGAAGAAAGAAAAAAAAAAGGATATTAAGTTATCATCAATGGTTGTGAATAGTTTCTGGCTTTTCAAAGTTCAACACTCAAACATCTGACATACTGCCCAGATCTGCCTCCTGAAAGCCCTGATTTCAGAAAGGTTTAACGGCACGGAGTTCTCTGTTTACACAGCATATGTGGCAATGCATTAGGGCTGACAACGTGCTTGGGTTGCAGACACACAATAGTTAAGATATTGGAGGCTAAGGCTCGATTTTGAACAATTTGCTGAAGTGCACAGTCATGTTTTCCTCTCAAGCGTTAAGGATCAAACTAAGCTATTAAACAGTCACGATGTTGTTTTATGTTATCTTTGACACTGTCTGCAAAGGAGAAGACAGTATATTACAAACAAAAACAAACAGTCTTCATCCAGCCATTAAACAGAAATCAAGATTGACTGTTTTCATTATTCAGATGCCACAAAAAAAATCCTAAATTGGAATCCACATTCTAGCTTAGTAGGAATGGATACAAGAACAGAAATTAACTGTAATAATATAGAAAGCACTCTAGATTACTAATCCTAATTGGCAACAAAAGATATCATTAAAGTTCATTATAGGAATTGACTCGCAATAAAATAATTTCAGCAGACCGTTTCTCTTTCAGAAGAAAATCAGTCATTCCAAACTCCCAAAAGACTGCGTGCATGATATCTGGACATCCTTTAAGTTCACTAAACACACGTGCAAGCTTTAAGGAAACATAATTACATCCTGTTATATCCTCCGAGGACCACACTAACAGTCTTTGTATCGCCTCTCTTCAAAAGGCACGTCCCCGACCGGTCAGCCAGGGCAGCAGTTACAATACTCTCTGGAGCACTTCATACAGCGTGAGGCTGTTAATAGTATTGAGGTTCATCAGGGAGGGGGGGGCGTCTTCCTGAATTGGGCAGGCATTGCAGCAAGGACAAAGGGACTATTTCCCTTGTCCTCCACTGAGGGAAGTTGCTGCGTCTTGACTGGTTTCCCAGGAACAGAAGCAAGCCTGATAAGCTACGAGCTAAGTGAAGTAGAACACCTACCAGTGCTAACTGTGGTGTGCACAGTACTTGCCACGGCTGAGGAAGAAGAGACTCTGCCCACCTCTAACCATTCCCTAGCTTAGACTCTCCCACTCGGACAAGATTCACTGACCAAAAAAAGAAAAATAACTTTTCTCTGCTCCAAATATTTGAAATACACCTACTGAACAGGCTTACTGTAGAAGTTGCAATCATAACCACTACTGAAGAAGGATGCAGAAGACCTTCACACCACACCTGCATCCAAAACCATGGAATCTATGAAACAAATTAGAGATTTACTTTGAAGACACCTAGTAAGATAAGCTAATTAGCATGTTTAATTGGTTTATACAAGCACTTCTTCAGAGACATTCAAAACATCTTGGACCAAAGCCCTGATCATAAAGTCGTCCTTCTGCACTTCACAGTCGCTAGCTTTTATTGCGCAGCAAACGTTATTAGTCATGATATATCACCTTAAGGCAGAAGAAATGAAAGGGGAGGGAGAGCAGTTACTGCTTCATCATCTTCGTCAACGTGTACAGCTGATGCAGATTACAGAAGGTTATTTGGCTGTCCTTGCTACCCCAGAGCACAGGGCTGGCCTCCGTTTCCACACATACCTCTGGTTCTGCAGAACATTTCTCTCCCAGCATCCATCGCCCAGCCACTATTTTCAGAACACATCAAAACTTTGTACAGACAGGAATTGTCTGTCCTTCAGTACACAAAGCTATCTCTGGAACAGTAACAGTCATTTACAGACTACATAAGAAGTATTTGGGTTGGGGTTTTTTATTGTTTGGGTTTTGTGCTGTGTTTTGGGGTTTTTTTTGTTTTTTTTAGTTTTTTAAATAGGGACAAGCATATACTTCAAATTTTAAGCAGATTTCCACATATGAGATGAATGCTTGCATATTTGCTTTCGTGTTGCTTACCTTGTCTCTAGTCTGCAAGGCTAGAACAAGTATTTCTCATCATTCAAAGATTATCCATTTCACTTATAACAAGAAAAACCCCAAACAACAAATGAAAACAGCACTGCAAGAACTTGCAGGAACAAGAGGAAAAGCAAGAACCAGCCAGTTCTCCTCCACCTTCACATCCTCCACCGCTCTCCCTGATCCTGAGATCAACCAAGGACCTTGGAGCCACATTCCCTGAAAGCCACAAGGAGCCATGCTGCCAGGCAGATTCATTTCAAAATAATACTCCCCTCCAAAAAAAAAAAAAAAATTTATTTATCTTAATCCAAGGGGAATCCAATACTAGGGGCTTTTCTCAGATCTTCGGTGTTGTCCTACACAGATGAGAATGAGTCATCCAAAGGACACATTAGCCCTCGAAACGCAAAGCTGCAGCAGCAGACCGAGCAGTCTGACCTGTGTTACACACACTCACATTCTTAAGGGGCTTTTTTGTTCGCTTGAGCCTTTTAGTAAACCTCCAGAGATGCCTCTTGCTACTGGAACATGCACGGGTTGGACCAATTACCACAACCCGACTGCAGCACTTGCCAGTTCAGATCCCGCGGTAACAACGTAGTGAGCAAGGCAGCCAGGCTTTTCTTTTACACCCCAGCACTTCACACACTCCTCCCGAACCAAAGAGCTACATCCTTCCTCCTGTTATTTCCAATTACTAGAAACAAATATTCTACACCATACAGAGATATGCTTATATATAGAAATATGCTACACACACAGAAAAATCTAATAGCTACATCTACAAGCTGAAAATGTACTACCTGCAAGCCAGATAAAGGCAGATTAAGTACAGAATTGTGTTTATACCATTATTGATTACAGTGTATGTTAAGAAGCCTGGATTTTTGGCTGTCATCGCTCAACTCTGTCATTTGGAGGTCCCAAAATGCTTGGTAAAGTGAATATTACCCCATGTTATAGACAGGAAAGACCAAGAGGCAGAAGGCTTTCACGTTATCTTATGAACTCACACGCACACACACAAAAACACGTTGTGGGCTAGGAGAGCCAGAACTATGCAGATTTGTATTTGACACCTCTTTCAACAATATTGCCTCCCCGGTTATATGAGCAACACTATCATTATGCCGTACGTTATCTTCTGACTCATTTTGATTCTGTCAAAGCATTAGACACCTCCAATTCAGATTCAGCTACTGCAAATACAATGAATGACATTAGACCACCCACCATCAAGATTTCAAGTTCCAGGCTCTTACAGAAGCCATCATCTGCCTATCTAGAAGGACCCTTGTCTGGACATGCTTCCATCTATTTCAGCTCTTCAGCGTGCCGTACTGCTCTCGAAGTTCCTATGTAGTTTATACAAGGTGAAAAAGTCTCCCCCATACTCCACTTTCATCCTCTGCCAGCTGGTCTATTATGTCATATCATTTGAGTTTTAAAAGGATGCGTCCATGTATTTATTTTTCCCACCTGATAAATATTGATGAAGATTTTATTCCAGTCCTAACACATACATACTGTAACTAATCTTCCTTTTATTTAGTCAAGCATCTTAAAGGAGTTTGAAGGCAAGCTACTCCTATTGCCGAGCTCCAGATGTCAGCATATTAAGTTAAATGATGCCGGTTTGGAAGTCAAATTTAAAAAAAGAAAAAACAAAACAAAACAATAATCCATCAGACAAGACTAACATGAATTTCACAATGATGGAATGCAGTAACTACTTGAAAACTGGAAGAATTAAATGTTTGAAAGAAAGATCTCTTCTGGTGTTTGGCGATTGTTTTCCTGTTCCCTAGGATGTGAACTATCAGCCTAAATAACATCAAAGCACTACTCTAAGCAGCTAAGAGATAGCTGACGCAACGTTCACTCATTTCTAATATCTTGTATTAATTTTAATCAAGGCTGATATGGAAAGGACACGCCTTCGATAACTGAACTAGCACCATCTAGTTTTTATTTGTTTAACATTTGTGTTGTGGACCAATGGAACAGAAATGGAACTGAAGCCCAGTTCCTGCCCATCTCACAGAGAATTTGACTACAATCCAACTTCCCTTAGCCAAAGTCTAGCCATTCTGTGCCTCTCCAGTTTCTAACCTCTCTAATTTCTACTGCGTTCACAGACTTTACTTAGAAGTTTTGAATATCACAGTACTAAATTCAAGGCATCTAAAAATTTCAATACCTTGTTTGACACGATACAGCAAAAGTCAATGGAGAAAACGAGGCATCTGAATTAGAAAAAGCCAAAGAGAGACACCAAAACAACATAGGCAATTCCATCTGCCTTGTTACATTTTTGGAATAGTCATATTAGATGCATGTTGTTTATCCAAAGCAAATCCTCAGAGTTACTAGAGATCTGATAGCCACTGCTGTCATCACAATTAACAACTATGAGACGTCAGAAAATAAACTGCAAGCTGAACGCTTGCAGCACATAAAGCTCAAGTTTTCCACCTATAAATTATGTTTTTCATAACAAGCTTACCTTGTCTCCATCAATTTTTCAACTTACTCTATTATCAGATCTTAGAAGCTACTCCCTTGCCCCTCAGCTTCCTCGAATACAACTCCTTTCTTAGTGCAGAACACCAAAAAAAAAGCTACATAAGTACATATTTATTACCATCAGCGTGTGATAGCCTCAAGAGACATCCACGCATCATATTCTGTTAGCAAGAAAAGGAATCACAGTCTTCAATACCGTGCTATTTTTTCCTAATGCTGCAAGGACAAGCTAATTTGTAAGCCAGATCATTCCTTTCCAAAGGACGAATGACAGTCTTCTGTAAAGGAAAAAAACCAAAGTAATTCTCTCAGCGAATTTTACTACCCTGGGAATGTTCCAGGAGCCCCTCAGTAGACTCCTAAAGACAGGTCTGGTTCCCATCAGGACTGGAAGAAAAGTCTAGGTATCTGCACTGGTTGCATCTACCCTCCAGTGCCATACACATGCCATTGCCACCTCAGACTGTGGTCCTCTGTCATGTCCTCTGGGTTATTTGCATTGCCAGAAAAAGAGTAGAAATAAAGAGTGAAAAAGCTCAGTGCAAGAAACTCACAGATGTACTAGCTCTTCCAGTTTTTCTCTGGAAAAAAAAAAAAAAAAAAAAGGGGGGGGGAAAACTATGGCTTCACCTAGAAAACATAAAGAATAGTAAGATACTGAACTACAAGGGGATTCCAGAAGATAACTTAGTCCAGCAGTCTCCTACCAGTTACTTTAGAGTTAGACCAACATAACCTTGAACAATTTTAGAAGAAAGTATCTGCTTTAACTACCAGGTTCTGTTACATTCTAACTAGTCCTTTTAGCAACCCTTTGAAAATAATGTATTAACTTGAAAGCATACACAGACTTATGAGGCTTTTCAAGGAGAAATAAGTAGCTAGGAGAGACACACATTTCTCACGCTCACTAAAAGCTCCTTCATGTGCACCAAAACCTATTAGAGCCACAAACTGCATCAGTAAACATGCTTTAAGTTGTCTGTAGTACTGGATCTACACCTGAACACAGAAATCTAATTTCTTTGTTAAAGAACATACAATAGCTTTACTGCTACTGGAGGTTGTCACTAACATTTGTTTCTTAAATTTGTTATGAATTGCTGTAGTACGCAAGCATAAATAAATCTATACCACATCTGTCAAACTAGACTATAATCAACCAGAAAAAAACCCTAAGACTCGGTGCCTAAAAATAAATACTGACAAATGCATGTCTGTCTCTGCCGAATGCCTCCCTTTCTGAAAGGCCCTTGAGGTAAGCTTAGCTTTGCAATATGCCCTAAAATTAGTAAATAAATCAGTATTATCACAGAGACTATTTCCTTTACGCTCCTTCTCCCTTCTTCCCATTCCCTTTGCCTTTCCTACCACTCCCTTCACCAGGAATATCAAAATAGATAGTGGACCTCAGGGATATCAGATTCGCTTCCAGGCACAGACATCATGAGAGACAATATCTGACTGTCCAATATGAATTTCTCAGCTATTTAGTTTTGAAGAATTTAATATCATGGCCTGCACATTATTCCATATGACAATTGCTACAAAGCCAGAGGCTAGCCATTTGCATAATAATGAACAATTTTCTAAAGAGGTGTGCAGGAAACTACATGCTAATGACTTCTAGTGTCTATTATCTGAAAGTCACACTTGCTTTATGAACTAATTAAAAACACAGCCTCTAAAGTTTACCTGCTTGTACCTTTTATGTAGCAGACTGAGAGACACCTGTCCTATTAAATGAACAAAAACACATCGGACAAATTTTTTGTAATACTGAGTCAATTGAAATTCAGTAATTGACACTGGACTGCTCACTTGTCTAAGCACTGCAGGAGCGGGCTGGCTTCTGAAGCTGTACGTCAGGGAAACGCGTCCTACGGCACAGAAAACACAGTTTTGCTACATCTCAATCATAGAAAAAATGAGGGAAATGCAGCCATTTCTCCTAAATCACTGTTAAAGAAGGGAAGGATGGATGAGGTGCATTTCACAGTTGCAGAAGCATTTTCAAGAACACTCTGGAATCTGACAAGTCAGAAGTAATTTTTACTTTTTTTTTTACAGTCCAACCAGTAGCAGAAGAAAATGTCTTATTAGGCAGGGAGCTCCCCATAGCATCCTATAACCCATGTTTGATACAAACGTAGCAGGCTTTTCCTTTTCAACATCAGAAATTCACTTTATTTTGACAAAAGTGTTCTTTTACTATAAAGAATATCTACTACACTACATAGCACTTACCTGTTGCGTTGGGTTTGCGTGGCAAGGTTTTGGTAGCAGGGTGGCTACAGGGGTGGCTTCTGTGAGGAGCTGCTAGAAGCTTCTCCTGTGTCTGGCAGAGTCCATGCCAGCTGGCTCCAAGACAAACCAGCCGTTGGCCAAGGCCAAGCCCACCAGTGATGTGAGAGCGCCTCTGGGATAATGTATTTAAGAAGGGGGAAAAAGACCTGCATGACAATTGCAGCCAGAACAGAGGAGTGAGAATATGCGAGAGAAACAGCCCTGTAGACACCAAGGTCTGTGATGAAGGACGGGAGGAGGTGTTCCAGACACTGGAGCAGATTACCCTGCAGCTCATGGTGAAGACCATGATAAGGCAGGCTGTCCACCTGCAGCCCATGGAGGTTAACAGTGGGGCAGGTATCCACCTGCAGCCCATGGAGGTTAACAGTGGGGCAGGTATCCACCTGCAGCCCATGGAGGTTAACGGTGGGGCAGGTGTCCCCCTGCAGCCCATGGAGGTTAACGGTGGGGCAGGTGCCCCCCTGCAGCCACACCAGAGCAGGTGGATCCCCAAAGGAAGCTGTGCCCCAAGGACAGCCCACACAGGAGCTCTGGCAGGACCCGTGGACCCATGGAGAGAGGAGTCCATGATGAAGCAGGCTTGCTGGCAGAACTTGTGACCCCATGGGGGACCCACACTGCAGCAGTCTATTCCTGAAGGACTGCACCCCATGGAAGGGACACACACTGGAGCTGTTTGTGAAGAACTGCAGCCTGTGTGATGGACCCATGTGGGAGAAGTTCATGGAGGACTATCTCCTGTGGGGGGGACCCCACACTGAAGCAGGGGTTGAGCGTGAGGAGAAAGGAGTGCCAGAGACAACGTGTGATGAACTGACTTGTAACCCCCATCCCCCAGTGCCGTTCCAGGGTAGAGAACTGGGTGTGTAGTTGAGTCTGGGAAGGAGGGAGGAGTGGGGGGAAGGTGCTTTAAAATTTGGTTCTATTGTCTCATTATCCTACTCCAATTTGATTGGTAATAAATTGATTTCCCTGAGTCAAGTCTGCTTTGCCTGTGATGGTAATGGGTGAGTGATCTCCCTGTCCTTATCTCAACCCACGAGCCTTTTGTTTTATTTTCTCTCCCCTTTCCAGTTGAGGAGGGGAGTGACAGAGCAGCTTTGGTGGGCACCTGGTGTCCAGCAGGGTCCACCCACCATGCCTGAATTTACGACTTAAGCTTTTTATTTTCATTATCTTTGACATTAGATTGATGAAGCTGTTAGGATCTTAGTTATCAAATCCTCGCTTACAGCACAGGATGTGCAGAACTCGAGTCACAGGTTCACTAACACACCAAGCACCACCTGCAGCAGCGAGCACGGTCTCTGAGCTCTTGCTCTTCAGCCCACGCTCACCACTCCCAGACAAGGAACCCCAAAGCCCACTCAAAAAAATGGTATTCAATGCAGAATGCCACATCCCCATACACACCACTACTGACCAGAGATTTTCCACAGAATCAAGGTGCCTGGATGAACTTTAAAATATCCCACCTAATTTATGACCAATAATACTCGTAAGTCAAAGATAAGAATGATAACCGTATCTAATGCCTTCGTGTTTAAAGGCCATTGTCAGCAGCAGCTCGAGGAAGGGCTGGATTTCTTTCCTACACATAAGGCAACCAGCTGATGCACCGTATTGTCGGGTTTCACTGAAAGATCAGATATTGATCAGTGCCACGGGCAGTACAGCATACCACACAGACTGATGTAGGATTTGTCCAAGCAGATCACACCAATGTATTCTTAATCTACCATCAGAGAAGAGGTATGGGGGGAAAAGCCAGTTTAAAACTAGATGCTATGTAGGTACGCAAGTAGGGAAGTTCTTGCAGACAAGGGCGCCATTAGGGGTGTCTCGTAAAGTACTCATCAGCATTAACCTCACTCCTTTGGGACAGGAAATAATCAACTCTTCCATATTTTTCACCACAGTTTCGGCAAACAGAAATAATTTCTTCCTGATTTTATAGAGTCCCATTTAAAATGGCATCTGTACTTATCTACTGTGTAAATACTCTTCCATACAAGCATTTTCAGAGGCATGCTTTCCAAGATTTTGGAATAAACCCACAAGAATAATTGCTTTGCTTTTTGTGCATGCGGGGGAAAGTAGGCGTCAGGCTCTTGTGAGCATAGTGTAATTCATCCCCATGCTCTGTTTTTGGTTAAGATAAAGATCCAGAACTGGGCATTCTGCTAAAACAGTGCCATCAGCAAGTCTGACTGTCAGTTACTACAGAATTTTTTGTTGTTTACTTTATTCTTGTTCAGCGAAAGTAGTGGTGTGCTGGTTCAACCAAAGTGACTTAGAGTTCGATTTAGCATTCTCAGCAATATGAACAACAGACAGATATGAGATAGCCTCTCCCAGTCAGGCCAAAAATCATGATTCGAACTTGGTTATCTACACTAAAGTCTCCCCCTTCCAATGGTATCACATAACTAACATCATCTAGGATATTTTGGGATGGACTCCTTCAAGGACAATTGTTTGGAAGGAGGCTCCAGAACATTAACAACTGAAAAAGAGGGGGGGGAAAAAAAAGATATGAACTCGTACCCAGTATAGAAGACTGAGCAGGTTCCAATGTTGTCAGAAAAGTAGCCCCACTCACTGAGAAAGAAAAATCAGTTTCATATCAACTATTTGCCAGGAAGCTTAATTGCATTCACAGACGGAAGAAAAAAAATATAATTTTAAATCAATCAGGTTCAAGAACAGAGATTATGACAAAGCATACAGGAGTGGGTCCATATAAACCAACGTGGATGTTCTTCTGGGAGATGGGAGAATGCAAATCAGAACTTTATTTAAATCAAGGTTATACCTCACATATCCCACGTAAACACCTATATCACTCAGATACAAGTGGAAGTCACTGCTGTCCCCTCCAGTTTTGCAGTTCTGTTGTAAACTTGGTCTTATTTTCATGCTTTGTATGCCAACGCTCCTAGTCCCCAAAGAGGAACAAGTCTGCTCCAGTTCAACTTGAAGCTGGCTTTCCAGATACAAAAAGCTACCTGCGTGGCCACAGACGCCTCAACTTCTTAAAAGTCCTACTGTTCAGCTGACCACCAACAGGAACAGAAATAAGTAATCCAGCACACCTGCCTTACAAATCCCATCCATATGTATTCCATCTGTTTGTTTAGGAGCCATATATATATATATCTCTACAGCTGCTTAACTAGTCATAGCATATGTACATATGCTGCATACAGTTGACTCACTTTACAAAACAGAGGTAAAACACAATTTTTGCAAGTATAAGACCTCAGGAAATCTCACACAAGCTTTTTCAATTTTACAATGACACAGACTTGGGGAAAAAGGACAGAGCAAAAAGATGAAAAACCCAACAGAATTACACTGGAGTCAATTCTAGGTGAGACTATACCACGGAGACCGCAAGCGCGTGAAGCTCACCACTTGCAGTCTACTCTTCAATCAGTCTACATCACCACGGATCCTTTCTGTCGCACCCTAATGTAAATTTACACAAGTTGGGGGGGAAAAAAAAAAATCACCCCCTAATTTTAAGAAGCTTGCAAAATTCCTTTTATTAGGCAAATATTACAACAGACATCAGCTCAACAAGCAAGATTCACTGTTTACCTTATATAAACATTTTTGATAATCATAGCCAGCCCTGTTTCTTCATCCAGGAAATTTCTGTAAGACCAGAGTCTGGCTGGGAGAGGACTGGCAATAACAAAATCACACACCCTCATGCAACCCTCTTATTAAAAAGCATTGCAGAAAAAACTTTTAACAGAAAATAGAAGAACAGAATACCTTGTAACAATCATCAAGGTGCAAATCTGCATCACTGAAATGAACAGAACTACCTGTTTCTTTGAGCCAATTTCTTCACAAAGAGTGGATTAAACACTTAGCATACCCACAAAATGGGTTTCAGGAGCATCTGAAAAGCAGAAAACTTATGACCTTAAAGCAGAAGCCGAGCCTTGGAGAGATCACCAAGGCCGATCCATGTAATTAAGTCTCACAAATCTGATTCTCTGAATATCAGGTTTAAATTAGATTTATTAACAATCTTAATTACAAGGAAAAAACATAAACCCCATAGCTAGGAACAATATCTAAGATTTTTGTTATGTTTGCAGAAGGGTTTCAATGTTTGCAAAATGAAGGAGAGATTATGACATTGTCTCGGTTTCCTTGCTCAGTGGATATTTATTGCATTTCGTTTTCCATAAAAGCCCAGTCAGTTATATTATGAAAACCCCAGACAGCAGCTTGCTGTAATTTCATAAGGTAAGCCTTACTGCAATTTATAAGTGGTTATACTTGAGTGCTTTCACACTGGCTCAACAGCACAGCGCCCATCAGCTGCATTAATGTCTCAGCACAAAAATCTACTAATAAACATGGTGCTCAGCCAACATTACCCCACTTTAAACAACACAAGTTCTCAATATGAGAAGGTCAATACATACAAGACCACTTACGCTCTTTACACTGACTTTGATAGAAAGGTAGCAGCAAAGTATCCTCAAGCAAATCTGAAGTGTATCAATAATAACCCAGGAAAAAAAACACAACACAAACCAGAGAAAGCTATACCATATGTCTTCAGTCATGTAAGACTGGTAAATAAAAACAAGTCAAGAGAGAAGGCAAACCCTACGGAAGAGTGTCAGTCTGCTTTTAACACTATAAAACTGCAACTCGCACATTTATCATTCAAAAAGAGAGAGATGAGGAAGTTCTCTATCAAGTAGAAAGAAGGAAAACGCAGTAACCATCAGTTTGGCTTTACCAGGTTCAGTGACAGATCCACTACGCTTCTGTGGTAACATGTCCAGGAAGCTTGAACTGACGCTCCAAAGTCCAGGGTGACAGTTTTTCTGCAGTCAAAAGAAACCCCAACCACAAACGTACACACAAAAGCAACCCACCACCTATAAACCCTATCATGTGCGATATCGGCCTGCCGCTTTCTGTGCCGCTGAACACAGAGACAGTCCTTCCTAAAACCTACTGGCCTAACACAGCAGGTAGGCACAAATTAATCTCTGCTTATCTTGTGATTTTCAGTGTTTATTAGAACCAGAAGTTTAGCTGGAAAACAGAGCACATATAGGCATACAAAATACACATTTACAGAGATCCTTCCAAAGTCTACGTGCATTTCACAATTGAATTTTGCTCATGGTGCAATCAAAGAGGGTTCATTCAGGCAGAGCAGAAGACACTTCTGCCACTATCACATATCCACGTTTCTTTACCATGTCCCACTAACTGAGAGCTCCTGATCTGAATGAGAAATCAGGAAGAGTGCGAACGAAGGATGGAAGTCAGCTGAAGAAATATTCCATTTCACTCATCACCTGAAAATGCATTTAATCAGAACACAGGGCAGTACTACATTTTTCATGACACAGCGATTGAAATATAACTAACTAGATCATTTTAGCAGCGGTTTTTTACCTGCTTTACAGTCATTTCCTCAAAGCCCCTCCTCCAGAAAAAAAAAAATAATCTGTGGGTTTACTGGTTGGGAATAATCATCCATTTCTGGTATCAAAACAATAACCTACACAAACTCAACAAGTCTACAGCATCCCCGCTATCACTCTTGTATTTAAAGACTTTGTTGCCAAGGTCATATAGTGGCATAAAGCCTGCTCACTTCGCTCACATTAGTATTCATGTTGGTAATCCTACTACCTTCAGATGGTCCACTTACATGGTTGTTAAACCCGGTCACATTTTTCACTCGTATATTACAAGTTGCATGGAATTTGGCTATGTAATTCCCACTAGAGCCAACATTAAGTTATGTAGATAGATGTGATGCTATCCCAGACATTAATACTGGACTCCTCTTAAACTCAGCCTGGAAAGCTAATACAGTGATGAGTGAAAAGAACCTGCTTCTACTGATTTCAGCAGTGTCAGACGCAGCCCAGTTTCTAGTTCTTAAAGATCAGCCAACACACAAAAGACAAAACACCGTATTTCTACAAAATAAGCACAAATACAAAATATTGTCTTACTTTAATCAATATAGCTTCTAAGTATATATCTAGGAATACACTTACCAAATAAAAGAAAGCAAATTAAGCTTTATTTCTACACCATAAATGCAAACCTAGCTTTCTGTATTTTACTTGGGAAAGACAGGCCAGATGCATCATTGATTGGTGTACATATACATACTGATTTCTTACTGCTTCAAAAACACTAAACAGTGGTTGACTTTATGTCCATAAAATATATTATAATAAAAAGGAGAAAGCGCTTGCCCGATTTAAAGTGAGCTCGGTCTTATTTCTTCCAGCACAAGCCTCATTTCCAATAACAAAAGTGTCTACTGATGATTAATTTTAATGGCCCTTGATCACACACCCACTTTTCTCAATCAGAAGTCTCAGAATTTTAAGCTTAAGAACACCAAAGTTTATATTACTATTCAACTCCACAATAACAACTGAGTTGCATCAACATTTTTATTCCAAACTGATTTTTCCCAGTAAACGTAAGTCTAAACAATGCTCTCGCAGTAACCTTTCCCTGGAAAATTCTATAGGAAATGAAATGTAATACTCTATTAAGACTTGTTTTGCAAACAGAAGTGAGAGAGATCACCCAAGCATGCAGAGTCATTAAAATGGATCTTACATATATCATTATAAATTTAATAATCTCCATGACGGCTAGAGTTCAAGTTAAAATGAATGTCAGCAAAGCATGACCAATTGATGTTATCCCAGCTGCCACCAAGCCTCACTTGGGGTTATATTATACATTCAGAGGCCCCGTACTACATGTGCGCCAAATACCCAGAGCCAGGAGCAGATGGGAGATGTAGGCTTCTATACCTATCAGCAAGGAGAGACAGACATAATTGCATATTAATTTGGGTGCATCAGAACAATTATAGTATACTTCGGTGTCACAGGTCCCAAATGTTTTTCCCATCATACCCTCTCTGCAGTATAATGTTGTACACTTAAGGAGAAAGAGAGTGCACTAGCAGCCTCCAGAAATTAAGTCAATGGAAGGATTTCATTTCAACCCTTATTGATTTACTGCAGCCCCAAAACGCTTCCTTGAAAAAAGGAGGAGGAAGACCTTGGCAGCTTATCAGTTAATAGATCATGCTTGGTACAATTAAAATACACTTAGGACTTCTATTTGGTTCCCCAAATAAATGTTCCCCAAATGTCATTTCTCTCTAAGCAAACAGCTGCATTTTATCCAATTTCTGAAAGTTTTCCAAGCTGCTTAGATTTCCAATGGGGTGTCAGGGAAACCACTTTTATTTTTCATCAGACTTGATGAAATTGTGACACAAACCTCCCGCTCTCTCCAAAATTAGACAGCGCTGTTGAACAGCAAAATAATAGCTGATGGTCAATTTTTTTTCCAACTCACTTTTCAACTGAAATAAAAATCACATGCAAAAGCTACAGGAAAAAGGAGCTCTCCACACAAAGCCGAACACACAATGTTTTCTATCACCCATCAAATCTGCGTGGAAAACGATATAAATGATTTATACAGTAGAAACATGTCAAGTTTTACAGTTTGCTTGGCCGGTGCCAAGAAAACAACTTTAAAGTCCCAGTTGTTCACAAGGTACAGTTTGTCTGAGACAGCAACTTCATTTAGGTCAGCCTAATGTGCCAATCCATCAGTATTAAATAACACAAAACTACCTCGACACACGGAGCTTCCACAAAGCACTTGTACAAAATAAGGTCCGCCAGCTGACATTAAGCACATTCCACTGTGCATTTTGTTTTGGTTCAAGTCAAAGTCACATCTGGAAACTACAGTAAAATGCGAACGCTACCATCAGGGCAATGAGGATACTGACAAGTGTACAACATTTTCAGCACATTTAATCACCAAATCCCAAGAAAACAATTTTTTAACTTCTCTAATAATAGCAATAAAAAAGCTAAAGTCACGATAAATCAATAATCTGACCAGACTCGGTAGGAGTCAGTAGACTTCATTTACACTGGAAGTATCTTCATCAACAACTATCCAAAATTCTGGAGATTTTCCCCTTCTTTCACACATACTACAGTTCTCCCTTCCCTCAGCTCTTTGCTCCATACATTGGAACAAGCCTGAAGAGAAAGACAAACATTTTTAAAAACATATAATCAGGAGAAGAGATCTACAGCTGGCTAAGCATAGCAAGCAGCAACTGCAGTTGATAAAAGAGTTATAAGGAGCTCTTCTGCCACTTGTATCTCATCCAGCAATTTAAACAGAAAGTGCATCCGCCTTTTGTCACTTACCCTTTTTTGATCTTCCAGTCCATGTGTCACAGGCTTTCTTTTCTGATGTTGGCTAGATTCAGAGCCAGGTTCCATTTCCCAGCTACAAAGACTCTTACAGCCTCTTTAAGCTTTCCCTAAAAATCCATAGTATGAACAACAACAAAAATCTAAAAAAAGATAATTAAAAAAAAAAAAAGGCAAGAGAATTCCTTCAAACCTCATCCATTTTTTTTACCATCCTTCTAAAGTCTTGTTTGCCATCACTGCTCATTCTCTTAACAAGCAGCCATTCTGTGAGCCTCTATATCCTATTTTAGCTCAGATGAAGGTTTCCATTGACGTGCCTTACAGAAGGATGACAGAGCTGAATCCAAACCCAGTAGTTTGTGCCACATTATTGCTCCATCAGCAGCCTTTTCAGTGCATTCCTGGCACGGATAATTTATATGTCAATAAAGGTGTAAATGTGCATTTAATCCACTGTGTTGATATTATCAGCATCCCTCTCTTGGGCCACCTTCCTCCCATAAATCAATGTAAACACTTCACAGCGATAATTGCCTTTTGCAAATCTAGCAGGTGTTAATTACGTAAAATCATCCATGCACGCTTGTCATCTTCTTCTATGTATTCAAACAAATACCTAAAAAGGAAGAAAAAAAAGCACTTTTTACCAGCTTGAAAGAAAACACAGCTACTGATATTCTTTGCCCACCACCAGGAGCCGCAAGTCAGGACTGATACAATAATTATATATTTTGTACACACGACACTCTTCATCCAAGCCTCTCAAAATGCTTTGATGCCTGTTTAGTGTGTTACCTCGCCTTTGGGGCTTCTTGCCGAAAAACAGACCAGAACAGCAGCATTGTTCATCAGCGTCGAGCCTACTGCCATGCTGACTGAAGCCTGCAAGGATCAACTTAAAACTCAGTCTTCGAGTTCTGGATCTAAAGCCAAATTCATTATTCTTATGGGGTCTCTTACCTAGGGATCTTTCTCCACAGTTTATAAGGTTATTGTGTGCCACCTCCCAAAATCCTGGGCACAAGACTACGTGAATGAACAGGTTATGCTATTACTTGTGAAAGAACACGGCACCTGAAATCACAGGTTAGCAACTCAACCACTTAGAATATTGTTCTTTTGGTACTGAGAAGCACAAGTTCACTACAACAGAGACAAATCATTTCCTGAGTTAATTTGTAAGGTGGGATCAATATCAGCAGGCTTCAATACGCGGGCACCGGAAAAAACACGTTTACTAAGCTGGATTCCCTACCTAAAAAGGAGAAATATTAAATCAATTTTAGCAACTTTAGCTGAGCACGGCCTAAGATCACATATTTAGCTGTGTGTTGTTGATACAAGCTCTGGTCATGAGACAAGCACCAAAAAAATCCAAACCTAAGTGCCCTGTGTAAACAAAGAAAATAAAAAAAAAGAAAAAGAAAATCATCCAGGTTGCTAAATCAGACGTTCTCCCATCACTAAAAAAATGGGCAGCATAAAAAAATACGTTTTCTGTAAACATAGTAGAAATTAGTTTTGAATTAGAAAGCTGAACATCGTACCCCACTCGCATCTTTACGCAAAGCTTCAGCACTACCTGAACTGAACACGTGAATTAAATATCCAAGTTAGATATAAAGCAGATTTTTGGTCAGACGCATAAACAGGTTTGTTCTACACGCTGAGGTACCTTGTTATTCCAAGGCAAAAGTCACAAAACCGGCAGAAATACTGCTTTTTCCTGTCACTTTAAATACTCTTTTACCACTCCTCACCATGAGGCAGTAGGTCATTAATCCAGTTCTTTTTCTTCTGCTGAGCACAGGAAAGAATATGACTGATTGCAGTGACGCTGCCATGCTTTGCCATTCAGAAATAATCTAAAAAACCACATCTAATTCATTTTATAGAGAAACATGAGGTTTCAAATTTTATTTTGAACAACCACCTCCTCCTGATCTGTGGTTTCACACCTGCTGATATCCGTGGAAATCACGCAGGTAGCTTGAAGGCAGTAAAAGGCCTTTGACCTTAGCAACAAATATCATGCAGAAAAAAACCCAACTTCTGTAAACATTCTTAAGTCCCACCAACAAAAACTTTTTCCCTCCAGTGATTTCACTGTGATGTGACACATGAGACTGCATCAGTCACATCGTGTAATGCCATGCTGGAATAGCATGACATAACCAGTGCAACTAAGGACAACATCTCTCTGCACGAAAGGTCCCCTGAACCAGAAAAAAAAAATAAAAAAAAAGAGAAGAAAAAGTGCAGTCTCTGGAAGTTCCTGTGCATTCAATGTTATGGTTTTAACCATCGTGGAACCAGACACGCTCTCTGGGGAAACATGCAAATTTCTATTTGTATATAGCACTTAGTATATGCCTGTAACCTTAGAGCATGCGTCACTGGATATTAGTGTCACTACATGAGTTAGCTACATTAAGCTCCATATAAAAAACAACATATATTAACAAGAAAAAAACCCCAAACTTATCCAGAAGCTTGAAGAACCATTTAATTCAAATCAGCCACAAAACAAAACATTTTTAAGCACCTAAACTGAATTTATTCTTATTCCCTCTGACAAAAAGAAGTTCCACTTTTTATCTCTGCGCATACCCAATTGCGGGGTGGATCTGTCAACAGTAAATTGGCATTAAAAAAAAAAATAGAAACTTTAAGAAGAAAAAAAAGGGAGAGGGAGATTTGCTGGGAGAATCACCACCTGGCCATCAGAGATGCTAAACACAACAACATGCAAAAATGACGACAAATCTCTGTTATCTCATTTTCCTACATTTCCAACATCCAGAAGGCCCAGTCAGGCTCTGGACCCCGCTGGGCTATGTACCACAAAACCTCCATGAGAAAACAGCTTTAAGAGCTCAGACCCTAAACCTGACCATGGTTTAAGCATTGCAACCGAGCTCAGTGAGCCTCGAACGAATAAGGGCTGTAGTCCTACCGGGGTCCATCCTCACACACAGCCCCAAAAGGATCCAACACCTGCACAAAACGCCATTCAGAAATACCTCGCTAGGTAACCAGATCCTCAACAACGCCTCCTGGTCGCTATTCTTTCATTAAAAGCAATTAATACAACTTCTCCCCCCGCCACCACCTAAAAAAAAATAAGCAATCTCGCAGCATCGGAAGTTTTTCATTCCCAAAACTGACTATGTTTCAGACCAAACACACAAACCGAAATATACTCGCGGGCCTTTCTCCACAAGTTTTTTTTTACACGGAAAATAAGCAGAGCCGTAAGTTTCCCCGGTCCCTAACACAGCCCGGGGCAAAAGACCAAACCCCGCGTGGACACCCCCACCCGCGGCTGGCGTGAGCCCCCTGGTGCGGCGGGGAGGGGGGGCAGCACCCCGCTCTGCCCCACCAGACAACAAAAAATGAAATAATAGTAGTAATTAAGACCCGCAGCAGCAACCCCCGCCCGGTGGCAAACGGCGGGCTGGGAGCGGGGGGCGGCTCCCGCCTCCATCGGGGGCTCAGCCCGCCGGACCCCCGGCTGAAGGAGTGGGGCTGGCAGCCCACCGCCCCCCGCGCACACCCACGGCCCCCGCAGAAGTTGCGGCCCCGCCACCGGCCACCCCCCCTCTCCCCGCCGGCAACCGAGAGCGCGGCGGAGCCGCTCCCGCCTCAGCACGGAACAGCGGGCGGCGCCGGTGCCGCCGGGAACACCTCCCCCGCCGCCAACCCGCTTCCCCGGCGGGGCAGGGCTCACCACCAGCCCCTCACCGCCCCGGGGGCGGCGGCTCTCCCACCGTCGGTACAAACTTTCGCATCCCTCCCGCGAATCGGGCGCGGCGGCAGGTCCCCGCCGGTACCTGGTGGAGGTGATGGTGTGGCGGGGCGGGCGGCTGAGCTGCTTCTCCCGCGGGCCGGTGGCCCATGCGGCCGGGGCAGGGCGAGGGGCCGCCGGGCTCGGGCTCCGGCTCCGGCTCCGCCGCTCCGCGCTACCGCCGCCGCCGCCACTACTCACTCTCCCGTTACCCGGGCAACTGCCTCCCGCCCCCTCGCCTTACCCCCTCCCTTCTCACAGCGCCGCCCTTCGCCGGCCAACCGCAAGGGCGCTCGCCGTGCCCACGTGGGGCCGGGTGGCCAATGGGAGGCGGGGGCTGCGGCCGGCGAAGTCAATGAAAAGCCACTTTGCGGGCGGGAGTGGAGTGGGAGGGGCGGCGGGAGGGCGTGGCCCCGAGGCCCCGCCCCTCGGCGGGAGATGGCCCCTGCCCGCCGAGGCGGAGTGGTCGCCGCACCCCCGGGCTCTCTGGCATCACCCGCCCTCAGAGACCCTCCGGAGACAGGGAATGGCTACAGAGCAACACGGGTGGGTTTTGGATCGCACCCCCCACTCCACCCAGCCTATCGGGCCGGAACGTGCCGCGGGGCAGAGGGAGCATCGCTGCAGGACCGGTAACGGGAAAGGGGCACACGGGTCTGGGGATCATAGAACCATGGAATGGTCTGGGTTGGAAGGGACCTTAAGGATCACCTAGTTCCAAGCCCCCTGCCCTGGGCAGGGACACCTCCCACCAGACCAGGCTGCTCAAAGCCCCATCCAGCCTGGCCTTGAACCCCTCCAGGGATGGGGCAGCCACAGTTTCTCTGGGCAACCTGGGCCAGGGGCTCACCACCCTCAGAGTGAAAAGTTTCTTCCTGCTATCTCATCTAAATTTCTCCACTTTCAGTTTAAAACCCTTCCTCCTCGTCCCATGGCTCCCCTCCCTGCTCCAGAGTCCCTCCCCAGCTTTCCTGGAGCCCCTTCAGATACTGGAAGGGGCTCTAAGGTCTCCCCGGAGCCTTCTCTTCTCCAGGCTGAACCCCCCCAACTCTCTCAGCCTGTCCTCACAGCAGAGGGGCTCCAGCCCTCAGAGCATCTTCATGGCCTCCTCTGGACCCGCTCCAGCTTCTGCATGTCCTTCTTGTGCTGAGGACTCCAAAGCTGGAGGCAGCACTGCAGGGGTGTCTCCCCAGAGCAGAGCAAAGGGGCAGAATCCCCTCCCTGGCCCTGCTGGCCACAATGCTTTTGATGCAGCCCAGGATGCGGGGGGCTTTCTGGGCTGGGAACGCACATTGCAGGCTCATGTCGAGCTTCTCATCGACCAGCACCCTCAAGTCCTTCTCCTCAGGGCTGCTCTCAAGCCGTTCTCCACTGCTCAAGAGATGCCACAAGGTGGTGTAGCTCATACAGCACCAATATGTCTTTGGTACCAAACACATCTTGATGAGGTATATATTCCAAAAAAATAATATAAATGTGGTCTCAGTCCCTCATTAGCACAGATGCTTGAATGATTTGGCAGAGAATCAGCCTGCTCTGGAGCCTCGGAGCTGTACCAAGTCAGCACTAATTAGGCAGGCTGGATGGAAGTTCACTCCTCGCAGAGCTGCTGAGGCAGCTCCACACCAGTTCTGGAAATGGAAGCATGGATACGCTCCAGGTGGCTCTGCGAAGCCGGCTCCAGTCCAAGGCCACTTAGTGGCCTGTGCCGGTAGCCATGCTAGCAGCAGACCTCCAGCAGCAATGGATTCCCTTGGTCACCCTGTGAGCTAGCCCAGCCTGACCCACACACCCTCTGTGGGGAAGCAAAACTCCACTAAATATCATCACAGCTGCCAAATATGTGGGGTTTACATTGAAAGATTTAGCCTCAAACTGAAACACGTGTTTTACAGTGAGAGACAGCGCTGCAACACACTGTGTTTAGAGCAGAACGTTACCATCGCAGTCAAGGCTGGCTGGAGGCCACAGGAGTAGGACGTGTGGAGGGACTGTGGATTTCTGAGGGCAGTCGGCTGGTCACGGTTCTGCCTGCTCTGCCTACAGTCCGAGAATCCCAGCACAGCTACTGCCTACCACCACTCCAGAGGCCAGAGTGAAGAGAAGTGGTCCCTGTTCCTCGGGAGGATGTATCCGGGAGCAGCATCAGCCATTACCCTTCCTATCCTGGCACCAACCCAGGATTTCAGCGCATTTTCCTCATTTTCTGTCTAAATTTCAGCGAGTCCTATATGTGACTCTTTCTGTGGCACCTCATTCTTGGGGAAAGAAAATTCAGTTCCCCCTCAAAATAAAATTATGATTACAGTCTTGCCTTGCTTTTAGCTTTATCCTCAAGGTTCAGCTTTCAGCCAGTAAATAAAATTTACATCTCATTTAGACCATTTCTTTAATTTACATGTTAAAGCATGGGGCCTGTGTAAAAAGCAGTCTATGAACTTAGGTTGCCTGAGATTTTGTTTAAAGTTACCTGGAAAAAAAGACACCACAAACACCTGGGCTGCTGTGGCTCTTGGGACATTTAAGGACACAGTGGCTTGCAGAAGGCTTCGACATGATGTTCAGTCTCGCCCGTGCTCAAAGGCCTTTGCAAGTATTTGGTATGCTCACTGAATACTGGCTCCTGCAGAAAATGACATTTCTATCACTCTATAACCCAACTGCCATTTTTTTGCATCTGATCGATGTTTCACATGCAGACAACAGGAATGAGAAATTAAGCCAAATCAGTTCTTTTGCAAATTCAGAATGAGATGGTTTGTAATACATTAGTAAGAGACTCTGCTTCTACTGTAACGTTTTTATATTTAGAAAATCTTCTTTTAAAATACGTGGCTAGAGGTAGAAAAGCAGATTATAATAGCCTAGTCTGTGATAAAGGAAAAATTCAGTTCAATGGGACTGCTGTAAAGGCCCTTATTTATTTTTCTCAGCAGTTGCATTTTGCCTCTCTCGCCTGCCTGCAGCTTTGGTTGCTGTGGAGGTTTTCTTCTGTAAATTCTTCAAAGTGATGGATTTTCCCTTTGAAAGAATGCTTGACTGTAGAGAACTACAGCAGTGTAACCTTTTTATTTTTTTTGCTGTGTATGTGTGATGCTTTGAGCTCTCTAAAGACAGGTGTGCTGCCACCTCTTTCGTTAATTTGCATGCCGAGTAATGCAAATTTGCATTACTGGTTTTGTACTCCTCAACTGAAAGGCAAGGACAGTGATCTTCCACTCTTTACAGTTAAAGGTCATCTGCAAATACATGTTCCTCTCTAGCTCAGATTAGAGAGACAGGCAGCATTTTATGAACCAAAGAAGCATAAGGCAGATTTTTATTGATTAAATGTTAGCAGTTGTAGCAAGAAGCAAAAACTTACAAAGTGTTGCATGTATATACTCTCGCCAGTGCTTACAATTTATACAGACAAAAGGCTAGAAAAAAACCCAAACATTTTAATCTCTATTTTAGAAACAGAAAGCTATGGCACAGAGCTGATGAGAGGAACTGGCCAAAATCAGGTCTCCCAACTAACATCAGCATCTTAACCACAAGCTATTCCCCTTCTTGTCGGTTCTTAGCCTTTTTTTGTGCTCCAGCCCGTTAGCCAGATAAAAGTAATCATTTGCTAAGTTACAGGTTTGGACTCTAAAAAGATAATGATCAAAGCCCAAGTTTCCATCTCAGTGATGAGAACTGACACCGGGACCAATTTGATGACTTCATTGGACATTAACACAGTACTAATTCCCTTACACAGAATAAAAGGTAACAGTCATTGTCCTACAAAAATCAGTAACAAAACACTTTAAATGCACACCTTTAGTCTAGGGATAATGTCATTCAAATCCCAGTACAATTCCTATGAAAAAGCCATTTAGTGTGTTCACAGAAATGAAACGATGCTGGGGCAGGAGCGCCAGCCTGTGACTCGGGACTCCTGAATCTGTCAGCTTCCTGTCATCTAAGGCCACGCCAGGCACTGTGGAAGCACACCGGGTTCCCACAGGATAGTATCTAAATGCCAGCCATGCATTGTAAATGCATTAAATCAAAAATTGCCTTTTACCACCAATTCCATAGAAATTCTAACAAAACGAGCCCTTGATCTTAGCTGGAAGTTCTAGGTACCAAGTCCACCAAAATTAGGTGCACACCAATACCGAACATGCTTTGAGTTGTGATCTCAGCAAGGGCAGCAGGACCCAGCCCCATGCGTTTTAATTACCACTGCAATACAAGGCTACTTAAATGCTGTGAAAGCCACAATGCCATAATCACACTCGTCGCCATAAGCATTTGAAAATATGAGGCTTCCTTTGCAAGTGGCCTGCTTTCTGACACTACAAAATGTCACAGAAAGTTCAGTTCTAAAACAGTAGAATGCCTAAAATGCCTAAAAATACTGAATATTATTCATATTCTTAAAGAACTAGATTTTATAGTAAGTGAAAAATAAGTTTCATAATTAGAAAACAAAACAGTCATAAACAGCTACATCAGCTAAAGAATTTAAATCATTTAACTTCAGATTATTCAGCTTTGATCCTTCAACTGTAAGAGTCAACATTTCCTGAGGTGTTTTCACAGGCTTTTCAGGACAATCTTGAGTTCATTTGTCTGTGTGTCTGCTGCAGGGTCTGGTAAAACATTCTGTTACAAGACTGATGGCTGCAATGGTAGGAGTGTTTAGAGAGCAGAAAAACAGGGATGTTAAACTAAAATAGCAAAGTTTTCATTAATTTTTCAGGTGCTGTTATGTACCTTTTAGCTCTGGCTGCAGCTAATCAAATTGAATGTTCATATAAGTTCTGACTTACAGCAATGAATTCTTAAAAATGTCTTATTTTGCATTTTTAAGATGTTATTGTGTAACGCATGTACGTTAAGAAAAGTTGTTGCTTCTGGGGATAGAATGCATCTTGAGAATCTACTTACCTCTATGAAACCCAATATAATCTTTAAAAGATTAACTCTTGAGATAGCTAATAGGTTTCCTCTAGAACAGCCAGATGCTGTCATGCTTTGTTGTATTCTTGGGGAGGGGGATTGTTTTCTTTTTTAAATATCAAAGATTTCTTTAAATAAAATTTAGTTTTGGAAGATGACATCAGCTGCTCATTTGGTCAATCGAAAAAGACATGTATATAATAGCTTAGAAGCTGCTTCACCCATTTACCTCACCAGTGATCTGAAACCCACTAAAGAGAAAGTTTAAATGCTACATTGAAATGACAGTTTTGAAAGAAAAGGGACAGCTGTTCTCTAAGAATTATGTCCACCCTGTACTTGTTAAAAGGAGTACCCCTACCTCTTTGGTAAGAAATACATAGATCCCTCAATCATGGCTCTTAAGGACAGCTGCTTAGATGGAGTAAAACATCACAAAACCAGTTGTCTACAGCAGTTTACCTGAACTAAGAATTTGCTTCACAGTGCCTTATATTTACAGTGTAAATATTCTAAGACAAGCCTCGATCAACTATTGTTATTGTTAGCTGGCATCTCTTTGACCCTCAAAGTTGTCATTCTGTATTTCCATGGATAGAATATGTGTCCTCCTCAAAGTAGCTAAATTCATCCATGGCTTGTATCCATGGACAGCCGGCATCTTCCACGGTCACTCATTATTACAATAAAAAACCTTTGCCACGGTTAGTTAGGATTGGTGTGAGCCATTGCACTGAGGTTTTACCAGTACTCCATACTGCTGAAGCAACCTCCTCTCTCCTTTAACCAGAATGTATGTTCTCTCAGGATATTGGAATTTTTTAGTAAGTGGCATCTTGCTACACTATCATTCCGTCACTATCAAGTACTTACTTTGCATAATGGCATCAAAATGTTGGTATGGGCTTATGTGCTTTAAGATAAAACAAAGGTAGGAAGAAACAATTTGATCCCACTTGTTTAATGCTTGCTTTGGCAGGTGGAGCTAAGATCAGACCTCAGTTTGTCTGCACTTCCGAGGTCTTCCCTGAACATCTGCCAGATGTGGTGGCATTCTTAAAATTCTCTCTGCTGTTATAGTGTCTCCTTGGCCTCTGGAGCCTGGCTGCCTAATTGGAAACAAACCCTTTCTCAGGCTGCCAAAGGAAGTGGGACGCACTAACCCTCATCCCATGCTCGCCTCAGCCTGCAACTGCTGCGTAACCCGAAGATTCCTACTTGGCCATGGGGATACCGTTAACCATGGACAACTCACAGTGCAAAATGGTTATTAATTGCTATTCAGTGAAAAGTCATAGAATCATAGACTCATAGAATAATTTGGGTTGGAAGGGACTTTAAAGACCATCTAGTTCCAACCCCCCTGCCCTGGGCAGGGGCACCTCCCACCAGACCAGGCTGCCCAAAGCCCCGTCCAGCCTGGCCTTGGACACCTCCAGCGATGGGGCAGCCACAGCTTCTCTGGGCAACCTGGGCCAGGGGCTCACCACCCTCACAGGAAAGAATTTCTTCATAATATCTGATCTAAATCTACACTCTTCCAGTTTAAAACCACTACCCCTCATCCTATCACTATGCTCCCTGATAAAAGAGTCCCTCCCCATCTCTCCTTTAGATACTGGAAGGCCGTTATAAGGTCTCCCCGGAGCCTTCTCTTCTCCAGGCTGAACTACCCCAACTCCCTCAGCCTGTCCCCATAGGAGAGGGGCTCCAGCCCTCTGATTATCTTTGTGGCCTCCTCTGGACACACTCCAACAGGTCCATGTCATAGAATCATAGAATCATAGAATTGTTGAGGTTGGAAGGGACCTTTAAGATCATCGAGTCCAACCTTTAGCCTACCCTGACAAGAGCCACTTCTAAACCATGTCCCTCAGTGCCCCATCTACCCTTTTTTTAAACACCTCCAGGGATGGTGAATCCACCACCGCCCTGGGCAGCCTATTCCAATGTTTAATAACCCTTTCAGTGAAAAAATGTCTCCTAATATCTAATCTAAACCTCCCCTGACGTAACTTGAACCCGTTTCCCCTCGTCCTATCACTTGTCACCAGGGAGAAGAGGTCAGCCCCCATCTCTCTACAACCTCCTTTCAGGTAGTTGTAGAGGGTGATAAGGTCTCCCCTCAGCCTCCTCTTTTCCAGGCTAAACAACCCCAGCTCCCTCAGTCGTTCTTCATAAGGTTTGTCCTCCAGGCCCCTCACCAGCTTTGTAGCCCTTCTCTGGACATGCTCGCAACACCTCAATGTCCCTCTTGTAGCGAAGGGCCCAAAACTGAACGCAGTACTCGAGGTGGGGCCTCACCAGTGCCGAGTACAGGGGGATGATCACTTCCCTAGTCCGGCTCACCACACTATTCCTGATACAGGCTAGGATGCTGCTGGCCTTCTTGGCCACCTGGGCACACTGCTGGCTCATATTCAGCTGGCTGTCAACCAACACTCCCAAGTCCTTTTCTGTCAAGCTGCTTTCAAGCCACTCTGCCCCAGTCCTGTAGCACTGCATGGGGTTGTTGTGACCCAAGTGCAGGACCCGGCACTTGGCCTTGTTGAACCTCATACCATTGGTCTCAGCCCATCAGTCCAGCCTGTCCAGATCCCTCTGCAGAGCCAACCTACCCTCAAGCAGATCAACACGCCCGCCCAGTTTAGTGTCATCTGCGAACTTACTGAGGGTGCATTCGATCCCTTCATCCAGATCATTGATAAAGATATTAAAGAGAACCGGCCCCAGCACCGAACCCTGGGGGACACCACTTGTGACCGGACACCAACTGGATTTAACTCCAACACCAACTGGATGTCCTTCTTGTGCTGAGAGTCCATCTAAAAGAAGCCAACCTGACCTGTTGCACACCTCAATTTCCAAGATTTGAAATCTTTGTTTTGCTACAACAGGACACCTTGAGAGTGTCTCAGGAGATCTACATTCAAACAAGTTCTCCAAACCACATTTTCCATGTCTTCTTTTATCTGAACAGAATCTGTCTTACAAGTTACTCATGTACACTGTAAAAGGTTACAGACTGCATATAAACATGTTTAATGAAGCTGAATGCTGCAAGCATAAGCAGCAAAAATATTTTGTTTACTTAACATTTATACACACTCAAGTAAAAGCTTGTTAAGTTTGGTTGGCTAAGCTTGTTTTCAAAAGGGACCTAGAAGGCTGAAAAAATTAAATAAATCAACATATGCATAACAACACAATCATTCATATTAGCATCCTAGTTAAATCAATGATTAATTCTCCTTTGAGGAAGAAGTGGTGGTAAAACAACTCTAGTCTAATACCTACTAACAATATTACAATCAACTCAAAATTCCAGATTATATCAGCACATGCATATGTAATATAGGAGAAACTTTCAGAGCCTAAACTTTAAAGAGAAACCTGAATAAACATATGTTTGAGTATTTAAATCTAGATTCAAACTAGCTACTCTCCACAATTGGCTTGTAGATATCTGCTGTGTCTGCAAATAAAGAGGTCACTAGAGTTTTCTCCTGACTTTAAACGGCTGAACTGGAAGAGCAGGATAATGGCACAGCAGCAGCAGAAAGAACTAATTCTGAAATAAATCGTCTGTTGTCAGAAAGGTTGATATGAACTGCAGAGGGATGGCGAGAGACACGGTAATGGTATCTTTTTAAAACCATAACTAACTCCTCTGTCTTGGTCAATCCAGACATCATGGATGTTGTAACTGAGCTTTGAATACAGGTTTGATGGGGGGTTTTCCCCACTGATGGAGTTCTCCATCCTATTTGTCAGTAAAGATTGCAGTAACACAAAGTGTTACTCAGCTGGGAGCCATAAGACCAGCACTGGAAAGAAAACTGAAACCTTCTGCAGAAGGTCGGTCTTTTCACACTGACTCAGAAGACAGGAAACGGAGCCTTTCCTCTTGGGGACCGTGAAAGATGGTATGGGATGCCTGGTATGGATGAAGAGGGTGATCATGAATGCCTGGGAAAAGCAACTTTCTACATATTTTACTTAATGGATACAGAAAAGAGGGACTTTCTTGTGTTAGCAGGCCAGGAAAGGTGAACTAGAAATATCCAAACCAAGAAGCTAAGAACGCACCCCTTGTTTCCTTACTCTAACTCTGTCCTTAAACATACAGTACTCCACAGTCTTGAAAAGGCTGTTGGCTTACCTCCCACAGGCTCACAAACAGTTCTTACCTTCTTGTTGATTTTCTTTGCAGGGAAAAAAGAAGTTACTGCAAGGGTCCATGGACAATATTCTGGCTACAGAGATAAATTGTTAAGATAGGGGAAAAAAAAATAATTCCTTGTGTCCCAATAGTAAGATCTGCATCAGTTCTTGTGAAGGTTATTCTGGAGTGTTGGATTTTGGGTTATTAATTGCAGTAATATTACTAAAGGCTTCCATAGGTTCTAGATTGTAATGGAAACAGAAGCAGCTGGATTCATGCATGATCTAGCAGCTCCAGATAAAAGTTGGTAGGTTAAGATATTCTCCGATAGCATAAAACACTAAGAAATCTGGTCTGATCTCATAGCTGACCTTGTTTTGAGCAGAAGGTTGGACTGGACATCTCCCAAGGTCATTCTAACATAATTATCGTATCATCCTCTGAAAATAGAGAATAAGCTTTTCAGAAACCAATGCAGATGGTAAGACAGAGAAGATGGTTCCCATCTGGAAAACAAATGATGCATTTTGAAAAGATTGTGTTATGCCAGTTATTTTACAGTCTGAAGTTACATAAACCTGATAGAGGAACTTTATTTTCCTAATATAAGCCTATGGAGAGAGCAGTATGAATCTTTCAACACTGATGCAGTCCTACAAGATTCATCTGGATTTAACCAGGACCACATTTTAATTGGGGAAGCACAAAGACTGTGAATAGAAGATTAAAAACATTGCTAAGAAGTTTTTACATTAACTTTGTTAATATGAAAAAGATTCCTTAAAATGGCATTTACAACCTCACATTATCTGTACATCAAAGGAAAAAGTATTTGCCTCGATTCTAAGGTAAGTTTATATGATTACAAAGATCTTCATGAACAGGTGAGCTAAGGGGGAGAAGAGGAGAGGTTGTGGGCTCACATTTTTGCTTTAATATTAATATTTTGCACTTCTGTAATCTCTTTCATCTAAGGATTTCAAAGCACTCTACGGACATTAATGAATTAAGCCTCACAGCAGTCCTGAGAGAAAAGGTAATGATTTAAAGATTGAAATTCAAAGAGATGAATGGATATAAGTGGGAAATAGCATTCCTAGAATTTCATATGGTACTTAGACCATATGGAAAATCCGCTATTTTCCTCTTCATTTATATCCTATGTGCCTTCAAGGCAATTCACAATACTGGAAAAATTGTTAAGAAGTGTTTACAACTGGTTTCATACAGACAGTTTGGATACAATTACAACAGTAGTAGCAAAAATAAACAGGGAATAGATCAGATGATTGCAAAAAACAGGGGTTGTTTTGAACATGTTAAACTTAATTTCTGCCTATGGATGTAAAGGATTTTACAGAATAATTTTGTATTTAAATGGATTTGCTTTACAAATTACAACATTCAGGCTTGTATGAAACAACTTCGCCAAGACAGAGTTAGAGAAATGCTCTCCTGCTCAGAATCAATCCCAAAGTCTCTGAACACAGAGGCCACAGCAGAAGGAGAGTCGGGGCACTCACTGGAAAGGAGGCAAGGAAAATGCACAGTATACAGTACATTAAAATGCACTTACATCTTTAATGACCAGCCAAATTCCTGTGCCTTTGCTAACATGACAAGTTTTGTATATAAATAATTCTATTGATAGTTAGCAGAATTCATCCCTAAGGATGCAACATCACGTGCAATGATAAAAATAGTATCTTCCAGAGTGCAAGCGAAGCCTTTGATGCATGGGGACGCGGCATTTCAGGAGGTGAGCCTTCTGTGAAGTCTTCCGACTTTTCTTCCCCTTTTATGTCTCCATTGGTCACAGATACACTTACCTCTCAAGCGTATTTGCAGTTCTCCAAGCTGTAAAAATTCATAAGCAAGACCCAAAGAGAAAGTGTCTTATATCTTCCAGGGAGAATATGTGCTGTAATCATGTAATGAGAGATCTCTCTTGATGTACAGCCTTCATTCAATGGAAGAGTCAACAGTCGTGTTAAGGGCATGAAATTTCCTAGCTCAGAAGTTCTTGCTATCCTGGGGCATTAGGAAATTAACCTCTTTGCAATTCTATTTCCTTTTCCCAAGTTTTTTTTTTGTAATTGATTATTCATACTTTGAACAGAGCTAGAAACTGAGAAGTATCTGCTTACAGAGAAAATAGCTTCACATCAATCAAGAAAACCTGCAATTACACGTGGAAGCTAATTTCACACTCTATAAAAAGCAAACAAGTCCTGAGTTATAATACATGCATATTAGCCTTTATTTACAATCATGATAATCAATTTTCAAAATAAAGATCTAGGAACAATTTTTTTTTTTTCCTGTAGGAGGACACTGTTCCAAGTGTTCAACTACAAGAGCTCCTGAATCGCTTTGGCCAGCAACCACTTGATTCAAAAGAGCAGCGTCATTTAAAGACCATCCTCCCCTTTGGTTTGTGCTGCTACATATCTCCACCTCTACAGAGAGTATGGCAAGCTGAAAAAGTGTCCAACCCCAAAATCAACATCACTATGCAGATTAACCAGGAATAACAGTACTATAGCAAAGCCAGCTGCATCTATCCCTCTAAAAGTACTCTAAGGTCTTGGGAAGTAAGAGCAGATGTATGAAGTCGTGCCAAAAAGCCTTTTTTTTTTTTTCCATATCCTATCCCTAACAGTGCTCAGTAACCAGTCTGTGAAAAGATGTAAGAACAAATCAAGCAGAGAGTTATATTTCTGTATTGTACACTCCGAGCTACCAACAATTTGTGGCTCATAGCCTGAGCCAGGCAATGCCTTCTAGTTCTTGTGTTAGAAAAGAGAGTAAATGAGTACTCCAGAGTGTTCCTCTGAAGATAAACAGCTGGGCAATCACAGGCAGCCAGGCATCCCACACAATCTCTTCAACTCTTTCCATTAAAATAGGTAAACTTGTGTATGAATTCTTGTAGGGATGCAGGTAGAAGACAAAGCAAAACCATTCTCAGCGGTGAACCAGAGGAAATCCTGTTTAAATATTTTTAAAGCCGAGAGAGGTTGTGTACTCTCCATCCTTGGACATAATCCTGGACAACCTGCTGTAGCTGACCCTGGTTGAGCACGGGGTTAAACTAGGTGATCTCCAGAGATGCCTGCCAACCTCAGCTACTCTGTGATATTGTGAAATACCCTTGATTAGCAAGTAGCAGTGTTTTGTAAAAGATCCAGATCCAAAGGATTTCTATTCTTCCTGGCTTGAAGCAAGACTTGAAAATTCATCTTCTATAGTATTCTGCATGAATAACGGTCTGCTGTCAGGCCAGAAAGAGTCACATGCACTTAGTCATTCTCCAAAGCTTAACGGTTAAGACATTGTCTCAATATACGGGTAAGACAATTATCATGCACATTTATATTTAGTTGTCTTGTATTAGCAAGCTCTCACATAAGTCAACAGCAAAAGTGCTACCGACTTTAAAATAGGGACTGTCACAGCAAAAATATTTTTTTTTAACCTTTTGAGTCACAGGTGCTTAGGCATTAACAGTTCATCATCAACAGAACCTGAGTTTTTCAGGTCCAAAGTACAAGTGAAAACTTGAACTAACAGTTTGAATACAGTTTGAATGTTTGGCAACAAATATAAGATCAAAACAATCTCTCTGGTCCTGCACTATATAAATTATAAGTAAACAAAAGCATACATTTCATCACCTCATACAGAAGACACTGAAGCATTTGAGAGGTCTGCAAAATTCAAGCTCCCAGACTGGGCTTCATCTCAAAAATCTCCACACACACATCATTAACAGATTAAGAGCTTAAACGTCCAGTTTCTCAGCACAGGCTTCTCTCATTTGAAGGTTATTTTACCTTTTATGAGTAGCAACAGCCCTTATCTTCTCTATGGCATAGCCATTAAGACGTGGCATTGATTTCAGTTATGATTAACGCATCTGGATGAACAGCAAAATTTTACTTTCTAATCCAAACTCTATAATGATGTGCAGCATCAAGATACATTATAGTTCTTTCTTTTTGAAAAGCAGAGGCAGTAGGTTTGCAAACTCTCAAAGACTTTAAGTTGTCAGGACTGTCTTGTTGTTTATATGGTGTACACACACCACACATTTTACTTTTCAGTACCCAAAGTTTTTGGTCAAGATGCTGCTTATCCCAGGCTAGCAGAGCTCAGACACCTCCCATCAGCTCAGGAAGGCTCTTTAATCCAGAGCTGAAAACATTAAAGGTAGAAGAGTTTTAGATCTCAACTGTAGTTTGTTTGTCCTCAGATGTAGGAATGCCTTTGGAGTGTTTAAGTGCTGAATTCTTACTTTCTGACAAGCTGTTTACGTACCTATATTTTTCACTTTTGAGATCTCTCCCCTAGAGCACTGAAGCAAGGGTATTTAAACTATGCATCTAAACTGAATAACGTCTATTAAAAAAGAAATGTGTAAGGAAGCCTAAGGATGTCTGAATCTGTCCTTCTTGACAGAAGCTACTTATATCCAAGAAGTCAATGCTTCCTCTGACAAAGGGAAACATGTTCTTCCTGTGTTATTTTGTTATTAAAGAGTTTAAACCAAATTCCCAAATCCAAGCATTCAGATACTATGAAGATCAGAATTCCAGATTACAAACTGTAAATAACACCTTAGCTTGTGTAACACATTCAAAATCAAGCTCTGACTCCACAGTTTATACTTCTGTTCATTTGTTACTAAGATTGGCTTCACTGTTAGCCTATACTTTTAGGGAGCTGATGAACATGGATTGGCTTTGTTGTGTTATTCACTCAGAGTGCTAATGTTCTATATTTCAATTATTTCCATGACACTGACACTACCAAGTACTAATTCAAATACAATTGACAGTAAGAGTTCCTTTGCTGTTTTGGGTGCCCCAAACTGGCTAAGCAAACTCAAGAAAGTAAGAATAAAGCTAAGATTAGAATTCAGGTGGTTCTTATTCCAAACCATGGTATTCAGTGTCTCAGCGAGGTGTGC
Organism: Chroicocephalus ridibundus; assembly: GCF_963924245.1. Lineage (NCBI taxonomy): Eukaryota > Metazoa > Chordata > Aves > Charadriiformes > Laridae > Chroicocephalus > Chroicocephalus ridibundus. Next base: position 4,740,715 of record NC_086287.1, on the reverse strand, counting down.
AGCTTGGCCACCGGCTAACTGCATGACCTGACAGTGGCACATACAAATAACAGAAATGTTAGATGCACACCAAAGAGAATTTTAATCGAATTTACAAAAAGTTCATGAGGAATAAAGGAAATATGTTTGTTCCCAAGACAAGTTAGCACAATATTAGTTGTCGTCTTGTTCACTTCTGCTGTTTTCAAATCAACCTGCTGTGGTCTCTCCCCATTTTGTACGCTGTAAAACTATCAGCAATTGCCAGTTATCACATATTGTCCTATTTAAACACCACACAAACAAATTTTCATTGCACTTAACAGGAACCATGTTCACTTTGTTTGCAAGGATCTGCTCCCATGCTAATTTAATCAGTTCAAGCAGTTAATTAATCAGAAAATTAAAATCCGTCCTAACATTAGCCAAAATTTACTGGAGTGCAAAACAAACCTGATAAATTTATTTCATATTGGCACTCCTAACCATCTTTAAATACATAAAATACTTTCGGGGGAAGACGACAGGGGGAAGAACAGTTGCAGACAAACCACAGCCGCAAAGTCTGCACCCAACCCCTTTGTATATAGAACAGTTACCACAACCCCTGAACCAACCAGGCAAGAAATAGCGTGAGCCATAGCCTGAGCCAGCCCCACCGTTCTGCACTGCTCAGCTGCTGCAGATGAGCCACCAGGCATCAGTATGGTGGCAACACACACCTCTGGTGAACATCTGTCTGCCTTTTTTATAAACCATTGAGAGCTGAAGGAGAGCAGAAACAAGACCTAAAGAACCAATATCCAAGGTAACCGCAACTGGATCATGTTTATTTTAGCTAATTTCTTTTTTTACATTCAATGTCTTCTTGACTTCTTGGAGCAAGTAATCTTGTTTTGAAGATTCCACTAAAATTAATACCAATAAAAGGCCCCTATATTTTTTGGCAATTTCACCTGAAACCTAGCTGCTACTGCTTATGCTTGTAGGAGAAATTTCTCCATGGGTATGGTGTGCAGAGACCAGGTACTTGTAAAGAAAAAGAAGGTTCCATGCCAAAAATACTCTGGATCAATCATGTAAATAAAAAACATGCTTCCCTTTCCCACTTCCCAATTATTATTTTTTTTTAACTTTTTCTTCTGTCTGGGTTGGGAAAAGAGGGAGTTGAGCAAAGAATGTTATGACTATTGACCTGAGACAGTCTTCTGGAAATAATCTAACAGCAGGGAACAGCAAGTCCTTTTCAAAACCAACGAAGCAAGAAAATGGTGTAGATCAAGCTATTGTGAGAGATTTGAGAGAGGGGAGAGGGGAAAAAAGATGGAGAAGGAGGAAAAGAAAGGATGGAACTATGCCTTAGACTCATACTTAATATTTCCTTTAAAAAAAAAAAAAACCCTCATCTTTTCAAGGCCATCATTTTTATGCCATCTCTACCATAACTAACCCTTGTTCCAAAAAAGGCGGTTGTAGTTAGCGTCAGTCAGATGGCATGTTTGGGCTTATGACTGCAGAATTTTTACTTGCAGCATGCAGTGCTACACAGCCTTGGATTTTCCCTGATCTGTCGCTCCTTAGAATGCCCTATGGTAGATTTGATAAAACAAGACAGCATTTCTGTAAACTTAATATCCGTTTGTGTCCTTCATCAGAGACTCTATCTTTTCAGTAAAAAAAAAAAAAAAAAATCACTGAGACATACAAATACTAAAATCTTCCCGTGTTTATTTAAAATAAAAAAGCTAGGGGAAAAAACCCCGAAATATCTTCCCAGTCCTGGTGAGATCACCAGCAGCCAGCATTGCCAGGACCATTTTCACTGTGAAATTATGGCCTCAAAGAGACCCTGAGGGTGAGGAGAACCTTGCTGGAATACATTTTGTGTGTGTTACTTCAAGATGCTACTACCAGTACCAGCTGTGTCAAGCACTATAGCAAAGTTGGCCCTAGGAACACAGATAGTGCACGTATTAACCATTTGCTTTCTGCAGAGGCCTTTTCTTTACAAAACTCCTTTTGTTTCAGAATTACAATGGACAATATCAATACATTGTTGGATCTGCAGCTAATGGTACTTATAATAAAGTGCCTATATGCTCTCTCAAATAAACAACATTCACCATCTTAAATAACTGAAGAATGACTGTATATGAGTTGTGTTAGAGAAACTTCCCACCCAGGATTTGGATTTTGTTTGTTTTTAACGATCTTTGGTTCTTTTTGCTGATCTTTCATTCCTTTTGTGAATGTGCACAGGCACTCAGTAGTTTCTCACTGAAACACAAAACCCTCGATGCTAATTCATCTTTTGAGTTAATCCATTTACACTGAAAGCCAAGAGACTGAAATTATTATTGTTGTGGACTGACAGTTAGGGGCTCCATCAGGAAGCCGTAGCAGTGGATTTGACTTTCCCAGTTCCTCATCATTTTCCCACATCAAGTCTGCTAATTTAAACTGTACATAAACAAAGGGGGGTTTATTGTCTGCAAGTGTTAGAAAAGTCAAAACTGAAGCTGTGTATGAACTCTGGCTTTTATTTATGGCATTTGTTGGTGAAACAGACGCTTTTTTCCCACCGCATCATAAAGGAGAGTGGAATCCTGCTCTAAACCATCAGAAATCATCTATTCTTATTACTCAGATATGTGTAGCCGCTATTCACACAGGGTAATTTCATGAATAAGTTAGTACATTTTTACATTTTTAACCATGATATCACACTTCAGGATTCTTTCTTAAGGAAGAATTCCCTGGTTATTTCAAGAAGTAAAAAACAAAACAGAGCAGGCAGGTTTTCAGCACTTTGAATAGTTTTCTATAAAAGAAAGTTCCTCTACTGTATCAAAGGCAGATGTTCTTCAGAAGCACCAATGAACTATTGATCAAGTAATGAAGATAGTTTTCCACCTATTTAGGTATCAAATAAGTAGCCAAGGAAAATGTAATGAAAGAATGAAGCAAAAGAGTAAATAAAAAAGCCACAAACCACCTTTGGGGATGAAAACAAGCATGTGTAATGGGAGTCCAAAGGGTAATATATTCAGAAAGCTCTAAGTGCCTGAAAATGAAGGCTTAGAATGAAAGCACCTCTTCAACCATAACTCTAGTGTCACTAATGTAAAGCTATAATCTTTTTTCCTATGTTCTCACTGTTATCTAAGCACTAAGTGTCAGTTAAGACATAAGAGAGCAGGAATTTTCAGTGGGGCAGAAATCTTTTGTCACCTGTTTTCTTATATATAGGAATGTTAAGAATAAAATTACGATATTGTCATGGCTTTTAACTAATCTTTGGTTTACTGCTGCTGTGACAACCTTTTAAGGAGGTAGACTGTGAAATGAAATGATACTTTAACACTCTAATACACTGAAAGTACCTTTTTTCTTTTAAACCCAAAATAGCAATTTCAATATTAACACTGGAAAGGGTAAAGCCCATATCTTTGATGAAAGTGGGGAAAGAAAACAGATTTGTTGGCAAGCAGGAAGGGATACCAGTTCAAGCTTCTGATACCTTTTTTGTATTTTGAGGGCTGGTAGTTAAAATGCAACTGCCTGGAGTCAAAGAACTCCTTTGCTTTACAAATTTTCTTATTAGCACCAGGAAAAGTATAGTATTTTTACCTAACTGTTTTACAGAAGAGAAAGTAGAAGCATTGCAAAGGAAAATGTTTTATGAAATAGGTCTTCCTCATTCACAATCTGTCATTCTTTCATAATATAGCTCCTATAAGAATAGTCACAGTGGTGTTTGCACCTCTGTTTAAAGAATAAGACACTAATCGGAGCAAGCAAGAAAGCAGAATATATCCGTGAGTTAGCAGACAAGCTCAACCCACTGTTTGTTTTGCTTCATAAGTGGACATTGACAAAGTTTCAGGCAGACCATGGATTTGAGTGGGATACGTGAATTTTGAACTGACTCATTCTGCATAGAAAGAGCACAAAGAAATTTGGATTACCTGTATTTGTGACTTCCTCTTAAAGCAAGAAGACTCTTTGTCTACAATTTCTCATATCTGTACGACATTTTATTCTCTATTAAAAAGTAATTAATGTACGTAATAAATATATATATACATTGAAGTACTTTAATTTAAATAACATTTATTCACTGCTTCCATGAGACGTAAATGTAGCTGACCAGACAGGGAAAAAATAGCAATGCCTATCCTAGAAGGATACAAAGTTGGGTTTACAGAAAAATTTGTATCTCAAAATATACCATAGGCTTCTTGTTCAAATAGGCAAGCTATAAGTTGTCTTTGGGGGTAACTGCCAAGGTGATATATTCAGGGTCTTCTGCCTTGAATAACTGGAAGACCAGAGACAACCCAGCTCGGCCATGCCCTCTCTTCATTCTCTCCCTTTTTTGGCATGTTGACATATGGACTGCTGAACTGATTTTCCCAATTAGAAAGGGTTCTGCACACTGAGTCATTTTCAGGAAACAGTTTTAATTTTTCAAGCTATTGTATACACACCCTACTAACACAAAACAGTGTAAGATAACAACGTTACCTTTTAATACAGATACTAGCTTTTCCATCCAGTATTTATGAATCTGGTGCACAAGAATGAATATCTCATTGACAGGAACTCTGTTTATTGAGCAAACTTCTTTAGTGGTATTTTACATGGCTTTTAAAGGGACAAGGGACTCCTTCATCCCTCTCCCTACAATTGAGATGATTAATAGAGGAGACAATTTCCAAAAAGAAGTTCCTCTATGTGGGAAGAGCTTTTCAGCCACTGCTTAGCGTGAGCTGGAGAATGAAATAACCCAGTCCTCATTTAACCACAAACATTTTCTTAGGGAATAGCCCAGATCATTGTATCTGAGTTTTTAATCCATATATATCATCAGTCATCGAAGAGAAGTTACACTACATCTCTTCCAGAGAAAGTATTTTAAAAATATCATCAGTACAGTTTCAACTTTGCTAATAGCAAGACCTAACTGCTTATTATACCATTAATCAGTCTTACTCAGGGGCTTGGGGGATTTTTTTTTTAATTTCTTTTTTTCTGACAGTAAAATGAAGAAGTTTAGGACCCAAAGTGTTTTCATCCCAAGGTGTTTCTTCACTCTCTACTCTGAGGTAACTAGACAATAAAATGCTTCAGTCGCCCACAAGGAAAGCACTCAAACTGCAGTCATGCATCCATGCATTTGGGTATTGTCTTCTGGTTCCTCAATTTCACACTTTGCTAGAAGCACGCAGTAGCAGCAAGTTTCAATTACTCACATCTAAAACACTTACCAATATTGATGAGCCTGAACTGCAGCATTTGGGTCCCCGCTTCTGATACAGAGACAATATCCTTTTGAATTTTCTAACGCTGTCTGGTTATCATTATTTTGAACATAGCTTTCTGCATCCTAAAGAGACACATTAAAGCAGGAATATGGCAACTGACACATTTCTTATTACAAATCACATAATGTGGTAGCTTTTCTTAGCAAAGAAAAAGCATTTATTCCTTTAAACTCAGAAGAAATTAAACATGTTCCCTGCTGCCATAAGTAATGACAGAAAGCAACCTTTTAAAATACTAAGTGGTTGCTCTATTTATTCATACCCACGGAAATTACATGTTAGCTTGCCATGTGCACAAATGGATTCATATCTATAAATTGCAAGTAATTCAGTAAAGTTCACTGCAGTACAGTTAACTCATTTTTTTGGGCTTGTCAGTTCTGTTAGCATCATCCCCATTGCCTCAGAAGATGGGAATCAGTCCAAAGGATCGTCTAAGGAAGCATAGTCGTGTAAGGTATTACACTACAGCAACTCCTCAGTTGATAGAGCAGCAGCTAACTAGTATAGACTTTCACCCTGGAGCCATTGCTACGTGAATACGGGTCTAAGTTATTACAGTCTGACTTAAACTCGCTCTTAACTCACCCAGAAATAGTTAGTGGACAGGGAGTTGTAGGTCCAGGGCTAGCTTTTCTCTTACTTTACATTCAGGAAAAATAATCGCCATATTCAATATTTAACAATCATCTATTTTCTCCCCTTTGCCCCCTTAATCCAGGAAAACAAAGAAACATTGAAATATATCTGCTGCTGGAGTTTACTCAACATCTCTATAATTAAGCCTGCTGAGAAACTCATTTTAGAGAGGGCTGGGTTTTGGGGTTTTTTTTTGTTTTTGTTTTTTTGTTTTGTTTTGTTTTTTCTTCCCACAGAGAAGGGAAAACAGATTAATTCCTTGGCAACAAAATTCTAATTAATCAAAAATGTGGCTCTATTCACTCTTAGCTTCTTCATTACAATAAAATATCAGATGTTTACTGCTGAAATTATAGTCTTGATTCAATGCAAAATCAGGTGCCTCTTAAGATTTAATTATAAAAATAAAAATTAGGTTTATTGACTCTGCAGAAGTGTTTATCTTGATCTGTGGTTCACTGATTACAGAGATAAATGATTCAACATGAGGCAGGACTTTCTGCAAACAACTGGAGAAACATGCTTATCTCCAACCCAATGAGACTGTCAATCATCCCAGCAAACCATCCCCATGTCAACAGCAGAGAACTGGCTTTGTACCTCCTCAGCCTCATTCAAGCAATTATGTGAAGGAAAACAAAATTTTCAAGAGCAATCTGGCCTGTATATAAAGGCCATTTAAGGCACTACTCGTGCTGCCACCAAGGTCACTGCAGAGAGATCTGCTTTTTGGTACACACAAGCTTCCATCGTGTCTCTTCCCATATAAACAGTAGCTTTCCATGCCAATACCCCATCCAGCATCTCCATGACTCCATTTTATTTGTGAGCCACATCTCTCTTCTGTTAACGACAATGCCAATATTCCCAGAATAAGGAGCTTCTGTCTTTTTGTAATTGAATGAACCTGACCCTGCCTTCTGAGTCCACCCAAATCTCCCATTCAAATCAGGACATAACCTTGGGTTTGATTCATGTATTTAATTGCTTACAACTTGTCTGTCAGTGCTAGTTTGTGCATACTGTAATTTCTAAAGGAAAAATATTGAACCTTACTTACCTGACAGTGTCTGTCTCTAATCGTTTTTTTCATAGGAAATCCAGCTGTTGAGAAGTGAACTAAAAAACAGCAGTGGTGCTGGCTTTTCTATTTTTCCATCAATCTCTTGAATCTGGGGGGATGGAGAACAAAGATGTGTCAGAACCTTGCCTTTTTTCCCCCCCTCTAGATAAAAACACCTTAGATTTCACGTTTACTTACTATAAAGATAGTAATTGAATAGACTAAGAAAGCAATGGATATGCTGACTAAATGCATAAAGGGGACGTATTAGATATAAGGAAAAAATTTTTTACAGTGAGGGTGTTGAGACACTGGCATATGTTGCCCAAAAAAGGTGATAGATGCCCCATCCCTGGAAACATTCAAGGCCAGGTTAGACGAGGCTCTGAGCAACCTGATCTGGTTGAAGATGTCCCTGCTCATTGTGGGGGGGTTAGACTAGATGACCTTTAAAGGTCCCTTCCAACCCAACACATTCTATGATCCTATATTCTTGCTCCTACAAACTCAAGAGACAGTGAAAAGCTAAGCAGTTAACGTATTCAACAAGCTTTACCCTCACCCCTCTCAGGCCTCTGTAACTTTGATAAGTAGCACCTCTTCCCCTCAGGATTTTTTAGTCTACACCATCTTCTAGAATTAAGCAGCTACCTCTGCTCCATCCCACAAAATTCATCTGGAAGTCCTCCCTAATAAGACACCTGAAGTTCTTCTCTACACAGATTTGAACTTCTCTGTCCTATCTCCTTAGCATGGCCTTAACCACCAGAAGAATATTTCCAATTCCTCTCTTGAAGCTCTTTCACTTGTAGAGCATAATTGACTTTTTATTAGGCCAGAGAAAGACATTGCAATTGAGAAGTGAGGGCATCCACCTGCCATTCTTGCCCTACACGAAAGAATATACAGGTATTTTGTGTAAAATATTTACTGGCAACACCAGGAGTACCTTCTCAGAGATAAATGTGCTGTGACAGATTCTAGTTCTTTTTCACTCTTTGTCCCAATAATTATTCATCACACAGAAAATTTAAAATAATCCCAGGCATAGCCAGAGGCAGCTATCTGGGTGCCTGGGGAAGCCGGAATGGCCTTGGCTAAAGGCAAGTATCTAAAGTCCACAATCAACAGTGAGTTGAGCAAGGATTTTAGAAAATTTGAGCCCAGTTTTCCAATAAGCACCCTAATTACTGGAAAATCCTTCCTTGTGCATTTTGTGGTTGTGAAGAGAATATCAAAATAGAGTCTTTGTTTCAGCTGATGCTCCTGGATGCTGCTTCAATTCAGACAAGCAGCAGCAATAGCAAACAGGTGTAAATCCAAGTGGTTGCCATCCCACCCTATTCACAAACCTTCACCCACAGTCTCCTCCCACTGCAGAGAAGCTGGACCTGCCAGGTACACAGACACACCACTGAACATCATTTCACATGGCAAAGGTCTCTGAAGAGGATGTATCCCTTTTTAAAACGAACAATGAAAAGGCATCCCTTAGTTGAGAGGATGCACGGCAAGCTTCCTTCAGGATAAATGGCCCTTGAAAAAGGTGCCTACATGACTGTTAACAGCCTATTATGCTTCATCTCATGAGGGCAGTGTGCCGAACATCTTTCCAGGCCCCTGTCATTTTAATGGACAACTCTCCATTGCGGCTAAACACTGTATCAGGCCCTTCAGGGGAAAAAGGAGCAAACTCTGCAAATCTTATGTACCTGACTGACAGGCCAGGTTTTGGAGTACAGCCAGAAGGGAATTCACAGTGAAAACCCCAGTTAATCATAATCTTCACTGGATGCAAAATTTTCCTCTGTCAGTTTATTCGGAGAAAAAAAGGCTCTTTGTTAGAGCCCCACACACTTTCCTGCATCCTCCGGGGGGGGCGGGGGGGGGGAACAAACCCCAACAAGATAGCAAAGAAATGAATATTCAAACACATTGAAGTTTCTTTTTTTTTTTCCTTTGTATCTTCACAAGAAAACATCCTCAGAGAATTATCGTTTCTGTGAAGAATTGATGAGGCTGCCAAGCAAAGCAAACTGGATTTTATTTTGATGGGCACACTGCAATGTGTATTTATCATCTTCTGTGCCTTCTTGGAGCACAAGTATTACTGCATTACACACTCTATGCCAACAACCTCATCTGGAATATTATAATGCCCAGAGAGCACCCTAAATGTTTTTGTCAAGTTATTAGCCCTAATTGCTAGGCTTTCAGTACAAATACAGTGAAAAGGCAATAAACACAAGTTGCCTTTAATAATAGAGGACTGTAAGTTATTTTCTCATACAGTTCTAAGTTAATGTATATCTGACTACATACTTTTCTTCCAATAAAAGTATTTCAAAAGAGTGAAACATGGCTTTAATCTTTTGGGAAAAAACCCTACCTTTAAAAGCTTGATATTAACAAAATTTTTAATTTCTTTTGAATCCTGTGATATTTTAATCAAAACCTTCATTGTAAGGCTTTGGTAAATGACATTTTACAGTCATCTAAGTAACAAAAATTGTTAATTAATCACAACATGAAATTAAACCTATTTTAACACTAAGAATTACAAATAGCTTTTCAAATGTATCACTCAAAATATTCTGTCTACAAAATATTATTCAGTTACTTTATAAACTGAAATATACAGGACTCAGGAGCCTATTGCTGGGGGATGGTATATCTTTGAAAAGTCTATGAAACTTAAGGATCAATAGAGTCATTCTTCTTGCTCGCTCTCTTCTCTTCACTCACCTCTGCCAGTTCTCCTAGTTAGCAGTACAGCTCAACTGTCATTAGAATTTAAAGCACTAAGTATTTCCTATTAACACAAAACTTTACAAAAAGTCTCAGTCCTCTCATAGGTTAGAATCACCTTCTAGCAGCAGCCTAACTTGGCTTGGAAGCCTAGGCTTCCAAGCAGAGCCTAAAATCAGCTGGGATTATAACTAGAACAACATAGGCTAGAATTTATGAGTAAAACCCTCCTGACCATCTTCTGTTTGCAAGAGTGGACACATGTGTCAGCACTTGCTACGCCAGCAAATGATACCTTGATAGATTTATGCAGCAAGAGATTTAGTGAGAAAGTTATAATGAACCTCTGAGCATATTTAAGGAAAAACAACTGCCAGAGAATAAGGCAAAGATAATTACTGTTGACACCTTTAATCCCTTTGTGGCAGATGAAATAATTCAGCTTGGTTAAGATGCTATATACAGAATGTAGAGGAGTGTTTCAATAGAGATGGCATTTGGAACAGAAGATGGCAGGTGCAAGTAAAGTTTATTTCAGATATTATGGGCTTTGTGGTGGATTTACTGCACTCAATCAGCATTCTCTTAGGGGAAAAAAAGAAAAAGGTTATCTGTGAATAACTCCCTCTACACACAAAAGACATAGGAAAACTAGCTAATGGAAAGAAATGTCTGTTTTCAACTCATAACAGAATTTTGCTTTTAATTGCACACGGAAGAAATTCAGAATCCCCTATTCCCTTTATGCCATTATAATGCATGCCATTTCCAAGAAGTAAGGAATGTTTATAACCCATTCCACTATATGGAATCCACAGCACAGACAAATAGTCTGACTTTCAGAGGTACTTACTACAAGAAAGACTGGATTTGGGACACATGGTGCCGAGTACCTTTGAAAAAGCCGGACTTCTCGAATTGCAGAAGGTTATTCAGGAAGTAATCCTTTCAGCTATGATTGCAAAAAGATGGCAGAAAGCAGGAAAGAGGAATACTGAGTCCCTGTTCAATGTGTTCATCAGTACATCACAAACTTAGAGACAATTATAATGTACACTCACATCTCAGTGCAGGTAGCTATCATGTGCCCATCGCTGTGGTACCTGACATCCCGCATCAATACAGCTCTTGTGGATAGGATTGCCCAAGAGCAGACTTTAAAGAGAGTCAATGTGAAACAAATGAGCTATCAGAAGTTAGAGCAAGAGAAGCTACAGAGCAAGAGGCATCTTAAGATGAAAAGGTGTCTCAACTTAGAATGACAGAGCAGGCCAAAAGGTTTAAAGCAAGATACATGAAGAGCAAACACGAAGAAACAGCTTTCAAATATAATACAGTACAAAAAAATCAGGGAAAGGAGAATTTCACTGAAATGCAGAAAAATCTTCAAGTAAAAAATACTATTAACATGCTTGAACCAAATTAATTCCTGATGTAAATCCTCTGAAACCAGTCGATTTACACTAGAGGTGAATGTATTCTGTGGTGTGAATGCCACATTCGTCCAGCTAGATGAGTTAAGCCAAACAATTCAACTCAAGAATATTGTGAATGTACTCAGCTGAACCAGAGGAGTAAAGTATGTCTGTACAATGTCAGTGTAGTCTGTTTTGTTAATCCTACAGTACAAAGTATTCTGCTATTGACATGCCATTTAACATTACATATGTCATTTCTCAGCTAAAGCACGGGGGGAGGGGGATGTAATTTGTGCAAGAACCTGCGTTTTGAATTAGCATTAACTTTTAGATGTGTCTGGGCAGTAGGAATCCTTTCAAGTAAGAATGTAAATGCTGCTTGTTGGCAAAAACCTTATGAAATCAGGTCTTAAGAAAGGTCTCTTCATAGGCTGCTTTAAGAATCCACGCTAGATTCCACTATAAATACGTGACAGAAGAAACAAAATAAATATAAGTGGTTTCAGTAGCACAGTCACTTAGGGAATGTAGTGGGTTGACCATGCTGAACACCAGGTGCCCACCAAAGCTGCTCTATCACTCCCTTCCTCAGTTGGAAAGGGGAGAGAAAATATAATGAAAGGCTCATGGGTTGAGATAAGGACAGGGAGATCACTCACCCATTACCATCACGGGCAAAACAGACTCAACTCCAGGAAAATTAATTTTATTTATTGCCAATTAAAAGTCAGAGTAGAGTACTGAGAAATAAAAACCAAATCTTAAAACACACTCCCCCCCCACCCCTCCCTTCTTCCCAGGCTCAACTGCATTCCCAGTTCTCTAACTTCTCCCCCACAGCAGTGCAGGGGGACAGGGAATGAGGATGGGGATCAGTTCATCACACGTTGTCTCTGACACTTCTTCCTCACACTCATCCCTCCCACCAGAGACAGTTCTCCACGAATTTCTCCAACGTAAGCCCTTCCCACAGGCTGCAGTTCTTCACAAACTGCTCCAGCATAGGTCCCCCACAGGATCACAAGTCCTACCAGCAAACTGCTCCAGCTTGGGCCCCTCTCTCCATGGGGCCTCAGGTCCTGCTAGGACCCTGCTCCAGTGTGGGCTGTCCATGGGATCGCAGCCTTCTTTGGGCATCCCCCTGCTCCAGCGTGGGGTCCTCCACAGACTGCAGGTGGATATATGCTCCCCTGTGGACCTCCATGGTCTGCAGGGGGACAGCCTGCCTCATTATGGTCTTCACCACAGACTGCAGTGGAATCTCAGCTCCAGTGCCTGGAGCACCTCCTCCCCCCTCCTTCTTCACAGACCTCGGTGTCTGCAGGGCTGTTACTCTCACATATTCTCACTCCTCTCTTCAGCTGCTGCAACGCAGGTTTCCCGCCCCTCCCCTTAAATATGTTATCCCAGAGGCACTACCACTGTCACTGATGGGCTCGGCCTCGGCCAGTGACAGGTCCGTTTTGGAACCAGCTGGCATTGGCTCTATCAGACATAGGGGAAGTTTCCAGCAGTTTCTCACAGAAGCCACCTCTGTAGCTCCCTGCTACCAAAAGCTTGCCATGCAAACCCAATACTTTCAAAGGCTCCTGCAAATAACAATGTAAAAGCAAGCTTTTTTTTTTTTTACTCCATCACATAAAACATTCTGGCAGGAAATTAACTTCTACTGTATACTCATTCCAAGTTTTTGGTCAAATCGTAATATCAGATACTATTTAATACTATCATGGGCGCTTGGCCCATACCCAACAGTAACCTCTGCGATACCACAACAGTGACATTATCTCTAACAACACTGCCTGGTGCCATGGAAGTAGCACTGACAGAGCACCTCTTTTCAATAGAGCCCAACTGAGGATGAACACCATCACAGCCCCTCCTATCTGCTCATTTCATATACAAACAATATTGACACTTCTCATTTATCCACCCCTCATCTTTATTGCTCCTGTCTCAACCTCTCTGAGCATTCATCTTCTCATCTTCCTTTCAGTCATCAGCAAAAGGCAGTGCTGGGAGAACATCTAACACAAAGAAGCTTGGGCTGATGGACACTGATGCTTGCAGTATAGATCCCTGTAAGACCAAGGCATGCAACATGCCATGGATCTGCAGGTTCTGTAGAAATGCTACACCTTTTTAATACATAATGTGTGTTCTGTCACTATTACAATAGTTTTTCAGCAACAGTGTTGACCCTGTGCTTTACCTGGACCACGAACTTCTGACTTCAGTGAGTTGGGTAGAAAGCACACAAAGTAGTAAAAAAATAATATAAATCTAATCCCCTAGTTCAAGCACATGAAGCAAACAGGCTTTTGCTCCAAATTACGCTTTAGATCGGGAAATAACATCTCAGTGAAAGACTTGTCTGTTTGTTTCTCTCTGGCAAGCAGAATTCCTCTTAATTTCTCCAAAAAAAAAAAAATTGATTCACTTAAATGACCGTCTCAACTCTAAGTAGAGATAGCTCATCTCCGAAATGCTGAAAGAACAAAACTTACATTCAGTACACTAAAATAATTTAGATGCTATTACCTGTAAAATGTTTGACTACAAAGAGTAGAATGCATTTGAAGTAGAAACATGCTCTTTACTGAGTACTCTAAACTCCTAGCTCTATATGCTCAGCACCAGTGCAAAGTGCCCTGTTGAACCTCAGATGTGTTTGATCTTGAATATACACACATTTCTATGCTGTTACCTTCTCCTAACAATTCATCTTAACAGGAAGAATATACCTACAGAAATGAAGCACTGAAACACTACAATCTCTGCTTCTCTTTGTACCATGCTATTAATATTCTTCCAGTGTAGTTTCTCCTGCATGCATTAAGTTTTAATTAGCATTCCCTGAAATTAGCATGCCTGAAAAAGGCATTTGTTTGTTTAGGAATCCAGGTTTCCACAATGGTTTTGTTTGTTTGTTTCCCAGCCTTCACCTCAGAGTTTGACCAGCTGATTTAATTTGCCTAATTTTAAAAGATAATGTAACAACTGAAAGCAAATAAACTGCAGTTAAATTGAATCAACTCGTTCGATAATATGCCTTAATATGATTTAATTTTATGCAGACTAATGAATACGAAATTAGGTAAGGCTGGAGTAGAGCACTCCGCAGCGCCTTCTGGACCAGGCACTGCCACCTCCTGACCCCGGAGCTGTGCCCTGCACCGAGCTGCTCCCACCCTGCTGCCGCTGCGGCCAGCGAGCGCTGCTCCCGTACGCAGGTTTGGGGCTGGTAGTTATCCCCCCCCCCTCCGCGCCGTCCCTCCCTGCAAACGCACCAGTCCCCAGACAGGCCAGTGGCGGCAGCAGCAATTGCTTTGGCTACCTACACGCAACTAAGGATGCATTTGTCTACTGCAGAGCTGGTCTCACTGACCACTCAGGCTATGCGGACTACTCGCCGCTGCCTGTGGAGATACCGGATGGCAAAAATACACGAGATCACTTTCAGGCAAAAATACAGGCGATCGCTTTTAGACACTACGGTTTTTTAATCTGCCACATTTCACTTTATTTGCCATCATATCCCTACTGTATATATTTAATCTTTAAAAGTCTTTTTTTTTTAAATAATTTACAAGCCATTTAGTGCTGTTATACACTGTACAAAATTACACGTCATTTTGCTGGGTAAATAATATGATGGGAATAGAGCCTGAAAGCACATCTCCACGACTCAGCAGCAGTCTTGTCTGGTAGAGACAAAGGAGTAAAAGAAGTCTGACCTCTAGTGAACTCAAGTGCTTACACCACTTCTGCGACAGGCAGAGTCTTAAGTTATCATGCTCTGGAAAACTTTGTTCATAGCTCTAAAAGCTTTAATATTTTGTTACAACACAACCCAGAGCGAAGATGAGGACAACAAAAGGATAAATATTATAATCCTAATTACTACAGAATTTTGAAGTGACTAAAGAGATTAACATTACAGAAGCATCTGAATAAGGGAAAAGCTGTGGTTTCTGACTACTACATTGTATGTCTGAATCTACTCTGCCTTCTTTTCATTTTTATTGAATAAAATAATTTCACTACCTATACTTAAAATACATGTATATGAAATATTTTATCCAACTCTACTGAGAGATTTCAGAGGTATTTCAGCATGTGCTTGCATCATGAGCTTCTTGACTAGAAGTACATACCTGTGGAAGACCGCAGTCTCTCCTGGATACCCGTCAGACATTAGAATTAAGGTATAATAAAAGAGGGATATCTATTGCCTTTAAAATTCCCTTTGATAAAAGAAACATTACAAGAAAACATTGACAACTGAAAGAGATGCATGCAATAAATAGCAGCACTCATAAGGAATCCCACAAGCAGTATTTCGACAACGGCATTGGATGCCTAACTTGAGGCACTTTCCTGCAAAGCTCCCACAGGCGACTATTGCTTACAAATTCCCAGTTCCAGTCCTAGAAAGAGTAATCACAAACTAGTTCCTTGAAAAGCAGCCTAAGATAGTCTGAACAATCAGGCAGCAGGGCAGAAAGTTACAGACAGTTCAGTTTTCTGAAAGTTTTACAAACCACAGGATCTTCTAAATTCACATACCATCAGTGACTTTTTTTTAACTTTCCAGTAGAGGTATACATTCAGAGATGTAATCGCTATACATCTCACCATCACAGAATAGCTGAGGCTGAAAGGGACCTCTGGAGATCACCTTGTCCAACCCTCTACTCAAGCAGGGCCACCCTAAAGCCCCTTGTCCAGGATCATGTCCAGATGGCTTTTGAATATCTCCAAGAATGGAGATTCCACTACTTCCCTGTGCAACCTGAAAGTGATCTTTTACATGGAATTACCCGACAAGAATGATTTCAGTAAAATTCTATATGCATTTGGTTTTATGTGAGCCACTAATTACAATTCCACGTGGCAGAAGTACAGCATCACATCCATGAAACACACAAGCACAAGATGTTGAACTTTTCTACCTTCTAATCACACTAAAACAAATCCATTATTGACAACATAAGTTTATACAAGAAGTACAACTCTGAGCAGAGCATGCAAAGCAAACCAGATTAGTGCTTTCTTTTGCATAGCGCTTAGCTAATGCTATTACAGGAAAATATCTATGGGCAAGATAAGGAGGCATGCTTAACTACAATACAGGCACTAGAAGCACTTCAATTTACATACTCCTATTTACCACCTTACATATAATCCTAGTTTATCATTCATTGGAGTTGACTAAAGTACTGGCATATATGACATATTCTTTAATCCACATGACGATGCTCCAAGTTGAACTAGCATAGATAAAATTGCGTATCACTCTCCAACACTGATTTCTGGCATCAGGGGATATCTTGATTCAGCACATTACTTGAAACTAGCAAATATCCCACATGAGAATCATCATGCAAAATGCTTCAAGGTTATACATTAAAAGACCTATTCTTAACTTGGTACTGGTGTTTCTGGTCTCCAGTCAGGGCCATACAATTTTTAATCCTTATGCTTTTCTCTTTAAAAGGTGCCTATCAGAGAACATAAGCACTGCTTCCTATACCTAGGGATCCAGAGAGCAACTCAAGCAAAAGCAGAAGGAAATACAAAGAGTATTTGTATAATCTCAGAAAAGCAAAGGCAGTAGCATAGTAAGGAAGACCACACAAGAGGCACACAAGTTACCAAGATAATAATTACTTCCATAACTGCAATAATATTAGCAGTTCTTTTAACATTTACCTTAAAATATGTGATACGGTCAAAACGGACAGATTGTAAGGCTAACTTTGAGACTAGCAAAGATCTCCCCTGAACAAAGGGAACTATGATGTGTTTGAACAGAGATAATGGCTTCTTGATTAGGGAATAAGGGTCATTTTCAAAGCTCAGCATAAATGAAAAAAGTAATCTAGCGACAGCTTGAACATAAAAGCCTGATTTTTTTTTTTCTCCCAGTTTGATTTCTGAAACACATAAATGCATTTGCTCCTCACTTAAGTAACTCCAATTCCAGCAAACACAGTATCGCATGGGATTATCCCTGGAAAAAAAAAAGCACAAGCCCACTCTTTTTTAGTATTTATAATTATACTTCTTGGGAGTCACCAATTCTGGGTTACCATAACAATTATACCTTCCAGTGCACCTTTTACAAAATGAAGCCAATATGCCATAATTGCATCAAAGCACAGGAAAAAGAACAAATGTCCACCGAATCCTAAACCTTGCTTGTTAAGGTGAGGCAGGTACACACTGCAGGAGCATAAACTTTGGCTGTTAAACAGTTGGTGACATCAGGGAGTAAAGGTTGCTTTGGTAATTTTTCCAATTTGAATTTACATGCTTTCAAAGATTTCCTTTCAGAAAGTTACATTGAAAGGTTTTGTCTTTATGCAAGCCTAGCTCTAGCACAAGAATTGCTCAAAGTAAAGCAGTTTTGAATCCCAAATAGCTACCTGCAAAACAGAAGTGTTGTAATGTCTGTGATAAGCGTTAAAGCCCATCTTAATACCTGACAGCTACTGAATCTTATCTCAGGGGGCACTAATACCCCTCAGCCAGAAAGTCAATACTCGCTGATCCCCCCCCACAATAAGCCATGCAATCAGTAAGTTATTAAGTTGGGGTTTTTCTCTTTTTTAAGTGCTTTACCTCACAGTTAAGAGCACACGAGTTACTCGAACCTGGTTCCCGAAGCAGGCTGCGCCCAGGGCGGGTGAAGAAGCCTTCCCGGGGGCGTCTGGGCCCGGGGAAGCAGCTAGCTGGGGCACGATCGAGTATTTCGTTGTTTTAAAGGGCGTAAAGGCCGCGGCGCCCCGCGAACGGGCGCCCGAGAGGCGGCCGGGAGGGGACGGCGGCGGCCTCTGTGAGGGGCGACCGACCTGCTCGGCCTCTGGCACACAGGGAGAACCGGCGGCAGATAATTAGCTGCGCAAAACCAATTAGCGCCCCTCGCCCGCGCTAATCCCCTTCGCGCCCGCTCCCCCTCACGCTCGCGGCCGTTGGGGCGCGGGGGGGGGGGGGGGGAATGAGGCGGCGCGCGCTCTGCCCCGCGCACCCCGCTTCCCGCCAAACCGCCCACCGCCCGCGAGCCCCGACCGCCCCCGCCCGGCGGCGGCGGGAGGCGGGAACGGCCGGTGAACGCGGCGCTCGGATTGGCTGCACGAGGTGGAGGGCCGCGAGCTGATTGGCTGGGCCGCCCCGGCCCTGCCTGCGGCGGCTCAGCGGATCGAATTCAAATCGGTACCGGGAGCGGCCGCGGCGGGACGGGCCTCAGCGGGACCAGGTGGCGGCGGCACCGCTCCCGGTGGGTGTCGGCTCTCACGCGGGGCGGGCGACGGAACGGCAGTAGCCATGGAGCAGCGCTCCGGGCTCGGTGCTGGCGCCAAATGTTTAAACCGGATCCCGGAAGGGCGCCGCCCACCCGCCCGCCGGCGGCGGCCAATCGGCGGGGCCGCGCCCTCAGCGGCTAGTGCTGGGCGGGGCCGGGGCCGTTGGGGCGGCGGGCGCGGGCCGGGCCCAGAGGCGGGAGGCGACGAGAAGGTCCCCGGCGGCGGGAACCGGCCAAGGTGGGCGCCGGTGGCCGGTGTGTCCCCACCCCCGCCGGTTTCCCGGTTAACGCTTCACCTCCTCCCGCCCCGCAGAACCGGCGGGACCCGCGATGCGGAGCGACCGGTGAGCGTCCCCCGTCCCCGACGCTGCGCGGCGGGAGAATGCAGCAGGCGGAGATGGGGACCGGCGACAAGGTAATGCCTCCGGGGGGGCGGGAGAGGGACGAGCGGCCACCCTCACCCTTCCCCGCACCCCCGGGGGTTCCCGTCTCCCGCGGGCGGCGGGGTCGGGCCGGTGACAGCCCCCGGCGCCGGTTCTCCGGGCGTGGAGCCGCCGGGATCGCAACGAACGCGCGGGAAAAAAAATTTCTATCCGTATTTCTATCTTCTTCTAAATTTCTATCTTCAGTTTCTATCCGTAACAGAATTTCCTAAAACTTATCTTTGCAGCGAGCAGGACTTCCTCCTCGCCCCGTTTTTTTTTTTTTCCTTAATCAAAGGTTTTTTTCACTCATTCTTTTTAGCTTTCTGCTACGCATTAATATTCCCCTTAACTATATTTTCCCTAGAGGGAAAGAAAAGGAGAATTCCCTCGGGAATACTGTGGGTGCCAGGGCTCAAGCTACGCCAGAGAACTGGTTTCAAGGTTCCTTGGTTCAGAGCAAGGCTGCGACCTTTGACTTGGAGCTACCCAAAAAATGCAATTAGGTTTGATTCCACTTTGACTGTTATCAGCAAATGGATTATGGCGCTGCTGGGTTTTAACATCCCTGTCTTTCTTTTTTTTTCTTGATGCATAGGAAAATCATTCTTCCGAGCCGTACAGAAGCGTTTTGAAAACCCCTTTGAAACAAGCAGCTACCTCACATTCGGTGTTGACGGAGCTCCAGCCCGACTGTCAGCCTCTCACCACCCCCCCAAAACCTAAAGAAATCCTCCCAGCGGATCCATGGACGCCGACTTCCAACCTGAAAATGCTGATTAGCGCAGCCAGTCCGGAGATTAGGAGCAGAGAGCAGAGAAGAGAGCTGTCAAACAACCCCAGTGAGGTCCTACAGGCAAAACACTGTTTGCAGGTACATTGTAAAGCTGTCTTCTGTATTTACTTTTTTTTAAAAAAGTTAGCTGAAGGCTGTTTATTCAGTATAAAAAGCTATACATTAACATGCTGCAACGGTTTTAAAATTTTGATTTCGGAGGATTTACCAAATATAAGTAGGGATATTGCCTAGTATATTGCCTAGTTACAATGGGTAACGTTTTGCTGGTTTTATTTCACAGACAAAGGAAAACACCAGTCCTTTGGCACTGCTCACAATAAAGCTGTTAATGATCTCCGTTTGCACATTTATTGAAAAAAATTTCAAATTCTCTGTTTCTTATTTCCATGCAGGAGCACTTATCGGGAGACGAATATGAAAAATCTCAACCAAGTCGCAAAGAGAAAAGTCTAGGATTACTGTGTCATAAATTCTTAGCTCGATATCCTGATTACCCCAGCATTGCAGAGAATAGTTACATTTGCCTGGATGAAGTAGCTGAAGAGCTTAGTAAGTTGGTGTATATGCTATTATATATTTCTTCATACAATCGTGCCAATAACCTACATTTTTGCTCCGTAAAATTCTGAGTCCCTGCTGCATACTCGCAAACTTATTCAAACCCGTCTTTAAACTCTTCATTCTTAGAGCAATTCTTTTAAAAAGCTGAAGTTTCTTCAATGAGCTGAATTCAGAAACTCTGAATTATGTTTAATATTAAACATCTAAATTATTGCCGATACCACAAATAACCAGTTGCACCTTTTTGGATCTAGAGATGATGGCTCAGATTAGGGGTTGGATTTTTGCGGCAGGAACTAGCGTTTCTCAAGCTGAACCTATGACTTCCTGTCCAGTCGTGACACCAAAGTGAGAAACAACTTTCTGCTCTCTGTGATAATTAAACTTTCTCCTTTTGTATCACTATTTTTAAGTCACGCCAATGATCTACGGAGAATCTGAGTTGCTAACATTAAGCTGAAGCTTTTTTTTTTATCAGAGCAATGAAATTAGAGAATTCTACAGATTATAAAACTGATAATAGTTACAATTTATACTGCTATAAAATATTTGGTGTCATTATATCTTCAGAATACGTTGGGGGACACAGAAGAGGGATGAATTGCAAATTAAACAAAATTGTCTATTTTATTTATACTCTGTACAAAATATCATCTCTTTTAGAAAACGCCTAGTCAAAACAAGAATTTAACAGTCAAAAGGACAGTGTGTTAATAGAGTAACATATACAAGCAAGTTGCAGAACAGTTGTCTACCATGAGTTACCCAGGATATTTAATGAGATGATCTAAAATTGATGCAATGAATAATTAAAAATGGTTTGGGATTTTTTAAAAGCTGTATTGAAACCCATCGAGTGGCTCTTCTGGCAACAGTAAGTTTTCTTAAGGAACGCTGTAAACCAAGTGTAACTGTGGAAAAGCAAGTCCTTATATCTGAAACAAGAATTGTTTTCCTTGCTGGCGAGATCTATGAGGGCTATTTTCAGAAACCTTTGTAAAGAGGAATTGGCAAAAGTGGCTCAGAAGTGTATTAAGAGAAGGGGGAAGTACAGGTAACTGATGCCTTCTCCGTGCAAACCATGTTTCAGGTAAACGTCTGACGAAACATATTTTATGTAGTCGAGATGTCACGTTCATCTTTCCTTTTTTTTTCAGATGTTGAACGTAGACGCATATATGATATTGTGAACGTGCTAGAGAGCCTCCACATGGTGAGCCGCCTTGCCAAGAACAGATACACTTGGCACGGGCGACACAATCTCTCCAAAACCCTGCAGGCTTTGAAAAAAGTTGGAGAAGAGAACAAATACACACAACAAATTCAGATGATCAAGAAGAGAGAGTATGAGCACGAATTTGATTTCGATGGTGAAAGAAATGAAGACATGGCAAGATCTTTTGGCTCAAGTGAGCATTCAGAAATGTCTTTTGTCGAGCTCCCAGGAATGGAATTTCGTGCTGGTAATAATAGTCTGTAACGCCAAGAATAATACATGCTTGTAATGATAAATATCTATGAACTTGGAAAAAACATTTATTGGACCTTTTTTTTTTTTTCTGAAATGCTAGTGCTTGAAAAGCACCACAACTGTTTGTGGTGAGAAAAAGTGCTCTACGCTCTTTCAGTTCTCATTCATTCAATTCTTGCACACGTATTTTGTTCTTACAGTGCAAGAACAAGGGGGCACCAGGTGAAACTATCAAACGTACCCAACATACAGTCCAATTTGCAGGATTTGTTACCATTGAATGTTATAGAAGCCGAAAGTATAAATTACTCAATCTATTTTTTTAATTTAGGTTTGATTAGTGGAAGAAATGTTAATTAAGGGTTGTTAAATACATTGTATAACCTGCAGTTAAGCATCTTTAAGAGTACAACTTGATAGGGAACGTGTATAAGGGGGAACATCGCACTTCTTTGTAGTTAGACGTGGTATCCACCTAATTATCTGATTCTTGCCATGTAGAAACACGATTCTGGAGTCCACGTCAGCCCTGCCTAGTTGCTGTGTTGTTTGTTGTTATAATAATTGTTAGTGACAAATTTCTTCAGTGTTTTAAAAATGTCTGTAGCTGGCGTGTCACCTAATACTTTAATCCTTTCTCCTGTCTGCTGCAGCGTCAGTAAATAGCAGGAAAGACAAGTCTTTACGAGTGATGAGTCAGAAATTTGTGATGCTGTTTCTTGTGTCGACTCCTCAAATAGTAAGCCTTGAAGTTGCTGCTAAAATCTTGATTGGAGAAGACCAGTTAGAAGACTTAGATAAAAGCAAATTTAAAAGTAAGTAAAATGCTGCTGTTGCTGGCTGCTTTTTGATCTTACTCTAAACAGAAATATCAAGTGTAAGCTTAGGTAGTGTAAAATACCATCATCTTTTTCCTGCCATAAAGATATTTGAGCCTCCAAAAACTCACTAAACACCTTGCGCAGTTTTTAATAGGGACCCACTTGTGTATAGTCATGGATCCATAATGACCACGTAAGAGAAAAAGTCCATTAAATCCTCTCTCCTGAATGCCACAAGGCTGCTTACTGGTCACAATTTCTCTTTCCCTTTCCTCAAGCAGTGTTTCAAAGATTTCACCGGCATTTCATGAAAGGTGCCCCAGAATCATGCAAATCTGTGTTCTGCTCATATAAGTTATTTGTTGGAAATCTAAAGAAATTCTGTAAAAGTCCTGTTAATAACTTACACGTGAGAGGAAGTGAAACCCAGTGCTTAACTGCCAATTATTTCTTCATTCTTTTACCCTGCTCTCAGTTCCCTGCATGCTTCCTCCTTTTCCTCTTCATTCAAATAAAAAGGTACTTCTAGGTCTAGCTGTGTATGTCTAGAATAATCAAAAATGTGCCTGCTCTTGAGGGATCAAGAATTAATTGCGGGTTTCATTGAAAATTACACCCTTCCTTGAGTCTCAGACAGACTCAATTGCTTTTTTTTTAGTGGAATTGTGTCTATGCAAAAAAAAATCCTGATCCTTGTTGGTTTCAGTTCGTAATTTCCTTTCCACTGCATCATGGCAACATAGAGAGAGAGGGTGGGTGTGTGCTCAATAGGGAGTTTTTGTTTGCTTTCATTTTTTCGTCTTCTTCCAGGATGTCTGTCTTGCAATAAAAGCATTTTCAGGGCATTCCATCCGTGTGTCTGTATGTCAGGTATCGCGTGTTTTACTGTGTTCTTGGTTAAGAAGCATAGTCCCAACTTCTACAACGTGCTTGACTTTAAATTTTCAGTAACAGCAGCTTTGGCCTAAGCACGTTCACTTTGCAGCCCAGAAGTCACTTGTGATTAGACTGCTGCCTAAAACCTTTCCCCAATTGCTCACCCTGAAGACAGTTAAAAACCACGCAGGATGATTGTCCCGGTGGATTTTAGTGTGTCTCTTCCCTCTAGTTCCCATGTTCAGCACTGCGTGTGTGTACCTGCCTTTTAAGCTACTTATTTTCACTACAGAATTTAGAATCCTATTGTATAGGTTTGGTCATTGCACAGAACCTAATTTGTTTTGAAAATGTTTTTTTCCTATATTTAGCATAATATACTTAGCGGTAATTTCTAGCTCTGTATCTGACATTCTATATTACATATAATTATGTAAATTATAATTTTGTGATATCTTATATTGTGATATGTTATTTCATAGTATAAATACCTGTTCCACAAAATTGTTCGTATAAAAAAATAATAGAAGGTTTTCCTTTTAGCTGCTAAAAGGGTGTTATAACATTTTTAATCTGAACTATGTTAACTTGTTAATCAGAATTGCTATACTTTACATTTGTTTATTTTATTTCAGCCAAAATTAGGAGACTTTATGACATAGCAAATGTTCTCAGTAGCCTTGAGCTTATCAAGAAAGTCCATGTTACAGAGGAGAGAGGCAGAAAACCAGCATTCAAGTGGACCGGACCTGAGGTCTTGCCAAATATTCAGGGTAGGTGTATGTGTCATTTCCTTTTGTTCTGCTGATGATTTTGATCGTTTCTTTGTTTTCTCTGCTAGAATTTTTTTGACCAAAACACAGAGTAAACTAAGCAGAAAGTTTTTACTAGTCACACCACTGTCCTTGCCAGCGCCGCACACCAGTATGTATTTCCACGTAGTCGATGTACTCATACTGAAACTCTCACGTCTCCATTTTTGCTGCTGCTAGTTCTTCAATAATTATAAGCCAGGCTCAAATAACTGCTTTTCGTTGCTGAATCTGCATACGATACCTATTTACTCTCTGGGTTTTTCTCTGCTTTTTAGGTACAAAATTTGAAACAACTTCTACGACCTCTCCCTGCCCTATTTCAGAATCCATCCCTTCCAAAGAGCAGTGTTCGAAAAACCTTTTTCCTTCAAGAGGAAAGCAAAACTTCACTCGGCATCCATCTTTAATAAAGTTAGTTAAAAGTATAGAGAACGACAGAAGAAAGATCCAGTCTGCTCCCACCAGTCCAGTTAAAATAAGTGCAAGTACGTCTCTTTTTCTAAGTTTGTTTTTAACTCAGATGTAGTCTTGCATTACATATTCAGACTTGCCATCTTCTCGCAGGAGATACGGATGCGTGGGTATGCCTGCTTACAACAAACATGTCTTAAGAACTGTCAAAAATACACAAGATGGGGAAAAATATACATCGCCTGTAAATCTGAGGCCTTACAGGACTGATAGTGAAGACAAAGCTGAACTGATCTGTGTTCAGCGCGTAAGCTCTGCAATTAGTAGAAGCTCTTTCCAGTTTGGTGGACCAAATCCAGGCACAGCTTGTGCAATTGCAGCGAAGTAAATATATTCATTGAGATCTGGACCAAATTCAGCACTCTATAGGGAACTCCAGTTGCCTCTTTCACACCAAATACACGAAGAGTGGCATATTACTATTTTGGGTTTAAAATTAATATTAAATCCCTTTTAACATACCACTGTCTACGCTTTGTGTGATGTCTTACTAGCTACAAACCTTCTGTTTGTGTAGTGTAGCTGATTCTCTGGATATTGTATCTTTCTGTATGAACTGCTCTAACCCTGGTTTGTTGTGGAAACTGTGCTTTAGATCTTACTATCTAAGCAGTTCTGTATTCCATAAAATTGCCAGAAAATTACCTATCAACATTCACGTTCTCGTTAGGTATCCTCTTTGGAGGGAAAAAAAAAAATGGAGCTGAGGCTTTAAAATTTGGTTGACGTAAGCTACCGTCCAATTGATCAAATCCAATCTGGGCTGCGGTTTGAGGATAACATGAAGCCTTAGTGTCTTCTCATTAGATGTGTATGTCACGTTAAATAATGTATTCTCCTCAAGCCAAAATTTAACTTTTACATTTGATGTACTAACAGGTTTGTTTTGTTTTCCCCCCTCCAACCAGGTACTGATCAAAATATATCAGCTTTCCCAAGTAAAATGGCTCAGGTTCCAGTAATTGCTAAACATCAGCTGGAAGGACAATCAAAGTAAGTTAGCACAATTATTAAGGTGAGAAGCTTTATTTTGTCACTGGCTGTTAAGTTAAAGCTAGGCTCCGTTTGAATTGGGCAACAATCTGCAAAAAAGGGTAATCCCTGATACTGCAGGCTATTTTTTCACTTATTTTCTGTTTAGTGGATTGAGAAGTACAAGTTTACGTTAAGTCTTTGTATGGCAGAAAATACAAATATACGAATGTCAGGGCATTCATTTCTGCATGAAGGTATTAAAATTTTTTTTGGCTTTTTTTGTTTGTTTGTGGTTGTTTTTTTTTAAGGAAAGCAAAAGAGATGAAAATGAAATTGTCGAGATCTGCTTTGGACTGTAATTTGTCCTTGCCTGAGGTGGTCCTCAAGCCCCAACCTCCTCGCCCTGCAGCACCCTCTGAGCAGCCGGCTCTCCCGCAGCCACTGGGCGTCTGTCCTCCAAGCCACAGCCCAGTCTCACCAGTCATCCTACCTCAGACGCATTCTGGTGTTTCCTATGCCATTTACCTGCATCCTTCCCCAGCCCACACTGTGACAACGTACAGCCCGAGTTTCATGTTGCAGCCTCTACCGCGTGCTAATTTAACTGGAATTGAAAGTGTTAATTCAAAAGTAGTAAATAAAATATCCACTGAGGAAAGGGACAATCAGATAGCTACAGATGATCCAACAAAGTGCCTGACAGCTAAAGAAAGACCGAATACAAAATCAGAAAATTCATCAGAGCGGTGCCTTAAAAGATCACAAGCATTACAAGAGAATAATTTATTTAAAAGGTGTAGAAGTGATGAGGAAAGCTTTGATACTTCGCTGGTAAGTTCAACTATTTTTAAAATGCCATCTTGTAGCTTAATGATGTTGTCACCTACTCATTTTCAAAGTGATTTAGGAGCCTAGTGTGTGGGGGTGTTTTAAATAACATTATGCTTGAATGGGTTGACATTCATCTGTTGTGCTTGCTGATGTTTGGGGGGCTGTTTACACACACGTGTATCTTTCTCTCTCAAGTATCACATAATCTTACTGGTATTTGCAAAGCATCAGGCAGAATAAACAGTAAATATTTCCGTCTAATGCGCACGTTGACGTTGGATTGTTGTAGGCGTAATAATGCAGCACATGAAGAGAATAAGAGGTTCAGATAACACTTGATGCGTATGGAGAGACGATCTGGATTTCTTTCTGCTCCTTGGTTGCTGAATGCTTTAGTGGCTCTGTAAATTATTAGTCTGCTTTAAATTGCGCTTGCCAAAACAGTGGTGAAATGTTACCAGCGTGTTGTGACAACACGTGGTGTCAAACGTCCTTGAGCTGTGAAGGAGCAAGAGGGGATAACATGGATCCGGTTGTCTTACTGACTAGAAATGTTTACAGCACAAACTTGGGAATCAGGAGAAAGGAGAAAACTTGCCTTCCTAATTTTGTATAAATGTCATTGTAGACCTGTAATTGAGAATGTTAAGTCTTACAGTCTCTGCCTTTGTCTTTCTATGTGCTTTTTTTAAAGGGAGAATCCATTAAAAATGAACGACCACCTTCCAATAGCTCACAAATGAATCGTGAAATGGACAATTTCCAGCCAGAGAGACAGAACAAAACTGAAACATTAGGTCAAAACATGGCAAATTGCTCTGACCAGTGTAAAAGAGAAGATATTCCAGAAGATGAGGGCAAAATCAAAACCAAACAAGACATACCTGTAGCATTTGCCATTCCTGCTCACGAGGTAAGCTTTGTCAGACCCCACGGCACAGCTTGCCATTACCTGGGAAAACACCACTCGGAGTCTTTGCAAAAGGAACAAATAAACATATAAAGATTGTCTTTGGTTGGATTAATTTTAGTGTGCTGTTAAAATCTTATTTTGTAGGAATGTAGGACTTCTATTTCTGCATTAAGTACAACAGTAAGAGGACACGAAGTGACTTTCATGCTTTCATTGGGATGAAGATCATAACTAAGTAGATGAAGGCAACATTGAGATCCCTTACCTCCCCAGTCCTTTATTTGTGTATATTTAGTCTCAAATACTTTGATTTACAACAGAATCACATGAAACTCTCTTAGTCAGTAAAATTTGGTATTCTGCAGTTAAGACTTCCTACTGTAGAAAACCTGAATGAAGAACAGTTCTGTTGATGAAAACAGAACTTGTAAATGCAAAAGGATTGTCTTCCAATATTTGTCTTAGGAAAAACACAACCCAAGAATGAGGTGACACGATGATTACGGGGTCCAGATGTTTCTTCTGGAAAAAAACCCCGAAGTATTCAATATCAGGATTTCTCTTTTGCCCAGTGTAATTGAACTGTGTTAATCCCAGATGGATTTCCAGTTCCTCACTGGGGATATCAACTGGAAATGGAGCCAGATGACTCCTGCACAGTCGGGCAGTCTTAATTTAAAGAGGGTGTCCTTGAGTCAGTTGTGTCTAATTTCAGACAGAAGGTAGTACAGGCATGGAATACAGGATCCTGGGAATACAGGGGATAAAGAATAAGAACAAGGCAAGGGGGACACAACTTTGGAGAAAAACTTCGTTTTGTGTTAATTACGCATTTGGGGTAAAGGCGTATTGTCTTTTTCTTTTTCAGACTTTTTTTCCATCTGGCTATCTTATTCCTCTTACTCAGTGCACCCATGGCAACAAGGCAGGCTTTCCTGATGAAGAGAAAGCTGGGATATGTTCACTGCAGCACACTACCTACAGCTCACCCATTGCTGGTGAGTATTAAATCATAGAATCATAGGGTGGTTTGGGTTGGAAGGGACCCTAAAGATCATCCAGTTCCAACCCCCCTGCCATGGGCAGGGACACCTCCCACCAGACCAGGTTGCTCCAAGCCCCGTCCAGCTTGGCCTTGAACACCTGCAGGGATGGGACAGCCACAGCTTCTCTGGGCAACGTGGGCCAGGGGCTCACCACCCTCACAGGAAAGGATTTCTTCCTGATATCTCATCTAAATCTCCCCTCTTTCTGTTTGAAGCCATTACCCCTCGTCCTATCACTATATGCCCATGTAAAAAGTCCCTCCCCAGCTTTCCTGGAGCCCCTTTAGGTACTGGAAGGGGCTCTAAGGTCTCCGCAGAGCCTTCTCTTCTCCAGGCTGAACCCCCCCAACTCTCTCAGCCTGTCCTCACATACAGCTGTCTGGCTTAAAGGATTGTGGGCCACGTTCATCCTACTAAGGCAATGGCTTGGGTCCCAATTTTTAATGCCCTTCAACACTTGATTTTTCTCTTTCAGGCGTCATTCCAATGACGGCATCTGAACTGAAAGCAGTAAACATCCCTGCTTTTCATATAACGCCCTTGAATATAATGCTGTCGCCAACTTCTATAGCTGCTGCACCTGTACTGAGCGGCTCCAGTCTCAATTCAAGCAATACCAGTTCTGCCCCAAATCCCAGTTCTTCGGTTCTGAACTTTACACTGCAACACGTAGGACTGATACCTGCGGGTGTGCAAGTTCCTGCAAATCCCGTTCTTCAGCACGTGCCAGTCTCTTCACAACCAGAAAACGTCAGCCATAGCTCAGAAAATGTGAACTTGCAAGAGGAGAAGGTAAGTAAAAATATATTGCAACTTCCTGAGCGTGGTGGGTGGAGTGGGGGGTATAGTGCAGTTATTCCTTTACAGCTGGTAACATTTTTAAACAAACATATTTTTTTTTAATCTTTATAAATCAGCAGTGTCGAAAAAGAGCTGGCAGTGAAGGCCAGCGTAAGTGCAATATGATTGAGAGGTTAGAAAGGAAGAACAAGTATCTCACTTGTTGTGGAAGCGGAGCCAGCTGGGAGATGACAATACGTGAAGAGACAACTGTTTTAGAGGGAGGATTTTGCACAGATCTGAGATGAGACTTATTAACAAATTGTCCATTTTTTACTTTATCTTATCTTTCCTTCTTGCTACTCTCCTAATCTACTTTCAAGTTAAAGAAACCAGATTTTTATTTAATTGGGTTTATATATATATTCATAGATATATCAAGGAATACAGGTATATTGTTCTCAGTAAAGAGTTGTTAAGTTTTGAATTTTCAGGAAAAAAAAAGTAGTTAGTGAAAATCCTGCAGAAACCTAAAACTAGAATTCACTTTTTTTTTTCTTCCCCTTAAATGAAAGTAATTTTCTCTCTTCTCTTTAGCCTTGTGTTCCAAAGGAACCCCAAGTGCCCCAGGCAGCTACAGAGAACTTTTTCCGCACCCCAGGAGGGCCGAACACGGGACCTTCACTATCTGTTAATTCAGATGGTACCAATAGAATCTCTCAAGGAACTCTGTATATTCCTCAACGAAAACTTGAAGTGTCAGAAGACTAATTTGAGGGTATCAAATTGCTGAATGTGTTGGCAGGCATCGTTACTGCTAACACAGTGCACACATCTTGGGTTGTACGATGGACAATGTGCGCTTTGGACATCTATTGGCGAGACCTCAGTACTGGAATAGCCTTAATTAATGCTTTGGAATTAAAACTGGCTCTTAATGAGAAAGTTAATGTCTAATAATTTTTCCAAAAGGCTTACCCGAAGTATTACGGCAACAGAGTTGTGTATCTAGTGGTTTTTGTGTTGCTTTTCTGCTATGCAAAGTAAGCTGAGATTGTCTTTGTACGGAAAGGTACAGTCTAGCAGTCAGTACAGATTTTGCACAAAGAAAAGTACTGTGAGTGTGTACATATTTCATGGCTTAACAAAAAGCCCGTAGTTAAAATGTCTTGCCTCCTACGTTCAAAAATGCTCTTTTGTAAAGTTAGTAAAAAAAAAAACCAAACAAACCCAAACCAAAAAATGAATTCTTAATCAAGTTTTATATAAGTTAAGAATTATTTATACTGTATTTCTAAATCGATTTGTTCAGATTAAACTTACATCAAACTCAAATTTTGACTTTTTACCTGAGTTAAGTAATACCTTGTGTATTCACTGGCATCTCTTAATTCTTTCTTTGTCAGGCAGGGGTGTCTCTGTCTTCTGAAGAAAGGGAAAATGGTATTTCATCAGAAGGGGATTTAAGTAACTCGGTCTGACTGCTGCACTCTATCACTAGAAATAGCATCTCCCAGTAGTAACGGTTAGAGGAAAATATAGTTATGAGGGTTGGAATTCAGAGTACCTTTGTCACCCTGGAGCATTCTGGAAAGTGCAGTCCAGATATCACAGAACTGAGAAGTTACAAGGTTTGGGCCTGGAAGTAAACAATGTTCGTAAGATTTGAAGATGCTCACTCATGGTTTGCCTCTCTCCTCCTATTAAGCTCAGAGTTTGAGCCCGGTGCACGCTACTCTACACACTCTAGAGGTTCTCCAACACTGGAGAGGCTTCAAGCCTAAGAGAAAGTTTTCATAATATTTGACCTAAGGTTTTTTAACCGTCTGAAATGGTTTGTGGCAGAAATCACCAGGGCGGTCGCTGAAGTCACCGGCTGTTCCCTGCTGCAAACAACCTCAGGTCTGGCTTCCAGCAGGAGGGAGCCCCGTGTCTTGGACGTGCCCACACCGTGCAGAGGCCGGACGGGTCGGTTCTGCGTTCTAGCTGAGACCAACATCAACTTCCAACTGTTGTTTCTCCGCTATTCCAATTCCATACCAAACAGGTTAAGTTAAACCGACTGAATGTAAGTACATACAGCAGAGTCTTCTATGCTGAAGGAAGAAAGGTGAAGCCTCCTCACGCAGCTCACGCTCATCTTAGATGACACAGAATAAGTAACAAATTAAAGGAAAATACAGTGGATCTGCCTCCCCAGGGGAAACATGCCTGGCTGTCCAAAGTAGGACAGGAGAAATGGTAGCACAGCCCAAGATTCAGGCTTGGACTGGGTGAAAAAACAGGTAAAACAGCTAAAACAGTGAAACTAACTGCTTTGCTCTTTAGTAATGCAAAGTTATAACACAAAATACACCTGGCAGTATAGGAAATACTCCTACATGAGAGGGAGAGAAGAATAAAAGGTGCAACATGGAGGAATTCTCACTGCAGTGGTGAGTAGGTTTTTTTTTTCTTCTCCAAAGGGGTAATCGATTGATCTTCCTTACACCTGCTATCACTTTAATTCTAGAAGTATAAAGGCAGAGACTTACAGGAACTTGCATTACTCAAAGGAAACAAAGTACACACCTTTCATTTTTGGACACGGCAGTTGACAGAGGAAGAACCTGCAGTAATTAAGCTCGGAGAAATGGCCTTCTCACAAACTGTGCTCCATTCTGAAAATCTTAACATATATTCTGACTTGCTGCCTGGTGTCCCTCGGCTCCTGTCAAAATACAGCTGCTTGCTGCTTCACGTGGGCTTTATAACGCCCAGCACTCTGTTCTCGTTCATTTTGCAGGCTGAAAAGCCACCGCTTCTCTGCCTCTGTCACCCAGAAGACTTGCTTTTGGCTCTGCCTACCTGAGCTCGCTGCTCTGCCCGCCCGCCTCGCCTCCCCTCGAACGTGACCCGAGTGCCCGATGTGCTCCCTTGCCAAGCTCGAGGGAAGTCCCTCTGATCCTCAGGCTCGTTTCGCTTTTGATATGCTGCGTTCCAGTGCTCTGAGCCGTGGTTTTTTAATCCCTACCTTTGATTTACAGAAAACACTACATTCCTGCTCCACCAGGGATATAAAAATCCGTGTGTGTGTGTATGCTCCAGTTGCGTATTTCCAGTCTGTTCTTCCAACCTCATGTCCTGATAGCCACAGTGGACCAGGGATTATACGAAATGCCAACTAACCCATAGGGGCCCGACTGCTCCTCTGAGCCGTAAAGAGCCTCTCAACAAGACTGGCACCCAGGGGCCACCCCGTATCTGGGTTGGCACAGATGTACAGGAACGAAGCGACACTCAATACCAGGAAACTAAAGGTTGTTCCCTGCCCTTTCCCCTTGAATTCTCTGACAAACTCAAAGGGAAAATACTTAGTGCCATTTCAGGGCAAAATCTTGCTCCAGAAATTTCCCCCCACTTGGTTACAGTGCGAATCCATCCAA
Organism: Chroicocephalus ridibundus; assembly: GCF_963924245.1. Taxonomy (NCBI): domain Eukaryota; kingdom Metazoa; phylum Chordata; class Aves; order Charadriiformes; family Laridae; genus Chroicocephalus; species Chroicocephalus ridibundus. The sequence goes on along the minus strand of NC_086287.1, from coordinate 4,708,029 downwards.
GTACATGATCTACACAGAACCATAGAATGGTTTGGGTTGGAAGGGACCTTAAAGATCATCTCGTTCCAACCCCCCTGCCCTGGGCAGGGACACCTCCCACCAGCCCAGGTTGCTCCAAGCCCCGTCCAGCCTGGCCTTGAACCCCTCCAGGGATGGGGCAGCCACAGCTTCTCTGGGCAACCTGGGCCAGGGGCTCACCTCCCTCACAGGAAAGAATTTCTTCCTAATATCCAATCTAAATCTGCCCTCTTTCAGTTTAAAACCATTACCCCTCATCCTATCACTACACTCCCTGATCAAGGGTCCCTCCCCATCTTCCCTGGAGCCCCTGTAGGTGCTGGAAGGGGCTCTAAGGTCTCCCAGGAGCCTTCTTTTCTCCAGGCTGAACCCCCCCAGCTCTCAGCCTGTCCTCATAGAAGGCATCGATGTGAGTGAGGATCAATGAAGATCCAGTTCCCTCAAATGTCAAGGGTCCTATCTTACCGGTCACCGAGGGTGCATACACAAAGTGGTTACAAGCTTCTCAGCGCTTTCCCTGAACTCCAACAGCAAGCTCAGTCCTGACCCAACCCCCCGCTGCTGTCTTACAAGGAGTCATAGAATCAAAGGACGTGTTGGGTTTGAAGGCACCTTTAAAGGTCACCTAGTCCCACCCCCCTCCAGCGAGCAGGGACATCTTTAACTAGATCAGCTTGCTCAGAGCCTCATCAAGCCTGGCCTTGAATGTCTCCAGGGATGAGATGTTCATAACATGTACATTGTTCCGTCACCTCTGCATCCAGCCTTATTTGACATAGGCAGAAGAGTTCCATTAACTATCCAGGGAGAATGACCAAGAAGAGATGGAGTCCAGCTCTCCTGCTCAGGGGAAGAGAGTCCTCCAACTTTACACCAAGGATCTGTCTCTGCATTAACAAACCTTTGCTGGACTCAACAGTCAATGGTTCTACAGGTTCCCAGGAGTTTTCAAAGTAGCCTCAGCAAACAGACCCCTAAAATCCTAGAGCCTGACATGGATTTGGCATCTAATTTCCTTTCGCTCCCATCAAAGTCCCGGAGTTGAGACTCTTGGCTTCAGACTCCTGGTGTTGAACCCCAAGGCTGTGAGAGCTTGGCCCTTTCACACACAGCAAAGTCCAGGATACTGAACGAAGCTTCCACATTCAGACACCCCTTTAGAAAAAGAGAATCAGCTTCTAAATCTTTCAAGCACTTAAAATAAAACCCTATAAAAAGTGAGTTTTAAGGGCTTCATACTTTAGTCTCCACTTCTCTAATAGGTCTGCAGCATCATCCGTTTCCAAGGCATGGCAAATATCACTACAATGCTGAACTTTATATATATTAACTAGCCATCTTAATGCCTAAAGCCAGTAAAAATTTAAGATTAGAGTGAAAAGCCTAACTCTCTGTGCCCTAAAAGACAAGCCAGTTGTATCTATCAGATCATGAACTGCTGAATGAAATTCTATTTGGTTCAAAACCGTTGAGTTCCAGAGGTTCCTACAAAGAGGTGTTTGGTGGTTTTTTAATAGCTGTTTTGGCAAATTACTTTTAGCAATGTGACCGTTTATGAGTAAATCCGCGCTTCAGGAACCGTTATTTATGATTCACCTTTAAGCAATGCGGTAGCGACCGTAAAACTTCAATCTGTATTTCTGATGGGTTAGGCTGCAGTTCGGAATGCCCTCTAGGTGTAACCCGAGGGGCTGCATTGTTGTCCACCTACTCACAAGTGGACATAAGGGGACAAAATGCCAGGCTTTTGTCAGAGGTTATTTTCAGCTCGATGATAGCAGTGGCATTGCTCAGATCCCCACAGCCCTCTCGCGTTCCCCTCCCCTCCCAGCTTTTATAGGGCCGACAGCGGTGGCCACTGCATTTAAAGAGTGCTGGAATCCGTCGCGTTCAAACCCTCCGAGCCCTAAGAAAATAGGGCGAAACATCAAGCGACGCCGGTAAGTAGACTATATCGTGTTCTGCCAAGCCTGTCTGATATAAGGGTATTATTATTATTTTTTTTCCTAACAGGTAGTAGAAAGAGCTTATTGCTTGACAAAGAAAAAGGTGTAGGTATTGTACAGAAAGGCGAGTCCTACCGAGCTGACAGCAGTATTGTAGGCTTGGAGCAGCCAACTGATAAGAGAGATTCTTCTGGGCTTCTCGGCTTGGGTAGTAGCGACCGGTGTTACAGGAACGGGGCGGTGGAGATCCTCGTTAACGAGAGACGTGTTTTGAGTACACGCAAGACTGGGTAACAGGTTTCAGAAGCTTTACAAAATTTAGTTAGAAAGCTCCAGAATTAGGTTTTCCACAACCAGCGTGTCTTTGTACGTATACTTTTTAAAGCACACAGATTTACGTGCTTTCATAAATTCTCGGATAAAAGTATTCTAGAAGTAAAAAAACCAACCAACCAACCAAACAAAAAATAAAAAACAACCCCAAAAGCTCAAAATATTTGGTTTTTATTATAATGGGGTTATATATTGGTTTTATATCAAATGAGAAGAAAACTTCTATGCAGACTCGACAGAAAATGGCCAGATAAGAATGCAGGATGAAAGAATTCCCACATCCACCACTCAAGCATTAAATGAGCACGACTGGCCAAGTCTTCGGAAAAGCCCTGATAGTTTAAAAATAAAAATTATTTACTTTGAAAATTTTTCTACCTAAAGGTAAGATCATTTCAAAGAATAACGCCTTGCGGGTAGATAAAATAATTCGGTGTCTGATCTCAATCATCACGGCAACATTTCGCAGTCGGTTACAGTTTTGCTTGGCACTTAAAAGACTTAGTGCGTGGATAAGGATTTAGAGAAGGATTTTGTGGGAGGAAAAGTGAAAGCTGATAGCCCGGGATTAGGTCTGGAAAAAGGAACGGGTCATTTGTACAGCAGGATGCGGTTTCCCCACAGCAACGGGAATCAAACTAAACTCTGCGCGTGTAAGCGCGGGGTTGGTTTTCTCACGTCAGAGCCAAGTACCTTGTTCCAGTGCCTATTTTTTGGAGGTGCAACCTGGAATTTCTGCAAAAGTGTGGATCGAGGAAGTTTTAAAAGAAATGCAACATCACTATGCCAGAAAATAACAGAAAATTATTAGAAATTAGAAATTATTAGAAAATTAGAGAAAGCAAGGGATTCCATCACCTTTGTCCATCATGTGCTTCGTATCGAGTCACTTAAAATCTTTTGTTCAAAAGGGCTCCCGTAACTTAGAGTCACCAGTGTCAAAGAAAAAAATCAGCATTTACTTTCCTGGGTCAGCGTGGAAATTCCCATCCCTTGATCTCCATGCGCTGGTTTACTGCAGAAATAAAGGAAAAATGGGAGTCGTCATGAGATCGTGGTGGGGGCTCAATCTATGACACTAACTAATAGAGTTTACCTGTGTCTATAGTCCGCTGAGTGCACCGGAATATAAGAAATATGATTATAAGTACATAACGATATTGCATCCTTCATTAACTGAGCTCGCTCCTCAACCACAAACGTTTTCTCTGTTGTGGGTCGATTCTGCCGAGGGGTAACGCTTGCTGCAATGGAGTGGATTTTGACGCACACACCTTTCGGCTTTGTTTTTTGGTGGAGTGGCGGGAATCGTGCTTTACGCTGCGGGCACATGAAGATAAAACGTAACACAGTGAGTGTTAGTTGCAGAGAAAGAGAGAAACTACAGCAGCATTTTATTACTGCTTTTATAAAGGAAGCTCTATGTCATTATCCCCACGGCGCCGGCGAGGCCGGTAACGCTGAGGCCGGCGGAGCGAGTGCCTGGTGGTCACAGGACGGGTCAGCGGCGGAGCCGTGATTAGATACCGGAATGAGGTCCCGGCTGCGTTGGCATTTCCCACAGGCTTCAGCTGGGAAAAGAATTTCAAACGTAGCCGTGATACCCGCGTTTCAATGTAGGCAGCGATTTAATTTGATACCATTGCTGTTTGTTTATTAGGTTAGGAATCAGTCTTTTACCGAGATTAGACCAAACAGCTAGCTGGGACTGAAACCGAGACACCAGGCACATCCTACCCATCGCTCCCGGGTCAGCATTCCTACCAGCCCGCATCAAGACAGACACGTCCCATCCTGTTCATCCCCCTCAAAGCCACCCTGTAGCACACGTGGCACCCTCAGATAATCCTCCCAGCCACCCCAGACGGGCCCTCTGCAGCCCATTCAGAGGTGAGCTGGGCTCCAGACTATCAACTGCTTCAGCATTTAGCAGGGAAAAGCCTCATATTTAGCAAGGAAACACCAGAATTACTTTCAACACCTTTTCCACTTGCACCGCGCTGTCTCACACCAGCGCTGCCTTTTACTCCTCTACACAACTTCGTCGGGACAGAAGTGCACCCACTTCCCCTTTAGATCAATGGATCTAAATATATTTTTGGATTATATTCTTATCAATAGCACTCCGACCAGAGTGAGACGCTCTGTGACAGTTGCGTGACATCCAGATTTGTACGGTATGACTAATAGCTCGACACAAGACGGCTCACGCGGTTTTTTTGTCATGCCTGTGCAGAGCACAGAAACCCTTCAAAGGCTTCCTTGCTCCGAGGGTAGCCTATATAGCAGAGTTACAAGCTCTAAATAATGAGAGGCACGTACCCTTGGCCGCAAATCTAACGCGTATGAATTCTACTCCCCGTAGTAGCTTCATTTTGAAAAGGAACGACACGAGCTGCTGGAGACTATTCGAGCACGACCAAGAACGCTCCTCCAGCTTAACAGTACCGTGCCTGCCTGCCAACACGCCGCAATAGTCGTACTCAAAAATGTCTCTGTCACGTGTTTAATCCATCTCGAGTGGGCCCACTCTACTGCCCACGAGATCACCAAAATATAACAAGGACCACGTGGTCGGCGGCCACGGCACGTTAACCAGATTTAGCCAACAAAGCGCAGGGAATTTCAAGGGGATTTAGATACTGACACCCGCTGAAATTAAGTAAGACTTTGGGTATAATTTTTTCTACGACAAATAGGAGAACAACTTCTATTTGCACATTGTGAGGATGGAGATTTATCCACCGCTGTAATTTAGATGGGTAGAAACCTTTGAATGCCATACACCCTGTGGAATTTGCTTGCTCAGGGTAACGCGGCTGCACAGGCAGCATCCGCAGGGATGGCCGCTGCCATCCAGGGCTCGGAGAGACGAACAAAGCAAGGATGCGAGGAGCAGGGACTTGCCCCGGTACCTCACCCAGCAGCTCGTCCAGCCACAGACACCACGGCATCCGCTGCCGTTCTCACGCCCCCATCCTTACCGGAACGTTTTTTACTGTGACTTCTTTCTCCTACAGCTTCCCATCAGGTGATGCCAAGAAAACATGGAAAATGTGTGTGCATGCCCAGTCACGTTACTATACTTAGCACCAGGAGCGATGGCTCTTTTAAGAGCTCTAACCACGGCCCGTAACAGCACAAGGTTCGCTATCGCGCATTATCAGACGTTTTCAGAGATTATTTTTTGCCTTCAGCTAATGATGTAATTGGAGCTACTTTCTAACGAGCATCCCAGTGCCGCAGACTGAAACGCTTGGTGTGCCTTTGAGGGGAACTAAAGCAGTTTTAGAGAGACTTTAGAGTTGTAGGAGATACAAACTGGTCTCCTCCAGCGCTGCTCCAGCCAGGAAGGGATTCAACTGGAAACGTGATTTGAAAGGGAAGATTGTGAACACAAAAAAAATCTCATTTCCATTTTCAAGAAAGTGTCGCAAAACTGATCTTTATCTCCCATCTCTTCTCCTTCTCTTAAAATGTTTGAAGCATTACCTGAAGTATTCTTTTAAGAGAAAAAAAAGCCACCAATACAAAAGTATTTTAAGAATAGGAGAAAATATAGAATGGAGGAATGAGACGAGAAGATTTTACCTCCATGAAAGATTTCTCGCTGTTCTTTTATCTCCCATTTAAAAGAAATAAAAAAAAATCATAGAATCATAGAATTGCCTAGGTTGGAAGGGACTTTTCAGATCATTTAATCCAACCATCAACCTAACTCTGACAAAAAACATCATTAAACCATATCTCTAAGCACTATGTCTACCTGTCTTTCAAATACCTCCAGGGATGGTGCCTCAACCCCTTCCCTGGGCAGCCTGTTCCAATGCTTGATAACCCTTTCAGTGTAAAAAGTTTTCCTAATGTTCAGTCTAAACCTCCCCCGGCGCAACTCGAGGCTGCTTCCTCTCGCCCTATCGCCTGTTCCTTGGGAGAAGAGACCGACCCCCCCTGGGTCCCCCCTCCTTTCAGGGAGCTGTAGAGAGCGAGAAGGTCTCCCCTCAGCCTCCTCTTCTCCAGGCTGAACACCCCCAGCTCCCTCAGCCGCTCCTCACAGAACTTGTTCTCTAGACCCCTCACCAGCTCCGTTGCCCTTCTCTGGACACGCTCCAGCACCCCAAAAATATATATAAAATATATATTTTAAGAGTGCTATCCAGTAAAGTCCTCACTGAGTAAGACGGGACCAACTTCAGCCTGTTCCTCGCGTGCAGTTATTTTTCTTATTTCAGCTACATCAGGTTTTTGCTTCTTACTCGTTACATTACAGATAAACAGAGTTAGAGGCGAGCTGAGTTTTCTTTTCCTTCTTGCATCATTACTGTTTTGCGACTATCAGAGCAGGTCGGCTGGTGAGCAGCCTCCCGAGAGAACCGATAGGGTCTGAAAGAGGTTAACGATGTATGACAGCAAGAGGACGAGGCCCATCGAGCTGGGGAGGTTGTTCAGCTGAGCGTCGGTCAGCCTCCCAAAGCGGAGGAGAGACGGGCTCCTGCCTGAGTTCGACAGGCATGCTGCACACCGCAGGTAACAGCCACAGCAGTGAATATCGCAGAATCCCAGCATGGTTTGGGCTGGAAGGGACCGTTAAAGGCCATCTGGTCCAACCCCCTGCCATGAGCTGGGACATCTTCAACTAGACCAGGTTGCTCAGAGCCCCGTCCAACCTGACCTTGAATGTTTCCAGGGATGGGGCATCCACTTAAACAGGGTGAAGGATATACTAATAACCGCAGTACTGAAGCAGAGATGTTTGGATATGCTGGTACCTCCACTGTTATCAAACATCGATGGTTAAAACGTGCTACGTCTTCAGTGCCATTGTTTCAGCGTGTGCGCACACTCCTGCGCCATCTTCCTGTTGCTGCACAGACACGTCTTTTATACCACTGCGTGGTTTTTAGTGTCACAGACACGTCTTTTATACCACTGCGTGGTTTTTAGTGTCACAGACACGTCTTTTATACCGCTGCGTGGTTTTTAGTGTCACAGACACGTCTTTTATACCGCTGCGTGGTTTTTAGTGTTAGCAGCCAGAAAGAATTCCCCGCGGCTTCAGGTTAAGCTTGCAGAGCTGGCAATTTTTCATTTCATTCCAAAATTCAGAAGATAGATACACTACAGAAGTCGCTAAAATGGTGATAAACATGGGACATTGGCGTCCAATGTACAGGCATAGTAAAACGTTAGTCAAAAATGCCAGCCATTTAAAATACCAGCTGTGTTACGGCACTGCTGTGATAAATTCCCCTCTTTCTCTTGCTTGACTTCAGAAGAACATTCTCAGGGACCGGGCCTCATTCAGCCTTCAAAATCCTTTTCTTAGTTACAAATAGCTCACGGTGAATTTAATCAAATACGAATAGCACAAGCAGGCTGCGAAAGAACTATAATAAGAAGGTGACGGGTTTTCCAAGAAGGAGAAGGAAGGTCTGCGCCAGGAGGTCGGAACAAGCCGATAATACGATGGGCAGATGACAAGATGACGTCCCAGCCTTTCCAGAAACGATGACTCAAACCAGCAAAACAAAAGGGCACGCCGTAGGCTGGAGTCGCTTCAGAGGGGTGACAGCGCAGTCAGCAGGAAGGGCACTTTCTGAGCCGCCCTGGCTCCGACACTGCTCTCCTGCGTGACCTTGGGCAGGTCACTTCAACAGCACCTGGAATAGTAAGGACTGGAATAGTAAGGACTACTCTCCTCTTTTTTCTTTTTTTTTTTGTTTTAATCAGATGTTTAGATTTTTAAAACAACTGACAAAGAAAAACACGCCTTAAGCCCCTCAGGAACCTCTCTGTTATTCGTTTATGACGGCTGTGCAGCACAGTGATCTCACAGCTGCTGTATGAGGAATTCAGAAAAGGAGCCAACAACTTTTTCTATTAAAGCATCCTCTGAAATAACATCGTACATTTGTTAAACTTCAAAGCGGAACTATCCGGGTATGAATTGTATCAAACGATATCGCACTGACAGAGAAAATTGCCTTTGTACATGTTACCGAGGAGGCTCACGTGGCACTGGATGAACAAGCACTTGGAGAGGTATAAACGGTACTATAAGCTGTCTCTTAACAGAGAGTTTAGGTAGAACACTGTTCTGTAGAAAATTTAATGCCAAATACCATCCACACTTTTGCTTAAACTCCAGCAAAGCTTCAAAGTGTTTGTTAGCTTCCATTAAAGTTTGCCTCGCAAAACCAGATCAACACACACAAAGCAAAACCGGAGGGGAAAAGGCTACACTGGGATACAGGGGAGAGCAGGATTGAAAGGAAATGGCTATTTGTTGGAAAATAAATCCTAGATCCACTTCTCCAGAAGAGGTTTGAGTGATGCTGGCACCTTTTTACTGAAACGCTTTACAACCCTTTCACATATTTACCATCACAACGTACTGAGCTAAGGAATATCCTAATTGCAAAAGAAGGTGGCAGAGGATTTAGACTGTCCCTGTCCCCTGAAGCGCTGGGGGAGCACCTTCACCCGTGGATAGGACACGTTCCCGCTGCCGCACAGGTAGGTACTATATGTGGGCTGCCAGCCTGCCCAAAACCCCGTGACACCCACTGTCCCAGGTCTCCCGTCCTCAGCTGGGCTGTAGAAGCTGGGTGGACTCCAGCTGCCGCCTCATCTCTCTGCCAGCAGATAACCTACACGTACTTGCGGTGCAATTCTCACCAGCAGACATTGGCTCGGGGCCACCCTGCAATAGCAGTTGACTGGAGAGGGCGGGGGGGGGGAATAAATTAAAAAAAAAAATTAAGATCAAACTGTTCCGCTTGAAATAATTCACTCTCACTGATGTATTTATTTCTGTAATGTGATTTTTCTAGGCCACCCTTCAGATACCAGGATGCCGAACTGGGGAGGAGGAGCCAAATGCGGTGCCTGTGAAAAGACGGTGTACCACGCGGAGGAAATCCAGTGCAATGGAAGGAGTTTTCACAAGACGTGCTTCCTCTGCAGTAAGCTGGGCTACACTCTTCTAACTTCACAATAGTCCCATAGCTCTGTATAAATCTTCCATAAAAGCTAGTAAATCTGCTTTTGTATTACTTTGCATGCAATAAAGAAGCTTCAGAGTTCCCCCAATTTAACGTGCTTGCTCACAGGCCACTGACAGCAGGCTTTTTAACACCCTGAGCAACGCACAGGACGGTAGAAGCAAGCAGCATCAGGCTGAATTTCACAGGGGGAAAGTTTTGTAAAGCATCTTCCTTCTGGGAAAGTTCGAAGCAGAGGGCAACGTGTTAACCACCCTGCCCGAAATAGCACAGCAAGACCGATTCTGGCCTGGCACCCTCTAGAAACCTAAAGGTGAAACTTGTTTCCCACCCTTTTAGTAACGGAAGGATGGAAAACTACCACATCAGTTTTCAAAGCAGCAGCCCGTTTTCCGAAATGCCAGTTTGCCACTCCACAGCAGCTCTTAATATATTACCAAGCCCTTTCTAGCCCTTTACCCCGAGCAACCTGCCTCTCAGGCTCCCAGCTTTTCTTCTTCCAAACCTGCGTTGGATGATTATTGTTGGGGACACAACAAGTGCTGCAAAATCACAGACTGGCAGGGGTTGGCAGGGCCCTCTGGAGATCATCCCCTCCAACCCCCTGCCAGAGCAGGGTCACCCAGAGCAGGTGGCACAGGAACGCGTCCAGGCGGGTGTGGAATGTCTCCAGAGACGGAGACTCCCCCACCTCTCTGGGCAGCCTGTGCCAGGGCTCTGCCACCCTCACAGCAAAGAAGTTCCTCCTCATGTTGAGATGGAACTTCCTATGCTCAAGTTTGTGCCCGTTACCCCTTGTCCTGTCCCCGGGCACCACTGAAAAGAGCCTGGCCCCATCCTCCTGACACCCCCCCTTTCAGTATTTATAAGTGTTGATAAGATCCCCCCTCAGCTGTCTTTTTTCCAGACTGAAGAGACCCAAATCCCTCAGCCTTTCCAGGTCCATCTCCAAGAAACCCTACCTTCTGTCCCACAACGTAGCATATTATGGGTTTGTTTCAAGTTAGACAGTCTAAACAAACAGCACTCCTAAGACAGAAATGTGTCGTCTTAGGATATTATAGGAGATCGCTACTTTTATGGTGAATCCTAACATTAATTCATTTCACACAAGAAAGCTGAAAGAGGTTACCCCGGTGTCATCAAAATCTCCCACCGACAGCCTACAAGCGCCTCAGTCTCCTCCTTCCCCATATTTCATAGAGGCCCATTTCACTTACTCTTTTACTCCATGGACCTTGGTAACATTTGGCAGGGAGATTCCGGGAATTTCACTTTCTCTGCAGATGAGGTAGCACTTGAAAAATTAGAGAAAAGGTGTCAATTCAGCTCCGCTTGCCCTTTGTGGAGGGAGTAAACAATTTGATAAAGGACTAACAGTTTATTCTGCAGACAATGCTTGAGACTTAGTACCTTTACGGCATGAATTCCAGCATGTCGGCTCAGAAGCCACCGAATCCAAATTTTCACTCTCTTTTCCAGGAGGGATAGAGAGCTCTCGTTTGGAGGCATGAGGCCGATATTAAACGCTTACATGACACAGTAGAATCTGTAGAATCGGTCCAAAGGACACGCTTAAGTCGTCTCTGCCTTTCCCTGAGTGCCCGGCAAGTGATGCCTAAAAGACCGAGTGAAAAAGAATTCCCTCAAAAAGTTTTCAGTTAATTGACAACCTTCGGCCAATTCTTACAGAATGGTAAAAATCTCACTTTTGTGGAAACCAGACACTCGTTGCTTCCATGTGCTGCCATAACAATGAACACTAGGTCCCAGAGAAACAGGAGGGAGAAGGACATGAATGTAGCAATCATGAGAAAAGGATTAATTTACACTTGTGCTTTATCAAACGCTAGAAAATGATATGGCACAAGACGACAAACAAGCAGACTCTCCAGTGTCTAACAAAAATAGACTGCTGTCCTAATACGGCATAGTTAATATAATAATACTTCTCTCCCCCCTAATATTGGAACAAGTTTAAGCTTCATTCCTGGTATGACTGATTTTATTTTTTTTTGTTAGTGATTCAGGATAACCAACAGACATCCATTAGCGCCAAACATTTGTTTCATTTGTTGTGGTTTGGGTTGGTTTTTTTTTTTTGGTTGGTTGGTTGGGGTTTTTTGGGGGGGGTGGGGGGGTGTTATTTTATTTGCCCTTTGTAGTTTTAAGTCCGAACTAAATTATTAATAGGTTAGGTACTAAAAAAAGTATTCCCAGCAGAAGTATGTTTAAGGTCAAAACCTAAAGATGCATCTAAGCCCAGCTGGCACGCGGGAGGTATGTTAATTGGCTTTACTTTTCCCATGATTCACACACACTAATCAGCGGCTCAGGACGACTCAGCGTCGTGTATCATGTTCACGAGCTTTTCAATGAACCCATTATAGGATTTCATTTCTCAACAGAAGAAAGACAATCCTTCCCGACCTAATCTCAGGTACGGAAACAGGTAACCGATTTAACTGAGCTGTCATACGTTTTTGTATTAAATATATTGAAAATATATTTTATATTTTACATTATATTTGACCAGACACACAAAACACGCCAGCATTTTTTGATCAAAAAGTTCGATTTGGACAAAATTATAAGCAGTTCAAGCCAACCTGTTAAGACCGTAAGAATGAGAGAAGCTGAACTATAAATCACACTCTCTCCACTCCATAGTTTTTCCCTACAAACATTAGGGGAGAGAAGCTCCTTTCCAACAAACCCTCTTTCCCATGCAGATTGCCGTTTACCTACCGTGTTTTCCCTGTCAGCTTTTACCTAAACGGCAGCTGTGAGGGACATTTGGCAGGATCTCACGCCATCAACCTGAAACTTCTTCGTGCCGGCTCGTGAAGAGTATCTGCCGGCGGATGACAGGTCTCAAAGTTATTTCAACAATAGCCCTTCAAGGGCTTTTGCTCCATCTGTCGCAGTGAATTGATACTCTATCCCCAAGGTGCCCGAAATAGAAGCACTTTATCTGCTGCTAGAGTTTCCATCATCCCTCAACTCCCTTAGCAAACATAATTATCACCTCAAAGCAGAAGAGACTGTAGCACGACCAGATCAGGTTCGCGCATTTACAGAAGCCCCTCGTTTTGTTTCCATTCACTACAAAGGTCCTCGCAAATTATTCTCCCCTCTACGCGGCACAGTGACAGAACTAAAGCTGCAGCGGTTCCACTATCAGCTTAAATTCTCTGATGTGGATGAATTTTAGACTCACAGCAGGACAGTTAAAATAAACATGGAAGGGAAAAGGGACTGATCAAACACTCGGTCAGCTCTCCTAGAGCTTGAACTTCCAACCACTTTCAATACTCGTGTATTTCACAGGTTTCCGATGTTTACATGAGCTGAGCAACTTTATTTTCCAAGCTATCAACAGCCCACGCTTGGCTGGAATGCCCTCTGTGGGGCACGCACTTTTCAAAGCAAGTCAGAGAGTCTAGAGGCAGTCTATTTTCTTATTTTCTTTTTTTTTCCCCCTCTCTATCACCGTTGACACTGTACAATTTGTAAGAGGTGCTGAAACTTTAAGCATACTATGAAAACCCTGATTTTCTTCTATTGGCACTGCAAACAGAAAGCTTCACCCTCTCTCGATGGGGTGGGGGGCTGTCTCACACCAAGTTCCCCAAACAGCGCCAACATGAGGAGTGTAGCTACTGTTTTTATTCCCATTCATTATTGTTCAACTTTTACGCGTAAGCACCAAGGGGATCCACTGGACCAGTAACAGGATTCAGCCTCTAACCACTGTGCGGGTTCCAGATGAGCAGAGAACTGGGGAGAGAGTCATCTGGCTTCCACGGCCACCTGATGAGAATAACCACACATGAGACCGGCCTCAGCAGCACTCATTAGCTCCAGGTGTAGCTTGTGTTTCTCAAAACACGGACACTTGCTTGATGAGACCCCCAAATAAGCACCTGTTAGCACTCGTTAGCTTTTGGTCCTTCCAAGTTGAGGCTGGGGTTCAAGCAGTGCCGTAGGGGATAGAACTTGTATTCCATTATGAATGTCAGGCGTCCCAAGGACGACTTCTGTCCTGGAGCCTCCCAAGACCTTTCCTGGTGAGCTAAGCCAAGCAGGACTTCTCTGTAACGAACACGATGAGGAAGAGGCTTCTGTTTTTGGAACAGCTATAGTCATACTCTCGCCATCCTGGAGGAACTCTAACAGATCCACGACTACCAGTTATTTGGGGTCATTGCTTCGCCTTGCACTACAGCTCAAACAAACAAGGCTAGATAAATAAAAAAAATCCACAACCTGCTTGACTCCGTCTGGACAATGTATGTACGTTAAATCCTCCTTTAGAAACACCCCACATTAAAATAGGGTGGGCTGAAATGAGAAAGCCACCACGGACTCCGAGTGACTATCTTGGAAGGTGCAGATGCACACAAGAATGAACACCGCTACACCTGCCTTTTTTTTTTTTTTATTTCTTTTCTTTTTTTTTTAAGGCTTGGGAGTTTAGGATGATGATCCCAAATCCGTCTGAAGCTTCCCAGATCTAGACAAATTGTCTCGACGAGCCCATGATTTTCCTAGGGTTAGGATATAACTTCAGAGTGGCAGAAGAGGAGCACGTTGCATGCACGAACAACTATTTTAGCAACAACCCAGTGACCACAGACTAACACCCTTTTCCTGTATTTTTAAAGATAAACAAAAAAAAAAACCCCAACCACTAATTGCAATTATGCTGAATCACATAAATTCAAATTTGAAAACACGGATGTGTATCCCTGCCTGTCTCTCCCCGTTTTCAGTGGCTTGCAGGAAAGCTCTGGACAGTACCACGGTGGCAGCTCACGAATCTGAAATCTACTGCAAAACTTGCTACGGGAGAAAATACGGTCCCAAAGGCATTGGCTTCGGACAAGGGGCAGGATGTCTCAGCACTGACACTGGCGACCACCTGGGCTTGAATCTGCAACAGTGAGTTAAATCCCACTGCCGACACCTTTTTCTGGTGCTACCTGTCACTTAGGCGGGTATTTTAGATATTTTATTCTGTTTCCATAACAACATCTAGCGTAAATAGCACAGCAGACTTTCCTACAACCTTTCCTTCAGTGGACATAGTAATTTGCCAGTTTTTAAATGACGTTCAGGCTCTTTAAGCCTTCTTTATAAATTATCTCCTCCTTCAATGGGCAATTATTCTGCAGAAGCAGCCTTTATACGCCACCACACACATAAATATTCACTGCAATTGTAATTTGCCATTAGTAGCACAGTAGTAAAGTCACATTCACTGTAGAACACGAGAATATATATTTTTTTTTTCCTGTCAGAGGCTAAAATACAGTTAGGTTTTACTGTTAAGAGAAATAATCACACTACCACATACTGTTAACTCCTCTCAACGGGGGAAATAACATTTCTAAATCCTCCCTGTGGCTCGCATAACACTTACAAACACACCGAGAATATGTTTGAACAAAGGAATTCTAATGGGATACCATCTTCCAAAAGCCTCAGCTGCACATAATTATCTCTGACAGCACATTTTTGTAGTATTTTTCTACGATTCTCAAAGCTGCGCATTTCCAAATCAACGACGCTTTCTTCTGGTATTACTATAAGGAAACCAATTAACCAATACGCTACGCAGGAAATAAAAGCTTAAATAATGTATCTAACGGTAGCTCCTTGTAAGATATGAATCCATTACGGGCAGAGTTCTGCATCAGAAATCGTCACGTCCTGTAGATTTAATGACCTGTTGCAGCCCAACAATCCGATAATTCGAAAGTCATTCCGTGAAAGGCTTTACGCCAGCACAAAGACATAAAGCACGAAGTCCAGAAACACAAAGCAAAGCTGCTTTCCGGAGGCGCCTCTGACCCTGGGCCAGCTGAGAACGCCAGTTCCCTCTCCAAACGTTACACTCGCTAATGAAACAACTGCATGCAAAAATCGAATTTTTATTTTCCACTCACTGAATACCAGCAGCCAGCCAGTTACAAAGAACAGCGAGGTCTTTTGCTTGTATTTCCCCCCTTGCCTCCCAATAAGACAAAATTCTTTTTTACTTTCACTTTTCATTAATCTTTTCCGCATCTGGCTGCTGTCAGCTCCATGTCTTCATCCCAAACCAGGTGACATCACTCTTTACAGTATCAGCTTTTCAACCACACAACATAGAATTCAACAGAATACTGTCATTTTCTCTTTTTTCCCCTCCTTTTGCATGTCTTAAATACCAGTAATTTAGTATTTTTTTTTAATCCCTTACCAAAAAATCATGACATCGTTATTTCTAGACCGAAGGTAACATTTTAAGCAGTATTTTAAAACACTGAAAACTTCTGTTTTAGGGGGTCACCAAAGTCTGCTCGCCCTTCTACACCAACTAATCCTTCCAAGTTTGCCAAAAAGATAGTAGATGTGGATAAATGTCCCCGTTGTGGCAAATCAGTGTATGCTGCAGAGAAGATCATGGGAGGAGGAAAAGTAAGTAGTTACTACAGCACTAGAAACAAAACATACTCTTATAATGGGGATGATAAAAGGCCAAGGACCTCTCTGCTGTAGTTTGAATTTTTACTGGTAGTCATTCTACTACCATCTCTGGGGATATTCATAATTTAAACGTTTAGTTGTAGTGGCAATTGCTGCTATATTAAAGAATTCCGGCGACTAGAAAAACAAAAGCCTGTCTCACGTGACATGCTAGCTCTCTGCTCTAGGAACTCTCACGACAATATTACTTCTGCACATCAAAGCAGCCAAAACAAGAGTAATATTTGTAGCTCCCCGCTTTTTACTGGGCATTAAGAACAAAGTCACTAGGTGAGATACTGATATGGGATAATAAAGTAATTGAAAAAAAAGACTTACCTAGAACGACTAAAAATAGAAGCCATAAGACCAAGAAAACAATTTTAACGTTTTCACACTGTAAAAAGCAATAGCTCTTTGTTTCTTGTCTCTGCTAGCTGTGCGCTTTCTGTAACATACGATGAATTGTCTTAATTTCCTCAGCCTTGGCATAAGACGTGCTTCCGCTGTGCCATTTGCGGAAAGAGTTTAGAATCTACAAATGTTACAGACAAAGATGGAGAGCTCTACTGTAAAGGTAAGATCTGTAATGAGCCGGACCGGGTTATCCAGTCAATCTAAAGTTACTCTTATTAGACCTAGTATCGCCATCATGATTCACCCTGTTGCATGCTTAACAACTTAGTGAACTTTCATTTTATCTCAACAACTTTCTGAAAGCGAAGGAAAGAGCTACGGTAACACTGCAGTTGCCTCTTCTACCATTAACATTTAAATTTCAAAATTGTAATTTTTCTACAAATATGCCAATCTCTCAGATCCATTCTCAGACCTTCTAACAGGAACACTGGCCATATCTGCTGGGCAGGCTCTCGTACCTGCATTCTCTCTCACTCAAAAAAACCACAGCAAACCAAACCAACCACAAAGATACAGATCTTCAAAGGCCGTCTGTTTAAGGTCATGGTCCAAACTGTACTTCTTCCCAGTAAGAGTTAAAAGATACTTCCAACTACAGTGGTAGTACAGAAAACACTTTCATGCTGAATTATACATCCAGGTGTTCTTCTCAGAACAAGAAAATTCACAGACTTCACTTGACTCTCAGAAATAGCTTAAAGGGGAAAATATACAAAGTTTTTGTATCCTAGGCTAAACTTTACAGAGAATCCTAAAGCAGAATACTTAACTTCTGTGACTTTGGGTGCAGTCTGACAACTGCCAAGTGATCAAATTAGCGTATTTGCAGAAAAATGCTGACCATTACTACTTCCTTGGCAAAGTTGTGACAAATAACCGCACATACTGAGCAACACCGAATTAGAATGGCCTGGTTTAAACTACCATCGACAGTTTCTGGACTATGCTCTAGTTCTTTTAACCCCCTTTGAAAAATCTCTGACTTACTACTCAGCCTGTATTACCCATACAGACCAAGTTTTACTGAGTATTTTCAGGCAGGAAAGTAGCTTGAATGAAAATGTTACTTAGACCTTAAATACATACCATTCCTTAATGTTTTTTTTTTTTTTTTTGGAGAAGATCAGATATGACTTGCTTAATTCAAATACGTGATTCCACCTTCACTATTAGAACTTCACTATTAGAACCACCTTCACTATTAGAACCTTCCTTCCTTTTAATAACTTAAATTTGGTTGCAATACTGAAACCAAAAGTCATTTACCTCTGTATGAAAACATTCAGAATACCATTTACCTCCCTCCTTCTTTTGCAGTTTGCTATGCAAAAAACTTTGGTCCCAAAGGAATTGGGTTTGGTGGCCTCACTCAAGCGGAGAAGAAAGAGTGTGAATGAGAAGACGCAATAGACTCAAACTGCTGTTGATGCCACCAAGTGATAGCTGTCGAGTAAAACATTAAACTTATCACATATTGCTAAGAACCTAGGGCATTTGTTTAATATTTTCCACTTGTAGGAAAAGCTTGTGAGCATATATCTTAAGAAATCCTTAGATTAGATTTAAAAAGTACAGTAATAAAACAAGAGTAATGTTTGTTTTACAGTAAATAAAGACAAAAAAAACCTCTTATGGAACATTACTGCTTCTTAAACTAGTATTTACGTCCCTTGAGTCTGGAATTCTAAAGACTCAGCATACTGTCCCGCTAAGACAGAGGTACTTCATGGAGCGCAAGGGTCAGAACGCTCCAAGCTAGGCCATGCTTTCCTTTGTTCAGAATGTAACGCCGTCTACATTTCTACCAAACTCCTAATGGAGCATTGAATGTTCTGACATTTTGTGTTATGGCAAAGTAGATGTTATTCACTTCGAGAAAATTAAAAGGTATTTGAAATTCTTTCAAAGGGAGAGATTTCTGAAGAAAAACATTTTTGTAGAATAGCGTTGTAGGTTTTGTTATTGTATGTTTTCAAGCTACAATAAAGTACTGGTATTGCTTCACATTATTCTTACGTGAATTTACTTGTGGTTTTGTGTTCTACAATGTCGCGGATAAATGCATTTCACGAAGATGAATGAAATCCCTCATTTCTTAACTACAAGAACTGTGCTTCATTACATTACTTTTACGTTGTCAGTTCTAAATGGTATTTAATTTTCTGACCTTGATCCGTTTCCCTACTGTTTTTTGTTATTACCTACTTAGACTTATATTCAAAACCACACGGCCCAGCTGTCCACTCCAGACTCTTCCTGGGAATGTGGCTGACATCTGGCTATTAAAGATTTATGCATGCAGCTGGGAATAATTCCCTCTTTTTATACACATTGCTATTTGCCATCATCACCTTACCCATTTTCATCCACTAACAGGGCATATATACCTGCAAAACATAAGGCATGTTTTACTTACTGGTTTGTGCCAACCTGTTCTTAAATATCTCACTGGTCACATATCCCTTGAATCTATTTCAGTCTCTAAAAATACACTTAGAAGCAGAAAAGCTCTATTTTATTACATGCAAACCCTCCAAATACAAAGACTTAACAGAAGGTTTCACAACATAAGCAATAAAATTACAGGGTAATTGTAATATTAAATTTTAAAATATGAACACTCTTAATTTTCAAATATAATTTTCTTTTATTATCTGCAAAATAAAGCAAAGGGTACCAACACGGTTTTGAAATTCTGCCCTAAAAACTTACCTTTAAAAATATATTCTTAGTGTCATCTCATCACATAAAATTTCAAGTAGTTTCAGCTCAAACTATATAAACAGACATATAGTGATTGTTCCATATACAAACCTGCTGCAGCTTACGCAAGATAGGTTTAATATTTGAAACAATAACAAAGCCAAGCAACTTCAGAAGATTTTGTAAAAATTAACAAAATATCCAGTTTTATTTAGCTTTCAGCTCCACAGTTTTAGAAATTCAGCACAACCTCATACAGAATGAATGTTTTTCTCCTTTGCCAGATGAAAAAGGTTGTATTGCTTGGTCCAGTCAACTACATTGGGTTTGAACATACCAAAGCAACTGCACTGAAAAAAGTCTGCAAGATTCTGGAAGCATCCAAGACTGAAAATGAGAGAAATATCAATTAATAAACCTAGGAAAAGAAGACCGCAGGCAGCAAAAATACACATTCGCCATAAGACAGTACTTAAGCTATAAAGCTATCAAGGAAGACAGCTCAGGGAGAAGAGACTTAAGAACAGCTCTCTATTGAGCATCATTCCTTTGCTGAACTTCTACAACCTGCACTACATTTAAGAGCCAGAGCAGATTAAGTTCAACTCAAATATTTCAAAGCTAGTACTTCGTAAGATCTCATCTGCTAACACACACGAGGAAACACCTACTTCTAGTGTAACAGGGAAACTTTGGTACTAATTTCTCTATTGAGCTAAATACTGCAAGCAAAGCCAGAAAGGGGCCAGTTCATACCTTAATTCTCTTTCTGAACCTACAGAACAGACACAGAGATTGATGAACAAATTAAAGGACAACATCCCCTCACCCCCAAAATAGCATCTACTGATTAGAGCTATGGATGACTTTGGCACATCTTTTTCCTGCGTACGCAGCCATGCAGAAAGAACCCCCGTAGCTCTTATGCTGGCTGTTTATTTCCCAGGGCGAAGGAAGTTCTCAGCAAGGAAAATGAGGCCCATTTCCTCCTCTTAGCCCAACTCATCACAGACACATCCACAGACTACCATTTTTATTTTTTTTTTGCATTTATGAAGTAGTGAAGCAAATCTGTACTGAAAAGATACATGCTTAATACACACTGCTCATTAATACTCACTTGTACGGAGTTCTCCTGACTGAAACAGGATGCTTAGAAGATTTTCTCTGCATCAGGAGGTTCATTCTCTCATGCGAGGTCAATCCCAAGAATGCAATCTTACAGAAAGGAAAATATAAGTATTGGTTAAAACGTGAACACCACATATTAAAATTCTGGTCACACGAAAAGATCCTATCCAGAGGGATGGAGGGGAGGAGGCTGGCCATATCTCACAAATAACGCCATAATTAATGACTGAAAAGTATGTTTTTAAACATCACTTGGACTAAAACAGAACCCAGCAAGCTGTAACATTAATGCTTCCGCTGAGATGGCAAGCTTAATTGGGATGACTGTAATGACTACTTTTATCGATGACTGTAGAAGTGCAAGATCTACAGCAGCTAAGCACCTATATCCTCAGATCTTGTCTATATGCTACCACACAGATTAGTAGAAAAAGACCCCCCAAAAAAGACAAAGTAGCCTAGCA
Source organism: Chroicocephalus ridibundus (assembly GCF_963924245.1). Classification (NCBI taxonomy): domain Eukaryota; kingdom Metazoa; phylum Chordata; class Aves; order Charadriiformes; family Laridae; genus Chroicocephalus; species Chroicocephalus ridibundus. Next base: position 4,687,497 of record NC_086287.1, on the reverse strand, counting down.
AAAATGATGAAGTAGATGTCAGAGACTCAACAATAACATTTTCATTTTCTTGATTCCATGTCTTCTTTCACTGAGTTTCACAATGAGATTTATGGGTTTTTTCTGTATTTTTGCTAACCTATTCCTTTTCTTGGTTTTTTTTTAACCAACAGAAATCTTATAAACCCTTATAAACAGCTGCAAGGTTGCTTCACTGAATGACACGCTGAATATCATAAAGCGGTACATTTACAAATGACTGAGGATGATATCTCAGTGTCTTGGACACCACAGAAATCCAGCAGCGCATATTTTAAATTGTGCAGTTTTTTTTTTTTTTAAACAAGATGTAAAAAAAGTCTTTAGCTCAGGATGCTTAACGCACATTCAAATGACACATATTTCCTAAAAGCTGCTAAAGAAGCTGTTTGCTAGATGTTTTAAGACAGCTCTTCTCAATCTTGTTTGCATAGCCAAGCTCTCTCTGAGAAAACATAAACAAGAAATGTGACAGTCCTCATCAGGATAAAATCCAGGTCATGTATTTTTATTATAGCAATGGGATTTAATACAGTCTAATGACGCACTGCTGAGCTCTGCCATAGAATTTTCAATTCAGGACTAATTGTGCTATCAAACTTTTGGGCCATTTTTGGGGCAGTAACACCACTTCGATTAGTCAAATATGTGTATTGCCTTTAAATACACCTTTTTATAGGTTTGGAATTTTTGATGAGCAGTGAACCCAGAACTCAGTTATAGGAATGATTTGCAGACTGATCCTACTTTTAACATGGGAATGTTGAGTGCACAATTACCCATGAAACGTAAAGAACTGCCTTGAGATTTAAGAAAAAGACCTAGATATGACATTAATTAGTCAAGGAAAGCAGGCACAAAGTTTTTATGGGAGCAAATAATCTAGGGAAAAGCCTTACTGTGATGACTCTTTAAGAGAGAAGCATAGACTGAAGCAAAACAATACCTGATAAAGCTGAACAGTCAGCCCCAGCGAAGCCCACAGAGTATGAAAACAGGCTACTGTGAAGATGTAGGAAACCCAGGGAGAACAACATACTATCTGGGTGAAGTACGTCCATGCTCCATCTTGATGATAACTTGTTGCGCAATGGTTTGACCAATCTGACAAGACGCATAATCAGTTAATTATGTTTTTAATATGGGCCACTGAAGAACTGAACAAAGATTATTCGCATAGAATGAATATTACATTGCAATATGCTCTAGAAATACCACACTTAATATATCGTGTTCCCACCTGAAAGCACCCACACAGATACATGCCTGCTTGCTATTCTGGCTGCATAATCTTTACATCATGTGGTCATAATCCACCACGGGAACATTCAAGGCACTGGCTATGTACTTTTTTTTTTTTTGGCAGTTAACTAGTGATACTGAATAAATCGTCATCTCTCATTGTCAAGACTTCTGAAATTTTGCTTCATGCTTATTTGTAGATTTAGGACAAGAATTTATCATTTTTCTTAAACACCATCATCAACAAGAGACGACATTATGGTGAAAAGCCCATGGAAGCAATATTCTACCACTATTTTACCACTATTAAATAGATGTAAACTGGAATATCCACTGTAATAACCACATATGCCTTTAACCTATAAAAAACCCAAACAACTAAAAACAGTGTAACATTTTTTGCCTCTATGTCAGTAGAACAATAAAGAGGTTTTCCTCCCACATTCCCTCACACACAAGAAATGGAGAAAATAATACACTTTTTGCATATGTAAGAGCACCAAAGGTATTTCCAAGTAACAAAATCAATAAAGCCTTTGCAATAATGTATTTACAAACTTACTTTCTATTGCAGTAAAGCGTATCCAGACTAGAACTTGTAAGTTGACCTTCCTCCACGTGGCTTCCCTATTTCATCTCTAACAAAACTGCTTTCTGATATTGTATTTTCCAACGGACATCCCACTAGAGCTGTATCTTAGTTTCTACTCAACACAAGCATAATCAGGTATTTGACCAACGACTCAGATATGATATATTTTCATTTAAAGACAGGATTACAAGATAACATAATCGCTGAAATATGGTATCACTTGCGCAGGTATAATTACACTTGCTGGAAATGAAAAGCTGAAAAATAAGGACCACACACATGCACCCTTGAAAGCTAAATTAAAATAAATTAATGGATACATACAGAGAAGAGTTCCATAAAGTAGCCAGACACCGGTCATAGTTAGGAAAGACAGGAACAATAGGTAGTAACGATGGTTCCCAATGCCTGTATTTGAGGCAAAGAAAAAAAACAGTTCAACATTTTAAAATTCAGCAGTATTTGCATTTCCCCTTAAGTTAATGAGAATAAAAAGAATCAAACCCACTTCTTATTATTACCTCTGCTATTCTCAAGTGAGTTTGACAAGGCTGATCTTCTGCCTCAACTTTCTCCTGCAAGCCACCCCAATTTATATAATAGAATGAGTTCTGATAGTCAACCAGGATTTGTCTCTCCTTCAGAGCATGCCTTCAACTGTTTTAGTGAGATGAGGACTAATTATGCAACCACAGCCCTCCCCACGCACACTACAATTGTCTCATGTAACTGAAAAATCTAAGCCATTCAATTTAATTGTTTGACCTTTGTGCGCTTCAGAATTGCAAACATATGCCTAAAACCATGCCGGACTTCTGACAGAGAAACTGTTACATGAAGATATACAATTATTTTTTCTTTAAATTACAATCAGCATTGCTCAAAGCTTTGAAACAATGCATCAGAAGGATGTCTCACCACCTTGTGAATAGCAAACACTGTAAAAACACTTCCAAGTATTTAACATTAAAAAAAAGCAATTGGACAAAAAATATGCTGAAAGTATATTGCTACAGATGTAAAGCTCTAACCTTTCTATCTTGAGCATCACCAGTAATGAGACGGAAAGGAAGAAAGAAGTTGTTCCTCAACGAACGCAAGAACATCCAAAACACCCTACGGGGTTATCTCAGTGGGCCTGCTGCTCCAGCTGCTGTCTCTGACAGCGACAACCGGCAGCATTAGTTCAGGAGGACAAACGAGCCTGACTGCTTTCTACAGTTCATTCTCTTCATCCACAGCTACTGCATTACAATGTCAGAGCACACATCCTCGTCCAGTTCTGTTAGTATTTACTTTCGGGCACATTGTCCAAAAGTTTGTCTAATGCCTTTCTGAACCTTCTGATACTGCCTGGATCTGCAAACCCTTACAGCAGCAAGCTCCAAAATTTCACTACGTGCCACGTAAAGACATTCTTTCTTTACCACCTCTAAATCCCATTGCTATTCTCACTGAGCCTCCCCTAGTTCTAATATGATGTGCTTGGCAAATAACAGTTCTGCAATCACTTTAGCCACCATCTTCATTGCTTTTTTTTAAAAAAAAACAAAAACAACTCTCAATCATGTCCTCTGTTCCTTCTTCCCTCAAGAGAAGAGAGTCCCAGGCTTTTTGGTCTCTACTCCTAGGGGCACCACTCCATCCCTTCAATCATTTTATTTGCCTTTCTCTCTGACACCTTATTTCCCTCTGGCACCTACCTGTAACCCCTTCAGTATCAACGGTGTATTCTTATATCAGGCGTGCTCTCTCTCTAAGGCATTATTTCTGCAACTTTTAAAATATGTGGCATTTTCAAATTTGATAAAACAAACACTCTCACCTACGCACTGTCCAATCCACAGAGAATGCTGGTCATATCTGGCTACACATGAATTACAAGCCAGGCAGTGCATAGATCTCAAAGGCTTCCTTACCTAGTTGAGGATGAAGGAAAAGAATACAGTCATGGCAAAAGCATTTATTTCGCTCCAAGTTTGGAGCCTCATCTCAGGGGCACGATCACATTTTGTACAATTACTGTATAACAGACCCCACATCGCAGAACACAGATGAGAACTATACATCTTAGTTTTACAAAAAGAGATTGAATTAATAATAATAATAATTATTATGCTATTTTATTAAAATTAGAGGCCAAGGATCTCAATGCCTCTCTATTGTCACTGTAAAAAAATAATAATAAATCTAAGTAATATACAACAAACTGTGCATGTAACACTTCCATGACCAGCAATAAGCTTTTTATAACAGTATTGAGTAAAAGCCAGGTTAAAAAAAGAATACAAATACCAAAGGCTCACTTACAAGACACGATGTGCAAAATGTTCTGAAGTCCAAGCAACCTGCTTCTGCAAGAGCTACAATGTTCTGAAAGACAAAAGTAGTTCACGCTTGCATTTGGATCACATTTGCAGGGAGATCTATGAAGATTTTTACATTCGGCCTTTTGCAGTTCATAAGCATTTTGACTGACAAGCACCAATAGGAGTAACTCGCTTTTTAAATTAAAAAGGTCCAGGAGAAACACAACAGACTAATGCAACTTCACTCATGCAGGACTGTTCAGAAAAGCATTTCTATGTTGGCAAAATTAATAAATAATGTGAATGAAATAGTCTTAAAAATGAGATGGTATTAAGATACAAGGTACCTCTGATATAGTCAGCCAGACTTCAGAGAGATGAGGAGAGCTGCTGTATTTACTGTCCCTTTATGAATACTAGATAGACAATGTTTACTAGTCCCGTGGCAACAAGTTAAAATTGCAGTTTATTCTCCCAGACAATCTAAAGAAATACCACCTCACGGAGAGCAAAGAGACCGCAAACAAAATGCTTTCCTTAATCCACAACCTGGGGAGACCAAATCCTAAATTCTCTAGTGATTGGTTGGCTGTGATTTCTTTTTGCACTTCTAAAATAGAGCTAGGAAATAGCATGCGATTTACACGATGCTTAAGCACCAAAAAATCAAACCATTATACACATCCTCAAAGCATCCGACAAAATTTAAGCCGTCTCTAGCCTTTGATATGTCATACAAACATGAAACACTGTAGAAACGCACTGTGAGTATCTCTTTCTAACCTTTGACAACTAGAGTGAAAAATCATTCAAAATTTATATTTATTAAGTGAAGGTCTATGTGAATTTATATCGCAGATAATGTCAGTGGTGTGGGTCTGTACGATGTTTGGTACAGACCCACGTTTCAATGAGAAGATGGAGGCAAGTAAATTATGTCAGGATGATGAAGATAAGGAAACAAGCAGTAGTAGAAGAAATTATCTGTGATCTATGTTGTTCAATGACAGAGCTAAACACTTAAAAAAAGAAAAAAAGTTTTTTCACTGCTCTCAAGTTGAACAAAGATACACAGGACGACAAAAAAACCAACCAAAAATATGTATGTGTTGCACCAGGTGAGCCCTTCCATTCGTTTCACCTACCTCTTTTCTTTCTTTTTCTGAAGTCTTAATATATCCAGGGTCAGTTCTCCAAGTTTTATAAAAATAATAAAGGAGACCCACCACACTGAACATGACGGTGATTTCAAGAATTGTATTGGTCACATGTAATATTCAGGTTAAGGAATATATTCTTATATATATTCTGATGTCACTGCTATTTGTCAAACAAAATATTCTACAAAATTAATTTATGCTATTTTACAATCAACAAAAAGGAACAGAATGATTTTTGCTTTTATAGTAGGATCCTCTCTGTCCTTCGGAGGCCATTATATCACAGAAGCTGAATATTCCGTCATTTGAGTGTTGAAGAGAAGACTTTTACAACTGTATAAAGCTGCATCACACTACAGCTCCCTGTCCTCCTCACTAGCAGAGCGCAGACTTTTGCTTCTGAACATTGAAGAGACTGAAAATTAATTCAACTTCTTTTTTCCCCCCTCTGAATTCTTTCTATTTTATTTAAACAATACCAATCAGACATGCATAGTTATTAAGCTTCCAGCAGCTGTGAGATTTGTTTGACTGCTGCACACACCCCTAAGTCACCAAACAGGCTCTTACTCGGACCGTTTTCTAAGTCTTGCCCTCTCTTGTTGTTCCAGCTAAAAAAACTGAATATATTTAGATAAAAAAAATGCAACTTCAGTCAACCTCTGTCACTCAAAAAAACCACGCAACACTGCCAAACACTTCTGAAGGTAATGGGGCAGCTACTGGGAACCCTTCTTCCCTCGCAAATATACTAGAAAAACCGTGATGATACAATGACAAATTTCTGGTCTAATTGGACATTTTTATTCTTGCAGACCCTTTGCTTTTACCCAGTGGCTGACTGTTTTAATGACTGTATATAGAAGAAAGTCATCTCTCATGAATTCTTAGCAGACTTAAAATTCGGTCCTTTTCATATATAGTTATTTGCTCCAACTTCTCCAGCAGACAAATTATTATCATACTCGACAGAGGAGATATAGTCATTAGGAACACAACTTTTACGCTATGGAGTAAAGAGATCTGTATGTCAGGTGAAAGAGGGAGAAAAACATATCAACTATCTCCATACAGCCACAGAGGAATGCCGAGTGGGATACATTTCATACCAATTAAAGTCAAGCATTGAACCTGAGAGCTCAAGCTCCTAAAGAACAGTCCATGATGCCACCAAGGAGCAGCCAGGGAGCCCAAGCCTGGCTCCCATCTCCAGTGACCACTCAGTCACTATCTAAACTGCACAGTGTGAATAACTCTTAAAAAAAAAAAAAAAAAAAAAAGTGCTGCAACCTCAAGATTGTTTTGTCTTACAAAATAAAACCACTGCAAAGCAGCTCTAATTAAAATCAAGATAATAAATTATGAAATATTGGTGCTGTCTATTAACAGTCATACAGCTGCGTTTGTTACGATGCAATTGCAGGGTCCACTACAGAAGTCAAAATGATTGCCTGTGGATACCGCTGGTCTATTCACACTTCTATTCTTTTTTGGAGCTGGCAGTAGTCCTTAACTAGAATGGCTGGATTTTCATTCAGACAGAAATACAGGTAACTAGAATACTGAACGCTTGTATAACACTCAGATCTGTGACCAGCTCCAGAAGGAAAAGACATTAATGAGAAAGAGGGTTGGACAGTGAAATGGAAAACCATCCACTTGCCCATCTCACCAAGCTGTGGTTAGACCTTCCAGAATATTGCTACACTCTTTATCTTCAGCAAAGTGTCTGACTCAAACCCCTATGGTTGGATTTTTTTTTTCCCTTTTAATTTAGATGACACCAAGAAAATCTTCAAACTTCACAGCGCAACACCGAGTAACTTGATCTTCATTTAGACAAGCATATGCGTCTATCCCCAGCGGGAATATACTTGATCAGTTCATCGAAGTTAATCCTGATAATTCTAATAAGAACATCTTAATTAGGAAGAGTACAAAGGAAAATGCCAGTTAAAGGAGGAAGTAATTAAAAATTAATTAAAATTGTGTAGCAATATACTATAGCTGGTTTAGTAGAAAATTATTTACAGTTCTAAGTATCTCCCTAAAGGCCTTTTCATAGAACTTAATCAATAAATAAACAGATGCCCCCTGTGTAACAACAAAGCAGGGCACTGAAAAGAGTGTGTAAGCTACTAAAATATTTTTGTACTTTATTTTTGTGCAAAGCCTTTTCAAAGAAAGTAAATAAAAGGTAGACATTAATGCCCTGTACACAGAGGATGCAGCGTAACCTGTGAATAAAGAAAGATGGGAGACTGGAAGATCTATTTTGGAGGGACATGAAGAAATTTGTTCCCTGTTTTTTGCGGGGGTGGAGAGGGTGTTGTTGTTGTTAAAAGCAGAAGCACAAATACCACTAGCTATCAAATCACTGTCATTTCAGAAAGAAGAGATGTTTTGAAAATTACTATTAATGCATGTGTTATCCAGTCACACTACATGCCAAAATACATTACTGTATGAGGGTCTCAATGAGGAAGATTAGAGTCACATGGAGGTGGTAACAGGGACAAGTAGGTTAATAACAAAGATGTTTTCATTTTGATATTCCAGTAACATAAGAAATAGTTCAGAATTGTACACAAATATCTGCTAAAGATGAAAGAAGGTATGAATTTTTAGTCCGTATGAAACTTTAATTTAAACTCAAAGATACTCCACCCCTGCTCAATGGAAGTAAACCAATCTTACCACACGTTAAGTCATGCAGAATTATCTGGGACTGCTCATTACTCTTTGCATGACCAGGCTTGGACTTATTAGGAAGAGTTCTATTGCATTTCTTGACCAAAAGGATATCAGGCAGGAACCAGAGAAACCAGGTCACGGACATCCAAAAAATTGAACTTAGCAGAAATGCTGTGGGAAGATACCTTAGATTCTTGAGCCCCACAAATTGCCTGAAAGAACATTGGAAGAAAAAAATATTTTTTAAAAACGTATTTAAAACTTAACCCCGTAGAGTATAAATTATGATTTGTTATTTTAAAAACTTCACACCCAAAGTATATTTCATGTCTCTCTTAAAGCAATCAAGAATTGTCACTCAAAAGCATTATTTAGGCAGATGCGTAGGGAGTTAACAATGCAAAAACAAAACAGATGAATGCACTGTTCCAGCCTAAAATTATGTATCAGAAGTACTGCAGCACTAGGTGAAAAGTGCCATCTCTGCCTATTTGGCCACTGATAGCATTGCCATTTCAAGGAGCACTGACTCTTGCACTAAGTGTTGACAAAAGACGGAAACCTGCGACACAGCTTCAGATAACACTGGGAGGTCCGGGGAGCAGAGGGGGAGGGAATGGTTCATTAAAACTCATTCTGTGTCACCAATACAGAAGGAAAAGTCGAGCTAAAGCACATTTCTGAGTGTCTACCAGGTGCAGACCTTCAATAACACTCTCTTTATCATTAAAATTAGCTAACAGACCGCTTAAACACTTTTTGCCCAAATCTTTCAGTGATGAGAAACTATTATTTTACACACCTAAGACATTCAATTTCTGTGGTGGCTCTAAAAAGCACATGCATTTAAATCCTTCACACACTCTGCAACCATTTCTCAGGAGATATTTTTAACGCTAAGTGAAACTAAGCTCTGAAAAGAATACTGCATTAGATACCTTACATGGCATCTATAACAAATAAATACATATACAGAGAGAAAAAGCCACAAACCTCACAAACAGAGCCATCCCAAAGAGCAGGAAGAGAAGCAGACCTCCTTTCAAAAGCCAAGAATCAGAACTTAAGTTCACCACGTGTCCTATGGCCCACATCAACGTCAAGGAAGACGCCCACAGCAGGAAGACCTGGTTATTGTTAAAACATGACAAAGTATTCAAGCAGGACTTAGTTCAAAATTATTCAGTTCATGTAATAACAAATGCTGAAAGACTCAAGGTAGACAAGACAAAGTGACACGTGAACACATCAAAGGGGGGGCTGGGGGGGAAGACACAAAACCCCCCCACCCAAACCACTGCTACACGCTTCTAAAGCATTTTACTTCTGTGCGCTCAATTTCATAAACCTTAGAAGATCCTCTTGAGAAAAGAGATAATTGCATATTATTCTAAACATGGAATGCTGTTATTTCCATTAGTTATTACTTGTCAAATTACCTCATATTTCTCTACTGTTTTCAGTAACCTGTTATTTCTTCTGCTTCTCATTCTTTCTTCCTCTTTTACCATATAAACCATGAAGCGATTCAGACTTCGATAAGCAAGGTCCACTGGTGTCTCTCCCTTTAACAACAGAAATGTTTGTTTCTTTATGCACTTAACACATAAATACTTTCCTTTTTACCAGAAGCAAGAAATAAATATAGCTAAAACAAGAATCACTTGGCAGTTACCCCTCTCCTCCCCCCCCCCTTTTTTTTTAAGGCAAGGGTAAGCTAAATTCAGAGTTTTAACATGCTTAATCCAGTGCTTTGTAGTTCTGAAAACTGATACTTCCAACCAGATTATATCCATTTGAGTTATCTGTTGGACTATGTCCAATAACCTGAAACGCTATAGTGTCAGTAAGCATGTATTATTCTAGCAGAAAAGGAAGGTTTCTTGTTTATGCTAACTTTTTAAAACCAAACAATGTCTTAAGAGTCATACATATGAATAAAAAGAAGTGGCAGACGGAAAAACTGCACAGCTTAATACACAAACCCTGAATAGCTACACTGTACGAACATATCTATATAGTCATAGGAATCGAGAGCTTACACTTCTCATTATCAGTTTTTACAAATATTAGGACAAATACTTTCATATGTGATGGCCCCTTTTGAACGTATAAACAGGCATTATCAAACACTGGTTTTCACAGGGTGACATACATGTTTTTAAAGGCTTTAAGAGTCTCACCAGACACCAAGATACTGTTATTTTTAAAAGTCTGGCCGGAGTCATTACTCCTCACGACAATGTTTTGACGTAGAAAACAGACAATTTAAAAGAAAAAAAAAAAGAAAAAGAAAAAAGGGAGGATCCGCAAAGGACACAATTATGTTCCGAGTGAGTGAAAGGATTGGCTGTTCATCAAATGAAGGTTGCAAAGAATATCTGTAATCATACTTCGTGTCACACCACACGAAAGGTGCTAACTCCTTCTGGAAAAGGCTAAGAACGCCCGGCTCTTAGTCAGCCCCTGTTCCAAAGGAGAGAGGACTCAGATTTTTCTTTACATTCATTTTACACGTTCACGCTACGTGGAATGAAATATCATGAAAGAAACTGTACCTTGACATTTTTTACGTCCAGGCTAGCACCAGCTTCCAGCAAGAGATCCACTGCACTAGTATTGCCTGACGTTATTGCCCAATGCAGTGCAGTGTTCTTTTGAACATTGTCTACAGCATTGAGAGAGGGGTTAAACTTTAAGAGAAACCTCGTGGGTTCTGGTCTAGATGAAAATAAAGTATAAAAGTTAACAAACAGAAGATAACCTGCACTGGAGATGAAATTTTTGAACGTCTTCTAAAAACCACTGTTCCCAAACTGTGAAATAACAGCAGCTACACAATGCTGTGTCTCAGAACAGGCTCATCAAAGACAGATTCAAGTTTATAATTCAGCACCCGCCCTGAGGGTTTTTCTCCAGAATATGTTATCTTCCAATTTTAATAAATATGAGGTACATAGATAGATTATATCTTTCTACAACACTGTATATAAGCTTACATCTCCACATTTTATTTATTCTAAAGGCATTTTACTGTGCCCACCTCCATTTATTTTATTTTCTGGGAATTAACGCTGCAGCCAACTCAGCTGCAAACCTAAACTTCCTTAAGAAATTCTTTTGACTTTCTTTGCTATATCCAATTCACCACTTCATAACTCCTGATCTCTGAAATACTGTATATTTTAATACAACTAAAAGTGAAAGGAATGAGTATAACAAAAAGTTTTCATACGAAAAACCATCTCACTGCTTCTTGGGTATAATAAATAGCTTCTTTTTAAGTTATTCACTACTTACCCAATCACTTTTTGTGCTGATAACATTAAAGGTGTTTGTCCATTCAAGTCTGTTGTGTCTATGTTCTAAGGATAAGAAAAAAAATTATAAGCAAGTGATTACTAGCGATTTCAGGAAACAGAGAGATGGTCAGTTTCAGAGGTATTCAACAGGCTTAGCTTCACTGCAGTACTGAAAGAAACCAAATTATACCAGCCAAGAAGCAAACATTCATTTAAAAAATTTCTTCCCCTCTGAGTCTTGCATGTCACTCCTTTCAGAATACGCTGAGTCTCCACTATGGATATTTTTAAGGCAGACTCTCCACTACGGATACTTTTAAGGGAACCATGTTAACCACATTTCTTATCCTCTTTTGTGCAAAAATACTATAAATGAAGTGTGCCTCACAAACCAGCGCTAACCATCTTCCTTGCATAAACAGAGGTACATAACAGAATGTTCAAGTACATAAAACTAGTTTATTAAACAACAACAAAAAAAATTATTATATATAGAGATACGTAATTATTTAAACATCTACTTTGTGTTACCTAATCTTCTTTCTTTTCACAATGAAGGTTTCCTTCTTCCCTGTCTCCACCCATCATTGCATCAGACCAGATTTACTTAAACATTTAATCATTTAGATTTTTAGTAGAAGACCGGTAGGATAAAAACTTCCTTAAGTTTGTGATATATAGCATTGATACCTACGTTCCAGAAGTCAGTTACTCTACTAAAGAGAGCTCTATGAGAAAGAAATACCAAATCTTTAAATTTTAATACACAGTGTTTCAAAGAAACAGTCTAGATCATATAAGAACTCTCCTCTCCTTTTTATTTGACAATTTACACTTGTCCTTAATTCTGCTTACTTCAGATGTAAGCTAAGCAGACATCAACTAGAGTGGATACAATATAAAATTACAGAAAATACAGAAAACAGACATTTCTAATAAAAAACTCAGACCTAGTCTGATCATCTATTCTTCATGCTTCAATTGATGGACAATTGCACAGATTAGTAGTTACAAATTCGTAATCAAATACTAAGTACTTCATGACGTATACACTTCACATACTGCTCCTTGTTATCAGGTTTAAAAGCCAGTTGTTATTTATACAGCACCACAAATCTGCACAGCCTTAACAACTCTCCTTAAATGCTCTGAATCGTACAGCAATGACAAGAACAGGACAGATTATTTAAAAAAAAAAAAAAAAATCCAGGTTTCTCTGAGTCTATGGTACAGGGAAATAGTTGTCAAATACCTGCTTATCATCTAGAAAACAAAACAGTTAATTCTGAAATGTACGGTACACGGAGGCAGCTACTCGCAAGTAGAAAAGAATCCTTGGGACATCAACAACATACCTGGCCTTTTGCTATGAGATAAGCAACAATGGGCATGTGCTGAAACAGCACTGCTAAATGAACGCTGCTGAATCCTTCCCCATCAATAAGACTGGGATCCGCTCCACATTTCAACAGTAACATGACCATAGGTAGGTGTCCTTGTCTGTAACGATATATGAAATGAAACTATAGAGATGACAAAAAAAAGATGGAAATTTTAATAAAAGCATTGCCTTAATAATTCTCATAGATACCCTCCCCAAAAAGTTTCCTTTCAGATTCTGGTGTTTTTATTCAGGAAATTCCTTCTTTTAAATCAAAAGTTTATATGAGAAAGTTATATTAAATATATACCTTAATATGTTAATCTAAGGCAAACTGTTGATTTAGAATACGATGATTATTCTACAGCAATTTCTCCTGTGAGCAGTCTTTCTCAGAAGTATCTAACTGTGTTTGGCAGAAGGCTAGGATAGCCTTCTCTTATAAGAAGAGAGCCATGCTCTTACAAGAAGAACGAACTGATCTTCCAATGTCAGAATTTGCACAGAGCGACTGCGTGTGTGTAGTGGCAGCTCTATGGAGCCCGAGAGGAAAAGCTAATGCCACCAGGGGAAGAAGGGCGAAGACCTCTCTACATGCCTCTGAACAACAAGATGTCTTACACTGATCCTACTGCTACACGCTTGTGCTTTAAAGTCCAGGACTGGCAGCATTGAGTCTTACGAAAGCACGTCAGGGGAATCTAGTGCAGAAGCTAAAAAAACTGAAAGCGTATTAACTAGACAGGCTGAGATCTGAGGGAATCCATGACAACAACTTTTTCAGACTTAAACTGTGCCCTGAGAAGCATCAACAGTTAATTAATTTCAGCGCCCTAACACAGCCTTCTTTGCCCAGTAAGGCAGAACTTATGAGGCAAAGTCTGAGCAGCACTCCTTCATCCCTAGGGAAACTTCGAATTCTGAGTCCAAGTGACTGAAACACAGATACGCACATAACACAACTTTGTGGCCTGCAAAGTTACCAGGAATCAGAGAACAGATTTCAGCATTATTATGGACACGCTGTGAAGCTCCTTATACCTCAATAAAATAAACATACCATAGAATTTGATTTAAGATGAGCACTGTTGTGCTACACAAAATATAACTGTTAATACTACTGGGTTTACAATTAGTAGTTGTAAGCAGCGTACCTAATGGCCCAGTGAAGGGGAGTTGAATTCAAATCTCCGCCTAGCTGATCCACTATTGCCCCTTTGGAAATATAATATCTGTGTAACAACAACACAATAAGATTAAAAATAGACATAATAAAACATTAAAACGTCAAACTAAGGGTAACGTAGCTCTAGTAGTAAATAGCTCATAATAATAAAAAAAATCACTAGAGAAGTAAATGGACAAAAGTATTTTTTCAGTAAAGGATGCTATTTTGAGAAAATATTTAAGAAAAAAATATAGTAATTAGCAAGGCACTTATAAAATCAGCTTTAATCTTTGTTAAACAAACCAAACCCAGGAAAAATCTAATGATTTCATGTACTACAGGATTTCACATACAAAGAAACTGTGGTAAGTTTACATTTCAGTGACATTTTCACCAAGGTAACTGGGTTAAAATTTGAATTTTATGCTTTTTTTCCTCAAGCAGCACGTTGCTTTGTTTTGAAGTATACCAGCAACAAAGTGATTATAAATAACGGTGGCAGAATACTTGTGTTACTTTCACAAGGACCCTAGAGCTTACTTAACCAGCTCCTGTCTGTTGTTTATCGCTGCCCAGTGAAGAAGAGTCACATTTTCTTTGTCTGGTTGTCGAACATCGTACCCTGCTTCTACCAGTTCTTTGCATCGCTCTACAAATCCATACCTTAAATGAGAAAAAAAAACCCATATCTATTTAATTATCATTCATTTGTTAAGTATTCCCCAGTTTAGAGAGAGCCATATACTAAAGAAAAAGTAAATCTCAGTAAGCACCACCCAGCAGTTCCTACTTGAGCAAATTCCCCATTGTGTTTCATAGAAGTCTTACAAAAAGAGTTGGGCTGAGCCTCGATGCGTAGAATTTTCTGCCTAAACAAAACAAACCTGGCCGAGATACCATTGTTTATGATAAAAATATTTACAATAGTACCTTTAAATGATTTTTCTTCTTTCACTACTGTCGTGGTTTAACCCCAGCCAGCAGCCAGGACCACTCAGCCACTCGCTTACTCTCCCCACTTGGGATGGGGGAGAGAAATCGGACAGTAGAAGTGAAGAAAAACTCAAGGGTTGAAATAAAGACAGTTTAATAAGTAAAGCAAAAGCCACGCATGCAAGCAAAGCAAAACAAGGAATTTATTCCCTGCTTCCCATCAGCAGGCAGGTGTTCAGCCATCTCCAGGAAAGCAGGGTTCCAGCACGTGTAAAGGTTACTTGGGAAGGCAAATACCATAACTCTGAACTTTCCCCCCTTCCTTTTTCTTCCCCCAGCTTTATATATTGAACATGATGTTGTATGGCATGGAATATCCCTTTGGTCAGATGGGGTCAGCTGTCTCTGCTGTGTCCCCTCCCAGCTTCTTGTGTCCCCCCAGCCTGCTCGCTGGCAGGGTGGTGTGAGGAGCAGAAAAAGCCTTGGATGCCTAGCAATAACCAAAACCACCAGGGCACTATCAACAGTATTTCCCATCCCAAACCCAAAGCATAGCACTATACCAGCTACTAGTAAGAAAGTCAACTCTGTCCCAGCTGAAACCATGACAACTACGGGGAGAAAATGGAACTGTAAAATTTCTCTTTGTAAAATTATCCAGCCTGGCTCACATCTGGGGACACTCCCATCTATTTCAACATTCTGCACATACAGAACATGTACTTACTGCGTAGCCTTGACAATATCACAGGTGCTGGGGTCTTCAACAATGGGATTCGGTCCTTGTAGCACTGGCAGATCTTTATCCCCATGGGCGCTATGACAGTTGTGCGCATGAGGTCGATGAGGCCCATGGCAATGGTTTTTACACTGTTGGTTAACCAAACATCTATCAACAAACATTATTTATACACTGCACATCACACCTCCCTCTTTACCAGAAGCGCATGCTACACTTATTGCAGAATCATAGGATGGTTTGGGTTGGGAGGCACCTTGAAGATCATCTGGTTCCAACCCCCTGCCATGGGCAGGGACACCTCCCACCAGACCAGGCTGCTCCAAGCCCCATCCAGCCTGGCCTTGAACCCCTCCAGGGATGAGGCAGCCACAGCTTCTCTGGGCAACCTGGGCCAGGGGCTCACCACCCTCACAGGAAAGAATTTCTTCCTGATATCTCATCTAAATCTCCCCTCTTCCAGTTTGAAACCATTCCCCCTCGTCCCATGGCTCCCCTCCCTGATAAAGGGTCCCTCCCCAGCTTTCCTGGAGCCCCTTTAGGGACTGGAAAGGGCTGGAAGGTCTCCCCGGAGCCTTCTCTTCTCCAGGCTGAACGCCCCCAGCTCTCTCAGCCTGTCCTCACAGCAGAGGGGCTCCAGCAATACATACTTGTCAAGTTGCATTAATATAAATAAGGAAGTTAATTTCAAGCACAGTTAAAACCGCCTGACGAGACTAATCCTTTCAGTCGCCACAGGGACACAGGAGGACACACGGGAAATGGTTAAGGTCCATCAGGCCACATCGCGAAGGCGTTGAACGCCCTGCGGAGCCGGCTCCCGACACAACGGCCCGGGAAGCGACACCCCGAGTCCCACAGCAGGTTTGGAAGCACACGGCCACCGGAGAGCCCCTCGCCCGGCCCCGCTCGCCTCAAAACCAGACGCGAGGCGCTAGAAGAGGAACCAGAAGGGACGCAGGCCTCCCTCCTCGGTGCGCGGCAGCAGCCGGGGCCAGCCACCGCCGGGGGACACCATCCGCCGGGGATCACTCGCGACCCCCGCCCCGCCGCCTCAGGGGGCCCCGGGGCTTCGCCGCCGGCCCCAGCCCTCAGGCAAGGGCGGTCCCGGGCACCTCCCCGCGGCCGGGCGGACCGAAGGCAGGGCGGCCCCCGGCAGCACCCTTCCCTCCCCAGCAGCCGACCCCGGGCCTCCCCTCACCGCCGGGCCTCCGGCGGCCATGCTCCCTGCCCGAAGCTCCGCGCCCGCCGCTGCTTCCTGCTACCGCTTCCTGGTTACCGGCTCCGGGAGCGGCAGCGAGGGCGGGGCCGGGCGGCCGCTGTACCGGGCTGGGGCCGGGCACACGGGGGCCGGGCAGCCGCCCGCCGGGCCGGGGGGCGCAGCGGCCTGTTGCGGGGCAGAGCCTGGGGAAGGCGCCCCTGACCTCCCCCGCTGCCGCAGGGCCTCTTCCGCAGGTGGGCGGCCTCCGGTTCCCTTCAGTTCTGCCTCAGACTGCTCCTTCTCTTTCCCATAAGCAACAACGTGGAAATACTCATGCGGTGGGTGCTTGAATTTTCACACAGGACCCTCTCCAAGGTTGAGGACAAGGACCAGCTCCTTTTCGGCTAGCACAGTCTTCAGGAATCCACCTGAAAGCAATACCAGCCCCATGTCTTGCCTACAAAGTGATTATAACTGGGGTTATAACCTATCCCACCCGCACGCCTTGTACGACAGGAGGAGCCGAGGGGACGCTTGGAGCCAGCGCAGGGCTCAAAGGCTGACAAGTCCGTGTTAAAACATGAGAAGGAGTTGCCAGCCTTTATAAAGCTCGTAAACATGTTGACGCCTGATAATGTTGTAAGCAAACGTTACAGTATGAAATAATTAGCCTCATAGTGAGCGCATGTCCAAAAAAACCCAAAACAAACAATGCCTCATTTACAACTGCCTGTGTGCTGGTTAAAGCAGGAGCGAGCATCATAAAACACGTACGGCAGTTAAGGGAATCATAAATCCGTCCTCTGACGCTCAAGGGTCTGATGTTGCAACCTTAATATCATTAATTTGGCATGTCTTCGTATGTAGGTCCTGCAACTATTTTTAAGGGGGGGAAAAAATATTTTCTTTTTTATATAGTCATAGCAAGACTTTCCTTTATCATTAGAGCAATATCTACAAATTCAGTCAAAGAAATCCACCCCCAGTACACAGCAAATGGCCAAAATAAGCGGTTACCAACTATCTGGAGAGAACTGAAAATGCTGGTTGGTTAGCACTGTGGGCTGACATCAGCTGGAAGATGCCCTTGTTCCTTCCTTCCTCCTCTCCCTCTTTGATCTTGATCCATGGAAAATCTCAAGCGCAATGCAGCATCAGCCGATGGAGATCTGGCTGGGTTTGGGGGCTGTGCGCAGGGGTTTCTGATCTGGTAAGAGGAAGGCTGGCCAGGCACATCACATGTATTTTCAGCTGAGTGTTGCTGCCTTGGAAAAGGGATGGTTCTTCATCACGTTCTTTTAGGAAGTTCATATCCTGTTAGTAAGTTTGACAGCTGCCAAAGGTTCTGAGGCGTGCACGTCTTAATGAGAAGATGGAAAATTCCAGAAAAAAAAATAATCAAAGGCTTTATTGGTTTGTTTTGTTGCAAGAAATAAAAAGAAACTCTTCACCATCCTACAGCCCTCAGGCTTGTCAGATCTGATGCTGAAAACAGTAATAGTAGCAGAGATTCACGAAAGTCACCAAAATACTGTAAAGAGTGCTGTTACCTTCCAGATCGAGTGGCTATCAAAATGCTTTGGTTTTTTATGACTGCTGATAGCACCTTGTACTTTCTATAAACTTCTGCTGAGATTTTCAATCATTTTAAAATGCATTAGTAAGCTGTATGAGGTAGGTAAACATTGCTCAGAGCACTCCTCTTACATACTTGGCCTTTATTTGCTTTTCCTGATCTTTTTACTGTCTGATCTTCCTGTTTCTTAGGCTTCGTCCTTATACCCTCCTTTTGTTTTTCCAGTTTCAATCCACCTCTCATCATAATTTATTGTCCAGAAGGAAACAGACCGCTACATTGGGATCCACGATAGCTGCTGAAAAGAAGGCTCAGAAAACCATATTCCAGCAATACCGATGTTCATGAGCACGCTAAATCAATACGGGAAGGTATTCCCACTCAAGCTCTGTTTATCAAGTATTGTGAGTTTTTTTTCTCTGGTCTCGCTCCAGCAGGTCATGCCCCCACGCCTGCCCCAAGTCTCCTTCCACGACGCTGCAAAGGTGCAAGTTGAGCACCTCCTATTCATGCGGCGGATTTAGCGCTGGAATATCCCAAATGGCATAGTTTAGGCCCCTAAGTTGACTAAAGGAATAAAAATAAGCATTATTTCCGCTATCAGAGAGAAATTGGCAAGATGATTTTAAAGTGGTTTTATTTCTAAATTCATGTTAATTTTAGCATGTTAAAAAAAATAATTTAAAAAAAAATTATCAGCCATGGAACGTGTTCAAATCACCAAAGAAATAACAACTGTTATTTGTTGTTGTTTAAATCATCTGAAACTGTAAATGTTATGAATTTTTAGTTAAAGTTAGTACCTTAAGGAAGCTGTTGCAAATACTGTGGGCATCTGCTGTCCTCCACGGTTACTGAAGAGTGGGTGAATAATAGAAACCTGCTGCAAACAAACAGAAAAGATTCCCTTCACAAGATCATTTGGAATGAGGCCAGAAAAAAAAAAATAATTCTGAGTGTGGCTGCTGGAGGCTGCTCACGGTACATTAGGAAAAATTGCTTTATTCCAAATAAACTACCACTTGCTTTCCCAGCATTATTGTGGAAGAACAAATGTGGTTACTCATAGTCTGTAAGTTGGGCTAGCAATCGACGTGCACAGAATGAATGCAAAACCAAATTCCAGTTGACAGGTTAATACAGATTTTCCTTCCATATGCAGAACTGCTACATAAATAGATATTAAAGCAGCTCTAGTTGATAAAATATTGAGAGCTTTAATTTGGTTCAGTATCACAAAATGTTTTTTATATGATTTGAATACAGAATTGATGTTGGGGAAGCTTAGGAAGAAACACTCTTCCTAATTCTAAGGTACCTGTGTTAATTCTAAGGTACCACAAAAAGATTTGGTGGGCGCTTTGCTGCTTCAGTATGTAACGGATCCCAAAAAATGCAGAAATAAAAATAAAACTGAAGAAGAAAAGAAGTTAGTATTTTCCAGTTTGAGAGTTAGGATTTGTTAAAATAGAGAAGTTAGAGGTTTTCTGCATTATCTGAGACTGTTCACAAACCTTAAATCACTTGATTATATGGTATTGTGTGACAGTTGGTAGCAGTAATTACAGTAGTATGCTGGCAATTTTCAGCTTGTTCTCTTTAAATCTTTGTTACCTGCAGATCTCACCTCTAGCATCCTTTTTTATCCTTAAAAAAACACCAAACCAACCTTTCCAAAAATAGGAAAAAGGAAGCTTTTCCTCCTGCTACAACTGGCTTTACGAAAGAATTCATGTTTGCTGTTGCTGGAACCTCGAGCAAAGCTCCTAGGGGAAGGCAAGATTTGGTCCTCAAAGAACAGATGGGAAAATTTCCATTTTAAACTACATACTATCTTTATTGTATTCGTGGTTTTTGGAACATATAGTGGTTACTGATTTAATGTAATTTTTTTTTTTAAACAGTCAGCCACTATTATCTCACAGCATACAGTGACAAACTAAGCTTAAACAGGTTTTGGTGAACTATTTGTGTACAACAAATTGAGGCAGAACTGAACAGCTTGATTTTTTTTTTTTTTTGGATAATGCTGCACAGTTAACACATCTCATTTATTTATACTTGGTGAGTAAATTTGCTCAAAGTACTTAAGTGTTTGCATGGGTAAGAACAACTTCTACTTGTTCGCAATCCTTAAAGGACTAAGACTTGGATTAAGTCCTAAAACAATCATTCTCCCTCCCAAACAGCCTTTTACAAGTGACTTTGCCCGTGATTAGTGTCATTTTGATTAGATAATGGTAAAGAGATCCTTAGGTGTTTAGCAGCTCTCAAATAGCATTTTCCATTCACTGGATAAATGACAGAGAAGCAAGTATAAGAAAAAAAAAAGCCATTAAATCAGGTCAAATTATATGAAAATTGCAATTTAAATAGTATAATGCTTTTTTATTATGGCAAAACATCATATTATGCATTTTATGTTTCCCCTTATTGCTTTTGATGCTGTTTTATGAAGCAGTATAAGATTTTTGTATGAAAGTGTATCTTTTCTGAAGAAAGAGTTAGAGGGCACAGATAGCATTCAGTTTAATTCTGGAAGCTACCTCCTTATTCTGTTTCTCCTAAAAAAAAAAAAAATAAAAAAAAAAAATCTTTCTCCGATTCTGCTGTACAAGGACTTTTTCTGAAGCCACAGGAACAACACCGCAGACCTGCCAACAGAAGGGTCATTGTAATTACACCTCTGTTTACACCCCTAAACTAAAGCCATCAACTCTGCCTGTGAAATTTGAATAACATGGATTGTACGTATCCTCAGAAGGTTTCAGATTCCTTTTTGGTATTATTTGTGCACAGCCAGAGGTGGTACAGAGGCACTGGGCTATGACACAACAACTGATGTACTCCACTTTGCAAGTTCTCAAAGGAAAAAGACGTCCAAGAACACTGGCTAAGGGTTCTTGATCTTGCTGAATTGCCACGAACTGTCGTTTAGGTGTATTCCACATATTCATTTCGTTGCTTGCTTCTCTTCCAGAGGAGGTAGTAATAAGCACGTGTTATACATTCAAAAGCTGACACTTGTTTTGGCTGGAGGAAAACAGGTAAAGAAGGAACATCCCTCTTCACTGACAGGAGCCAAGATTTTCACTAGTTAGTTTATAGTAGTACAAACTGTCAGCTACAGCTGTGCAAGAGTTACTCAAGTCGGCCTTCTCTGTTCTGGTGCCTTCCTACCCCTCGTGTCTTTTTGTCAGCTGTGACTTTACAGACTAAAACCTACAAAACCTTCAGGCTACTACATGCAGAGAAATGCTTAGGAAACTCTTTCATAAACAAATGTAAGATACTTCAGGAAACCACAAGAGGAGGCATCACTCCAATAACGTAATTTTCTAAAGAAAACATTAGGAAATTAAATATGTTAGAAGGAAGCGACATTTTAACATCTGGTAATTGTCCTCAACGCTAGATCATCCATTTCCTTTCTCTTTCGCTCCGTCTTCACCTAATTACACCACAGTTGTGAATCACTTCTCCTTAGTGACTGCATCAAAGCCTTGCTTATATTTGACTTATAGGGGGAAGGGCTTTTTGATACATGACCTGCAGCGTTATAGAGAAAACTCATCACTAAGTGATCCTCACATACCACCTGTAAAGCCAAACATTAGAATAAAGCATACTTTCCAGACGCTGAGATGGTTACTTCTATACCACCTTAAGAAAAAAGAACGGTCACATTTCAAGATGTTTTGGGAGTTTATGATAGCCATTTATCCATTTTTCAGCACAACTGAAATTCTGGCAGTGATATCCCATTTTTCCTCGCAAGTGATCATTCTTGCAGCACCATCCAGTGTAGATAGTGAACAGTTAAATAGTTAAATGTGTTCCCCTTTACCAGTACATTTTTTTCTGTCAGTGGAGAGGTTTCTCTCTCTTGAGAGTGGTTAATTTTACACACGTTATAGGGTGATAAACTCTGACTTGAATTAACAAACTACTTAATATTTACTTGGGTCACCTCTTTAAGAGCCTCATTCTAAATATGTTAAAATTGACAGTAAACTTTATTTTTCAATGAAGAGAGATGAACATGGACACACGGTTATAGACACTACTGAACTGGGGCAAGTACTACTGCAGCGTGAAGCGTATCACACCAAGAAAATCATAACCATGTCATAGCAGTTAGTTATTCTCTATCCCAGTACTTACGTAGTGTGCAAAAACATTTCCTTGTCCTCTTGGATGGTTTCTGTCCTGCTTCCTGGCATGCTAAGTTTGCCTGTATGTCACAGAAGGACACATTCAAGCCTAATAAATGTACTTACTACATGAGCTCACTCACATAACTAAGCCGTAAATATTTTTGACTTATCATCCTTAAAACATAACCTTCCAAAGATTATTAACAGAAAAACTAGCTAATATAAGTACAAAGCTTAAGACAAGTCATGAAGGAAGAAATTATTTTGATTCTAGGATTCTCTCAGTATTTCAATAGTCAGAGAACTGAAGCCCTTTTCATACTAGAGAAATTTGTATTAATAACGTTACCATATGGCATAAGATTAAATTCAGGAGTCACAAATTTCAGTTCATACCAATGTCAAAAGTATATCCTAGAGTTTTATGTTCATTGTAATCACAGTAGCATGAATTCATTTCATGTAGGGAGTCTCTCTGAATTTGTAGTTGATGGCTGATAATCCAAAAGGGAAGTTTAAGAGTGCTAATTAGGAAGGACTCTCGGTTGTACTGAAAGCACTTATCTCTCTCCACTGCAACAGAAGCAAAACAATCACAACCACTCTTTTCTCACTAGCCACTACGCCTGCCTTAAACATTTCCCCAAGCACTCCTGACTCCCAATTATAGTCAGAATTGACAAGCTTTCTTCAGCTGCTACCTTAAGCCTTTCATATTTCAGGAGACATATATCTGTTTGGCATTAAAAAGAAAGCCAGGGCAAAGATTAAAATGACTGTTCAATTTTCCATTAATACATGTAAGATATATATATATATAAAAGTCATTTCATTACCTGTCCAGTTGCCATAAAGTAGATCCATATCTGTAATCTAAAAAAAAAGACATATATTTATTTTTCTCCTTTTGATTTGACACACACAATCTTTTTCTTTTTTTTTCCCCTGTACGAATTGAAGCAGAAAAACTATTCCAGTTTTATTTTCAACTGCACATGACTTAACCTTCAATGAAGGTAGTGCATTATTTAAAATAACCACATAACACAGTGCAGTTCTAGGTTAAGGTTAGCCCATGATGAGAGTTTGGCCTGATAATTTAGAGCAGAAAATAATTTGTGGCTGCCACCATGCGGCAACAGCATGTACTCCTGTTGTCATTCACATTGTCTGAATAAAACTGGAACTGAGGAATCACGTTTCATTATACCCTAAGCACAGCTCTTTGGACTAGTCACCAACTTGCTCAGAGATATAGATTTTTAAAAAGAGAGTTTACATATTTATGAATATGTTTAAAGTCTAAATGCATTATGTATGCGATAGTCCACCATTGAATTGTGTCAGCGTTCTTGCAGGCTGGATGGGAACAAGCTGAACCGTAGCTTTGCATCAAGGGCTATAAATGCTTAACCGACCTTCCGCAGAAAGGTGGAGCCCTGATCTCAGAAGTGCTATCGTATCGCGATGCCATCTAGTGACAGGGGTTTTAAATGTGGGAAGGCATCCTCCCTCCCTATAAGGTATTGGGAGATCCCCACTCTCCATCTTCAGATTGAATACTGACAAATCTACAATGGTTATACCCTAGAAGATTGTGATTTATTTTTTTTCTTTGGGTAGATCTATGGCAATCTGGAACTCGCTGAGCCTGTTGTGCCCCGCTCAAACAGGCATTTGTTACTTTTCTTCCCACAATAATCCAACTAAACTACTTCATTACTGCTCCAAGTAGCTTTTGCTGTATTTTCCCATTAGTTATAACCCAAGTTAAGTAAGTACCATTTTACAAATATTGACAATTCTATATTTGAAATTCCCAGCATACTACAGAGCCATATGCTCTCAAAACTTGATAGGTGATATTGACAACATAGTATCAATAAATACGAAACATCAGGACAAACGTTCGTCTAAGACACCCCCCTACAAATCCTTCAAAAAAAATATATATTGATTTTTTTAGGATTTTTTTTTTTTCCATTCTGGAGGAAACAAATTTAACAGCACTGCCATGCATACAACAAAACGCGACATAGGCATCACCCTATCTGAAGATAAGCAAGTAGACAGTCATTCGAATGATTCAGTTTTAAAGGGCGACATTAGTTGGACACCCCTTAGAGTACTGCTTACACATTGCTTATGTTAGGGTGAAGCTTACAGAATAGATAAAAGTGTTTTTCATGCTTCTCCAAAACTCATTTATTTATAAAAAATACAAACCTGAATGGAAATAGCACTCTTTTCCAGCCAGATGCAGACCCTTATATACATACAGTATATACTTAGTCTGTACGCCACAGAGATGGAACAAAAAAGATAGGTATGGACAGCAGACGAGCCCAAAGAGGCAGAAACTGTCATCCTTACAACAAATAGGATATGAATTTAGCCCAGTGATGGCCTCTTGCTTGAAAAACCTTGCGACTAATTGCTTCCTACCATGAGTTTAACAATTTAGCTGATGAAGAGTTCTCACTTGCAGCAGCTAGGCTATCTGCAGGGTAAAGTATTCTCAGCAGGAGCAGCAGCCTGCATCAAAGAAACAGATAAAAGTGCTTCCATGCTCCGATGTCAGACAGTACATAAAATCCTTTGAGCAATATTAGATGTAACAGAAATTGCCTAAAAGAAGTATTTGAATGCATAATGCTGTCGTTACTCACAACACTGCCCTTTCGCTTCACATTTCCCTGATTTTATTTTTAAAGTGCTGATATCTTTATTGGTCCTAAATGCGCAATTTCTTCCACTAATCATCCAGGATTTATCAGTGAAAAGAAGGGAGTGTACTGTGCCGTGCAAGGCTACCATGATTTAGAGTCCAGATTACCTTGCAATATGTAAATAGCCTTGGCATTAACAGCAAACTGTCAGTACAATTTCCAAGGCTACATAAGAAAAGGGTGCAAGTATGAGGCCTTGGGGAAGCCGAGAAAAGACACGATCCAATTACTCCAGCAAAGTCAGGGGCAGCCTAAAGCAATGCAGTGCCAGGGACTGATGGGGTCCAACAGCCCTACGAGCCCACACCTGTTTTCCCTTCCTCTGAACCAAGTTCTCTCAGGTCAGTCATTTTTTAAGCATTGCCCCTTGGTGAACTGTTAAGGTATTAGGCTATGTATTTTCAGTAAAGGCAATGGGCATTAATTTCCCCCCACCTCCCGTTTCAGCATTTATATTAAAAGTCCTCTTTGTGCCAAGTTCAAATGTTCCATCACAGCAATACATCTGTTGCCATTGAGCACGCTATTATTAAGGCCATCATTCCTCCTCTGTTATTAACAACACTGTAATGTATTGAAATTGTTATCTGCAAAATGGTGATAAACCAGTTATGAGGTCTACAGATAGTGCTGGTGCTACAGTTAGGTTTATAAGAACTTTCTCTAAGAAGGCATCTCTATACGTGCTTGAGCATCCAGCTCTGAAACAAAGCAGAGCTACAAGAAACATTTGTTTTCTAGGTTTGGGGAGACCCTTTTTCTCAACCCATCCTTTCAGGGAGTACTGTAACAAAACCAAAACACATACTCACCACCACACCTCACTCAAATCTGCCACGAAGATCAGTGCATTCAGCAGCTCCTACAAAGAACCAATTTACACAGTTACCTACTTACTGTAAAAACTAACAGTATATTTATGTGTAAAAATAAATAAAAGTGTCTTTTAGCTTTAACATAACTCCATGGTCCCTCTTTCTTTTTGTTTCTCCTTTATACATTCTTGAACCAGCTCTTGGAATTATACTCTTTGAAAAGCTCCTTTTGAAACCGGTAACTTGGACAACTATGTAACAAAAAAAGAAACAGCTGAAGAGAAAATTAGCAGTATTTTTCACTTGTCTTGAAAACAAGAATTTATTTCTTAAATTTTTACAAACATGATTTTATACAAATTATAGAGAACAAAGTTTTCTATCCACACTAAAGAAATCAACGTATGCTCAGTATCTTCACAAAGCAAGTTTGGTTTCAGTATCAAAATACTACTCAGTTGGTCATGCACCATAGTCTCAGGTGCTTTGAACTAATGTAACTTTTAAGCTCTATCAATTTCTACCAGCTTTCACAAACATTTGTATTTATTATAACAATCTTCCCACACACCAGTTTAGGATTGGGTTCCCCAGTTCAGTATTTCCTCAGTTAACCTCTTGAAAAGCAACAAACAATAAAGCCTCCTTTGGGGAGTTACTGACTGTAGATTATGACTGTCACAAGCCACCACATCATACAACTTCTTTCATAAGCAGGTCACACAACTATTTTCCTCCTCTCCTAAGTCACTGGAAACTGGTTCCAGAACCCTGCTACTCTGAAGGGTGAGGGCTCCTCCCAGCTTTGGGAGATTTCAGGAGTTTCAATACATGCAAATTTTCTTCAATTCCAAGTTAATTTTGAGGGGGGGGGGGGGGAAGTTCCCAGGTAAGAGTCTTCTAAAAAACCAGGCCATTTCAGTGCTTCATTTCATTTACTTTAAACACAGTCTGCCTGCATGTTCCTTCAGTACAGCAGGGATTGGCGTCCAGCTACCTTTTCTCCTTCAGAACAGCATGAGTGTCCTTCACAAAGTGTTAGTATAACTGTGTGGACAAACTCTCTTCATCTCCAAAAAAATTTCTTTTTTCTTTCCCCTGGATTCTGTGTTAGCCTTAAAATAATCCTGGTATGAGCCGGTAAGGCACTGCAGAAGTGTAGCGCTTCCAGTCCTTCCCGTATTTGCTGAAGCAACGGTGTTCATCCCTAATGCAGCGGTGGGTTAGCAGAATAGTCATATAAACAATGTAGAAGTAAGGCAAGATGTGGTCAAACCCACAAGTCAGGCAGTAGGCCAGGGAGCCCATCAAATCTCCTGTGTAGTTAAAATGGCGTGCCCACCCCCAGAACCCTGAGGTCATCAGTTTGCTGTGGTACTTGGTCCCATCCACAGACATGTAGGAGCACTCAATATACTCTGGTTTCTTCCCCCATATCTTGCAGTTGCCATTTGTACGACGGAAGAGGTCCTTCTGGTGGTTGGTCATCCTGAAGATGTAATAGCCGATCAAGCCCAACATCAAGACCCCTACGGCGTTAGCTGTGCCCAGCTGGACAGGGTGGTAAACCAAATACAAACCCTGGGGAATGGGGAAAAAAACCCAAGAGACAATCAGTGATTTACTTTAAATATATGCTCAGGATGACAGACTAATTCCTTGACCTACAGTGACCTAGAAGAGATAAACAGAAAAAAAATAGGAAAGTCTACTCTACCAGTAAAAATGTGGAAAGTTTTCAGAAAACTCTGCATCCTGCATTTTCTTTCTCTCTCTCTACAAAATTGCATTTCTTAGGTGGAACAAGAAGAGAAAAGCTGCAAAGATGCAAACAAACCAGGACAGAAGGTGGGAAAAAAAACAAACCACAACAAAAAACGCAAACAAACCACCACC
This sequence comes from Chroicocephalus ridibundus, assembly GCF_963924245.1. Lineage (NCBI taxonomy): Eukaryota > Metazoa > Chordata > Aves > Charadriiformes > Laridae > Chroicocephalus > Chroicocephalus ridibundus. The sequence goes on along the minus strand of NC_086287.1, from coordinate 4,659,585 downwards.
CACCAAAAAACCCTCAACACGGAGGAGTACAGAAATGGACTGAAAGGATTTAGAAAAAATATACAGACACAATAGACAGTGACAGAAAAGGGCACAAAAGAAGGGGAGGAGAGGAAAAGATGTCCATTCTATATGGGGACAGTAAGTCTTCCTACAAGTGAATTGTTATAAAGGATGTTGTAATGGTTACTCAACATTCAAACTGTCTAGAAACTATTCGAGATACAAATCAAACTGCCAGGGAGAACGTTTCTGGAAAGTTTCTTTCCTTTTAGCCCGAACACGTATTGTACCACATTTTTACCTGCAAAGTATAGAGGTAAGGCAACCAAACACAATCTCCCCAGCCCAAATACCATCCAAAATGATCGTGGCAGATGTCAATGGTTTTCAAATACCAAGCTTCATTCCAGAAGAAGTCCAAAACATAAATACCCTGAAACAGAATAGTTTGACATTAGTAACATAGCTTTGTCACCAGTCATCCTGTTAGTAGCATCAGCCCAATCTTTCTGTGCTGTCTTGTGATATGATCTCAAAATGGACTTGTGTTTTTATATTAACACCTCAAAAATAGGGCATTAAGAGGAACATATCGCACAAATATATTCCATCTAGATAGATAAAGCAATAATAAGTAATGCAAAGCAATATTAACGAAGACAACTATGGCAAGCATGCTCCTCTAAGGACATACACTTCGGAAGTATACTCGCATTTGCCCACCCCTACCTCTCTTCAGCTTAATGAGTTGTATGCTTATGCAGAGTGGGAATAGAGCTTCTATTGAGCAGGCTGCCATTTACACATATCAATGAACAAATCCAAACTATTGTCGGTACTTAGTACTTTGCGGTCCCTTCTGTAGAAAGCACAGCACCTGACTGGCTATTTTCAGGTGTGAAGACATCTGTAGTTCTGCATGTCTCACACACCAAGTAAAAATAAGAAGTTAGGTGCAGTGCTGCCCTCAGGAAAAAATTGTGCCTTATCTTGCTCCAGCTAAAGCCACAGAATTCGTCATTGTTCTCTTTGGATTCAAAATCAGGCTATGCCTGTTTCCAGAACACAGGCTCAGGAAAGTGTTTCTTAATTTAAGTTTATGCTGAAATCTGCTGATGCAGACATGACCATGCCACTGGTGGCACTCTGATTTAATGCATAGAATCATAGGGTTGGAAGGGACCTCTGGAGATCATCTAGTCCAACCCCCTGCCAGAGCAGGGTCACCCAGAGCAGCTGGCACAGGAACGCGTCCAGGCAGGTTTTGAATGTCTCCAGAGATGGAGACTCCCCCACCTCTCTGGGCAGCCTGTGCCAGGGCTCTGCACCCTCACAGGAAAGAAGTTCCTCCTCATGTTGAGACGGAACTTCCTATGCTCAAGTTTGTGCCCATTACACCTCTTGTCCTGTCCCCGGGCACCACTGAAAAGAGCCTGGCCCCATCCTCCTGACACCCACCCTTTAAGTATTTATAAGTGTTGATAAGATCCCCCCTCAGCTGTCTTTTTTCCAGACTGAAGAGACCCAAATCCCTCAGCCTTTCTTCATAAGAGAGGTGTTCCAGTCCCCTAATCATCTTGGTAGCCCTTTGCTGCACCCTCTCCAGCAGTTCCCTGGCCTTCTTGAACCGGGGAGCCCAGAACTGGACACAGTACTCCAGGGGCGGCCTCACCAAGGCAGAGTAGAGGGGGAGGATGACCTCCCTCCACCTGCTGGCCACACTCTTCTTGATGCAGCCCAGGATGCCATTGGCCTTCTTGGCCACAAGGGCACATTGCTGGCTCATGGTCATCCTGTTGTCCACCAGGACTCCCAGGTCGTCTCTCAGCTGAGCTGCTCTCCAGCAGGTCAGCCCCCAACTTGTCCTGGTGCATGGGGTTATTCCTCCCCAGGTGCAGCACCCTGCACTTGCTGTTATTGAATTTCAGAAGGTTCCTCTCTGCCCAGATCTCCAGCCTGTCCAGGTCTCTCTGTATGGCGGCACAGCCTTCCGGTGTGTCAGCCACCCCCCCCCAGCTTGGTGTCATCAGCAAACTTGCTGAGGGTGCACTCCATCCCCTCGTCCAGGTCATTGATGAGTATATTGAAGAGGACTGGACCCCGTACTGACCCCTGGGGAACACCACTCATCACTGACCTCCAACTAGACCCTGTGCCCCTAATCACTACCCTCTGAGCTCTGTCTTTCAACCAGTTCTCTATCCACCTTCCTGTCCATTCGTCAAGCCCACTCTTCCTAAGCTTCCCTATGAGGATGCTGTGGGAGACCGTGTCGAATGCCTTTCTTGAGAGTACAGTAGAGTATTTACAGTGGCACTCTTTATGAATACAAGCGCCCAAAGAAGCAAGTCCAGTGCATTGTCACTGAATGAGGTTGTTCAAGCCAGGAAAAACTGTTTAAGTTCAATTTCAACAGAAGGAGTTTTTTCTACTTTAACATTAGTGTATTTCCAAATTGGTTTCTTATTTCCCTCCTCTGAATTTACCTGAAGGACATTGACAAGAATCATGGAGTTGGTTACTTGACCATACAGCTCCTGTTGTTTAGCAGCATAGGAAAGGTTAATTAGAGTCCAGGCTACAATACCAGGGCGCCCATTGAAGAAAAGCTTGAAATCAAACCACTTTCCTATTCGAGGGTTAAATTCAATCCCCATCATGTAGTCGTAAAAGAAGTTGCCAGTGAATTTGCTAGAAAGCATAAAAAATTAGAAGTTTACGCAACTATACACAAATACAGGTAATTACTATTCCAACTACACATTTTAGATGATTTCTCAAGGCACTTGATGTAACGATAATAAAAATCATAAAACCATATGATGTTGTGCAAGATAACAATAATGGATCCAACCAAAGCATTACATTAGTGGAGATAATTTTTAGCTTTAGAGGTACCCTAGTTTATTCTCGGTAACACTTTTGAACAGTCTAACTATAACCTTACTTATTTGTCACAAACAGGATGGATGTATCTGTGACACTGAGGCTGCCAGTCACATGGCATATAGTATGGAACACAGAGGATGGTGCTAATGAAGCAAAGAATCATAGTCATATATTGCCCTACCTATTTGTGCCAGTAAAATATATTCTGTCATCGTTATTACTATTCTGTGTAGCATTGAATTTATATGTCCGATTACCTAGTATTGTCTCATTATTAAAAATCACATACCAGTCTTTGGCATTAGTAGGGAAAAAGTAGCCTTTAATCATTGCAAATGTGGAAACTGCATATCCCAGGATGTTGGCACACCACAGCAGAGGAATCCAGTTGTCAAAAATGATGGTAGGTGAGAAGCAGTGGAAGTAATAGGCATTTGCAAACCAAAGCACATGGGTAACAATCCAAGCCTGAAGTCCATTGATTTCATACTTATTCACCACACCTAAAACATGAAGAAAAAATTGAATGTTAGTGAAAATGAATTAATACAGCTTTTTATTAACATGGATATGCATACAATATATAGATGCTCCAAGTGCTCACGAAATGATGTCACTCTCATCACCCTCCCCCTTAAATATCCAGTGGCACTTTTCTGAAAGTTTCATCAGACTCTGCTGTAACCATCAGGCTTTGTTAGGCTGAGTTTTTCTCTTCACTCTAGCTTCTCTAAATGGTGAATTTAGAATCTCCCCTAATATTGACTAAAGTAACAAGTTACCCTTTCTCACACTAAATTCACATCCTGCATTTTGTTCAAGTCTCATGCATTAACTTAGCTTCAGCAAGTGCAACTGCATTGTCAAATACTAGCAATAGTCCACTGCTGATTTTAAGTGCCAAAATTATCACCTGTATTTCTTCATTACCAGTGTGGTGCCTGCCATATCAATAGTTTTACTAGCAGTAAGAGACAGATACCTATGGGCTATTAAAGACTGTAAGTACAGAAATACTATAATTTTAAAAGATTGTATGGCGTGCATATAGTCCAAGGAAGAACTTACCAGCAGGGGTGACAGCACCTTCTTGTACACCGCCTACATATCCAGGAAGAAATTTATGGCAGAAGTCAGGAATGCACATGTACAAAACCACCTAGAAAAGAGGGAACGTATTAACAGTGAAAACAGACAAGACAAACTCCCCAAACCACTATCCCTTTCATACACATACCAAATGTAACAAACAACAGTTTCAATTAAGTATTGGATAAGCAAATATGGCAAGATTTAGCTGTTGTGATTTTGCAGTAGTAATACGTCCAAGCTACTAAACAATTCTAAAGATGTATGGTTGTCATCCTTTTTTGGTGGGGAGGCAGGACAGCTGGCAATTAGATTCAAGTCCTTCTATTTTGAACTTAAGCTATGTTATATGCAAGTTGTTTTCCGATTTGGAAAAAAAATTGAAGTCGTTTGGTAAATTCGGAAACATTTTACAAATGTAAGTTATATTTCACACATCAATGTTCTTTTACGGTCTGTCTATAGAAATATCACCCCTTCTGCAGTGTTAGTTTATGGTATATTTATTGTGTATTAATTTAAAACAAATGGGTATTGTTGGTACATAGTTGATTTTTCTTTAAAACCACATAAAAGAGTATATCACACAAGGAATATTTGTGTATATTCCCTACATGTTTCTTTTGCAAGTGCATAAGCTTCGTTTGGATTCCAAAACGCCACGGAAAGTAAGAAACACCGAAGTGTAAATGCCAGTGTGACATTCCATTGTCCTTTGTGTAAAAGGATTACTCAAACAGCTGTTTTAAAAGCCATCTGCTTCTAGATGATAACTCAATAACGTACCTGGAAAGCAACCCAAAGGGTATAGATGCCAGCAGCCCTATAGGTCAGTGTAGGAGTCTTGTTCCAGATGTCAGACAGATATTTATTCCCCGTGAGCAAGTCAATGACTGGATCGATCAGAGAGCACTGGTATTGGTCACAGGACATTATGAAGTAATATACGATAAGTGGTGCAAACACCAGCAGGAAAAGGATGCTCGCCAAGGAAAACCAGTCCACCTCCCTGTAATCCAAAACAGAGCATTTTTTTTCCCCCCAACAGTTTTCAGTGGTTTGCTTAAGTCAGGCAATTTTTTCAGTGGACCTTCTAAACTAACTGGATGAAAACTGAAAGTGTTTTCAGGGCACATACATTTCTTTGGGTCAAACAGCTATAAAAAAAAAATGTACTTCACCATGAACTGTTATAAAACCATGCTAGTTGACCAGAGCAACAGAACAGATTACTTCCCCTCCAAAAAGCAGATTATTATTACAGCCTTCATGTTTTTGATGGCAATCATGGGTATAACTGGTTGGAAGTGGTAAGAGAATCACAAGAATATTATGCAAAGCTTGGAAACACAGAAAAGACAGACCCTGGACAGCCAGAAGTTGAACTTGCTTTACCACACACTGTCTGTAGTGAGAAGCCATATAAACACCTGTGGCTGTTTCCAGCTGCAATACAATACTCCACTAATATTTGCGCAACTCCTTGAGAACAGGGAGATGAGTCATAAATCTTGCTACAGCAGGAGATGTCACCCGGCAATACCAGGCATGGATGCCTGTTTTCCAAATCTCAGGAAATATTTTGGTTCAGCCCTTGAAGGAAATGCAAATTTTACTCATTTTTATTGTTTTCCTTTTTTGAAAGGAAGACTGTGTTTTAATCTAAGCCATCTGGCAAGCTCTGTCTTAAAAAAATCTTGAAGAACTCTTCTTTGGCATCTGCTACTATAGCTCATTATCCATGAGCTTTCAACAGAAGGGCAATTCAACAATCTGTTATTAATAGAGTGAAGTTTAAAAGGAATGTAGCACCTATAAGAGTAACTATGAACCAATCTGAAATACAATGACTAATTAGGGTCAGCAGCTTCTCTCACCATGCTCTTCCCCACTGGACTTGAGATGTTCGAGTACCATTTTGTGTGCTTTTGCGGTTTCTTTCTTCAGTAGGTTTTTTCTCCTGATGGGCTGCCATGATGTCCTGTATGAAAGAAAACACTCATGGTATTACTCCAGCTGGTTCTCAGTAATTCTTATGGCTCTACAGAAGAGAAACACAAATAAAAGTTATTAAAAACTATTATGTAGACTTCTGATTACAAGAAATTTGGGGGAGGTTAGGAAGGAAAAAAATAAAAATCTTTCTCTAATTCCTTATGATCTTACATTCAGTAAAACATAACCAAAACACTGATGTCAAAGTAATCCATTAAACCTCTTGCTAACTAGAACTTTCTTTAAACATATATTGTATAGTATACAGATTATTACTTACATTTGAGATGCAAAGGGAAAAAACTTTTTTGCCACGTTCTTCTAAACCTCTGAAAAAGAGGTTCTGTAACTAATTGCCTTTCTTAATTACAGAAATTGCCACTGTTGTAACAATACCTTTACTGGACCTTGGCAAATTATGTGCTTTTCCCCAGACTTGCTCCAAACATCAAAAAAAACCAAGATGACAGTTTATAATCCCATGTGAATCAGGGGGAACGGAGAACAATTTACTAGGCAACACCTAATTCTCCTGTGGAACATGCATTATAGCTTGCTTTCGCCTTGCCCAAATACTTCTTTTGTTAAAGATCATCACCCTATAATCTGAACATTTGGTAATCCCCCATCCAAAAAAAAAAAAAAAAAAAAAAAAAAAAAAAAAGAAGAGTGTTTTTCACGACCTTTATCTCATGGAACAACACATGGAGCGTTGTAGTTTGCCATTCAGGGGGGAATTTGCTAATAGTTGTTAGTTTTGTATCTTTTCAGGCTTTGATGTTTTAACTCAAACCAGAAACTAGGAGTTATTTCCACTGAAACAGAAATGACAATACAACACGTTGTCAGGGCCCTGAGGACACGACCAGGCCTTACTGTTCCTGCCCGGACCAGCCCAGGACGTCTCTTACCTGAGACCCATTTCAGCCAATCCTAGGGCCATCAGTCCCTGCCCCCGTGATGCCATAGAAATGCTCGTCTCCAGCTCCAGTACAGCCCTGCCCTGCCAGGCGATGGGTCCTGCTGACACAGACCTGACCCACAGCCTGATGTCCTGGCCCGGCCTCAGCCTGTCCTCATCCCCATGGCCCTGCCTGGCTGTCCCAGGTCTGTGTCTGACTCTGGCTCCCCTCACCAGGGCTGACCCTGACCCCCACACCAGGCCCTGCCTGGTCTTGGCCTGGCCCTATCACCACAGGCCTGCCTGGGCACCTGACCCTGACCTATGGGCCAACTTCCCAGCTTGACCTGCCTCATCACCATGAGCCTGCAAATTATCTGGACCCCTGGTTGAACCTGGCCGTAAACTCTGCATCTGCCCTGCTCACCTCATGGAGCCACTACGGGACTGACAGGCAAGCCCCTGCCCAGAGCCATGCTACCCCCCATAGCTCTTGGCCCCTTAGGGACCAGCAGGTCTCACAGCTCCGCAACATATTAAAAGGAAGATGCCTAAGTGCCAAAGTAAGGACACCTCAAACAGGATCAGGCCAGCCACAGGGATAACACGCCACCCTCAGATTCAAAATACATACTATGTTACTCTGCAGAAGTGTCCTCCACACAATACATTTAAATAAAAGTGTTTATTTTCAGAAGTAATCTGAAAAGAAGTCTAATCACCCCCCTTTGCCAAACTGGTTAGGCAGAAATCCTAAGAAAAGAATGCAAGAAGATACATGGGTGTCAGGAAGCCTGTGTTATTTACGATGTCAATTATGATAAGTGCTAACTACCACCTTATCTTTTATCAGAGACATTTTAAACTATGGTCAGACTTCTGGCTTAGATTTCAGCCAGATTTGAATCTGTCCAAGTATCAATACTTTCACAATGGTTTCTAAAGTAAGTAATGAAACAACCTCAAGAGGAGGTTATTGATCACAGGAGGACAGGAGATTTACTGTATCAAGGTAATAGAAAGGCTCTTATTCAGGAATTGTAAGTATTTAGGTCAGATGAAACCTTTAATGTCATTTAGTCCAACCCCACTTGCCCCTGCTGAGAGCAAGGACACCTTAGAACAGGTTGCACAGCACCTTGATCAGTTAAATTTTGAGTATTTCCAAGGATTCCACAGGATTTGTCAGTCCTACTGAGAAAGCATGTCTCTTCTAAGAGACCCAGAAAAGGAATCCTAGGTTGAGAATTTTCACAGTGTTTAGTTTTGTTTCAGGCTCTTAAGTAACCAAATAAACCAGCTAATTTTGCAGAGCTCAGTGTACTAGATTTGAAAACTCTGCTCGGTCTGCTGAGCACTCATAAAAGTCTGCCTGCAGCTGGCAGCACCTGGGATTTGTGCAAGACCCACACACACACACACAGTTTACCATTAATCCTACCAGACAGCGCAGAAATAGAATAATCATCCAATTACTAAAAGCAGGCACTGGCTAGATGAGGAAGGTTGGCATTCAATACATTGCATATTGGATGCATGCTTCCCCCCTATTTAAAGGCCAACAATTGCCACCACGTTTTGCCTCTCTACAGAGCAATTTAAACAAGTGCCTGCTTAGCACTATTCGCCTATACAGATACACCCCAGCCCGACAGACAGCTATGCTGCAGGAACAACCTCTCATGTTCAGAACAATCCCCAGGTCATTTTAGACACACTAACATTTCTGGATCAAGACTCCCATTGAAATCACATTCCTATTAGAAACTACTTAAATTTCTATAAGTGCAAGTTTCCTGTTACCCCATTAAACACACCCCAAATATTGATTTCCTAAACCCTTAGTCAGCTTCTTAACAAGAACCTGAAGCAAAATTCACAATTCAAATATCACCTGCACAGAGAACTCCAGAGATGCACTTTTCCTCTGAGTCCAAACTTCAGGGCTTAACGTTGAAGTACTGCATTACTGCTCACACTGTGTTAAAAGGGATAATCATGCCAACCACACAATTCACTTGGAAGCTCTCCCCATTTAGTGCCTAAGCCACATATCTAACATACAGTTCACAAAGAAAAGTTCACATAAAGTCCTTTCAAGCAATACTGACATGTGTTTGATGCTTTTCATCAGCATGCTCTGGACTCAGCAAAGAAAATCTGTGACCGAATGCTGCAACCCCCCCCCCCCGCTTTTTTAGATTTTGTCCTACAAAAATAAGGCAGCCTCCTGTTCACAGATACATATTTTAAAGAAAAACCCCTCGCTAACGTGCGGTATTCCACAGAACCCTGTGTTTTGCTCAGGAGAGGAACAGGGCTGCCCAGGAGGGGATCAGCAGACCCATGTCGGCAGGGAGGGCAGCGCCTTCCCGCAGGCCAGGCCCCTCATGCGAGACACGGGGACCCTGGGGGACATCACCGGAGGCGGGGGAGCCCCGCAAATGAGAAACAAGCTCCGGACTCAGGGGGCTCTTACTGGGCCGAGAGCGCCACAGACACTCCCTTCCAGCCCCGCTTCGCCCCTCCGCCACCCGGCTCCTCGCCAAGGCCCAACATGGCTCCCACCGAGGTACGCACCCACGAGCCCCCCACACACCGTCGGTCCCGTCGGATGCTGCCTGGTAGCCGGAGGCGGCGCACAGGCAACTTACCAAGGGCACCTAGTCAGCACCGCCCGCCCGGCGCCGCTGGTCCCACAGCAGCGCTCCTCTCACGGAGACACAACCCCGACCAGCACCACACCCCTCAGCCGGTACCGGCGGCAGCGCCGCTCTCCTCAGGCAGCCGCCGCTCTCCTCAGGCAGGCCCCGCCCCCGGCCCCGCCCCCGCCCGCGGTCCTCACCAATCCCCGCTGCGCTCCCCGCCCCTCCGCACCACCCCATTGGCGGAGCGCGCTCAACCCATGGGCTGAGGATGGGTTGAGGGCTCAGCCGCAGGGTGGGCGGGTGCGGAGTCCCCGGCGGGAGCGGGGCGGGAGCGGTGGTGGCCTCTCCTTTGGCCGCGCCTCCGCGGGGGAACGGCGGGCGCTGCCCTTTAAGGCAGGTCGGCGTGAGGCCGTAAGGTAACAGTCACGGACGTTTTGCACAGGGTGATTTTAACCGCGAGGGGAAGATGTAGTTCCCGCCGAGAGGAACGACCCGGCCCGCCCCGGAAGCGGCGGTGGTGGGGCCGCCATGGGCCGGGCGGTGACCGTGGCCACTTGCGCCCTCAACCAGTGGGCCCTGGATTTTGAGGGCAATCTGGAGAGGATTTTCCGAAGTGAGTGAGGCGGAGGTACCGCCCTCCTTCCCCCGTCCCTCCGGGCGTTTTTCGCCCGGCCGTGCCGGGTTTGGGCTGTCCGGTTCGGCGGGCCCTGGGGGCGCCTGGTCAGGGCGGGCCGGGCCCGAGCGGTGTTTGATCCCACCCTCTTCCAGGTATTGACATCGCGAAGAGCCGAGGAGCCCGGTACCGGCTTGGTCCTGAGCTCGAAATCTGGTAAGAGCGCTGTGTGGGTGCCGGCTGTGACACAGTCCCAGTTAATTAACCAGAGAACGGCCAGTGAGAAAATGAGCCACGTACCACTCAAATGCCCAAAGCGTGCTGCCGTCAGTGCAAATCAAAACGTTGCCGTTGCAAGCACAAGGTTGGGTCTCCTGTCTTCAAAACGTGACCAGTACCAGTAATTTGTTGACCTATTTCAGCGAGTCTTCCTCTGCAGAAACCAAATTCCGCCCAAGCCCCAGCTGCTGCTCCTGGAGGGAACATCCCAGCAATGCCGCGGCATTTTGGGTGCTGTTAGCAGGGATGATGCGGGTGCTGCTTCTGTGCGTTCTGTAGAAATTGATGAGATGTTCCTTGTCGGAAGCAGTTCTGGTCCCTTGGCTCTGTTGTGGATGTTGGCTGAATTTTTTATTTCTTATGTTTTTACATGCAGTGGTTATGGCTGCTCGGATCACTATTATGAGTCTGACACGCTCCTGCATTCGTTTCAAGTTCTGGCAAAGCTGTTGGAGTCTCCAGCTACTCAAGATATTATCTGTGATGTGGGAATGTAAGTTTTTTTTGTGTAAATATGACAAAGGGGTAGGTCTTCAGGAGTGCTGCCTCTGCTGTGTTTCTGGATAGTGAGGGCTCTGCACCAAACTTGTAAACACATCTTTGGAACTGCTCTACGTTCCCTTTTAATTACCATAACTAGGACATGCATGCAAAACGCTTCCTGAAAGGTAATCCTTTCAAAGATTTCTGGTGGTTGAGCCCTTCAGGAGAGGAACGGGATAATTATAGTTATGTATCGGGAACCTTAATGACTGGGCCCTGTTACCCTCGGTGAGCTTTTGGGTAAGACTTTGTATTATATGTAATGCAAAGGGTGTTAAAAATTGGCTCTCTTTGAGGAGCGTTGGGTAATGTAACTTGCTTTGGCTGGCAGACATCCTTATAAGCAACATATATGTATGTCAAAATCACTGAAACCACTGTAAGTCACGTGCTGACAGTGATAGATTACAACTGTAAAATTAACATATGTGCACCTACTTGTTTTAGTATTGATATAAATGCGTGGAGCTAGCTTTATTTTGAACTTGCCTGGTACCGCAGGGAGTCAGGTTTGATTAAATAAGTTAGCCCATCCAGGGGAAACCTGGTCTGCTTGTGTTTCTCAGGCATGCCAGTGATCTGGCAGTAGCTGATGTATCTGAGACTGACAGATTGGTCAGTAATGCTGATTTTTTGCGAACAACTACTTGAGTTAAAAAATCAGAAGCTAAAACTTGATATATTGTTTTGTTTAATTCCCTTTAGTGATAAAGTGTAGAAGTGTTGCCTTAAAAATAGTTTTTGTGCAGTGGAGCAGATTCTGTAGCTTTTTTTTGTTTCGTTTGATGAAACTGGTAACTGTGCTTCTTATTTTCACAGGCCTGTTCTGCACAGAAATGTCCGCTACAATTGTCGAGTGATCTTTTTAAATAAGTAAGTAGTTGTTCGTGTGTTTTATGAAACAATACATTAGTGTATCCTTTCAGAGACCTGTGTGGCCTTCAAGAAAGATTCTTCAGTGCTATGTAGAGTGATGGACTTGTCTTCCTATCCACTAAATTTTAGAGCGACAACTAATATTGTCTATCATCTCTTTTTCCTTTCTGAATTTGTAGAAACTAAATTTCCACTGCTTTGTGAAAGACTCCAGAGGAAAACCCTCAGGTCTCCAAACAGAAGTTTTAAAAATTATTGTATGTAGTGGTTGTTTAATGTACATCATAATAGAAAAAAATGAGTTGGTATTAACCAATGTTCTTATTTAGTCTTGTTTGGCTGTACATCAGGTCTTAATTCGCTCTTTCTGTTTTGTTACATGTTTTAAGGAAAATTCTTCTGATCAGACCGAAAATATCATTGGCAAATGCAGGAAACTACAGGGAACTTAGATGGTTTACCCCATGGAACAAAGCAAGGTAGGCTGGTTACTGTTAAAATTGTGTTTAGAAACACAGCTTGCTGTTTGCAGCCACAGCAGAAGGATTGAAATTTCCATAGCAGTCTGTCAGTGCTGCTACAGAGTGAGCAGCAAGAGAGAGTCAGCTAAGCTACGTAATTGAAGCTCAGTTAGAAAGCTTATTAGATACAATCAAACTCTGAATTGCTGAGCTGGAAGGAAAGGAGTGGCTGAATGATCCTTCAACCAGTGTAGTAGTGTCATTTTCCTTGTGTCTACTTTCTAAGTATGTGCAGTTTCGGATTGGAAGAGCGTGTGTTTATCGGCTTGGTTGCTGCTTCCTGGTCAATATTAAACTGGAAAACAATGTGAAATGGATGAGAGAATTTTAACAACTGCAGAGGATGAAAGCTACATACCTTATGATGCTGCAGAATATGCTTGGTGCTCATTTCTGATGCCACGCACTCATCCTGTAGTCAGAGAATGGTTCTAACTTGATTGTCTCAGTAAAGTACTTCTGAGAGAGCCCCTGAGCATCTGTCCTCTTAACCCCAGTCAATTCCAGATGAGTTCTGAGTTACTCGTGTAGTAATGCTGCAAAAAGAGAAACTTTTATTTGGTATTTGACTTGCGTGGTGTGTTCTTTGTTAGGCCTAGTTCATAGCTAGGATGGAGCACTGTTTACTGTGTGTTTCTGAAGCAAAGTGGGATGTCGCTAATTTATAATCTTAACATTTCTGATTAATTTCACAGCAAGTATGAAGATCCTCCTTTTTATTTTTTAATCATACACAGCCCTGTACAACTGAAGTACAATTTCTTTAATCAGTGTTAGAAAGTGGCAGAATGTAGAGATGAGAATCAGTTTTTATGCTGTGATTTATATAACGATGTATTCACAACCTATAAATCTGCTCTAGGCATGTGGAGGAATATTTTCTACCCAGGATAATTCAGGAAGTGACTGGCCAGGTAAGTTTTCAAAGTATTTTTTTCTTTTTAACTTCAGCGTCTTCCAGATTCAGCAATTTAAATGAATAGAATTTGTGGCATAAAACTGTTGTACACCAAATTCTGCTGTCAGTCATGTTGCAAATTCATAGCTTTCAGTGGTAGTTCTCAGTTACATTAAATGAGAGCATAATTTAACCTTGTTTATGTTCATATTTGGCAGCAAAGCAAGAAAATTTTAAATTTGCCTCCGTTATTTGTATCTACAGGTCCTTAATTGTCTTATTTTGCACAATTTGGTACTGAGTTTATCTGTGCCTGAGACTAGAATTGAGTATGTGTTTTGAGGTAAAAAAAAAAAAAATGAACCTTTTTCTTCAGAAGGGCCTAAAACTTAGTTTATTTCCTGCTAAAGCATAAGCGCGATTCCTAGCAAACACTCTCTGTTTTGTAGCTTGTTTAATTCAAAAGTAGTTGTCCTATTCTGAAGCAAAGCACTGGATCTGAATACTACTGAAATTTCAACACAAAATTTCAGGACAATCCAGAAATTTGCAGTTTAGAGCTTTTTTTTTTTTTAATTCCTATAAATGAAGGAAAGCGTAATGTGATTGATATATCACTCATTTCACGTGAGTATTCAGTTTTTGAATTTTTTTTTTTAAGATTTGTAGTTAGCTTTTTAAATTGAATAGGTTCTTCTATTACATGTGTATAAGGATGTTCTTGTTTTTTCTCAGGAAACCGTTCCTTTTGGGGATGCAGTGCTAGCAACCAAAGATACCTGCCTTGGGACAGAAATATGTGAAGAACTCTGGGCACCAAACAGGTAAAGGAGAAGAAGAAATGAAAAGTAAACAAAGACATACCCTGGACCTAACTGAAATAAATGTTTGAAAAAAATCTACTTATTCTTCTATGTAGTGTATCTTCCAGAAAGTGACAGGAAGCTAAAATATAATTAGGAGCAACAAATACATGATGGGAAAGATTTCACTAGGCTAGATGCAGGATGGCAGAAGAAGTTTTAGGTGGTTAAGCTAAATTCATTTGAAACAGAAGGCAGGAGAGAAATGCCAAAAAGAAGCAGAATAAAAAAGGTGACCTGGAGAAAAAAATGGCAGATAACTATAGATCTTGCATTCCAGGTACTCTTCAGCTTTTAGTTCAACCTGAGGTTGAAGTGTCCTTCTGGATCCATCTCTGTAGCTTGATCCAGGGTCAAAGTGACAAAGTTATTTTGTTTCAATTTGTAGCATCAATTTTGTCTACTAATCATAATGCTCTGTTATTCCCACTTAACACACCTAGTCTCAAAAATTTGAGACTGCTAGTAGGTCTTTTAATTACTGTATTCTTTTTATCTTGGGCTTTGACCAACTCCTCCAATGCTTTCTGTTTGACGGACAAATTGAGCTCTCTTGTATTTGCCAAGGTAGAGCAGAGGCTTCTAGGCAACATCACTTTGAGATGGGTCCCTTTTTTTTTTTCCTATTTAGCTGTTAGCTTAATCCTTCTGCTGTATTTTTTAACCAGTCTCAGATGATGCATAAAGACAATGCAGAAGGAAAGAACAAAAAAGTCACTAAGGGCAAGCAAAGCCTAGTGCCCTTAAGTAATATTTCCTGTTATTATTTTAGCTCCTGTCACAATTTAAAGTTCTTCCCAATGACAAAGAAGATCCCACTCACAAAGGTGTGATGTGGGATGGGAGTGGAGATATGAATAGCATGAAAGCTGTTGTAGTTAACACAAAATAAACAAAATCTTCCTGATGTTTTTCCAAATCTCCCAGTTACAAACATTGATTTCCTTGTAACTGCAGAAAGTGTGGTATGTTACAAAGATGTGATAATTTATTTTTTTTTTAGTATTTCTTTCTTTCGACATCAGAAAAAGAAAAAGAAGCAGTGAAAGTCATCTCCTTCTCATGGTTCTGTTTGCTTAAGCTTTTGGATTTACTAAGAGAGAAGGAAAATGGGACAACTGACCTTGCAAGAGTGTCTCCATGTTGCCCTCAAATAAGGCAATAAGATTGTCTTATTCTCTCTTTCTTTGAGACCCAGGTAAAGTAGAAGGCATTGCATTTAGAACAGAAGGAGCAAAAGCCTTTCTGCCCTCTGCAACCAGTACTTATCTTTAACAGAAGAGTCAGGCAATGCAAGAAAACAGATGTTTTTGAGAGTCCTATCCTTGTTTGAGCTAAGACACGCAGAAAACTGAAAATGACATAGATGTTTTTATTTGTAGGGGTTATAAATGATACCTGTAGTATTCAAAGTATAGTATTGCCACTGAATTTTTTTTTCTGCCTTTTGCTTTGACAGCCCTCATATTGAAATGGGACTTGACGGCGTGGAAATTTTCACTAACTCTTCAGGGAGTCACCATGTGCTGCGGAAGGCTCACACCCGGGTGGATTTGGTGAATTCTGCCACAGCGAAGGTATACACTTAAAAAAAATAAATTGTTTTGGTTATGCATCTCATTTCTATTTTTTTTTTTCAGAACAGTCTCCTCTTCTGTGACACAACATAGGATGAGCACGGGGGCCTTCACAGTCCTTGTTGTTAGTTTCTCTCCAGATTTTCATTCACATAGCAACATTGTGGTGGGAGAAATATTGATATCTATATCAGGAAGGGGAAATAGAAATCAGTGTTTAAACCTCGACTTCTTTTTTTGTTTTTCCCCATCATCTTCTTACTTAAAATATATAATATTTTTCTACTTTGAAAATTCTGTTTATTTTAAAGAATATAAGACGTTTAGTTACTAGACTGTAATTCTGTCTAACAGTGATGGGGACAAAAGCAAAGTAATGAATGTACATTACACTGTGAAAAATGTTTAATTTGTACAACTGCTTTGTCACTGTAATTTAACATGCTTTGGTTATATTTAATAGCATCTGCTCTGTCCTCAGATATCCAAACACAGCTTCTGTCATCATCTTCCTGCTTTTCTCAGTCTCAATTTGAACTTAGAATTTCAATTTAGAAGTGCAGCCCTCTCAATTTGGGCTAAGGGAATGACTTGCTAATAACAGAAGACTCCTGTCTTCCAACAGTGTGACAGGGCTAGAGCTCACTTACTACACTTACTCATGTAGTTACTTGTTTCTGTCATGTGTATCACATGCAAAGTACTTTTCACATGACAAGAGAGAGTCCAAGCTGTAAATCATGCATAAAGTAAAGAAAGAGGAAGATTATAAGGATAGGAACAGAGAAATACCATTTTGTCTTTAAACATTCTGTCAGGTGCTGTATTCTGAAGAGCGTTTTTTTGTCTGCATGTTTGTTTTCCTCCCAGAATGGTGGAATATACATTTTAGCTAACCAGAAGGGCTGTGATGGTGATCGCCTGTATTATGATGGCTGTGCCATGATTTCAATGAATGGAGAAACAGTTGCACAAGGATCCCAGTTTTCACTGGATGATGTGGTAATATGTTCAACCTATAGCTGCTGGTTACAGCTGAAATTAGTACAGCTACATTTATGCTCAACACTTCCCAGACATTCCAGACCTCCATGTCTGTAGGCTAAAAGAGATACATTTTTGCTATGCTATTCAACTAGATCCAAGGTTTTTCCTAGTCAAATTAGCCAGACCTGATCTTCAGTAGCTCTCCTGCTTTTGTGAGCGAGGAAGAGCTGTCACAGTGGAGGAACTTTATGAAAATGTTTGCATACGCAATCACCGTGTTTAGGAGAGACACTGTTAATTTGTATTCCCTTATCTAAGAAAAAAAGGACAAAGACTGCAGTGTTGTAATTATGACCTGGTTTGGTAGACAAAAGGTTTGATAGGTTGAGCTTTACTTCAATAAGCTCTTTCTCAGTAGGTTTGTCATCAAAGCTGTAGGCTTCCTCACTTCATGTGCCAAATTTGTCCCTTTCCCCAGTATGCTTCTTGCCTTTTCCACTTGTCCTTTGCTGCAACTGCTGGTGAACCTATTGTTCAGCCATCTGAGAAGCGCTATAAATCTGTTTGGTTTATGAGCATCCTGGTGTACTCAGTGAAGTGAGTCAGCTGTGCTCTCTAATGTAAGCGATTCTACTGAGTCACAAGTGACTTGTGAATTCAGCATAAAAATCTGTATTGAAAAAAGTTGCATGCATTCCTCTTCCCCAACATTTTTTGTAGTCCAGGCCTGTCAAACATTGTTTATCTGTCTGTGTAGACTCAATCTAATGTTGAAAGCCTTTCCGTAGGAGGTGCTGGTTGCCACTCTGGACTTGGAGGATATTCGAAGTTACAGAGCAGAGATTTCATCTCGTAATTTAGCGGTAAGAATTCTTTACAGAGGTTATGTTTGTAAACTCAGTCAAGTTTGAATTGTTACTGAATTTTAAAAGTTTTTTCATGTTTTGATTTTCACAGTATTCTATAGATCTGATGTTTTAAAGGTATATGCTACATTAAAATTGATGTCTTCCCAATTCTTCTGTACTATTGCTTAGGCAAGTAAAGTGAATCCTTATCCCAGGGTCAAAGTGAATTTTGCTCTGTCATGTTCTGATGATGTAGCTGTACCTACGTGTATGCCAATCCAGTGGAGACATCATAGTCCTGAAGAGGAGATCAGGTAAGCACATACTGAATCTGTTGCTTGAAAATTATCTTGATTGAAAAAAACAAAACAAAACATAAGATTTTATTTATAATTAAGTAAAGTATCTCATTGGAAGAGCACAGTAAATATGTTGGCTTGCTTAAGTCTTATTCCGTAAGCCTCTTGGAATGAGCATATTCTGTAATTTCAGCCTTGGTCCTGCATGTTGGCTTTGGGACTATTTAAGGCGCAGCAAACAGGTAAGAACAACTGTTTTTGTTCTTTGCCTTGGCATACACATCTTGTTTGTCACAGGGACAGTACAGATTGCTATCCTATGCTGCTGTTAATGCAAAGTGATGTTAGTCCAAGGTGCAAGGTTTGAGTTTTTCACTGGGAGGCTCATTCAGACTTAAAACCCATATGCAAAGTGTGACTTCAGTATGCTCCTCAGACCTTTTTCTTAGGAATCATGCCTTCTTTGAAAGCAACAGTCAAGCTTGCCTAATAAAGGGGATTGTTGGTTTGTTTTTGGGTTTTTTTGAAACACTGTTTTTTCAGTGAAGAAAATATTTTAATGGCATAATGGAGATGTTTAAAATAAGCAGTGACATGAGCTAGTAATTCAGTTCAATAATGAATATATATGAAAAATTGAATCCTTTTTATTAGCTCTTCTGTCTTACTAGAGGGTAAAGACCTATTGGAAGTATTTCTAGCCAAAGGGTTTACAGTGGCTACTTGTTTGATTATCTAGTTGATGAGAGTTTAAGAGGGTTTGCTAGGTCTGGTTTGTTTGTTTTTCCCCAGTAGAATGTAAGCAGACTTGAACAGTGCTTTTACAAGAGTGTGTTTCTGAATGATACAATATATATTTTTCTAATTTTGGTATTTGAAATGTCTTCCATGCTCTATTTTCAAGGCAGGATTTCTCCTACCTCTTAGTGGTGGAATTGACAGCTCTGCTACAGCTTGCATAGTATACTCTATGTGTCACCAGGTTTGCCTGGCAGTCAAGAATGGAAGTAAGTGGATACGCATGTCTGGCTAGCCATGCTTACTGATGGTTATCAACAAGTCAATGTTAACTCAGTGCACTAGATGCAAGAGGTCATTAATAGTAGACTCTTGCCCAGTTGTTCTAATGGAATCCTTTGTATCTCTTCAGAAATTCCAGCAAAAATGGGCATCCAGATTTCAGGTTCTTTGAATTGGCTTAATAGTTTTCATTTTGGGTTTAGGAATTGGATGTGGAACTCAGACTAGTTTCTGTCTAGAGAGTCATTCAAAGTGTTGGCTGATGTAGTTTTGGGATTTCAGGTTATCATAAGAATTTTCTTCTCCTATTCAGCACTACAAAACATGGTTAGACACGATTAAGCTCTTAAACTGGCTTTAAGTAGATGATATGCATTTAGCTAAGTTTTTGTACATATTGGATCATATTTTCTATGAAGTTTCTTTAAGGCATAGAACAAATGGATTTAATATTTCCATGTTCAAAATTAGTAGCAAAATCAGTAATTCTTTTATTTGATATATGAAAATACATTTGGGGAGTTAGACGATGGAGTCATTTTTAGAGGCAGTGTAAAGCTTAATTGGAATAGAAGAAACATACAAGATATTTGCATATCCTGGATGACAGGAGTGCAACAATTTCCACTCTTGTTCTATTTCTTCTGCTTTGTCCTCAGATGCAGATGTGCTGGCTGATGCACGCAAGATTGTGAATGATGAGACCTATGTCCCTGAGGATCCTCGAGAATTTTGCAAGCGTATCTTTACCACTTGCTATATGGCTAGTGAGAACTCCTCCCAGGATACTTGCAATAGGGCTAAGCTTCTGGCTGAGCAAATAGGCAGGTACAAGTTGAGAAGGTCTGGATAAAAAAAATCATGTTCTGGCAAAGACTGTAATCTCAAGCTTTCAAACTCTAAAATAGGAAAAAATGGGAGAGGAGTAGTAGGTGTGTTAAGTAGGAGTGTTACAGACATTATTAAGTGTGTAAATGTGAGGCAAACTTAGCAGCATTTGGTGAAGGACATGGAAACTTGGAAACAGACTCTGGAAAGTGTTATTCTTCGTGTCAGATCTGAGATGGGGGGGTTTCGCCTTTTTTTTTTGTTTAGTGCTATTTTATGTAGTCAGATTGTGCTAGTTGAGTCACTTCTGCTTGAATTCTTCTCAGCTATCACATCAATCTGAACATAGATGCGGCTGTCAAAGCTATTGTGGGGATTTTCAGCATGGTGACAGGTCGAATGCCCCGTTTTTCTGTCTACGGAGGGAGCAGCAGAGAAAACCTGGCACTCCAGAATGTGCAGGTGTGTTTCATGTAGGCTGAATCAGGTCAAACTGTTTTTTGTTTTTTGTTTTTTTTTTGGTTTTTTTTTTTTTGTGTTTGGTTTTTTTGGGTTTTTTTTGTTTGTTTTTTTTTGTTTTCTTTTGAAAGAGTACAAAATGGTAAAGTAACATTTCATTTGCTTTGCTGTGAAAACCTGAACTTGTGGTGTGTCCCTGAAGATTTATGGGCTTCCAGTAAATGCTTGGCAGCAGCAGAAATCTACAATCCCACATAACTCAGGAGAAAAACCAAGATAATTATCATTTGTGACTTTTATATGCTGGTCAGGAAGAAATAGCACATGCCTGTATCCCATCAATAGCATCGGTCTAGATGCTGTTTAGAAAAGCATCCCAACAGAAAGTTGCCAGGTCAGGAAAATGAGACTGGTCTGAGTCCAGCAGGAGCGTGGCAGGTCAAGACTCAAAAATATTGCTGATACATACTAGGCTTTCCTTTGGTAGATGTTAGCAGCCTTTAAAAGGCTCTATGTGAGATGTCAAGCTTACCCATTCCAATTCCTAGACATCCTCAGTTTTAGAAGCTAGAAGAGAATTTTTTTTTTTTTTTTACATCAGAAGGTATTTAATCATCTGTAGGCTTATAGAATGCAGCTCAAATACGCATTTCCAGCTACGCATTTTTGTTGTGTTGGAACAGATTGGTGCTGTGCCTGGGTAGTGCTGGTATACATATCCTATAGCATCACAGAAAACAGCTGCCTAGTGACTTCTGGCCCCTGGCTCCAGTTGTACCTTTCCTGTCTTGATAGCTTTCTTTTTGGTCTGTTCTTACAAGCTTCCAAGCTAACAAGCAACTCTGTTTTAATTCTGGCTAAATGTTGATTATCATGTTTGATAGCTTTTGTTAGCTGAGCAGTTGATCTTTCTTCCCTTGCTATTACTTCCAGCTGTCTCCTTTGGAAGCAAACATTGCATCCTTCATCAGCTTTTTGGCAAAGGGATAGGCTTTAGTCACAGAGGAGTGTGACGATTTGCTTAACATCACCCACAATTGTGGCAAGAGCTGGAGGTTGAATCTCAGGTCTGTTTGGCGTTATTCCCATCCTTAGAAAAAGTAGAGTTTAGGAATGGGGACAAAAGCAAAGAGAACTCTTTTTCAAATTGTATGTAAATAAATCCCTTTAGCCTAATACTCTATAAAAGGGTGTGTTAGACAGATGGTTTATCTGCATACTTCATCCCTCCTGGATTCTTATTAGTGCTTGTAGGAGGTAGAAAATGGCAACTATTGCCTAATCTGCAATTCAGAGTAGAATAAATTTGCCAAGTCTGTGGCAGTAGCGGATACTGAACGTGGCTTTTCTAGATGAGTTTGGCATCTTCTACACAAGACCATCCTTCTGGCATTAATATTTACTCCTCTCAGATTTAGTTCTTTATGGGTTTCTTTAGGGAATTGATTGATAAAAATCTGTAAATTTGCTTTATTTTTCATTTTGCTTTACAGGCTAGAATAAGAATGGTCCTCGCCTACCTGTTTGCACAGCTGACACTTTGGACGCGTGGGATGCCAGGGGGACTTCTGGTGCTAGGATCAGCCAACGTGGATGAAAGGTTGGTGAAAGTTAGTTAGAAATTTAAAACCAGGTGAACCGGGAACAGGTCACTGCATTTCCTTGCAACTCTACCAAATCCCAGTGTAGATTATTCCTCAGAAGAGGTAACAAGCTAAGAATACACTGATAGCAGTGAAATTAATGAAAACAGTTGAATTAGCCTGCATGGAAAATTGTCTAGTTTTCAGAAGCTTATCCAAAGTGTCATCATAGTTTTCCAATAAAATACTGTTCCTTCCTTAGGTGTTTTCAGTAGAGCTCGCCTGTGCAGTTACCAGGTTAACTTTCCAATCTGTTATTTGTTGTATTTTCAATTACTGTAATAGGAATAAAGTTGTGAACTTGGAATTGAAAAATAGATTTCTAAAAATCTGAAGTATGGTTATTAGAGCTAACTATTTGAAGGTTAAAGCAATCCCCATTGTGAGACTCACAACCTCAAACACTGGGGGAGTGGTGTGTGCTGATTCTATAGGTGTATGGGTTTGAGGTTTTTTTTAATTGGTCAGGACAGTATTTTAGTTGTTTTGCATCAAATATATTACCTTAGCATGGGCAGTTTTGCAGTGCTTCATAACTGTTTGAAATTTCATCGCTTTAGGATAGCCTTGTTGCAGCTGAACACATTTGCCCCTTATGTATAAATACAATAACAATACGCAGTCTATTTCTCCCTGTCTTTATACTACATATATATATTCTCTATAGTATAAACGATTATATATTATACTAAAGTTACTTATTATTTACTATTACTGGATAAAATTTCCTCTCTTGCTCAGCCTCCGAGGTTACTTGACGAAGTATGATTGCTCAAGTGCTGATATCAATCCCATTGGTGGAATCAGCAAGACCGATTTGAAGAACTTCATACAATATTGCATTGAAAATTTTCAGCTCACGGCCCTCAGAAGGTGAGTAGTGAAGCAGTGATATTTGGTGACTGTATGCAGCATATCGTGGACCTCACGGCTTGGTTTTCTCTACTAACAGAGCTAAGTTGCAGTAATATTGCAAGGCTAAGAAAGAAAAGTATTCTGCACATCCCTCTGTTTTTAAATGATTGTGTATGCTTACACAATGTAAATTGCTGGGTGCTGAAAATGCCGCCAGTCTTACAAATTACTGTATGCAAGCATTTGTGTTGTTAATTCCACTGAAGGACCTGCTTGAACCAGACGCTTGTATGTTTTTGGCATAAAGCATTGCTTTTTAAACCTGGAACGGCTTGCAAGTACCGCTTCTTTAGAGTTATCTAATCCTTTAGCAGCTTATGCTCTTAAAAAGTTTTGAATAAAGCTTTTGATTTTTAACAAACCAGGCTGTTTGTTAACTAGTACTCATGAGACTGGATAGAATTCATGTTTTTCTTTTTACCTTTTTCTTACAGTATCATGTCAGCTCCACCCACTGCAGAGTTAGAGCCCCTGGTGGAAGGACAAGTGGCTCAAACTGATGAGGTAATGCTCTGGTAAGCCTTATCCCAAAATTTGGTTTTTGCCCAATAACTATTGTTTGCTCTTGTATGTATCCATGCTTATTGACAAGCATGTTGTAAACAACCTTAAAGCTGCTGACAAGGCATTAGTATCCCACACCAGCCTTATCTATGTTGACAATAGTTTCCAAAACAGCAAATTAACTTTTTTTGAATGATTTTATATTTTGGGCACATAGAAGGATGGGTGTTCTGAAATTCAGTTTGTTTTAAAGTTTCTTAATATCAAAAGAGCATCAGCCAGGGCCTTACTGCTAGTGAAATGACCTGTGGCAAAGCCCTTCATCTTGTACCCCCACCCTTCTTTTTGCTATCCACATGGATAAGAGAGGACTGGTAAGCCTGACAACTACCTGGACAGGTTGGAGATCTGGGCAGAGAGAAACCTTATGAAGTTCAACAAGGGCAAGTGTAGGGTGCTGCACCTGGGGAGGAACAACCCCATGCACCAGTACAGGTTGGGTGCTGACCTGCTGGAGAGCAGCTCTGTGGAAAGAGACCTGGGAGTCCTGGTGGACAACAGGATGACCATGAGCCAGCAATGTGCCCTTGTGGCCAAGAAGGCCAATGGCATCCTGGGGTGCATCAAGAAGAGCGTGGCCAGCAGGTCAAGGGAGGTCATCCTCCCCCTCTACTCTGCCTTGGTGAGGCCGCACCTGGAGTACTGTGTCCAGTTCTGGGCTCCCCGGTTCAAGAGGGACGGGGAACTGCTGGAAAGGGTGCAGCGGAGGGCTACAAAGATGATTAGGGGACTGGAACACCTCTCTTATGAGGAAAGGCTGAGGGATTTGGGTCTCTTCAGTCTGGAAAAAAGACGTCTGAGGGGGGATCTTATCAACCCTTATAAATACTTAAAGGGTGGGTGTCAGGACGATGGGGCCAGGCTCTTTTCAGTGGTGCCCGGGGACAGGACAAGAGGCAATGGGCACAAACTGGAACATAGGAAGTTCCACCTAAACATGAGGAGGAACTTCTTTACCCTGAGGGTGGCAGA
The DNA here is from genome assembly GCF_963924245.1 of Chroicocephalus ridibundus. Taxonomy (NCBI): domain Eukaryota; kingdom Metazoa; phylum Chordata; class Aves; order Charadriiformes; family Laridae; genus Chroicocephalus; species Chroicocephalus ridibundus. Next base: position 4,635,355 of record NC_086287.1, on the reverse strand, counting down.
GCACTGGAACAGTCTGCCCAGAGAGGTGGTGGAGTCTCCAACTCTGGAAACATTCAAAACCCACCTGGACGTCTTCCTGTGTAACCTGCTCTAGGTGACCCTGCTCTGGCAGGGGGTTGGACTAGATGATCTCCAGAGGTCCCTTCCAACCCTATGATTCTATGATTCTATGATACCACTAAGGGCTCTCAGATATTTAACTGTAGGATATTGTAAAACTCTTTATGATAAAGCAAAGGGTTGCTGAATTAAAATTACTGGTTTTCTTCATTTCGAGTCATAGAATCATAGAATTGCCTAGGTTGGAAGGGACCTTTCAGATCATCTAATCCAACCATTAACGTAACTCAGACAAAAACCATCACCAAACTATGTCTCTAAGCACTACGTCTACCCGGCCTCACATTACTGATATATACTACGTTTGAGCTACCTAGAAGGGATAATTAACAGATCTTTTGCAGGAAATAAATGTTTTCACTGGCCAAATAAAATGCATTCATGGAATGATTTCAAATCTCCCATTTCAGAAAGACTCCAGTTTTTTGTTTTTTGTGTGGTTGGTTTTTTTTTCCTTCTGCTCATAATATTACTATTTGTTTGTCTTTTTGGTCATTGTCAATTCCATTTTGGTGTTTCTTTGATTAAACTGGGTTATTGTAATTGCTCCATAAAAGCTATTAATTATAAATTGCATAATTAAGGTTTTCAGTGACTTTCTCTGTGTGTGATTTCAGGCTGATATGGGGATGACATACGCAGAGCTCTCGATCTATGGCAAATTAAGAAAAATTGCAAAGGCTGGTCCATACAGTATGTTCTGTAAGCTGGTTAATACGTGGAAGGAAATTTGTACTCCAAGAGAGGTAATACACCAAAAAGAAAAAAAAAATCATGTAATGTCTTTCCCAAAATAGAGTATGTTTGGAGAAAGGTTGAGTAGAGGTCCTTTTAACTGAAAAGGATAGTTTAATTATTCTGTGTTTAGAGATTATTCTACAGCTGTAGCAGAATATGCTGGAAAAACTGGTATGCATCTCTCAAATTAATGGAGCTTGTTATCTGTGTTGCAAATTGTTTAAATGGTAATTGGGTAGTTTGAAAACAATTACTTCAGAACTATACCTTCAGGGGAAAATTATTCTCTGAAATATACATGGCTAACTCCTCTTGAAGCCTTTGGTTATGTACTCTGAAACAGAAGATAGCTCTTGCTTTGAAAGACTATCTGCACTGAAGAGGTATCTGCTTTGCTGCGGGTCAGTTCTTTCTTCTGCATAAAGGAAGAAGTTGAGCTTATCACCTGAGTTGCAGAGGCTAGTGTTTAGCGTTCCATTTCTTACAAGGCACTTTCTTATTTGTAAATGTTAGGTGCGGACACCGAGGTGGTGTCTGCAAATGGTCTTAAATGCCTCTTATAGGTAGGGTCATCCACAGTGATCCATGCTACTAGTGATAGATAATTTATGTAAATGTTAATGGAAGAAAATGAATGTGTGAAGCTAGAACACATTCTCAGCTAAATTTTTAAGTACTAAGAATCTTCATCTGATTAACAGCTATATTCTTTGTACACCAGGTGGCATCAAAGGTTAAGCATTTCTTCAGGATGTATTCCATTAACAGACATAAAATGACCACCCTCACTCCTTCCTACCATGCTGAAAACTACAGTCCAGATGACAACCGGTTTGACCTGAGGCCTTTCCTTTATAACACCACATGGTCCTGGCAATTTAGGTGTATAGACAAACAGGTAAATGCCCTTGACTTCTTGTACAGTTTTACATTTAAAGTCCTCGCAATGGGACAAGCCCGGTTTCAGTGAATATCCAGCAAAAGACAGCTGGAACTTAGGATAATAGTTACTGTAGAAATAACCGTGACTGTTCTTTTCACATAACTACAAGGGTAAGAATTATCTGGTTTCAGTGTAGGCTGTTGGGTTTTTTTTTTTTCATTTTCAAATACAGCTTGTCGTATTGCTAGGAAAGCCAGAAGAAAAAAACAGAATATATGTACTAAGGCCGGAAACTAATAGGTGTACCCAAGTCTAGCGCTAATGCGGAGAACAAGCTTATGTGTTTCGGTTTCAGTTCAGGACCTGTCTGAAGGGATCTGTTTAATTGCAAGATTAAGACTTGACCTACATCTGTGTGGGAAAAGCCAGTAAGAGGCAGCAATTAATTGTGAATGCTTCTCCCACCTGCTTCTACAACAATACCTTTTTTGAACTTCAAGGCAGTTGACTCACCAATATGTGTTTGCTCAAATACAGCAACAGTAATGGTACAGTGCTTAGTTTGAGCACTGTGAGGTGTGGAGGGGCTCAAGCAACTATCAGAACCATGCTTAGCTTTTTGTAGTTTTTAGTCACACCTTCAGCGTTATTTTAATGCATTTTTTATGGCAAAAGTGCCGGGCTGAAGAATTTTGGCACCTTGAAGTTTTTTCTGCCAGAGATTTTTACACATCAGTTGCTTTTAAGAATATGTTTATATATGTAATAAAATATTAATTCCCTCATCTGTGAAATGCCAGACATGCTGTAATAGTTTTTTATTGCCTTGAAAACTAGGATAAAAGCTACCATGTGCAGCGTTTTTTTGTAGGTCTGTATGGTGGGGGTTTTTTCATTGTTTTGGACTTTTTCCCACTGAAGTCCAGGACAAATATTCTTTTGGCCTGAGTGGAAGTTGGGTAAAATATTTTTATAGGGTCTGGACCAAAATATAATTATTTTATGCTTACAGTAAGTATGATTAAGATATTTTAATGATCCATGATATTGTTACACTTTTTAACTAGATTTGTATGTAATAGCAGTTGTGCTATGCAAGGGTACTAGCCATTGCAACTTATTTCTGAAAACTGGGAGTCAAGTTTGGGGAAGAATCTTATGTAGGCAACAGTAACCTGAACTGATAACTCATTGTTATGGATAGCTTTTTGCAAGACTGGAAAAAAATGACTTGCAATAACGTGAGTCAAATCTGCCCTATACAAGAAAGGGAATCCTGTAAGAGTTCCCGCTTATTGTGCCTATTCAGCACAATTGTAATTCTGAAGAGACTCACTCTCTAGGACAATGTCTTACTGATAATTATACTCCGGGGACTTAATCTGCATTTAAGGCTTTTCTGGCATAGTAAAAGGACTGTGAAAATAAGGCATAAACTCTAAATGATATAGTTTTGGCAGAAAACACCTTTAGTTAGGTAATGCCAGGTTTTCTGGTAGAAGAGTCATGTTACAGCCTGAGCTGCCTAGTGAAGGGAAGCAGGTTTGAGTGCTAATGATAGAGGAATCTGTTGCATTTGTGGAAAGTACTTTTCTACTTTGGATGTTTGTAGTGTAGTTAAGGCAGTTTAGTTATCCACTCTTCTAAGTGCAAAATTCCCTCTGTATTTGCTGCAGAAGTAACAGAGGTAAGAGGAGGTTGAGATCATAGTGTTTGCTGGGAATTGCCAGATTTGCCCTTGGAGTCTTAATGTTATTCAGCTCTATGTAGCTGAAGGTTTCAGCTGGGTGATGAAATTTCTAGTGGTTTAGAGCAACCCTAGTAACTCCAGTAGCAGTGTCTGTAGCTTCTGCCATAAGAGTTACGACTGAGGTAAAGGGTGTGTGGTCAGAGCATGCACTTTAACAATTTCTAGGTGCCAAAATGTTAATTGGGATTTTAATAGCTGGCATAATTTGAAGGACCTGTAACATAGTTCAGAAGAAAGCTGGCACACCTACCCCCAAGGATTAGGTATCTGCGGTCTGTCTTCTGCATTTTCTAGTGCTTACTGGTCATACCACAAGATTAGGTGTGTTTGGTCAAACCAGAAGATTTATCAACCTGAGTATCTTTGTGCGTCTCTTTCACGACCAGTAGCAGATGTTGAAGGAAGAATGTAAGACAGGAGAATTTATACAACTCTTCCCTATGTAACTTCACAGATTTGGGCAACGTAGAATTGAATTTTCCAAAGTTAGAGATAATGCGCGGAACATCATGTTTAGTTTATGCTCTTGGTCTATCCTCTGTGAGTTTGTAGAATCCTTTCTGAAACAATCTGTATTAGTCTTGCCAACAGCTTAGCTTGATATAAGGTAATTCCTTTTCTGAAGTTTTAAGAACAGTGAAGGTCAGTTTTATAAAATTGCGTGTGTGTGCATGGAAAGCATTTCTTGTGTTCATTTTAATTATTCTAGGCTCTCTGTTATGGGCAGGGTTCCATGTTATGGCCTGATCTGATCTGACAGCTGTCACGGAAAGGGGCAGTGTTGCTTCCCTTCCTGTCTCTCCTGGCTTCTGAGATGGCTGTGGTGCTTGGCTCACTCCCTGGTCAGCCAAATGAAGTCACCAAACTGACAAAAAACTCGGAACTGATGGGAGCATGCAGCAGGGGGGAGCTTAAGGGGATGGGTGGGAAGAAAGTTTGACCTTCTCTTTTGACTGCAACTAACAGCCTGTTCAGCTCGGTTGTTCCCTAGAGCATATCCCGCTGTCAGTTTGTGGTAAATCTGGGCTCTATGCTGTTTTGTATGGAAGCCTGAAAAGACAGGGGACATTAAGTGCAAACTTACTTTTACTGTTGAATCGTTTTCCTTTTAACTTGCAGGTATCCAAGCTAGAAAAAAAGGAAGGAATTTCTCTAGTTGAAGACGTGGACTGATTTGCTGTCTTGTTTAACTGTGGTAATTAATTTGCTAAGCAGAATGTTCATAACTGGAATTTACTGTGATGATGAGAAGAGATGACCCAAACAATTGTTGACCATGGTAAACAATATGTGTTATCAAGACTTTTTTTTTTTTTTTGATTGACTCACTGTTCACAATATACTTAGACCCTAGTTTGGCTATGGAATCATTTAAGGATTTTCTTCAAGTACTTGAGTTAACTGCCTTTCATTGAAAATATTTGTATAAGCCCATCAACCATAAATAAATGCAGGGTAGTCTTTTTTAAAAGTGTATGCACATACAAGTATGAAGTTTGGTTCTACTAATTTGGGTATGATTTTTGAGTAACATTCAGCTGAAAGTATAAAATTTTAACAGTTCTGGCATGTGCATGTTGAGGGGAAAACCTCACTTTACTTTGCAATAAACTTGTAATTTTATAATGCTAATTGACTCAGTTATTTTGCGTGTTTTTTATTTATTTAGCATTGGCTGTGTAGACTGGTCCAGTGTTTTGAATAGCCACATAGGGTCTAATTCAGCAAGGAAGCACTTCTAACTTGAAGCAGATGGGTAATCTCCTTGTTAGCAGGATCCAAATTAGAGTTCAGCTTTTTGTTTTGCATCTACTTGCTGTGTAACTTGCGACAATTAACTTTAAAATCTCTCACTTAATTTTCTCAGAGAGGAGTAATACCTACTTCCTCAGGATGTTCAGGGATTGTTTAATTATTGCTTTCCAAGATCCTCAGCTGTATTTTAAGGATTTTGAATAAAGTTGGCATGGTGCCTTTTCCCTCCTAGCATTTTTGATGTGTAAGGGTAACTTGGTGTACCTGAAATAAGAAATGTCTTCTGGTGCACAGTATCTTGAATAGAGAGGACACAAGTTTGGTATCCATGTCACTGTTGGTATTCCTATATGCTCTGGCGCTGCTTGTCCAGGAACTGTGTGATCTGTTATCACTGACCATGCCATCAGTGAGTGGTTGGACTTTCCCACATAATCCCTTTACTGTTAGAATCAAGCTCATTGGGTGCAAAACATCTGGAAATGGAGTGAATAGTGCAAAATGAAGTATAAAGCCAGCTTCCTTGAGCTCAGTTAGTGTGAGCTTTCCGCCTGCTGTTTGCAACCCACCTTCCACCTACTGTTAGCAAGAAGTTATTTTAACTTCATGACTTCATTGATCTTTTAAATGTGTCCAGCGCTGTGGAACAATAAAAAAGGTACAAGGATGGGCTTGTTCCTTCACTTGCATCCCCTTTCTGCTTGTTCATTTAATGTTTGGCCGTTTCTGTTGCTTATTTTTTTTATTTGATTTGAAAGGTGCACTTTTAATAGAGGAAACTAAGAATGCATTTGTGAGGTTTTGGGCAAACAGTACTATAACTACGATAGCAGGGGAGCTTAAGGCCAAGCGAGACTTCTGTTAAAATGGTCATGCATTGTGCTAATGGAAAATGTCTGCTAAAGGGCATGTTTTCCACCATCCAGAAAGACAATGTTGATTCACATGGAGTTAAAGATGCTGCATTGTTCTTGGTGGGTTTATTGTATGTTATTCATTTAAGTACATAGTTAACTTACCTTAGTGGATGTTGCTGGTACTAAGGATGTTTATGTTTGTCTGATGGAAAATCCCAGCTGAGATTCACCTTCCTTCACTGTCCGTTGCGCACTTCCATTTCCCATTCCAGCCAGAGGGCGTGGATGAATTTTGAACAGAAGTTCAGGCATCCATTGTATATTTCTCTTTTTCTTCCTGAAGTTATTGATTCTCTTTCCTAACAATCACAGAAGAGGAAAGGAGAAGGAAACATTTGCTTTCATTCAAATAAAAAATAATCGCAAAGGTAATACAATGTTTACCTGTGCTCACTGTAACTGTGGTTACCGTGAATATTTCAGACACTTAGTGAAAGGACACTCATGTTTCTTAGCAATAGCACTTAGAGCGTATGTGCAAATTGCATTTTATTTCTTATCTGCTAATGCTGAATACAGATTATACCACCCCACCCCTACTTTCCCTTTACCGTCCTGAAATTTTTACTGTGCCTGTTCCCTCTGATGCCTCTAGTTCAGCTGTTATCAGCAATAACTCCAATTTTATCAGTGCTCTGCTGTCTACTGAGAATGGGAAATAACTGTAACACGCAGCTGCTGATCTTCAGTTTTTACTAGTGATGACTATTACACTAAATGCATTGTCATGGACTTTTCCTTTTTATCTTACGCTCCCCCAAAAGGCTGGATCTTACCCTGACGTATTTAGAGGTCAGTGTAAAAACAGGGATTTTTTTGACCCATCAGTTATGCAGCTGGAGGCAAAAACTACCCCGTTGCTAATTAAGCAGTACAGGATGGACCTACAGGCTGGAATACCAAAGCAAATGACTTTCCTTTTTATCATTATGCTGCCATAGCTCCTGCTATGTTTCAGAAAATAGTATATAGTCAAATTAATCCTATATCTACCCTTTTGGAATTGCAGCTTTATAAAATTGAACAGAGAAAGGGATGTATGAAGGGGACCATGAGGAAAGGGGAGAGTAGCAACAGCGAAGCATCTTTTAACTGTCAAAGTAGTGTATGCCTAGGTGACTAAATATGAATTTAAATACGGTCTGTGACTAGGGATGTTAATGATTATTTAAGAAGGTGAATACAAGCAGGAAGCAGTAATTTCTATCCCTGCTAAATAAATAAATAGCCTCAATAAATCCTAAACCTGGCCCCCGCAGCTCTCCCCGAGGCAGGGACTGGCCTAGAGGCGCCCTCAGCCGAGGATACCGAGTTTAGGGCTGCCGTGAGGTAAAAAAGCTGCAATTCCTCGTGAGGGATACTTTTTTAAGAATCGTAACAACCCCTGGCATCTGCTCTCGTAAGTTCGGGTGAAGAACTAACACTTTTTACCACAAACTTAGTCACGTCTTTCACCACCCCACAACCGCTTACAAATACCGGTTCCTGAGGTGGCGGACGGTGCCCTGCTCGCTGCCCAGAGGGAGAAGTCTGTCAGGGGACAACTCCGTGACCCGGCCCAGCTCCCGGCGGCGAACCCGGCCGGGGGGACGGGCCGGGGCGGCGGGAGGAGCCCGGTTCCCGCCCTCCCCCGGCCGCCGGTGACGTGCGGCGGGTGGTGCCGCCCCGGCCTCAGCCCCAGCCCATCCCGCCGGCGGCGGCAACAGCAAGGAGGTAGGGAGCGCGGTGGTCGCTGCCTATGGAGGCGGCAGCCGGCGCTGAGGCGGAGCCGCTGTTGCCCCCGCGGAGCTGGCGAGCGAGGCGGGTTTTCTGGCGGGCCGGTGCCCGCTCCGCTGCTGAGGACGGTGAGTGCGGTGAGGCGGGAGGTGACGGCGGCGTCCCCCGGGCTCGGCGCTGAGGGAGCCGGTGCCTGAGGGGGGCGGCGGCGCTCTCCCCTTTCCCTCAGAGCTTGCTCTCTCCCGGGAGCGGGGCGGGCGGGCCGGGCGCCGGAGGAGGAGCCCCCCCGGGCCTGCCTTGGGGGTCTGCCGGTGTTTCGGCGGCGGCTGGTCCCGGCAGCTCCGCCTGAGGCGGCTCGGCGGGGCCGCCTGCGGCCGCCCTGCCTGGCTGAACGCACCGAGCCGCTATCGCTGACCTTGGGTGCAAACCTTGCACTGCTGCAGCCTGAGACGTGGCTTATTTTCTTTTTTAATTTTTATTTTTTAAGGTGCTGACAATTTTTTTTTTTTCCCCTCTTAACTCACTGCCTATTCGAGGTCCGACTTCTCAGTTCCCCCCAGGAAAAGGTTCCTTTGGAGACCTCAGGTTCTCTATTATCAGGGGATCACATCACTTAAGCGAATCTTCTCTTTTTGTTGCCTGTTTGTTGAGTGTCAAAAGTGCAGTGGGGTCTGAGAGAGATCCTGCACACCCGAACCGAGCAGTATTTCACTCATTGCTTGTGACTAAGCGTCACTTGCTGTGACTAAGAGTTTCAGAAGAAATTGGGTATCCTCGGTAGCATGCATGGAAAATGCGTGGATTTTCTTTCTTTAAAAACAAACTAAAACTCTAATTGCTAAAGCAAACATTTCTTGCTAATTTCCCTGTTTTATTTTTATATTAAGAGCAGTTGCTTAGATTCTGCCCTTACAAAATTAACACTAGGCTTGTGCTCCAAGAAATCTAAAGCTTTTGCTGTCCTTGCTATCCTTTTGACTAATACTGCTCCTTTAAACAACTTTATTTTTGTCTTACTGGTGTGTCGTGTCTTGGAAGAGATAAGATCTGCATTGTGTGAGCCTAGCTTGTCTCCTGTTTATGCTCAGTCTTTCTTGATTCATATCTGAATCAGTACAAAACTGTGTTGTTGCTTTTGCTCAGATAAATGGTGACATTTAAAAACTGTTTGCAGTTTTTGTAGAAAATTGATGCTGCTGAATCATGTGGAACATAACATTGTTTGGGGCTCAGATCAGTGGTGCTTCTGGCATTTCTTGGAGCCTGGAGAACATTGTGCCAGTGCTAGGAGTGACTCAATCTCATCGTATCCCGTGCTGGGATTGCTGTCTCCTGGGAGGAGACAACATGAAGTGCTCCTTGGGCTTCTTCCCCTCTGTGGGAACGTTACGCTAGCACATATTTTCATATCTCTAGCCCCTGTCAGCTTTCTTTTTTTTTCTTTTTTTCCCCTCTTCCTTTTATTTTTTTTTTCCTTCCTCATTTGGGCATTAACTGCTTTTGTGTCTCTTATTGGCTTAATTACCAGGTTGTTTACTCAAGGGTCCTAATTCAAGTGAACTCAAGTGCTTGCCACTTATTCTTTGTCTATGTATCTTCATATGAACTGTTTTGAAGTGTTGCATAGTAACTAATTTGTTGATATTTTATTTCACTTTGTATACTTTCACCCCTTTCTGTCTTGAATGCTGATCTGTTTGATATAGTGATAATAACTTGGGACAAATTTAAAAAAAGGACTTGATTCTCTTCTCATCTGAGTGGAGGTTTCTGTTGATTTTGGAGAGAATGAGATCAATCTAAACCTCAGTACCTTTGTTAAGCAAAAGTAAAAATGTGTAGTATTCTAGTGTCTGATTTTTCCAGCTTCACTTGACTGTACACTTTGTCAAACAATAATTTGATTGAAGCTCTATTGCAATGCACGTTACTTAGGACTTGTCTCTGTATAGAAATATTGCAGTCTTGTGGTAGCTATTTAACTACTGGTGTAATCCATATACTTAAGCTAAATGTAAGAGAGAACCTTTTCACAAAATACAAGAAGATGCATGATCCGTTTGAGATGATTGTTATTTATTTAATTTAATGCACAGTACTGCTGATGGAGCAAATGTGGCAGGAGCTGTCTCTACTTTTTGTGTGTGTACAGTGTTCTTTACCATGAGAATCACGGTTGTGGAGCTTCTGTTAACTAATTAGCAAGCTGTAGGCTTTATCTGAAGTACAGAGAATGAGTCTTACTTCTTTTTAACTTTACAGGTGCTGGAGCTGATAATGACCTTTATATAAACCAAGCCATAGTATTTATTGAAGATGCAATACAGGTAAATATAATTGTTTGTTAGCTATTGTGCCTCCCATGCTGGATATTTGTTGTGCATTCTGCTAGCTTTTACATTTTTATGTGTTCAAGGCAACCTCCACATAACATCACCTTGATTTACAAAGCAAAATCAGAATTCCAAATTCCTGTGGTATGCTAGTTTCAGTGAAGTTCTGCCTAGGAGAAACAAGTTTCTTCGTACAATGAAATAGAGTTGTCTTTGGGGGGTTGAACTAGATGACCTTTAAAGGTCCCTTCCAACCCAAACTATGTTATGATTCTCTTCAAGGTTGTCAAAAGAGATGATGATTTGTGGGGTGGTTTTTGGTTTGGGGTTTGTGGTGGGTTTTTGGGTTTCTTTTTTGTGGGTTGTCGGGGTTTTTTTTTGTTTTGGTTTGGTTTTTCTGGTTTTTTTTTTGTTTGGTTTTTTTTTTTTTGAAAGTGGCTGGCCTTACCGCTAAGAGAAACTATCTGAGCAAACCTTGTAATTTGCCTCTAAATCTGACTACTTGCATATTTTAAAAGCTGGTAGAGTTTAAGGCTAATTTCAAACAAGAAGCTGGAACTCTCGCTTCAGCTGAACTTTGGAAGTCTTCATTCTGTCTTTGTCTCTCCTTTACTGGCCATTACTGCATATTCTCAGAACCTATTATCTCCCAGTTATTAGTCACAGGCAGCGGGAATGCTGTAGGGCAATTCTTGAGCTCTCTTGCTGCATTCAGATAGTGTTTGGTTGGGAGATATCTGAGGATCAGGTATATTAAAGGTGCGGATACTTCTCGGCAGAGGAACAGCGGCCCAGGAGCAGCTGCTGAGGAGGGCCTTAGCAGATTTCAGCAAAAGTGGGACAATTCTGAGTACTGGGTAGTTCCTTGAACGTAAAGCATGTTTTGTTTAAGGACATTAGAGGTCTCTTATATTCAGAATTAAACTGTTTGAATCTTATGGCTTTTTGGAAGAGAAAGACAAAAGAAGATTCATGAACGGAATGAATGCTAGAAAGGTAAACGAAATGGGTGGACCGTTTTGGTGAGTAGATAGAATAGGCGCTGAATTAGTACAGGTGCTCTTATTTTTAATGATGATAACCCTTCCTTCAGATGACTGCCACGCAGTTTGATTATCTGAGCAACTGTGTGGTCCTTAGACTAGGAAGACTTCATTAAAATCTTTCCCATTGCATGCATGTAGGCTACAGCTATGGTCATGGGTGACTGACACTTTAATAACTTGTAAAACAATTTCTTTAGCTTATTGTGAAACTGGAATTGTCTCAAGACTTGAGCTTTGTTGATTAGAATTTGGTTTATTTTGGTAACTTGATCTTTGTCTTTGAGACAGACTGAATGTAAGGTTTGAATTATCCTTCTTGCTTTCTGCCTTCAGTATCGATCTATAAATCACCGTGTGGACTCCAAATCCCTGTGGCTTTATCGATGGTACTATTCAAGAACCTGCCAGTGGTAAGAACTTGGTATTCATTTTGCTTTTTCATTTTGGAGTAAGGCTTTATTAAAAAAGAAAAAAAAAAAAATCTTTCTTTTGTGATAAATAATTAAATAATTGTACTTTTATCCTTATAAGAATTTACTGTACGAAGCAAGTGGGTTGATTACAAGTGAACGTGATAGAAGTGGAAAGCAACAAGATATACAAAAGCGTGATCATGTAGATGGCTCTTTGAAACAGCCATAGGACTGTTGCATGAATAGACTATTGGCATGATTTACAGCACGGTGTGTTAGAGTTTTCCAAGTGTCTATTTCTAAACATGTTAAATAGTAGCGAGATTGTAATGTTAGTTTCAGAAGAACACCACCTAAGGTTATTTGGTGGTCAGCAGTTACGTTATTCTAATGTGGGTAACGGCATGCTAATTAAGTGCTGCATTGCGGTCTAACCCATTTGTCTTAAATATGATCTTATAAAGCTTGGTTTACTTCTAAGAAAATTGCTTTACTGTAAGTATTTTATTGCTTTTTTGACTCATTTTGTGGGCTTAGTGTTTTTTTTGGTGTTTTTTTGTTTCATGTTTTTTTGTGGGCTGTTTTTTTTTGTTGGTGGTGGGTTGTTTGTTTTCTTGGTTTTTTTTTTTTTTTTTTTAATTTCATCTCTGTCCAAACAGGATTTTGAGCTTAACCATTACTATAATTCTGGCTTTGGCTTTCATTGAAAAGCCTTCTTCGCTTACTGTCACGTCAGATGTACGATACCGCCTTCCTGCATGGAATCCTCCTTGTGGCCTAACAGAAAGCATTGAGCTGCTTTGCTTTCTCGTGTTCATGGTTGATGTATCCGTGAAGGTGAGCATCACGTTCATCTGATACTGAATGAGATGCTAGGTGTGTTGGGCAGCTCAGTAGGTATAGCCAGTGTGGCTTTCCTCCATTTTATGTTTTGGGAAATGCCTTAGAACTGTTACTCAAATCTTGGATTTGCATGATGAGATTGCTTTGCTATACTAAAGGCTTACTTTCAGGAGAAATGAGAAAAATGCGTATTTTCTAAATTAAAAAAAATTGTTTTGTTTTTTTTTTAACCTAAGAAATATAAACTCCAGCTTGTGTGAAAGAAGTGAAATAAATTTTGCGAAGAATACAATGATTTTGGCTTAGCTGCTTGTATTAAGCTATAAAAATTGGGGTATATAATGATCAAATACATGCCAGTTCATTTAAACAAAATAAAAATAGTCAGAAACTGAACTTTTCTTTGGATGCTTCTTTCTGGAAAATCTCCTTATATGCTTATTAAATGGACATTTTTCTTGCATTCAAAGGATTCCTCTCACATGGCCTGTGTGCACCACTCACTTTTACTGACCTTTATTTAGTTCTTGTAGAAAAATTCTCTGATCAGTGTACTTTTGTTTGGATGTCACAGAGCTCTTTATGAGCACTGCTGTAAAATTACAAATACTTGGAAAACAGTTGGTGCTGGCTTACTTATTAGGATATTGGAATTTATTATTAAAATAGGTTGTTTCTTTGTTTTTCCCCAGAGTTACTTAGTTGGATGGGAAGAGTTTTGGAAAAATAGATGGCTAATGGCTTATATACTGACGTTGATTGTTTCCCTTACTGATTGGATTGTATCGCTGAGTTTCCTCTGCACGGAGGTAAGAACTGCTTTCTGCAGAAACAATTAGCGGCTCTAGTTGTGGAGAGTGGCAGAGGAGCAGAACCTGCAAAAGGATAGTCAGCAGGGTGGTGGCCTATTGGAGAATTAAGGGAGGAGGGTGAGACAGTTCATGTTTGGTCTTTGATAGCTGGATAATTCAGTAAAACACAGAAAATACGTGGTGTAACGTAGCTTCTCAAGGGATTCTGTTTGATTATTACTATAAGATGTGAGGTCATTAGTAAAATTAGATAAAGCTTTGTTGCTATAGTCTGTCAACAGTCAAACAGTACGGAGAAAACTCTGGTTATATAGCACCAGTTTTGTCATACAGTTAGAGAATTACATTCTTAACTTGATTCAATGGCAGAGTCTATGTAGTGTAAAAGATAATTGTATAGTTTAACAACTGCTTTCTTGGATAAAGGTGTCCTGAGAGGAATGTCAGTTTTGTGAAACAGTCCTAAAAGTTTATATAATAATGCAATCTCCCAATTGGTTTTCTCTGTCATAACATAAATCTGCATGAAATTAGTTTTGTTCACTTATCATTAAGAAAATACAAATATGGTAAAAAAGCTAGGAAGTGAATGAGGCAGAAATCTTGAATTTTGCTTCTTATATCAAAGCCATTATCTGTTGCCTTCAGATAACTTTCAAACCTATTTCAAATTATTGTCTGTATTAGGATTAAGTTGGATGCAGTTGCTACTATTAGTAACCCACTGTTGAGCTGTTCAGGCTCCAGTGGTTATAGTTGACCACTGGTCACTGCTGACCAGGATGTGATGTAGTATCGAAGAGATGATCTTAAAATGTTGAAAGAACATGTTGCTTAAGCTTGTAAGTATCTAACTATAAGAAAAATGCATATGTCCTTTTTGTATTCAAGTCAAATGAATATAATGCAGCTGAAAGAAGGATTGTGCTTGCAACATGGGGACTGTGTCTTGGAAAGAAGTGATTGTAAAACCTTTAGGTGTGATAGTGGACGAGTAGTTTGAACAGGAGCCTCCCATACAAAGCAGCAGCAGAAGGAGCAGTTTAACTGCCGGGATGTATGAACAAGGAAATAGCGAGGGAGCAAGTGATTATTTTTTTTCTTTTTTTTTTTTTTTCCTGTTACGTGTGGCCCTGAGAAGGCTGGTTGTAAAATGCAGGATGCTGAATTACTTGAAGTAGCTGATAAGTCACAGAAATAACTTGAAGGCTGGCGTCTTGAATGCAAGAATCAAACAGCTTAATTGCTTTAATGTATGCTAAGGAAAATACAGGCAATCACCTTTTTGAGTCCTGCTAGAGGCAGAAATTGCTGAGAAATAAGCAGGCCCTTTAATTATAAAAAGAAAAAAAAAAAGGGGCTGAAACTTGAAAGCAAGCACTTATTTTCAAAATGTGTATCTGTTTTTATTGACAGTAGCTTGCTATTAATTCCTTTCTTGAAATGGACCTTGGCAGAAAATATGCAAATGCCATCTCTTGACCTGCTTGTTATGTCTACCAAGAAGTGAAGTTAGATTATTTATAATTAGCGGCCTGATGAGGCTATTGAAATGTCAGTGTGCATTTTTAAAGCAATCCCTCATTCTTTTAATGAGGCACTCACTCATAAGTATAAAATCTTTGTGTGTTTTGTGACTTCAGTGGGATGGATTTAGCTTCTGAGCACAACCTTTTTATGTTATACTGTTGATAGGTGTATCACTGCTTTTTGATAAATTTGTATTAAAAATATCTGTGGCCTTAATCTTATGTGAACTCAGCATCTGATCTGTTACTTTTTGCAGGATGTGAGAATAAGAAGAATTCTTCGTCCTTTCTTTCTCCTTCAGAACTCTTCTATGATGAAGAAAACATTAAAAAGCATCAACAGCACATTGCCTGAAATGGCAAGGTAGGTCATAGCATAGAAAACATCCTTTTGTAGCAAGAATAATACTCTTAGTATTCTGGTGTGTGACATCTGAGTAGCTTCCTTCTTGATGGCCTAGCTAGAGTGGTTGATGAGGTCGGGCAGTAACAGATGGAGGTTGTGTTAACTTTTTGATTCCTTTTGCCTGTAAAATTTCTCAGAATGCATGTGATGTGACTCTAGCTTTTTGATACTTGTTGAGTGGTGTTTTTTAATTCTGTATATGTTACATATGGCCCCTTTGTAAGGGAAGAACTGAATTATCATCTGGGCAAAGGTCTATGCCGTGTTTCTCCAAGGTAGCCTCTCAGAGGTATGGGTGGACACACGTGTACTTGTCTTCCAATCATGAGAGCCACGCAAGAAGATACCTCTGTCTTTACATCTTCAGAGTGCTTTACTCCAGCTTTTTCACTTCTAAATGGCTTTGGCAATATGTGTGTTAAATTTTGCCACCGTTAGAAATTTGAAGTGGAAACCCTACTGGTGAAATCGTAACCAGACAGCATGACACTTTTTGAAAGAGATCTCTTCCTGTCACATGGGT
The DNA here is from genome assembly GCF_963924245.1 of Chroicocephalus ridibundus. Lineage (NCBI taxonomy): Eukaryota > Metazoa > Chordata > Aves > Charadriiformes > Laridae > Chroicocephalus > Chroicocephalus ridibundus. Next base: position 4,619,571 of record NC_086287.1, on the reverse strand, counting down.
CGTGTATGTGCACAGCTTATAGAACTCGCTGGCCTTGCCTGTTACTTTTTAACTACCAAGTCCCAGGAGAATTAAAGGTGTATGGAAGCCAAGATGTTGTATTTTGATTGGAGGGTATAAATAGGGTCCTAACTTTAGAAAAACAAGTGTTAGAATCTCATTGACCTCACAACTGTCTAAGCTCATGCTGAGGAGTCCTGAACAAGTGTGATTCTTATTTTGAATCAAAACTTAGATCATCTTTTGTTAATTCCATATTGCTTCTTAAAAATACCCCTGGTTTTCTTTATATGGCATCCTTTTGTATTTTTAGCAAAGGATATTAAGAATAAGATAAAGTTGGTATTAATGCTTATGTTTTCTTTCCAACAGTGTTGTTCTACTATTAGCTGTTCATCTGTCTCTTTTTACCATGTTTGCCATGCTGCTGTTTGCTCGAACAAAGGTAACCAATTATAGTTATGCTTTGGTACATCTTGGTGTTCTTTTTTCTTTACTTCCATAGCTGCTAGTTTTATAATCAAACTGGTGAAACTTATTTCCCCTGAAGAGGTCATCTTACCTTGTCAGACTCACTGGGATGAGTTTAAAGTCCATTTAGAGAGATGTAACGTGTGCATAGTACCCGTGTATAGTGCTATTTCTGTAAGCGTGCATTAGAATGCCCCTCAGAATAGTGTTAGAATCCCTTCATCTTTTAGTGAAGAATTTTTTCTGGACTGTGCTTTGCTTCTTAAGTGATAACACTCCTTCCTGCTTCATAACTGAAATCTTTCTCTCTTGCTATAAGCTGTAGCTTATTATTTTCTTAGTGTAACTCTGCTTCTCAGAGCAAAGTTAGTTCTATGCTAAAATGTGGTCGACATCTTTGTTTATGGTCCTGCATGTTACTGGTATTGATACCATTATCACAGGTTTGAAACTGAAAGTCTGTTTATACAAGCGGCTTTCTTACACAATTCTCCAATTTAATCCTTTGCTTACTTTCTCTGCTCTTGTTGAAACCTACACTGTTCTGTGTCCAGAGCTCTTAATCTTGTCACTTTTTTGTTTATATTATCACTCATTTCTTTTCTCTTTTCCTTATCTAGCTTTTTGCTAAGTTTAGTTTCTTCTGTGTTTTCTTATCTTCCAATACTGGTATCCCTGGCCATGCCTTGGTAGGTTTTTGCCTGCATTATTCGGATGTTTTGATTTCTGATCTTTGTTTTTTTCCTCTGTTTTTTTTTCTCTTTGTGCTTCCGAAAAGCAAATTTGAAATTTTGTGGTTAAAATCACTTTTGTGTTCCAGTACTCTTGCTATGTTCCCTCTCTCCTAAACTTCCTGTATCTTAATGGATCATACTCAGATTTTTATTTTTTTTTGTCCTTACTTTTTAAGATCTTTCATAAATGTGTTCCTATGAGCACAAAGATTTGTTGCATACTTCTCCCAGTAATTTTAGCCTTCTCCTTAATCTCAGTTTTGCAGCTTCGTTCCTACTGCAATTTGCACTTGAGCCTGCCTCTAGTCTTCCTCATGATTGGCAAATTCCTCTAATCCCTGTGTTACAGAATTTCTGAAATTAGAAGCAGAGCTCTATTCCCCCCCCTCTTTGTGTAGTTGCATGCTAGATCTTTGTATTATCTCTGTATGTTGCATCTAATTCCAGTTATGAGCTTTCCCAGCAGATGGGAATATAACTTGTACACCTGAATCAATCAATTTTTTGTATGTTTAGGTGAAAAATAACAAATTAGAGAGCAGTCTTTCTTTCCTTTTCTGATTTGCTAGTCTAATACCCCTACAAACTAATTGTATCTAACAAAAAAAAAATACTGAAAGCAGGTTCTAAAAATACATTTAGTAATGGAATTCCTGCCTCTAGATTTTTGCATTGTCTTGTGTATGTCCTCTAGAGGTACATTTTTCCAGTCTTTGCAGCAGATGCAAGGCCTGTTTGTTCTGTGCTACATGATTCATGTTTGTAATGTTTGCACTCTGCATCTTTTTTAGCTGTCTCTAGTTGAGCTTGGGGAAAAAAAATAACTATGTGGATGATCCCAGATCAGCCTCTCAGTGCATTTTTGATGAGAATTCTGATACCGCCAGAGCTTTGGATGTTTACACTGAGCCACAAAATAATTTTGATGACCTTAGTCGCCGAAGTATTTGCAAATATTTTTTGGGTGCTGTAACGCTGATCTCTGTCCCCCATCCCCCCCAGGATATTTAAGCTCTATGTGATATTTGCATTGATACCTTACATAGCATTTTGAATCTTCATTCTTTTCAAAACAGAACAGTTGCCTGTTTTCCACCTGCCCAACAGCTCCTGTAATGTGCACTAGCACTGGTTATAGCATAGTGCTCTTATCTGTGTAAATATTTATTTCCTCTAGAATAAGATGAGTATCCTTGCACTTGTACTTTAAGTACATCTTTACATACGTTATTGAAAAGAGACCTAAAACTTGTCTGACTGTGTTCTGTGTAGACCTTACTGTGACTAAACAGAACCTCCCACTCTGAGTATTTAAGGGGATAACAGGAGAAAGGGGAATACCTTTGTTCTGAGTAGTGGTAGTAACTTTTGTGCAAATAACTGTTTCGGAGGATGTTAAGTTTTCTATTCGGAAGTCAAAGGGGAAGTGAGAGAGACCTTTCACAGTAAGTATGCTAGTAGAGCTGTAGGTGTTTGAGAGGAGCTCATAATCTATCAGCAAGGATCTTTTGTAATATGGTAGTCATTGAGGCAGCTGTTCATTATTGAGGAAGCTGGAGTGTAGTCCTGGAGTATACAATTCAGGGTGATTAGGTTTTCATCTATGCTGAGGTACAGCATGCTGTAGCTGGAATAACAAAGAAAGCTGCTTTTACTAGATGTTAATTTTTATAATGCAAGTTGAGAAGATGGTATTAGTCTGTGATTTTTTTTTTAATAATTTTTTAAAATCATGCTTAGGGAATCCCTTTATCTCCAGTACACTAGTATCTCTTGCAGGTTAAGAGGTTATGCTTTTTGTGTCAGTCAAGGGTGGCTTCAGATTCCTATATTGTCTGTTTGTGACATTATTGTTCTTCCTGGATCTGAGGTGCTAGCTAGACATAACTTCTGTATTGAGCTTTTGTGTCTGTCTTAGCTTGCTGTTCTTCCTATGTTTTTTTTTAATGTCTGTTAATAAGTGAAGTGATTGCACTGTATTCCTAAACATTGTCCTAATTTTTATGCTTGTCTCGTGCTTTTTTCACGGGGTAGATCTCATTGTGTGTGTAAGAAATTGATTAGTTGACTGATACATTTTATTTTGATTTTTTTTTCCTATTCTTTGGTAAGACAGTCTTAGTGATTCTTCAGTGTTTCCCTAACAATGAACATCTCTTTGACTAGGATGGCCAGCAGGATAAGGAGTGGATGGTGTATTTCCGGAATTTGCCAGATTCGCTGACGTCACTGCTGGTCCTGCTAACTACTGCAAACAATCCTGATGGTGAGCAATGTTTCAGAAATAACTCTTGTCTTTCTTTTCAAAGAATAATAGAGTAAGATTACTTCAGTCTACTATAACCATTCTTTCAGCTGATAGTTCTTAATACAGCCAGAGGAAGGTTACGTAAAGATTTTTTCATGCCTTTAGTAACTTGATTTTTGCCTTTCCTTTGGTGTAATTGTATGTGCAGCTCTAAAGCTGAGCTATAAAAGAGCTTTTAGCAGTTGCCAAAAACTGATAGGGGTCTCCCGCTTTCATCTTAAGCATTAATTTCTTATTTCCTTTTTGGTTAAATCTGATATAGTGATGATTCCTGCATATTCTAAGAATCGAGCGTATTCAATCTTCTTCATACTCTTCACTGTATTAGGTAAGTTACTGCTTGTCTTCAGTAATTTAAAGGCAGTTTTTAACTTTGATACTTATACATACCAGCTACAGTGTGTTTTATTTTTCTAGGAAGTTTAATCATAAATTTCTCCTTTTTTTTTCTGTTTCCTCCAATTACTGTGTAGTGTCTTGTAAGATAATTTTCATGGAAGGTACTTACGGTTTGGTTTGTTGTTGGTTTTGTGGTTTTTGTTTTTTTTTTTTTTCAAAACATAATAGTAACATATCACAGGGGGATGGCTATGTTACATTGTGTTCAAACATCAAAAACGTTTTGGAAATCAAACCCAAGAAAACTTATCCTTTTTATGTTCTACATCTGACTTACTGTATACGTTGAAGCTTCTTTGAGAAACAGATATGTATTTCAATAATTCTTACTGCCTCTTTTTATTCCAATAGGCAACTTGTTTCTGATGAACTTGCTTACAGCAATAATATACAACCAGTTTCGAGGATACCTTCTGGTGAGTAAAGCATTCCTAATTTCTGTGTTCTACCATAACCTGAAAACTTTGAAGCCCTGAGTATTAAAATTTCAACTGTGTATTAAAGCAATATGCCCCTCCTGGTTGTAGATACAGTTTTAAGAGACTAAAGGTTCTTTGATATATATACTTTTCCCCTTATATGCTGTTGTAGGTTCATCCCCTTCCATGAAAAAATTACCTGGTTGTATACTTCCATGTACGTGGTGGATCTGCAACTTTGACTATTATAGGGGAGGAAAAAAAATTAAATCAAACTATTATAAAACTGAACAAGGACAAGTGAACAAGTAACTTAAACTTGGTGTCTGTGAAGAAAACCTGCTGTACTATTTAAATAACTATTGTTGTAGATCCTAGCACTTAATTTCTCCGAGTAATGCAACATTAGAAGCTTTCAATAAAAAAGAATCACTGACTAAAACATCTTCACATTTGGCATTTTTTTATTTTACCCTTGCCATGGTGGGTGAATGTGATGTTAGAATGATTAGGGCAGTCTGCTGCCTCTAAAAGATGGACTTGGGCCTTGTGATTGACTTGTACCAGAAGCAGTTGCCAATAGGTATAGTAGTTATTCTTGGTAGTATTCAGTCTCAAATAAAAGGAACCTGTGCTTACTCTCCATGAAATGCTAGTCATCAGTGTAATACTTTAATGTGCTTCTAGAAGATGCCTGATCATATGTGGTTCTCTTCTTTTTGTGGAATGTGAATCTGATGTGTAGTGTAATGACCTTTTTTGACTCAGGTTTCTATATGAGAGAAATAGAGGCTGACAAAGTAAGTGTACTTTTGCATGTTGTTCAAGAAGCCTGCAATCTCGCAATCATCACTAAAGTTCTTTTCCCTTTATTAACAAGCTGTGTGATGTGCTTTGTTGCATTACATACACCAGTTGTTTAGTCTTCAACTGTGAATGTAGTCTGGATTCCTTTAGCAGGAAATAGTGTAAGTGCTTTTGTTTTCTGTATGAGATAGTGCAGTTGAACAATCTGTGACGAATAGTAATAAGCTGAGGCAAGAGTATTTTAGTAAACAGAAACAAAGTAAGTCAAATGAAAGATCATCTTGGTTACTTTCAATAAAATGTACTTCATCCAAGAGGTTAAATTTGTCACTTTCCTATTGGTATTCCAAAAAGACGTAACTGACTGGATAGATGGTGGAAGGGAGACAGAACATCCAAGGTGCACTACAGCCACTTAGCAGTTTACACACATAGTAGATTAGTAGAAATAACACAGTGCTAGGGTAGGTATTAATGGCCATCACACTGATGGCACGCAACTGAATCTTTGGTCAGGCAGTCATCGGTCAAAAGGGCAGCTGTCAGTCTCTTGCTCCTCACAACAGGCTGAGTCTTGATCTTGCTGAGGTGCCATCTTCAAACTGTTTGGGATTTTTCTTTGAGCTTTGTAGTTTCCATGGTGAAATTTTTCTCTTGAGTCTTGAGTTAGTTCTTCAACAGTTTCACTTCCACAGGTGTGTTTTAATTTCCTCTTGCATATTTTAGAAGACTTCACAGCTCAACAGCTGTGAACAATGTTTTTGTACCAAAACAATGGTTTTGGTAAAGCTGAGTCAGGGTAGTGCTATGCAAAAGCACTGGAGTCTGACAGCTAAACATCTGGGCTGTACATTAAGGGGTTTTTTTTTTTTTCCACTTTGTGCTTGTATGATGATGGTCTCTCTAGCTTGGAATTAACAGCAGTTCCCAGTTGTGTACATTCCAACTGGTCTTTTCTCATGCCTATGGTTTCCTTCAGGTTTAGTGGCAGGGGAAACTTGGTGACTCTGACTTTGGGTGTGATTTCCCCCTTACCTACATATGGTCTTATAGTTCCTTCACTACTTACTTCCCCCTTTATTTATATATAGTTTTATTGTTCCTTCCCTTTACTTACATAGTCTTACAGTTCATTGAGCCTTTCATGGGAGGGGAGTTGAGGGCTTGGGTGTTAAAGGGAAATAATAGCTGCTCTAGTAGAGCTCCAGAGAGAAGATAAAGTTTGTTGGATAGTAAGCCTTAGGCAATACTACACAGAAGGAATGGCCCCCACCCTCTTGTGGGAGAGCGGTGTTTAAACCTAGTATGTGCTAAGAGGGATTTTTGTAATCTTTTCCTCCTGCTCTCTTTCTTCCCTTCTTTCTCAATTTTCCTCTTTCCCACGGGAGAGCATGCCGTAATCTGACTCCCAATAAAGTATCTGAGTTTGAAAGTGATTACTATGAAAAACAACAGGAAAAAAAAAAAGGCATGAAAAACTGTGGCTCTGGCTTTCTTCTTTTTGGCAAGAAGCTGAAGTTGGTCGGGCTGTCTAACTCTTCTCTTTGCACAGTAGTATGAATTTCTGTGAACATTCGAGCTTAGCGGTTGCCATTGTCTCCAGAAGTGGCGTGTGCCTATGCAATCCAGAATTAAAAATAACCCATGAGCTGGATGTTTACTTAAACTCCAGAGACTTGTTTGTTTGCTTCCTTCCTTCTCGTACATGGTGTTCTTGAGGGGAGCAAGGCTTAGGGGAGTGTCTTATTCTGATCTCTAATCACAAATGTGGGGTGTGTGCCAGAGGATCAGTATATTGTCTGACCATAGGACACAGTACTGTATGAGGAGCTGGGTAGCCCTGATCTTCTCCAAGCCCTTCTGGTAGGAATGGGCTTCACTGACTTCAGCCTATGACTCTTCATGGTATTCCTGTTAAACTGCAGAGTGTCTGTCTATCTGGGCCTGGTGGACAACTAGATCTAGTAGCGAATGATGGGAACTTTGATGGTGGGAGAAAGAAAACAATATTTTGCCTTCCTGAAAAATCATTTTAGTTGAACAGATATGGCCATTTCTTAGGCTTGCAGTAAGTTCTCTCTAAGGGCTCGGTGAATAATTTACAAGTCTTATTTTTATCATCTAGTTGGATTTCCTTTAAACAAGTGTAAGTAAACTGTCTCCTCTGTGGTGTTTTTACTATCCAGAAATCGGTTCAGTCCTCCCTCTTCAGGAGACGATTGGGAATCCGGGCTGCGTTTGAAGTGCTTTCTTCACTGAAAGAAGCTCCTGCTAATGCACAGCAGTAAGTGAAGAATCTTGAAACAGTAGATTATTTAGGAGCAAAGAGCAGATTTTTGCTCATCTTGTTTTGTTTAGTATATTTACTTCTTGAAAAATGTCAGTTTGTTGCTCATGTCTTTTATTTTATTTTTTTTCTTTAACTGGATGTTTATAACACACTGGGACTCTTATGGGGTCAGTTTCCTTTTTATTTCTACTTCTAATTTTATCTGCTTTTCAAAAAAAAGAAAGAGGCAGGAATGCATTTGGAACAGCTATTTTTGCCATCAAGACACTTACCTGTTTCAGGGCCTGTCCTGTTTTCTTTTAAATAGGTCGTATGTCAATGTTGGGGCCTTACAACAAGTGCTACAGAAAGTTGAAATGGATTCTCGCTGCAAGCAAGCCATAATGAGGGTAAGAACTGGATTTTCTTAGCCATTATATTGGTGACTGTTGAACCCTCTGATGGAACAGCTGTGGAAACTGAAGTTTCCTTAATCACACCATTGATCTAGGAGCAGTAACTTTCAGCTCAGCTTTCTTTATGATGCTTCCTTTAAGTATGAACAGAGGCCCAGCTCTCAGTGTCTGTTCATTTCTGGTCTTCAGAAAAAACCCTGTCTCTAGGCAGTGATTTCACCTTAAGATTGCTGTTTCTTTGGTTGGTGTGATAAGGAATGCATTCACCTACAGAGAGATGTAGAGTAATGAAAATTTGTTTTGCAGAGCTAATTTCTTCATTTGCTTTACTTTCTCTCTGAAGTAAAGCATTTCTCACTGTGGTCTAGAGCTGCTGTCTATAGCAACTTCCCTCTGCCATTTGGAAATATCTTTTTTTTTTCTGTTGTATTTTAGCTGTGCTGCTCCCTCTAGGTATTAATACTTGTATCAGGCTACAGGGAGAGTGGTTTTGCTTAACTAAAGACTTAATTAATGTTGCAGTTCATGCCATGATTTTCAGAAATTAGAGAAATTATTTAGCTCAAGTAGGAGATGTGGAGATTATTGGTGTGATTTCAGAAAAAATATATAAAAGTAATGTTGCTTTTTGAGAAAAGCATTGCAGCAGGTTTTGGAAGTCCATATTGTAAGGTCTTCAGCCAAAAGGAAGTGACAGTTCAGAGCTGATGGTTATAGTATCAGGAGTTGCCTGGCTCCAATGTGAAGGTTGGAAGTGGAATGAAGAGGTATCCATGTGTTGCTGCCAGTTGTTGTTGTCTGGGATAAGGGATGTGTAAAAAGTTGCCTGAAAAGAAACACTCTGCTCTGTAATCGTGCTGAGATGTCCATTGCATTGTTAGTTAAGTACACAAATCCAAGTTTTATTTTTTGTTCTGGTTTCTGGTGGGTTCTTTCCATTTCTTTTGTTCCTGTGCATGCTACAGTTGCAGTTAGTGTTTAGCATGCTATGGAATTGTTGTCTTCATGTCACAATTTGTGAAATAATTCCATCCTTTCAGGTTGTAACTTCTGCAGAACAGTGATAACTGACATAGTGTCTTAATTCCTTGCATCATAACATAGTAATGGCAATACTAGATGACACTAAAAATTCAAGAATGTCAAAAGAGCGTGCTCCTTCTAAAGCTGCATGTGATCCCAGAGTAGGGAAAATAGAAAAGACGAGACAAATCCCATAGTCATGTAGCAGTTTTGTGTTAAAGCAAAGCAATATTGAAGCTCACTCTAATACCTTGGTGTAGGTTGTATTACATCTCTGTTGCTAGACTTTTAGGATAGCCTGAAGGTGTTGCCACTCCTTGAAGATGCATCTATTGCAGGTGTTGATCTGAATTTTTCTCTTTCATGTGAAGTCACTCAAAGTGTGCTCCTGTGACCAGCTGTCAGCCGCCCAGTTTCAGAAGCTCTTTGAAGAACTAGACAAAGATGCCATTAGACAAGTATGTATCTGACAATCACTTATAAAATGTCTTAAGTTGAGTGTGGTCCTGCACGAAAACAAATGATGGTGTTCTGCTATGAAGTGTATAAACAAACTTCACAACTTGTTGAATGTGGGGCATGATCCCATGTCACTGATACTTATTTTTTTTTTAAGTTGTTCATGAATTGCTCTTATAGTCACACATGGCATTGCTTTGGGGACTTTTACAGCATTAGTTTGGGGGTGCTAGGCAGTGTTAAATATACAAAATGCAAGGTTGGTTGTTCTGTCAGCATTTTTAAGTGACTTGGCCAGGCAAAATAGATGAGGGCTCTGCGTGTGTATTTTGTTTAATAGGAAGATTCATTACAAGGAAATGAGCAACAGGAGTTTAGAGGAGGGTTGGATTCTCTCCCTTCTTTGCCATTATCTTGTATTGTGCCACAGTTGCCAACCCATTTGCTAATCAGAAATGATCTCTTGCTGCTAATAGCCAGAGCCTGAAAGCACCTTCCTACTGAAATGTCAAAATTTAGCATGTGGCCTTGAAAAGATTTTTTGCTTTGAAAAGGTCTATCTCTTAAATATGAGGCTTGGTGTTTTTTCCTGCATCATTATTAAAATGTTTATACTTTATATCAGCAAATCCTTTGTGTTCTTTTCAGCATCCTCCCAGCCCAGACTACCAATCCCGTTTTATGCAGAAAATGCAGTTTGCCTTTGGCCATCCCTACTTTGGCTATTTGGGGAATGTTGTAGCCCTTGCAAACATTGTTTCTATCTGTGTAAGTAAAAAGGCTTTTTTGGTTTGGTGTTTTTTGTGTGTGTTGCGTTTTTGTGTTTGTCGGGTTTTTTTCCCTTGCTACAAACTTCAGTTCTGTTTTTTGTTTTTTTTTAGTCTCTGTTCTGTTAACCACTTTTTGCAGCAGATGTCTGTGATTGGTGTGCTTTAGTCATACTAAGTCTTAGAGAATACCTGCAATTAAAAATTATGTGCTGGGAATGCTTGAAAAGGTCTGTGCAAAGCATAAAAATCTGTTTTGTTCATCAGTAAAGCAGTGGATTCATAAAATATTTCTTGTTGTTTAAGGTGGTTTTGGTGATGGATGCAGATAAGCAGCCTTCTGAAAGAGATGACTTCTTTCTGGGGGTAAGATCCAACAGTATTCCTACAGTTATTGCTGTTCCCTGAGTTGTCAATAATTCTAATTATTATTTTTTTTGGGGGGGGGGTAAAGGCTATCAACTGCTTCTTCATCCTGTACTATCTGCTGGAAATGTTACTGAAAATCTTAGCAATGGGCTTGAAAAGATACTTGTCGTACCCAAGCAATAGATTTGATGGACTTCTGACTGTAATTTTGCTGGTAAGCTTTTTGTTAACTTTTGTATTCCTAGATTTTTTGACTAGGATGGTTGGGAACTGCAAGACCTAGTGGAATTGCTTTTTATTCAACACTTACATGCACAGTTAAACAGCATGAGCTAGTGTTATGGTTTTCAGTGGCTTGTACGTTTTGGTCGTGCATAGTACTCTTAGTGTCTACTTTCTGGTGTCAGGCTTCTTTAAATTCATGGAAAAGGTGAGCTTTCTTATAAGCAGACTTTCTAATGTTATTTGGAAGCATTCAGCACTTGGAGTCCTTACATAAGGAAGTCTGTTATGTAGCTAAAAATCACTTTGCTTATTGGATAAATTAAAAAGTGGCAGAAGATTATTGCCATTATTTGATGAAAGCCTGAAACCCATATGACGAATGAGGTCAAATTTATGGCTTTTTTCCTGTCAAGAAACTTACATAATTTTTGAAACTCAGAATTACAAAGTAAGGTTTTGACCTCTTTTCTTTTTTCTTTTTTTCTTTTTTTTTTTTTTCTTCCCTAACTGAAGGTCTTGGAGATTGCAACTTTTGCTGTGTACGGATTTCCTCATCCTGGCTGGTGTGTAATCTCTGTGAACTTTTGCACTTTGCTCTGTGTCTGGGATGGGTCAGGGGAATGTTCATACATGTCCATACACACTTATGTCATTATACTACGATTGTCAGCCTAGTCCATAATTTACTGAATCTAGTAAAATTTCTTACCCATTTAGTCACTAGAGGCCATGCAATATGGACAAGTGAAAGAAAATTACTATTTTTTTCATAAAATTTAGAGTTTTGTTTAGCTATTCTGAGAAAGATGCATTTTTATTACGTGTAATCTGATTTTAAATAAAATCTTAGCAGACCTATGCTTACTCAGGGTGCAGGAAGGAATTTGGTGCAACATAAACAACCAGCTACTAACCTAGCATGCTTTAGCATCAGATTGTGCATAAACCCAACTACATGAATTCCTAAACAGCTGGCGAAGCCCCTTCACTCCTATGTCTAGATTGAAGTCCAAGTTTTGTTTTGAGCTGTAAAATTTAATAGAAATATTCCCATGGACTTAAACTATTTATCTATACTGGAATAGCAAGAAGTTGTATTTTGATTTTCCCTAAATTCAAGCAGTTCTTGGATCACTTCCTTGATCTAGTTTCTTTATCAAGAGCATAAAAACCATTGTTTCGTCTCTTAATATTTGAAAACTGCCACCACAACAAAAGAGGACTTCTGGAAGATTTCCTGCCTCTTACTTTCAGGAGTGATTTATAACACATTCTAATACTTTGTTTCTTTACACAACCTCATTCTTAAGACATTTGCTCTCCCTAATTTTTCAGGATATTTGTTATGTTGCAACCAAGAAGTTATCTAAATTTACACCAGTATCTGTAAAGAGACCTGATAGATGTTACAGCTAGAAATTGATTCATTTTTGAACCCTTCTTGCATTCCTATCACTCAAAAGTGAGGGTTGCCATAAGGATATTAATTGCTAATAATTTAATGGCATTAATTATTGATCTAACTTTATAATTGACTATATTTGGGTTTGATTTTTGACCTTTGATTCTTGAATGTAGACGATTATTTTTACTATAATAGTATCTTGAAGCACCAGTAATACTTGCTAGATCTTTATTGTGTCAGTCACTGCAAACGGATTATAACCGGGATGAGTCATTCTGAGTCCTGACGCTGCTTATGGTGTGTGCTGTTGGTAAATGCTAGGTCTGTACATGTAACATCTTCAGGACAGGTCTAAGTCATGACTGTTATTCTAGAATATGTGTTCTATGCAGTATTGTCTTAAATGATTTGTTTTATTATTAGATTTGAATATATTAGTGATGCAAACCATGATTTAGCATCTGTGTTACCAAGGAATTTTTCCATTAACATCTGTTGTCCCCCAAAACCTGCCCACCTTTCCAGCAAAGAAGCATCCAGCATGCCAATGTAAAAGTCAGCTAAAACTCAGGTGGACATTTGGAGTGTGTGGGTACCATCTGTGGAATACGCATATAAGGTGGTGGGGTTTTTTTCTCCCCAAATTTTTTAATATGCCATAGATGTTAATCAAAAGTTATGGGTATTTTACAGTTACCTGCAGCCCAGTAGATTTAACTGTGTCTGTCATGGGCTGTGTCTCTTATTTGTTATTTTCTTCCATCTCTCCTAGGAGACCCGAGTTCATAGGCTTGTTATCCTTGTGGGATATGGTGCGACTGGTGAACATGTTAATTGTGTTCAGGTTCCTGCGGATTATTCCTAATATGAAGGTGTTTATTTATCCCTCCACACTTCTTTTTTGGTCGGAGTATAAATTTCATTAAAGCTTTTTAGAATAATGTGTAGTAGACTGCAATTCTCTTGCATCTGAGTGAGATTATAACTCATCTCTAACTGTCCCCACTATTGCACAGCACCTCACAGACTCATTCTCTCTTTGGCTGGCTTTCTCTGTTGAGGTGGTAGGGAAGTTCTGTTGATGTCGCTGCGATTGATGCTGGTATTCTGAAGTGGGCAAATGCATGCAGAAACACTTTTGCAACTTGCGTAGTGCTTCAATCTTAATTAGATGAGTGGATATGATATTCTTGAAGAACTTTGTACTCAGGAGGTGATAGACTTGCTTTGACTAGATACTGCCAGACATTTTGGTTATGCAGAGGGTTATTTGGGACGAATCCCTCTTTCCACTTTTCCGGTATGGGTATTCCCACCAGACTACATGTGCTTGAATCTGAAATCACTTTGAGTTGTTTGATTGCTTATTATAATCCTGCATTTAGACTTGCTTGAAAGCTAAGCCCAAACTGTTGTCAGGTGTAGGACTTGTATCTTAGTTCAGTAAGCTGTAAATATCTGATGTAATCAGAGGTCATAATATCAGTGGAAAGTATAAACTAGAAATTATGTGGATCAAATATGAAGCAGTCCCTCTGGAGCTGTGGGGCGCTTGCGATTTTATTTATTTATTTATTTATTCCCCTATTCTAGTCTTGATAGGCTTTTAGCCCTTTAAGTCACAGTGCCAGTGTATGTTTAAAACTTACAATGTCTGTGTATGAGAAGGACTACAGCATTGTTCATTCATTTTAAGTACCTCATGGAAATAATCACTGTATAAAAGATGACCTGCATTTAGATATATGTCACTTTCCTGGCTAGTATTTCTTTGTCCTTTTAGTAAAAATAATTTGGTATGGATTGGAAGCATGTTGAATGTTATGTATATGAAATTCTGCTTTGTTTTAGTTCATGGCTTTAGTTGTTACTACACTGCTGGATCTGGTGAAAAACTTGAGAGCCTTTGCAGGAATCCTTGTGGTAAGTCATGATGCAAGACTGTAATTTCCTTTCTTAGTTAGCAGTATAATAAGGGTATGTCTTCAACAAAGTAAACTAGGTTCTTTGAATGACAATCACCACTTACAGTAACAGTTCACCTCAATCAGTCAGTTCTTCTCCAGGACATGTCTTGCCAAGCTGCAGCAAACTACTGTTTTGTTTTGGGCTGCGCACAGTGACACCGCCTCATTTATCAGTTTCCTTCAGGAGTGCCTTTAAAAGATGATTTAAAACTTCCTCAGAGTGCTTGGCTCAAGCTGGAGACTGTAGTTTCAAATAAAAAAAAATCATCCGATGTTGAAAGTAGCCTCATTTTCCTTACCCTGGCTTTCTTATGTTAAATACCAAACAACTTTAATTATATTTTTTCAGTTGAGAAGGTCTTGAGATGGCACGTTTGGACAGGATTTTTAAAAGCCTCTGCCATCCGGTTTTAGGTGTGTCTTTGTAGAGCATGTACTCTGTAAACATGTGATTAAGGGATAGATCACAATACGTGATGTCTACTACATAAATTCCGCGTTTCCCAACTCTTGAGTTTCTCGCTTTGCAACGAGGTCTTCCTGGTGCAGAAAATGAGTGCCTGGGTGGCTTTTTTCGTGTTGTTTGTGTTTTATTTTAGGATACCTTAATTTGAAATAATGGTTAGAGACCAAGGATTTGCTGTGTTTTAGGTATTGTCTAAAAAGTTGTTCTAGACTATATACTTAGCATGCAATTTACTCAGAATATCTGGTTTTGTCATTATTAATCTCTGCTTTTATCTGTAGGGGAGGGGCATTAAGTTGCAGTCTGGAAAGGTTTATGTTGCAATTTGAAATAAGGGTCTTGGTTTGGACAAAGCTGACTTAGTATCCACTTTGTTGTGCTGTACAAGTCGCCCTTGCCACTGGAAACTGCTCTTGAAACTGAGAAATACCTTGGGAGTGCACAAACTGTCCTTGATGCTGGGTGTGTGAATTGTAGTTTTTCACCAATTGTGAGGCAAGTTTGCCATGGTGTTTGCCACTTCCGTTAAATTAATTTCCTTTACTTGAGGCTACATGGAAGCTGTCAGGGAGCTTCTACCATAATGAAGTCTGACTCCATTACCAGCTGATTCAAAATGTCTTTCCTGACGTTAGCCTGGAACACATGCTGCTGAAGTAATGTAACTGATTAGCTAATTTCTCAGGCGGTGCGTGTTTTAATTTTATTCTTTGAAAAAGATATATTTAACTTTCTTATTGTCAAACCAGATACCCCATCTTCTGGCAGGCTGTGGAATGTCAGCTTCAACTTAATCCAGTAGTGTTCAAGGTGCTGTGGCTCATAGGAGCGATCTCTCTTGTACTCCTCCCAGACTTCCCTCCTGGGTGTGTGTTGTAGCAAAATACAGAAATATGACTAACGACACTTTCATTTGAAGACTCAGCTTGTTGCGAGCCATCCTAGGACAAATGACTCAGAGGAGTGAAGTTGTAGGTTTTTATCCTATAAAGATAGTTCTAGAAATAATTGCCAAATCACCTAGGCAGCTGCTGAAGACTGTGAAAGGTATCTCTTTAAAGAGAGGCTTGCGTTTCTAACGACTAAAAGGCAGAAGTTCCCAAATCCTTTGGTTATCAAAACCTTTGTTTTTAAACTAACATAACATTTTAAAAGAAGTTGCTGATGTAATATAAAATATTGACTTAGTTTTGTCCTTCAGTTAAGTTTAGTAAAAGCTTATTTTCCCTGAATCTAGCAGAAAGGCACCTGGATATTTAGGTAATTCCTTGTAAATAAAACTACTGTTTTTTCATTTTGTTTAAGTCACTGTTCTGCAGTGTTAATAGTTAAACATCAGCATTCTGAGACACAGAAAAATAAAGTAGATCATAAAGTAAAGTGATTTAATGCATTTTAACAAGTGAAAGTTAAATAAAATATTAAAGAGTAAGAGAAAACAGTCAAGTAATACAGATGTTGAGAAGTATGTTCACTTTAATAGCTTCAGGCATTGTTCTTGACCAAATTCCTTTAACTGTGGTACTATTATGAATTCCATGTTAATTGCCTTATTTTCTTATTTAGGGACAGAAATATTCAAAAGTAATACTTGCTTATATTCCTTCCAGGTTGTTTTCTATGCATTTGCTATAACTGGCATAATGCTGTTTGAAGGTGCTGTTGTTCCCATGGGAAATATCAGGTAATATTCTAAACATCATTATTCAGAAAGAATCTGTTTTTCAAAAGCATCTGCAACTCGGTACCTCTGAGTTGTTTGGTGGGTTATTCTTGGAGCCACCCTTCTTTTAATGTTAAGTCACACAGGCTTTTTTCATCTGTTACTCCTGCTTCTTCTTGCTGTATTGAAGCTGCAGGAACGCTTATCTGTAACTTGCAATTTTACCCTGCTGTGGCTTAAATACTTTTTTTTTTTAATGACTTCTCTTGTTTCCTGTCCATATGAGACAACTTTCTACAAGGCGCTCGGAAGAATCTTGTTTTTAAGGTAAAGTGTGTAGAAAGCTATCCTCACATCAGCCTGTAATTCTTTTAGTGCTGTCAATACAACATATGATAATGGCACTCTGCAGTGTGGGACCTATGAACAGCTGGAATATTGGCCAAACAACTTTGATGACTTCGCTGTGAGTCTGATCACTGTCCCTCTTTCCCTCTCTGCTTGTCTCTTCCCTCATTTTCTGGGGCTTAAGTGTGTGATATAGCCACCCAACTTCTGTTTTACTCATGTTATTTAGGCAGCAGTGGTGACCCTCTGGGATGTGATGGTGGTAAACAACTGGCAAGTCTTCTTGGAAGCATTTTCAAGATATTCAAGTCCGTAAGTAGCAATAATAATACTGAAAAAGTCCTATATAAATGTAGTTTATAAGGTAACTGAACAGGAATTATACACACTGCACTATCATCTGCTAGGAGGGGTGCCACTTACCTTATTTTTGGGTCCATTCAGGTATATAGGAAACAAACTTAATACTTCATGTCCATTCTTTAACTTGTGTAACTTGATGATTGCTCTAGCGCATGGTGGATGCCGTGAAATCTATGGTCACATTTGGTAAGGATTGGGAACTGGCTTCGTATTCATTTTGTTTCAAAAAAGAGTGAATGGATTGTAAACAGGCTTGCAACGCGTCTTAGGTGGGTGGCTCTTGCTATAGAGCCAATCTCACAGAAGTGAGATATTAGCGAATTGCTGTAGTCCATTTTGAGCTGCTTCTCTATTTTCCCAGTGGGTAAAAAATTTTTTGTAGACTTAAAACCTTAGACATATCTTTCATTTGTATTTAATTACTTTATGGGAATGTTTGAATAAACTGGATAGTCTCTGGTTTGAGCTGTTCTGGTGATCCTTGGCTGGTTAACCCAGCGTGTAGTTAAGTTGTGGAATGATTTTCTACAGGCTGTTGTGTGTGATAAAAGTTTAACGTGGTCTGGTGAAGACTGGACAAGTTGTGAAAGAGAAATCCATTGGGATCTGCAATGAATGGAAGCCGCTTCTAGCTCAAGAAATCTCTGAACTGCAAATGGTTGGAGATAGGGAGAGCACTTAGGGGGTAGCATCGTAGGTACTTTGCTGTGTTTTTGCACTCTTTGCTGTGCTTCTGCTTTTGTCCGCTTTTAGAGGGTATTAGCCTAGATGGATCTTTTGCCATGATTCAGTACAGCTTCTACTAGGCTGCTTTTCTGTCCCTTCAGAGTTTGGTTAGGTATATTAAGTGGGGGGAGCAAGTCTTGTTTGGCTAACTTAATGAAAGGCTAAGACTTTTATTTTTATTTTTGTGTTCCAGATCTCCATTTACATTAAGAAAGTAGTAGTTTTATCTTTCAAGGAAAAATGTGGTTTCATGGGTCTGTTTGGTTACTTTCAGGCTGAGGTTATTTACTGCCTACTTTACTTATTGTCTCTTAATCTGATCTGCAGGTGGGCAAAGATCTATTTTGTAGCCTGGTGGTTGATCTCCTCGGTCATCTGGGTTAATCTATTCGTAGCTTTACTTCTAGAGGTAAGGAAGTGTGTTTATTTTGTATTAGATCTTGGACACACGTTCCGATTTGGGTGGGGAATGAAAAGAACCCAAGCAACTTTTTGGGAAAATTATGTTGGCTTTGTGTGTGTGTACTTAATCTTTCTTTTTGCCCGTCTTCCCTTGAGATGTTGAGGAACACTTTCTTTTTCCTGGACAGTTGTGTATTTTATTTGCAACTTTGTCATAAATCTGATTGCATTTAATTGGGTCTGTATATTTGTCATTATAGCTTACTCTCTGTAAAGATGAAAGATATTTTAAGTATTACAAGATTGCTTGTCTCTTGTAGATTAGCATTTAACTTCAGCATTATTTATTCAAGCTGCAGGCTTTTTGCATTTTGACTTTTCAGTAAATGAAGTTAGCTCTTTAAAACGTAGATTTTTATTTCATTTGGCTGTCCTGCATTTCTTCCTACCCCAACTTGAATTATTACACTAGAAGAGTGAAACAGATTGCTTATTTTGAAGATACCATCCTCTAGAGTTTTAAAAGAAGCTGTGGAATTGCAGGTACGTAAGCAATGTCACGAAGAACACGTTTCCCGTGTACGCATACTTCTCTGCAAATCCAAGTACCTTTTGAATTTTTGATGGTGAAGGGAATGTTCGTCATAG
The DNA here is from genome assembly GCF_963924245.1 of Chroicocephalus ridibundus. Classification (NCBI taxonomy): domain Eukaryota; kingdom Metazoa; phylum Chordata; class Aves; order Charadriiformes; family Laridae; genus Chroicocephalus; species Chroicocephalus ridibundus. The sequence goes on along the minus strand of NC_086287.1, from coordinate 4,600,917 downwards.
CCATCTACTCCAGGTTAATCATTGTAGACTTCTAGGTAATGGAAAAAACTGAGTACCTGTAGAGGGCACTTCACCCCATATTAAAACCTATGAAAACGTCTTTTGGAGATGCTCTTGTTGTTGACTCTATTGAGAACGAAAGTTTACTACTTTAGTCAGAATAGTGAACTTTTAGACAGAAACTTAGGTGTGAGTCTCATGCTGAGCCTCAGTCTTGCCTATGACCGTTTTAGAAAAGTCTTTCTGTTCTAGCTGGAGGCTAATCCTACAAAGTCTTCTACCTGCCTACCTCTGCAGGACTGTGGCTGAAGTTTGCCCTAAGAGCCAAGATGTAGCGTTCTGTAGCAGGAGAGTAGGATGACACTATTTTTCTCTTCCGCCCCCACCCCTTTTTTTTTTTTCCTGAGCCATCGGTCTACTCCCTAGGTATTGATTTGTCAGAGTAATTTAAAATGACACGGAAACATAACAAAACCAGAAGCTGTTTAAGTTGTGATGCCTGGAGTCAGAGTGTGTTTATATACTGTAGGGTTTTTAAAGAGGAAAAAATTCAAAGCGGGTGAACTCTTGTGGGTAGTTCACACAGTTATCTTGGGGAGTCAATCCTGGCTAGGAGGAGAAGGCAGCAGGGCTGTCTTCTGTTCTACTGTTCTTTCAGTGTGTGATGAAAAAGTTATTTCATTCCTGAACAACAAGCTTGAATAAAGTGGTGACCCGCAGCCAATAAATATGCTAATGCCTAAATAAGTCACTGTTTTGTCACTCTGTTAAAAACAAACTTAACCCCCCTCCCAAACCTTACCCCCAAGCATGTTGAGCTTATACAACATCTTTTTTTTTGATGTCACTAGAAGTGGCCTTTAATTTTTTCCTGTTCCTTTTACTTTCCAGAACTTTATTCACAAGTGGGACCGTCGCTGTCATCGAGAGCCTCTTTCAGATATTGAATACCAAAGGACAGTCGAACTAATGTTCAGGTGAGTTGACCTAGGCTTGATAATCAATCTAGTTTTTTATGTTCATCTGTCTTAAAGAAAGTGTGCTGGCTTCAAGAGGATAAAAGGCTTGACTTTTATTTCCTCCCTCTGAAGCAAACTGTTTCATCTGTTAGCTTGAAGAAATTCAGTAAATACATTAGTTAGGCCTGCTTTAAGCTGATTTGGTGGCCTAACCTTTATATGCTTTCTGCCCATAGCATGATGGGAGAAGAGGTGTTGGGAGCCTGGGGGGAGGGGGACTGTGCTGAGAGGGAGAAGAAAAAGGAAGATGAGGAAAGTGATGTATGTTCTTGGCTTATTATGAAATTGTGGGTGGTGAGTTGATATTTGATGATCATGCACAAGTGGAACTTCTGGTGCACATTGGATATTCAATAGTAGCATTGGGAACATGTTCTCATTTGGGAGTTTTTTCAGGAAAACAAGTCTACTGACCTTCAGTTGTATTGTACTGTGTGCAGGAAATTGCTTCCCTGCTTCTTATGGGAAAACAGCTGCTGGTTTCCAAGACACATCTGTAAAGGATGGATCACTTGCAAGTAGATGCATCTTTAGGGAGCATCAACTTATTGTAACTTTAATTCCTTGTTTCATTCTTGAAACAAGCACGTGTTACATCTCAGTGTGTGCATTGCAAAAACAAATGCTGAAAGTTCCCTTTGCTGCCGCTAACAACTCATGCTTTTTCTTTGTAGAGATGTTTTGGAAGAACCTACAGAGGAAGAGTTGATGGAAAAACTGCACCAGCACCCACACCTGCAGTTATGTAGGTGACTGGTGGGAAGGACTGATTTATTTAGACCTCTGTTTTCTTGAGGTTGTCAGCTGGAAGAGACTGAATGGATTTTCTGTGAGGTGCTGTTAGGAGGGAGAATTGTAGGACAGCGTGTGAGGTTTTGCTTGGCAATTCTCTGCAGAAAGAGGTTTTTTTATTTTTGGTTCATATCTTTTTTTGAAAAAGATTTGAATCCTGCTAGTTTGACTTGATTTTTAAGTTGCAATTTTAGAGGAATATTGCAGCTGTTATTTTTATAAACTGTTGGTAGAGGAATGTTTTATTTTCTGATTTTTTTTTTTAAGAAGGGAAAGTGTGTTTAAAATGACAGAGCACTTTAAAACATGAACTTTGTAACCACTCAGCCTGCTACTTTTTTCAGCACAAGAAAATGGAATTGTCTTTGCTGGTAGGCAGGTGTGGCAAGGGCTGTGCCCTGCAATTCAGGAATGGATTAGGCAGGACCAGAACAAAATCCTTAATCTTTTTGTAGTGAGAGTTGAAACACTATTTCTATTGATATGTGACACCAGCATATTTTACCAAATTTTCAGGATTAATCATGTCGGAACACAATCAATTTCAGCTTAGTAACAGGGGGTGCCTACTTTGCACATCCTCTCTCTTTCATTGTTTTTGATCTAGAATTCGTTGCTGATTGCATCATGCTGGTAACTTTGAGAGCAGTTATTACTTTGAAAGGAGCAATTGCACTCGTGGTTTTCAATGTGGTAAAATCGAGCTCTCTTTTAGAGTAAATATTTTTGTTTTAGTGAACTTCTTTCTTTTACTTTCTCCCAAGTCCTGTTCTACACTGTATCATGTTCCATGAAAGAGATGAAGGGAGTGAACTTTGGCCAGAATGTAGCACCATGATCACTGTGGGTCTCTCACTTGAAGGCAGGGGGAGGAAAAAAATGTTGAATGGGATAATCAAAGTGCTTAGCAGTTCAAATTTTTGTTTGAGTCTGTGTGGAATTGAAAGTGCTCAACCAGTATTGCAAGATCACATTCTTTTAGAGCTTAATGACCACATGCTGTATACCACTAACTTTCACCTGGGTAATACTTTTTGGGTAAATAATTTTGTCAACAAATCTAAAGTGGAGAATTACCAGTAAGCCATGTCCACGTGTTTTTCATTATTCCTTAGTGTTCCTCTAAAAAAGGTGGTTTTGTTTGAATCTCTGTCATATAACTAGTATTCACTATGAAGAATAGAATCAATCCCAGCTACTATTTTTATATGTAAAAATGAAACTACCCTTTGGGGTGCTGCCTTGTCATTGAGATACTTATCACCAAAATAGACATTATTGTGATCATCTCTGCATCGACAAGGACTTGGGGAAGGTAATCGACTATAAAACACTGCTACTATTTAAGTTTTTTGATCCTTTTTAGAAAACAAAACATTTTTGAAAAGTGCCAAGCAGTCATCCTGTTTACTTTTCCTCTTTTTTTGTCATCTGTCTTTTCTTTCTTTTCTGCATAAGGGAAAAGAAATATCTGTTGAGCTCAAAAGCATATTTCTGCACTGTTGTCTTACTGTTTAGAAGTTGTGTAGCGATTCTTGTCTATTTCTTTATCTTCTGCTTAATGTTTTTCTTGTGCTGTGGAACAAAATATATGTTGTAGCTTGTGGGTGTGTGTGTAAGAAATCTGAACTGAACTCTGAGCCACTCCAGCCATCTTTCCTTGCTTTTGCAATCTTGCCTCTTAAGTCACGATCTTGTCTCTGTTCTGGCACTTGTCTCCATTCTGGAAAAATACACCCAGTAACTCACTTGCACTGGCTTCAGTGGTATTACTATGCTCGTTTTCAGTTAAGCGCTTAGACCACACATCATGGCATAAAGGCATCAGCCCACAGTTATTTGAGATTTGAGTTTATTTTTTTCAGTATTGTTTTATGTTAGGATGGTTTCTGCTTCTTCAAGCATGATGTAATCACTGCTACCAGTTTATTGGACCTTATTAACAGAGGTTCAATTATCTATTTTACCTTTTTACTTGAAATTTTTTTTCCACTTTTCTGAATACTTGGAGAAGTAGCTTTGCCTTGCCAAAAAGGAAGTAACTGGTTCTTATCTGTCTACAAGTTTAATTTTTTTTTTGTCTCTTAAAGTTGTTTGGCATTGGTGTTTTTGCCATTACATTCCACTACAATCTACCAAAGCAACACAAATTGGTGTGGGATTATCATAAAAATCACAAATGTCTCCATTGTGCGGTCTTTGCATTTGGACAAACGTGAAGAAGGTTTTTGGAAGGGAATAGTCTTAGTCTTATTCTTGTTTCACATTTGTGTAATTGACTGAAAGTGTAACTAGAACTTAATACAAAAATGTGGTACCTAATGTCACTTGTGCTGGAAGATGTAAATGACCAGAAGTCTTATGCAATAATTGTATAAATCAGGAAAATGAATGTATGTAACTGGGTAAATTTTGAGGTTTGCATTATTAAAAAACAATTCCTTCTCCTTCTTAAAATATGAAAAAAATTGGGGTGTTGAAATAATTCTTGTGGTTTGTTTTTTCCCTTCCCCCTGCAACTGATTTCTGTTGTGCTTAGCATCTATGCTCCCATTGTCTTTACTAGTTGAAGGCTGGGCCCATGGAAGAGGTTATATGCAGATGGGACATAACTGCCTGGTTTCAAAATGCAGAATGTGTGCTGCACTGTTATTTTCCAGTTCTAGAGCCACATAACATCATCTGCAGGTACTGGATATGCTTAATTTTTAAGGTGAAATTTCATTGAACTGAGCACTGAGGGTGTTGAGCAGCTTGATTTTCATTTGCTTTTCAGTCCGCGTCTGCAAACTACGTATTTCCTCATCTCTTTTTCTTGAAAATATTAGTGCAATAAGCACTCTCATAGCTTTTCAACTGGGACAGATTTTGCACATAATGTAGCAGAGTCCATGGCATTATTTTGAAACAGGTTTTGGTTTAGGAGGTGTTTGTTTTTAGAACAGGACAGTGTCAATTCTGGGTCAAGGTAAAGGCTTAAGCTTGATGTCTCTGACAATGGCTGTTGCAGATGCTTAGTAGTTTGGATGCAGTTTGGATTTCAGCAAAAAGGGTTGCTAGTTATGAGGGATGCTTCCTAACTCTGAGCACTGTACTCTGGGAGGTCACAGGCTCCCCTTCACTTGAGTGCACTTTCAGGAAGGGTTTGACAGTCACCTGCTGTAGCTTTGTCTGGATGTTTGTGAACCTGCTCCTGCTTGGTGGTGCCTCAGATGGTCCCTCAGATCCTGTCCCGCCTACCTCTCTGCAGCTTCACTGGGAAGAATTCCCATGGCTGTAACAAACCTAGCTTTTGTTGTTGCAGCATGTGCTGTTGGTTTTACTAATGGCTTACAAATGTTTCAGCATGCAAGTATTTTACAAGTAGGGATAGCAAAAAAAAAAAAACCAAAAAACACTCCTTCAGCTTCCCATTGTAAACAGAAGATGAGGTTTAGTTGTGTGTTCTCTGTTGTTAATACTTGACCAGTGTCCCTTGGTCCCTGTTCTGTCTCCCCATAGTTCTCTGTGCAGTTCTCTCTGCTGGGTTCCCTTTAATCTCATTTCTACATCCCTTACCTTTTTAGGCAGGAGGAAGAATGTGCTGCCCTTCTCCCAGTTTGTGTTTGCTCACTGGCAAGCCAAGCAGATCAGATAACTTGATCTTTCCCGTGGTGAGAACACTTAATTTGAGCGCTCTGCTCTACTTGCTGCCAATTCTTACAAAACGCATGACACTTATGCCTTTGACACTTTAGCTTTTCTTTCAAACTTGGTTTCGTGAATGAATTTAAAAAGTTATTATCAGGGGACGGATGCTGCGTAATTCCTAGAAGCAGCTAGAAAATATTACAAAAAGGTAATGCTGTAGGGTACAAAAAGGTAATGTTGGGAATTATGTTAATTGAAATTGGTCTGATGTTTCACTGGATCCAAGTCACCTTAGGATCTGAAGCCTTTTAATGAGAATTGAGCACTTAGACTCTGAAAAGGAGGAAAAAGGGATGGTCCAGAGACTAAAGCATGCTCAGCATCATTAGTCAGTTCATAGAAGTGTGGGCTCATGTGTTTGGGAACTGTGAACTGGGCTTTCCTGAATCCTCCAGCGATACCATCACTTTTTTTAAAGATAAAACAGATCATCGAGTATCTAAATGAAGAAGTTACGTTCATGGGAAATCTATTGCTAATTCAGGAATAAACAGCAGAATCTCAGACTTCCTTAATCTTAAACTTCATATTTCATTCTGTACTTAGATATTTTTCTATATTTGTAGAGCTACTATTTTCCCAGCATAAAGTGAGAGAAAATGTTCAGGAAAAATCCTCAAGGCTGAGATGGCATATTCAAATACTAAGTACATAGTGATGTGTACAGCAAACTACTGGGGGTGCCACCTATTGTTTGCTTCCATAAAGAATATGAGAAGAAATTCAAGACTGTGTATAAAATGGAGTCATAAGGCATAATAAGTATGTGTGTTTTTCAAAAGTGTCGTATTCGACTAAAATTGTGGCAATTCTGGAGGAAAAACTGTGGTATAGTTACCTCCATCGTATATACACTTGTTTTGCCAAAGGTAACAAAATGATGTTTTATCATGAATTACCCATTTTACCTATTGTAAGGGAAAACTTAAATGTTTTCTCTGACTTTTATAATTCCAGCCATTTATGTAGTTTATCTGCATTCATTTTCATATCTAGACCTATACTTCAAATTTTTCCATAGTAATTGTATTAAAAAAGGTTTACTGTTGCTGACTTTTTTTTTAAACTTCAAACTGTAAGTTGAAGACAATTGCAGCTTGTCCTTTTCTTTAATGCTAGAAATTCCTTATAACAGTCTCAGTCATCTTTTTTCCATTAAGCCTCTTGAGCAGGTGTTGCCTTTGTTCTGTACAGATACTTTCATGGCCCCCATCATTGCATTATTTGAGTGCCTCCCAAGTACTTTCCTGAAAACATCCTGCTGGGATAGGAAAATATTACTATTCTTATTTTGTAGATGATCAGCTGAGATATTTGGTGATCTGCCCACAGCTGAGCTTGAAATCCGTGGGAGAGTTAAGAATAAAACCTGCAGTCCCTGCTCACTGCCTTTGCTAACAGACAATACTGCTTTCTTTTTTTGCAACAGCTGTGAACTTCAGTTGTATGTTTATAAGACCATGTTGATATTTCCACATCAATTGCTTTATAATTTTGCTACTGCCTATTCTTGTGTGTAACTTTTTTGTTTATCTTGTTTAAAATTGCAGGAAAAATCCAGGAACCTCTAAACTTCTAACTCTACTTATTTCCCACCTTATCAAAAGAGGAGGAAGGACTATTACTGATTTGCCATCTGATTTATAAATATTTAATAGGGATGATCTGAGGCTGGTACATGTGCTGGAAGTTTAGTAAATGTAAGTTAACTGCTAGATTCCAGTAATTAAGGTGCTACCGTAGCTGTACAAAAATACAGGAAAAAATACAGGATGACCATCCTAAACAGCAGTTATTTGACACCTCCAACTTTCATTTCTGTCAGACCTGAAACTCACTTCAAGAAAGCTTGAGTTTTTCTTTAGCCTCATCTACCTTTGTACTGCTTGTATTTTGCTCTTCGAGGTGAGTGAATGGTCCGACTTCTCAGAGCTGGTGAGTGCTTGCAGTGTCACATTGAATTTGGAAAACTGTCCAAGAGGCCAATTGCCCCACGTGGTCTTGCTGACAAAGGATCATCAGCGCTTGAGAGAATGGAAATTCATGTCAAAATCGAAAATGGAGTGCATTTTTAAAACCAAGTTCTATTGTGTAGCAGGTGTTTGTCTGTGTAATGTGAAATACAATCTCTAATATGACTACAGGTTGCCAGGTTGGATGCAGAAATTACTGAGTCAAATTGTGAAGATTATGTTACAGAGCCTGTCGCAGCAGTTAAGACCAGAAGGGATTTCGATCTTTATGTTTAAAGTTAAGGTGGTTGTGTAGGATTCTGGCTAAAATCGGACTGGTTTCTGTTAGCTTGCAGAAAAGAATTAGTGTTTTGTGTGTGATACAGAACTGTAACACTGTACCACTGAACTGGGTAGTGGTAGCATAACAATGACCTTGTACAACGAGCATCACAGAATCATAGAATCTTCATGGTTGGAAGGGACCTTTGAGATCATTGAGTCCAAGCATACACACACAAAAAAAACCCTACAATCTCTGCCACTAGAGCATGCCCTGAAGTGCCACATCTACTTGTTCCTTAAACACCTTTAGAGATGGTGACTCAACCCCCTCCCTGGGCAGACTGTCCCAGTGCCTGACCACTCTTTCGGTAAAGTAATTCTTCCTAATATCTAACCTGAATCTCCCCTGCCGCAGCTTCAGACCATTTCCTCTGGTCCTGTCATTACTCACCTGGGAGAAGAGGCCAACACCCACCTCTCTCCAGCCTCCTTTCAGGGAGTTGTAGAGGGCAATGAGGTCTCCATCCTACTGAGGTGAGCTGGAAGACCACTCTAGCCTGTATTATTTTATTATATTAGGTCTCCTTCTTGCATTTAGGAATGAATTGGTTCCACACACGATGTGCTGAGCTGTTGCCAGTGCTGTTTTTTATTGACTAATGATCTTAAGTTTTACTTTCTAAGTCTTTAGTGTGTCTTCCCTTATCTGTTTAATGCCAGTGAGAATAATCTTGTATTTCACCAAAACTACAAGTGTTTAGTTTCCAGTGTTGTGGATAATTGGTGGTTTCTCTGAAAAGACTTAAACGATTACTTGGTATAGAAAAGCGGCTCTACAGAAGTTCTCTGTAAAAATCAAAGGTGAAGGTGTTAAACCTGGACAATAAAACTTAGATCTAAGTAGCCAGCAGAAGGGGCCATAAGAGGAGCAGATTGTCCTTTAAGCTTCACTGTGTTGTGTAAGGTGTTGCCTCTCTCTTTCTCTAATCAGATTTCATGAAGAAAGCAAAGCTCTTCTTTCCTGATGTAATTCAATCGGAGCCCTCAGCTAGATCAGCAGGAAAAGCACCTGTCTTTCTTGCTTTGCATTTGGTTGATAGACCCCAGTTTTTGATAGGAGTTGGTTAATCCATAACCCAATCATGTGGCCACAGCAACACCTGCCATGCAGGTGAGCTTTTAGTCTTGTTAATACACAAATATAGTATAGATTTTTTGTATTAACTTCACACATATACACACCCAATAGTGATCATCATAAGTAGGAGAATTTAATAAAATGAGATCATAAATGTCTAATGTACTTTTTGTTGGGCAATGAAGTTGCCCACATGTTGTAATTGAGGTCTGAGGTTAACTTGCTTGCTGGGGCCTCTCTAGGGTAGATTACATGGACTGATTGAGCACATGAAAAAATGTTTTTTTTTTTTTTTATGCTCTGCTTTTCTTCCTGTTTTGTCCACTGACCTTTTCTCCTTAACTCTGTCTTGGGATGGTGCCCACCGTAATATTGACTGCCATCAAACTCAGCACTTTAAAATTAGGCACGTGCTTGAAACATCTGCTCGATTGAGACCCTCCACGGTGACTATTAAGCTTTTTGTCTCTGACATTTTCCGAAGTCCTTGGTTCTGTTCTCATCTCCTGAGTGACCCTGCTATAGTCCTCTGGAGATCTGTAAAGCAGGCTCCTTTACTTTCTAATTGTGCAGATATTGAGAAGTGAAAGTGTGGGCTGAAGGTTTGGGTTCAGGCTTGAATTTTCTATAGGTGGCCCCTGTGAAATTTAGATCTGGAGCACCTTATATTCAGTTCTGCCCCAAAGTTTCACGTGTGTTATTTCTGATTTGCACAGAGGGAGGTGTTACCTGGCTTTTCACCAGACTCTCATGAGCAGGTATCTGGGGAGGAACACACATAATTTACTAAAGGAGGAAGAGTTGAATTGAGTCCCATATAGATAAGATGGTGATTCAGATAAAAAGGGTTGTGACCCATCAATGTATGTGAGAATCCCACTGCGAGGGAGGCAATTTCTCTGCGTAAGAAGGAATTTCACAAGATTTGTGCCAACTGCATTACATTACAGCTACCTTTCTGTGGCCACCCGTGCGTTAGTGTGCTAACAGACTTCACAGAAAACAGAACTAATGTTACACAGACCGTTGTACTGTATTGTTTTACAGAACAAACTCTTGGTGGAACATTTGCGAGGATCTAGCTCTGCTATTTCATTGCTATGGTTGCTTTCTCCCCTAGCAAATTTACACTGGCTTGTGCCCTTATGTCAGACTATTAAGGGGTGTTATGGTACCCCATGACCTTCCTTGAGGCTGCCTTTCCATGGCCTTTGGTGATGGTTCCACTGTTGAGGTAAAAACCTTCCCATGCTTTAATGACTATTTTATCATTAGATCTGATTGTATTGTACCTTGTGATGGTGTTTGGGCTCAAGTAAGTTATGTGTAAAATGTTGCCACTTGAATTTGGAAGTATCTTACTGCAGAGGTGTGCTTAGCGGTGGCGATAATGGGACTGGAGCCCTCTGACTAACATGATCTGCTTTGACATGTGTGCTTTAAGTAATTTTACAGGATTATGGTCACAGCACTATACACAATCTTTCTAACTGTACTGTATCATCTTAGCTGGAAGATCGTGGTGGGTCATACACAGTGCTCTAAAAGTACTTGTAGAATAAGCTCTAAAAAGCTGAGTTATGTGACCTATCATGGAAGGCACAGGGCGGACACCAAGTCTGCTCTGTAAGCTTCTTGTGGCAGAAATCCTATCTCTTGCAGTCAAAATAGATGAAGGGAAGAAGACAGGGAAAGAATACCTTCCAGTGAAGGAACCGAGGCAAAATGACTTTGGACACAAGAATTTTTTTCAGGAGTGGGGACTGAACACAAATCCTACATTTTCCAGTTCATTACCACAGTAGACCATTCTCCTCAGTAAATTTGACCTAAAGTTCTAATTGTGGTCCTTGGCAAACACATCTTAATTTGCTGCTATGGTGGTAGATTTCTTTCCAGCACTTCTGCCTTTTCCTGTAAAGGTCCTCTCATTGTATTGTTTGGCTGTCTTGTCACAGATACCGTGCTCTCTGTGATCTGTTGACAATGCTTAAGAAGGAAGTTGTTTGTGCAGGAGTCATCTGCAGAGCTTTCCAGTCGCAGACCGGTGCTTCATGGGAGCAGTAAACAGGGAGATCAGGAGTTTTCCTTCCAGGTGCTGTAATCTCACTTTGAGACACCAACTTGCAGAGCTCGGTAGGCTTTGGGTAGCAAGACACTGGTGTGGGTGTGTCTAATGCTGGAAAGCCTAGGGGCAAGTGCAGCCACGCAGATGGGCAGCCTTGTCTCTTTCCCCTGCCCAGGGGAGAGGCAGGAGCCCAGAACAGTCTTTCCCCTGGCACCAGCAGCACCGAAGGTGTCCATCACCTCCAGTGAGGTGGAGAGGAGAGGCCAGCAGTGGGCAGGAGAACGCGAAGGTGGGAGGGTGTGAAGGGGGGTCTGAGTTTATAGAAGTTGGAGAGCACATGCGTACAGAGGACCTAAGGCTTCCCTTTGCGAGTCTGTACTCAGTGTGTATGTGTATGCTGAATTTCAACCCTAACTATTACAGAAAAGGAGGAAGCAAGGAGAAAAAAGACATTAAAAAAAAAAAGAACCAATGAAAAAAAAATCCTGAAAGAAGATATAAAGATTGTCTTTATTTTACTTGAAAAAAAAAAAAATTACATACTACTTTTTAATTTTTTTTTCGAGTGTGACAGGTTTCTCTTTAAATTCTCTACTTGTGATTTTAGCCAGCAGAGGGTGTTCAAGACCCCGTTATAGGCTCCAACCATGAGGGCTCTATGATCAGCACTTCTGGATGCAGTTAATGGAACATTCTCAGCATAGTTAAGTGCTGGGGCCTGAATCAAGGGGTTGGAATACAATGGGGTTTTGTTTTTTATGGCAAAATGTAAGAAGGTATGTTTTGAGGAAGTGAATTATCAGTAATATGCACCTGTTTGTACCAAAATGTTTGTATCTGGAGCACTTCTGCATTGTGTTTGACGTATGAAAATATAAGAGTAAGAAAGTGAAACTTCTCACAAAGTGGCAAATGTGGTTTCATTGTCCTATCTGAATGAAATATAGTTAAATACCATTAACTGCAAATGAGCCTCCAGACAATCTCTGATCTTTGAGAGCCCCAGAGAGGAGCAGTGGACAAAATGTTTTGAAAACAACCTCAAATTTTAAGACAATGACCAAATGTTCTTGTAGATTGTTCTTGGCAAAGAAGTTAATGCTTCCTTTCTTTAGGGTTTTAGTGTATATTCTAGGACCTGTATGTTCTGGTGGCAGGGACATCCCACTACCTCTTATGTGCCAAAACAAGAATAATAATGAAACGTGAAAATAAATCGAGCACTGCTGGGCTTCCTTTAAACCTGTAATTGTGGTTTCTCTGTGACAATAAGCTCCCAAGTGAGAATTTATCCATTTAGCAGTCAGGGTCTCTTATACCATCTCAAGCTGATAACTGAAAATGTAAACCACATTTTAAAGTAATTCATTGTATAAATTGGCCTTGCAAATGTTAAATTATACTAATTTGAGCAGATGCGTGTGGTGCTGCCCTAGCAATCTGGACAAATTTTTCAGAACTGAGCAGCTTGTTCTTGTGTGCAAATACGTATTGACAAAAAAGTCTTTGCTAGTTTCTTGCATTTATTTAAATCTGCACTCTACAAATGTATATTTTTACTGCAAGGAAAGCTGAAGTGTTTAAATGATTGAAGACTTAATTGTAGGTGGGGTGAATCTCAAGATAGAAGTAACAGCATTTCTCTTTCACTTAGACCTGATGAGTCTTGTGTTTGTATACCATTGCAAACTTAATTTAGATGTAGTAGTAAGGACTAAAACAAGTTGTGCTTTGTGAAGAGACCAAAGAAAGGAACTGAGCAGTCCTTGAGTGAAAACAGTGAGGGGAATCAGCGTGTCTGGCATTGACATAATACTGCGAAATCAATGCTTTGATCAACTATAAAGCATAACAGCTGTGTGAAAGGTTTGCTGTGGTTAGCTGGCATTATCTCTTGTGTAAAGGAAAGTACATTGTAAACCAGTAAAAATTAACTGCCAGAGCACAATGATGTTTTTGTGACTGGGAATTCAGATAAAGTTTTGCTTCTGTTGGCAGAATGATAAAAAGAAGTGGGGCCATTTGCATACAGGTGAAGAGAGGCCGTGGTGTCCCATGTTCCAGAGAGGCCAAGCCACCACAGGTATACGAAGTACTTCAGCTCTAAATGCTGCCTTTAATTTCACTTCTTTCTTTTTCTTTTTTTTTTTTTTTTACCTGGTTAGTTACCAAGTGGGAGGAAATGGTCTTAGAAAACGGGCAATACCAGGAAAAGTCATTGGGTGGCAGCAGAGCACTTGCCACTTACCCTGGCATCTCAACAGAATAAAGGCAGGCAAGACTGTAGTAATTTTGATATAGGTAGCTGAAAATGAGATCTCGGAATGGTATCTATGGTGAGAGAGGGCTCTGAGACAGCAGATTTCTCTCCAAAAGTGTGTTTCCGTGTGTGTGTGTATTGGTGTGCATATATATAAAAAACACATATTTGTATATAAACATATGTACACATTAAAAACTATGTCTCTGTGTGGTGTCTGCAGGCTTTAGCTCTGGGATAGAATAGTGAGAAGCTTTAATGTGATTACTACGACTACCAGCTCCCAAATTAGATCCCATATCCCTGATAGTTCAAGCTTGTGCCGAAGATATATAGCTTGGTGCCGCTGTGATTAAAGCCATGTAATAGTTCTAAATTACTTTTCTGCTGGAAGGAATCAAGTGGGTCTGTGAATGTGGCCTGCAATATCCACCTTCACCAAAATTGATAATTTTTGTTAGTCTGTCTGGGTCTTTGTAGCAAAAGTATGAAAAGCAGGACAGTTAGTATTTACGAATCTTTTAGGAAGGAATTGACCTCTCTGTATTTATTCTACAATATAAATATTGAGTCTTTTTGCTGAATGATGTGGATGGAGCCTGAAGGACTTGGAAAATACTCTTCTTTTTTTACAACTAGAAGCTAAGTGTATTTTGTATGTGTTCGTCTCAGTGAAGAGATAGAGAATGTATTTTTATGTGTTTTGTGTTTTCCTTTAACATCGGGCCTGGAGAGGGCTGATGCTGTATGCTTCACAATGTAGCTCATACAGTGGAACGTGTTACGTCCTTGAAGACACAAACTGTAGCACACATACATACAAACATGCATATTTCCTTTTCATCATACACATTATGAAGTTACAACTTTGTCTGCTAGCTTTTGCTAAGTTGTTTGTGAGTTGTTGCTATCGTAAGTAAATATCTTACCTTCTAATTGCCCATTCTGCTATCGTTACTGTGGAAATCAATCTAATACTTTATGGGCAGTATCACTGCAGACATGGAAACTCAGTGATTGAAAGGAATTTAACATCTTTCTTTTGCTGCTTTGCCTAGGAATAGGAAAGTTTAAAAATGGGCAACTGGAGAGAAGTATTCCACCACCAGGTTTTAATTTCTACTATGTTTGGAAGGTCCCACTAACAATTCATGCTGGGAGCAATCCTCCATAGGTTGAATGACAATGTGTGCAATGCTATGCTACATGGCCATATTTTATTTTGAAGATAAGCAGTTTTTGGGCAAGTGCCCCCACTTAGGGTATTTGAAGGAAGCATAAGTGGCCGCCCCCATGGACTTCCTACAGGTATCATGGACAGGCTGGTCTGAGAATTGTATTTCCCTTCGACAGGGAGGGACCTCTGGCTCACAGCTCCTACAGATTGCTGAGCTGAATGTGAGCTACCAAATCCTTAACAGTTTGGACTCAAGATCTTGCCTTGGTAATGCTGAGTTTTTCTGAACTACACTGACTTCTGTTTCATTCAAGACTCGACTGGATTTGGGAGTCCCTGCTGATGCCAAGGCCTGCAACCTATAGAAACAAGATATTGCCTGTGAAGAAGAGCTGCCCTCTTTCCAAGCTCTCACTGAGCTCAGAATTCAGTGCTTGCTCCTGCATTCTAAAAGTTGTTATCTTGTACCAGTAAGAGTCAGCATTTCCAGAATCCTAGCTCCTTAGGAGCCTTAAACCCTTGTTCACTGGTGGCATATAGCCTCTTCAAAGAATAAGGGCTTTTGGCTCCTGCAGAGCTTAATAAACCTATTTTTACACCCTATTTTGAATACTGTTGGGAACTCTTTGAAGAAAGATGTTGCTAAAATTATATTACTATTTTAGTTGTATTACTGCTAGAGATAGTTATTAGAAGTTAACACATCAGTTGACAAAGACATCAGATGTCCCCTGCTCTGAAAAGCTTACAAAATAAGACAAGAAACAGTGTGAAAGGAAAGCTGTTCAGTTAAAGGAAGGTCTGGTTATTGTTTTCTTTAGTTTTACTCACCCATTCCAAGCAAGAAGACATTGCATGGAGATGAACTCTAGAAAACCCAAAGCAGGAAACAAATTCCACAATTTCAGCCTTCACTGAGTGCACCCGGACTTGATTCTTTGTGATGAAACCCTGCCTCTGTGTGTTTGTGCCTCTGTTTGGGAAGCCGAGAGGGCAGGGCATCAGAGTAAGCGTAGAAGTTTCAGGTGATCTCAACTGTCATGGTAACACAGAGCGTAAGGGTAAGTCTTAGAGGTATCAGCACTGATTTGGTAGGACAAAATGAGCGCGTCTCTCTCAGTAATGAAGTAACGTGCTTTCTGTGAGAAATGTAGTCTACCGCATCACTTAGGGAGCAGTTAGGAGGTAGATGTTACAGCCAAGGGAGCTGCCTAGTGGAAGGCACAAAACAGAACGGGAAAAGATGGCAACGATGCTATGACAGTAGTGAGACTTTGTTCCTTATATTTGGACCAGATGTCATGAAGTTATTACATTAGATGATCTTGTTCATTGTATCTGCAGCAGTTTAAGTATAGGGAATTCAGTTCATCCCTGCCATTTTCTCTTATTGGCTTAAGTAATTCCCGTGTTAGTTGCTGCATCCACACAGCTCAGCATTTATTTGTATTTGCCTGTACAGGGGGAAGATGTCCCCTCGTGCAGTGCTTCATTATTTGCTTCCATGCTTTGCGTTAGTTTTTGCAGAATGTTAAGGTGTAGACTGGCAGTGACAGGAATTATGGTACTGAAGGTCAAGCGTACAAACTCTTATGATACCTCTCGTTGGCACTAATGTGCATACTAGGAGTGCAGTCATCAGTGGGAATGTGACGGTAGAAACAACACTGAGCTTTTTATCTGTAGAGAATTTATTTGAAGGCACTTCGGGATTATGTCAGCCTGTGGTGATGAAGAGAGTTGGTGGTAGAAAATGAAGGCGACTAATGGGAGTACTGTCAATTTTTTGTTTGTAGTATGCATAGCAGAAATTTCTTATCTTCTCTTGGACACAGACACTGGTTGAGGAAAGAGGCTGATATTTGAAAAACTTATAAGGCTATTTATTATAAGTCCATTATAACCGTTCTAGTACTGATGTTTCATGTCCTTTTCAAGACTGTGTGCTGCTTCT
This sequence comes from Chroicocephalus ridibundus, assembly GCF_963924245.1. NCBI lineage: Eukaryota > Metazoa > Chordata > Aves > Charadriiformes > Laridae > Chroicocephalus > Chroicocephalus ridibundus. The sequence goes on along the minus strand of NC_086287.1, from coordinate 4,584,582 downwards.
GTCTCTTTGAGAAGTCAGCTCTCTAAACCTCAACTTTGTAACCCTTAGTTAATTAATAGTTTTTTGGAACAAATTGCCTCTGACTTTCATTTTCTTCCTATTCAGGGATTTGTCAACCTGACTGCAGAAAAAACACAGTGCCTATTGTCCTGTGCCTATTTTACATGCTGACAATGGAAAAACTTTTTTTCCCACAAGTTTGCAATGACATTCTCGTCTTCTCTAGGGGTTACTTCAAGAGGATAACCACCATTTCCTCTCAGTTAAGCTTCCCTGTGTCAAAGATATTTGATCGTTTCCAGCGGGTGGAAAAGGGCATTTCGCAGGCTGATAATTGCATGTGTACCTCTGCAGGCTGTTGCGAAGGATGCTATCTTAGGGCAAATCTCTAAGAGACATAAAAACATCATGTTAACAAAATAGCATGAGGATCTGTAAGATAGGCACTTGCTGGTGTGTCAAGTCCCTACAGCCTCGGTGACTGCAACCAAAGGTCAGATCTGCTACTAACGCTAGCAGGAATTCCTGAGGGTTTCCTTGGATCTGCCTTGGATTCAGCAAAAGTGCATCCAAACCTCACATGTTTAAAAGGGTGATTTTTAGGCTCAGTGACTTTCCTGTTTCAATGCAAGTTCGTTTGAGCTAGAAAGCTTCAGGCTGTGTAATTAGGAAAGATGCTACACAAATTTTTGAGCAAACAAAGAGGAAAGAAGGCATTTTGAAGAAGGGCAACCGAAGTCATCAGAGTATCAATGTATTTTTGGGGCACTTTGAGGTGAAACGCAGTTACTCTGAAGTGACAAGTCTGTGGACAGGAAAGCAATGTACATATGTCCATATAAACACTAGTGGCATCTGGCAGTTTGAGGTGCCTTGGTGTCCTAGTATGTGTACTGTCCTCATGGTGGTAGTGATTTCCCAGGAATATTGAAATGTAAAAACTGTAGAGTAGTTCGCTTGAATCTACGCTGAGTATGAGCTATAATGTTGACAGGTAGTGGTAGAGCTATCTTTGCACATGGTAAATAGCTGTCAATAACCCATGTGGTTGCATTAATACCATGATTTCTTCTGTAATATGGTCTAGGGCATTTCAGAGACATTCTGACCATAGATGCCAAAAAAAGCATGTGTGCTTCTTTTTCTTCAGCATTTTGCGTGTTCTTGTTTAAGTCCTGACTCATTACCCTCATTCAGTGGTAAAATGGTGGCCCAATTACAAATCTGGGTGTTATGCCTCTTTTTTCAGTATACCACAGACCTCTGGAATTTCATGTGGTCTTATATAAAAAGAAATTAATGATTATGTATCATTCATAAAATAATGTTTCCATCATTTTGTCTGTTTCCTCTCCCTCACTTCACCAGCAGAGGGCTGAAGGATTTGTCACCTACTTAATTTAGCTTAAATTCATGGATAAACTACTAAAACTCCCTTCCTGAAAGAACTGTTCCTGCCAGGTTTTGACCATAGATCTAATCCGCTCTGTTCTTTCTGAATGCATGCGGTATGGTGCATATTAAGCACCATGGAGCATATTAAGCATATGGAGAGGTACATCCTCTCCATATCTGAGTAATGTTCACAGCAAAAACTTCAGATGTCCCTTTTCAAGCAGTATGGCATTCTGAAGCATTATTGTTTTACTTCAGAGCTGCCAAGTGGATGCCTTTCTGGAATGTGCAGTTTTAAGCTTTTTAGATCTGCCTGATAGTTTCTGGTCTGCATGAGGGAGGTGATTAGATAAGGTGGCTGTAATGGTCCATCTTGATCTGAAACTGATGTCTCTTTCTACAGCAGCCTTGGCTGACTGCTCAGCGCACGCTCAGGGAAGTTCTTCCACTCTCCTTGTTTCATGCCCTGCTGAGTTGGGTTGAAAACAGGACTTTGTATTCTGAGAACGTAGCCAAAGGTGGAAACTTGAGCTTCATGGGAAAGAAAACAGATCCTTTGGCATCTCAGAATGCGTTAGTCCTTGCAATAACCCAATACGTTTTTCCTGACTAGAAGGCTGTGATTCTGAGTTCCTGCTTTCTGAAGAGTGATAGAGATTCATCTGCTACTCTGCAGAATTTGTGGTTAAGTTGCTTTTGAGCTGTTCTGCAGAAGAGGGAATTATTTCTTGATTCTAAGTCCACTGAAGAGTCTGAAAGATTTTCAGTGGCCTTTAGTCAGACATGTGGTGTGTTATGAAAATAGCAGAGAATGTCACTGTGGGGTTTTTTTTGACCCTAAGAGCAGATGGGTGACATACCTGTAGCCTAGCTTTTCAGATTTTCCAAGTGCTTTGCCACTAAGAACGTGAAGCAAATCGTTGCTATAAAAGTATCAGTAAAAAATATTTAGATGCTGAACATGTTCAGAAATGTTTTGTTTTGTTTTTTAAATGGTTTTCAAGGTGTCTTCCTGAGTCTTTTGAAATTCTTCTATATCGAAATATGGTCTCTCATAGAACTACTTTTATGAATTGAACGTTTTCCTAATTGTATTCAGGCAGCTCAGTGAAAAGAGTGATTGTGAACAGGTATGAATTACTCCTAAGTACCCTGAAAAGATAAATGAGCAAGACTTGAATAAAAACAAATTTGCCACCATGATTTAATGTTTCAGGGATGCCTAGAATAAAAGTGTGATTACATTTCATGGTATAAAATTTGTTTGGAATAAATGTTTTTCAAAAGCAATAGTGATTTAAGTTCTATAATGTTTGGCATGTGCTTTCTGGGGTTCCTTTTGCAGAGATGGATAAACATAATTGATGTCACTCTGGAGAGCATTTACCTAGGGCAAAGGCAGTTTGTTTTTATTCTCAACTTCTTATGGTCATGACTGGAGTCTGGGTAAGATCGGGGTTGTGTTTGTATTAGTATACAGAACAGTAAATAATCCCTGTCCTAAAGAAACTGTAATCTAAAAAGGCAGCATGAGGAAAGGGACATACAGAGAAGTAATGATATAATAAAATACCATTCATTTCAGTAGGTTGTTTTTTTTTCTTTTCTTTTTGAGATAAGGTATCTTCTAGGGGAAACGAAATGGATTGATGAAGGAAAGGATCTGGCTGAACCTGCACAGGAGGAAAATGATGATGGAATGAAGCTGAGGTAAAAAAACTGAGAAAGGTCAGGAGAAAGGTGGCTCTAAACTGGGTGGACAGTGCTGAGTCAGAGCCTCTGGATGATCTCTGACTGGGGATCACTCTTCTTTCTGTTGAGAAGTGTAGGGTGTTTTTACATATATATTTATGTGTATGTTTGCACATGCGTACTCAATAGCAGACATCTATCCGCTTGTGCTTTACTAGTGGCTTCTTGGGAAGCGTATCTGTATGAATACTTATCATTGTACTAGGTTTTTATTCTTGTCTTAGGAAAAGCTGAAAGACAATATCCAAGAAACATACTTTTTTTTTTTTTTTTTTTTTTTGTGAACCTGGCTTCCCATAGCATACAGTGTCTCCTTAGTGCTTCCTGTGCTGTGGGCGCAAGGTGAGATACTGCCCCAACAGTAGCAATGGCAGAACTCCAGCATGGTCAGTGGTGGAATGTCTCGTGGTTGGAGGGAAAGTCCTGACTTGGTGTAAGGCAGTGGAATGTTTTATGGCAATGGTTCTGACACGAAGATTATAAAGCCAGCTCAGTTTTTCTGTATGTCATGGAGTTCAGCAACAACTCTTGTTTCTGAGATCCCCAAATCCTTTTTAAAGCTGTATACATTCTATGTCTCTCTTCAGAAACACGTTATTTCCTGGGCCAGGTTCACAATTTAGACATAAATTTGGGGTCCAAGGCTTCTTGTTTTCAGTATCTCAAAGGTGTTATAGTGTAACCTCAAAACTTTGATTAATCTTCTTTTCATTCATTGATGGAGAAAAGGAACATGTAAGTTGGGAACTTCCTTGAGTTTCAAAAACCAAAGCACACAAGGGCCTATTCTCTTTGCAGTAAGCCTCTCTGCTGAAGAGCTCAGAAAAAAAGTGCAGGTATGAAATGCTAGATTATTGTATTATTTTTATTCTGCAGATCGTAGATGGGTTTGGAGTTATTTTTTCATTTAGCCAGGGAAGTTGATTATTGTTAATAATCCTACCTCTAATGTTTCATTGTAATCTTAATTTAAGGAAAAGTTTGAGCATTGAGCATTTTCCCACAGCAGTGAAACAATGTACCTTTCCCTGCCAAAGATCACATTCACATATATCCTCCTCATTCCTGTAGCTGCAAGGTGAAGTTTGGAATTTTTCCAGTAGCCCAGCTGCCAATTTACCATCATTGATCATTATCAGGAGTCATTTGACTGAGGTGTCTGATGTATAACAAAGCGTGTTCTTGGCTGTGTGCGATATAGTAGCTGTTTCAGGTTTTGGGGTCCTGCTTGTACTGGTTTGTGGAAGGCTGCACTTCATACCTGATTGTAGTTTGCTGAGAGATAGGTCCTATGATATAATTAAGTTGTAGTGCACTGATTAGCTGGTATGTGTGTGTGTGACTAGGGGGGGACGAGTTTGCTGGCACCCACACTATAAACAGAATACCTAATCCAATTCCTTGGCACTCAGTGGAAGTTCAGCTATTGAATTCAATGAGAGGAGGCGCATGCCCCGTGCTCTTTTGACTTAATATTCAATTCTCTGTCCCCAAAATGTTACACTATCCCTTACGGAAGGTATTAGAATGTTGTGTGACTTGAGTTTAGTATAATCCTCAGACAGTTAAGTAGAAAGAAAAAAAGGACAGAAAATCTATCGGAAGCTCTTACTTCGTTTGAAGAGAAATCAGATTTTTGTCATGTGAAGGTATCTCATAGTATTTAGTACCTTAAAGTTTACCAGTAAGTGAGATTGCAAGACTTGTCACATCATGATAAAGCACAAGATGCTGTAAATGCTCTGGATGCTGATTTCAGTTAACTTCTAAAACCAAAATTTCATCAGAAGTGAGATTTTTTTTTATTTTAATTATTTTCCCCCCACACTCTGTGACAGCTAAGCACTTAGAGTCAGCATCACACTTTGCATCACTGCCTTGTTTTGGCAGTGTAGCTAGTAAGCTAAGATATAAAACCAGAAGGAATTTCAAAAATTCAATGGATCTTAGTATTTTATGATCCTTCTATTATGATTTAGTGATGCTTGTTTCATTTTGAGTTTTTCAGTTCTGCATTGTTAGGATTACATATACCATATGAGAATTTGTTTAAAGATCATTTTTATTGGAAGTAAAATAAAACCTGGAAATCTCTCTGTTATTCTAAGGCTTTATAACAGCTTGTTTGTACAAAGTCTAAATTTGGAGTCAGATGTGACTTGTCCTTTAAAATAATAATAGCCTCAGAACGCTGCTAATAAATGTTGGGGGATTTGTTAGTGCTCAAACAAGTTTGAAGATATTTGAATTGTTTGCCAGACTTAGCCTTTACACTGATGGAGTTCGGGCTATGGGTCTGCATTGTACTTTCCTAAAATGCTGATCATTAGGTGTGTAACAGCTATCCTTATTGTTGATAGCTGTCCATACTTTTTTAACATTTTCATAATCTATTAATTATTTGTTAACCCTTTATAAACCATTTATAAATGTACCATGGATAAAAAAAGCGTGACCATTCCGTTTTTTCCCTCAAGTTTAATATTAAAGGCAAGTCCAAGGTCAAGATGGGCACGGGGAGGCTTTAGGTAGTTGGTGTAGTTTATATTTTGGCCAGTCAGCTGAGGAACCACGTGGAACTAAAATTAGTAAAGTGTGTGCAGAGAAGAAAGTTCACACGGTGTAATGCGCTGTGGGCAGTATTAGCGTTGATTTACCCAATCTGTTAATGGTGTCTGTCTAGACCTTTGGAACATTCCTTAGCTCCTTATTTAATGTAGGAGGAATCATTTCTGAAATTAGCATATAAATTGTCCAGAGTCAGCAGCCCTTTAAAACCATGTTCTACCCTTGTGTCATGGCACAATAACTGTTTTTTAAAAAAAAATAAAGTCCCCAATCAGGCATGTTCTCATGAAGAAGCTCTTGACTTAAGATTGCATGCTGAAAAAGTGCATAAACCTGAGAAAATTCATTAAGTTTAAAATGGGGAAATGGTCAGGATTTGATTCGGGTAAGTTTTATTTATTTAGTCATGTTAATAAGGGGAAGTGTATTATGATAAGGAAACATCTGGCAAGGTCTATTTGTGTAGGTTTACATCTATGTAATTGAAACTGGAGGCTTTTCTGACTTTGATGCTAAATTTTTTTTTTTCTTTCCTTGCTCTTCCATATAACTCGTATATAAGCCATGCTGTATGGTGTGTTCGTTCCAGGGCTCAGTCCAACTGAGACTCATATGAGAACAAGTCTGCTCTTGGTACCAAACACCAGCTTGCTGCGGAAAGGAGGTGCAAGGAACCTGTCAGAGGCAAATCCTCCTCCCTGGCTGCTGTTCTTTTCTTGGCTCTTCTGAAGTCCTGTACGTACTTGTTCCTGTTTTAGTTGCCAAGAGTAACATACAGCACCCTGTTCTTAGGTTATCATTTTCAAGGGAAGATAATATAACATGCATTCAGCTTGTGAATTTGTGCAGGAATTAGGATCTTTCTTTTTAGAAAGAGTATATGTGTACACAGAGATGGAAAATAAATGACGATACAGTGTGGTAGGTTTTTTTGGCATGAATCTCAGATGACCACACTGAGCGGTGAAGCCAATAAGATCTTTGTACTACAAAATCATGTGTTCTGAACATGCCATGTACTTTACAGAAAAACTATTCCAGGAATGTTGCTAGAGAGTTTTATATGTTTATTTGGTACTTACTTTTCGTCTCCCTTGCTCCAAAAGCCAGGTGCTTTAATCACAATGGAAATCAATTGCTCAGGTCACAAAGAAAAAGGAATGGAAAATAATGTAATTACAGAAACTCCTAAAAATTATCTGAAATAACAACATTTCACATGTAACTGAATAACAATTTTAAGTTGGGATATTTTGTTACCTCCCAAGGGTTAAATACTGAATTTGTTACTGAAAATGCCTTATTGAAAAGCTTTTTCCATTCCAGAAAGGTTTGGCTTGTGGCCAGCAAAGCCTCCAAGATGCTGGATCTTCAATTTGTCATGGTCCCAGTGTCCATCCTGTGTGTCACCCAAGTGTTCTGAAGAAAGCATGTGTTTCAGAGGAGGGGGGAGAGAATGTTTTGGGTTTGTTTTTTTTTTTCCCCAATAGATAGTGAAGAGCTGTTCAAGAAGGAAAAAAAACCCAACAAAACAAAACCCAAGCCAGCTCCCTTAAAACAAAATAAGTTGCTTACATGATGCTAGAGTAGGGCACGAGAAGAGTAACTTTGTAAATGCTTTATCCTATCTTGTGTTCAAATCACTTTAAAATTTTTATACGTGGACAGTCCCAGTGACCTTCTGATTGTGATGTCGGATTTAAGCTTGTTTTACTTTTAGTATGAGGGTCTCAAAACAGTAGTTATTTGGTTGGGTTTTGTTTGCTTTTTTTTTTTTTTTTTTTTTTTTTTAAAAAAACCCAACCCAACCTTTAGTTAAAAAAAAAAAAACAAACCACCTCAGATGGCTAAACACAGGGATACTGATAGATGCAGAATTACGTGCAGTGAGCAGGGTTTGTGTTCTGTGCTAGTGCTCTGCCTGGCACGGGGAGGCCTTGGCTGGTGTCTGTGGGCCATAACCTTGATGCAAAACAAAAATCACGGTAACAGCGTGACAGGGAAACGGTATGGCTTGAAGTAGAACACAGGAGTTCTGGCTTTTATTTGTACGTTCCAGTTGGGGTGAAATGGGTACACAGAGCCTTCCCGCTAGAGTGAGCGATAGCAGTTATTTTGTGACCATGAGCTTAGCAACCAAAGACTTGCATTTATTTCACAGGCTTTAGAGAGTGTCTGATCCAAAGATAACCGTGCTCAAAAGTGTCAGAATGTACTGGATGAATCAGTGCAGGCCGTTCGTGCAAACCAGAGGTGGATGGGAGTGCTTTCGGACAGGCACAGCTTTCGAGAGGTGCTATGCAAAGTCTCAACACGCTTCTCTGCACACCTACCGTACCTCTGCCCTAGCGCTCCCGGAGAGCTGCCTCTGCCAAGCGTGGGGTGGTAGTTGGGGTTTTTCACAAGCACCTCTGAGGCAGCAGATCTGGGATTATTTCACTAAATTTGGAGCCCAGGTCAGACCCAATCCTGTGACATGGAAACTCTTTGCATTCACTACAATGATACATGGTGTTTGTGGGGCACAGAGTTCTATTCTCACAGTCTGCGTGTTGTAAGAGCCACGTATTTTTGAGTAGTCCCTAGTGGAAAAAGGGCTTTGAATTTTCTTATCTATTCCCCTCTCTGATATTCTGTGGCTTGTGGCAAATGATGTATGCTTGTTTTAGTGTTTTTCTTTTAAAATATTTCTGCTTCAGTGGCACTCTAAATGTTTGAAGGGTTTCCCCCCCTCCCTTATTACTCAATTTAATTGGAATTATGGTGCATATCAAAGAGTATTACTGCAAGGTGACCTGGAAATAATCATTTCCTTTCATCTATACCAAACATTTGTAGATCGTTAAAATGTCACAAATAAAAAAGTCTTATTCACAAAGAAATGGCTTTATATGAGCACAGTAAAATATGAGATTTCATTATACACAAAAAGGCTATGTTTTGTATTCCTGGTTCACAGAGCAAACCTCCAACACATGTGGAATGCATGGCAGGATGTAGGACCCTCTAAGGGCTGCATACAGATATGTGAAGGGGAAGAGGAGGAGGGGGGAAAAAAAAGCGCACTTGTGGGTCTGAGGAAACGACCCCTTTCAGGAACAAATGGAGCATGTGCTCTGGGTCCCGGGGAGGATTTGTGCGGGAATCTTGCTCTCCATGTGCGCGCATTCCTCCGAATCAGACAGGTGTTAAAGTGAAATGGTGCCCAGAGGACGCAGCACCCTCCTATGCTATCAGCAGCCTAACCACATGACGGATCTGAAAGCAGCCAAGCACAACTGCCGAGGGGTTTGCCAAGGGGTTGGATGCCAAATTCTGTGAGAGACTATCCTTGCCAGCTTGGCACCTTTAGGCCATGTGGCTGCTGCTGGCATGGAGTTGTCATTGTAATGTGCTGGGGAGAATGGAACCAGAAACTGTGTTAATAGTGCCTCGTGAATGAAGCTCTCTTATTGTTGTGAATATAAAATATTAATTACCTTACAAATGCGTTTGGGAGGCTGTGCGTGGCTTTGGCGTCTGTCCAGCCTTGCAAGTGGCGAAATTAGAGGATTGCCTCCTGGCAGTTGAATTTATTTGTGTCCCCCACCCCCAGCATCACGCTGGAAATAAGAGGGAACTAGTTGAAAACAATTGACGTCTAGGGAAAGATGTTCATTGGCTTCTGAGATTTGGATCAGTCCCTGAGCTGGTGCCTTAGGAGTGGATTTAACCAATGCTGTAATCTTTTGGCACCTGTTGCAGTTTTTGGCAGTGGCACAGGCCAGCTTTGATTGCACTGTGACTGGAGTAGGGAGCATATGTCTGATGCCCATCCCAGAAAGAACAACTTAGTGCTCTTAGTGCCTTTCCTATTGTTTTTCTTCTACTTTCTCTTCTCTTATTCATCAAGCTGCTGTTAGGAGTTATTACATGCAGACAAGGATCTATGAGCATCTTCAAAGCAAACAAATCAAGAATGAAGGAAGACAACAGGAACTGGGAGAGTCCTGTATTATCAGATTCCAGCCGCTTTTTGCATTTGACTTTGAATTGTTTGTCTGGCCCTGAATTTTTAATAAGTGTGGTAAATAAAGGACTCCAGGCAAAATGATACATGTGCTAGTGTCTGAGATGTAATCAGGAGTATTTGGGTTTATGAATACGTTAATCAAAATAACCAAGTGTGTATCTTCAAGGAGAGAATTCAGTGGACCCAATAAAGGACATCTCTGCCTACATGTCTCTGTACCGATTGTACATCTGTAAATGGCTGCCATCCAGCAAAGCTCTTAAGTGCATGTTTAACTCTCAGCACAACTTGGCTACAGCAATGTTGCTAACTTTGGCATGTGAGCTTTTATACGTTTGAGGCATTCATGTGCCCAGTGTTAAGCACATGCTTATGTGCCCTTCTGGATAACTAACTCTTCCTTGTGTCCTACAGGTTTTTAGCCAGGAGTACAAGTCCAGTTTCCACCTCAGTTTCCTGCTCCTGTAGAAGGTATTGAAGGTGACAATAGGACAGCACATCTTCTATAGCTCTGAGGTTTTTACCTTTCGTTTGAACATCACTGAAATACAGAGGTACAAACCCCTCAATAATGTTACGAAGCCTAGCGATACTGCATGCACTTTACCTTTCCTGGTGCCTTAGAATCAGTCCAAGGACTCCCAGGGGTCTCTTGAACATAATCTGAAGACTGTTAATCAAATGTGTTTGTGTTTCTGAAAGTGTCTGTCTGTAAGCCACTGCAGTCACCAGAGCACTTCATTAGGTTCTGATGGACAGACCCATTCTTACAAAACAGATTAGTAGGTTTACTATGAGATTTGTCCATAAAAGTCCCTGTTGTTTTAAATCACTATTCTAAATATATTACCAATACAGTCTGTGTAGAATTTAGTGTTTGTTGAAAACAACTCCTCAAGTAACCCATGCAAAATTGTGGCAGAGGCAGGGAGGATAATGGGAAAATGGCGCTCTCATATCACTCTTAAAATCCCCGTTGCTGCATCTCAGTCATATGTCCTTGTACTGATGGATAGTCTGAGAGTTATGTGTGTTTAAAATTTATCATTGTGTTTGCTGCCTTGTGCAAAAGTCAGTCTTGAGAGTTGGGGTGATTAGATTTGAAGAGAAAGTCCTCAGGTCCTTATGGTGGTTCTTTGAATTGCAACTCACCTTTGTTATCTAGAAAGTCAATGTAAGATCTTAGGCTTCCTATCTACCTATGGATATCAAGCAATATGAACATCCGTAAAGGCAGCTCGGCTGTTAAAGCTCTAAAATGATAAATAAGGGCAATTTAATTAAATATAATGTAATTATCAAAGCTCTGAGATCTCATTAAGTACCTCTGTCAACATACCTTGTTTAGAGAAAAAAAAAAAAAGGAAAAATTCCATCAGTAACAAACAACTGTACTCATAAGTAAAGTCCAAGCAAGCAAACTCGTCAAGATATTCCGGTGTGTGCAGTTCAGAGTCCACTCGGATATTTTTCCAGACTACCATCTGCATCAGAAAGTTGCTGGACAAATAACTCTGATTCTCTCCGGTAGCTTCTTGGTATGCCTGAAGTGGGATTCCAAAACAGGAATAGTTGGCAGGTTGTTGTGTTTTGTTTTTTACTTTCACCAAGGCCTGTTTGTATTACAGGGATCATAGTGCCTCTCTGGTCTTTGGTACCTGTACTCATTTATTTTAAGAAAGTTAATTTCTTGGAGATCATAACAAAAAAAATACAGATGGGGAAAGAATATTCTGTTGTTAGAAAGTTCTTATCTGCTGCATTGAAATAATTGAAAATGGCTTTCTAAGTAGCCCAAAGAAGTTAACTTATGGGCCAAGACCCAAATTTCCTTTTTTGTAGATTTTCTGTAGACAGAAAACACAAGTTCGAGGAATACTTTAAAATATCTTTGTCCAGCTTTTTTGCCCCTGGAGGAGGAAGTGAGAAATTTAGAAAGCACCACATGTGACAGATGCTGCTCAAGATGCTTAACACATTACTTAAAGATGCTCTGTAACCGTGATGTTGTGAGTAATAAAAGAATGTGAATGGATGGAAGAAGAACAGTCCAGATTTACTGTAACCACATCTGTAGCCTCATCGCTCTCACATGATGTAAAGAGGTCAACAAATTCCTGCCAGTTCCTGGAGTATTCCTGAATGTATCTCTGCAGTGCAAGGCAACATCAGCTTAGGGAGCCCTCAGGTTGCCTCCAAGTGAGCTGGCATGTCTGTAGCAGATTACCACACAGGGATACAGGCTTCAGTGCCAGAAACAGTAAAGCTCTGTTACTGCCATACATAGTTAATTAGCTCGGGTGTCACACCGAGCAAACACAGCTATATTGCTTCTGGTTCTGCAGCTAAGTTAATTGAGGCTGGCTTGGGGATCTTTGCCCCAATGTGCGGTGCAGACATACCCAGGAATGCACTCCTATTGTTGAATGAATACTGTATTTTCTCATAAATGTGGCAGGAGTATAATTGCAGGGTGGAAAAAGAAGGCCAATATACATTCACTTCACTTTAGAAACTAAATTAAACCTTTGACTTAACTCACTTCTATACCAGCTCCCTGCAGGCATTTCTACAGGCTTCATTAGAGCCAACCTAGAGGCCATGGAAAAGGTCTTACAAAAGACTAGCCAGGAAGCCAGTCACAGACCCAGATCCTGCTGCTACAGAATACAATCTGCCTCTTGGCACCTCGGGCTTGCAGCTGCCAGGCACTCTCCTTATGTGGTCACTGGTGTTGGCTCGGGGGCTGGAGCAGATAGACGAGGAGGGCTGAGGGGGAACACATTCATCACTGCCAGCAATGAGAGGAGGCAGTGCCAAGTCACTATGTAACTAGGCACATGTGCCAATTTGCTCAGTAATTGGATTGCTATTTGAAAAATTAAAGCGGTGTCTAGAAAATTCTAACCTTCGCATTTATGAAGTATGAAGTTTGCAGCTGAGAGGCTGAGCAGGAAGAATGGAGGTGATCAAATGTAGGTGTTTAAGGAGAGCAAATGTAGGAAGTAATCCGATTACTTTCCAAAGTGTTACACCAGCCTCAGACGCAGCCGCTCTGTATCGGAGAGACAAAGAGCAAGACGCAGTGCAGCGCGGAGCCGTAGCATTATAGACAAGCTGTAACCCATTGCTTACTAAGGAAAATTAGTGAGGACTTATCAGCTGAAAGCCATTTGTATAAAGAAAACGTATAATTAGAGGGAAGGGCTTGATATACTTGCTGTAATTATTTTATTTTATTTTTCCTAAAGAGAAAAACCTGTTAATGGGCATTATTGTATCTTTTCAGTTTTTTTTCTGAGCCTGCAAATTTGTCGCTTCTGTCTACATTGCTCTCAAATACACTTGATGAACAAATCCTGTGTGCTAATATTAAGTGTAAATGATATTGAATTATCTAGCTGCAGAGAGAATTTCTCATTTGGAAGTATGCCTCTGCCACAAGCCATTTCTGCTCCTCCTGAAGTCTAATTCAGACCTTGCTTTGACTTCAGTAGAAGCCTAATTGTATCCAAAAATATAGTTACCTGAATAGTCCTTCAGGCATTTAATTATTCCTTGCAGTTGAGCTCACTGGCCACCCTTGTTCAGCTGAAAACTTTAAGCATATGGATATGATGGATTATAAATTGTTCCTGCGGTAACATTTGTAGTTTAAAGTATAATCCAGTTGCTAGTAGACGCATAAAAGTAGTGCCTGGGTTCTTCATCACTGTTAAGCGGAAACTCAAGCTGGAAGCTCTGTATTTAAAATAATAAAAAGTAAAAATCTATGGACTCATACTGAGGAAGAACTGTTTGGAACCTCTGTGAAATGTCTGATTATTTCTCATGCGCTCAGTCCTGGTAGAATGAGGTTAACACATGTCAAAGCAGAGGCTAAGGAAATTTTGTGTTACATTTCTGCCCCTAGATGGAGTATTCTGCACACTGGTATTTTTTGTATTTTGGGAGAATGGAGCTGTGTTAGAAGCCTTGAAATGCCTCTTGTTCTGAATTCCCTTTACAGTGTATCAAGTGCTGCCCATTGGGACTAGACTAACTGGGTCCCAGAGACCATTTAGAAGAGAAAAATCAAAATAGGCGTTGTTTGTATAATTGATCGGATACTATATATGCTGCAATTTCTTAAGGTCTCTTATACGTTGGTTAGCGATAGATGCGTATGTCAAAAAGCAAGAAGCATTACAAAATGTCACTAATTAGTATGAAACATCTGATGCTTGCAGTGCTGGAAGTTTCTGTGATTTTCATGGTCTTCCCTTCTCTTAGTATACTCTGAATACCATGGTAACCTTAACTGCTTGTAAAACACTTTAATAGTGACCACTGTAATATGGTGGTTGTGTGCAAACAGCACGCACCATTGCTTCAGAGGTGTTTGTAACATTTTGTTTTTGTCACAATCGGAGCAAAATGTTGCCAGATTTCATAGAACTGAATCCTAAACTTGCCAAAGAGGGAGCTGAAAGTAAGTTCTCCTCTTCTCCAGCTTCTGTCTTTGATCATCTCTGGAGTTTCATTGATACATTCCTTCCCAGCATTCACAAGCTTAGTGAACCATGGCTCCAGAAAGCACGGAGTTGCTTGGGAAAAGCATTTGGCTACAGACGCTGTATTTGGAGAGGGGGGTGGGTGTCAGATTAGAAGCCAGCTTTTGAAAAACCTAGATTGTTTTCTATGTGTGAGTGAGAATTCAGCTGTAGGCTCTTACCTCAGGTATGTTCACATGTGGGCTTCTGGTTTCGCCCGCTCTAACAGGAGGAACCAGCTGCAAAGTTTGTCCCTGGACTGGGAGCTGAATTCCTGCAGAATCCGGAATTTTGGTTTGGACATTTTTAGATATGATGTAAATGCCAGCAGCTTCCTAACAACTGTTCTTGAAGCTCAGAGCAGAATTTAGAGCAGACCCTTGTGAGTTAGGGAATTGCACAAGACATCCCTTCTCAGAACAGAAAGAAAAAGGCCAACAAAACCTAAGCCATCTGACTAGAGTCCTGAGAAATGCTTTCCAGCTTTCAAAGAAAGAAAGGGTCTTAATTCAGATTTGCCGGAATTGTCTAATTAGTCCCTTTAATGCCATGCACCTTATAGTCTGTGCCACCGGATTCGTCCTATAAATGAGACGATGGGCTAATTCATCTTGGCAGCAGTAAACAGACCTTGTGATTGTCCTCCTTACAAACACCGGCCTGATTTTAGGAAAATGCTTTGACCAAGCCTGTGTCCCTGCTCCCTCCCCCGCGAGCCCCCCCCTCCCTTTTTCTGAGCGCTGCCTGTGCTTCTTGCCCTCCTTCTTCCCCACCAACCCAACCCACCCCGTCTCACACACAGTGACATACCTCACACATTTGCCACTGCTAACAACAACCTGTCAACTCTTTCTTTGCACCGTGCTAGGCGCCCTTTGTTTCTGCAGCCCAGCAAGCCTTGCAGCTGTTGTCCGAGGCCTGCTCCGACAGCCTGTGATCAGTCAGCTGCAAAATCCTCCCTGAACAACTCGGTATTCACAGCTCTAATCGGGCCAGCGGACTGTTTCCTCCTCTCTCGCAGTAAATCTTTATCACTTGCGCTCTGCTCGTCAGTTAGTGGCGCCAGGCCTTTGGGCTGCTCTATCCCTTTCCCATACTCTGCTGGGCTGTGTGCTCTGAATGCTAACTCCAGCCTTCTTTAGACTCCGGGCTGCCTTGGTGCCGCAATCCACATGTTGGGAAGGTCCGAATTCCTGCTCCCTCCCCATCTTTTAAGCTGAACGTACATCAAGTTTGTAACTCTCCAAAGGTGAAGATGCTCAAAGGCTCCCTCCCTCTGCCTATTTCATACTTTCTTCATATAAGTTAATTATGAGATTATCTTTCTGTTTCTTCCCAGCAGGCTGTTGTGCTTCTGTGTAAGAGCTGTCTTTGGTGGGAAGAAGAGGGTGAGCTGCCCAGCCTAGGGAAGCTGGTGATGGCAAGGGAAACCCTGGGGAAACTGGCACAAACCTTAATTTGATCGCATGCCCAGGGCTATTAACCTTCCTCCTAATGGTTCCCCCCACGGACGGAAACACATTTCCCTCCATCCTGTCCCTGACTTGATGCCATCTCAGTCTTTTAAAAGATTTACATCAAAGATGTGGAATTGTGAAGCAGATTTTTTAGAAAAAAAGGATCAAAGTTTGCTTTCTTAGTGTCCCAGCTGAGTTGAGGAGAGTCCACGGAGCTTTTAGGGTGAGGTTTCCGTCAACGTGGAGTTGCTGAGGATTTATACTTGTGGAACTGAAAGCACAACTTTATCTGTGCCTGTTACTGCTTCTGCTACAGCATGAAAACTCCTCCTGCCTCCTTTGGCAAAATGTTCTGGGTTTTATTTCCCTGTGTGCTGTATTTGGGCCTTGGATTGC
The DNA here is from genome assembly GCF_963924245.1 of Chroicocephalus ridibundus. Classification (NCBI taxonomy): domain Eukaryota; kingdom Metazoa; phylum Chordata; class Aves; order Charadriiformes; family Laridae; genus Chroicocephalus; species Chroicocephalus ridibundus. Next base: position 4,568,470 of record NC_086287.1, on the reverse strand, counting down.
AGATGACAGAGAGTGTAATTAAAGCTCAGTTAAACAGCTCATTTTGCAGACACTCAACTAGCTTTTAAGTAAAGCTTACTGAAGATTACTTTAAAAAATGAATAAAAAAAACCAGGATAGTGAGCGCTATTTCAGTTTATAAGGAACCTGGGAAGCTCTTGTCTGAACATTGATGTGAGGACCAAAAAGTAATGTTTTTTGATCTTGTCTCTGAAGCTGAGTCCATCTTGGGCATCTTTCTGCATCAGCTTTCCCCACCTTTCAGTCCTTACGTTTCAGCTGTTCCAAGTGTGTGTGCGTGCACACCAAATACAATAACCAAATATAGAAATATTCCTTTAAGAGTAAAACATGCACTGTCTTTAAAAATACGTTGTTGCTATTAATTTTGTGAGGCAGTTGTAAAATAGATGCTGCTTGGAAAATCTGCGTTCATTTCTATTCAGACTTTCTATGCCCCAGTTCCTCATCAGTGTAGTATTTGCTTGATTAAAGATAAGCTCATATATAAAGGATACTTACATTTTTGGCATTGGTGGTCAGTTTGAGCCTGTAAAGAGTAAATTTAATGACAATGACAGCCAATTTGTTGTGCAGAGGAAGGTTGCCATTGGGCTGTATTACGCACGCATGTCCAGTAATCCACAGGTAACACGTGGCACTGCTTATTCACCGAGCTCACAATTTGAGTCTAACAACCCTGGGCACGTACCCGTGTCCTGGTAGTGCTCGGTTGGTGCGCCCTTTGTAAGCAGCTCTCGAACACCCTTCCAGGTGGGATGTGTTTTGTCACTGTGTAACCAGACCTGTAAACAAACATGTTTTAGGCTTGATTTGGGAAATTAGCTCAGATTTTGCTAGTATTTGCCACAGAAGCGCCCTTCTGTCTCGGTGTGTTCTCCAGTGAAATTGAACGTACATGAACAGGATTTGAATATTGGCCCTTTTTCTGTGGCCCGTCTACAAGGGCAGCAGTAGAAATATGATCTCGTAGAAATATGAACTTGTAGAGATAGTAGAAATATGGAGTGTCCCACAAACGGTCTGATTGTACCATTCGTTGGGGGGAGCTTCACTGCTGAAGGTGCTGGTTTGAGTTGGCTTGGTGAAACCTAAGATAGAGGATACAATAACATCCTGATAGGCCCCAGGTAAACATCTTAAAGATAACCCTTTTTCTTCTGATTTACTTGCTCTTGTGTGACTGTTCTCAGTGAATTCCTGTGTGTCCCAGGGTTTTACCTCTCATCCTTTAGTCACGTTTTTCCCTCACTCTCTCCGAGCTTTCAATGGCTACGGTGGGACTGTTATGGTGGTGGAGTTTCTTAGTTTGGCTCTCGTGGCTCTTGACGTGAAAGGAAACCTTCTACCCAGTCAACCACCTGTGCTTCCTCTGTACCTCTAAGTCTCGTCTATCCTGTCAGCCTTGATGGAGTGACTTCGCCTGCGGTTTTCATGGCTATATCCTTTGGAGGAAATCCTGGTTGTGTTCCCTGACCCCTTCAAGCTAGAAGCGTAATAGCAGAGTTTGGCCCGTTTGTTTTCTGTCAAATAGTAAGTTACTGGACATGGTTATTTTGTGATGTGATTGTCTTCTATTTTATAAAGCAGTGATGCTCCACCATGCTTGGGGGTGTGTGTGCGTGGGTAATTTATCCATTGTCATCTGCACAAAAAGCAGCTGATTTTGAGGTGTTCCTCAAGAACTTGATGTCCTTTAGAGAACCAGTATTTTGTACATCCTAATTTTTATTTATTTATTTTATTAAATTCATGGTAGCTTGAACTTATATGCAACCTGATACAGTGGAAGGAAATATCTTGGCTTTGAATTACAAAGGAAGATTCTAACAGCGTGAACTGAAAATGAATAGAACAAGAAGACTTTCTCAAAATTATTATTATTTTTTTAACAAATGAAAACATCTTGAAACACAGCACAGTATTTTAACTCTCTTTACGCAGAAGTAAGCAAGGCTGTGCACAGCCCAGCATATAATTCCCTTAGTACGTTGCCACTGTCCACGTGTCCTGGTTCTCCTGCTCATCTACTGATGTTTGTGCCTCGAAGTGAGGTTTGGTTTGAGGGATGCAGCTGGTGCTCACCTTGGTATGTTTGTAATTCTGTGGTGCTTGGTGATGTGGGCTTTGAATAATCAATTAGAAAAACGTCTTGAAGTTATGACAGGAAGTTTTTGTCTGTTCTTTTCCTCAGAACTTTGTACCATAGGGGAAAACTCCTTGCAGGAGGCAAATATCCTTAATGAGAGTGTATTGTTGTTTGAAGCATCCTATCTCAGCTCTCTTGTCTTAGAGAGGTAAGTTGAGTCTTTTCTTCATTTCTACCCAGACCTGCAATGAAGGCTTCGTATTTTTTTTCTGTTTACTTCCTGCTAGAAGACGACTCGTTCATGGTTGTAGCATGAACAGGATGAGCAGCATTTGAGAACAGCTTATGGATTCACTGCTCCAAATTGAAAGTGGACTTGACTGATTTTTCCTAACACATCTGGATGTATATACAGGAGCAGGATATTTTATTGTTCTGCTTTTTTAAATTCAAGGAGCAATGTCAATTTCTTTTCGTGCTCCTCTCATGGCCTTTAAGAACATCTCAGACCCCAGCAACTTTCTATTTGGTTTATTTTTTCCCTTGAGTTGGTGATAATATGCTTACACAGTAATTCCATTTTAAAATAGTCTTTTAGTCTAGGAATTTCCTTGTCTGATTTCCCTCAGACTTTCCAGAAAAGTTCTACCTTGGCATAAATTTTGCACCTGTGAAAGTTCAAGGAAATCAGTTTAGCTTTTGCTAAATGAGGAAGGGATTCTGCCAAAATTTAGCTTATAATAAAAGGCTAGTTAAAGTATGGAGAGACTAGTTTCTTCATAATTACTAGGTAGCATGAGTGTATAATCACTTTCCTAAGGAAAAATAAGATTAAATGAGTTTCATATTGCTTATAAAAATGAATTTTTGTTTCTTTGCTCAGGAAAGGAGGCTCATTGCTAACCCATCGTGTTTAATTTTGTGAGCCACTTCTTGTGTGCGGATTTCCTGTAAATCTTGAATAAAACCATGTAAAAGATGAACAAAGAACGAGGAGAAAATTATAAATGGATCCATGTGACTGCCTCTTCTCTAGACATTTTTTTTTTCCTCATTTAAGAAGTTTAGAGGGAATGCACGGCCATGCAGTGTTTGTTAAAGCTGATGGAATATCTTTCTCCCTCAGGGTATTTCTTTAATCAATGTTTCTTTATACCATTAGGTCATCTCCTCTTTTTCTTTTTTTCGTGTTTGGTTTTTTTTTTTTCCCTGAAGAAGCCTTGTTTTGTACATTTTCATGCATCCTGACGTTTATTCTCAGAATTATGGCCTGATCACTTCCTCTCTTTTCCTCAAAAATTCTGTCGTTTTATCTATTTTAAGTGCTGGAGCACAAAGATAAGCCCATCATAGTTCTCTCATTTTCCCCAGCAGTTCCCCCCCTCCTCTCCCCGCAATGAAAAAATGAAAGGTCTCATGGTCTTACAGATTTTCTTTATGCTTATTTTGGCCTATTTGCAACCCAAATACATCATCATGCTATAAGACGGCTCTCTAAGGCTCTTGGATCAATTAAAGGTAGCCCTATTCATTGCCAGTACAAACCTTTGCCTATTAACTCTTTCAAAGGGCATTTGTCATCGCAAAAAGCTGTGAATGCCGTCTGGGTTCATTGATTAAAAAAGGTATTGTTTTAAGGCTGCTGAATATCTTAATTAGTTGTAATCAGAGGGTAGCTTGTGTCTGTAAAGTGATACAGTTACCTTTCACCTACTTGCTTTTTTTCTGTGTTTTTAAAAGAAAAAAATCTCAAATGTAATTCAAGCATACTGTTTTTAGGGTACAAGAGGAGTGCGCTTGCTGATCACACTATAATTTATGACACTTATTTTGTAAAGCCAAATATTTAATGTGGTAACCCAGAATACATCTCATTGGCCTACGATCAGCCAAGAGTGAGTAAGCGGAGCGGCACCGCTCGTTGCCAGCGATCATCCTCCTTTCTTCACTCAGAAATCCAGTGTCTGTATTCTGGAAATGTAGAAATCCCCCCCAGTTCTTCAAGCACTTGCACGTGTGCTTAGCTCGAGCGCATGAATCGTCTGTTAATATAGAGTATATACAGCACTCGTTGGCAGATCAAGGTAGAACAGGGTAACGTTTTTTAGACCAGTAGTTCATCTAAAACAATTGTTGTCTCAAATCATTTGAAGCTATTTATGAATGTGTACCAAAGCGCTGGCAAATTGTTTTAGCTGGAAAAATGTCTCTTCTGCTGAATCAAAACACTTCTTTCAGTAGTTAACAATACAAATCTGTTTGCTATTTAAAGAGACCTTTTCAAAAATTAAAAGCAACTCTTTTCCTTGCACTTTGTGAAAAGTTTTGCTTGTTGCTTTCTTGGTTTATTTTCCTGAGAAAACTACATAGTTTATATTTCTCCTAAAATATTTTGCTCAAATCAAATGGTTATTTACGTGCCTCTAATGGATGCATCGGGGTGTAGACAGAACCCTTCTAGTCACGTGTCTCGATGGTGCAGCAATGGCTTTTGTCATTTGACCCTCACCGTCTGGAGATGCATTTCCAGGGAAGGTGATTTGGGGAAAATAAGCTTTTCTTTCCATATTTGTGCAAATATCTTCTTACAGGGAGGAAAACCTGCTCGACGAAAATCCTTAAGCTAAGCCACAGGTGGTAGAAATGCGTGCTTTTGAGCTTGAATAAGATCCTAAATACAGTGATAATAATAAATAGCATTTAATTTGTTTCTTTATGGGAAGGGGAGGGGGCACAAATGGTGTCTTACAGAGAATCACCCATATCTAGGTCAAAAAGTCCTTAGAAAATACCTAACACTAGACACATATATCAAATTGCTGGTGCAGCTTGGTCATCGAGGTGTTGGAGCGTGTCCAGAGAAGGGCTACAAAGCTGGTGAGGGGTCTGGAGGACAAACCTTATGAAGAACGACTGAGGGAGCTGGGGTTGTTTAGCCTGGAGAAGAGGAGGCTGAGGGGAGACCTTATCACCCTCTACAACTACCTGAAAGGAGGTTGTAGAGAGATGGGGGCTGACCTCTTCTCCCTGGTGACAAGCGATAGGACGAGGGGAAACGGGTTCAAGTTACGTCAGGGGAGGTTTAGATTAGATATTAGGAGACATTTTTTCACTGAAAGGGTTATTAAACATTGGAATAGGCTGCCCAGGGAGGTGGTGGATTCACCATCCCTGGAGGTGTTTAAAAAAAGGGTAGATGGGGCACTGAGGGACATGGTTTAGAAGTGGCTCTTGTCAGGGTAGGCTAAAGGTTGGACTCGATGATCTTAAAGGTCCCTTCCAACCTCAACAATTCTATGATTCTATGATTCTATCTGGAAAGCAGGGCAATGCCACGTCTGGGAACCACCAGACAAATGAATCCCTGACACTCGCACTCAACTTGTGGTTTGCTGGATGAATTTTATTACAGGAAATCCATGCATGCACATGGATTCTCAAGGTAATATGGCAGAGTCGTGTAAATGCAAGTGATACTGCATTCAGTCTCTTATTTTCCAGTGAATAATTGTACTAGACAACATATGGCTTGAAGTTAGAGTATGCTTGTCATATATTTTTTTCAGAAGCCAAGACGATATATGCACTTCCCTTGCAGGATAATTTTGCTATACATGTCTAGATTCTGCTTGAAGTACTCTTCATGAGTACTTTATGTTCTTTTTTTTAAAAAAAATTATTTTTACAAAATGCTTCAAAAACCCTTGTCCTGTCTTCAATTGACTGTGTAGGTAAGAGCCTGTTATCATCTCTGTTTCACAGATGGAGAAGAACCGTCTGATAAAGATGAAAATCCCATTTCAAGGAAACGCAAAAACTTAAGCATGTATTTTAATGTTCCTATGATTTTGACATCAATTATTCTGAGAAGTTTCTCTGGGCTGCTGTCAGAAGCAAAACTAGAACATGGGTTTGAGTTGCAGACAGTACCTCAGCCGCAGTATTCCTTGTTGCGGTGTGTGGACGTGAGAATTTTTCTACTTGATAAAAAGTGTGGTGTATGGCATGGTCATACAGGAGACATTTATTTTCATAGTTGGTTATTTAATTCAGTGGTTTATATACTGTGGTACTGATCCCGTTTTGGCGTGGATATCAGTGCAGTTCTAACCTTTTTCTTCAGCTTTGTACATTTTCAGAGAAGTGTGTAGTGTCTTTTCTTTGGTCAGGTGTCTTGGAAACAAATTTAGAGAAATAAATATGCACATTTCCACTGTAACTGTGATGTGCATATGTATTTATATATAATGGTATTGTGTGTCTTGCTCTATATAACATTTTTAGGTGTCTGTACAAGTAGGAGATTTATGAAGTGTGACTCATTTTTCCTTCTCCACACTGTTCCAGTGGAAGAGCTCAGACTGCGATGAGAAAAACTAGTACACGTTATTAAGAATTCCGATAAAGTAGGCTGAATAAATTTGTTTTCTTTGTGAGCCTTAATCCTGTGTTGTATTGGCTTCTTGGACATGGCTAATTTATTTGGAATTCCATTCTGTTCCCGACAGCATTCCTGATTAGCAGTTTGATCACCCGGAGCAAAGTTACATACCAGCTTTCAACTCTTGTAATCTAGCAGTGTAATTTTTTCAAATGGACTCTTTTCTTTCCTTCTTTGTCCTAGCTCCCTTTCTTTTTGTGTGCAAAGAGACTTGAGACTTTAAAAATAAGCAAGATAACCTGTTAGTAGAATGAAAAACTTGTTCAAAATCCAATATAGTTTGCTGAATGCCTGACTCGGGTCTGGCTACAAAGCCTCTGATGCAAAGTTGAGACTGGAATATGGACACTTCTGAAATCATAGAGAGTCACATCAGCCTGTGCTTATTGTAAATCTAATGTTGTGTGGCTATTGAAAATGAGACTTAAGAAAGTAAGTAATTAAGGAGACAAAGCCAAACCATAAAGCCCAAGCCATTCAATCCCACACCATTTTTATTTTTTTTTAATTTAGTATGATAATGGTAGGTCTGATAATTTGTTATTACTCATGTGGCTTTAACTAAGCTTAGGAAGTCTTTTTCTAGTTATTATTATTTAATAACAACTTTATTGAATGCAATCATATTTTTGATCATCTATTTTCAAATATACCTTTCAGATAATGTAATTTCATTATTAAATATACAAATAAGCTTGGGAGCTGTGTCAGTGCAGCATGTGAAATATTTACCTTCCATCACTTATAAAGGATAAGTTTTTTCAGTAATTGTATTTTGTGGGTGGTGTGATACTATCTTCGAGTTCTTTCCGCGCTCTGTAGTTTGCCAAAGCACATTTTTGCCTATGGTAAGTTTTAAAAACTTCATCCTTTCACTTCATTTGCTAATTAAGTTTGTCATGTGCTGGACCTTGGTTCGAAATTGCAGTTGCATCACTGTTCACTTCTGTCAATACCGGTTTATGCTGGCATTGACAACAAATGATGGCTGGGAAACCCAAATTTAATTGTACACCAAAGGCAGGATTCGACCTGATTTCTTTTGGGTAGAGCACAGGAGGTTCCCTCTAGTTCTCTCTAGGTTCTCTCATCATCTGAGAGAACCTAGAGGAAACATAGCATATAGCAGCCCCCTTCCGTATGTGCTTCATCTGCTGAAGACATGTAGTTACAGATGAGAGGGAACTGGGTTTTCCACCCTGTGACATTTCTTAAGGCCCCAGTCTGGTTTTGTACACAGCGAGAAGGAAGTAAGGTTTTTAAGTCACGAGAGACTTGGGAATAGCCCAAAGATCGGTGGCCGCCTCACTCATCAAAAGACACAAATTGTGGTTTTATGCATGAGCGCCTTGATGGTATAATGTTTTGAAGAGCTTAATCTGTCTTTCTGTTTTGTTCTGATCTTGAATTTTATGGATCTGAAAAGCAGCTCTTGACAAACATTTCGTCAAAACTGCAGCGTGTTTTGCCAGATTTCTGGTTTTGAAAAACTGGCATTTCAGTTGAAACATTGTTTTGTCAAAAATAATCGTAATAAAATTTTCTACTAGATTGATGTGAATTCTATGAATGGAGTGGAAAAAAAAATAAGAAAAATCCACTGATGAAAGAAGAGCACTGAGAAAGTGTGGTTTAGGGATAGATGCCTTATGTCCAATTGAATTCAGTGATAATTCCTTAATTTCACCTGCAAAAATCCAGAGGTTCTTTCCAAACAAAAAATCATGCAATTAACAAAGTGTGAAGACTTAGCAACTTGTGTAGGGTCTCTGACTACTAAAGAGAGAAAGGGACTTCATAATTGCTTGATAACAAGCTATTCCAAATGTTGTAACATAAATTCTAAATATTTATGCGAGGCTTTTTTCCTTTGGGTAACTAAATATTTTTGTATTTTTATGTTCGTTCACCGTTAGGTGATACCCATATCCATTCTGGATATTACTGATCTTTTAAATGATGGTTGTGATTAAATATCATGGCACTACTTGCTACTTCTAGATCATGTTCTGATCCCACTCCTAACAAGAAGTTCCTGTAAATGAAAGGGAAATGTCTACTGCTGGGCATTGCAGCACACAGCAGCGTACGGAGGTGACAATGGAGTGACAGCTCCGTAACTGCAAAGGTCTCATCGAGTCTTTTTTTTTAAAATACAGACCTCTTCAGGTAATCACTTCTAAGACTGATTTGTAAGTTTTTGTTTCATTTCCTCCTAAACCTCTTCCCTCACTTTTATTATTGTTTTTCCTATGATCTGTGCTCTTTCTTTGCTTTTAAATCTCCCTTTTGACTGTGGGGTCTTTGAGGATGAGCTAGAGTTCTACAAACACTTCTGGTTTTATGGACACTGAAGTTATTCTTAAGGGAAGAAATATGTAATAAACAAAGTATCTTATTTCTGTCCTTGTTTTTCTTGATCATGGAAATGGGCATATTGAACCGATTGTAGTGGGAGTATGTTTGCTGGGGATTTTCCAGTAGAAAACCAGTGGGGCGGGTGTTTGCTTTCCTTTGACTCAATGCAACATTGAATGATCTTGATATGTGCATTTGTTATCACAAGTTATTTGAAGCAGGAATTGACTTTGAATGTCAAATTTTGTCCTCTAAAGCTTTGAATACCTTGATCTGCCCCTTTGTAAGTGGCATTTTGTTTTCAGTGCTGTGTAGAATGCCTGTTCAGGAGATTTCCCGTATGTAAACTGGAGCAAGGTGCCTTTTTGACTCTGATAACTACAGAAGGCACGTGATTCTGAGACATAAGTTCTGGTCTTGAGTTTTTCTTTTTTTCTTAACAATGAGCTGGGAACTTCTCGTTAGCTGTGCCGACACATGCAACTCTGCTGTTTTCTTTTGTAAATATCCTGACTTTGAATGTGTGGTAAATACAGTAAGTCTAATATCCTATTTTTTATTTCTAATTTATTATGTTTTGGTATATATTTCAAACTGATAATAACAGTGGATTTTTATTATTACTGTTGTATTGTCTGCTTTGTTGCTTCTAAATTCACTTGGTATTTTAAAATTTTAGAAATGTAGTGGTATTTTAGGGGATAGACTGCTTTGTAGTTGGAACTGGAAAGTTAGATGGGAAATCTGTTGCCTTACGAGTTAAAGGTCAACAAGAATGCGTAATACATACTTCTGGGTTTTTTTGCTAAACTACCCTTCAATGGGTACTGATTACCAGGACAACTAATCGTGATAATTTAAAAGCAAAATATGGAATTTGTCTTGGAAATAATTTCAAAGTAGAGTATCTTAATAAATATTTAAAGGAGAATAGGGTAATAATGTTGGTTATGTGATGAGAACATATGTTAGTAATAAAATATCACCCATCAGGAATACTGTTCCATCATGCCATTGTTCTCTAGAGAGATGATTAGTTGAAAAATGATTTTAACAAAATAAACTCTGAACGGAGAGGATGCTTTTATGTGTGATACAGCACACATTCTTTGGAAGGGCAAATCATTAAAAATGGTGCCAGGCATTAGGAACATCTGTTGTGTGAGAAAGTACATTTGTGAAAATCCAAATAATAATTATCAATAGATAGGCTTTGCATAGTGCTTTTCCTCACTCAGTCTCAAAATACTTTACAAAGGAGGGAAGAACAGCTATCCTTATTAAACTGCATTTCCTAAAATGTAGCCACACAGTGTTTTCATCTGGCACGTAGATTCGCCTTGCTTATGCTGTGCCGTGAATTTTCTGTGGGAGGAAATCTGTCCTAAGAAGTGAAATCTAAGCAGGAAGGCACTATCCTTCCATCTTCAGCAACTGAAATGCAGCATTCCTTTGTGTGAATAAACATAGTACCTGTGAAGGCTGCCAAGTTGACAGCCGTGGCATGTGGAGCCATAGAACTGCTATTGACCAGGCAGCCGTCGTGGAAGCTTACCCGGCTTTGTGTCAGCCTGTCCCAAGCAGATCCCAGCGCCAGGCGTGAGGGTTGTGCGGGTTCTGTTCTGGCTTTGACACCTCTTGGGGAGCTCTGGAGACGGCATAGCTGAGAACCACTTGTGAGCCCGGGGAGGAGGCACCTGTTCACTTGGCACTGGAATAAACCACCAATTCGTTCCTCGTGTGCCCTTAAATAACCAGTGGGCTTCTCGCTGCTAACAGATTGAACTGGGGTTGATGGCCAAGGCGTAGCATGTGCGGTATTACATGACAGTCCCATTAGCTAATATTGAAATTGGTAAAATCCTGCTGGTGGTTTTCAGCGATCCTGCTAGAGTATGGACTGCAGGATTGCACCAGGGTAAAGGAAGATAGTTGTCACAAAAGGTAATCTTTCAGGTACGGCAATCACATCCATCCAGAGGAGACAAATATGTGCTTTTCTGAAAAAAGGGCAGATATCATTGCCTTGACCAATACATTACTTTACAGCTACAAAATAAGCGAGTTGCCCAAGCGAGTATGTAACGTAGAGCCCTTGGTTGTGGGCTTACAGTGGTCATATTGTAGCAGATAGGGCCACTGAACAATTTGTCATACTGTTTTTCCTGCTTAAATCCCTTTCAGATGAGATGAAGATTTCCTTTCTCCTCATCTGTGTGGATGTAGGTCTCTTAAAAAAACCAGGTTAGAGAGACAGCTGTCAGGAATGGCATAGTTGATCTTGCTTTAGGGCAAGCTGATAGACCTTTTGGGGCCCTTTCATCCTTTTTCCTATAACTGGAGATCACCCTAGTAACATATACCTGTACATATATTTGTTCACTTCAGCCTGCTGCATTTTTTCAGCAAAATCTTTGCTAGTTGAAAGGAGTAGTCCCTTTAAACTCAGCATCTTTTGAAGTCTGTAGGTATAAAAAGACACTCATTGTTTGGAGCACCTCCACAAAGATTCCTTCTTAATCCTGATTGTGTGTACTCATCCCTTGGCTGAGCCTTCCTGTGCAGAGGAATTTGAGTTGATTCACATTCCTTCATAAATGCACATAAAGTAATGCATCAGACTTCCTTTCCTTTTAAGCAATCTGATCAGTTCTGACACTTTCCAACTCCATTAAAAAATCCCTGTAGTAGTTAAGAGCACCCATTAATGGGAACAAACTCCTGAAACCCCTGAAAGTATTTGCTTTGCCATGCCATTTGATCATTTACAAAGACTGGAGCTTTGCTCATGATACACAGTCAATAAAAGGGAATAGACTATTTTTTTATATGTATTATAATGTAAATGTATTTGTGTTGTCCTTGTAGAAGGCAATGTGTTGACTCTCACGAGGTTACCCCAATCAGGACAAATTTGACCATGAAATGGTCTGTAAGAGAGTAATGACACTCAGGATTTTGGTATGCCATTTGGTTTGATGCAGAGATTTGAAAATCAGGGAAGCAATCCTGATGCTGTGCCTATTGCTTAGACCTTGTCCAAGTCATTTCACTTACTGCTGATCCTTCATGTTTTTGCCTTCACAACTCCAGTTGTCCAGGTCCAATCACTGAAGTCTAGGCCCAGACAAGGTATTACTCAAACATCTATAAAAGTTTCTTGTTTTCTTCTTGAACTAGGTCCTAGAGTTTGTACTTGTTCTAATGGGTACTTGGCACTAACAGGGACCTCAAGGTATTACTGTACCTATTGCCTGATTTTAAAGGAAAAAGAATGTAAAATTCAGAGAGCTTTATGTCTCTGAATCGGGCTTTATTTTCTTTTTAGATGGAACGTGTGGTTTCTGGGGAAAGGAGCTTGCTAGTTGAGTAAGTTCAAAAAGATCTTAGCAGTTCCAGTAATTACTCATTTCATCAATCCATCTATATTTAAAGTGAGCTAAACCGAGTTCTTTCCTATAATGTCTACTTCAAATAATGCTGCTTTACATTTGGAGAGCCAATTGAGGAAATACAACATAATCGTCCAGGAGTTTCTTTTCCTTTTAGTTCGTATAACTCAGAGACTTGCTGTAACAAGAGCCCTTCTTTCTATGAAACCTGTTTAACATATTCAACTAAACAAACTATCTCCTAAAGAAAGTAGGAGCATTTTTTGTGTGTGTCTTGCTCTAGCATTGGCTCTTGAGGACATTTCTGCATTTGTCGATGTACTAAATGAGCGATGCATTTTGGACAGCTTCTGTGTTCTGATTTGCTTTGTTGTGCTTTTTTTTTCTCTCCCCCTCCCTCCTTTCTTCCCCTTTTAATTTGTCTAGGGGGAAAAGAAAAAAACAAAAAGCTTCTCCAGTGTTGTTTCCTGCAAAGACCATTCTTAAGAGCTCGTTGGACAGCGCAGGGCTCTTGAAGTGATAGCTAATTGGTGAAAGAAAGGCCCTGATTGTCTTGAGGGAGCTGGAAAGTGCTGCGTGTGCTGCTGAAAGGGACTAGGGAGAAGGTGCCTGGTTTCGCTGAGCAGCTGCTGCTGGAGATGTTTGGAGATTACATCAGCATTGGAAAAAAGGGGCAAAAAAAAAAAAAAGTCCAACTTCACAGAGACGGAGTTTATGGAGGTTTTTTTCCCCTTTCCAAAGGTCTTCTGACAATACTGTCATTGTCGATATAAGAGTTGTTAATTCTTTATGAATAGCACATGGGGCCTCTTGACTAAATAGTACGTTACATGTCCCAAATCTGTCAGCTGGACTCTTCTCTCACATGCTAGTGAGATCACTTTGATTGGAATGTTACAGGAATTGCTGGGCTGGCCGCGCAGAACTGAATACTGCATTATATAATTAGATCTCCCAGAGTATTTTTTTCGCATTACCTCATTATTCTAGCTTAAATATGGAATCAGTCCTTTTGATGATTTTACTAGTTGTAATTATATTAATACGATTCATTTTGTGGTCCTGTCTTAGTGCTTATATAGATTATAAACTGTCCCGAAGGTTTCCTGACACAAGAAAAGAAGACTAAGAGACTTCAAAAGGCTTGTTCAGGTTTGAAATGACAATGGAGAGAACTGGATAAGGTAAATGGAGCTAGAGCAGATTTTACCTTGGGATCTGATGAGAGAGAAATGACCTGTTGAGACTGCAACCGAGTGAAGATTCTTCAGAAAGCCTCATGCTGACAGAGGGGGAAAAAAAATGACAACTGATTGAGTCAAATGACTTCCTGTCAAACGCAGGCATTAATTTGTTGTTGGGAACAGACTTTTGGACTTGTGCCAATTAAATGATCTGGACAAGCTGGAAGGAATCCTATTGCTGGGCAGTCCAAGACTGCCAGCGACCCAGTCTCGATATGTGAAATGTGATGGCGTGCTGCCTGCTGGACTAACTGCTGGTCTGTACGTTAAGATGTCAGCTGCACAGCCTGCCTGGACGCAACAACTGACGGTGCCTGAATGAAGCTGAGTTCAGTATCCACGTGTCCTGCTGTGGACTTGCAGGAGTGGATTTTTACCGGATTGGCTGGTTTGTTACCAAATTCCTCGTGGTTCTTCCTGGTCATTCAGATCTGAAACTGATTGAATGTTTTTGAATGACTATAACCTGCTGAATATTCACATTTCTTAGCAAGTGCTGTATCTGAGTACCAGAATGAGCTGGATACCACTGGAATAATCTGTTCCATGAAAAACAGATCGTTGCTGCAGAGGTGATCTGACTCTAGCTGTGCTTCAGCAGGAAGGAGGGATGGGGGACACACGACAGCATGGTATGCAGTTGAGTTTTGGCTGCAAAGCCCTACAAGGTACCTTAATTTCTAGCCTTTAATAAGGAGCTTGTGTGGACACCGAAGGATTTGGCTACTTGCCGAAGGCCACAGAGATTTAGGATTTCTTGGTTAACTCATCTTGCAAATTGAAATGTTGTTCCAAGTGAACTGTCTGATTCAAGTCAATGTTTTACTAAGACAAACATCCCAAAATCTTGCTGCATATACAACTCAGTTTAACATCTGCTCTTCAGAACTGAATCTTTCTACAGTAAAAGTAGGAAAATTGTATTGCCTTGACTGGAAATGCCATATCCTTGGCCCTGTCACCTTTTAAAAAACAAAACAAACAAAAACCAAACAAACACCAAAAAAACAATCAATCAAACAAACAAAAACCCCAAACCGCATCCTTTTTGGATTGATAAATTTCTATGTCACGTAAAAGTGAAGGTTGCCACTTTATAAACTGTCTTCTATACCTCTTGGTAGCTCACATGATGATATCAGAGTTCAACCTAGGTAAAGCCCCACAGCGTTCCCATAAAGAGTTTCTGGACCATTCCTGACTTACACACTCCTACAGGCTTGTCTCATTAGTAGCTGTTAATCAGCCCTTATCACTTTGTCTTTTGAAGCCTCCTAAAGTTCAGACATGAGAGCTGGTATGTGTTTATGCTGTGGAACAGGGTAAATGTCAGGTCAATTGATTTCAGCCTCAGATTTTATTTATGGTGGATGACCAAGCTACAAAACCGCTTGCAACGCCTGAAGATGCATGTCATTGACTTGAAATCTAGCCAGATGACAATAAATTAAATGTAGATGTAACTAACCTCCTTGTCCATTTCTGTGGTTCTTAACTTTAATGATGATTCTGTGCTCTTTTTTTTTGTTCCCGACACTAGTAGACCACAAAGGGAAAGTGAAATATTGTCTACTTGATGTGCAGACATAACTTTGATAATAAGTAACTGGAAAAATAGGCGCAGTGATCCATTTTTCTTCTTTTAGTTAATCATTGCTATTCTTAGCTGTTGTATGCAAAACAAAGCTTGTAGATAAATTGGTAGTGCCTTTAAGAAACGAGTCATCTGATCCTTTATAGTGAAATCGTGTTTGACAGTGTCATATTCAAATTAGTGTTTAAAAATATGGATGTAATGAGAACGGGTACGGGTGAAGTTGTGTGTTAATGCCTTTAACAGTTGGTGATATATGGAACTTACGCTTTGATTCCTTTATCCCTGCAGAGCAGCACCTTAAATTTTCCATGTAAACCAGAGAGCATGGTCTTGTTATGGAACACACTCTTACACAGGCCTAATTTTCATTGCCCACCATGGCAATGGTTGGTAAGGCTGGTGGGAGGGAATCATCAGAACGTTGTTATACCTGAGCTGTCATTGCCATTCCCCTTATTGACTATGGGGAAAAAGAGGGCTGGTACTGGGTGAACTTACTGTTTGGTAGACTCAGTGAATGGTGGGTAACTATCCTGTAGACAGCCCCTGTCCCAAAACTGGGCACTGGCCAGATACAGGGAACAGTCTGTCGGTGGGCTGGTATTTGTCTATTTAGATCATTTGATTTGCACCTCACTCTGATCATAAGAATGGTTTGGCGTAATAGTGCTCTGCATCCTCTACAGGTAGAAGTGGCTGGAACCCTAAGGTGTTTATTAGAATGTCGAAGTTTTGCAGCCAATTTAAATAAAAAATATGTTTTGACTAAAGAATTCACTGGGATCTTGTTACGTATTAAACTTCTTATGCATTCGAAGTAATTTTAATAGCATCTTGGTTAATTCCTGTGGATTCATGTTGGTTTTATGCACTGCTGCAGGACCTTCTCAACATGGGAGGACGCCCTGTTTATGCTGTCATTACAGATTTAGGGCTGTCACACTTTGAAGAGTGTGAAGTATAAAGGAAAGGAGGATCTTCCTGTTTATTCCCATAGGCATTTTCCCTTTCTCTTTTCATAGAGATAATAAAAATCTAGTCCCTCTGAATGTCGGTCTGGTATGATGTGAAAGTGTCTATTAATATTTCTTGGTGTGATCCTATGGAGCACTGTGCCAAGGTGCCTGAACAAAGAGAGAGAAAGCTAGCTCTAGAGCTGAAAGAAATATGGCTCCGCTCGCTGTAGTCTGCGTTAATGTGTCTTGACTAGTCTTGGGCCCAAAGCCGTGTCTCTGCTGGTCTGTGCCATGGCGATAAACCAGCTGGGCTGGCCATGGTTTGGTTGGCATTGCCCTCTAGTCATTGTAGGTTGTGTATGCGGCTGCTGCACTGAGCAACCACATCCCTGGGGTACGCCTGGCCCCGCTCTCACGTAGCAAAGACTAGAGGTGGTTTGGGGAGCATTCCTTGAGGCTCTGTACCAGTTGGAGGGGGCTTCTCTCTGCCCCCTAAAAACTTTAGGCCAACTCATATGGAGTGTGGGAATCCTCTGGCGCTGATAGGCAGCATCCTGTTATTCCCAGGAGTTGGTGTGGGAAGTCAGAATTCAAACCAGAATTGTTCTGTTGACTTGGAGGGAGCTCACCTGGAGCCAGCTTCTGACCCACCTTCTGCCTGAAGGAGCCACAATGAAGGCTGAAGTTATTTTTCACAACAAATGGTGCATTTGGCCCTGCTTTGTGCTTCCTGAAGTATCCTCAAGGAACTCTTCTGGCATCCGAAAGCTTATGGTGTCTTTATGCTTATTAGAAATTTTGTCACAGATGGGTTGGTTTAATTCTGTTAAACTCTGATTTAACCATATTTATTTTTCCTTCAGGAAAGTATAATATAAAGATAATATTTTTAAATTGCAAATATTTTTTTTTCAAATGTAAAAGTTAAATTGTGCCTGTGCTTATGAGTTACTTTCTTTTTACTGGACGGAGGGCAGCAGAAGAAAGAATTTTGGAGAATAACTGCTTGAAGTCAAATAGTGGTAGTTTATTTAAGATCCATCTTGAAGTTCGTATTTTGATGGGATTTGAGTGGGCTTGACTGGAAATAACTTTAGAGTCTTTTAAAATTGATTCAATTTCATTAGGTATTTAAGATACCTACGCTCCACCGATTTTGTTTGTGTTTAAGGATGCATTTAAAAATAAATATGTGTTTAATGGCAATTTTGAGCTTTGGACAGGTGAAGATTGCAGTGTGGAGCCCCCTTTCAAGACGTGAAACAAAGGTATATGTAAAAAAATAGAAAAATAATAGCTAAATACTGTGATGATATTAAAATCCTTATTGATGTAAAATTAATTTTACTTTATATGCATAGATTAAAATGCACTACATATAATTATATTCTGTATGTATTTATTATTTTACATCATTAAAATGAAAACAGTGACTAAAGTAAGCATGAAATCTATTGGGAAGAAAACCCACTTCTTGTTTTTAGACATTATCCTGAAGAACCTCGAAGATGTGGTTAGATGCTGTTCTGGTTTATTTTTGGAAACTCTGCCAACAGTCTTAACTACAGATTTTGTCTCGCACTGAGTTTGGTACCACAGTACCACTGTAACCAACATCTAACATTGACCTATTGAGGCACTCCTAAAAGCAGGTGTAATTACAGAAGTTTATAAGCCACTTGTAATGCAGTTAAAAAAAAAAAAATCTCTAATATTCTACTGTTACTCATAAAATTTTTGCTTTGTGTGAAATGATTTCTTGAGACTTTTCTTTTTTCTTATCTAGTAGTGTGTATATATATATGTATAAATAGAAATGTATTATATATCGAACAAAAATTGAACTGTGTGATGTACGGATGTAGAAATGTTACTGTGATATTGGAACTGAATGCTTCTTACTTTTATAGGATTATGCTTTGTGTTGGTTTTAGCCAGAGATTTGAACAAAAGTATAGAAGTCAGTATGTAAAAGTACTATCTCTTATTTTGTGACTACCTTAGGAAGGTTATCGTAACTCCCATGTCTCAATTTCCTCCTCCGTAAGATCAGGGTTATAAAGAAGATTTGTGATATTAGGGCCAGTTGGTAAATGTTGTAGAGAGTTTATGAGCTCCGGCTATACACACTTGGCAGTAAGCGCGTACAGATGTGTGTGTGGATGTGTGTATAGCCATGTGTGTGCACATATATTTTCATATAGAAATGTTAATATTTGAATATCTTATAGTAACAGCCCTTCCCACTTCAAGCTACTCAATCATGTGTAGTTCTGAAAGAAAAATTACAGATTTAGCTGCAGAAGTAACTGACGTTGCAAAATGTCATTTGCTTTGGTGCATGTTAGGATTGTGTTAATTTAGGGTGACTGTTTTCCTGGTACCAGTATAACCAAATCTGCTCCCAAACCAGATAGCCATTTTTCAAGTGCCACAATTGATACTTTTTTCTTTTTTTTTGCCAGGGCTCAAAATCTTTCTGAGCCGTAAAAGCTCAGTTGGTTATAAATATCCTGTCCTCTGCAAATGTCATTTCTGTCTGACATCCTGTAACGTGCAAAAAGTTGGCATTACGGACTGCATTATGGTATGGAGAACTAATTACAGATAAGCTCATGGTCTGATGCGCATAGAATTATTTTAATCGATAAATATAATTACACAATTTTATTTTGCAGTGCCATTACAATGGCATCCACTTAAACAATTACTGTCAAACCATGTAAACCAAACTGCAGAAGGACTCCCTTAAATGGATCTGGCGATGCAACAGGTGGTCTAATTACTTTAGGTAGGTCCATTACAGCAAAATTCAGAGTGGAGAAGCTGAAGACACAAGTAGGGCTACGGTTATATTGACTCTCGCAGAAGGAATCTGAACAGCTGGGGGCCCCGTGGCTCGTCCGCCAACTGTTTACGATGACCTGCCACATCATAAACCGAGGCTCGGGGGAAATCTTGTAACCAGCGCTGCTGCCCGCATTCGTGTTCCATGGCACAGCCCCAGGGAACAGAAAAGTATCATTACAATCTCTCTATCGGGACTCATGTAGGCATCATATTGTTGGACACTTAAGTGGCAGAAGTCTTGTCCTGGTTATGTTAGCAGGAACCCAGAGTTACTGCATAAAATGCAGTTGGTTTATGCTTGATTGTCACCAAAGTGGGTGACCTTTATAGGGTGGCCTTTTGACTCTCACCACAGGCAGGGCTAGTAACAGCATCTATTACTAAGGCTGCCAGGCACTTCCAGTCCTAAAGGCCTATTTTTAGCTGTTCACAACTTTGTCAAAGTAGCTTTTCAAACTAAATTTTTCCATGTTGCATTGGGTGTCTGCCTCAGGCTGAATTCTCTTCAGAAAGTTTCAGCCAGAACAGTTTAACGTCTTCCAAGAACAAGATTAGTGCAAAATACATTGTTTTTACCCATGCTGAAAAAAATATTGGCCATGTTTTTCTCTGAAAAGATGTAGTTGTCCTATTCTGGGAGATGATTTCCGTGCCTTCCCCCTCCTCCCGTCAGGAATATGTAATTCTTGTTCACATGAAGGAAATTACGTATCTACTGACTTCAAATTCAAGGGGGACAGGACCAGATCTGATGTGTGGAAGGGAGGATAAGGAAATTGGCAGGAAAAAAAGAAACTATAATGAGGTTTTAGGTAGAGAGGAAAAGTGGACTGTGCATAGTTGATGAAAGGCAAGTGGGACTGCACCGTGTGGGAAGACTGGCACTCTGAGTGAGCAGTGGAAGGAAGTAAAGAGGGTGGACAGGAGCTGCTGGGTTGGTGGTGAGTACCCAGGACTGTTCGGCCAAAGGGACTGGGGCAGAAAAATAATGGGATACTAGGATGGAACTGAGGAAGGCTGTGTGTAGAGATCGGATAAGGAAGAGTATAGTAGGGAGAGCTGGAAAGAGGCAGAGAATGATGCTGAAACAAGAACAGCTAGTGAAGACATGGACACTGTGGCTGGATATAGGGACTGAAAGCAAAACCTGTGTAGAACTGGGCAAGTGGTTGACTGAACACCAGGCTGAGGTAGGAGACAGACTGGATGAAATTAGGATAGTTAGGGCTAGCAGACAGGACAAAAGGGGGGTCTGAAATACATGCTAAGGCTGAAATTGGGAGGCTAAGACTTATTGAGCAAAGTGATTTGACCTGAAACAAGAAGTCCAGGGAACTCTCAAAGGAATGAGCTGGATAAAATGTCTGCTGGGTCACCCTCCCTTTAAAATATTCATACAAATCCTGGGACTCAACCTTCACTGTTTTTTGTTTATCAGCAAATTTCTGTGAAACTTAGTGTCAAAAATTCCTCTGTTCCATCTACCACTCATCCTCCAGCATAAAGTGCTCCGGATCTGCATGCTCCGGTTTTGTTGGTGAAACACAGAAGTGTCAGTGCAGCATTGTATCCTGAGCATCTGCGGGGCCATATTAATAGAATCATAGAATCATAGAATCATAGAATTGTTGAGGTTGGAAGGGACCTTTAAGATCATCGAGTCCAACCTTTAGCCTACCCTGACAAGAGCCACTTCTAAACCACGTCCCTCAGTGCCCCATCTACCCTTTTTTTAAACACCTCCAGGGATGGTGAATCCATCACCGCCCTGGGCAGCCTATTCCAATGTTTCATAACCCTTTCAGTGAAAAAATGTCTCCTAATATCTAATCTAAACCTCCCCTGACGTAACTTGAACCCGTTTCCCCTTGTCCTATCACTTGTCACCAGGGAGAAGAGGTCAGCCCCCATCTCTCTACAACCTCCTTTCAGGTGGTTGTAGAGGGCCATGAGGTCTCCCCTCAGCCTCCTCTTCTCCAGGCTAAACAACCCCAGCTCCCTCAGTCGTTCTTCA
This sequence comes from Chroicocephalus ridibundus, assembly GCF_963924245.1. Taxonomy (NCBI): domain Eukaryota; kingdom Metazoa; phylum Chordata; class Aves; order Charadriiformes; family Laridae; genus Chroicocephalus; species Chroicocephalus ridibundus. The sequence goes on along the minus strand of NC_086287.1, from coordinate 4,547,508 downwards.
TAAGGTTTGTCCTCCAGACCCCTCACCAGCTTTGTAGCCCTTCTCTGGACACGCTCCAACACCTCAATGTCCCTCTTGTAGCGAGGGGCCCAAAACTGAACGCAGTACTCGAGGTGGGGCCTCACCAGTGCCGAGTACAGGGGGATGATCACTTCCCTAGTCCGGCTCACCACACTATTCCTGATACAGGCTAGGATGCTGTTGGCCTTCTTGGCCACCTGGGCACACTGCTGGCTCATATTCAGCCGGCTGTCAACCAACACTCCCAAGTCCTTTTCTGTCGAGCTGCTTTCAAGCCACTCTGCCCCAATAGGATGCAGCAAAACCGAGCGCTGAGATTAAGACAGTGATAGAAATAAGACTTTATGTGCGATTTTTGTTCTGCTCCCCGAGTATTATGATACGGTCTTACACCGCACTTTTCCACAGGTTCTTTTGCTCATTTATTGCACAGGTTGAAATGCCCTGGGACTGAAGCTTGCAGAAACAATGCCTTGAATGTTCCAGAAATGGAAAGATGGAGTATGAAAGACAGAGCTTTAGGAAGACTAAAGTTTTGAGTGCGGTGATGAGGAAATTAATTCTGTCTTTGCCTGACATTGAGTTCTAAGTGAAAACACTTAGAGATATGTTTTCTTTGCTTTTTGGCTTCTTAGCTGGAGATCCTGGGTCTAGCACTAGCAGCTGCAAATTGGCAGATTAACAAATAAACTAGTACCAGTTCAACAAATAAACTGGTACACAGAGAATTCAAATTCTGAGAATATGAATTGAGACATCTAAAATAAATAGATGCAAAAAGAATAATTCTTCTCTACTTTGGTTTCTTATTGCAAAATGAGATGATGTGAACATAACAAAAATGTTAATCAACATCTGCAAAAGATATAAACATTAAAGGACATTCAGAAGGAAATTAATTATTCTTGCACAGGGGACCAGGCTCTAATAATGAAGAAAACATAAGAACTCCTTAAGCAAACACTGTCCATCCCGTCCACTGAATGTGGCAGGAATACCTTGGAAAAATAATGTACGTCGCAAGTGGGTACAACAAAATGCAGGGAAAATAACCTTTCCTCGCAACGTGTCATAGAAGAAATGGATAGTTGCTTCTCTATAAGCTGCTAGTGGGCTCTTAACGTGTCAACTGGATTAGGTTACTCCAATGACATGAGTGTCCAGATATGTCTAGTACCGCTGAGTTTCTAGATCCAGTTCACACTTGACTGATAGATGCAGAGCTTCCAGCACTGAGATGTAAGTGCTCTTGGTGAATACAGAAAACAAAAATAAGGGAAACTTACATTGAAGAGAGACATCCAGAGCATTTAGGTATGCATGGGAGACTTTTAGTTTTGCATGTTGACCTTAGATCCCCAGACTGCCTATCAGTAGTACATGTCTAAATCCTTTTTCTGGAAAGGCTCGGTTGAGTTTGGAGCCCAGGTCCTGTATTTAAAGGGATGCTTGAACTTAGGACTGGCCTACGTAACTTAAGAGACCGTTTTCCTGACTGCCTCCCGTTTGAGAATTGGCAGCCTTAAAAATCTTAACCAGATTTTCTCATTGATACTTCCGAAGTGGATAGTCTCTCTTTTGTTCTTTGAAGAATACATTTTTCTTTGCCACCAGGTTATAAAAAGCCCCAAATAATTATTGCTGTATTCTGGGAATTATTAATAAATAATAAAATCTAGAAATAGATATTTCTCCTCCCTAGTCTTTGTATTAAGACAAATTCATGGTAGAAGGATGCATTGAGGGCTATTAAATGCAGGAAATCCTTGTGCTACAAAGTGTTGAAAGCTGAAGAGGATATTAAAGAAGCATCACTATATGCTTGTCCTAGTCTTAGTTTCTTCTCAGACATCCACTGTCGATCGTGATGGGAAACAGTGCAGAGTTAGTTGATTCTGCAGGGCTCTTCTCTACTACTCCAAGACACGCTCTCTTTGCATCTGAAAAATAAGACTCTGTCCATTATATTATTTACAATTGGTCAACGGGACAAATGCCTTCAGAGGGTTGGAAGAAATGTCTTCTACTGCCTTCTACTGTCCTCAACAAAGCAGTGTCACGCTGAGAGGATGACAGTGAGAATTATGACAGAGAAAGATGACAGTGAGAATTATGAGCTACCTGAAGATGTGTCTAATTTAGCACTTTCTATACCAATCCCAGAGCAGGTACCTCCAGTAGCATACCTCTGTGGCTGCGGTAGTTGATGAGATATCTGATTTTATGTCTGCACTCACTGGCTCTTTCTTTAGACATGCTTTCTTTGGCGCGCATCTCAGACCGAATATAGCGACTTCCAGATTTTTAGTCCCTGCAAAATGTCTCCCACCACGCCTACATTGAAAAGGACGCAGGATCCAGTTAGCTAATTTGTTCCTAGGCAGTTAAACTGCTTTACATGAGCTCCAGACCATGGAGTAGATTTTACATACTATTTTAAAAATATGTGAACAGTTGTGTAGGGGGACGTACCTGTATCTGTCTTGGAGTGATAATCTAATTGGAGGTCGTCCTTTGTGCAACCCTGTTAACATTTTAGACTATTCTGGGAAACCTTGTGGCCCAAGTACTATGGAATGTAGTTAGGAAAAACAGTGTTTTCTCAAATATTTCAGATGTGGAATATTTATTTTGTAGCCAGAGAAACTTGTTTTGTTGCCAAGCAACTGACCATGAGTAGGGTCTGCTGCCAACTGTACTTGAAAAAAGGAAAAAAATCTACTTACCTCTCCTCAGGCTGCATGTGAGCATTTACAATGCAGTAAAGAGAAATTTTAAAATAAAATCTGTGTGACAGGTTTCACTGTAAGTAGCCTCAGGTTAGTTAGGTTGTTTCCCTCTGTCTTCCCCGGAGTCATGTAGAATTGACAGAAGCAGCCACTAGTGAAAATATTGGTGCAGGAAATCCAGTCACTTTCAAAAGCTTTCCATTTTGAAGCCTGCTTCATCAGCACCCTAGATAATGGAGTTTGATCGTTTGCTCTTTGCTGGGCTTCTGGTCCAAAAGCAGGCAAGGACCTTAGGTACAACTCAGAATTCTGCTCAGATTGGTTTATTGACTTGATACATTCGCTTGAGCAGGCATCCCGCTATTCAAGTATTGTTTGTTTTAGAATTCAGGTACCCAAGCTGGTTTTAAGAGGAGCTAAAGATGCTCAGCTTGCACTAAATGGATGAATGTTAAAATGGGACGTAAATTGCTTTGAAGAAAGCTTATAGTAATGTAGTTCTAACTGTTTCAGCACAAGCAAAGTGCTCCCTTCTGCACAAACCTATTGAATGAAAAGTACCTAGTCAGGGAGTTGTCTGTTAGTAAACTAACCTGCCCGTTTCACTGGACTTAGGTCGAGTAAACAGTCATTCTGAATTAACCTTGATGTTCTTGAGATTCACTCCTTGCAGCGGGTATGCCTGTAGTGAACGCTTCCACCTCTCCTTCTGCCCTGGGGCACTTATCAGCTGTATTAAAGGGGAAGAGAGTTCATTAACTGCTCCTTTAAAATGTAAGTGTTTGGCCACAATAGAAAGTGCAACCCCCCCGGATAAACAAGAGAAGGGGAACATTAATGTTGCTTGATGTAAGAATCAGGCTTGTAGCTAAGTCTTATGGAGAAGTAGGTCGAGAAACTATAAAAAGATGCAAGACAGCTGTGAAATTTGAGGGTTTAGGAGCAGTCTCAGTGATATTTTGGAGCTTTTAATGGGATATAAAAGTACTGTTTCTCATAGCGTGGATCTTTCGGGGTTTCTCAAAGACATCCAGGAAGCAGCTGTTTATGCGTTTCCAGTGTGTATTAGTTTATCTTATCTTTGTTGTGTGTATAGCGCAGTTCCATGCTTCACTGCCTACTTTGGAGATGTTGCTTGGGTTTCTCTCAGGAGAGGTCAGATGTCAAATTCTTTATGTTTTGCAGTACAAAAGGGGCTTGCCCATGATGCTGCTGTTCAGTCTCCTGAAGCTTCCTCTCCAACCTTGGCTCTTCTTTCCATGTTGTCCTCCTGCTTCAGAATAATGCCTGTCAGTTGACCTCGTTTAGCAGTCAAGGCTCCACATGGTGGCATCACCTGTTCTGCAGCTTGATCTTCAACCGTTGGTGGAGATTGTGTGTGCACATGTTAGTTTGGTTAATTTCTGTGACCACAGATGACTTCCAAATTATAGTGTTATGTGAGGCATTTTCGTGGTTCTTTCGAATTAATTGTAAAGTTCAAGTAGTGGATTACTTCAAAAAATGCTATTTCATATTTGTTTCAATTGCGTAAGGATGATTATCATTCTTCAGTAAGAGAGGGAAAGATTTACTGAACATGAAGATCGAGATGCTTACCACATTTCTGGTGTGTTTGGGGAAATTAATCTCCCCCAAACTCTACTCGTTATGTTTTTCTCTAGCTAGGAGTATGTGTAACTTTTGTGCTGATGAGTTTGAGATTTTTATTAACATAGCTTAATTTGGGAAAAGTTTTGAGGTTTCAGGCTGGATTCCAAAAATGCAGAGTTATTCAAAGTGTAGTTCTCCACCATAAAAACAGCTAAATTTACTTTCGGGGCAAAATTGTGCATGAGTATTGGTGATGAATTCAGTTTTTCTCAAGTGTTACCGCAATATTATCAACAAGAAAATAAATTCAGCAGTACATAATGAATCTGAAACATATAACCTTTTTGATATAATTATATGCACAAATACATATTTACCATTTACAGGCTGTGGCATAGGTTGGACAGCCTGTGATAATATTTAAAATACTTTTCAAGGATCAGTGTTGGGAGCTGTGAGATGTCTCCTAAAATACAAGGATGATAATTTGTGTGCCAGTAATGCCTATGTGATTCTGACTGGGGATCCTCTATGAGTCATGACTAGGTATATGCGTGTGCAGAAAGAAAAAAATACGCATTTAATACTATTTTGATTGTAGTACCTCACACTCTGAAAACGTAAGATGAGCTGCTGTGATATTGAAGTTTATAACCTCCAAAGAGTACTACAATAGAGTCAGTGTTTCTCTGCTCTTTGCTAATTAATTTTATTAATTTTATACTATCTTGTCCAGTGGCCTGTAACAGAACTCATCTGAGCAGCTACCAAGACAGGAGAGGGAGAGAATAAAGAAATGCCTTCCTTTCCTTCCAGCTTTGTTGTTCTGTGGCAACACAGCTCAGGATTAAGCAGCTCTGCATGCAGGAGACAAGTTGTGTCTATGCAAACCAAACCAGGAGGTAACTGACTGCGAGAGCTGAGTTGCATTTTGAAAGGTCGCATGAAAATATGAGAGTTATTGTGTCTCTGGATGCCAGAGACCTTCAAAAAGGAAGATACTAATTTGTCGAATTCAAAAGGTGCAAAAGTTTTGATTAAAAATTGTGTTTGGAAAGATTTCTTTGTTTCCAACCTGAAATTTAAGCTCAAAATAAGAGAGGCCAGGTGTGCCTCGGAGCTCTGGAATGGTTAATGTCCTCCTTCCTACAGCCGCTTTGAATTTGGCAGACCAAGTCCAGATCTCTACCCCTTCTTGCTAAAATGAGAGGTTGACGCTATCCCATACGATTCTTGTGAAGTTTTAGCTGTGCTAAACTCTATCACTGTCTCTAGATCAAAATTGGAAAGGTGTCTTTATGTGGAGTAAAAGGATGATTTTTTTATTATTATTTATTTATTCCTCTTTTAAATATTAACCTTTCTTCATCAGAACTGGGGCACTGGTTCCTGCCATCTTCTCCTTCAGCCCACTACCTGGGAAGTGTATCTCCAGGAGATACCTCACAGGCTGGGACTAATGCCGCAGTCTAGTGTTGTGTGTAGAAACGGAGGAACCTCTCTGAGATATTTTTGTTTCCTTGTCTTTAGATTACACTCGAGTCATTTAGAGGAGAGCTGAAAATCTTGTGAGTACTTATGCAAATAATTGCTCATTGCATTTCTTATGTCAACAAAATCATTGAAAAAGATGATCTTCTGAATTGTCAGTTACTTCCTGATGTTTACTTCCGTCAGTGGAAACCGTTATATACCACAGGCTGTATTTTAGGGAGTTACATGTACCAGAGATGAATAACTTCTCACAAAGTTGTTGTGTTGCTGATGGTAGTGGAATTATTTCTGATCTAGAACAGGAAGCATACGTAGAAGGGAAGAGATATTCCTACATTCTATTCAATTTATTTTTTTTTTCAGTACAGGGAATAGAACTTCCCAGATTAAATCAATTATTGACATACCTGTGGTTTGTACTAAACATCAGAATTTCAGGTTAACAATTTAGCATCTTGACCCTCAATAGTATGGGTGCATGAAGAACTTGGAGCTGTACTTGGTATCTAATAATTAATGAACCTGTTTTCCCCATTAGCATGCAAGTTAAAATTAAATGAATGCTAAATAGAATCATAGAATCATAGGGTTGGAAGGGACCTCTGGAGATCATCTAGTCCAACCCCCTGACAGAGCAGGGTCACCCAGAGCAGGTGGCACAGGAACGCGTCCAGGCGGGTTTGGAATGTCTCCAGAGTTGGAGACTCCACCACCTCTCTGGGAAGCCTGTGCCAGGGCTCTGCCACCCTCACAGGAAAGAAGTTCCTCCTCATGTTGAGACGGAACTTCCTATGCTCAAGTTTGTGCCCATTACACCTCTTGTCCTGTCCCCGGGCACCACTGAAAAGAGCCTGGCCCCATCCTCCTGACACCCACCCTTTAAGTATTTATAAGTGTTGATAAGATCCCCCCTCAGCTGTCTTTTTTCCAGACTGAAGAGACCCAAATCCCTCAGCCTTTCTTCATAAGAGAGGTGTTCCAGTCCCTTAATCATCTTGGTAGCCCTTTGCTGCACTGTCTCCAGCAGTTCCCTGTCCTTCTTGAACCGGGGAACTCAGAACTGGACACAGTACTCCAGGGGCAGCCTCACCAAGGCAGAGTAGAGGGGGAGGATGACCTCCCACCACCTGCTGGCCACACTCTTCTTGATGCAGCCCAGGATGCCATTGGCCTTCTTGGCCACAAGGGCACATTGCTGGCTCATGGTCACCCTGTTGTCCACCAGGACTCCCAGGTCTCTCTCAGCTGAGCTGCCCTCCAGCAGGTCAGCCCCCAACCTGTCCTGGTGCATGGGGTTATTCCTCCCCAGGTGCAGCACCCTGCACTTGCCCTTATTGAATTTCATAAGGTTCCTCTCTGCCCAGATCTCCAGCCTGTCCAGGTCTCTCTGTATGGTGGCACAGTCTTCCGGTGTGTCAGCCACCCCCCCAGCTTTGTGTCATCAGCGAACTTGCTGAGGGTGCACTCTATCCCCTCATCCAGGTCATTGATGAGTGTATTGAAGAGGACTGGACCCAGTACTGACCCCCTGGGGAACACCACTCATCACTGACCTCCAACTAGACCCTGTGCCCCTAATCACTACCCTCTGAGCTCTGTCTTTCAACCAGTTCTCTATCCACCTTACTGTCCATTCATCAAGCCCACTCTTCCTAAGCTTCCCTATGAGGATGGTGTGGGAGACCGTGTCAAACGCCTTGATTAAGTCAAGGTAGGCAACATCTACCGCCCTCCCCTCATCCAGTCATGCCATCCTAGAAGGCTATCAGATTAGTCAGACATGATTTCCCCTTGGTGAATCCATGTTGAGTACTTCCGATAGCTTTCTTTTCCTCCACATGCCTTGAGATGATGCCCAGAACAAGCTGTTCCATCATCTTTCCAGGGATGGAGGTGAGGCTGACCGGCCTGTAGTTCCCCGGCTCCTCCTTCTTGCCTTTTTTGAAGACTGGAGTGACACTGGCTTTCCTCCAGTCCTCAGGCACCTCGCCTGTTCTCCAGGACCTTTCCAAGATGGTAATAAATAACATAATAATAAAGCATGACAATTTTTTTAATGACAATCATAGCATTTCAGTCTGTTTCCTGCAAATGTTTTTTCATCACCAAAAGCAGCAGAAATCTTACAAATAATATGCAGATTGTGGCTCCCTGAAGATCCAGCCTGGAAATACTGTTCAGCCATCTTCGAATCTTTCCGGTTTGTGTCACATAGTCATGTGCTGAGGGAACAGAGGTAACACTGTCTGATTTTGCTGTCCAGTCCTAAACAAGAATAACAGCTGATGAAAATATGATCCAGTTTGGTGTTTTGCCCAAATCCATGGTCAAAAATATAGTTGCACTTATTTTTTTTTAACAGATAATTTTGAATAACAGGCACGACAGGTTTTGTAGGATGGGGCACTGTGTGCTCTCTCTTTTGATCACAACAGCTATTGAAAGCATTACCAGCTGAAGCTTGCTTTCCCACCGCTAATATGGGCACAATATGGTGGTTGTGGTATATTATGTATTATTCTGTTCGAAAACTTTTTGTACTTTGTGCTCTTAGTACGTGCTGTGGCTGCTCAGAATGTTGTTATTAGTCATCCTGGCTCTGGTTCTTGGCGATGCTGTAGTTAGTTTGCACTGGTCTACTGGATCCATACAGTGAAAGACAGTCTACGGTCAAGGTCATCCTTGATCATAGATCAACAGTTTCTGTGCTACATTGAGTGCAAAGCTATGAGCAAGGGAGTATGTTCAAAACATCCCAACAATGCCAGAAAACTGCACGAGCTCTCGGTGACTGACAGCTGATGTAAAGCAGAACCGCTCTGAAGATGCTTTTACACTAGATTTTGACCTGGAGGAGAGCCAGTCGCATGGTCTGGGGAGCCCTGGTGGTGTGTACCTGCCTTGGCTCCGCTCTGGGCTCTTTTTGTGCAGTTCGAATGCTGCTGAGAGCCTGGCTCAGTGAGTATGTGCTGGCTACGGCGAGACTCTCCTTCTCTGAGTACTTCTGTGTGCTGCATGCACATCGCTTGTGGCTGGGCTGCAATGAATATATGTATAAGCTATAGCTGGCAAGCACACAGCTGGTAAATAGAAGAAATAGAAGTGAAGCAAGTAGTAGACATGTGCTTTCATGCTTCTCGTGGTTCGCAGGTATTACTAACCACATTTTACAATAAAATTTATTGGTGAACCTAATGCAAAAGCAATATTAAGTCACGTATCTGCTGAAACGCTGCTTCTGTTTTTTCCAGGTTTGGAAAGTACTGAAGTATTTGTATTTTCCATAAAAGATAGTGTTCAACAGTAGTGATAGTTCATTAATAGACATTTCTAGTTACTTGATCTGTCCCATTTTCCCTTCTTCTGTCTTCTACTGAGTTGAAAAAAGGGCTATGTAGCCTTAACAGTCACCTGCGGAATAGTTAGAGCAAAGTGTAATATTCTGAGGCTCCACTTTCCCAAGGCTTCCTGAAGGAGTCTCTGTTTATCATTCAGCCTGCACTGCCTGTATTGGGTTACACTAGGAATGTGGAAAGCTGTATGGGAAAATCTGTCAGGCTGTGAAAAGATTTCAGGCTTTGAAATTTTATGGAGCACGCTTGCTAATGCACATTCCATATTTCAGGGTGTCTCGCTACCCTCGCTCCTTGCAAGGATGTGACGTACATCGTGGACTATACGTGGATGTTTTGTTACAAGGGCTACTGAACTGATAAACAAGGCCACAGACGCAGGGAAGTTACAGAGAGAGGAACTCCCATTAGGGTATAAATTATAGTGACACCTACTAGCGTTGGACAGTTAAGGGTCAGTTGCCACTTGTAAAACATGATCTCTAATATGATTAGGAGCACCAGTGTAACTCCTTTTCCACAACAGCATTCCAGTAAAATCCCAGTTTAGGAGTGGGGCCCGTGTTTTTCCTATATACAAGTAATGGTGAGAGACAGGTCAGATCTTCAGCTGCTCTAAATGAAGTTCATTTTCATAAGAGGATTTGCCTTCAGATATTTCAGCAGGACCCAAATTTACAAGTCTCCGAGTGCAGTTAACAGGACTTTGGTCAGATGTCTTGAGTTGTGCATCTGTTAACTACAGCATATATTGTGTGTGCTTTGTAAAATAAAACAAACAAAAAAAATCCATTAGCTCATTAAATTAGCCTTTGCTCATACAAGGTACTGTATAAACAGTTTCAAGAGTCTAAAACTGTGGACTGTGTTGAAGAGACATTTTTCCCCTTGTTTTTAAATTCTATTTATCTTGTAAGCTTACTGATGTGCCCTGGTAAGATACTTAAGAAATAAAACAAAACAATCAAAAACTTAGGAAATGGAAGGACTTTCCCAATTTAAAAGCTGCAACAAAATGTAATCATTAAAACGTCTCCTTCTTTTTCCCTCTCTGTTATATGTGCTCACCACGCTAGACAATTTTCCTGACTGCCTGTCAAAAAGGTGGGATACTAACAGCAAATCTGCTTGGGGGGGGGGGGTGGGTTTAACAGATTGGGTTATCTCTGTGTATGTTCTTGTAAAAAGTGAGCCTGAATTCCAAAACTGCAGCAGTTTGTCTACACGGTCATATCCTTTAATGTTTCTATAAAGCAGAAGACTCCAGGTTTATGAATGCCAACAGTCAGTCAGTCCCGCAAGTAGGCATATCCAAAGTCAGTTTAGGATTTTATACATCAAAAGATGGCAAACTTCACTCAGAAGGCAGTAGATATCCTATTCAGATATTATCGATATCCTATTCAGATATTATCAATATCTGTGGCTTTGGGGAGATTTTCTACTTAACAAGCGGAGAAGGTAAGTCCGTCTGTTGGATGAAATTCTGGGGCTCGGCTTGTGCAGATCAGATCATATTATTGTAATTTGACTGCAAAATGACTTAATACATTTCTTGAGTAACTCTGTCGTCTTTGTTCAGTAGCTCCCTATTTTAAATATCATTGGTTGTTTAGAAGTTACTAGGGTTTTGTTCATCAGAAAAAAAAAAATGCTGGTCTCTGGCAGCCACTGCTCCCTTGAGAAGACCCTTAAGAAGATACGGCCTAGAATAAACTTCAGACTCTAAGGAGGGACCGTGGATTTCACCCATAATGGCTGTCTATAGCGCCTGGATAGTTATGGGCCAGTTTGAATCTCCAGCAACACCTTGCTTACGAATACAGGTCGATGGATGCGTTAAGGGTGATGAATTTTGGACACCTTTCCCTAACATTTGTGTTGGTTTTTTGGGCTTATATCCAGTCCTTAGTGTTATTCAAACCTCGTACTTTTTGTTTAAAATATGAAGCAAATGCATTGTGAAACTGATATATTTCCGAATAATTTTGTCATCAGGCAATTAAAATATCATGTGCTATAAACATCTCTAAGACGCTACGGATGGGAAAGTTGCCAGTTTCACAAGTCACATTGCTTTCAAAAGTACAATGAATGTACAGTACTCCGAAGGGCCTGGAAAGAAAAGTCGTTTTCCAACTCTTAAAATCTTTTTTTAGCTTTTTGCAGTGCTCTGAAGTCAAATTATGATGACTTTAAAGGCAGAACTGTTAAGCGTCAATGATTTGTCAGGACTGGCACACTTAAATTCCTAACAACATTGTTGGGCCCATCCTTCATATCTTAATTGTGCATATGAAATGCTTTTAAAAGAAAGCTAGCCAGAAAATGTGTGCTTCTTTTATATATGTATGTATATATATATAAAAAAATTAAAAAATTAGCTTTATTATATTTTAAATAATATAATATTTAAAAAAACCTTCAAATAACTTATACCTTTTTACACCAGTGTTGCTGTTTCTGGCTAAGAATATGACTTGTAGACTAGGAATTTTACGAGTGGTCTGTAAGGTTGGACTTTTTTGACACATTAGACATCAGAGTATTTTCCTTGACTCTGAAAAGTGCATCTCTCACGGGCTTGGTTAAATTGGTTTCAATTTATAAAAAGTTAAAAAGCATCTCGAAGTAATTTGTTAACTTCAACAGAAAGTGGTGTCAATCCGATGCCTTAGAAATGTAGTTAGAGGTCTGAATGTGATGTGATTGACCTCAGGCTTTTTGATTTATTATTTCGGTTTACTGAATTGCAGGATGAATTCAGACAGGGCTGTTGTGCCGGCCAGAAGCTGTGCGCTTTGGTATCTCCTCTCTTGTGAGCGAAGAAGATGCATTCAGGATGGCAAGGTAGCGTCTGGGAGAGGCAGGTACCGTTCCCTGCGCTGCTGGTGCCTGCTGGGCTGCTTTTAGAGGAGTCGTTCAACAAGGTGCACTAAGTGAAAAACCACAAGCTAATTAAAATAAATGTTGTGTATTCCCTGGCAGTTGTGGTGGTGGTGGTGAACTTCAGTGTAATGCACTTAAAAAAAGAAATAACATTTTAGAGCCTGCAATAGTTATCTGAAAAGAAGAAAAAACAATGTGACAATGTTAGTGACTAGTCCCAAAGTAATAAAAGTTCCTTGAGTCTATTGTTGTTCTTTAGGAACAAGAATTCCAATGGGAAAACACCAGAGGAGTGCTAACAATTGGAAAATTCTACCTAAACAATTAAGAAGATTAGCTTGAGTAATATAATTATTTAGGAAGTTCAGCGGGCCATGTATGCTGGATGTTGATGTTCTAAATATATGCATTGTATAATGGGCTTGTGACCAGTTGACTTGAAGGAGTCTGTCTCATCACAGGAAAGTGTAATAGTATCTTTCTTCCACCGGTACGCACAGAGGTACAGAAATCCAGGCTGAGTTTTGCAATCCCAGCTCAATCGCAGCCAGAAACTTGGTTGACAGGGCTTCTTCTGGGCATTCAGCGAAGCAGGGTGTTGCCTGAGGAAAGGCAAGAGGAAGGAGGGCGGTGGAAACACACAGCGATGGGCACCCCTGGTCTTCTTGGTCTGTGTGTGAATGCAGTGTAATTGACTGAAATAAAAGGGTATTAAGAAGAGCAGAGCCTCCTGCCAGGGCTGAGCCCTGTCTCAGCAGTGCCCTGCTTTGGTGCTTCCCCTGCCCTCCATGGCCTGCAGCTCGGCAGAGGTGAAAAGCCTGGTTGAGGAAGCCTTGGAGTCTGCTCTCTTCAGGCATGGCAGGGTACAGACTTCCCCCAGTCTGCCTGTCCTCTGCTTCCCTGCTTCCGCTGGTGACAGCGTTTTGAGCTCCTTGCAGTGCTTCTCATGCATGTCCCGTCACCCCCTGGCTGGGCTGGAGGCAGAAACCTGCAGCTGATGGAGCCAGAGCAGTCCCATGGCTGCAGGGTGTCCTCTCACTGCCGTTCGCTCTGAGAAATTGAGTTTTGCTGGCAGAAGGTGAAGGCAAAATGCTTGATTAGGTGTATAATTATAGCAGTACTTTGGCAGCAAAAGGTAATTTTGCCTGTGCTGTGGAGGAGCCGTCAACCTGTTTTGTCCTCTGCCGTAAATCAGCATGTCTGCAATAACACTGAAGGAGATGCATCTATTTATGCCAGGTGCAAACCCGTCGTATCCATGTAAATGAATCCCATGACTTTCCTAATTTAAGAGACTACTTACTGTTACCCAGATGAAGATGAAACGGGCATGGATGTCTCGGTGCAAGTGCAAGGTGCTGAAGGGCATTTTGCCGTTTTTTATTTTTTGGGTTGTGTGTGTGTAGAGACACTGTCTTTAGTCTGTGATGATAAAGAGCTCACGGAACAGAATATTTTGAGAACTGGAGTATAGCAGAAAGAGGATTTCAATGCGGATTCAGAATATTTTCTTAGTAAAATGTATGTATTTAAAATGATAGTATTTTCAGACATAGCAAAAAAAAAACAAACCCTAAAAATTTTCTGAAGAAGAAAAGAGGATCTTATGTGGAGGTACCTTTTTGAATACAAGGCCGTTGTCTCCTTTATATTAACTAACCTCTCATCTTACACTGCTTTGGCACTGGGAAAGAACCCTTATAGTGAGGGTATATTTAACGCGGCTCCCCTGGTGCCACATTGCACTTCAGGAATGGTGTAAGGAGAAATCAATATAAATAAGAAGCAAATAGTTATGGATGTATGCTGAAGGTGTTATTACTCGTTGCATTCTGATCTGCAATATTTTTGGAAAACTCAAACATTTTTGTAGGAAATCGTATCTGGAAAAAGAAAGCAATTAGTTCTTTTCTGATGCTTAATAATGTGGTGTATAAATACGACTGAAGCAACGAGCATGAGATTTCACTGCAAGTGCTGAGGGAGTAATAGATGGGAATTAGCAAAAGAATAGGAGGAATGAATGGGGGTATGCACTGAGCACTTACTTGCTTTGAAAGATGATCTCTCTCCCAGAGATTTAGAGTTACGAAATAGCTAATGGCTGATAGGAATGGTTGCAGATAGGATAGATGGCCTCAAGATTGATGGCTGACGGTTGTTGGTCTAGGTTTGTAATCCAGGCTTCTGCTGGAATGCAAAGTTCCTAGCTCAAGATCAATTATACAAGGACATCAAGAAGAAAAAGACAGTCACGGTATTTGTCTGCTTCTCAAACTACCCAAGATGTGAAACTGGTTTTGCTTGCAGTGACATGCCTGTTAACGCCAGGCAATGTAATACGTTCTTATGACAACCCTCTGCTTGCAGTTAAAAGTAAAAAAAAAAAAAACCCCAAACTTTTCTGATACACCGCTCGTTCCTTGCGCTTTCCGATGAATTATGATTGTGTCGTCTACACAGATAAATCCTGGGGACTTGGGATGTCGCTGTAAGAAAGTAGAAGGTGCCGGAGTCACTTGGGGTGGGCAGCACACCAGTAGCTGTGCTCGTAATCTAAACTCATTTCATCGCACTCCAGAAATACTAGAATACACCCAGAATACGACAGGGGAAATAAAAGAAGAATTATACAACAGGCAGAGATGGGCCTGAATCAATTGCTAGCTCTGAATTAAGAGACACTTTCATGTGAGTTCATATCTGAAACATACGGCTTGTCTTCACTGGTGTTCATAAAACGGAGGCTGGTGCAGGGAATGGAGCGCTGGGTAATGTAACAAATCTAAACTTCCAAGTGTGGCTCCAAACCGCAAGACATACTTAGATAATGACCGTGAAGCAGTTGTCTCAAGTGTAAAGGGTTTTTTACAATAACACCTGTTCAACTTGCTTTGATTTTCCATTAACTAAATACTAATGGAGAGGTTTATGAATATGGAAGGCTGAGAAAAAGACAGAGCTGTAACATTTTAAGAGTAGTTTTTAAAAAGGGTAACTCAAAGAAGCTGTGCTATGATTTTTATTTGCTTCTAGCTTCTGATCATCCATTTAATACACGGAGAATGAAAACGGGGTAAATGTTATGTGCATTGTAGCATGCATCAAACTTTGAAAATGCAACTTATACTGCTCTTTTGCTCATTGGATATAATTCCATGAAGGAGGAGAAAAAATTTCTGCTCAGGTCAAGGGTGACACAGTGGACTGCAGACAATTGATGCTGATGACGTTATTTTGGATGATATGGTTGGCAATAGATACAAGTAAGATTGAGTTTCCATACGAAGCTTCTAACCAAGTTGATAACTGAATTAGGAAAGGGAACTAGATTAACTGAACACATAAATTCTTAATGATTAGGTCAGTTTTAGTTAAAATGCATGAAAATGCTGGTTATTAATTTTAAATGAAAGCTTCTGTCCAAATGTCAAGTGCTGTGACTTCCAACACTTCCATAGTCAACCAGCTGTGGTCAAAATTCTGTACAAGTGGAGGACTGAACTTTTCAAGATGAAAGTAGAATAAATTTTTAAAATTTTTTCACTGAAAAATTCTATAATGCAGCAGAGAATGTTGATGCCCTTTCTGTTTTTCTACTCCCCAGTATGCCCCATTAAGTCACCAGAATAGTGTTCTATGGAGAGTGTAGCAATTGCACCTGATGGTGATGCACATAGTTTTGGGGGGTATCCCCACCCGCTTCTTGGAAATAAAAGACAGGACCTACTTTCTCTGCCCTCTCCGCCCCACAGAGGTTCCTTAACTTGTGATTTTTAGCTACGAGACAGGACATCCTGTGTGATTTCACCAAGTCCATATGGTTCTTGAATGCTTTTCCCAAGGTGAGAATTAGAGAACATCAAATGCTGCTTGACGGAGAGAGGAAATCTCGTGTAATGCTTTTGTTCTGCTAACATCTATGTAAAGAGCTGCCTGGGAGTTTTGGAATGGAATCTGTCATCGCTGTAATCCTGTTCTGGAAAATCGTGATGGAGACAGCAGAGGGAGTGATGTCATTGGCTGTCTGACACAGTCATTGCCCACAGCAAACTCATCTCCTCACCAAACTTTCCTTTGTCTCTGACATTTGAATGCCCGATTGGCAAGGTTATTGGTGTTGCTCTTTTTTTCTTTTTTTCTTTTTTTTTCTTTCACAGCTGTGTTAAAATTCAAAACACAGATATGCGAGAAAAAGGCTAATACAGAGGAGGGTCTGTTCAACGCTCTCTGCAGACTTCAGAGGAATTTTTGTACACTCTGCCTTCAGTCTCATATGCAGGAAATTCTTCTTTGGTCCATACAACGCAATAAACAAACCTCCTGTGCATTAGCTTTAGATTTTAGCACTTCTCTCGCAGCCTATGGCAAGTGGTAAAACTGTAAGAAGGAAGCGGTTTGCTTTATAAGGGTTCTGGCCTGCCCTTGTTCTCGCATACACCTATTTATTAAGGGCCTGTTACCATGTAGGGCAATGGTAGTTGTATGACATAATGCAAAAATGCTATTTATGTACCGTGTGCTAGCAATTAAGTCGGACAATGTTATTTAGTTATTATCCTTCCCTGCCTTTGTAAATTGATCCACCAGTGATGAGAAACACTGCGATCCGCGCTACTGGATGTGAGAAGGCAGCCTGCGTTGTAAGCCCGTGTTAGAGGGGATTCCCTTTTTTCCCGGGTAAGTTACGTGCTGTGTACGGGCACCCTTGTTTGTAAGGTAGTGTTGCAGATTGTGTTTTATGAATGAAATCATGTTTGTATTTAGACATCTTTAGATACACGCTGAATTATTGCTTTATAGTTAATGACTTTACATATAACAAAAGGTCTTATTTTTAGAGGTGATAATCACCAAGAATGGCATGATTTTGTTTATGGCTATGCGTGCTCAGTGTCATTGAAACTAAACCCACGGAGATTATGTTTAAATGTACCAAGAATACACCTTACCTGCATAAAAATTGTTGCTTGCATCACACAAGTAAAGAACTTCCAAAATGTTGGCAGATGCTAAAGCTATACCTAAAATATGGCATCTGCACATATTTCTCAGCTGTTACTGTCAGCATGTGTCCCCCAGTTCCATCACAGCTCCCTGCCGGGATGAAACCTGAGCACGTCTCCATCCCTACTATCACCCCGCTTTCCATGAGCCTGAGAGCTGGGTGGGAAGGGAGGAGTGACGTGCTGAAGCTGCGTCCTCGACCTGGGTAACGGGAGACCTCCCGCGTGTGCCAGATAATTTCCCTCCAAGATAGTTGACTGACAAGTTGGATTTCCTTGTCTTTTGGCCTTTATCTAAGTGTGAGCTTGTCACTGAAATTTATTAGTTTCTTTACTTTTTTCAGCCCGATTCTTCTATGCATTATGTATCTTTGATTAGACCACCGAATAGTGTTAGAGATGTGAGGAAGAGAAGCAGGAGTGAAATGCGACCCATTTCTATAAAGGTCCTATCTTTTTTTCCACTGGAAAAATAAATGGTTAAACTCCTCTGTTCAATGGCTGAAATAATGTGGCTCTTCTGCACAATGTGTAGGTTAATTGTGTTCAAAACCCACAACTAAAGTGTGTCTACTTTGTTTTAGAGAAAAATGGGCTGGATGGATTGTTTGGATCCATCAGACAAGGTCCATCAGAGAAGGAGATGGCCCAACATTATCCTCATCGCTGCCAGTGCCACCACCTGCAGAGATTATTGCCACCTGAGTGGGAAGAATCCTTTCCTGCAGAATCTGAGACGTAGGCGTGAGGGCTTGGTATGGACTGAACTTGTTTATTCTTTGTTCAAAGTGGGATCAGAACTGTTTCTTCCCAATGAGTCTGGTCAAGTGGAAAAAGTTCGTCTGTTCCTGAGAGATGTCTAGGTCTGTCGCAGTGCTTTTTTGCTGGGGACTAAGGAATGTTGGCTTTACCCCTGATTCGGGCAGCATCCCACTCTGTGAATCGGAAAGTCAGCTCAGCTTTGAAATAGAGGTAAGTGCAGGAAACTTTTGAGACCTATGGATGAAAAATGCTGCATCAGTGTTTCCTATGAGACAAATCTTGGTTATGTACTGAGATCAGAACCTCACGTCACATGCTGGCACTCTGTAAGTGCCGCAGCTTTTCCTGTGCACAGTGTTTCTGTTCATATAAGTTGGGTGGAAGTTTCACTGAAGCAACTTGGGACCGAAAACTAAACCGAATCTCCTGGCAAGCGTTTACCAAAAGCAAGCCTGACTGTGTTTTTAAATGCACTATGCAGAGAACAACAGATAGCCATGCGGTTCACTGGGAACGCTATGCTAGATTTCATGTCTTTAACTTTATAACCGTTGCATGATTCCTAAAGTCTTTCATGGTGTCACTAATTACGTGCCAAAACTGCCTGTCAGTAACAGATAGTTTTCTTAAACAGCATTAATTCTGCTCCCACATGGACAGTATATTTTCCTGCCTTGGTTTTGATGCTCTTGGGTAATGCTACGTGGTGGGGGGGAAGGGGAGCTGAGCTGCCAACTGGGAATCTTCAGCACAAAAACTATTAAGGGGTGATAAATCATTGGAGGCCCAGCATGTGATTAAAAGCTGTGGCCACCAGCAGTGACCCATGGGGATGGAGGTATCGGTGACAGAGAGCAGGGGGAGGTGTTTGGCATTCCTGTTCGGAGGCCTAACCAGGGCACAGGGGTTTGTTTATGTTTCTGTTCCACCAACTCCTGTGAAATGCCCTCTGTCTGTGCAGGGAACACACATTGAGTTAGGGAAAGTATCTTTGGTATTTCTTGAAATGTCAAGGCACGGATACTTGAAGGTAACGTGTGAGGAGAATTACCTGGGGTTGCAGAGTGAAAACCAAACATTTAGTCAGTTCGGGGCTCTGAGAATCAACAGTCAGCATCACATAGTTATTGTAATTGTAGTTGAACTTTACACATGTGCACAGAATATTGTAAATATGACTCCCTTGCTCTCCACTAAATCCATCTAGAAACAATAATTTTTGTTGGACCAGGCACGGGCACGGTCCATCTCAGGTTATACTTTGTCCTTGGCTTAACAGAAAGCCTGATTAAATAAGAGTCAAAAAAACAAAAAAAAATTGGGCAAAAAGCATTATGATTTGGCCCATTTTGAGATATGTTTGGAGTAATAACAGTTTGTTTTGTTGCTGCACACAAGACAGTGGAGACATAATTTCTATGTGTTATTTTATAGATCAGCTATTTGCCAACAAACATTGTGCTCGATGTGTATCGGGACGTACAGAGGTACAGTTCCAGTCACAAAGCGCTGGCGAGATAGAGCTGCAATGAATGAAAAGACGGGTTTGGAAAGCTGTGAAGAGCGGGCTGAATGAGAACTCCAAGCCCTTATGTGGTGGTAGTCTCTGAGTTACACTGATAGAGAACTGTAGGGCCAGGAAGGGAGAAACTTGGTTTGATAAGTGCAAAAGGTCACAAGAAAGGACTGGAACAGAGGAAAAAGTCACATCAACTTAGCAAATGAGGTGTCTTTGAAGACCAAGGCAATATACTTTGGTGAAAGGGCTGTGGAAACTTTTTTTTTTGAATGCCATGTTGCTCTGATAGACTCTGTAACTGTTTAGAGACATCCTTTTTTCCCCGTGAATTTATTCTACCATGCGTGAAAGATGTTTTTGTCACGCTTAAAAGTATCATAGGGATTCCTTTATGGGCGTGTCGTGTTATGCTTGACAGCAGCAACCCCAGAATGCTCCAGAGAAACACGTGAGAAACCTCATGTCAAGTAGATCTGAATTTACATGAGGGCTTCTTCCCATCCTCTGTAGGCAGAGATTGGCTTAAGGACTGAATCAGAAGATTTTTATGTTTTTCCTATGCTCTTTTTATTAGCTTGGACTGGATATTTTCAACAGCCATATAATTCTGAACAACCGAGAAGCAACTCACTGCAAACTTCCTGACTTTTCACCAGGACCAGGAATATATTAAAAGTTTCACTGTGCTACAGATAAACAGGTGATTACTATATAATTGATGCTGCTCAACAGGATAAATGTGAGTGATGTGGGCACACCTTGTAAAGAAAGAACATGACACAAGGAAGTTGGTAGTAATTTGGTGTAAAAGGCTAACAAGGACTCTAAGCAAGTTTGGAAACGTTATGGTTGCCAGATGTGCTCTTCCAGATGTCAGGATTTCCTATTACATGCTTCTTCCGGTCAGGAGAAGCAGTTCCCGTGATAGTGTGTTAGAGCCTTTGAGACATGAGGGTTACCCGACCCTGAAAATTAATTCTGCAACTTTTGTTGCAAATTATGCTTATTATATTAGAAAAGACTGCAATCCTTCACACCCTCTTGTGCATGAGGGGGTAGCCAGATGCCTTGGTAGGCGAAAGATGGAAGAAACTGACCGTGAACATTGAAAGAAGTCAAAAATAATTTCTTGGCAGGAGGCCAGCGCAGGGTCTATGTGGTGATTAACTCCCAGCACAGCCCTTGGACGTTTAGAAACACCCTGTGCACAGAGTTGGAATTGTTCTGCCAGGGCGCTGCTCAGTCAGTGACTTACAACGGTCCCTGTTGCATCTGAGTAACGTTATAGCATGGTATAACCCCAGCTGATTTCATAACCTGCTGCTGGTTCAACTCTTTCTTCTTGGACTTCCCTAAAACTGCAGCCAGATGTTTGCTGGCCAGTTATCATCTGCTGCAGAAGGGAGTTTCCTGAAGTGGTGTCATGCATCAGCTGAAATTAAATCAAGTCTTTGTCGTGACCTCATCGCTTCATCAGATTCTAGGCACAGAACTGCTTCCTGAACTTCAGTTTCTATTCAAGTTACCTCAAGCCACGTGGCTTTGAAAATCAGTGCTCCTCTCCATTGCTGCAAACCATTACTCTGCCTTGCCCCATCCTCTTTGACCTTAGTCCCTTCTGAATCCCTGGAGACATCCTTCTCTTAGCTGCTCCCGCTCATTCTCATGCCTCAGATCCACAAATCCTTCATGGCTGGGAAGGTCCGACAGGCTCTGCCTCTGTTCCAGATTTGGGGATTTCCTAGAGGGGCTTTGCCTTAGTTTGACTTTTCTGGATCCTTTGAGGGATCAAGGCTTCCATCAAGCTGAGGTCAGTCAGTTCCAGTGCCAGCTCAGTTACCTGGAACCCAATGACAAGGCGCAGGGAGTGCCTGGTTCTAAGACCTAAGAGTGGTCTGTATTTCAACCGTCAGTGGGCAGATTCAACGTTTTCTTGCAGATAATTTTTTTTTTTTTACTTAATAACTAATGTGTATTCATTTATAGTTTCTATTCCAGTAACTTGTAATTTTCTCCAGTTATTTCCTACTTAAAAAGTCAGAGAAATGGGACTGGAAGGGACGTCAGGTGGTCACATAAACAGCCAGGTACTTTCAGGAACATCAGTCATAGTAATCTATTCCAAAAAAATGCTTGTTCTCCTGAGAATACTTGCTGAGCTAGAGGATCTTCCATGAGGTGATGGGCTGACTGCCTAGGATAACAGCAGAGCAGGGACAGGAGCCTGGCTCATCTGTAAGGGAATCTTCCAAATCCAGATACTCTCTATTCCAGCTAACGCCAAGAATGGCACAGGTTTTGATGGGCACCTGAACCATGGAACATGCCTCCCGGAAGATGCCACTACCCAGGAAAAGCTGTGGTAGTATTTCAGTAGTTTTCCAGACAACCAGACTTCATTCAAATAAACAAGTTTCCAGTTACATTTTCAGAGGCAAGGTGTTTTCAAGGTGAAGGAAACCGAAGTGTAGGTGTCTGCCTGAGTTCACAAAGAGTCTGAAACAATAATTCTGAGTTGGAGAAGTTAAATGGTAATACTTGACAGTTCATGGAAAGAGTTAAGAAAGGGGAAATATAGAGAGTCCTGCCTGCATCTCAGAAAATATGTGGTATGTACCATTAACCATGTGAGAGGCATGAAGGATCAGCAAATTAGGAAAATTTCATTTTTCTGGACATGAATTCATGCTTGCAAAAGTTTTGGAAAATATGGGTCAGTCTTGAGGATTTCCCAGTAAGTACGGAGTGTCCTAAAGCTGATCTGTCTTTATGGCACATATATTTAATATTATATCTTTACTTGTTGACCAGGTGGGCATCAGCCTTGTGTAAGTTCATGCACATCTTAGCTTATACTTGTGGGGGACGCTGTGATATGTGTGTGCAGACCACGTCCGTTGGCAGAGCCTCACATTGCTCTATGGAGCTCTCTACGAGCACAGGCTCTCAATAATTTGGTTCACGTTGCAAAATAAGTCCTTCTGACAACTGGAGTCATTTTTGCTTTTTTTAATAAGGCTTGAGCAAAGTGGAGAAGAGTTAATGGATTGAATGCAATACAGTTAGGAAAGATATCGGTTGTATACTCTCAGCAGCAATCCAAACCACTATTTCACGTTTGGCCCAGGCTACCGCTGGGAGCACACCATGCTGTGTCTTCTTAGGTAGTTATCTGTGGCCACTTCAGAATTATTGGGTTTGATTATTTATCTATAGACAGCCTGTGCTTATGGTAAAGGGTCCTCTGGCTTTCTGTGCTCCCTCTAGCAAATTGACTCAGCCTGATTATAGGTAAAAAGGCAACGTGAAAACCAGCTTTTTGCAGACCCAGAGGGTCAAAGCAGTAGTCTGGAAATGCATTGGGGTCACCATGCAGACAGGAGAGACCTTTAACAATTACATTTAATTTGACTTGCAATCAAACAGAAGTAGATGGCAAAGCAGGAAATGGTATCTTTAGGCATGACATGAAATAGTATTGCTGTCAACTTGAATAAGAAAATCTGACTTTTTTTTTAAGCAACTACATATCTAAATAGCCTGTAGGGTCAAACAGCCTTTCCTACAGCCCTTTGATAGCTGGCCTGATAATGGCACATACACTATAAATATCCTAAATCAATAATCCCGTATCACTGCTGAAAGCAGGCGTGTTCACATATCACAGCAGATGGGAAGAAAGCAAATAATATTTGTCTTGCCTTTCAAATTGATTTCCTGTTTTTAGTAAGCCAGAGTGTGTCCATATGTTAATCAGATTGCTAAGAAAGATAGCAGGGCTCAGGGCAGCAGACTTTTACTTGACCTGCTGGGAGAAGGGAGGCAAGGAAGGGAGGAGGAAGTCCTCCATGGTCCTAAAAATATCTGCGGCAGAAGCAGGTTTTACAAATATTATGCAAATGCCTGCGGTTCCCTGACTTTCCCTGGGAAGTCCTGAGTTACTCTCCTTTCCTTCCTAGGCAGAAGACCTTCACAGTGCTCAGTAAACTGCAGCATTGGACCTGTTCGCTGAGGATTTCTCAATCCATCTTTTCTTTCCTCTTAGAAAAGATTTGCCACGATGAAAATTCTAGCATCCCGATGTTGGGTGGAAAGACCCAAGGTCTTTGGGAAGTGCAAAGGCTGCAGTGCTTCTCCTCTGCCTTCCCTCACCCTTCTTCAGTCATGTGTTTCTCTGCTCCTCTGCACTTGCGATAACGCGTGGCTCCTTCAGCTGCAATGTGCCCTGTTATAGAGCACAAGAACCATCCATAACGGCTTCCAAATTCCCTCCCAGATCGTATTATTTTTCTCTTCAGGCAGGAGATTTTAATTAACTTTAATGACAAATAGTTCAGAAATCATTTGTGTGCATGTAAACTCCAGTGATGCTATGGGCAATATACAATTGCTTGAGAGAAAATTATGGTACACTTGATATTCTGGGCATATTTTCTGCTGAAGGCATTTATGTACATTCTACAAGATCTTCAGTTTTATTCTGTTTTTAAAATCCCAGATTTATAAAATGTTTGGTATGACAGCGTGAAGAAAATAATTTCAGTGGGCATTTAGTCAATACTCATGGTCTACTAGAAAGTTCCCATGGCAGCTGCAGTCCTGCAGAAGTTGTTTTTGTGTTCATGCAAGTGTGGCACACCTGTAAGTATGAAAATCAGCCAAACATATATAACATATTCTGTATTGGGTATACAATAAATACCAAAATTAATAATGTCCCAAATTTGTATACGTTTGGTGTTTCACTCTTGGCTGATGTGAGTTAATACAAGATGATCCTGGCATCCACATCGAGTCCCAGCTACCTCCTTCGGTCTTTTGAGATGAAGGCAGATCCAACAGGCAAAGCACTAGCCTTCATTTAGGGAACTACTTTCAAAAAGGTACCTTCATCTTTGATTTTTAACAAGTTACTAGTCTACGCTTTTATTTCCCATCTCTTGATGGGAAAGCAGTACTTCTTGCCTTGCAGATTTGAAGAATGCACTCAAGATTGGGATGCGGTCAGATTGCACAAAGATGCCTGTAGGAGAAGTGGATGTGCCAAGGATTGGTTTGATTCAAATCTTAATTTATGTTGCTTGCTGTTTGGGAGCATGAAGGGGAAAGAACGAGATGAGAATGAAGCCGTTAACTTCTTTCCTGCATTCAGTGTGCACAGGCCGTGCTCAGGAAGCATCTAGGAAGTCCAAATGCAGGGAGGACCGGAGTTGATCATTCCTTATATTTCTAAAGTTAAAAGACAAAAGCAGAAGACCACCCCTTCCTGTAGTGGCTTTTATTATTAGAAAAGAAAAGTAATTTTTTTTGGAGAGGAAGGATGATTTTATGGAGCTGGAAGCCAGATGATTTCACTTCTAATCCTGGTGTTGACACAGATTTTCCTGTGTGACCTCGGAAAAATCCCTTGCTGCATTCCCGTTTCCAGTCAGAGAAATGCAACAATCATTCTTTGTTATCTCCGAGGAGCACTCCGCAGTTAATAATGCGTGGTCGCTAGACAGAATTTGACACATGCAGAGGTGAAGATGGTGTTTTGGTATCCAGTGTTGTTTTGTTGTTGTTCTTTTAAAAGCATTTGAACAAGTAAGGTCTTAACTCCTGTGGCAGTTGAGGAGCTCTATTTCTGCCTCCATCGGTATGTACCTTAATCCCTTTCAAAGTTCTGTCACGTACTAATGTGCTGGCATAACAGAAAATCTCTAGAAATAAATGGAGTTCTTAACGAGTGTCTTACTAATTCCAGTAAGAGAAATAAGCAGATGTAATCAAGTGAAACCTGTTAAAATATTTTAAAGTCACTTTTCTAAACTAACTGACCTCTTGGTTAAGAGCCCAACTGCATCTCTAACCTTGCGCTGACTACTTCCGTGCTGCTCCCACTAGTCAGGAAAGGGGCACAAGGTTTCTTTCCCCACCATTTCGACATTATCCCTTTTAGATATGCCATCATGTCACCAGGATTGTGCTTTCTAACATCTCCCCGCCATTGCCTGCCGTTTCTTCGCACCTGAAAAAGCAGTACCCGGCTGCTGGGTGTTGCAGTGTCTTCTGACAGTGGTTTTCAGAGACCGTTGACTCGTGCGACTGCCAGTGTTTGTGCCCTCCGCGTCCTGCACTTTATGCTGGTTCAGCCGATCCATGGTAACCTCTGTAAATCCTGCAGATACTCTGGCTCGCTGCTACTTCAGGTTGGCTGTGGCGTTCTCTGGAGTGCTTGGGGTGTGACATTCTCCAAAAGACAAATTTTTAACTTTTTAAAACTTGCCATTTGCCTTTGTCGTGTAAGGGACATGGGACATGTTCATGGCGGGGCTGATGACCAGTGAGAGTCTCACCTCTGTACCATCTTTTTGGTTACTCTCTTGTGTTGAATTAACGGATGGAGCCTTGGCAAAGACTGGAACACTTTGCAGCAGCCACTGAAAAACAAATAAGAGAGAAGCCAGAGATGAAGTGACCTGGCTGAGGTTATTGAGCAGTTCAGCGCCTGAATTGGGAGCAGATTACAGACCTCCTGATACCAGCTCAGTGCTTTACCCACCGGTTTGTGTCTGTTGCCAAATACCCAAAGTCTTTATCCACATCCTTACTGTGTGTATAGCTAAGCTGTATGGGACATTTCCTTTTTCCAAATAATCGCTATATAAAACTCAGTACCAGTGTGGTTTTGTTCCTTACATTTGCTTGGAATCTTCTTAGCTGCACATCCGATCCTTGGTAGAGACAGGTACTGTGATTTCTATGCTGTTATCTGATCTATTTTCTAGTGTGTGTAGCTGGTTTTGAGAGCAAATAAAAAGTAATCCAGTTAGACTTTATTTAAATCCACTCAGCGGGAGCAATTATCTCAAGTGCTCCAGCTTCTGACATTCATCACGCTCGAAAAGGACACAAAGATGGGTATAAAAATATGACCATTTTACTCGGGTGGTGCTTCAAGGACATAAGAACAGAATCATTCAGTTACATTAAATAATATTATGTGGTTAAAATGTGACTAAGAGGTCTCGATTATGGCCATTAATGTTTGTGTTTAATAAAGAGGGTCTAATAAAGGCGCTCTAAAAAGGTTACCAAATATTACAGAGAGCTGCATTGCTGTTTACATCAGCAAATATTTTAGGTAAAGGGAGAGAAAATCTTTAAGTGTTGGCTGTTAATCTCGAGTGAATGTAATAGATTCAATTATGTAATGTGACAATGAATTTGTTCTGCTTTGCCTTGGGTTAGAATTTAAGCTTTTCCCCTTCAGATTTATTCAGATTGTTAAGTGGCTGCTGAGAAGCTGGAACCTTGTCAAACAAACTTGGCTTTAAATTTTAAATTATTTTTAATCAATATGTGAAGAGGCCAAGCTCTGCCATATGTTACTCACCATCCATTAGTTGGTAGCTGGTCATTAAACTCTCACTAAGTTTCCTAACTGTGACTATTGTGGTGGTTTTTTTTTCCCCCCTCTCTCTTTGTAGAGTATGGGCAAAGGGGCGCATTCGTGGCAGATTGCCTTGAGGACAATAAAAACTCTCATGTAGTATGGTTGTTTGTTCAGACACAAACAATAGAGACATTTTGCTATTACCATTTGCCAGCTATCAAGGGGCTTCGAGCCCCCCCTCCCCCTTGGTGCCTACAACTCAAAACAGATGCAAAATCTTTCTTTTCAGTCCCCTTGAAATGACCTGTGGTGGTGCAGTGTCATTTAGAGGAGAAATTATTGGAGTGAGAGTGGCTGGTAACAATAGGGGCCTTGTGCCAGGCACATGACAGAACAGTGAGGGGGCTGTTGGTGACTTTATTGGGGAGGAGAACGGCGATCTGGCAGGTGCTGCCATTGTTAAAGGTCTCCGCTCCTAGACAGTGGTCGCAGATGAGTTCATGTCATTTTGTTCAAGCTCTTTACGCCGGGTTCAGTGATGTGACACTGGTCAAGTAGCCGATCCAGCTTTTCTGATCTCCTCGACATGGTCCCTTCTGTAACATAACCCTTTATTGCTGAGATATGTCAACATGCTTCTCGGCCATATGGCTTCAAGCTAGAGTAACTTTTGTGCTCTCTGAAAGGCACATAATAACTTAATGTTTACTCGGCTAATACAGCCCCGGTACTCACTACTGATCCTGGCATTATTCCGTGGAGATGTCATCCAGAAAACCAATTAAAGTGTATTGATACAAAATAGATCCATTGGTTTAATGTGGAATTTGACAACAACGGAGATTGTTGCTTACAAGCCAAAAGCTCCCGCTGACTATATTTAGAAATGTGCGCTCTCAGTGTTTTCCTTTTTATACTGGTAACAATGCCAGGTTCTGCTGGTGGGATTGCAGACAGGCAAAATGGGGTGAAGAAGTTTAAATTTTTTTACACTCGAAAGAATAACATGAGTGATGTTAAGTAGAAAAGGTTAAACACAATGAAGTAAATGTATTAATGCAATAATTTTACTCGTGCTGTCCCTTTTCTCAAAGCACCAGGCCGCACTATAATAGCTACATCTGCTTCTGTTGTACATATTGTTTAGTTCTAGTTTTTTGGCTCAGAGAATAGAAACTGGTCTTTCTGTGGGGAAACAAAGAATTTGTTTTTGTAAATTGCCATTTTTTTTCCTGAATAAATCATGAAAAACCTGGCAGATTGAACAGATCAGCCATATGGAAACTGGCAAATTTTAGTCTGCTAAGGATAATTAAACATGGATGTTATGTAGACTAATGAGATACATGTTTGTGGTACAGGGAAGAACCAGAGAGACAAAATGAGGAGATGGTGCTCAAAAAGAAAAATTACATTTTTAGGATTTGAACTGCTGACATACAAGAGATCTGAAGTGTTTTCAGAGCTGTTTAACAGGCCTGGGGTTGGCAGATCTCATCCTAACGGTGGTTGTACCTCCAAAAATGGCAGACAATTCATAAAATTCCACCTAAGGGATATGGGGTTTTTCTTAGCAAACACTGTAGAGCGGTGCTGATAAATTAAGAGACGGAACGACGACTTGGTCGTAATCTGTGGAGGAACTCTGACCATACACCACCATTTGCACTGCAGGTGAATGTGGTTGGTTTTATTAGACAAGTTTGACTACCTTTTGGTTGTCAATATATAACATAAAATAAA
This sequence comes from Chroicocephalus ridibundus, assembly GCF_963924245.1. Taxonomy (NCBI): domain Eukaryota; kingdom Metazoa; phylum Chordata; class Aves; order Charadriiformes; family Laridae; genus Chroicocephalus; species Chroicocephalus ridibundus. Next base: position 4,519,021 of record NC_086287.1, on the reverse strand, counting down.
AGACAAACCAGTTTACAAGCAATGAAAATTTGACGCTAAAATGGACCTATAAATGTGTCTGAAAAAAAAAAAGTAATATGTTGCATCAGATATAGCACCAAACCTTAAAAATAATGAAGAAAGATAACTTTGATAAATCGAGTATTGCAGCCCTTGTGAGATGTGAGCCCTCACAAATGCCACTGTGAGAAGCCTTTTGAATTCAATCTGTTTTGCTACCTTGAGAATTTACCATATTTTGTCCTATATTTTAAATGCTTGTTTACTGCGTCTTCTTGAAAGCTGATGAAGTCTTCAGTTAGGATAAACAGGTAGCACACAAAGGAATTAGTTTCTAGAATAAAAGCTGGAGTCAATGAGTTAAGAACATAATAGGAAAAGGCAGTAGGGTTTATAGGAGTGTTTAATATCAGTGTAATGGGAAATGACTCAAGTATGCACCCAACCTAGCCAACCGCTCCACAAACAAACAAGCACTTCCCACCTCATTCCCCAAAAATAACAAGCAGAAAAGCAAACTGAAAACAAATCAAAGTGGGAGCAGAGAAGGGTGTGGGGGAATGTGATCTGCTTAACGAACATCATTAGACCTTCAAAATTGCGCTATCTGTAATTCTCCCAGGAAAAGGGAGTCCCAGCTCCGGGTGTGCTACTCGCTCACATTGTGACCTTTAAACGGAGTAAACCTCTGTTTTCTTATCTGTGTTACAAGCAGTAAAAGGGAAGAGATTACTGCCCAGATGTGGGGAGGTTTTCATTAGGTTCAGTAATGCACTCTGACCCTTTGGATGGCAGAGCCAAAAACACAAAGGAAAATGAGGGCACACGGACATACGGTTTGTGAAATTGAGCCAAGTACTCCACAGTACCCCAGCTGTGTGACAGGAGCTTGTGTGGTCAAAGAATCCTCTCCCTCCAAAGGGATGCGTCCTACAGCTTGACAGAGCCATGGAACGTGCGTTTATGCCGCTATACACACAAAACCGTGTTAACTATAAAAAGCCAAACCCAAGCTTTCAGGCTTTAAGTAGTGCCGGGCTTGAGCTTGGTTTTCTGTTAGACGTGAATTGGCTCCACTTGTGTAGATGTAATACGGTGCAGTCTTTAATGGCGCGATCATGCACAGTTTTTCTACAGGGCCCCAGTTTCATTCAGTTGAGAAGACAGACCCGCTTTGGAATGAGCTTGAACTGAGCACTGAAGACTCAGGATTTGCAGCCTGATCAGCTGGAAGGTGAGCAATAAATAAAAAGGGCTGGAGGATCACTGGTGGTATAGATGATTTTTTCATACAGATCCGTTCAAACAGAGTTCAATTCCGGTTGTGTGGCCAACCTTAATTCTAACTTTTCAGGCTTTCTGAATTCTGAGAAATTGATCTTGCCATCTTTTTAACACCTCTGTATTTAGATGTTTCCATAAGTTAGTTTGTAACTTCCTACATTTAAAAAAGCAGATTGTATATATAATTAAAACTTCCACCTGTTGTACTCTGAGAAAACCACAGGTTCATCAACATGGCTTCAAGTTTTAGATGCAGCACATAGAATAGTCAAGCTGCAGAGATTCTGGTCATACCATCAAATTGTAGTGCATGTGTGCGTACACACACGCACACACGGAACCGGTTTACAGGTGTTTATCAACAGCAGGGAGCCTCCAAGCTTGGCTTTGGTGAGAACTGCATTACGGTTGTCTTGGACCAATTTCCCAGTTGTCCATCTTGCAGCTTCTCTTTTGGCCCACATTCTCTAATCCATTCCCATTCTGTCAGTTCTCAACTCCTGCTTATCACCCTAAATATGTTTTGGTAGAGTCTCCTTAGCTGGAGTCCTATGCCCGTATGGTAGCTCAGTCTCAGCATGTCTCCTTACACGCTGAGTTTCTATCTGTGTCTGGCATGTTAGCTCCCAAAAATTCCACGTGCCCAGTTACACACTTAGCTGCAGGTGCTGTGTTTGAACTGAGGAGGAAATCTGGCTCAGTCTGTTCTCCAGCTCCAATCGCCAGCCATAGTCCCCTTCTCCCACCAATTGTCTTCTGTCTCAGGATCTACAAAATGTTCTCAGTACTATCTGTGAGCTTTATAATAAGCATAATAAATAATATATATAATAATAACAGTGACAAATAATAAACTAAGCTTCATAATAATGTTACCAGACCTGCCTGAGGTCACATATTTGGAAACTGGTCGTCTTGTGGGTTTTTTTTCAGAGAGTCTGCAACAGTGTCGTGGATGCTGGAGATAATGGTGGCAGGTTAAAGTCAAGCCTGAATGCACTGAAATCATCCCCAGGGCTTGTGAAGCTGTGAGTATTTTGGTAGTACTCAATAATTACCCCTTCTTATTTTAAAGTAGGAAGCAGTAATGGGGCAGAAGGATGACCATGGTCCACACAGTTTACTTTAAGAGATTCCATTAAGATGGGGGTTTTTTTGCTAATTACATTCACAGAATTTTCCTGAAAATACAGATTATGTTCATTAGATGTGCTCACCTGTGACTTGCTCTTTTTCATTCAGTAGATGTGGTGGGGAAATAACATATAAGGAATATATCACTTGTGCACCGCTGAAATTACTTCTCTCAACTTTTGTAGTGTTAAACCATGCTGTGGTGATAATTGGTTTATAGTCATAGGTAGTTTGTTGGGTTTTTTCCTTTGGCTCTAGAGTTTATTAAAAAGGTAACACCACTTATGACAGGATGCGACACTCTGGTGCAATGCTACATTTCTACGTGCTACATCATGTACTTACTTGGACTTGTGCAAAGCATTTGACGCTGTCCTGCACAACATCCTTGTCTCTAAATTGGAGAGACGTGGATTTGACAGATGGAACATTTGGTGGATAAGGAGTTGGCTTCTAGCCCCTTCCAGTGCCTGAAGGGGCCTACAGGAAAGCTGGGGAGGGACTCTTTGTAAGGGTATGTAGTGATAGGACAAGGGGTAATGGCTTCAAACTGAAAGAGGGCAGATTTAGATGAGATATCAGGAAGAAATTTTTCAGTCTGAGGGTGGTGAGCCCCTGGCCCAGGTTGCCCAGAGAAGCTGTGGCTGCCCCATCCCTGGAGGGGTTCAAGGCCAGGTTGGACGGGGCTTGGAGCAGCCTGGTCTGGTGGGAGGTGTCCCTGCCCAGGGCAGGGGGTGGCACTGGATGATATTTAAGGTCTCTTCCAACCCAAACCATTCTATGTTTTTAACTGTTGTGTTTGACGCAGCAGGAGCTAGGGTTAACACACCTCATTGACCACTAAAACTTGACCATTAACTTAAAATTCTGGTTGTCATATAAATGGTGTTAACTCTTTAGTATCTTTCCGGAGTTCTTCCTTGGTGTTTAGAAGAAAAAAATACATTCTTCCAATGGCTGAGCATAGAGTAGCACAGTTTCCTGCAGAACTGAGACTCTGCCCTCAGGTGTCCCAGCAGGAGAGTTCAGCATGGATGCAGAACTGGGACTACTCTCAAGTGTGCAAAGTTAACTCAAGCGGAGGCACACACATACAAATAATTTACTAAAAGTCTGCATTGATAATCTATTCTTAGGTACATTAGCCTGACTTTTTTGACTCACTTGCCTCCCTGGGACTGAAGCCAGAAGTTATACACATGACAGTATGTATTTTGTTCAAGTTTGTGTTTGCAAATACTGTAGATAGGTATTTTCAGAGAATCATAGAATGGTTTAGGTTGGAAGGGACCTTATAGTTCATCCAGTTGGAGTCCAGGACTTTGGTAGTTGAGGGTTTGTCATGGGAACTTTAAGCAGCCAGAGGAGGCAGAGCGTGGTGTCAGCTCTGGGGCGTTACAATGCACCCTTACCACTGCACACCAAACACCTTCAGGCACCGCGGAGTGGCACTCTTTCTTCTCAGTAACAGCAATGTAAATCATTAATGAGGTCATCAAGGGTTGCTGATATGAGACCTCAACGCGTCCTACGGATTTCTTGGTCTTTTTACAATGTCAGTGTAAATGTCAGAGAGTGTTCTGTCGGCTGTTGACAATGATGGGGGTTTAACTGGTTCCCTGTCTGTGAAATCGCATGGTGGATGTTCCCCTGCTGTTGCATCTTGTTTACTGAGGAATAAAAGTGAGCAAATGAAACTGGGGGAACCGAAAGCAAGCAGGCCATGGCCAAAGCTCAAGGAAAAGTATAAAATCAGTAAATTCAAACCAGTGTTGGGACGTAAGGCAGATGTTTAAAAAGATTTGATTTATTAAAAATAAAAAAAAACACAAAACAACCAAAAAACCAGAACCCTAAGGAATTACTGTTAATACAACCAATCAACTATTTTTAAAGATTGTTTTTGTAGCTGAAGGGGAAGAACAGTGGCTCTTTTATTATGGCAGGCTAGCAGCCCTGGGAATACTCTGTTCCTCTTCTGCTCGGTACCGTGTACGTTTGAAGGGATGATAACAGCAAGGAGCGTATCATGGCTTTATGATCACTCAGCAGCTTCGGGGAGCCTGCGAATGAAAGGCCCCCAGACTGGCCAAGGTTGAAAGGTTGAGGCTATAACCAGACTTTTTGTTCCTGAGACGGCCAGAGCCATTACTGAACAAGAGACAACTGTGAATAGATGATGGGCATCTTTGCTTTGTTGCTGCTCCCTGGTTTAAGGATACTCTTGTCCTCCTTCTGCCCCTTCTATATTTGACAAGTTTGCTTTCAGCAGATATGACAGGCACTGGTGGGGGTCACTGGCCCAATTCCACATTTCCACACTTGGCTTGCTCCAAGTTCACTGGCCTGAACTAATGTCTCCAATGGAGGTCGTACTACTGAACATTATGAGTTTTTATATATTAAACATGCATTAGTGGGTTTTACCCTGCTTATCTGACAGCTGTAGAAAAATAAAGAAAATTCAGTTTGAACTTTAAAAAGCCGGGGCTTAATTTATGTCCACTACTTTTGTTCCTCACTTTCTTTTTCATTTGCCAATTGCAAAGCTCAAGGGAGATAATAAAATGGAGGAGCTGCTACTTTATACTTCCACGTGCTTCCTAGTGCCTGTGCCTTACTGGGTGAGCTAAATCTAAAACTAGGAAAAGAGTTTTCAGATGGAAATTTGATTAAACAATGCAATCATCTGTCTCACAATCTGTTTTTTTATAAGGAAAGTATTTTTTTTTTCCAGGGGGAATTTTCTTTCAGAGGGTTTTGTATGAAAAGGCAGACGTCATGAATACTGATGGGAAGGGCTCAGTGTTTTGTTATTTCTGTATAACAAAGACAAAATGCTTTAATAAAATCAGAAAACACAGATGTTACTTTGAGTATATTTTGCATCTTCTACTTTAAAAAAAAAAAAAAATGTTGGGAACAATCCCTCCCTCAGACTGACAATAGCCGCTCATGACAGACAAAATTAGCAGCTGGAAACTTAGCCAAAAGTTTAGGCTTTTTAGTTTGTTGTTATTGTTTGGGATTTTCTTAGATGGTGAAAGGCACGCTTGAAGGAAGAGGCACGGATGAATTGAAACCCCTTGTTTCTCACTCTTGGTATAGTTTGACTGGATTTTAGTTTTTATAAACAGTTTAAAATGGGAAAAAGCACAACCCTTTGTTTAGAAATTAGTCTATTGTGGTTTTCTCTTTTTTGTGTGTGAGGACTTTAAAAGGAAGTTGATGTGGTTTGATAATATATACTTTTCATTCTCATTTAAAAAGACCACATTTGTATTTTAAAAAAAAATAATCAGTTTCTGAATGTCAGTGAAAAAGCAACATCAATTTTTGCAAAGTAATCTCTGTTTCTAGGGAGGACACAAGAGATGCCTGGAGATACCTTGTCACCCAGATTTGTGACTGAATAATGAGCAAAGTGAATTAGTTTCGTTGCTGTTTGCTCGCTAATTTTGAGGTGTCATGGTTGTTTCATATTCTGTGAATTTTATAGTGGCAAAGAAGGCTACTAGAACTTTTCAGGGTCCAGAAGTCGTCTTCAGGCATGACAGTGTGTCTCATCTCCTGCGCTTCCTGCTTTATTCTCTGCTGGTAAGGCTGGATGCTAGAAGTGTTCCCCTTAAACTGCCTGGAGCTGGGTCATGGTTGGGGGCTACCTCCAAGGCCACCTGATCGTAGGAGCCCCACTTTGCCCAGGACTAGGACACCACATCATCTGGGTTTATGCTTTGTATGATGTTTCAAGGCTTCTGAAGACAGCAGAGGACCGAATCTGCAGAACGTACCTTTCTGTGAGATCTAGCATAGATATATTCAGTGCCAGTCTTGGGGGGAATGTTCTGTGGTTGGGTCTCATGTACTTGTGACACACCTTGGGTCTCTGGGTTGATGGGGCCATGCTTTAGAACGATGGCTACTTCAGTGATCTCTAAATACTTCACTTCTGAGGTATGTTTTACTCTAAGAAACAATGAAATGAGATATTTTGTTCAAGAAACAATGGATTTGGAGGCAGGATTTTACAGTTTTCCTGGTTTTGCCACAGGTGTGTTCTCTCTCCTTTGTTCAAGATTCCTGGGAATTTTCTAATGAAACACACTCTCTTAGGATTGTCAGTCATTGCCTGCCCCAGCATATTTGTAAATGGATCTTTTGGTTATGCTGTCTTTTGGTCTTTCAGGGTGTAAACTCTTCAGAGATCGTACCTCTGGATTCATACTGCATTTAAGAAATTGAGGGGAGTACTGGGAAAATCCCTCTGAAATCTCTCTGCCAATACTGAAAGATAATGTTATGATCAAAACAAAGTATTAGAGTTTGGGAGATTTGGCTTCCAGTCGCGTGGTTGTTTTGAATCAGCTGTGACCTTGAGCAAGTCCTGTGGGTTAAAATGTTAAGTATGTGGCAGTGGAAGGGAGCACCTTGTAATGATTATAGCTTTATTGCAGGACATTAATAACACCTGCTGAACGCATATAAACAAAAAATGTGAATAAGAAATGATGTAATGAGAAGTGATCACAGAGTAGAAGAGGAAACACCACTGTCCTCACCCCATTTAAAAGGTAAAACAATGTCATATTCTTATGTCAAACTGTCTAGCATGGAAGCATTCCTTCGCAAAGGAGGTATGTCAACAGAGGTAGATATAAATCAACAAAAATAACAAGATCTGATTTCAAAGAATGTTCCCTGAAATACTGCATGATCTGTAGTGTGCAACTGCTGGAATAACAGGGCGGTACCTGCAGTGGCAGAAAATACTATATCCTCTGGGTCTACCTGCACATACTGTGTTTAGTAAAGAATCCCTTTAATAAGGAAAAACGGTTTCTAATTCTGATACTAGTGACTTTTCCTTATTTCAGTATTATTTTCTTTTTGGGCTTATGGAAACTTGTTCCCAAACTAATCATGTAGTGTTGCTTCATATATAAATATTGTTATTGTCTACGTGCATTAGTGCTTTTGATGCAGGAGAATCTAGCGGATGGAATCTTTCTTTTTCAGGGTATTAATCCAACTCTTGATACGCAAGAGAGTAGTGTTAGAGACCCCAGATTTAACTGTTAACATGAGGGGACTGGTGAGCTCCTGTGTGGCCCACATCTATGGCTGGAAAACCGAATTTTCAAGGAAAGGCCTTTTTTTCCCTCATCCTCTGCAAGGATTTGGACCGTGCTTGTCCACAGAATAGCGGAATGGAGGGGTGGTAGAGGGAGAGAGGGGGGCTCTGGTGGAAATGCAGGATAAGGAGCATATTATTTTGCACAGGAAACCATCTTGTATGCAGAAAGTATAGTCCTAGGTACTGTGAGAAACTCAGTACTGAGGTTTCTGGCTTTTCACACAGCTTGTTTATAATAAAGACCATTCCCTATCATTTCCATGTGGAAGCGTTACTTCACCCTTGCAACTGCGCAAGAGCAAAGGGAACAGAAGAGCCTGATTAAAGTTACAGGGACTTCTTTATAGCAGCGCAAATGTTAGTTTAATGATACAGTTACAAGTCACAAAGAAATTGGAGCAGACGCCCCAAGTTTTATACTTTTTTGGCAAAGTAAGTGGGAAACTGTGTGCTAAAGCAAGGTCAACAGATGGAGAAAGAGAGGTACAGGAGGGGAAGAAAGCTACACACCCATGTACAAAACCAAAAAAGCCCCCCAAACCCCAATCAAACAAACAAAAAGAACTAAAGAGACAAACCTTGGAAGAAACAGATTTTTAAACAAAGTTTGCCAAATAAGCAAACTTTTTTTTTTTTTTCCTGAGGGCAGATGCAAAGTGCCTTTTCAGTTCATTTTGGATAGAAATAAGTGAACACATGCTGTGCTTTAATAAATCTTGGCGCAACCACAATAGGGAAACTCAGACCTTGATGAACAATTCTGTGTTGGAGTTTGGTGATGCTCACCAAGCCTCTTCGCGTTCTTCCCTCTCCTTTTCTGCTTTGGAAAAAAAAATTATCAGTGATATGCAGAAGTCAGTGCTCTTCGTCCTACACCAGGACACAGCCAGGGCAGGTAGATGATCTTTATAACTTCTAGAGACTACTTAGTGTTTTGAAATGTACTATTTTGAATGTCGAGTTGGAGCTTAACAGTTCTAAATCCTGACCCTCTCTTGGCAAATAGCCCTGCTAACTGACTTCGGGCAAAAGTTAGTGAAGTTTATATTTTCAAAATTCTTACCTAACCCTTCTTAAATTCCTTCTCAGGAATTCAGCTTCTGAATTTCCTTCTGAAATTCCTTCTTCAGCTGCTAAGTAATCTGGTTTTCATAAAACCAACCCATTGATGCAAACCTCTGTGAATCCTCGTGTTCCCTTTTATGAAATGGGATAATACAGTCATTGACACTTTATTCCACTCTTTCTATTTTTGGTCATTATTTTATTTGCTTTGAAAAAGCATGGTGATGTTTCGTAATAAGTTTGCATAACCATGTAGTTCTGTCTCTGGATTTGCTATCATCTCTTCTCAGCCTCCCAGGATTGTGCTGTCTATTGTTTATTTTGATTTTATTTGTTTTTAAGACAGGGATCAGGAGTGAAATGTCAGCTCTGTCAAAATCAGTGGAAACAATCCCCGTCTTTAAGAGAAACAGGATTTTATCTCAAATCTTTTTATTTGCCTAGCACCCTTGGATAATGCATAATAATAATAATAGTTAAGATGTATCATGCTCTGACCCCTGCCAAGCATTCCGGATAAAAACTTAATACATTTGGTAAATCCGGGGTGTGCTTATTATCAGGCTATTGTAACTGTATCTAACGAGGACAGGGTGCACAGGGGAACATTATCCTGCCTGCAGATGTGTTGACATTGCTGAGCCTCACGACACATCACGCTTTCATATAAAGCCCTGAAGTTTAGTAAAATATACAGTCGGCAAATTCCTGCCAGTCCATTTTTCTGGGCTGCCATAACCTTTTTGGAGAACAATTTTAACACATAGAATAGGTTTAACGTATACATTTCAGTACGCTTCCAACAGCTGGATTTTGTACAGATCCTGTGATACGTGAATCAAAGGTATCAAGATCACAGACAGTGAAAACAGGGAATGTCTGATACGTGAATCTTCCAGGTGCGCTACTGTACTTCCCAGAAAAGGCTTGGAAAATCCTGTTGTATGTGTACTTTGCAATTTACTGAAGCTGACCTTGTAGGCAATACTGAAAGAGGAGTTGCCTTGATCGAAGGGAGGATTTTTTCTGAGCTAAATGTTCTGCTTTGCCGAATGGTTGTGGCTTAACTTTTTCTTAATGCTCTTTTTGTATGAGATCATAGTTTGCTCTGTTCAAATACCTATGGAAAATGTTCAGACACTCCTTCTTATGGAGCAACTTGGAACACCTCTGTTGATGTCAATGGTCACACTTGTTGGAGATGAATGCTTTGATCCTAGATGTAGATGTGTAAAAAGTAACGGTTACTGCAGGCCCTGTGGCACAGACAGAATATACTCCAAAATGGAACATATTTTTCCACCCCCAGAATCTTTGGAAAGCTCTGTGAAATTCATGTCTTTGGAAACTATTTGGTTAATATGTACTGCAAAGTTAGCAATGTGCACTCGGGTCGTGGCCAGACCGATCCTTTCACTTAGCGCAGGCAGCTGAACCTCCTTGATTTTGTTAATATAGGTTAAATTGGTCTCGAGCCTTTGTCTCCATGTGGTACACACAGCATCTAGCCATATATCTGATGTCGGGCTTTACGTAAAGCATTTCTTTGAATCAGGATAATATCAGGACTTTAATGAGAACTGAGGGAAAAATTGCCTCTCAATTTCTCCCTATTTTGAAGCTGACACATATGATTTATGAGTCTCCGTGTGCGAAATGATTACTACGTTGACAGAGAAAGGAGGAAGATATGAAATAATCTGAAGGCTCTTTAGGATTAGAAACAAAGTCAGATACAATTTGAGAGGCCTGAATTCTTTCCATTCCTTTTTAGTTGGAAAAGGTTAATAATTGTAAATTGCTCATTGCAAGCAGAAAAATACCTCTAGTACAGTCTTGTGTGCTCACATTAGATGATGTGTTTCCGAAGTGGCCCTCGTCCCTCATAAATTTCCTACTGAGACTGGTCACAAACAAGATAATTACTCATTTCTATGCCAAAAATAGATGAATTCACTGGGACTTAAAATATGTATGTTTACTATAATTAATAGATTGAGTCAACAGAAATTAAATACTTCCTTCTCTGAGTGTGATCTATTCATGCTGGGTGAAAAACCACGCGCACCTACCTACTTGTAAGCTCTAAATCAATTTTCTATCTGGGCATTATCTGTTTAATGCGGGTACCTGCTTGTTTGGTTGTCATTGAAAGGGTTCATTTAAGATTAGTTTTCATGCTGTATTTTAGAGATACTGACACAGAAGTCAGATATTCTTTCCCATGAACTACTGGCAACTGATGGAGTTAAATACAAATGTGATTTGCCCATGACAGAAAAGTGGGAACAGGTACAGTCTGTCATAGTATTTGTTCAATACCCCAAATAATCTCTTAGCAAAACTCGTATTTCGCTAAAATGTGCTGAACAAAGATTAAACGTGGTTTTGAACTCTTCCCCACACCTTTCACGTTATCGTGACCCTCCTGGTTTTGACTTTAAGACAGTCCTAACACTTGCCTGTCGGTTTTTCCTCTGGCGTGTGGTGGAAATACCCTACAGATAGAGCTTACAAAAGCAGCTCTTCCACCAGTGGGACGCAGCGCATGAGCAAATTTGCTGGACGATGCTTCTTATGGACTATTGACTCACTCGGAGCTCCTCCAGACGGCTGCACTGCACAATTCTGTGAGCGGGGCATTATCTACGTTCCTCCTCCTGCTCTGCTGGGTCCCCTTCCCAATCAACTCTCTGACCTTATGCCGTTCTTCCCTATGTATCTATCTATCTATCTATCTATCTATCTATCTATCTATCTATCTATCTATCTATCTATCTATCTCATTGCTGTTCGTTTCCTCAGGCTCTGGTTCTTTCTACAAATCTTTCCTGAAAATACATTTTTGAAGGGAGGTCATAACATTTTTTTCTATATACCCCTACCCGCGTGTGTGTGTGAGCACGCGCATGCGTGCGCAAAGGCCCAGATAGCTTTATGTGGTATAAAAAGTTTACCAGGTTGAAGTTAAGGGTTTAGGTATGTGATACATTATTTATGATACTCCAAAAATCCCAATATAATTCCTCAGCTTGCCATTGTTTTGGTTTTTTTTCATTTTCTCTCACAGGGCATATTTTAGATACGACTGTTTGAGAACTGGTTTAGGTCTCCAAAACAAACGCATTTTCCTGTCACTCTACTTTCAAAATAGCTGCTCCTTTGTTAACAGCCTGATTCAACAGACGGTGAAGACCGACTACAGCACAAGTTGACCTAAAGCATTTTGAGTCAGTGATGCCGAGTAGCCAGATGAATTTGGGTGCTTGTGCTATATAAACCGGGCTCATCAACTAGAAGTTTGCTTTTCTAATACGAGACCTTGAAACTGTCACTGATGCTGAAATGCATATCATTCTTTTGCACTGGTGTGCCGTTCTTTGCCCAGGAAGTGGAAAGTAGTGGATAGACATTTGTGGAAGAGGGAAAGCCTTTAATATGCCCAAAATAGTATGTATTAATTCACTTAATACGGAAAAGATGGTAAAACACCATAATGAAGTCATATCGACAAAGATTGTGCAACCCGATGTATGGGTTTCGGTCGTACACGCAGGAAGCGTGTATGTTGTGTGAGTGTAACGGTGTCTTGTGTCTAGATACGAATACTTAGGTACATATTTCAACTCTTGCATGTGAAGGCACTTAAATATACAGTCGCTACTGATTGTATCCAATATCTGCTGCCCTTTCAGTGTAAGAGTTTCCACTGAAATACTGATAATGAAACTAATGTATAAAATCTGAGAATGTGGGGGAAACCAAAGCAGAGTAATTCTCCTTGAAAGGAAATCTTGGGGAGTGGAGATACGGACAGATGTGGAATGTGCAAAATGATGATAAGAAAACATAGATTATACACCTTGAGCTGTTATATTACAAGAGCTTTTCTTTCTTAGGCTCCACAAGAAAAATTACTGAATAAAACAAATCAGCCTGTGGCCTCTTGAACCTGTCAGAAACAAGTTTGCTGTTAAGAACGCTTTAACTTCAGAGATTTTATTTGAATAATATTGTCACATTCTCTCTCTTGGTTGTCAGGGCTTTTTGTTTGTGGTGTGGTTTGGGTTTTTTTTTTTGTTTCTTTGTTTTTGTTTTTTTTTGTTTTTTTTCCCCTGCTCTATTGGGAAACTATTCTGGTTTCACGGCTTTGTGTTCATAATGAACAAATGGATGCAGAAGGATGTTGACAGGGATCTAGATCACAGCTCTGGTTGATAGTTATGGGGAGTAAATCGCAATATTGTAGAAAGTCAACCAAAGCTCTGGGCAGCAAACATGGTTTTGGAAAGGAAAAATTCTGGTGCGTTTTTGGACTAACGTCTGGAAACCTTCAGCCTATGATGTAAGTCATATCTAATAGGTCGGTCCTGGGCATATATCACCCTTTGACATTTTGTGTGCTTATTCAGTCTCTGCAAAAGTCTGGGCCTCATGAATAGTGAGAGAAATGTTCTTAATTTTGCCTTTGGGATATTGCTTCTTTAGAGAAGATGCAGTGAGTTTTAACATTTACTGCGTGCCTGTGACTCAGAACTTTCTCCTTCACCTTCTGGTTGTGACCCTTACTGTCACCTGCAAATTGAGGGACTTGTCATTCTGTGTTCTGCCAGCAAAGAACAATATTGTTCTTTGCTTCTCATTTGTCTGCCGTTGAGCCGGGCACAAATGGATGCAACTTCAGAGATGGATTTAAAAGGCGCTCAGGCTGTGGCAGTGCAATATATAAGTTATGTTTTTATTTACGTGCTCGTGCTAGTTATGTCTGGGAACACTTGTGTGTCTTGCCAGATCCTCTGGTACCCGGTAGCTATTCTGTCTTTCCACCAATAGTTTCCAGACTTCTGCCAAGTTGTTTCTCTTTTGTTATGAAAGAGATAAAAATAAAATGGACTGGACCTTGATCAAGAAATGATTTTTAGATACAGCTTGGCAACAGAAGCAGACCCTCAGCAACATTTTCCATTGTACAGTCACTCTTTTTTTCTTAACTGGGCAGCATGATATATTGCTGATTTCAGGTCAGGCAGCTTAAAGTGCAGAACAAAAACAATGACACCATGGAAAATAAAATGGGTGTCGAGCGTATTGAGTTTAAATTTAAATCTTTCTCTCTCAGGAAGCAGACTTTAGCAACAAAGATGGAAACACACCTTGGAGGAATATGGCTGAAATCTAATGAACAGGGATATCTTTAAAATTCACCAAGAAAAGTGGGTTAAATCCTTTCTTCTGAAAAATGGATGAACAAAACCTGATTTTTCTTCAGCTCACACCCTTCATATAAGAATAATTCTCCTGTGTCTGATTAACTAGTGCTTTTTTCTTTCAAGTTCACCAAGTCCCTGTTTTCTATTTTTAAGAGGTTAACTTGACAGCAGTAAAAATTAATTGCCTCTTTAATATGTACCTTGGTCTCACAGAATAAAATAGTTAGAAATGGTCTCAAAATGGTAGATCTGGTCTGTTCCCTGCGGATACAAGTGTGTACCAATATTATGAAATATTTCAGAAATGCTTGTTGGGCATTTACCAGCATTTTCAGAAATATCTAAACAAATTAGGGGCTTAGATCCCATTGAACATACTAGGACTTAGGGCTCTCTTGATAACTTCGCATATCCAAATACCTATAAACATCGAACCGGTAGTTTTTAACCCACTAAAATCAATAAGAGCTAAGTACCCAGTAGTGCAAAATCTTTGTAAACGTGATTCTGGGCTCTTTGGTCTCTGTTGAAATTGAGATTGGGCTGTTTAATCATGAAATTGGTTTTGAAAAGTTCGTCTTAAAATTTGCTGTGTCCTGTAACTGAGGCAGACGTCAGCGCTGTTTCAAAGATCTCATTGTCATGTCAGTATTTGACACGTGAATGCTATTCATCTGTGATCAGTGTATTAAACAATCCTCAGTGATTTTACTTTTCGAATATTAGGAGATGTGGTTACAACACGGACTGTTTTAAAAGATATGGAAATGACATAAATATGTAAATAATTAGGAATTTACTAAATCAAGTTATGTCCATTTAGTTATTGAGACCTCTCCTATCAAACCAGCTTAATTATGATTTTTATTGCACTTCTCTGAACAATTTCCAGAAAGACAAGTTTCTGTTGGTGGTGAAATGTATAAAAGGTGAATACTAAATTCAAATGTTACTGCATGACAGTAACAGTAGCCCTGTGGTGTCTATTCAATCCCTGCTCCGTGGTGTGATAAAATGCCTTCTTCCTGCCTGGGCGAATATCAAAAAGTCTTTGTCCTTTTTTCTACGCTTTATGCTGTGTCAAACTCATGTCTAATTTGCTGTTCATACTGAGATTTTCTAGGTTTTTGGTTCTAATTGAATAAAGGAGTTTTAAGCAATTTCCTGGAGTTATGAGTTGGAGTGGCCATCTGTGGGGCTGAAAGAGTCATTAACTTTCCATGGTCATTTCCACCCATTGTCTTCCTTTGAGACTACCCATACGGATTCCAGTTAGCAACCAAATGTAACGATGGGTTGGTTTTTTGTGTCAGGGGAACACCTGTCCATTCGTAAGAAAACGGAGGCTTCCCACTTTTTTTCAAGTAGATCAGTGAAGGACTGTCAGTTGGGAACAACATTTGGTCACCAGCAGTCTGGTACAGGCTGCGTCAAATCCATGACCTCAAACTGGACGATGGTGTTGCCCGATCAGCCTGCTTCTTCAGGGAAGGCAGTTTAGGCTACAACATAATTTTTTGTCATCGGGCCATGAAATAGCACTTGTATAATTTTAATTATGCTTGGCTGGAGTTTTAATGGTCTCTTTCTACAGAATCCTCACCTAGACATAACTGAGCTTTTTTTTAGTGACTCCATATATCTGGTGTGGAATTAGGCTGTCATCAAGCATAATGTGGACCAAAATTAATATTTCACTATTCACTATTTCACTAAGGCAAGTTCAAAGTGGAAGAGAACTTTATTTTGCATGTTTTACATTTGCGTTACCTATTAAAAAGTAATTTGTTTTTCTCCTTAAGCGTCAGAAAAATACTTTGCCTTCAGTACCTGTATTGCTGATCCCTCTTTCCTCAGGAGCTGGCGTGTCACTTCTGAATTTCAGCTTTATTAATGAATTCTTCTTAGCAATTAATCCTCCTCTATATTTTACTTGATTGTTCTGATCTTTACTTTTGTCCTAAAATGTTGTTCAGTGTCCTGTGTTTGTAGGATCTGTATTCTACCACTGTGCCATCTGCATTTCAGGAACAGGATTTCCTGTTCTTTCTGGTGTGTGATTTCCAAAGTGGGCTTAAAATAAGGGAAATACAATTGTCATTTTTTCTCTACAGCACCTCCATGTTTACAAGTGCTCTGTGGAAATGATACGTAGCCCTTTTCCCTGCCCAAAGGACTTTTCATCATTTTTTTAAAAGTAATTTAGCAAGTGGAATCAAAAAGTAGCATGGAAAACATGGAGGCGAAGTACTATGTAGTAATTATTTCCGTTGACAGATCAGTTTGGGTGCATACACATCTTAGCTGCAACAGAAAGGTTTTCTTGCAGCAATAATTATTATTACTCAACATCTCTTGTCAATGTTGTGCAAATGGTTAGCGATTGAAGTAAAAAAAAAAAAGATAGCTTTTTGAAGCGATAGAAAAGGAAAAACAGAAAGAAAATGTAGCACTAATTTATCAAATTGTCTTTGTATGTGCCTGCCTTTTAGGTGTTTGACAAAATTGATGAACTTTTTACGCTCTGGGACTTTCAGAAAGTTACACCTGTGTTAAAGACCCTTGGTGAAAATGGGATTCTAAGGCTGAGAGAGGAGTAAGGTACTATAGTTCATTATTATCACATGCCTCATACAGAAAAGAGAAAGAAAAGTTACAATTGAAGACTGATTTATTTCAATTTGCAGTTGGTCTGGGTTTCTTGAGGTCCCTCATGCTAAACTCCCTCTCTTTCATGCTAAAATATCATGAACGTGATGCTTTTTAGAGTGATCAACTTCTCCAAGTGGCTACTGTAATTTCGTGCTTTGAAATCTTTTCTGGCTGAGATTGGAAGAAATCAGGCTAAAATATTCAGAAGAAATGAAACTGAAACTCGATTCAGCTTTTTTTGGGGGGTTGGAACCAAAAGCAGCTGCTCGTGTTTTAGTACTTTTCTCCCTTGTTCCAGCTGTAACTTGTGGTAATTGGCCTCTGAACTGAGTGATTTACTACGGTGTGCAGTATTTGACCCTTAATGCCAGCATAAGATGGGCAGTGGAAGACTTGTGAATTTTCCAGTGTCTTCAGCCTTCTGCTGTTACAAGGCATCAAGTTCCTTTCCATTTTATTACTTTCTCTCTCTCTTTTTTTCTGTTTTTTTTTTTTTTTTTTTTTTTGTTTCGATTCATGTTTGCTGTCTTTTGGCAAACAGTTTTGCATTTCCTTCTCTTTTGTAGAATTTGTGGCCACATAAGTTATCAACAGCTATAAAAAGGCAAGAGCAGGAAAGCTTGGCCTTGACATACCCAGTGGAATAAAAAAAAAAAAAAAAGCAAACCATTTCCTATTACTTTGTTCTGTTGGTAATTGCTGTAGGAGGTTGCCAGAAGGAACAGTGTCTGTCTTCAGGTCAGGATGGTAAACTGCGGTGTCCTGCCATACTAAAGAAAATGCAGTTTTTGTTTCCTGCAGGGTGAGGTAGAGCGGATGCGACTTCTGACAGCTGACCTTGTGAGCGGGGTTAACGGCAGAAGGGTATGCAAGGTCTGTGTCGAAAGTGGATGAGCGCAGCAACCAAGCGAGAGCAGCAGGATGAATCATAGAATCTTCATGGTTGGAAGGGACCTTTGAGATCATCGAGTCCAAGCATACACACACAAAAAAACCCCTACAATCTCTGCCACTAGAGCATGCCCTGAAGTGCCAAATCTACTTGTTCCTTAAACACCTCTAGGGATGGTGACTCAACCCCCTCCCTGGGCAGGCTGTCCCAGTGCCTGACCACTCTTTCAGTAAAGTAATTCTTCCTAATATCTAACCTGAACCTCCCCTGCCGCAACTTCAGACCATTTCCTCTGGTCCTGTCATTATTCACCTGGGAGAAGAGGCCAACACCCACCTCTCTCCAGCCTCTTTTCAGGCAGTTGTGGAGGGCAATGAGGTCTCCCCTCAGCCTCCTCTTCTCCAGGCTAAACATGCCCAGCTCCCTCAGCCTCTCCTCATGTGCCCTGGTCTCCAGAGCCCTCACCAGCCTGGTAGCTCTCCTCTGGACACGCTCCAGCACCTCAATGTCCCTCTCGTACAGAGGGGCCCAGAACTGGACACAGCACTCGAGGTGAGGCCTCGCCAGTGCCGAGTACAGAGGCACCATCACTCCCCTGCTCCTGCTGGCCACTGTATTCCTGATACAAGCCAGAATGCTGTTGGCCTTCTTGGCCACCTGGGCACACTGCTGGCTCATGTGAAGCTGGCCGTCCACCTGCACCCCCAGGTCCTTTTCTGCCGGGCAGCTTTCCAGCCACTCTTCCCCAAGCCTGTAGCGTTGCTGGGGGTTGTTGTGACCGAAATGCAGGACCCGGCACTTGGCCTTATTAAACCTCATACAGTTGGCCTTGGCCCATCGATCCAGCCTGTCCAGGTCCCTCTGTAGAGCCTTCCTACCCTCAAGCAGATCAACACTCCCACCTCGCTTGGTGTCATCTGCAAACTTACTGAGGGTGCACTCAATCCCCTCATCCAGATCATCGATAAAGATATTGAACAAAACTGGCCCCAAAACTGAGCCCTGATGGACACCACTGATGACTGGCCACCAAGAGGATTTCACCCCCTTAATCACAACTCTCTGGGCACGGCCATCCAGCCAGTTTTTAACCCAGCGAGGTGTACACTTGTCTATGCCATGATTCGCCAGCTTCTCCAGGAGAATGCTGTGGGGGACGGTGTCGAAGGCCTTACCAAGGTCCAGATAGACATGAAGAGTAGGATGAAGAGTAGCCCGCTGTGTTCCAAAAAGGTTCTGTAGCTCATAGTACCATTTCACAATTTAGAGATTTACAATTTAAATCTTTTGGTCTGGAATAGTTGTCTAATGTTGTATCACTGCGAATAGTGAGGAAGTGATGAAATCACTGTCAGAGCATCAGTAATAACTTAAAAACAACTATTTATGAATACCCTAGACATTTATTGTTGGATAATGTGAATTGTTCTTTAGAAACGCTTCTTCCCTTCATTCTCAATAGAGAATACCTACCTGGTAGCTCTAATGTATACAGTAGTTAAAACTTGGTCAGACACCTTTCGTTCTCCCCCTTTTCCTACTCTGTGAAATCTGGAGAACTGCCGTTTAGCCATAAGTAAAATGCTTTGTTAACTATGCACAGCAACACCTTGCTCTGTTACAATTTTTGGTGTAGCATTGCAGGATTTCAGATCGTGGGCATGGATGGGCTTGCTTTGTTTTACCTGCCTGAAAAGCATAGAGCAAAAGATGGTCCTCGCTCTAAAGAGCTCCCAGGAAAGCATGAGAGAGGATGGATGGATGCAGCCTGGCCGGTGGATGACTACAAACTGTTGCAGGACCAGAGGATAATTTCTTGTAAGATGAATTTATGAAATTTCCACCTATTTTCTCTTCTGGGGGATCTCATAGCTAGCTGCCTGTTGGTTTTGGATTTGGACATTTGAAGGCTTTATGGATCAAGGGATTATTTTACTGTCTACGTAATTCTGTTGCAGAGCTGATGATACCCCATCAGAATGTCTGTCAGATTGTTCATGACAGACGTCAGGGACACTAGGATCATGCCACATACCCCAGGAAAGCAAAAAGCAATATAAGTTTACCTTAATGCTTGGATAATAATATTAGTAAACTACTGGGGGTTAAAGCAGGAGGGAGTGGGAGAGGAGATAGATAGCAATCTTCCCTCCTGCCTGGTTTATACAAGAAGCACTTCCCTCTACGCTTCCCCATTTTCTTGGCTAGTGACCTCAAGGCACTTTGTTTCAGTCTTCTTTAATCACTGCTAATAAGGAAATTGCTCTCTATTCTTCCACTGCTTACATTGCGTTGACGCTCAGGATACAGACTATCCAGCTAATATTCCACGCTTGATTAGCCCTGTGGTGTTAAGGAAAAATTTGAACTTGTTGGGTTACATTTCTTCCCTCTCCAGGTAGAAGATCTGACCTGGGGAGTGACTGGCTGCATAGAAAAGTGTAGTCTTACAAAAAGTCTGCTCTTTTTGGTCCTAGAAACAGAGCAGCAGCGAACTCCAGCCCCCTATGTCCTTTTCTGGGTGCATGACAACACGGAACGAGATGCCTACAATGAGCGGTGTAACTTTCTGTGCTCTTTTGGAAGGATAATGCTATTTTTATATGCCAACCATCCCTAGAAAAAAGGGATGCTTGCCAGTTTTTGTATAGGGTTGTCTCATGGCTTCCCAGCAGTGGAGGTAAAACTGAAGAGTCAGCCGTATCTCACTTCTTGTTAGCGGGGTAAGGGAAGGAGGGGGATGGTGACGGATGCTGTGGGGACGAAGCAGCCTCCCACCAGCTGCTGCTGGCCCACACACACTCATCTCCCCGGCGCAGTATCAGCCAGTTTGGCTTGCTGGGGCTGTGCTATCGTAGAGACGGGGCCATTTTGGTATTTCCTACCCTGTATTACATCTAATAATACTAGTATTAATCTGTCCATAATAATGAGAACTAAATAATTAAAATAATATCAATCAAAAGAACCTGACTGCTTTTAAAAAAGTATTGGGCTGCTTTGTTGATAGTGTGTTTGAAATTTTCCAATATTTTGAGGCTTCTACCGGCGGTTTAAAGAGAATTAGTATTCAAATAAGAGGTTTTGTGAAGTTTTTCTACTAGCTTTTAAAAATAATGCAGTTTCTCCCTAGGCTGCCTTTCTCCTGACACGCGGTTGCCAATCAGTAAGTATTTGTGGAGGTGTCTTTTGTGTGCCTGTTGTTACAGCCTGATATGTGTGACATAAACTAGGGAAAACAAGATTCATATTGCAGGTGTCCATTTTGATAATGCAGAGCAAATCACCAAATTTTTACAGGGAGCAAAGAAACAAGCAGTTGTTTTCATATTCCTTCTATACTTACAGATATGGGAGGTTAAACACAACTGCCGTAAAACATGCAGAACTTTAGCAATACGCACAATGGCAGTACAAATTGTTGGAATGAATACAATGAAGGTCTTTGTCTTCATATAAGAATTAAAAGGTATTTCTGAATGTATTGAACACATTCTTTCCTACAGCAAAGTTTGCTAAACTGTTGCCCAAATACGCTAGCAGGTGTTTTTTTTCCTGTATTCTGAGCACATCTTTGACAAGCTTCAGGTAGGCCATTCAACACTCATCGAGTGAGAATCATTTTCGGATGGATCATTCAGTGGCCACTGAGGGCAATGATTGTTAATTTAGGTCAGAGTCACATTGATGATGCAGTGGTTTGTAGCCTCTTATCAGCCTACAGCACTTTATGGTAAATTCAGGTAGTCTTTTTAAGATAATTCTCAACACGGATTTTATTTTTTCAGCCACCCTTATGGTTAAAAAAATCTTAAGATTTCTCTGTTTCAGTACAGAAATGAGCAGAAAGATCTAGAGGTTTGGATGAGTGTGTTGGCTCGGAGTTTAAACATGAGCTTAACTTTAAGCAGGGCACTAATCTTGATGATATCAGGAGGGTTACTCACGTGCCTGTGTTTAAGCACGGCTCAGATGCTACAATGAATCTGAACATTGGGCCTGAGATCTTACATATTAGAAAAGAAACAGCAATTTTCTGGCTGAGGTACTACAAATTCAAGCTAAAATCCTGCCATGATCCTTTTTAATAAGCCATACAAATACAGATTTTTAATCCGTTATATATTTATTTTATTATCCTGGCTATGTCTTACTGATGTGAAGTCCACGGCTGAATCCCTAAAGAAATAAAATTCTGCATCCATTGCCTGTTGCTGTTAACTCAGGCTCTGTTATCTGTGGGTGTTTTGGTACTAGAAGCATGGCATCACTGGGGGTCTGCAGTGGCTCCCCTGTGCTGGACTGAGTCTCTCTCTCTTTTTTTTTTGCCTTTTACAACGGTTGAGATGTGTTTAATTTATTGTAGGAAACTCTTAAAGATGCAAGATCCTTTTTAGAGGCTCCTACAATAGCCGTGAAGCACTTATTTAATCCCATTGAATGGAGGCTAGATTTACTAGCTGGGCTAGACATGATTTTTGTTCAGGAGTCATCTCGGAGTACATCGAAGTTTAAAGATCTTTGCAGAAAACCCAAGGAGAAACAAAAGGAGTAAATTTTAAAAGGAACTTTGTCAAGGAGTTTTAGATGTTAAACAGATAGAAAAACCATGGTGGCTTGACTGAAACGAGTGTTGGGTTAGCAGAATCGTTACTGATCCGGTGAGACATGCTAATGAGGCACTTTAAATGCAAGTTTGATGGAAAAAGGGACAATTTCATACCAAAGTGCAGCAAGGTTACTGAATCAAAGAAGGTACACTTCAGTTCTGCAAAAGGGGACAATACTCCATTGTCAGACCCTTTTTCTTTTGACTTTAAACATGTTTTAACTACACTATTTACTAAATTGTACAATGTGGCTTGCCCACTGATTGAGAATTTATGACCAGAAACAAACCTGTTAGGGGAAAAAGAAAAACTGAGCGTGATCCATACTGTAGCTGCATAAAATAGTCTGAATGAACTTAACCTGAGCACGGTGGGGGGTGCACAATATGGTTTTGAAGCCCAGGGGCCTCGGATTCGAGTTCAAATAGAATTTTGTCTTTCAATAACAATTTAAAAAAAAAAAAGGGAGGGTGTTTGGAGACATCTGTGGCCTCTCAACGTGCGTTAATATAGATGTCTCAGTTTTGTCTTAAAAAGCCAACTTCAGAATCGTGCCTTGTCAACCCATCCAGCATGTGAAATTCCTCAGATTGCATCGTGCCTGAGATTCACAAACATCTTGTTTTACTTTCAGTCATTACAGCTCTTTTGGTGAAAATAAAGACTAACACCATCAGTGCTTGCACAAATCTTTCACTTCCATGAAGGAGAATTCAGGCTCCTTGATGAGATTTATTGAGCAGCTTTGGGGCTTGATTACTACACAAGACCACAATGAAACAGCCTAATTTTTGCCCTGCTATTTGTTAAAAGAATGGACAAAATTCAGTTGCAGTGAAGAACAGGATTTTTCCTCATCTCGTTTAGTTTTTGCACTGGATAAATTACAAAACATGTTACTCTGTCTTGGCATGACAGAGCCCCAGCTCTAACAGTTATAAGAAATCTCCGTTATGGATATTTTTAAAAAAAAAAAAAAATTTCAAAACTGGAACTTGCCTGGGCAATATACTTATCGTTTCACATCTTGTGAAAGGTTGCTCAGCTGGGTTCTCAATTTAACCTCAGGTGCTCCTGGACAGTCAGAAACCCCAGAACCAGCATAAAAGCACCAAGGTCACCAGAATGGAGAATCTTAACTGTTCCTTCCGCAGACCTCAAAATGGAATTTATATGAGGTTTTGAAAATTTCTTTAATTGTTCTCCACGTTTCTCTGATTTATTGATAAGCTTTTAGTTCATATCTTGGTCTAAAAGAAGACTATCCCAATATAAGAGTTATCTTCGCACATCTCGAAATGAAAAGTGCATGGTGTCTCACTGAGGAGTCATATACTGCAAGGTCTTTCTGCAAGATTTTGGCACAGCAGCTGTATTACGTGGGGAAGTTTTATTTGTCAATTGCAATGAAAAAGGTCCATAACAAAAGTTATTAGATTCATTGTCGACTGGCAAAGATCAGCTGTAGATCTACAAACTTCTATGATGCGGCAAACTTGGCTCCTGTTTCGACACTCCGTAGCAACGTGGAGTTGGATTTTCAGTGAGTTTATATTTGGGATTAATAATTATGTATCCTTAATGTGTATTTCAAGACTGAATCTAGATGCACGTGGATTTGTTCAGTAAGAGTTTATCATTGCATATTTTTGCACTGTTTAAATACATCACAGGATGTGTATCATATAGGACTAGAATGGAAATTTTCAGGTTTTAGGTATATACTTTTTTACCTGGGAGAACGCAAAAGTCTAGGTAATCATAATAAGAATTGAAAACTAGGTGGCAGTCATAGCCAGCCGTACAGCCCTCCTATGAGCGACGGTGGGATGACTCAGTGTTCTTAGGAATTCTGAGGGTGCTGCAGTCTCATACTGAATGGCTCAGCTATTAACAAACAGAAAAAGTACAGGACCAAGTGTTCATATGGGTTCGTTCGCATAAAAACAGTTAGCTACAACCAATCCTCTTCTAAAAAGGAATAACAAGAAGGACAAAAGTGAATATCACAGGAGAACTAATTAATGCAACCAAGCTTTTTAAACATATATGTTAAAAGCAATTTCCTTCCTGCTTGCACTGAGTGACAGAAGAGGAGGAGCTGTGATTACTTCTGAAACTCTTGTTTTTTGTGGTTGTGGCCTGGGGCCAGCAAGTATTCTAAAGTCCATAAGCAGATTGCTATTCCCGTCGGTGGTTATATATAGTCTATGGGATGGGTATTCCACTCATGCCAGAGTAAGCTAAAAGTAAATGACTAAAATCAGTGGAATCACTCTGTAGAAGGACTATTATTGGCTCTGATCTCAGGAGTTCATGATGAACATCCTCATTTATTTAGAGGCACGGGCTGAGGCTACAGTCCTAGAAGAATTAGACAACTGTAAGATTTATTGGCTGACTTCATTGTTTAAATGCAACATGCTCTCCTTAGATTCAGACAATTTAATTGCACGTGCAAAGAAGAATGCGATGTCCTTTTCTGGTGAGCTGAACTGCTTGTGTGGCAGGGCTGTGCAGAAAGGTTTGGGGAATCCTGCCTCTTGGATGTGGTTCTCTGTCTGACAGCACTGGAAATATGTAGTATTTGCTTTATTCCCATAAATTGTCTTGTTTGAAACTGGGTTACCTAAATCTTCTCAGAACTGTCTGAGCTGCCACAAGCGCATCTTAACTTCAGCAGATTCTGCAGAGATTTGTTCTGTATTTGATTTGAATTTATGTAGCTCTGTCTATGACAAAGATCTTTTGATATCTGCTGCTTTTCCAACAAATAGTTCTGTACTTTGCACAATCTTCCTGTGCAGTCTTAAACTCACAAGAAGTCAGTGGCATTCCTGCCAGTAATATAGTTAAAGTTGATATGCTTCCTCTTGTTCTTCAACGAGAAATATTAAATATATTATAAACCTTCTTCTGTGCCATTTTTGGGGTCTAAGTAGGGTATAACAATGGGTTCAATGTCAACACTTGCTTTTTTGGGGGGAGGGGGGAGCGGGTATTTCACAAGCCCACTTCTATTATTACCCTGCCCTTCTGAAACATGTGCAAGTCGGATACGATGAGGTCACAACTAGCAATTCTTGAAAAAAGAATCTCTTTTCACAAGGTATCCAGAGCATTCATGAAATACCTGTGCCCAAACCTAGCGATAATAGAAAAGCAATTAATCTTAGCTGTAGGATTATGTGATCGGTGGTGGGTACCAGTCACTGGTTGACTTGCTAACTAATAGATAACAATTAATAGTGACCTTTTTCCTTAAAACTAATAACTCATTTTACTTTCTAAACATCTCTTGTTTTCCAAAGCCTCCCTTTTCATTCTTCCTGATCTATTTATTTGCATAATAGTGAAGCCGATCAACCCAGTTCTAGTGCTTTATGAAAAGTGTGATAAGATTATTTTATTTGTATATTTTTTTTGCATATGCTTAGGTGTTCGTTATATTAGGAAACAAACGTCAAGTGTTTTGTATCTGAGCCAAATCCAGTCTAACCGCTCCCAAACTACATCTCTTGCAGGGTTGGGAGGAGCTTTGTCCTACTCCTAAAGACATGGAGAAAAGGATAAGATTTGGGGTAACTTACTAATTCTGGGGTGTCACGTAAATAAGCACAGCTGGGGCCCAGCATAAATATCTGCCTGTCTGGAATATAGGCTTTCTTAAGTGATTATCCCAACTTTTATAGGTCTGTAGACAGCTCATGTGCCTCGCCTCTGCAGCTGGGAGCTTGCCCATAAGCACCAAAACCATACCTGTGAATTTTTCTCTGTATTTTATAGGCTTGTTCTCGCTCTCCTGCAGGCTTAGAGGAGAAATTTTTCCGTGACGCTGGTAGCACAGGGTCAAACCTAATGCATCCATGTGTGGACTTTTGCCCCAGCAAGACTCTGTTGTTTTTCGAGGAACAAGGCTGAGGGCCCATTGGATATCTTCCAAAGTTTTAAACTTTAAAAAAAATAATATTTCTATAGAATCATATAGAGTCGAGAGTTCCTGTTGCTTATAAGAATGCAATTTAAAACAAACAAACCAAGCTGTGATAGATATAGTTATCAGCAATACAGAAAAGATCCTAGCAATTACTTTTATAACATCGGAGATATGCTAAGGGTAATTGCCGTGTATTGCCTTGAGATTGTAGCACGCTTTACAATCACATCATAAATAGTAGGATATCTGCGATCTCTTTCATGTCTGTGACGCTGCTTTTGCTTTTAATTAAGAGTGCCAACCAGGTGACACTTCTGTCCCTTAATTTATTCTTACAGACTCTTGAATTCCAAAGCTTCTGTTGGTGGAAAACTTGTCTAAGGAAGGAAAAAACGAGCAATATAATCTCTGAGTGAGTTTACTGGGTTGTGTTCTCTTTCATGCTCCATGCAATTATACCTTGCAGAAGTTGGTGTTAGATTTTCCTGCAGAGGGGGATTGTAGAATGTTGCATAACAAAAGGCAACCGAAGAGAATTCTTTACCCTTTCTGGGAAAGGCAGCAGTATCTCTTGTATTTACAGGAAACCAAAAGTAAACCATTAACTTCCAAAACTTGGAAGTGAAAATACTGTTTGGATGTTTATATGCTGAGGATCAAGAATCAATATAAGTATGTAGGAAGGAAGATATTTTTCTGTGCGCTATTTTCCCAGTTACCCTGCATAAATTAGTAAAGAAAAGTGCCTCTGTTTCAGGTGGTTGCAGAAGACTGAAGAAAATGAATATACTTGCCTTAAAACGCAACATATATCTTCACTTTTTGATTTTTTCGTTGGGTTCAGAAAAATAACTTACATGCCTGGAAGTCAAAGAGTGTTTTGCCTTTTATCTCGGTAGGATCAGGTTTGAACCCCGGCATTCCATTTCCATAGCAGTCACTTGTGCATTACATTAAAAAGAGAAATGGAAATTTTCCAGCAAAAGAAATATTTGTTTCGAAACTAGTCTTTTTTCGGGCTTGGTTCTGTGAACACGTACAGCCATTTTCATGTACGCACAAATCCTTAGGGTCCAGGACAACAGCCCTTAAAGTCTTTTTTTCGTATGGTGTAATACAAAGGTAATAAACCGGTCAATATTGTGAACACTATGCACCAACAGCGATGAATGCCTTAAATATTCCAAGCAGGAAGGTGGCAATTCCTATTTCTACTTACAGAAACATTAATCGGAAAACTTTTAAACCCTTCTGCGCACGTAGAAAAATAAGCACCTATTTACGGTAAGCCTACATGCAGGCTTAGTTTTAGGAGAGTAGCATTCACAGGATTGAAAGCCTTACACTGACTGTATATTAATTGTCTTTATGGGAGTTTTTGTCTACAGAACTTTTCTCTGAGCTGTTCTTCTCAAGCAGTGTAATATTGACAAGGATGCACATATATGCTTTTATGCAATTGACAAACTGCTCTCATCAACCTTTTAGTTACACGGATCCAAAGAAGACTCGTGTAATTTATTTTCCCTTTTGATTAGATTTATCTATACACACCTACAGTATCTGTATAGAGGTATAACTGTGGTATAAATATGCTGTACTGAGATGCAGTGTATTATGCCTATCTCTTTAACTTTACTAGCATTCTTTTGTATATAAACACTACAATCTGATCCTGAAAACCTCTCTCAGTCCCTCTGGAATCTGGATTTTCAGGCTAGAGGATTGCCTTTGGAAAAAAAAAAAAAAAAAGCCACAGATAATACCAAGGAAATCTTCCTTAGGCAATCCATGTAGGATTTCCTCTTTTTTTTTTAACATTCAGAACATTTAAAGATTTTTTTTTTTCTTTTATACTTAGATAGCAGAATTAACAGTCTCATTTAGCTTGTAATTTTCGCTGGCAAACCCAGCTAAAAGGCTGACTCTGGCAAGAGGTTTAATGGATTCAAAAGGCTCTAAAGCCTCTCTCATTAGGATATTTCCATTAGTATATCATATGTTTAAAGAGGTTTTCCAACAGAAACGTTATGTGGAAACTATATGAGATCTTTACTGGTTTCTTGAACGGTGTGGACAATAAAGTGTATTACAGCTTTACTCTTTATTTCCCAGTGATCTTGGTAACATTTGGAACCTCTTAGTTTTATCTATAGAACAATATCCAGGGATCTGCCTTTCATTGATTTAGTGTTAAGCTACTGTAGTTACACCAATATCGGTTGAGTTCACTCATGTCAAATTTGTAATCTTCTACCTCTTAGGCTGATCCTCTTCTTATGGCACCTGAATACTCTTTGGGGACTGAGGAGTGAATCGCGGGACCGTCTCCTGTACAGGGCAGGAACAACGTGGAGAACGGCAGCATAAACTTCATTATGCAGCCTCACCAAAGGGCTTCAGTTCTGGTCTTGATTAATCAACCTTTAAAGAGAAGAGGGCATAATGTAACCTAGTTATTTGCAGCTGACCCATGTAGGTCCCTGCCCAACAACCTCCCACCTAATCCAGCAAGGGGACAGTTCGCAGCCTCTCTCAGGACTGTGTCTGATGTGACAAGAACAAAACGAAAATGATAATAGTTCACAATGGAAAAAGCAGTAGAAGAGTAAGGGGGAAACCGTGAGTAGTAAGAAAGAAGCTGGTTTTGCATATGTTTGCTTGCTTGTTTTTATGCTGTGTCCAAACCAAACTTAATTTAACGTTTTCAAATGTTTCTGTAGAGATGTTTTTCTTCTCTGAACTGATCAGAGACGGCAAGTAACAACAACCTCATCTGAAAACATAGTGGCCTGAGATTGCCATTTTGGTCTTCTTTTTTTTTTGATGTTAGACAGTTTGAGTGCTGATGCAAACTGGTGAAGCGTCTGCCCACAGTCTGCTTTGCTGTTGTGCTGCACTTTATGTCAGGCTTTCAAGGAAAATACAAGCTCTCATTCTTCACTGATAGCGCTCTACGCCCACTTAACCGCTCGCTTTGCATTTCCTGATATACAACATATGCAAATATATGAACGACTGTGCCTTATTTCTAACGCCATCCAAAAACTTTACAGATTATCATAAAGTATATCCCCGAGTGCCACTATAGTATGTGGGAGGCATTGGTCGAAATTTGCAGATGATGATCTCCTGGAGAAAATTGTGATAGAATTTGATCAGATTAGTAACGTTTTATCGGGTTTCTATAGAGAAAAAGAAAAAAAAAAAAAAAGAATATTTCTAGTAAGATGTTCCAACGTTGGTTAAGACCCTCAACATAATAAAATGGAAAACTTTCTTTTTTAGACTACAGATTGGCTTAATCCTTACTACAAGCTAATACACTTAAATAAACAGGCGCAGACCGAAAGTCTTTCTAATACACAGAGTTGTTAGGAGTTTTTTTAGAAACTGATAAGGACAGAATCAAAATCTCCTTTCTCTTCTCGTTTCTTGCATTGGGAAGAAATTCCTCTCTCCCCCATAATCCAAACACCGGTCCCATGCACTCCTAGCATTTTGCTGCAGTGTTTTTATGTAGCATGATGTAGCTCATTGGGACCGATTCTGTGAGTGTCACTTAATGTGTCGAACTGATCCACCTCTGTCAATAACTTTTTAGAGGTGGATAACTTTGGTAAAGGATTCAGTATTTAGAATGTGATACCCAGCGTATGTGAGTGCGTGTGTCGGCAGTGCCTCTTCCATGCAGCCCTGGCCCACCATGGAAGGAGAGTTCAGCCTCCACAACACAACAAACTGCCACTAACTTTTATTCCTGGCACCCTGGCTGTTCCTACAGGTGGAAAGGCAGCTGGTACGGATTTATCCACACCTCATTGCCTTGGAGTGTGGGATGGGTGGGGGCAGAAGTAGCCACTGAGCGAAGTTATTGCAGTGGCTTTTTCCTGCAGCGTGTTTCCCTTTCGGTGTCAATTTTCAAATGGAAAATATTTCATGAGCCACCACAAAACAGAGATACTGCAGAGTTACAGAACATTGCTCTTGAAAGCTGTCGTGAAATAAATATATATATGAGGTTATAAAAATGGGTTTTGTATAAACTGCCTTCTTTCAGCAAACATTTCACTTCCTATAATTGTGTGCGCTTTTGTTTGAACTTATCAAATATGTGATTGTTCTCCTTCTCCTTCAGGGAGATAAGAAATCCACCCTCCGGATATGCAGAATGATGTTGTTGTAATCACTCTTCAAAGGGAGATCCACAGTAAACAAATGTTGTTAGCCTGTCGCCTCTGCAGCTTCTTTGGGTGAGCTGCAGAACTTCCAGAAGGCTGGGACTAAGAGGAGGGGAGAAATTTACCTGAAGAACAAGTAGATAATTTTTCCTTTCTTCAGTCCCAGGAAAGATCAAAATGTATAGGTCTGTGTAACACCACCTTAAAAATATTTTTGTATAATTTTTTTTCAAAGCAGAAAGTGTTTTGTCTCAGAATAGGATGACTCTCTGAAGTTTGCCAGAGTTGCTATAAACCAGCAAGACTGGGAAACGAAAGAAGAAAAAAGAAAAAAGAAAAGCGCTTGGACCAGATAACACTTTATAACAGCAACAGGGTTTCAGTGCATGAGGTACATAAGAATTTTATTGTTGCAGTTACACCTGCCAAAATCACATCCCCTCACTGAAGCTGCAACGCTGGCCAAACTTTTAAATGCAGACTACAACTTACAGCTGTATGTTTTATTCACTTTTTTTCGGCAGAGATAAAATTCCTAAAAGGGATCAGCCTTATGGAACCAACCTCTCCAGCCTGGTTCAGCAGCACTGCCCTGCGGGGTTTCCCAGCCTGCCCAGTGTTTCCCCTCTGTCACAAGGACACCGTCTCCCAATGACACAGCTGACTCTCCACTCTTCCACTCCAGGACTTCTGGGTTGAAAGTCCTAAGGAAGCCACACAGCGTTAACGTAGGTGTAGTCCCTTCTTGGACACACAGGTGGGCCAGGGCAGGGCTAGGGCTGCTGCCTCGCTCTGCTCAGGGTTTGAGTCCTTGGGAGGGCAGATGCGGAGTGTTTGTAAGCGTAAGGTCGAACATGATGAACAGGCTCACAATGCACCCATATTCTCTCACGTGAGCAGATGGGAACTTCCACCCAGCGTGGAGGTGCCTGGCTCATTTCTGTGTGCTGCCTACAGCTGGATTTGTGTTAGTGTGCGACGCGTTTCTGCTCACAGCTGCTTATTACTCAAGAAATTGAAAGCCATGTATGGTGCAAACCCTTGTTCGTTAACAATACACCCTCCCACTAGAATAGATGGAAATCTGCTCTTTGATTCTGTAGCTGCCGCCACAGATTCATAGGAGCTGGAGAGATACTTCTTCAGGTCTTGTGAATTGCTAACAGTGTGAAATTCCAGGTTTATAAATTAGAGGCTTGACATGATTCATTGTCACATAGTTTGAATTCCTACCCAAATCTGATCTAATCTGAATTCTGAAGCTTCTGGGATTTGCTGATCCCTAACATAAGCCTTAATCCATAAGACAGATCTTTAAGGTCACACTGAAGTCAGCGAAGTTACGTGTTGCTTAGGCCATGGACAGTTAAAACCAGAAGGTGATTCAGATGTCACAGGACTTTCTGCATAGCTACTGTGGGAAGAATCATCTCTTATTTTCTTTTCTTTCCTTTTTTTTTCCCGATTTTTTGAGCTCTTTCTGGCAACAGTAGCTGAAAAAGGGTTGTATAGCAAATCAGCGAGAGGTAAATATTCAGTGTTATTGTCAGCACTTAATAGACTTCAGCCTCAGTTAGAAAAGTGCTTGTTTTATTGTACTGCTGTTCACGAAAGCACTTCTCAATGTGCTTAATCTTAGTATGCTTAAAGCCACCATCAGTTGAAATGTGTTCCTGAATTTGGGCCTCAGATTTTGCACTGTTTTATTGCCTCCAGTTCTGCTGTGTACATTTTGGACTCTTCCAGGTTTCCAGAATTGAAACAAGCAACCACTTCTTACAGTGTTTGTGCTCTATTTGAAGCAAAGAAGTGGGATTGATGCTTAAGGATTCACCTTTGCAAAACGTAAGGAATGTATGGAAGTGCAGGCATAAAACTTCGACTAGCCAGGGTAGAACACATAGCAGAACCCTGGAACCACAGCACTAGAGTAAGAGCTTTCTGTACTGTCGGGAAGGCTTTACCGAGAAGATGAATTATGAAATACTGTCTTTCAGAAAGACTTTGCATCTTCCCTGTTTTCTAGTCTTCCTCCTGAGAAGTGTTAGTAACATTCAACTTATTTACATTCAGAATAAGATCTAACCTGGCAAAGTGTTTAAGCAAAGCTACGCATATCCTTCGAGTTAAGCCATATACATATGTATTTTACAGATTAATTATTTTGTGCTTTAATTTTATTATTTATGCTGTACTCTTCATTCAAATCTTTCCTATGACTAAAACCTGTCTAATATTAAAAGCCTTGTATTCTGAGTGACTGTCATTGCCCCTGCACTCAGATCAAACCAACCCATTCAAAAATGTAAATCCAAGTTGATTTTTCTTGCTTTGAAGACAAAGGCTCAATTGTTAGAATTGTCTATTATCTAAGCATTTTTTTCAGAATGTACATGGATTCATGTCCCTCAGCATAGTGCATCCTTTGTTTGATTTGCTTTCAACATTTTTGATGGGGGTGATTTTTTTCTTTTCCATGCTAAGAAAGGTAGTTTCATTTTTCATCACTTCTTTTCCAAAGAATAAAATGTTTGTCTTTACAAAGTTTTAACTGAATGACAATCTGTGTATATTAACTATTAATTCATTGGAAGGATACTTGGTGAATACAATAGTGAAATACAAGCCTCGTCTCAGTGGAATCTGGATTTCCTCTCTTTACTTTGGTTTCATTACCTAAAGATCAACAACTAGGAATTTTGTAAACACTTTCAAAATTAGATCAACATCTGTGGAGAATCAGCTGTGGAAAGCTTCTACAGGTACGTCAGTGATAAAAGGAAGACTAGGCAAAATGGGGGCCCTCTCCGGAAGGAAATGGGAGACCTGGTTACTTGGGATATGGAGAAAGCTGAGGTACTCAATGACTTTTTTGCCTCAGTTTTCACCGGCAAGTGCTTTAGTCACAGTGACACCACTCAAGCCACAGGAGGCAAAGGCAGGGACTGGGAGAATGAGGTACTACCCACTATAGGAGAAGACCAGGTTGGAGACCATTTGAGGAACCTGAAGGTGCACAAATCCGTGGGATCTCATGAGATGCATCTGTGGATCCTGAGGGAATTGGCAGATGAAGTTGCGTTTTCCACTTAAGTCTACTTGCATGAAGGAGCATACAGGTACAAATATCTGTCCTCAAAGAAATTCCATTGCGCATACATAACCTCAGCTATTGCATTTAAAATTTCCCTGAGAATCCTTTTGTTTTCTTGCTCTCACTTTCTTCAAATAGTTCATGTCTATTTTTACAACATTAACTTGCAAAGACATCTTATTCAATATGGTGGTCTTATCTTCCTTGCATTATAATTCTCACCCAAAGAAAACCGAGACGACAATTTTCTTCATTATAGTAAGAGGATTTTTTCAAAGCTTGAATTTCACCAGCCCTTTATGATTAGGTTTGCAGTGCCTTGTTTGGCTGACTATTGGCTGATACTGCAAGCAAAAACCAGAAGTACATGTTCGTATTTTTAGCTACCATTTTGAATAAAATCTAAAGCATCTGTGAATATAATTAGCGGGAGTGAAAGTCAAATTGGCTGGTCATTCTTAAGAAGCAATTAGGAAGAAGAACACAAGTGCACAGTGACACAGGTTCAGTTCCAGGAATCCAACATGCAAGTATTTATAATGCTGTTTCACGCTTATGCCCATAATCTTCTTCTGTTCTCTGAGTGGGAGATCTCTCAGGAACAATCCATGCTCAAAAGGCTTTCTGGATGCTTCCACCCATGTAAGAGTGGAGAAAGTTACAGGTGTACATACTGTACAAAAGCACAAAATCATTGTGTGTGGCAGCTCGAAATCCACGCTCTAGTCACAGTACCTGGCTAGATCTGCTGTAGCCACATTCCCACATGTATTGGTTACGTGCCAAAATGTTCTCTGAATTCTACCATCTCCACATCCGTTTAGCTAAGTGAAAGCATTTACGTATACCTTTGGGAAACAGGGTTTAGTTTCTGTAAGACTTACCCAAGAGCTGCAATAGCGAGGATGGACAGCACATTGTTAAGTGCAGAAACCACATTCATGAGAAAAAATTTCTGGTTTATTTACTGACCCAAACCACGGGAATTCTTTCATTACTTTCCATTCATGCAGGTACCATATCAGGATGGGTGAGCTGCCTCCAGCTAAGCAAATTAACCTGTGGAGAAACAAAACGAAATGCAAGTTAACAGGTTTCTGATTTTTGCCTACGAAAATGAGCTTCAGACCCAAGGTTGTGCTCTATGTAAATTAAATGTAACCCCTCAGTATCAGGAGATGACTCCACTTGGGCCACTTAAGGACATAAACAAGGGTAAAAAACATGCTAAGGGTTCAGGCTGCAAGACCAGATGAAGGTACCTGTTGTGTGAGAAATAAGGAAATAATAATAAATTTACAAGCTTCTGTGTCGTCCATCTCTTATTTGAAATTAGGAGAAACAAAGATTCTAGTACAATGATTTCTCTCTTTCCTTTCACAGTCCTAGCTTGGAGCTGCCTTTTGCCACTCAAGTTTATTGCTTTCTTGCACTTTAAATCGGTTTCTTCTGAGTGAACCAAAGATTGTACTGACCTAAATGTCACTTGAATTAATGTATTCTTGTTTCAGTCTTTATTTTTCTCTTGGAGCCACTTCTAGCTTAAATTACCTTGTATTTCAGGGCTTGAAGACAAGGTCACAATCATGCAAAGAATTAGAATTATGGGATGTTTCAAGTTTGCTTTCACTATTTTAAGAGAAACAAGTTTGAACACAGTTATTCCCAAGCTTATGAAATAAAATAACTACATCCGTATGTATAGCCATTATTATTACATAAAACCACTTGCTCAGTGGTGTAATCTGCAGCAAAAGTGAAGGGGACTGACTAGCCAAGCCATATAAAGAACAGTGTGTAAATCACAGCTGGAGCTGGAGAACTCCTCAGCCACGAGTAATTCTGCTGCCGATTTTCATCTTATTTTTCTGACGAACTTTCCTTTCCCTTTGCAGAGACCACAACCGTCCCGAGTCCAACTGCGTGGCCGCATAGCCTCCACACATAATGCTTGGTCTGTCAGCTGCTCATGAGTGATATATTGCAACAACTCAGTGTGCAGTTTTGCTGGTTAGAGTCATGTCTCTCCTGGCACAGTTCTGGACTGTCAGTAGAAAAGCAAAATATTAGTGTCTAGTATCCAGAAATATTCTCCAGGGAGAGTAAGCACCATTATTAAAGATCGCTTTCTATGAGAATAACCAAGCTATTGCATTCTGCTGGTTACATGGTCACGGCAATTTTCCTGGAAAGCAAAGGCTAGGGTCACTGTTCTGGCATAAGCAGAGCTTTTCTAAGAAGTGGACTCTGATATTTTGTAGCCGCCTTTTAATCCTGGTAGTGTTCTGCATGCTCTCTGATTTTTCATAGTATGCTGCTATTTCTTGCCTTATTCTTGTAGCAGAGCGGTGTCAAGATTTACTGACATTACAGGGAAATATTCATCTGAGAAAAGAAGAGTAGAAAGTATGGGCAGACTTTTCAAGAGTGGCTAACTTCATCAGATCACAAAAAAAATTAAGTCTTAGGATTTGGGTAGTAGTGAATAAAGTCCTCTTCCACGATTTTCGTCATCAGAAGCAGCAAGGTGTGAATTTCAGAAGTATGAAACAAAGAAGGGAAAACAAAAGTCCAAGGGGGTTTCTATATTTCATTTCTGGATACTTTGTATTTCACAGTTGACAGATATAATGTGCAACTGTGAGCCCCGCAACTCATCTTAAATAAGATTACCTTTGTTAAAAATAGCTTGTATTAATATTTGGCATAAATTCATTGTATAATGTCATGCTTCCTAATCATTAAACTTCCAACCAGTGGCTGCAGGGATGCACAAATGTGCTACAATACTAAAGCAGGTGCTATTGTTCCACAATTCTCTCATAGCTTTTTCTTCTGTTGTCCTTCCATAAACCAGACAAGTTCATCCATCACACAACCTTTCTGTGAAATAAATAGATAAAATGAAGAAAAACAGCTAAAGAAGAAAGAGAGAGGTATATAAATCAGATAATAGAAGTTTTTGCTTTTTTACGTTTTATGTTTATATTCAGTTTATATATGTCAACTTACTGTTTAGGCCTCTTTCTTGTCTCTTAAAAGGTAAATCGCTTTTATCTGCCACCTTGGTTTTCTGATGCTTGTTAGGGAGACAGTTCCATGTGCTGGATAATTTTTACATTAACTAAAATGCCTGAATTCACCCTCTGCTCTCAACTTCCACCACTTAAAAATGATAAACTTAGCCGTTTCCTGTGTTTTCCTGAAGTAATAGCTCAGACAAAGATTCCCTAACCTATCTCCAGTTTTATTCATATCCTATTCCTTCTGTGTGTCACTCCCTGTTCTCTCATCTAACAGAGGTGTAGAGTACAGACTCCAATTAATTGCTTAAAATTGTAACTTCTAAGTGGTTTTCCCTCTTAGAATATATCCTCTTTCTGTTAAGAGGCTTTTAACAGCTGCTAATAATTTCTTATGGACACTTTTGAAGTAGAACAGTAAATGGAAAATTTAAAATGAAGATGTGCCCACTTTTATCTTCATTTTTTACTTATAAGGTGCTCATAAAAATTAGGAAATTGTTTGAAAAATTACCAAATAGCAAAAAGTGATTCAATCATTTGCATAAGGCAATAGAAAATGATTTGCATAAGCTGTTTTGAATAGAAAATGCTGTAATGATGATGATTCTGGATACATTAGGAGAATTGGCTGGATCTGCGCTCCTTTTAAATTTGATATGTGCCTTGGATTAGGGTCAGAAGGAAGCTGGAGGAAATTGCTCCCTTTAAATGTCTTGTTCCTTAAGGAGCTGGGCGGATCCGACATCTAACAGTCAAAGCTATAAAGGAAAACTCTGTTATGTAATTTGCAGCAAATCCTAAGATCCATCTAAAAGCTGTGGCTCATCAAACCCATAAGTGCAACGTTCAGGGAAATATGATGTCGCAATGCACATTACATCAGTATGGCAGATACAGAACGCTTGGTACTGCTGTTGCTGGAAATCGCTGACTAGTAATTTTTCTTCTGGATCAACTGAGTCAGCAAGTTCAGTGTATTTGGAGTTGTTTTATTTCCACAGCAATTCTGCTTTCAAGTGGTCGCAATGAAAATACATCACAACATTTCCTGCATTCCTCAGTGAAAGTCATTGTTTTTAATTTTACTTTTTTCTTTATGTACAGCTGTGACCCCTGGAAAAGGAAGAACTCTCTTTATTCATATTTGACAAGTAATCGAGCCTAAATGTTAACAAACACCAGGGCACTAAATGTGATAAACAGAAGTAGCTGCAGGGACCTTCCTATCTGTTCTTCTTGGGTGTGGGATTGTGCATGGGATCGACTTCCTGCAATTGAGCAACACCTGGTCTTGCTTCATCTCCTTTCGGACTTGACCTGTGTTATCAAATGTTGTTCGTTAAAGCTGGGGAGCAGGGCCTGCATTTCACCTCAACTCTCTCAGCCTGTCCTCACGGCAGAGGTGCTCTAGCCCTCTGATCATCTTTGTGGCCTCCTCTGGACTCACCCCAATGGGTCCCTGTCCTTCTTATGTTGGGGGCCCCAAAGCTGGACACAATACTCCAGGTGGGGTCTCACTTCGGAGTGGAGTAGACATGGAGAATCCCCGCCTTGCCTCCTTGCCATGCTTGATGCAGCCCAGGATGCGGGGGGCTTTCTGGGATGCAAGTACACATTGCCAGCTCATGTTGAGCGTCCCATCAACGAACATCCCCAAGTCCTTCTCCTCAGGGCTGCTCTCAAACCATTCTCCCCACAGCCGTGTTTGTGCTAGGGATTGCCCCAACCCAGGTGCAGGACCTTTTACTTGGCACTTGTTTCTCACTGGCCCAGGATCGGGATGAGGAATAAAGAGGTGAAAGCATGGAAGAAGACCGGAAGGACGTTAGGGTTGCTGTCTTTATTGAGGGACTCACAGATTCAAGCTGGTTGCACGCCCTGGCTGTGTTGTCGGGCTATTGGGACCTAATGCTACCTTTTCCCATGGACAGCAGGAGCTGCATGGCAGCATGCACTTGCCTTGTGGGCTTGCCATACATAGCCTGGAGCGGCATGGGCTGGGCTAGAGTGCGTGAACATTTGCATTTTGGGTATAGAACTAAAACTTGGAGGAATAACCACATCTAGGAAAGTCTGCGTCTGCAGGAGAGCAGTTGCAGAAAAAGAGATGTCTTGCAAGCCCTAGGAAAATGTAAAGGAATGACGTATAACATTAAAAGGGTTACAGCAGAGAGAACAGACCAGGCTTATGGAAGTCCCTGCTGTTGAAGACATGGACAAAATGCGGCAGCTATGTGGGAGGAGAAGGGATCGCACCGGACATGGAGTGGAGGCAGGCGAGAGCAGAGAAACAACTAATTGCAGAGAAATGCAGTAGAGCAGAAGTCTGCCAATCTGCAGAGCTAAAATACCACTGATCACTGAAGTATTTTTAAGCAATTTTGTTGGTCTTTTTGTAAAGCATACGTGCAAAGTAAACGTGCAAATAATATTTGTTTTGTTAGAATAAGAAAGCATTTAAGTTTGGTGTATGTCACAAAAATATTTGAGAATATTCAAGAGCAAATACAGCCTCAGAAATCAGGAAGTTAGTAAGAACAACTGTAGATACCAACGTGAGGGAAAAAGACTGTATATTCCCTTGGCAAAAGATGGGAACATATTTGTAAAGATGGCTTAAAAGCTTCTGGCATGCAGCAGAGCATAGACTCAGAGCAAATATATTCCATACATCACTGGAGCCTAGCTTGCAGGTTGGCAAATGTCCTGCAGGCTTGAGTCGGAGTTTTAAATTTGATCTTTCACTTGCATATTACCTGTGATTATACAGTTGTTGCCTCACTGCTTTCAAGCATTTCCTGGCTTGTGTGATTTCAGCCTCTGTTCTCTCTGCTTCGGGGCTACAAGCAGATCCCCGTGACTTATAATTTTTTAGTGAAAGCCACGGAAGTCTTCCCATTTAGCAAATAGGCTCAAAAGCTGAGAGCCTGGTGAGTGAAGGATATTCAGGCAGAAGAAATAGGCAGTCTTCAGATTTTGTTTCCTTATATGAAATTAGTCTGAATTCTTGTATGTCTGAAATTGCCAATCATTTGTAATATTTTAGATGCAAAATGCTTTGCTTAACCCTGGTACACATCACTAGAAACAAATCAGATTATATATGCTCCATGTGTTATATGTAATTAGTGGAAACCAAAGCTCTGTTGCAATGATTTTTGTCTTTGCTTTCATAGTCTCAGCTTTCTTGCGTGTTCCTCTGAAACAGCTGGTGCCGGCCATTGCCCTTCGCAGAATGGTGGCCCAGGTGGCCCAGAGCTGCCATGCAGGCTGCAGAGACAGAGGGAAGGAAGGGTATTCATGTACCTAAAATGGTTTTCTGCCCACGTTTGGGTCAAGCTGCTTGCCATTCCAGGAGAAAGAAAAGAAGACCCACCAAGAGGTACAGGAGGGACTGTGAGATGATTTCCACACTCCAGTTATCTTGGCCCCTTGGAGACCAAGGAGTTGGAATAATAACATGCATTTTCCCTTGTTGTTATCATCTTCTGTGTTTCTGTGTGAAATATTAGATAAGGTTTGAGTCATAATAATGTGGGAAAAAGCTATTAAAAATATTCCTTTTGTGGGAGCTAGATGGCGCCGTGGATTAATGCTCCAGCCTGTTATCTGGGGATGTCCTGGGGCAAACCCAGTTTGTTCAGGTAACAACTTGGCAATCAGTTTGCCTGTGGGAATTTAATTCTCGATCAATGGAGGCATTGAGATTCTTAAATCCTCCTGGGTGCCCAGCTTCGCCTGGACATCAGCAAGGACTCGTAGCTGGAATTCTCCACCTACAAATGGGGCAACGGTCTTTGGCGGACTCCAGTACCTGCTGCAACAGGAGCCACTGGGTCACCCCGATGGTGGGCTCTAAAAAGAGAGGTGACTCAGATACCAGAAATCCTGCACTTGCATTAATATAACCAGGTGGAGAAAAGTGCAGCTGCTGCTGCTGTGCCTGAGTTTAACCTCTGCTTATCAGCCATAAATCTTCTATTTTTTTTTTTGAGATCACTTACATTAAAAAAAAGCAAAAGAAACCAACAACCCATAATTCCTCTGGCAACCCTGAGATGTATTTCCGGTTTTTCAGGCTATTTCTGTGGTAGTGTTGTTAAAGGATACTTGCCTGGAATCATCCAAACTTTCCACTGAACTATTTAAAAAAAAAAATAAAAAGCAAAGCACAATAGAACAAACTGGAAAGCACATCTCTGTGCACAAATGTCAGCACACTGTTGGGCATGGGATTTGTATTCAGACAAAGTCTTGCTCTTTCTTTTTGTGGGAAAAAAAGAGTCTTACTTAAAAACAAATGGCTTATAAAACAATGCAAAGAGACTGGGGAAGACCACTTCATTGTGAAGAACTGAAAATTCAAAGAGCACCATGTGAGAACTTAAACAGCAGTCAGCGATGGGAGCAGCCACAGGACAATTTGGAGGACAATCAGAGGGGACGGGAAACCATTTAATGGGGGTCAAATATCCAGCTCAAGCAGATACACTGAACTGTTTCATGGCTCCTATGAAGCAAATTCAGTGATAATGAGCTTTCAAACTCTCCAAGCCCAGCCCTTCATCACCATCATTAGCTCCAGCTGTTAGCAGAAATAAGTGGCCTAGGAAATGAATTATCCTTTGGCCTCTAGAAAGGTTGAAACACTGTGATGACATCACCAGTCTCAGCTGTGTGGATATGCAAAACGGCTTGATACTGGGAGGTGACTCTGCACATTTATTCCACTCTGGTGAGACCCCACCTTCAGTGCTGCATCCAGCTTTGGGGCTCCCAATGTAAGAAGGACATGGACCTGTTGGAGCAAGTCCAGAGGAGGCCACTAAGATGATCAGGGGGCTGGAGTCCTTCTATTGTGAGGACAGGCTGAGAGAGCTGGGGGGGTTCAGCCTGGAGAAGAGAAGGTTCTGGGGTGACCTTAGAGCATCTTCCAGTCCCTGAAGGGGCTCCAGGAAAGCTGGGGAGGGACTCTGGATCAGGGAGGGGAGCCATGGGACGAGGGGGAAGGGTTTTAAACTGAAAGAGGGGAGATTTAGATTAGATATCAGGAAGAAATTCTTGGCTGTGAGGGTGGTGAGCCCCTGGCCCAGGTTGCCCAGAGAAGCTGTGGCTGCCCCATCCCTGGAGGGGTTCAAGGCCAGGTTGGACGGGGCTTGGAGCAGCCTGGTCTGGTGGGAGGTGTCCCTGCCCATGCCAGGGGGTTGGAACTAGGTGATCTTTAAGGTCCCTTCCAACCCAACCCATTCCATGATTCAGCTGAAAAGGCAGGCAGGGTTTAGAGCTGCACTGGGGTTGTCCAGACTGGATGTTTTTTCATCCTTCCTCTGCAGCGCATCTGGTCCCTGCTGGCCTGTGCCACTGGTGACACAGAGGAGGTGAGGGCCCCGCGGCTGTTGGGGACAGGCAGCTCTGCCCCTCTGGGTCCCTTCCTGCCCTTTCTCACTTGCTGTTGCCAAATGCAGGCTCCTTTGCTCAGCAGTCAGCAAACAAGGGCTTTCCTCCACCGTGTGCTGCCTTGACACAAATAACAGCTTTTAAGCTTATAATAAAAAACAAAAACAAAAACCACACACACACACAGAGAAAAATAATACAGTGTGAAGAAGCTCCAAAGATTTGTTCCAGCAAAGAAAGGTGTGTATGTCTCTCTACTGACTGCGTGAGGAGCAATACTGAGGGGACAGACGTTCATTATGGGGCACATTCTTAAAGCTTTACTTCTTCTTCCTATTTTTTTCCTGACATTTGCTGTTTTATACTCTCTGGCAACCAGCAGAGCTCCACCGATGCTGACTTGCAAAGCCCATAGAGATACTAAGGAAATATTTTTCTTAGCAACAAGCGGCACACAAAAACACGAAGAAGCGCTTCCCCTGCTCATATTTCCCTTCAGTTTTTTCAGTCATCTGGTGCTGAGATAAGAGCTGCGTGGTGAAACCTGCTGCTAGCTTGTGTTTCACGAGGCAATCTGGAATAGAGGAACACGTAAAAACTTTGCGCCTGTCGCTAGCGTAGTGCAGAGGCCTGTTGGAAGCCATGGTGCTGGGCAGGCACGGTGCCCGCTGTGCCGCCTCAAGTGGCTCTTCAGCCAGCCAAGACCAAGTGGTTTATGGCATTGCCTTAAGATGGCAGCTGCATCCAGGCCTGATAGTACAGTGGATAAATGCAACGATGCCATCTGAGGCAGGTCTCTCACAAGTTCACACAGACCCTGGCTCAGGTGAGGCTGTTAGACCTTGCTGTAATGAAAAAGTAACAATTAATGAGGGCTAAAGGCGAGCACTCCCAGGTGTTAGTGATGGAGAGTCCCCCTCAGGGAGCCCACAGGTGGGAGCCCTCACTGCCATTAGGCTGCATGGGCGGGAACTCTCTCAGTGCCTTTCTGAGGTAAATGAAGGAGGGGTGATGGTGGTGTGTGCCCAGAGGGCTTCCAAGAAGGCCTGGGTGGAGCCCCCCCCCTCGGCTGATGGATGGGTGTTCCCCAGGTGTTATGGTAACAGCAGGTGCCCAGCACACAGGTATGTGTGATGGCAGGCCACTCGGCAGTGAGAGGTAGTGCTGTGCAGCCATGATCCTGAGGCAGACCTCATGGCTGGGCCTGGGTAGGGAGAGCTGCTGCTGAGAGGCAAGAGGAGGGGGTTGGCAGTAGACAAGTGGGACCCGGTTGTGGCCCTCTCAACTGAATGTGGTCGCTGGAAACAGGTTCGGGTCCCGAAGGAAATAAATGAAGCATGGACACTGTTGCCTTTCCCTTCATGTCTTTGAAAACCTGAGGGGGAAACTGGCGATGGTGCTTCATCCTGACACGGCAGTATTTTCTACGTTTCTGCCTGCTAATGGGACAGAGCTGAAGTGTTAAAGTTATTTTAACTAAAGTGTAGTTTTCTGGAATTGAATAACTAGCCATGTGGGGCTAATGACCGATACTTGTATCTGCTTGTGAGTAACTCCCCCTTCTTTTCTGTCCTTGCTCAGCCATGCTGAAACAGCATTCGCAGATGTGAGGGCAGTGGCCGCGGCAGAAAGGCTTTGTCAACACCAGCAAATCGCCGTTTCTGCCGCTGCAAGGTCAGCTTCTGAAGGCAACATGTCCGGGACCACGGCTCTGGTGAGGCACATGAATAGACAGGAAGCATTTAGAAATTACACAGTATTAGTGGGTAGAGCAAAAGCGTTCTCATGGTAGAGCCAACCTCTGAATTTCAGGCCAGCCTTGCACCCATACGGTGCATATTTTGTGAGTAACTTCAGTGAGGTTAGGATGAAGCCCAGGAGGTTCTTACTCATCACTTGATGGGTTACTGATGAGAAGAACATCTGCAGACTGTGTTCCCGTGTCATCAGTGTATTTCCCGAATTTGTCCTGTTATATTTTAGTAGAACTTATCCTTTGGAAAAGCTCAATATAGCAAACTGAACAGCTCTGTGTAGAAATAGTTTGCATAAAGATAGAAGCAGATTTGTGAATCTGGTTTGGAAGCTGCATGTAGGTATCAGAATAAACACTTGGGGCAGACATACATGTCCCAAGACAAGAAACTATCCTGCAGGTTTAAACTGGAGATCAAAATCTCCTATTTCACCTGAATCTGTATCTATGTTACCATATGATTCCTACAAACTCTGCTTAGTACTTCCTTGGTTCCTGTGTATTGAGCTGGAACTGTTTTTTGTTTGTTTGGATTTTTTTGCAGTGAAACTGCAAATGGTCCCCAATTACAATGATTTAGCAAACTTTAAAAGAAAACTGAATTGTGAAGGTTAAAGTTTTAAAAATAATCCCTCAAGGTTTTTTTTAGCTGAACTTGAACTCTTAACGGGTTTCATATTTGCCGGTCACTAGTTATAATTTATCCGGGAATTGTATTACAGTGAACATCCTAACATGTAAGGACCAGATAGAAGACCTAAAGACTCTATTGTGTCAGGAAGGCCATATTTTCTGTTTTATCCTTCGCTTTGGAGAGGAAAACAATGTGAGGAAATGGTGTGTTGATCAGTATGTTGTACACATCACGCTCTATAGAATGAGAGGCACATGGCAATTGCCATCTATCAATTCAAGTAATGTACTATGGGTACCCTGCTCAATGTAGTGCTCAGTGGCTTTTTATTTTCTGAACTGTTGCTGAAAGATTCTAAATATAAGTCAGAGCAAATTCAAAAGCATGTATTTATTTGAAAAGAGAAGTGGAAACATCCCCTCCTTGCAGCTAATAATAGGATTGACATTGTTAAACAATTAAATTGAAAAATATTAATAATAGGTGCTTCACGCATGTTAAACAAAACTTCAATAAGTGCTCTGTTTCATTGTTTAACTGTATGTATGAGTCATAAGGAAAGTGTTAATGTTCAAGATCGGATATGAATCATTTATTTGTGAACAATCTTCCAAGGCCAGCACTGAAACCCCAAACACATTTACTCTTTGTAGTTAGTCAGCTCTGTGCTTGGAAACTGAAAGTGTAATCAAAGTGAGAGTTTGTTTATTAACTAGCGGATGCTGTGCATCTTATTTACACAGATTGATAATGGGGGGTGAAAAATAAGGAAAAAAGCTGGTAACGCATGGAGCTCTGTGTCCCTGGGGTAGAAATCACAAAAGAAACCTGAGCAGCAGTAGCACTAGCCATTAAATGCCAAAAGCATTCTGTGACTTTAAAAGGAAATCCCATATTCATGAAGGGAATCCATATGGCACCCTATTTGTGAGGAGAGGTGCTCCATTCTCTTGGAAGCTGACTTGCAGCATTT
Source organism: Chroicocephalus ridibundus (assembly GCF_963924245.1). Taxonomy (NCBI): domain Eukaryota; kingdom Metazoa; phylum Chordata; class Aves; order Charadriiformes; family Laridae; genus Chroicocephalus; species Chroicocephalus ridibundus. The sequence goes on along the minus strand of NC_086287.1, from coordinate 4,474,042 downwards.
ATTGTTTTGACTGCTTTAGCACAAGGGTGAGAGAATTCACTTCAAGAGGAGCAAACAAAATGAGTGAAATGCACAGGAGTAACTTGGGTGTTTTTATATATTGTATTGATTTGCACTACAGATAGAAAATTGGAATTACTGAATGACAAGCTCTTTGTGCTGGCTGTATTTGGGCATGCTAAGGAAAGCATGTTCTTTGTAGAAAGTAATCTCACCTGGTAGCTATTTCCAATCATTGGTAATAAGTATGTTCCTAATTGCCTCCTCTCTGGAAAGGCATAGAGTGAAAGGAAGGTTGAGTTGCCTGTTCTGGAGGAGGGACAGAGGTAACTGCCAGGACTCTTGCCCAGTATTATAGGCTAAGAAAATTTTCTGAGTGTCAGCTGTGGTTTTACAGGAGAACTTCAGAAATCCAGTTCAGCCTCTGATACTGCCTGACCTTGAAAAAAACTGGTTTTCTTGTCTGTTTTCCCAACTGTGAAATGGATCCTAAAAAGCACTTGGTCAAGCTGTCTATAGTCCAGTGCACAATCCCTCCTTTACTTGCTGAATTGCTATTGAATTTTAGTTATGCTGGGAGTGTATGATTTATGCCATTATGGCATACAGCGTGGAACTGCTTTGGGATATGACTGCATCAGCGTGGCTTTTGCAAAGGTATGTGCCTGTTTCTCTTTGTGTTGGTGTTGTTATAATTTAAAAATATACTTAACTTTTTTAATAATAACAAAAGTTTTCATGTTTCTGTGTACCTGAGGCTAACGTAACGTTACCGGCCTAATCTTGTAAGATCATAAATATCTGAGTAGTAATGATAATATTAAAAAGAAGGAAAAAGTAGCTCGGCAAGGCTTTGATTGAGCTTGCATTTGTGTGGAGAATTCCTGGCCTTATACTCCTACCACCCAACCTCACTTCCAGATAAGAAATGACATATATTCACAAAATGTGTTCATACACAAACTATTCTGCTTGAGAGCCAGAATAACTGGTTTCGCCACACACTGCAATATGTCTTGTGCTCTCAGGTGACAGGATGCTTGGAGTCACAGCTGGCACACTCCTGACCTTTTTTGGAGGCTACTGCAGTCACCTCCACATTGCCCCATGGCTTGGTACTTGCCTTTGAAATTTTGTGAAGAGAAGTGTGGGTTTCTTCTTATTTTTTGATTTTAAAGCATGTAATGTTTAGTGTGTTACTTGAAGTTTAATTGAAGTGAGATTTAGTTGTGGCTGATCAAGCAGAAACACATCCAAAGTACAAATCAATAGTGATTTTACATGTAATCTTAATTTCCTGGCAGTTTCCTAGTCTGTCCTGTCCCTCAAATATGAAATTTTCTTTCTAATGTGTTAACACTCACAAGCCAGGCAGTTGCACAAGGTTTATAATAACAGAACTAAATATATAAAGAATTAAAAGCAGTTCATTTAGCTATTTTGGCCTGTATTTATGTTCTGATTAAACAGTTGTGTTGTTTTTTGAGTAGGGTCAGACCTAACTATCAGTGCTACTTTCTTCTGTTGCAGAAACATAAATTGATGTGATTAGAATTGCTTCCTCCCTCAGCCTGTGTTGATTTCTTTGTATTTCTAAGCGGTATGCCCCATCTGCTCTGTTTAAGCAGAAGTGGGGAATTTCTACTTTTAAAAGAAAAGCAAATCAGACCCTTTGCACATCATCAAATTTAGCCTTTGTAATTTTGTGACACCATATAGGTTTTATCTTCCTTATGCAATTTCAGTTAGGGTATGAATACAACTGTACAAACCAATGGCCTGTTGTTGCTTTATAGCAAAGTACTTTATGGAAGCTGAAATAAAAATTGTAACTTCAAATGTATTAGAGTTTAAACATCTTATTGCAGGTACTTGGATCGGTCTCTCTTGCTGATCTGGCAACATTTGTTTTATTGCTCGGTATCAAATAGTATCTTTGAATGACAGTATCTGTAGATGTATACGGAGATCTGCAAATAAAAACTTGCAGTTATGATGTGCTGTAGCAGAGATGAGGAAGATTTTGCTCAAAGAGCACTTCCATTGCAATCAAGTGTGAGTTGATACCCCTTTCCCTCTCACTTTTATGTTCGGCGCTGTCTGGTGTGAGGACTGCCCAAAATAAAGGGACCTCCCTGCAGTGCAGAGCTGTTTGAGTTGCTCTTAAAGCCTGTTATTGATGGTGAAGCATGCCCAGGAAAAGGGATTGAGCCAATGTAGTTTAACTCCGTTAGCCTGGAGGAGTTTAATGATGTCTTACAACCTTTCCTATTATCTTTCTTCTGTGTAATGCTGTGCAGTCCGTATCCATAATTTGGGATGCAGTCTAGTGGTTTTCCTTATTTGTGGCTTTAGCAGCAGGTCAGACTTACTGAATTTTTCTCTCACTAGGAGATTAAGTTTGTCTGCCATTTCTTGTCTACAAAGAGTCTTTTTGACTTCTGCCTGCCTTCAGCAGGGTCAGCTAGCAAAGCTTGCTGCCTTCTCAAGGTTGAAAATTTAAACTTTGCTGCCATACATTGTCTGCGGGTTAAATAATGACTGTGCTGAGCTGATTAACAGAGAACATTCAGTTTCCTTATTGCTGATGAAAGGGCTGGAACACGTGTCCAAGTCCCATTAGTGGAAATCTAGTCACTGCTGAACTATGCAAGATTTTCAGAACTCATGTAGTAAAAATGTACAAATATGAGGTATGAAAGAGGAAAAAAGAACTAATTTTATGAGCTGTTTCTGCACTATTGCAGTGTATTTTTAAAAATTTTTTTAAAGGCCATAATCTTTGTTGGTACAGGGTCAAATAATTATTACTTAACATTTTGTAGTTTGAAAGCACATGCAGTGTCTGTATAACATAGTAGTTACACATCTTGCCTTAACAATCTCCAGACTCTTACAACCAATATACCTGCAAAAAACCCAGACCAGCCGTGAAGCTTTCAGTGATGGTCGATGAAGATCTTTGCAAAGCTTTTGACACTGTTTCCCACAGCATTCTCCTGGAGAAACTGGCTGCTCATGGCCTGGACAGGTGTACTCTTCGCTGGGTAAAAAACTGGCTGGATGGCCGTGCCCAGAGAGTGGTGGTAAATGGAGTTAAATCCAGTTGGTGTCCAGTCACAAGTGGTGTCCCCCAGGGTTCGGTGCTGGGGCCGGTTCTCTTTAATATCTTTATCAATGATCTGGATGAAGGGATCGAATGCACCCTCAGTAAGTTCGCAGATGACACTAAACTGGGCAGGCGTGTTGATCTGCTTGAGGGTAGGTTGGCTCTGCAGAGGGATCTGGACAGGCTGGACCGATGGGCTGAGACCAATGGTATGAGGTTCAACAAGGCCAAATGCCGGGTCCTGCACTTGGGACACAACAACCCCATGCAGCGCTACAGGATTGGGGCAGAATGGCTTGAAAGCAGCTCAACAGAAAAGGACTTGGGAGTGTTGGTTGACAGCCGGCTGAATATGAGCCAGCAGTGTGCCCAGGTGGCCAAGAAGGCCAACAGCATCCTAGCCTGTATCAGGAATAGTGTGGTGAGCCGGACTAGGGAAGTGATCATCCCCCTGTACTCGGCACTGGTGAGGCCCCACCTCGAGTACTGCGTTCAGTTTTGGGCCCCTCGCTACAAGAGGGACATTGAGGTGTTGGAGCGTGTCCAGAGAAGGGCTACAAAGCTGGTGAGGGGTCTGAAGGACAAACCTTATGAAGAACGACTGAGGGAGCTGGGGTTGTTTAGCCTGGAGAAGAGGAGGCTGAGGGGAGACCTTATCACCCTCTACAACTACCTGAAAGGAGGTTGTAGAGAGATGGGGGCTGACCTCTTCTCCCTGGTGACAAGTGATAGGACGAGGGGAAACGGGTTCAAGTTACGTCAGGGGAGGTTTAGATTAGATATTAGGAGACATTTTTTCACTGAAAGGGTTATTAAACATTGGAATAGGCTGCCCAGGGAGGTGGTGGATTCACCATCCCTGGAGGTGTTTAAAAAAAGGGTAGATGGGGCACTTAGGGACATGGTTTAGAAGTGGCTCTTGTCAGGGTAGGCTAAAGGTTGGACTCGATGATCTTAAAGGTCCCTTCCAACCTCAACAATTCTATGATTCTATGAATGGAGGGAAACCAAAAATGGTCCCTTCTGAGCTGCGCTTTTTAGATGCTTGTATTTAGTGGTGCTCAGCTACTTACAGTTGTTGTTGAGCGCCTGACTTTATCAGGCCCTGTGCTGTTGAGAGAACAGAATGAGCTGCTCTTTTTTTCCTCCTGTACCTATTGAAAGATCCCATGTGAATAATACATTCGGTCCTAAAGGAGTGCTGAACCCTTGTGCTTCACAGTGATTATCCAGGAAGAGGAGGAAGGATTGTCCCATATTTGTGATTTTAAGGCTGCTTCAGCCAGTTTGTAGCATCTTCATTGCTGTATCAAGACCTCGGGGTTGGGACCCTAGATTAGAAATAGGTGGGTTTTTTCCTGGAATACAAGTGTTACTGCTAAATGCAATTATTAGGGGATATTTAATTACAAAGAAACTAGTTGAATTCCCTCAGTCTGAGGGGAAAAAAAATAGAGGACAGAACTAGGTATGAATTAGCAGCAATGGAAAAGATACTTGGTTGACTTTAAGCTTTTGTGTGCTGTTCTCAGTGTACAGTAAGGAAAAAATGCACATCAGCGGCGTTTATTGTCTGTCCACAATGTGCTGATTACAAAGTCCACTTTACTGAATAAGTATGGGCAGTGGCATTGGCAGTGCAGGTACGAAAACAAGTATATCAATAAATCCATATTCTGAGTTTTCAGGTGACCTTTATTCTGATGGTAGCTTTATACAGATCACATTCATTTGCTGAATAAAGTTCTTCCTAGAAATAAGAATATGGTAACATAACTCATATATGACTGAATTGCTGCTGTGTTCTAATACAGCAGCTTCAAGAGTTGTGTATTGTAGACCAACGGCTCTTCAGAAAGCATTTTATTCTCCAGGAAGAGATGTACAATAGGAGAAAACACTGCATCCACAAAAAGTTACTGCACTCCCTATCAGATAGGCAGTGTGGAGCCAAAGACAGACTAGAAGGAAGATTTTGTGCACCTCTTTTATTCCATAAGGAGTCTTCCTCAACAAAGTGAGTGTTTCAGTGAGCCTCTAAACAGTGACAACAGCATCAACATCGAGAGATATGATTAGGATGGGAATATGGTTGTGGTTTTTTTTTTTTTTTATTCCTCTCCCCCACAATATCCATTTTTCTAGCAACAAAAAAACTAACTGGCATTCAGCTCAAGTAGTTTAAATATTGGAATTAGCACACTGGGTTCACATTCCCATAGTTCTCTGCAGTTGATACCTTTCACTGGGCTATTGATAATCACTGGTTTTTATTTGCTGCTTCTACTTTAGCAGCTTTGTGGTTTGAGTGACTGTTTGTATAGTACTATTAACACATATGCCACTAGCCTATCACTGAGGAAAATTATTTCATATTCCTGTACTTTTATTATCACTTCTTTACAGCCTCCTTGTCAATCTTTAAGTGGATAAATGTAGTATGTTGAATAACAGAGAAAGGTACTGATACCAGGAAATAGCTCGTGGACACTTAACAGCTTCAAATAGTTTATAGTGGCAGGTGTAAAAGATAAAACAAGAGTGTCATATTTACTGATATAGGAGCTTCTAGCGAGTGCCGTAAAATCTGACCTAGGGCATCAGAAAAGAAAGTAAGTTATTTTACTTTTTTTTTTTAAGCTTGATACACCTAACATTGTAATATTCTGAAATATGCTTGTCTTCCTTCTGCTTTTATTGTCTTCAGATTCACCCAGTCATAACATTCTTCCCCTTAAAACTAGAAACACAGACAAACTGCTGATTACTCTGAGTAGGAAGTATGAAAAAAAAAAAAAAACAACCTTACAAATATTGTAAGAGCAGTTTAGAATACACTTGGATTCAAACTGTCCTTTCTTAAACACTGAAACATCTCTGGATAAGGTTTATGAAAAGTTAAGGGACTCAAAACTATTACAGGGTAGGGGGTTGAGTTCCAAGTTGGAGAACTGGAGTTGTCTGACTTTTGTTCTTATTAGAGCTGAGGATAAATGATGTGCACAGAAAAACCTCAGGCAGTCAAATTCAGGATAACTCTATTGCCTTTCACTGAAATTGGGTCCTTATAATGATAGATTCAGTTTCTGAATGGGAATTCCATTTGTGCTTTCCCAAAATTGAAAGGGGTTTTTAACAAATACTCTGGTTTTGGCTCATTTCTGTTGGAAAGGGCCCCTTACAAGATTTTTCATTTTTGAATCATCTCTCGTTGCACGGGAAAACATTTACAAGCCATACTTTCTCACGTTGGTACTTGAAAACACAAAGGCAAGAGTTTTACTCTGCAAATAGTATGTGTCCAGTCCCTCATTCCCCAGGTTGGGCAGATGTTATTTGTCATAATTCTTTAGAAATTATTAGGCAACCAGGCACCTGTACGTTCGAAAGGAGCAGAGCAGAGGCCTCTATTTTTTTGTGGCTGTTCCATTCAGGTTATTTCCTCATTACACCAAGACTGTGCTGATTCAAACCTACCATGGTGTTAAACAGAACATGTAATAATCCATTTAAAATATAACACATTTATCACTTGGCTCAGATCAAAGGTGCATGGCTTCAAAGGCTCTAATTAAATTGTGATGGTGTGGAATGTTGGCTTTATCTATATAGGTTATAGACTGATGGTTGGATGGTTTGTTTTGTTTTCTTAAAACCTATTGAGTTCAATATTGCAAAACTTTTGTAAGATGTTTCCCATCATTGCTGTTGATCAAAGTGTTAAAGTAAATCCAGATTTCCCCTTTAGATGCTTTGCTTTTTGCTAGGTAGAAACACTTAGTATATAAATTGTTCTGTTTAGCTATGTCACGGTATTATTGTTCTTCCTTGCTGCCTCAGTCTCCCATCTCCCTCATTTGCTGTCCAAGTTCCCATAGCTTCCTTTCTCTGACTTTAACAGTGCTTCAGGTAGTAAACCCTTTACGAAGGTGCCACAGATGGGAAGTAGATCTGTTTCTAGTTCAATTTTGGACGTAGAATTCAAGCCATGCTTAAAAGTTTGTAAACCATTTAGGTCAAAATGTGATTGTGTGCATTGAGCATTACCTTGAGCCATGGCTTCTTCAAGGATTTGAACTGAAATGAAACCTGGTTTAATGGTTTGCAAGGCTTCAATCTTTGATTTTTAGGGATGATTAGGAACAGTGTGAGCCAGGCTAACATCCCCTAACACTTAAATGGTAACAAAATGCTGAGTAGAACATCTTGATTTTACACAGTTTTGCTTAAATGCAACTAAAACCACTTTGTTTAGGAAAGTAGAGTTAATTATAAGGTATTGTCATATGCTGTCTCTATAGATTGTCTACAAATTATGTTCCTAAGTACTGTTAATTTAGCAAGATGAATAGTAAGGTGAAAAGGTAGATAGGCAGATAGCATTGAATTGCTGGATTAAAAGTAAGAAAAATAAGAAGTGTAAGAAAGGTGTGGAAAAAGTCTTGGGCTCAAGTTAAAACAAGTTAGGTGCTAAACCAGTAAAAAAGCAGAAATGTAGGTAACAGACATTAGGGTTGTGAAGTATGTAGCCACACTCAGCCCCAGCATAGCTTCTCTAAAGTCAGTGGAGTGGCACCCAATTAAGGCAGGTATAATTTTTATTTTATAACAGAAATATTAGCAAACCAGAGGAATTAGTTGCAGCCAAATCCAGGGCAAACTCCTTTGCTATAAACGACCCTACTTCATAAAAAGGAAAATGCTGAAAATTAGGTCATTTGTGGCATTTTCACTAAGTCAATCGTGCTGCCAGAGAGGACGGTTCTGGGACAGTAGAGGTGTTTCCAGAAAGTATTTTATCCAAGACTTCAGCTCTATAGTCTAATAAGAATTGTTAATAAGCTCAATATTGGGGGAGGTTTATGGTCAGCCGTTTGGAAACAACGGTGAGGATAAACTGAGGATGGAAATACTAATTTCTGTAAATAAAATATAACTTTCCTACTTGATTTTGTACTCTGCTGTTTTGTCGGTGTCAGTGAAACTCTCCTGAATGTAAAGGGACAAGCACTCTTTCTCCTGTTCTTTTTAACTTATGAGTAGACAAGACCATATGTTCGGCTCGTCTATGATCAATGAATCGCCATTTGCTTCTGATTCCATTGTAAGATGACATATTCATTTAAGCCTTGAGTGTAAAAACTTAAAGGTGCAGTGTTGCAAGCTTGCATGAGGAACTAGTCAAGTGAATGGTCTTGTTTAATTCAGTGGAAATACTCACATGCATTTTTTGCGAGATCAGGCACACCAGATGATAAGCTGTGTTTTATTACAGTATAGTCTATGCTTTGGCCAGTATAAAACAGTGATGTTTTGTGATTATTTTTTTTAATGTGTGTATATATATATTTATATTTTTTTGTCAAAAAGAAAAAAATCATGGATATTCAGAAATCTGGAAAGCAGATACTGCATAAATAATTTACTATTTCAGTATAAAGAGGGGGAAGCAGATTTATTATAATTTTCCTCACAACACATTTAACTTTGGCACTTATGCTCTTAAAAAGAGAGTAAGTGAGAGCCAACTGCCTACAGAGAACTTTTTTTTCCCCCATTCTTTTCTTTCAGTGCAGCCAAGTCATCTCTCGTAGTAAACTGCTGAGTCAATAATTTTAAAAACTCGCCAACTGTTTCTTATTTCTATACAGTTAACTGATAAGGACCTGTTTAAGGGTTACACCCTTCCGTATTTACAGTGTTAAGGCAAACATGGTTATAGGAAGCAATTACATTTAAAATTTACAGTGTGTATTGTACAGTATCACGGTATTCTTTTGGAATATTTAATTTGTGTGTGCATGCAAATGTAGGTCTAGAACCTGGAGAGCTGCATTCATGATGATGGATATGGCAGGCTGCTGCCAAGCAGTTTCCTCACAGAACCTTCTCTCAACCTTTCAATTGACCTAATCCTTAATGCTCTCAGAAATAGGCAAGTCCTTTTGTCCCCTCTGCTATTTTAAATTCTAGCTGTAGCAAGACATTGCTGTTTTTTGAAATGAAGAGATAAATCATACCAGAAATGGCACTTGCAGCTATGGGAAGTAGTTCTATTTCCCCCTTTATGTATTAGTGTCTTTTTTTATCACGGCACTTCAAGCCATGGGAAATAGTTCCATTTCCCCCTTTATGTATTAATGTCCTTTTTACCTCTCTGTGGGAATTTAGGAGATTCTTAGATGACCTCAGAGGAGCATGGAGGTGTGCTGCAACTTCCAGGTATGGCATGAGCTCGGTGCAGTCATGGGGGAGTTCTGCTGAAATAACAAGAATGAGCGTCTCCAAAGTTCATAAAAACTACTTCATAAATGTATGCGATGGAGTGGAAATGGTGTTTCTTCTAACCGTTTTTAAAACATTCTGCAGAATTTAATAAATGACTTTTAGATAGAACTGTCAGTGCAAATACATTTAGAGTGAGGTGATTTGTCTTTCTAGATCAAAACTATAAACTGTAATTCAATGGCATATGAAAGGTCTTTGAAAGCTCTGTTTTGGATTCCTAAAATTTGCATGTCAAAGATGAAATAATAAATATCTTGTGGTTTGGGTGTTTAATTGTAAACAGTCAAGAACCTTCACCCCATCGTGTCTCCTCGTTTCCTACTCTCATGGATGATGTTTGGCCAAAGCCAAAAGACAGTTCTAAATAGTGCTGTTTCCACGCTCCCTCTGTCTCCTCCTTTCACCTTTTGGATAACTTAAGAAAAAGCAGCTGTTGTAAGGGTGACAAAACTCAAGAACTATCTCTGGGACAGGGCAGAATTAAACAATGTGGAAACACACAATTTCTGTTTAGGACGAACTGCTAAAGGGAGAACTGGGACCAGGACTATTGTTAGGAAGAAATGTTTTGGGTTTTTTCCAATGGATAAAATAGAATATTGGAATTCGGGTCTTCTGCTGTCATCGATCTTCTCATTTTTATGTTTGGTTTCTTCTGTTGTCTTACCTTTAAGATAAATATTGCAGTGAATAAACTCGTTTATGAAATGTATCCAGGTCATTGGTACTGCGGTTTCTCTTCCTCTTGTTTTAAAACAAAATTGTAACCACTGCAAATTAATTTTGAGATGTCATCTTGCAGCGTATACTAGGAACAATCTGAGGAAACCCACCAAATGGAAGCCTCTCAATCCAGATAGGCAAAAAAAGACATAATATCTGGACTTGGGCTCCATTTGGCCATGACACAGGGGCTGAATTCTTCAGCCCTCCCAAGACCAAGGTCTTTAGTGGGTGTTGGTGCAGAACAGGATTTTGGATGATGGCATATGTGGTATCCAAACCCAAGGCGTGAGTGACATTCAGGCACCAGCAGTAAGGTGACAGCTCAGGTAAGGGATTCCAAGATTTCCAGTCTGCTCTCATAAATTCACTCAAGGTCTGCTTGCAGTACTTACCTCTTTCCTGTGCACAACTCCCTTATTTCCACTGGATTTCACGGGGAGCTGGTTACTCTGATAACCTTTATGCCTTTGAAAATCTCCTCCAACAATATTTATCTGATGTACGATCCATTCCAGGGCATTATGAAATTTACCTTGACTGTCTTTAGGGCTTTTGAAAACTCTAGATTATAAAGAAGCTGATAGTTATCAATTGTTTTACTGTTAGCTCATTTGCAATGTTTTGTGTGGGCAAATAACAGCGTGTTTTTGTGTTGTCTGTGGTTTCTCTTTGGAGTAATAATTTTAGTCTGATTTTTAGCGATGTTACAGTAAGAGTACAGATGTTCCTCAGAATGAGAATGAAATGACATTTTGGTTGTCCATGTAAAAAAGACTCTGATCACCTTATTTTGTTTCATTAAGTGTGCTAATGCTTGAAGCTTGGATTGAATTTAGTATCTAAAGTTTGGCAGGATTGTAGACTATGAAAGACTTTATTATTATTCTGTTTTGCCCTGCTATTCCTGTGAATGGAACATGTTTTTTAAGTCTTGGGCAAAAATAAACAAGTCATAATTTGGATGTACTTATTAGAGATTTCTGATACTGCCATTAGTTCATTCCTTGAAGTACGCAAAATATATTTGAACTCTTCAAGTCCAGAGCTGAGTGGGATCTTCCTAGATCTAATTGCAATCCTAGGTTGCTATGTTCATGTTAAACATGGACAACTGTACAGGGAGATCTTATTTTTTATTTTTTTGCTCTTAAAGAGTTGTTCCTGCACAATATAAAGGAACTAGGTGATTGGTCTGCAGATGGGACGTAGGGAATACAGGTGAAAACCAGAATCTGGATGTTAGTTTAACAGATTATTAATGTTGCAATTTAGGAAAAGGAGCAACGTTTAGTGGTAAGGTGTTGAAGGCTAAAACAATTTAGGCAAGAACAATGTGATGAGAAACAAATAGGATAGTTGATAAGGAAGGCATAAGGATGGACATGGGTTTGAAGAGAGAAGTAGATTGCATCAAGGAGCCTGGTATCTGGGGGCACTTGTATACAAGGGCTAAAGAGGAGCTAGAAGACGGCACAAGGGGAAACAAGAAATGGTATTGTGACAGCAAAAAGAATTGGAATTTTGCCAGGGTGAGGCTTCTGTATTCCTAAGGAAAAAGACATGGGACATGGATAAGAGGGAGAGGTAGAGTGGGAACTGGGTAGAATGAGCTGATAAACTTTGCATTAAGCAGTGCTCAGCAGTTATTCCCTTGATCAAGGAGCATCAGGATTTCATTTTGATGGCCTCAGTTTGCACTGAGTATGGTTCTGCAGCAGGATCAAGCCCAGCCTTCCAAAAGCAGCCACAGCAGGTGTAGGTAGGGACAACCTTATTGCAGCTGGAACTGCTCATCTCTGTAACCAAAAGTTTCCCATTTAGCTGCAAATTGCATCTTGATCGCAGAAACTTGCTTTGGCAGAGAAGGTGATGATTTGCGTAATGGCTTGAGCTTGAAATGGATGAAGGGGGATCTTTCCATTTGGTTAACAATTGTAGGGGATACTCCCAGTGTCTCTGGCTGCTGCTTGCGAATGTAGAATGAAGCTCCAGTGAGCCTGGCTGTTTGTGTGCCACTTCTGAGCTGAATCATCATCATTAAAAACCACATTCAATGCTTTACTCAGAGTGCGCGTGGTATTTCTATAAGGGAAGTTACAGTCACACTGGGTGGAGGAACCTCCCTGTCTAGCTATGGGGATAGTGAATACAAGGAAATGCTTGTGGTTCTGGACATGATGGCATCTTTTGGTATTTCTCTGCTATTTTTTGCACTGATGCATTTCATTTGGCAGTTGAGAATTTCATAGCAAACACTCTGTAAGATGCAAACACTCTGTTCCAATGTTTTATGTTTTGGAACGTTAATAGATTATTTATTTTTTTTCCCTCCCTGCCGAATGTTTCTCTTTCTTGCGGAGGTAAAGCTGTATGTGAACTGCATACTGAGGGGGGCTGCTGCCCAACTGAGGCAGGCACACAGATGCTTCTAGTGTTCCTGAGCATCATGAGTGGACTTTGGGAGCCGCTCACAACCTCTCCTGTCCAAGACTGGAGTGTGCTTTCCCTTCCCCTCTCTAAACATTGTGCAACATGCCTGGGATCCCCAAAGTGTTTATTAAGCTTCAGATGAGGAAAATCATCATTTATTCTGGTCAGCAGCCACATAGCACTGGAGAACGGACAGTGCTCTCTGCTTTACATTCTGCTACGTTTGCCATCTCCTTTTTTTTTTTTCCCCCATCCCAGCAGTTTCAGCCGAGGGTGAGAAATACTTGATGCCCACAGTCTCTGTTCATATTCTGTCTTTAATGAGACTTTTGGGATCTGTAAGGAATATTTTGTGGGACTCAGTAAGTGTAAGTTCACATGTATTGTGATGAGAAGTGCATATTACTCAGATTTTTGTGGGCTTCATTGTATTGGCCTAAACTTTGACCCTGTACCACTGTGACCTAGCTTCCTGGCAAATTCTGAATCGAGGCCCTTTCATCCCAGCTGTGTGATAGATCCCAAGGAGGACCGTGGAGTAAATGTGGTTTCTTATTCATGAATTAAGCCTTAAATGAATTGAGCAACACTGGTGTATTGTAAAAGGCAAGGAAAGATTGAAAAGGTCTTTTTAGAGGACCAGCGCTGAAGGTGTTTGGATTGAGACAGAATAACTTGGAGGAGTTAGAGCAGGGCGGATGAGTTTATTATTTCTTCAGGTTTTTAAGGCCTCCTTTCACTTATTAATAAATTCTAGTCCACTATCTTTACCTATCTAATTTTGAAGAAAAATAAAAGTGATCTGTGGCATAATTCTCCTTTCTTTAGTCTTTGTTGATGAAAGGAGTGCTTACATGCAACTTTTAAATAATGAGGGCTTCTAATGTGCACTATTTATATTTGCTCTTGTCTATACTTATGTTTTCATGAAAATGAAACTTGACTGAATATACTTTTCATTTCCTCTTCAATATTTCGTTAGCACACAACCACAGTTTATTGAATTTTGCACAGAACAAAATGCAGCCCTGTAATTAAATTAGTCTCTTTTGAATGTGGAATATTAAGATATAATCCCTTTTGCTTTCTGTGTCACTGAGTCTGAGAACAGACAGTAAATTTGACTTTTAAAATATTTCCATTAAGTCTAAAGTCCTCACTTTATCTATCAGAAATGATGAACAGCTAACATTGTTCTTGCTGACTTCAGTTGAAATTTTGGAGTGTCTGTCACTTAGGAAAACCAGGTCTCTCTCGTGAGAAAGACATTTATCTAAGATAGAGTGGTATTCTGTAGCCCATGCATAAGCTGGAGAAACACTTGATCGTTAAGAGACAAGTGGAAATACAAGAGCAAATGAACATCTGTAGTCATTCAGGAAACATTTTTTCACTGAAAGGGTTATTAAACATCGGAATAGGCTGCCCAGGGAGGTGGTGGATTCACCATCCCTGGCGGTGTTTAAAAAAAGGGTAGATGGGGCACTTAGGGACATGGTTTAGAAGTGGCTTTTGTCAGGGTAGGTTAAAGGTTGGACTTGATGATCTTAAAGGTCCCTTCCAACCTCAGCAATTCTATGATTCATGTGCCTGTTGCTAGTTGTAAGCACCACACATCACTGCGTGGCTGGAACACCTTCAAACACTGCTCATCTCCAGCATTTCGGGTTGGTCTTGGTTACTGCTCTGCTGCTAAGAGCTATTAAAATGCTAGACAATGTTTGAATTAAACACAGCCTGTCTGTTCCAGGTAATTAATGTTCCCATCACAGACTTACTGACACATTTTCAATTGATTTTAAGCTGCATCTGATATGTGCAGTTGAATAAACAGGACCTCCTCCCCACCTCACGGCAAACTTCTGTGCACTGGAATGGGTTATTTTTAATTCATCTGTGGTTTTAATGTGTTGTTTTAAATGTATGTAGGTAAGATGTGTACTTACGTGTTGAAGAAAGCTGTGAATGTTCCTGTTACTCTTTTGGCACAGGCCAATGGATGCCTTTGAAAAATATAGGAACACACCGCTGTAGGTGGCAATTTTGTGTGGTTGATCAATGGGTGCTGTATGTGTGGGTCTGTGGTACTTCCATGGGGAAGAGAATGAAGTGAATGCAGGGGTAAGGCTTGATGATCTCAAGAGATCCCTTCCAACCTAAATGATCCTGTGACAGCAGGAGTTGCTGAAGTTTATGCATAGCACTACTGGGACACAAGCTGTTTCCGAAGCGGTACAGGAAACTCTGCCTCTTGCCTTTTTCAAAGCTAAGATGGGGAACAGCTGTTTGGAGAGCAAACGGCTCCCCAGCAGCCAACTGCCCCCTCCTGTGCATGGCCTGCAGAGAGCATGGAGCTGCTGTGGCTCTGCCTGGCTCTGCGTGGCCAGGGCTGGGGTGCTCCCCTGTATGTGTGGGGCCTGGTGCTCATGGGGGACCAGCTGCCAGGGCAGTAGTTTCTGCCCAACAGGACTGTCTGTGCAGGCCGAGCAGGGCTCCCGCACTTGAGCTGCTCTACCTGACTTCTCTCTGCTCCAAATGCATCAAAACCTACATACAGATCTGTGAAGTCAGTGGGCTCGTGGAGGGAGCTTTTGGCTTTAGGGTTTAACTGCTGAGGAGCTTTCATCAAAATATCTTCTCTGTTTTCAACCATTTGATGTTTCATAACAAATAGTTAAATAATGTGAGAATCCTTCTCTTGGTTCAGTGTCTCAGCTGAGTTACTGATGTAATAATACCCTGGGGAACCCTGAGTTTAAAATACACTATTGCTGTCATTATAGCCTTATATTCCATGTATTTTCACGTTGTTCTCAATCCATGCCTTTCTAGCCATTAATGCCACACAAAGCTTTCCCTTGGGAAAGTGACCAGAAGCAGCCTGTAGTTGACATTAGGGACCTCTGGGGAGACAAACAGAGAAATGGAAACTGACTGTAGCATGAACAATTTCTCGATGAAACAGATATGTGGAAAGTGTATTTTTTTTTTTTTCTCCCCAAGCGGACTTTCCCCTCTATTGCTACTGCTGTAGCAAATCTGTTTGTGGTAGAAAGAAAAATTTTTGGTTTAGTTCACACAGACCTGACTCTGAGTTTCACAGGCCTGGCTTTTGATTTCGCCATGTAAAGATGTAAACATCTAAATAATAAACGAAACAAATTCATTATATTGACAGCAACAACTCTTCTAAGTGGACTTTGAAGGGATTATTATCTTACCAGGAATTAATCCCACCTGCACCACCTTTAGTTTTATTAAGCAAAGTATCTTTGCCTTTGCCTGCGTGTACACTTGGTCACTTCACTTGGAGGTAATCATACATACATACAGGGAAGGAATGTTTCCTGTGCAGTTTATTTCAATAAACTATTGTGTATCAGAATAAATGCCTGCATTCCATTGCAATTTAGTTTTCAGCAGTTTGTCCAAAGAAAAATAGAAGATGAAATAGCGGAAATATCTAACTTCCATGTATCAGGAAATCATATGTAAAAGTATTGTTATTGCTGGCTTAGCCCAATCTGCTGTTAGCCCTGAATCCTTGTTAGTGACCTGATGAGACCGGATTTCATCCCGTCTACCTGCTGGGTGGAAATGCATGTCACAGCAGCAAAAGCATCTGCTTCCTCTAGTTCAAAGCTTTGGCAGTGGTGTGTTTGATTCTTAAATTGGTCTTAGAAGTTGTTTGGCAAGTGTGTGCTTAGTCATCTGTATTTTTATTTTTGGTTCCTGTCACTCAGCAGCAGCTCTTGGTTACATTCTTCCATTGAAAATGCACAGGTTTGCTTTCTTTTATACTTATGAATATCTTTAAGTTTGAAGGGTTAACAACCTGAACATCTGGGTTGCAATAAGAAATGAAAAAGCTTTTCATTCATAAAGCAGCAATGATTAATGTATGTGCCAATAACTCCCCTGCCTTCTCGAAGAAAAGAAAGTTTATAAATGGATGAGTCATATTGGTGCAGATGGTGATATCAGAAATAATACATAATCAAGAACAAATATTTAAAGTGACTTTCACCTGTGTACAAACATACCAGGTGCCTTTCAACAAACCGAATACTGTGACAGCCAGAAGGATGTGCAACTTGCAGTTCACTTGATTGCGTGATATCTGGTGGATAAAGTACTTTCTCAGTCTCTCCAAGTTTCAGAGCTGTGTGAGAACAAAATATCTCACCATCCTTCTGCTTGTGTTGACAACATAGTCTCTACCCCTTTAATATTTAGGCTGTACTTTCTAGCTAATAGGTAAACCTCCCTCTCGTAGAGTGTGTGTGTGACTCTAGAAGCAGCTCTTTCTATTACATCTAATTAAATTAGACTCTTCTGTATACAAAAGTCTTGCAAGAATATTATTGGTAGAAGGCAAAGTTTTCCTACATTGGAGGAGAATGTGATAAGGTTTTGAACTAGCACAGATGAGCCAAGTAATGTTGTTCCTACTCAAGAAAGAAAAGTGCTGCTGAGATTTTACCTGAACTTAAATCATTTTACGTGACCTTGACTTCAGTCAATATTCAGTAGGCAGAAAAGGATGCTCGTTGCTTTGTGCAGCCAAAAAAATACCTGTCTTTTTATAGAGTTTAAGAGCAGGGATTATACCTGATGCCAAATCTATTCTAGTCTTCTACAGTACAGGCTGACAAGTAGAATATTCTTCGGTATCTATTATGACTTTTATATATACCCGTGACCAGTAGTGAATGCAGGGAGACTACTAGCTAGTTGGACTGGCCGCTGGGGAGTAAGTTTTGTCTTTATATCTGAGTGAAAGCTTATAACCTGGGCAATGTTGAGTGGAGCAGCTAAATTGCCCAGGTACTTCTGAGAGGAGGAAGGATTCTAGAATTGTGCCCAGTATAAACCCTGCTTTAAAACTACATGTGGTTATAGAAGAGTGTATGAATGTAAAAGTTTACCTGGTAAACAAAAAAATGCACTAAGGGGCTATGGTTTTGGTCGCAGATGGAAAACTCTTCAGGGCAAAGACCTGTCGTTAGTTCAGAGCAAAACAGAATGGGAACTTTACTGCCCTGAAGATGCTGAGTGCTATAGCAGCACTGGTAAATACACCAGTAAGCTCTTTATGTTGCTGCTTTTATAGCTTTGAAATAAACATTCTTAGTCTTCACACTTACAGATATGCATGCTGTCAGATAGGAACTAAAATACTTCAAAGGACCCTGCAAATGTAACTTATTTTGCCTATCATGTAACTGGGAAAATAAAGACAGAAAGATTAAGTTATAAAATCTATGTCATTGTGAGTAAGTAATGCCTAGAATGAATCTTTTTCTTCTGGTTTCTAGGCTTATGGCAGTTCTTTTGCCCCTAATGCCCAGTATGCTAATGAGGATTTAAAGGTAACTTTGTTTTACAAAATAATATGTGATCATTTTGAAGAAAGACATGAAAACTCACTAAGTCAGTAAAGGAACAGACTTGACGGGTCACCTAGACCAAACATACCATGTCTTAGTCACCTAACGTACTCTTATGTGGGCAGAGGTAAAATTAAGAATTCAGTGGAAGAACTGCTTCTGAAATTTGGTATTTTGTAGCTGAGAAGTACAGGACAACAATGTGGCTAGCTTGATATGCCAACTCTAACCATCCTATGTATGCTGCAAAAATACTTGCAATAGTTTAGAAGGTCTAATACCTTTTGGGGCAATAATGTTTGCCCTTTCTTTTGCCCCATTCCCCTGACTGACCCTCAAAAAAAAAATTCTAATTAAAGTGATGGGGTCAACCTACTGGATGTACATAACTGACCTTTTTTTGATTCTGCTGTCATATCATGCGCATGGTTAATCATGAGAAGCTTCATCTTGCTTTGAGATATAATAAGGGCCATTGAACTCTAAAAATGTAATGTCACAAAAAAAGAATGTGTTTGTACCAATTCCTATTAGCTGTGATGCCGGCACTATAAAAGCTTCTGTACATCTTGCACTGTTTTATGTTTTAGTTGCAAACACGAGACACTGCTCATTAGAGAAATTGAGATATCAAAACAGCATTGAAATAATTTTGGTGAAAACATTCATGGAATGTATTATCCATACATAAATAACACTACTAGTATTATTCATTCTGACCTTATTTCTTAGCAAGACATTATCTCTTGAACTCTGTAACTAGGCAGGACTGCAAGGCAAAAGGGTAGAAGTGGCTGAGCTGCAAAAGAAAAGCAAATTCTTAAAAAACAAACAAACAAAAAAAAGACAAAAAAACCCCAAAAAACCAACAACAACAAAAAAAACCCCAAAACCTTGGAGCAGCAGGCACTGTGAGAAATGGTAACAGTTTATAGTGACCTGAGCGTAATACTTATGAATCAGTAACTTGCATGTAACTTATAGTATCATCATAGAATGGTTTGGGTTGAAAGGGATCTTAAAGATCAGGGACACCTCCCACTAAACCAGGTTGCTCAAAGCCCCATCCAACCTGGCTCTGAACACCTCCAGGGATGGGACAGGCACAGCTTCTCTGGGTAACCCATTCCAGTGTCTCATCACCCTCGCAGCAAAGAATTTCTTTGTAGCATCTGACCTAAATCTCCCCTCTTTCAAGTTTAAAACCATTACCCCTCATCTTATTGCTACACTCCCTGATAAAGAGTCGCTCCCCATCTATGCTGCAGGCCCCCTTTAAGTACTGAAAGGCTGCTGTAAGGTCTCCCTGGAGCCTTCCCTTCCTCAGGCTGAACAACCCCCAACTCTCTCAGCTCATCAACCAACACTCACAAGTCTGTCCCCTCACACAGGGCTGCTGTCAACCCATTCTCTACCCAGCCTGCATTTGTGCTTGGGATTGCCCTGACCTGCATGCAGGACCTTGCATGTGGCTTTGTTGAAGTTCATGAGGTTCTCACAGGCCCTCTTCTCAAGCCTGTCCAGGTTCCTCTGGATGGCATCCCTTCCCTCCAGCATGTTGACGGCTCCACACAGCGTGGTGTTGTTGGCAAAATTGCTGAGGGTGCACTCAATCCATGTTGGCTGTTGCTGATCACCTCCTTATTTTCCATGTGGCTTAGCATAGTTTCCAGGAGGATCTGTTCCATGATCTTGCTAGGCATAGAAGTGAGACTGACTGGCCTGTAGTTAAAAATGGGGGTTATGTTTCCTCTTTTCCAGTCAGCGGTAACTTCACTGGACTGCCACAACTTCTCAAATGTGATGGATAGTGGCTTAGCAACTTCATCCACTGGTTCCCTCAAGACCTGTAGATGAATCTAATCTGGTGCCATGGATTTGTGCACCTTCAGGTTTCTGAGATGGTATTGAACCTGGTCTTCTCCTACAGCGGGCAGTACCTTATTCTCCCAGTCCCTGCCTTTGCCTTCCATGACTTGGGCGGTGTGGCTAGAGTCCTTGCTGAAGCAAAAAAGTATTGAGTGAAGAAAATATAATCAGTACAACAGCCACAAATACAAACTGGTCAATTATGTCTGAATTAAAGTGCTGAATATGAATTAGATATGCTGATTATGCATATGGATGCTTTACCCTGCTTTTTTTTGTACAGTTATGGTAATATAACAAAATTTATAAAATCAGGTCAAAATACTGACCTCCTTAACTTACCCACACAAGGCTTTGTTGTTAGTGCATTAGGCCTTTGATTTGTATACTGTTTTCTGTTACTGGAGTACCTTCCTTATACGAACCCTAGGATTTCCTTAAAGTTCTGCCTATAATGCCTCCAGCAACCTGCTTTCTTTCTGACATGTGGCTAGTCCTGCTTCAGTTTGTCACTTTTGGTCTGGCTAGCTGCTAACGGCAATTGCCTGGTAGCAGCTGGCAGCTTAGAACGAGATCAGCTTGGAAGAAATGAATCACCTTTTCTTACCATTCAGGTAAGATTATCTATTTCCATGATCTGAAAAAAGAGGGACATAAGCCAAATTATAGCTCTTGTAATTCTCTCAGTTTTAGCTGAACTCATTTTTAAGGAGTTACAGGTGCTGAAATACCTAGTCAGCAGGAAACAAAGTACCGAAAAGGGAGTTATTTAAGTTGTCCCACTGCTACATAACTTAGAAGTTAATCAATGTTTCTGAGTTCAAAAGGGAGGAAGATTAACATGGATTCTGATAAAGTTTATCTCACATCAGTAAGTTCAGAGGATGGAGAGGGAAAATGAACTGGACGCTTTTAATTTGTATAGTAATTCCCCAAAAAATCAGTTAGATGGATGCAGATAATATGGAAGAACATTCAGTGGGTTGCTTTGGGAAAAGCAGAGCTATGCAGGGCTGTAGTACAGACAGTATATTTTCATAGTTCCTTGTTTTCGTTTTCAGTGTGTCCGCCTTCTTCGTTCTTGTGGATAGGTTCCAAAAGGTAAAACATGCGTGGGTGCACACACAATACTGTTACAACAGTGAAAGCAAATCTTCTGAGTTAAATATTTAAAACTCTTGACTACTTCTGAAGTTAAGTGGCTTGTTTAATTCAGATGAATGGAGAACCATGCTAGAAACAAAAACTGGTGAAATTCAAGGCCCATTAAAGCCAGGGGAATTTTCCCAGGCTTTTACTAAAGGCCTTCTCCACTTGCAAGTAGTCCACCTTATTTGATTTATAGTGTTGAGATTCTGTTGCTGATTTGCCCTTGGTTCAGAGTGCGGTACTCAGCAGGGCAAAAAGCTTATACCCTAGCAGAGAAGCAAAGTCTATTTCAGCATCAGAAGAGAACTTGACCAAGAACAGTCTTTTAGATGCAGTAGGATACGGATAACTACATGCATTGCAGCATTTTGAAGAGATGCATCTGCGGATGCTGAAGGCAACACCTTCCATTACTCAAAAAAGAGAACTTCAGAAGAATCTGATCTTTTGCGGTTTGGACATTCAATACTGAAAGTTGTCTTGATGACAAATGCATTTCCCAAATGCCTTTTTTTTTTTTTTTTTTTTTTTCCTTTCCTAGCAGGAAATATAGTTGATACAAAAGTCAGAATGATGTCAGAAAATGTGGAATGTCTGCTAGCTAACCTAGAGTTCAGAGATTTTCTTAGAAAGACAGACATGCATTAGAGACCTGTTTGGGCTGGGCTGGGGGTGGGGATGAGTCTAGGAGACTGATTTTTGAGATGTAAACTGGGTTTAATACACTTTTTTTGGCCATACATGGAAGCATATGGGGAAAATGCAGTTCATTAAGAATATTGATACAGGCATGTAATGTTAGAGGTACTGGCAAGTTTTTTTTCATAATTATACTGTACATCTCTAGGTTTCTCCTTGTATTTTTACAGAGCTGTATATTTTCCAACTAAATACGACATGATGAGCTAGTTGCTGAAATAAACTGAAGCAGATTAATAAGGCAAATACATTAGTTAGGATTTTAAATGCACTTACTCATTAGTAAATAACTGTCCCATACAAAAACGTAGATTTTAATAATAACTAGAGATGGATTTATTTCATTTAAGGCTGGAATCTCTGTTGTTCAGCTTGCTGTTCTGGACATGTAATGATCCGAAATAGGATTTATTGTTTTTAATGCTTAGTGGAAAACTTGTTGACTTTTCGTAATAATGAAAAAATTGTCTGCTCCAGGTGAACTCATTCTGTGGAGTTCCTTGGAAATTTGTCTAAATATGAAAAACAATTTTCTCATCTATTATTTCAGCTTGCTGACAGCAGTATAGATAAAACTTGATTTGAGGCTTTTTTTAGCTGTTGTAATGTGAAATTACTGGACTGCTTTTGTTATAACCCCTTTCAGGACGTGCTGTCTCCAAAGCCGCATGGCTTGTCCATTGGCATAGCTGTTTGGAAGTGAGTGGATCTAGTTTAATGCTGATCTCCTTCTGTGTTCTACTGTGAAACACATGGATCTTTGGACCAATTTATTGGGCATACTTTTCCTGCAGAATTCCCTAAATACCAATACTCCCTGACAGAAGCAATCATCATGTTTTAAGCCAGAAGCAGCTGTGAAGGTCCTCCAGGTTTCTCACTGGCCTGCCCTTGCAGAGAGCTCTCCCTGTTAGAGTATCACTGCTTCAGCCTGGAGCGGGTGATGAAGAAAATGTGAGCCAAGCTCCAGGGCCTCTCTGCGTGTTTTCCTCGGGTAGCTCCTGGGCTGGGCTGAGCCAATCCAAGGACTGTGCTTGATCTTCTGTGGTCTCCTCCTCTCAGGAGTGATCAGGCAGTGGCCATGCTTCTAACACTGTGTGTGCCAGCACCTCTTCTGCAACAGAATGAAGTTCCTTGAGTTGTGTCTTAGCTGAATTTGTCTGTGTTGGCAGTTGGTAAAGCAACCTCAGATGGATTACTCAGGAGGATCTAAAAGGGTTTAAAAGTGGATCCCAGTTTCAAAATAGTTTCCTGGCTTCTCTCCTGTATAGCTTCAGCCTGCCATAGCCTCCAGAGAAGGCTTTTCTACCTGCAAAGCATTTTCTCCATGGCTTTCAAATTCCTTATACCTTCTTCTTGGCATTCCTAAAGCCATAAAGTGTATTTTCCTCTCTCCTTCTGCATGCAGAAACCAAGGGGCCAGCCCCACCAGTAGGGGTCAGGGAACGCCTGAGCTAATCCTGCCTTCAGCACAGGAAAGAATAGTGGTATAACAAAATTGAGACGTTTAAGCCTGCAGCCTCTACCAGGTTTCACACAGTTTTGTTTAACTGTCATATGAATGGACATACACGCACTAAGCACAAAATATTTAAATTCCTTTCTGCCTGTAATACAGGTGCCTAAAAAAGACACAGTTCTAGGGTTTATAAGGCCTAACCCTGCCCCTAGTTTTCTTTAAGAACAAATATGAAAGAAAGTCTATATCTAGGTTAATTCCAAGTGTTGCATGGCTATGGAAGACACATATGAGATGTGAGTATATGTCATGTCCCTGACCTGAAAGGCATATCTCCAAATGTTGAGTTTTTTCATGTCTCCCCAGTAAAGAAACAGATTTTCCTCCACCCCTCTAATTTTTAAGAGAATTTAAATTCTGCAAACATGTCCACCTTTCAAAATCAGTCTTGAAACTCAAACTATTTCAGTGTTTGATGTTGAGAAGTATGCCTAGGACATGCAGTAATCACATTCCATGGCTGCCACGTCATCAGCTTGTGTTCCCTTTGGAACAGGAGCTGTGTCGCATACAGATGCATCCCTTTAACCTGCACTAGAGTCTCAGGTAGAACACAGATTTCCTGCGGGTCACACAGTCCTGTGCAGAAGAAAAATAAATCTTTAAACACCATTAAACTTGAATGTACGTGCACACACATACAAGTTTATACAGTATAATTGTTTATCAATCACCAACTCTCTTTGTTGGGCTGCTTTTTTCTTTTTTCTTTCCTTCTTTCTTTCTTTTTTCTTTTTTCAGTCTTCCCTTAGGAATTGCTTTTGAAGGTATTTTGATTAGTTATGTAATTAGCCACTTGTACAGTTAAAAGCAAACTTTCAGGTCACATACTGTATGTTTACTCTTTGGCTTTAGGAGAGCTTCATTCAGAAGAAATTGCTATTGTTTCTTTGCCTTCCCATGGGAAAGCTTTAGTTTTGGAAACCATTCAACAAATGTAAGGTATGCAAAGAATACTGTAAAGACAGTTCTTGAGTTTGCCAAACTTTTTTTTTTTTAATAGTCAGTAGTTACCAATTACTTTCTTCTGTATAAAGGCAGAGATTTTTCTTATGCATGCTGCTGTGGACTGAGTTTTGATTTCTTGATGACCCGTGAAATTGATAACTGTCAGTGCCCTCTCCTTTCTACCCCCTTGCTCCAGACTGCAGCAGCTTTTAAAAAGGATAAAATGGCTTACCTTAACTGATCCTGAGTGATTACCTCAACCATTCATGAGAAAAAGCTAACGTCCAGAAATACAGTGATACAATTATCTGAGTTGTTACGTTTCTACACTCAAGTCTGTCATCTCTCTTTCACTTCCAGTGAAATGGATGTCTACTTCAACCATAGAGAGCTTTTTAAGATTGAGAATTCACTGGACAGCTGAGGATGCTCATGAAGAGTTTAAAGTTGTTTTTAATCAGAAAAATGCTCTTTAGGTGTCTTGTCCACAGTGATCAGTACACTCAGTGCTTCAGGAATCGTTTTCATGAATCTCTGTCATATCATAATATAATGATCTCATCCCTCTTTGATTATAGATTTAATACACAGCTGTACTGAGTCCAAAATATGTTGAATATTTCCCCATCCTAAAATAGACTCAAGGTCTGGTGCTGAAATCAGTGGCTTCCATGAGAGGATTTGGAAGGGCTGAAGGTTCATTTTCACAGTCTCAGTTCTTACCGACCTGCACTCACAGAATGAGCAAGGTAATGTGCCACACAAAGCCAGAAATTATGATTTTAGGCCACCTGGGGATCATGCTGTATATGGGCAATGTCTGGCCAGCTGCTTAGAGCAGCTCTCCTGTTGTTTTTGGTGCATCTGAAATGGGGATATTAGTTTTGGCAAATAGTTTCATGTGTTTGGTCTTTCTCAAGTGATGTCTTTAGTAGTATGGGTGGAATATTCTCTACAAACACTATGAAGTGCATAGTACAGTTTGCAGCTAGGATAGCAATGTTTGCACATACTAGGTATGACTGAGAGCCACCATGCTCTGGGTGGGTGGTAGGCATTAGGTGTGCATTCATGATTTTACTGGAGCAGTGGATATGTGAATAGCTCTGAGAAAAGAGCTGTTGCACCGCACCCACTAGTCAGTGTAAGGTCTATCTCTTTATTCATTTGTATAGCAACAAAGTCTTTAACTGTGACTGAAGGATTAATCTAGTTTGTGAAATATATTATTTCAGTTCAAGTGGATATGTAAACTCTCTGGTTTGCTTTGGTTCTAGGGTGAATTTCTCAAGTACTTAATCTCATGTTATTATAGTGATAAGGTACTTCCTAATGAAAATTCTGGGCATATCTCCTGAAGATAATTTTTGAACACTTAAACCGTGGGTATATGCACTTCTCATCTGA
Organism: Chroicocephalus ridibundus; assembly: GCF_963924245.1. NCBI lineage: Eukaryota > Metazoa > Chordata > Aves > Charadriiformes > Laridae > Chroicocephalus > Chroicocephalus ridibundus. The sequence goes on along the minus strand of NC_086287.1, from coordinate 4,448,508 downwards.
ACATGGTAGATATTTTTTTAGGCATCTGTTATGTTAGGTTCATTGGAAGAGGAGCGTGATTTTTAACAGACAAAAAGGAGAATTCTCTGTAAAATACAATGAATTATTATATAGTTAATGAACCAGTGCTATCACCTTATCTTTTTGGTAAATTTCAATCTTGTAAAATCCAACTATGCTGTCTTCTAAATGGCACAGTGGAAAATCAGCAGAAACTTCCAATTGTGTGTCGGTTGGTAGAATTAAAATTTCTCAGAATTATACTATTGGTATAGTATAAACCATAGCATGAAAATAAATTTGGATGTTACATCTCATGTTATAAAACATGAAAATTCCATCAAAGGCTACACCTTATACCTTGCCTGTTGATATAATTGCAATGCAAATAAAGACCCCCTTAAATGTAACAGGAAACACTTCCCAACTGCACCATGGTGGTTTGGCTGTGAGAGACTGTCATGAGGAAGCACTTGGGCACCAGGGTTACATAAACTCTTTTCTATTTAAAGTCTTGAAGCTCTGCATAACTGTCATACATGTGATGACCTTTCCCTCTATTGCTGTATTGCAGCAACTGAACTTTGACAGACTGCATGGGACACCTCTGCTTGCTTGTTAGTTCACCTTTCTTTTCTTCTTCTATGCGTTAAAAAAAAAACAACCTCTCTGAGTAAACTGCCCAAATTGTCAGGAAAAAAAAATTTCTTCCTGGGTGACCACATTTTGTGCCTTCTGTCTTTGGGTTGTTGGAGGTGACTGAAACACAGCATCTATCGTGTGCTTGGCTTACTGTCACTGAACACCTGCTTTTCATGGACTATCTTGCCATAGATCATTCTATTCTGTGTTTAAAATGGATAGCCCTTTGAAGTTTGCAGGGAAAACTTTCAGCAGTATTGAAAGCAGTGTTCTTGACTTTGTCTACTCTGACCTGATTTAGCACAGAAGGAAATCTAATAGCTGCTGATCTTCTGGGAATGCTTGACCATTGCGTCTGTCATCATCTTGAAAGCTTTTGACTATGTTGAGTAAAAGACTTACTAAGGCCTTATTATGTTGAGTAAAAGACTTGCTAAGAGGCTTGGAGTGAGCAGGACAGGGTTAGTTGGGGGCAGCTAGTCACCTGAGTCGGGTATGGACTTCCCCAGCCAGGCTATGGTGTCTCTATTTCACAAGGTGCATGTGGTCCAAGAGGAGGTTCATGGATAGGGATGAATTATGGTGCTACCAGAGGACTGGTTGACTTCATTACCCAGCACTTCTGCTAATGACTAGATTTTGCATTGCTCCTGGTCTGAATTGTATAGTCATACTGAAGCACCTTATGCCTCCTCCTTATCATTAGGACAGAATGAACTGGAAGCCTCAGAGGAAAATAAAGCAGAAGTATAATGAAGGTGTGGGTGTTTATATATATATATAAAGCAGGGACTCCATATCAAATGACCCTGAGGGAAAGCTAACCATTCCCAGGCAGAGGTGTGGTGGGAACTCAGATAAAAGTTTGTACATAGCCTGCAGGAAGAAAAGCTTAGGGTAAAATCTAGTGTATTTAAATTCATCACAGTCTTGCAGCCTGTAGTGCTGTGGCAGACTCCTGGCTCCATACACCAGGACTGACACCCGCTTCCAGGTAGACCCCAGTGGAACTATCAGGGAAGAGGTGCTCCATGCAACGGAGGCTATAGTATCGTGTGAGCCTGTATGTGTCATCTTTTCAAGAATATGCTAATTATGCCCATTTCCTTAAGTATTTGTGTATGCTATTCTTTCCCCAGCTTGTGTGTGTGTGTGTCAATGAGACCAGAGGAATCACATCTCCTTACCTTTAAAGCCCATGCTTCAGGATTTGCTTGCAATATATTGATCTTCCCTCTCAGCCATGCCCAAAATGAGGGGAGCAGAAAATAGAGCCTTACAATGTATCTCTCTGAATGCCCGTTTTATGCATCAATTAAGGAGATTCAGTTATTCTGAGGATATCCTTACTCTGAGGAGAAGAGAACAGGCGGCCTCCTCTCGCCCACTGTTACAGTTTTATAGGATGCTTTGCTTTAATCGTGACTTAAATAAATAAACAATATATCTGTGCAGCAGTCCAGGTACCGAGAACCACATTGTAATGCAGTAGTTTAGGAGGTGGAGCAATAGCAATTGTTTCTCCTGCTTCCTATTAAACTAATTGTTACCAGTCCTCACAGGATCTTATTATCTGTAGGTGGGGCAGGGAGAGAAGTAACTGAAAGGACTTATTTGGGTATTGCATTTCCATTTTGTCAAGTATAGAAAATGCTCATGCAGATCTGACTGGAGTTCTTTTTATCAGTATCTTATCATCAGGCCCCAAGTTATTGACCAGTATGAAGTACGGCAGGGTTTTATGAATGGAGCCACATAATGAATTTGGTTGTTTGAGTCTGAGAAATTATGTGAAGCTGCTGAATTGGAATTGCAATAATCCAGAACATGCACAGCGTTTCCTGGTCTCATTAACACTGAGGTTCATTGTATTAGGATGCACAAAGCTTGGGTCAACAATTTTTATCTCTAACATAGTAGAAGAGATTCAGTGACCCGTTTGCCTAACAAAAAATTCATTTATAAGTGAAATCAAACACCAATGATTAGTGTTTAGGAAATGTTTTTGGCAAAGGGAGGTCATGGTCCAATTCATTGGAATCAAGCAGGGAAGGGAAATGAGTTTGATCCTTTAGCAGTGCAGGTGACCACCAAATAGGAGGTATTTGGGGTTGGGGCACACTTGATCCTTCCTGTTAAGTCTATTTCATTGTAAATAATAAATTATCAAGGAAAGGGTTTTTAAGAAGGAGTATGTGTCTTTTTACAATGATGCAAATTCTAACTTTTATCCCATAACCTGAATGTTTAAAGTAGATCAGTATCAACATGAAAAAGTGGAATTTCTTTCTTTCTCGCTGTCCATCCTCCTCACTTCCAGAGTGCTACAGAGCAGCAGTTCCTAAACTGTTGTCCCAAGTGGAGTTGTCATTGTTCTGAAGGTTAAAAAGTACAAGCAACTAAAACTCAATTGGGGTTGGGGTTTGCTGTAGGACAGATGTAGAACTGGCGTTGCTGCTAATACAGTTGCAACTGGAAAACATAGGGAGTGAAGGCAGTTTTCTGGGATGCAGGTACCCTAAGTTTAGGAACTGATGGGTTAGAGGAGAAACCTGAAAGTGGATTTCCTCAGACCTGAGTGTTTTCATCACAGAATTGATGAATGCACTGAGCAGCTCTGTTGTTTAGTAGCTTTGCCAGACAAATCCTTAATTTTCTTTGCTTTTTTTTTTTTTTTTTACAATGGACTGAAAATAACATCTTTTGTGGAATGTGACATTTGAAGCACAAACATTTTGGTCTTTGTTTTACCAGAAGAAAGTAACAAATGTAAAATTTTCTTTGAATGGAACTGATTTTATTTATTTATTGGGTCATCAACCATACCAAAATACCAACATTTCATGAAGCCCCATTCGTTATATCAGTGTGCTGTAAAAATTCAGCTTTTTTTTTGTTTGTTTTATTAAAGACACATTCCCATAACACCTCCTAGCATTGATGCATCAGTTGAAACTTATAGGAGTTAAAGAAGTTCCAAGCATTGGTTTGAATCTACTCAAATGTCCCAGTATGCATTTAAAGTGTTGAAATTGAAATGTCTAAATTTCGGAGTTCTACAAGTGGATGTGCAGAATTGGGGCAGAGGTGCGCCTAGTGAAGCACACTGAATCTCTTAGTGGATGCTTAGGGAAGAGAAAAAGAACATAGTATGTGTAATAGTGATACTCTTTCAGAAAGCTCTCCTGAGCCAGAGAAACAAGCTCAAGAAGTATTTGAATTTTTCTTTTGCAAATGTTTCCACTCTTTTTTTTATTTTTTTTTTTTGTTTTGAACACATGCAAACCCTTAGCTTCAGTTATGTCCTACGGTAAGGAATTCCCCAGCTTGAACATGGTGTATGAAGAAACATCTCCTTTTGTTAACCTTAAATTTGTCACATGCAAGTTTAATTTGTTGTTCCTAGTTCTTGTATTGGTAAACAGGGAGGTTTTTTTGCTGTTCACCTTTTCCGTGCTAGTCATGATTTTAGAGATCTTAACCACATGTCCCTCATAATTACCTGTTTGCCAGGCTAAGGAGTCCTAGACTATTATGTTATTGATTGTGTGGAAGCTGTTCTGTACCCTTGATCATGATTGTTACTTTTCTTTTTCCATTCTACATTTTATAAGATGGGGAAACCAAAATTGTAGCAGTTGACCTGGGGGCACATCATGGACTGTTTAGTGGGAAATGTTGTTTGTTCCCTAGTACCTGCCCTCTATTTGTTTTCTGACTAATATCGGTAGACTTCTAGCGCTTGTGTTATGGCTGATGTTCTAGAATGAATTCACTACCATTTGGTGCGTTATTCAATAGGTTCTTCCTACTGTTTACCCTAAATAACCATCTTCACCTCTGTTTCCTACTCCAGTTTCCTCTACTAATAACCCACACACATGTACTTGGCCAGGGTACTTAGAAAAAAGGACTAGTGTCATTGTGAACTTTGGTACAGCTAAAACAAATGCCTAAACCTGTGGGACTAACCTGTCATGTATCAAACATTGCACTGCTTTCTTAGCTTTCCCTTCCCATGTTCCTTTCCTACCTATATTATACGTGCAAGTTCCCTAGAACAGTGATCTTCCCTCCTTTGTAGCCCTGCAGCCACAAAACAATCAAATAAAATGGAAAGTAAAAGGATAATTAAGATGGACTAATATAATTCTGATACAAGGTACTAAATAAATAAATGTTTTGTAACTAAAAATGATGAAATGAACACTGTATATGTCCCATGCCCTTTGCTTGCCAGCATTGGCATTAGTTTTTGCACTTGCCAGTGTTTTTCACCCTGCTGTGAGCAGGAGAACGATCAATCATTATCACCTTGGTCTTTTTGCTCAGAGTGATACCAAAAGCCTCTTTCACTGTTAATATGGATGATTGCCAATGGGAACTGGCTTAAACCTTCAAACTTACTTTACATAACTCATTGAATATCTATGCCAACTACCAAGATCTCGACATCAGTGTAGGGATTAAAGGATCTATTGTCCATGCAAATCTTATGGTGAAAAATTATTTCTTAATGATATAATATCTGACAATTGCTCTTGCAAGCTATACCAGATGTACTTATTTGTTGCTCTTTAAGAAATGTCTTGCAAGCAGCTTCCCTGCTCTTATATATGAACTTATAAATGTGCCTTGCAGAAACAATTCTGCTGTATAATTGCATTCTATTAGTAACTCTATTAGATTTACATTTCTTTGAGGGCACACTTAGCCTAAAATGAAGAACTGCATGAGATGCAAATCTATGCATTCAGACAACAAGAATATTTTGAGACCACAAGGAGGGGAGAGAGCATTACCTTAGCACGCAATTGCTCACTTGCTCTCTCCTGATCTCCATCTCTCTCTCACTCTCCCTCTCCCTTCCTATAAAACCAGATTGTTCTCTGCAGTGTAGTTATGCGATTTTGCTGCCGGCAGCTGGTTGAGTTACAAGTAAATTGCTGCTTTCTTCCATACCTGTCTTTCAGATGAGTTCACATATTAGAGTAGATTAAGATAAACAATGGAGGCTATTAATGAAAGACAGGAAGGATGGTGAGGGGAAATCACATACACAAACTCTGCTGCTTCCCCCCCCTGCCCCATTATCTCTGTTATATTTTGCTGTGGCACAAATATATGCAAAGATCATACCACTAGGTAAGTGGGAGAATCTTTATCAGGTGGACAGTAGTTAGTTTGTTATTAAAAGTACTCACTGCAATGAATAATATTCTTTCCACATAAAAGGGCATTCATTTGACCATCTTACTAGTAGAGTTCTCCATGAACTCGTATCCTTTTCAACTTACTTTCAGTTATTTGGGAGGAGACTTCTTTGGAATAATTTTTAGGAGAAAAAAAAAAGTAAAAAAAAAAAAAAAATAGCGTATTTCAGACAGTAGGATGGAGTGTTCTTTAGTGGTCTTTACTTTTTCCTCTGGATAAATATCACATGTATATTGGTGAATTTATCTTTCTTATATTAATTTAAACTCCCAAGTTATTCCCTTTTTTCATTCTTTCATCTGTATTAAGAATTTAATGTAGGTAACAATTTGAATTGATCTAGGAGTTGTCATTAAAATAGAATCTGAGCCCTCACAGTGCTGTCTTCCAATGTGAGAAAACAATGCATCTCATGTACTGTAACATTAAAAAAAAAATAATTGATTTTAAAATGTCAACTGCTTTATAGCAGCTTCCTATTTAGGACAAAAGGTTTTTTCAAAAGGGTTCTGTAGGAGGGAAGTTATGTTAATTATTGAAGATGACACAGGAAATCTCTGGCACAAACTGGGAACACTCCCTGATTCCCAGTTTTGTGTAGTAGCAGTAAGATCTTTCACCCAGCAGTTCCTTTACTAACATAGGGAATTTGAGATGATGAAAAAATTATCTAAGCGATAAATAGATAAGCAAATAATAATAATGTGCTGCAAATTAAGGCTGATGGCAAATTTTCTGAGTTCAGAGTGAACAATGGCAAGGTACTTTATTAAGAAAACGTGACTGAAAACCTGTAATGATGTTGCAGAACATTTTACCGATGCTGCCTTGAGCAAACCTGCCTGCAGGATTGAGTTGCAGTGGACCAGCTGGTAGCTTTGCTTGATAAGCAGAAATGTTTGTATGGGTATCCCAGCTTCAGAGCACTACCTTTGAAAATGTCTTTGTCAGGGTGAAAATTGTATGGCTTCAAGCTGCTCAGACTAATTATGATCATGTGGAGCTGCAGAGAGTGACACAGTTTTCCTTGACAAATAAGATACGTGCTCTTAGCTCAAGAGGATTATCACTTTTCACTTATGCGGTTCTTTGAATTTTAAAACATTTTGTGAAGGAGGAAAGTAGATAAATACCACAGTCTAAACCAAATCAAATCTAACATTCATCCAAAAAAATCCTATTGATCTAAAAGTAACAATTGTCAAAAGAATTGCTGTTTGATTTCGGTAAGCATTGTGTTAATGAAATCTCCGGAAACAAGACTTGATTGCAGTTATAAACTGAGACATCAGCTTTTGTCCTTATTTCTGTCTCATTAGTACACTGCTGTGGCTAAAACTGATGTGATTTTATAATTTCCCTGTTACCTGTCTGGCTAACATTTGTATTACAGGGGTGCAGCAGTAGGGTTCGTGCATGTAGACTTGCACATCGACTCTCCTATGCAGAAGCTCATAGTCCTGTTTGGTTTAGTTTATTTTGTCCAAAGTAGCATGAAAACCTTGACAACGTGTCTGGTTACAAATGCCTGTCGGAAAGAGGAGGGGTGTCCAGCAAAATCAACACCAACTTCATATGCCTGACGCAGGCCAATGGCAAAGTGGTAAGAGTCCCTTCTCCCTGGTATCCAGGAGGAAGTACTTGGTCATACGCGGCAGGCTGCACTAAATGATCAGTCCGGTTAGCCTTTGTCCAATGAAGTCCATACATATGGAAACGGCCTCTTTCTTGCCTTTAGGGACCCATTTAAACAAAACCTAGAGGTAATAGTTTCCAGTCATAAAGGAGCCTTACGTTCAAATTCATTTTTCTTACTCTGTGTTACAGTAGCTGAAGTTTATTCATGCTGTTCTTCGGGCACCCAGAGGGATGAGATATACATAGCCAATATTTTACTGCAGTTATATATCTGTTATTCATGCTTTTTGTTTTGATGATTTTTTCCATTAATATATTGAAAAAAAAATCCCGAAGCAAGTGCTTTTCTGCTATGAAATCTTCTTTTCTTGGCTTAAATAAAAAAACAACAACAACAACAACAAAAAAACCACCCCACACAACACCCCACCCCTCCCCACCCCCCCCCCCCAAAAAAAAAAAAGAAAAACCTTCAGTACTTTGATGCTAGCTTTCAAAAATTGTGGCTAATTTTCATACCTATTTTTAAAGAAATGCTCCAAACACAAAAGACTAAAGAGGTTTCATTTGCACCTGTTTTTTAAAAAAAAAAAAAAAAGGGGGGGGGATGTATGTGTGTGAGGGGGCATGATATGTAAATAAAAAATAAATTAAACTTCTTTACATCCAACAGGGGCAACAGTGATAACTGATTAGTTGAAAATAAATTTATGTGCATGTATGGTAATAAATGCAGAGAACACATAATATATGCTATAGAAGTAGCACTGCACAAGTATCCATAAATTCACAATTGTTTTTTGAATACTTATTTGTTCTTTGAGTTTCTCAATTTTCAGTCTCAAAATAATGACTCTAGATACATTGTATTGTTGTTTGTGAATAGATTCTGAATACTCTGAACAATATGCCTCTTGCTTCAAGAGGTCATAGAATCATAGGGTTGGAAGGGACCTCTGGAGATCATCTAGTCCAACCCCCCTGCCAGAGCAGGGTCACCCAGAGCAGCTGGCACAGGAACGCGTCCAGGCCGGTTTGGAATGTCTCCAGAGACAGAGACTCCACCACCTCTCTGGGAAGCCTGTGCCAGGGCTCTGCCACCCTCAAAGTAAAGAATTTCCTCCTCATGTTGAGACGGAACTTCCTATGCTCAAGTTTGTGCCCATTACACCTCTTGTCCTGTCCCCGGGCACCACTGAAAAGAGCCTGGGCCCATCCTCCTGACACCCATCCTTTAAGTATTTATAAGTGTTGATAAGATCCCCCCTCAGCTGTCTTTTTTCCAGACTGAAGAGACCCAAATCCCTCAGACTTTCTTCATAAGAGAGGTGTTCCAGTCCCTTAATCATCTTGGTAGCCCTTTGCTGCACTGTCTCCAGCAGTTCCCTGGCCTTCTTGAACTGGGGAGCCCAGAACTGGACACAGTACTCCAGGGGCGGCCTCACCAAGGCAGAGTAGAGGGGGAGGATGACCTCCCTCCACCTGCTGGCCACACTCTTCTTGATGCAGCCCAGGATGCCATTGGCCTTCTTGGCCACAAGGGCACATTGCTGGCTCATGGTCATCCTGTTGTCCACCAGGACTCCCAGGTCTCTCTCAGCTGAGCTGCCCTCCAGCAGGTCAGCCCCCAACCTGTCCTGGTGCATGGGGTTATTCCTCCCCAGGTGCAGCACCCTGCACTTGCCCTTATTGAATTTCATAAGGTTCCTCTCTGCCCAGATCTCCAGCCTGTCCAGGTCTCTCTGTATGGTGGCACAGCCTTCCCGTGTGTCAGCCACCCCCCCCCAGCTTTGTGTCATCAGCGAACTTGCTGAGGGTGCACTCTATCCCCTCATCCAGGTCATTGATGAGTGTACTGAAGAGGACTGGACCCCGTACTGACCCCTGGGGAACACCACTTGTCACTGAGCTCCAACTAGACCCTGTGCCCCTAATCACTACCCTCTGAGCTCTGTCTTTCAACCAGTTCTCTATCCACCTTCCTGTCCATTCATCAAGCCCACTCTTCCTAAGCTTCCCTATGAGGATGCTGTGGGAGACCGTGTCGAACACCTTGATTAAGTCAAGGTAGGCAACGTCTACCGCCCTCCCCTCATCCAGTCATGCCATCCTAGAAGGCTATCAGATTAGTCAGACATGATTTCCCCTTGGTGAATCCATGTTGAATACTTCCGATAGCTTTCTTTTCCTCCACATGCCTTGAGATGATGCCCAGAATGAGCTGTTCCATCATCTTTCCAGGGATGGAGGTGAGGCTGACCGGCCTGTAGTTCCCTGGCTCCTCCTTCTTGCCTTTCTTGAAGACTGGAGTGACACTGGCTTTCCTCCAGTCCTCAGGCACCTCCCCTGAGCAGCCCAGCAATGACTGTTGCCAGCTCCCTCAGCACTCTTGGTTGCATCCCATCGGGGCCCATGGATTTGTGAATATCTAATTGATCAAATTGGTCCCTCACTCGATCCTCCTCAACCCAAGGGAAGTCTTCTTCTTTGCCCGTTACTTCCCCCGATGCCTGGGACTCCTGAGGGCTGGGCTGAGCAGTAAAGACCGAAGCAAAGAAGAAGAAGGAAGAAGAAGAAAGGTGACATCCTAGAAGAACAAAAGCCAGGGACAGCTGAGAAGGGCATGGCAGAAAGGATTCGCTCCAGTTTTGAACAGTGAAAAATTGTCTTGCAAGGTAATAAAGCATGAGTAGCACACCAGCTGTGTTCCTTGCTGATAAATTGCACACAACTTAGGTGACCGGCAGTTTATTTTAAAGGAAATGTAGATGATTGATTGTTTCTTCAGTGTAAATTTGGTATTCATACTGTTAATAAGAATTCAGTATTTTAAAAGGTTTTTTTCCGAAGATGAGCCTTTTATATTTGTCCCTTTTCCCCTCAGATTAATGAGTTTCTTGTAAAGTTGTGTGATACGATGTGCTAGGTCTTGACATCACTATCAGCAGTTCTAGTAACTTAAGCAGACAGTGTTCTTTCTGAAAAGTGCAGAAGCTTAGAACTAATGTCTGTCCCTAATATATGGTGGTGAGAATGAAAAAGATGATGACATTCAAGATGCCTATTAGACACTTACCGTCATGGTTTTGGCTGGAACAGAGCTGACTTTCTTACTAACACAGCTAGTGCAATGTTTTGGGATTGGGATGGGTATACTGTTGATAGTGCACTAATGTTTTTAGTTGTTGTGAAGCAATCAAAGCCTTTTCTGCTCCTCACGCCGCCCCACCAGCGAGCAGACTGGGGGGCACAAAAAGTTGCGAGGAGACACAGCCAGGACAGCTGACCCCAATTGGCTAAAGGGATATTCCATGCCACATGATGTCATGCTTAGTATATAAGCTGGAGGAAGAGGAAGGACAGGAGGGGACGGACATTCAGAACTATGGCATTTATCTGCGTGCGCAGCTTTTGCTCTGCCTATTAAACTGTCTTTATCTCAACCCATGAGTTTTTTCTCACTTTTATTTTTCAAATTCTCTCCCCCAACCCACCTGGGGGGAGTGAGTGAACGTCTGACTGGTCCCAGCTGCTGGCTGAGGTTAAATCACAACACTTACATAGAAATTTAGAATCATAGAATGGTTTAGGTTGGAAGGGACCTTAAAGATCACCTAGTTCCAACCCCCTGCCCTGGGCAGGGACACCTCCCACCAGACCAGGCTGCTCAAAGCCCCGTCCAGCCTGGCCTTGAACACCTCCAGGGATGGGGCAGCCACAGCTTCTCTGGGCAACCTGGGCCAGTGTCTCACCACACTCACAGTCAAGAATTTCTTTATAATATCTAATCTAAATCTCTCCTCTTTTAGTTTAAAACCATTACCCCTCACTCCATTGTTACACTCCCTGATCAAGAGTCCCTCCCCAGCTTTCTTGTAGGCCCCCTTATGGTACTGGAAGGGGCTACAAGGTCTCCCAGGATCTTTCTCTTCTCCAGGCTGAACTCTCTCAGCCTGTCCTCCCAGCAGAGGTGTTCCAGCCCTCTGATCACCTTTGTGGCCCTCCACTGGACCCGCTCCAACAGGTCCATGTCCTTCTTAGACAGGAAGACATTTTATTAACTGAGTGCTAGTTAACTGAGGTTAGGCCTGTAGATCTGTACAAAGATATGTTCTGGAGCATGAACTGAAGCCTGGAGATTGGTGGCTGGCTTTTCAGGTTGAATGTCAACCATTTCTCTGTGTTTCAGGCCTGGGAAGCTTGGGAAGAGAGTTGTGTAAACGTGCAGTTAAGCATCTCTTGTGGCTGGTGGCCTGCAGTTGCATTTGACTGGAAGTGTTGCCCCATAGTGGGCCTTTAGTAATAGTAGCGAAGTGTCCTCATTACCTAAGGAAAACAAGTTAGAAAAGCCTGTCACTGTTAACATCGTTCCCATTCACTGATTGTTTATTCTGTTATATATACAATGAATCCCATTTAGCTTTCTGGATATTAGGAATATGGTAAAAACATTGAATCTGTGGTATATTTGTATTCCTTGGATAAAGCTCACACCTCCAATAGATCTTAAAGGAGGCATAAAGCCTGTTCTGGGTTCTTAATAGGGATTTAAGTGGGGCTTAAATGGAGCATAGACCATAGATTAACATACAGTAGTGAATTGCATACATAGTAGTACCGTATATGCAAGTACTGATAATACTTTACACTCCAAGTACAATTTGAGATGCTAATATTAGTGACGACTATGGCATGTTTACCTGAAAGTCATTGGGGCGTACGGTACAAATAGGTGCCTGGAGGGTGGAAGGACATTCACTATTAAAAAAAGTAAAGCCCCCAGATTCTATTTAGCCAATCATATTTTTTTTTATTAGACAACTGTACAACAGTATGTGAAGCAGAAAGATACAAGCCAATAAGTAAAGGAAAAGGTTACACCCTTTTAAGTTGCGTTGTTGGTTTTTTTTTAACTAGCAACTCTTTCCGTAGTAAATGTAAGCATTGTAAAGAACGATAATGGCTATCCCCTTCCCTTTAAACTCCTTCCTACAGAGAGGAAAGCACGAGTGTCTTACAAGGGCCTCTTCCTTCCCTGCCTCTCTGGGTTACTTGACAAAGGTGAAATTAGTCCTTGTTTGAGAAGATTTAGAAACATGGCAAGTCTTGTGCTATTAGCTGTGAATGTTGCTGGCCCACATGACATAAGACCAATGCTATATAGAAAGAGGAGACCACAGGGGCAAAGTTCTCTGAAACTACTTTTGAGTTCTGCTCTTTCCGATGGATTAAGCGAGTAGTTACCATGAAGTTATTGCAAAACCCTGTGAAATATTTTTGGTAGCTGAATCTCTGGCACCAGTATAGAATTCAGCTCATTTTTTTCAAAATGCCAGCTCATGTTACAGTGGAACCGAGTATAAAATATCTATCTGTCCTTGCTGTTATTTTGCAAACCCTAAACTATTTAGCTTGCCCATGCATTGTGGTCCAATTCATTGTGTGTTTTGGATTGTCTAAATTTATATTTTGGCTTTTTTAAAGGTACGCTATTTATATGATTTAGGATGCTTAGTGGCGTGCATACTAACTGTAAAAAAATCCATCAGACATTACCCAGAAGACTAGACAGGCTCCTTCAGGGCTGTTATGGTCCATCAGGTAAATACATACTTTGGAACGCGTACTGATGTCAAAAAACATGAGCTATTTACCCAAGAGATGCTGTTACAGTATACTAGGCAATTGTGTATCTAGTGGGTGTTTTTTTAACAGCTGATTTTTCTTTTTTCCCAAACTGAGAAGGCTATATCAATTTTGAGAAAGCTGCCATGACCATTTATTGGAAAAATATACACATTTTCAAAGTTAACACGTGTGCCAAACTGCTAAACTGTGTGCTGTTATTAATATGCATTTATATAGCACTGTAATGTTGCATATAACAACCTCTGGAACCAGGTTCCTAATAAGCCTATATATTACTGTAGTCTTATGTAATGCTGGCTTTGTTTTGCTGGTAATTGAACAGATGGATTGTTGTTGCTCACTCCCAAGCACTTTGGGTAGTCAGACCAGTGCCAGGTCCCGATGTTAACTCCTTAGTGTTGCTGAAGTCCTTATGAGAGATCAGGAACAATATAAAGACACAGCATACATAACATAAACAGTGTTTTTTCTGCACATTAACCACTTAATCTCTGCATCCAAGGTAGCTGTATCCTCTTAGCCTTGTTTCACAGCCGAGTAGTCTGTGGTATTGAGAGATTTAATGACTTGTCCAAGTTTAACCAGCTGGTCCTGATATGGGGATGCAACATGTTGTTTTCTCAAAGTAAAACTTCCTGGGCTTTCTGTACCTTTTGTCTCACCCCCACTCTTATTTTTAAAATAAACATGCATGCAACCAGACAACGGACAATTCCCTGTTCATGTTACTGAGCAGGGTCTCAAAAAATATTTTCTGAAAGATGACAAGTGTATAAACCAGTGCATTTGATTTGAATATACCCTCTGAGTTTGGGTGTCTTTGATTTGAATACTTTCGGACTATCTTTCAATACCAGCTCTGCTGTGATGCGCTCACTGAGACGTATGCAAATCTGCTGTAATCTTTTTCCTCTTTGATTTTACTCCCCTCTCAACGACCATCCCCCTACTCTGATTTCTGAACAAAATGCATCTGAACTTGACACCTTATTTGCTAAGTTCTAGCAGCGATGTTTTAATGAACAAGCTTCAACGCCAGCTATGGCAGTGCAGGGAGGGGAAGAGGGTCCACGGTAAGTGTGCTGATGCAGATTTTTCCATAGGAGTGTCAACAGCATGACTATATTAAATTGTATAGCACTAAAGCCAGGTCATTAAAATGGTTTGTAAATTCCTCTGTAATACGGTTATCTTTATAACTTAGTCCTATCTATAGATGGCGGAACTATGACTTTCATTCATGTGCCAACCATGTACTACAATAATTATAATACTACACTCATAAAACCCAATTGCTCTGTGTGTGTACGGCTCAACTAAAGCTCAGCAGATGGGATTGTGATTATAGCCCCAGCCGCAAAAGGAAAAAATCTGTGATATTTGCAGTAAAAACTGAGGCTGATGGTGTTGTTATGCTACATGTTCAAAGTATCATTGCACGCTGGAAATTTATGTTTTGCATGCTAACTGAGCGGCCTTTCTTGTGTGTGTTAGTTTGAACGACAATGCATTTTTTCATATGGGAGGAAGCAACAAAATAATAGAGTGAAATTAACCAATCAAAATCATGGTAAATAAAAGTCTCTCTCTCTTTCTTTCTTTTTAAGACTCAAGAGGCAGCTGGCACTCTCAGGCTTTGTTATATTGAGGAAAGAGAACAGCAAACTGCATGCAGTATAGAGTCAGTCTCATTGAAACTAATGGCATGAATGATCTCACACTATTGTAGTAAGACGGAGATTTACTGTGCTTAGTAGAGAACCCATATTATGGAGAAAAGCATCGATCTACTTCCACATTTTATTCACATGAACGACAAACAAGTTATTCACTACTATGCAGTCACATTCAATCCCTTAGTGTCTAAGTCACAATGCCTTCCAAGTCCCTCACACTTTACAGCTGTGCAGAGCACCTAGCCAATAACTACTTGTCTCCACTTTACAACCCACAGAAAAGGTTTATTAGCCCCTCTTACTTGACCAGTTTACAGTTTAGACTTCTGTTTGCTGGACAATTTTAGCCACAACCTTTGATTCCTACAATAACATATCCATTAATATAATGTACTCTCTCCCCTCCTATTTTTCATGTTAGGCATCAGGCAGGTGGAGAGAGAAGCTGTGACTACATTGCCAATTTAACATTTTCGGTAAGATTATGAAATTTCCATGGCCTAAACAGTCATCTTCCAAAATCCCAGTGCCTGTTTTCTGTGCAAGCAGAGTGCGTGCAAAAACAACAGGGGTAGGCTAAAATAAGTGAAAAAAGGAAAGGCAAGAAGAGATATTCCGTGTAGTATTGATGCTTTGTTCTTGGCCTTTCTGCATTTATTGACTAATTCCACCTGATAGAGTTCAAAAGAAAGGAAAAATCTATAACTTTGCTATCGTAATGGAGGTGTCGTAGTGCTAGCTCTTTCAAAAGAAGGAAAATGCTGGCAAATTTTTTTACTTGTGCTTATATTTCCTTATTGTTGGAGGGAGTAGATAGTGGTGAAGAATAGTCAAAAAGTGCATAGATAAACCATGTGCAGAATGCATTTCTGCTTTAACTCCCTGATTCCCTACTTCACATTGCAGCATCTTCTTAACCATAAGATGATGCTTGTGGTACGTGATCTTCGGATGATTCAGAGTCTCTGCCACCATCCTCCTCATCACTTTCAGTGTAGCCTTTGGGACAGCAGATTAAGGATCTAACTAGGAAGTCTGTGTACTGTACTACCATTCCTGACTCATTTAATGGTCTTTTGGGAAATGTGAAATTGATCTATAGGGCACCTTTAAATAGGACATCTCAAAGTCACCCTTGAGCCCTTCTCAGTCGTGTGTACCTCTGTTTCAGTCAGTAACATTGCAGCTCCACTTGTATATGACTCTGCATAGTTGCCTTGTCTTCATAAACTCTGTTGCACATTCCTTAATGGCACACATTTTCTATAATCTCTAAACATGACACATAAAAACGACTGAAAAAACCCTATCATTTTCTAAAATTACATCACACCGAATCTATAGCTACTGTTTAACATATAATTTATGTTTATTCTTCACTCTTCAGTTTCAGGTCAGCCATAATTCTTAGGGAGCATAAGCACAACAGTTTTCAAAGTGTTAATGTTTCATAATGTTAAATGATTTATCCCAAAGGAACTCATGGCCAAGTGAGGAATGGAATCTGTCTTTTAAACTACAGCTCTCATTCTTAAAGGGTATTCCCTTGAGCTTCTGCATCCCCTTGATACAAACTCTGAATTTGTGTGGAATAAATGGAAAAAATGTCTTAGTGTCCCCAGTGCTCTAAGGTAACGCTCTATATGCTGTGTTTCTGAGTTTGCCTTTTTAACGTATATTTTTGCTTGGTTCTTAAATCCCTCTTCTCAAAATGGCATCAAATAACTGCAAGATCTTGATTATAAGAATAAGAAACTTTTTGTTTTAAAACTGGCTCTCGGCTGAGAACTGAGCGTAGTAATCTCAACATAAGCAAGACAGGCTGTTGAATTTCTTACTCTTTTAAAAAACGGTGAGCTTGGCTTATTTGAATTACAAGCAGCACAATTTCATGATTTGGAAAACCTTGAGATACATTGGGACTGCGAATGGAGATAGAGGAAAAGAATTTCCAGTCCCAGGAAATAAAGTTTGATTCCACAAAAATCTTATCAAATCATTTAATAAATGAAAATAAACCAAAAAGAATTCCTGGGAAGTTAGCTGTAGATACACAAAGAGCTTCATGCTTGCCCTTCCTGAGGGAAAAGCAGCTTTGTCTTTTTTGCTCTGTAGAAAAGCAATAGTGTTGGAGCCGAATACATTTAAGAATCTGATTTTCAGAAGGATGCCTTTATACCTTTCCTCTGTGATTGAGAAAATACGTATGAGCATAACTTGCTGCAAAATTAGCTGACTGGATCAGGGCATAGCCTCAGTTTTCAGACATGGCTTTTATGCTTGGGCCTGTACTTGAATATAGACTATCATTTGTGCCTGGGATTACACCGACTTCAAACGTTTAGCTATAAAAAACATGACTTGTTTTTGCTTTTCCCAAGGCTGGACATGCTCAAGAAAATCCAAGCTGATTTTCAAAACAAAGCTAAACTGTGCACAGGCTTCTCAGAGGTGATGTACAGGGCATGTATGGCAAACAAACATTTGCCTTCAATTCCAAAAAAGGTTTCTGAATTCTAGTTTCCCTTGCTTTTTTTTTAATCTTTCTATTGTCTCAGTTATTCTGTACTATTATATATTACTAATTCTAATCCGAATGTAAAATGGAAGTCTCAATCAGTTAACAGTTTGGTCTCAATTACACAAACTGCAATTTGTTTTCAGACTTGTTCTGTGATTCTTTGTTTTCCCACCTCCACACCTTGGAATTGAAGAAAAATAGGACTGGAAGAAACCTCAAAAGATCTTCTAATCCATCCTTCTGCCCCAAGGCAGGATCAATTATACCTCTGTCATTCCTGGCAGATGTTTGTCTCCTTTGCTTTTAAAATCTTCCAGTGATGGTTATTCCACCATTTTTCAAAGCATTATATTAACTCTTTAAGTTAAAATGAAAAGTCCTTGGGTTTCCGGTTTAATTTTAAACCAGCACTGCAAAGGATTGGATGTAAATGTGCTATGGAATATGACTTAAATAGGGTGTAAATTGCCTGTAACCTTTGGGCATATAACTGAAATTAATCTTTGCAGGGGGCTCTACATAAGACTTAAATTCATTTTTAATAAACTCTGCTATCATGAATCTTTCACAGCTTTTGCTACCCTTTTAAACATGATAGTTCTTGCCATTTGATTACAGAAATTAGTTTAATTATAAATTGATGCCAAATGTATGACGAAACATAAATATACATTCAGAAAATTTAAATACAAATTCTTACCCACTCAACATAAACAGATTCCTATTAGATAAATGCCTGTTTATAGGATCTGCCAATTTTATAATTCCAGTTGTATTGAGAAAACTAGCATGCCTGTATGCCAAGGGTGGAAAATTCTTCGCTTCTGTGTAGTTTGTATGTTTTCCACTTATATGGAATTTGTTATTAGAAATGTGCTGTTGCTACTGCACTTACCATATAGTTATGGTGACAGAAAGAAAACAACAGGTCTAGTATTTAGGAAGCTTAGGAAGAGTGGGCTTGATGAATGGACAGTAAGGTGGATAGAGAACTGGTTGAAAGACAGAGCTCAGAGGGTAGTGATTAGGGGCACAGGGTCTAGTTGGAGGTCAGTGATGAGTGGTGTTCCCCAGGGGGTCAGTACTGGGTCCAGTCCCAGTCAATATACTCATCAATGACCTGGACAAGGGGATAGAGTGCACCCTGAGCAAGTTCGCTGATGACACAAAGCTGGGGGGGGGTGGCTGACACACGGGAAGGCTGTGCCACCATACAGAGAGACCTGGACAGGCTGGAGATCTGGGCAGAGAGGAACCTTATGAAATTCAATAACGGCAAGTGCAGGGTGCTGCACCTGGGGAGGAATAACCCCATGCACCAGGACAGGTTGGGGGCTGACCTGCTGGAGGGCAGCTCAGCTGAGAGAGACCTGGGAGTCCTGGTGGACAACAGGATGACCATGAGCCAGCAATGTGCCCTTGTGGCCAAGAAGGCCAATGGCATCCTGGGCTGCATCAAGAAGAGTGTGGCCAGCAGGTGGAGGGAGGTCATCCTCCCCCTCTACTCTGCCTTGGTGAGGCTGCCCCTGGAGTACTGTGTCCAGTTCTGGGCTCCCCGGTTCAAGAAGGACAGGGAACTGCTGGAGAGGCTTATAAATACTTAAAGGGTGGGTGTCAGGAGGATGGGGCCAGGCTCTTTTCAGTGGTGCCCGGGGACAGGACAAGAGGTGTAATGGGCACAAACTTGAGCATAGGAAGTTCCGTCTCAACATGAGGAGGAACTTCTTTCCTGTGAGGGTGGCAGAGCCCTGGCACAGGCTTCCCAGAGAGGTGGTGGAGTCTCTGTCTCTGGAGACATTCCAAACCCGCCTGGACGCATTCCTGTCCCCCCTGCTCTGGGTGACCCTGCTCTGTCAGGGGGTTGGACTAGATGATCTCCAGAGTTCCCTTCCAACCCTATGATTCTATGATTTAAAGACCTGTGTGATTGACTCTCAATCTGCAGCTGGCATATGATACTTCTGGTGTTGAGTATCTTGGGTGTAAGGAGTGTATTCTGTTAATTTCTGAAAGTGTTGAAATTTTATTAATATTAGTATATTAAAATTTTAGCAGATCAGAAATCAGTCACCCTTTAATGCTGAAGAATTAAAGAAAACCCACTTCCTGTGAAACCTTCGGACTTGGTAAGGAAGATAACCGAAATTCAAGGCTTTATTTATTGCTTAATGTTATCCAAGAGGTGCTCAAATGCCTAAGATTTGCATGTACTGTTAAAAGTTTACAAAGACATTTATTTGTTATCAGTTGCAAAAACTGGAAGACTAATAACCACTTTATCCTGTGAACTTGTGTATTTGATTATTAGTTTTCTTTTGTAGGTTGCTACACTTAGCTAGAGATGGTTCCGAATTTTCCATATCCATTTCTCTTACCTTTACATTCTTTTACATGGTGTTTTCTGTTTTCCTAAAATTATATTCCAGTTCATTCTTTTATTTTTGGAAAATGTTTATTCTCATTCCCTGCTTGGAAATGAGCATATGTGTTTGCTCTGGGACTGCCTTCCATTCACAATCTTGCTAATGCTGGAGTTACCCAAGTCGGGTGAAGAATAGAAAGTCTCCACTGGAGAAAAGGGTGGGATAAGTGTAGGCTGGGTCAGCCAGTGGCTATGAAGCGGCTCTTGGCTAACAAGGTAGGTTTACTCTAATGTCTGCTAATCATCAGCTGAGAGAGTCCAGGAGGTCACCTGAAATCCATATATCCCTTTGCTGCTGTTCTCCAAGGGGTCTGAGTGTGTTAATGGTTTCTCAGCAGTAGACAAAAGGAGGAGGAGAGATAAGAAGAGCGCATGGGTATTACTCAGTATGGCAGTCCACGTGTGACTTGTTTTCTCAGGCTGTCGCTTAGCACTCATGCTCCGATACTGTGCAGGAGGGTTCTTTGGATGGACAGTAACCAAGCAGCACTAGCTTGGAAAGCAGCGGATATCTCAATTCCTCCTGCATTTTTTGGTTTATGACCCAGAACAGGCTCCTTTGGCTTCACAGTGAGAATAGTCCCTTAAAGAATGGTTCTCCCTCCAGTCATTCTTCTCTCTCATGATACAGTCCTGTGTTTAATACTGCTTCCAGCTAACCTTCACAAAAACGTATCTGTGTTTGCAGAGGAGCAGGAAGAAGAGATTTTGCTAAGATATAAAATGCATTTGATGTGCTAAAAGAGTGAAAAACTCTGCAAGCAGAGAGTGTTGACATATCTTATCTCAGTTGTCAGAAGTGGCTTGTGAAATACAGTGAGATGAAATCCATGCTCTACATATGGACAGGACAGGCATTTCTTGAACTTATTCTAACTTCATTAGGCAACCTTCAGACTCACAAAAGGTGCTTGCTGTGACAAATGTAAGTAGGTTCTTCCTTGTCTTTCAAGTTTTTTATTTTGTTATTTCTTTCCTCTCAACATCCCTATTCTCCTGTTCTACCCTGCTTTCTGACAGCCTGATTTTGTTGCCTTTCTGAAGCTGTAATAATTATAAGCTAATAGGGAAATGAAGTGGCAACTTGTAACATCCACGTTTTGTTGTTATTTCTGACTCTTTCCCTTAGAGAGTTAGGGAGTATCTGAACACAGAACACAATACCCTTTCCAAATACTATCTAGGGATGGAAAAGCAGTCAAAAGGACTGTGAATTGAAGACAAGTAAAGCGACGCAGAAACTAACAAAAAAGCGTTAGATAGGTACGCAACTGTAAAGCTGAAGTTATGCCAGTGCCAGTTAATGAGTTTCTAATAAGGTATGCGGATGGTATCCAAGAGGGCTGTGCCTGCAGGGAGTGTAAGTCCTAATATGCATCAGCAGCTTCATGAAAGAAGATGCAAAAACATTTGCGTGACAAATGGATTGTTAAACCTGGTGCCACTGGTGGAGAAAGAGCTCCTTTCCCTCCATCATTTAATTAAAAATGTTCTACTTGGGTAGTTTGTTTTACATAGGAAGTTTGTTCTACATAGGTAGTTTTTGCTGTGGGCTGTAAGATGTTAGATACTGGCCTCAGTGCATGTGATAACACTGCATCAACAACGAGCCTGTTCTCCAGTGTGCCCAGGCAGATCTTTCATTCAGGACAAAAGAAGTGTGGTTTGTGTTAAGGATATAGTTCAACTTTCATAATAAAGCAAGTTGTGAATGATGAATGAAAGCACTTATTGAGCTGAAAGTACACACACCAGATTGAGCAATGTTGATCTTTGTGCAACAATCAGCTGAGTAAGAGAAAGCAGGGACTGAATTTTTGACTGTCTCAGTTTGACCTTCATTTTGTACTTTTTTTAGCTGCAAATTAACACATCCAATTGTTAGGCAAATGACTGCTGAAATTTTGCCGGTTACTTACTTGACGGTGCAACAAAGGTAGATGTGCAAATTGCACTCACCAAAGGGAAGACCTATCTTCTGATAATATAAGCAATAAAGTCCAGTTGTATAAATTGTTATGCAATCAACACATGCAATTATTCAAATTGTTAATTTAGAGGGAAAGTTTCCATGCTCCCTGGCTGACTCTGAGTCACTTCTCCTCCCTCTTTCATCCCCCACCGCCAATTTATTTTTCTTCTACAAAATCAAACACTGTCTTTTTAGTAGATTATTTACCATGAAGAAATACCTTGATAGGAATTCAAGCTGAATCAGATTTTAATTTGCAAGGAGTGTTTGAAACAGATTTTCAAATGGCATAGCAACACAAAGGTAATTCACAGAGGCGTGTGTTTAAAATAAGGGGCTAGTTTATAGGAAAATCCGGAATGCGGGCTGGAACGTGTTCCAGAATTCCACCCTCTTGTCCTGGCTACACAAACAATGTGACCGAGGCCTGCCAAGAGTTGTCATGTTTAAATAGAGAGAGAGAAGGAAAGTGGCAAGAATTCCCTCGGCACCATAATCCCTGCAGCCTTGCTACTTAGCACTTTTAAGAGAAAGACGGATACAGGAAGCGAGAATAAGACATAGCACACTCCATCTCTTCTCTCCAATAAACACTGCTTAGAATTCCACCTAATCTGGGAGAATAAATATTTTCAAGGCTTTTCTCTGAACATTTGATCCCAGTGACTACAGCACTTAAATATTTTTTTTTATCCCTCTCCACTTTTCCACTGAATGCTGCAGTCTCAGCTTTACGCATCTTGCACTCCAAGACATAACTTGAAAACCGAATCCTGGGGTCTTTAGTGAGATGAAATCCAACAAACTTTAACAGGATATTGGCTTTAGAAAAGCTACTAGGCTTGGCATTGTAAGTGCTGCTGAGTTGACAATTATGGAAAGAGTTAAAGAACCTATCACTAAGGCGATGACTGTTGCATAACGGAGTCTTAACCTATGCTGAGCTAAATTCCTCACAAGACAATTTGAATTGATGGGCTTTTATAACTTCTCAGTCAGAAATGAATACATAATGCACTGGCACGACAATGTCCATCCCACCCGGAGGTTGGCAGGTATCCCTGTGTTTTGAGGGAACCAATTTTTTATGAACTGTCTGCCTCATTTCTAATTGAAATGAAAGGAATGATTTTATGGTCCCCTTTAAAAGTTTTTGTAAGTTGATTGGCTGCCCTTTAGCATTACGAAAACCGTGTTCAGGGGATGTAGCAGGAATTCTTTTTATGGGCTCTGGCAGTGAATGGCTAAAGTTTTAGATGGTTTTCCTTTTAATGAGATCCAAAAAGAAGCATACCACACCACAACTGCCCTGTTTTCCCACCTATATGGTAGGTTCACCACCCACCATGTCCTTCACAAAATTTTCATTGTTTTTTTTCTACTAATAATGTCGAGTTTGTCTTCAGACAGGGTAGTACTGAAGGGTCAGGATACTTACATAGGCAGAAGTCATTAATACAGAATCTCTCTTGAGAATGAGCACAGAGTTTCAAATTCACGTAAGGAATGGCAGATCTTTCTCCCTCATTTGTATGTGCCTCAATTATATGTGTCTTCAGTCTTACCTGAGGCCTTGAGGTTGTTGCTATCTTCTAAATATTTGTCTTTTTACTGCTATTTTTTAATGGAAATACAGGCGACTGGGGGAATCTGGGTCTGTGATAGCTTTTGCTTTAGACTTATTGTTAGAACAGGTACTTTTGCCTTTGTTTTTTCATCTATAAAGTGGGAAAACTAGTGGCCAGCTTCCCAAAAGCCATTGCTAGACTCAAGCAACTAATGCAGCAAATTATGAGACAGTGAATATGCTAAACATTGCACAGCTACTAATCTCCAGGCCAGGTTTTTCAAGGAGCCGAGCACTCAGTGGTTGTTGTCAACTTCCAGTTCAACTCCTAAAGGAAATGCCAAAATAATCAAAACTTCTGCTGGAGGCCTAGTGCTTCAGGAAATCCAGACATCTGATTTGGAGATGCACGTGGGCAATTGAGTTCTTCTGAATATCTGGCCCCTAACGGCTATATTTAAGGTTGGCACATCCTTCTTACACAACTGGCATATTAAGTATTTTGAAAGGCTCTGCTTTCATTTTCTTTTGAAAAACGGTGTTTAAAATACAAGCCTTGAAACATATTTCTTTCTCACTTTGCTCTGTGGGGGACCAAAGTCTCCTATTTATGAATTGAACAGGCAGTTACAGCCTGCAGTTCCCCACCCAGTTCTACCAATACGCCTGCATCCTGACCTGAAGGGTAGGAAGTAGTTTGTTCTTTATGCCAAATCAGTCCTTGGCCTCTCTCCTCAGCTATCAAGAAGCAGCTTTTCTCATGCAATATTGCCAACTAGTAACCAAATTGAAGCAACTAAAAAGCTTTGCACATGTATCGTAGGGTAATGACTTTAGATTGTCAAGTGGAAGTCTCCAGAACCCATTAACAACATTTTGAATTAGCCCATATCCCTCAAAATAACTTTAAAGTCTTTCCTCGGGCAATTGATTGTGTCTTAGTCTTCCCCTTCTAAAACCAAAGCACAGAACAGCCACTGTCACAAGCATTTGAAAATGAGTTGCCATGCATAACTCACTCTATCTCTGGTATAGTTATAAACAAAGGCTGTTTCAAAGGATCAGATTTTTTTTCTTCTCAGTTTTGCCATTGTAAATGGAACAAGTCAGATGACTATATAACATGGAACAGTAAGCGCTAGTAGACTCTTCCCTGTATTAGCTTTGAAGTTGTTTGTGTTTGTTTTGTTTTGGAAAAATGCACATTCCGAGTGATCAAACCCTCAAATATTTGTTAGGGAGAGCCTTTGTTAGGCCTGTCCTCAGTTGTGAAACCACTTCATGCTTTCACAAAAATGATCTATAAGAATGAACTATGAAAGCTATGACTGATGCTGAGAAAGGAGAACAAGTTAAACTTGTTTTTAAAATCTCCCCACTCTTCTGGGAACTTAGGACCATTGCATAACGTATAGTAAGATATATAGTAGTATATATGCTGCTGTATTACCTAGATACAACGGAATGAAAAGATCTGTCAGGTTTTTTTTTCTTTTAATTTCTTGTATCCTAACACATATATTTTTTTTTGTGAGAGATTTATATGGATTTTATTGACTTGCCATTCTGTTGGCAAGAGTATTTCTTCCTATATTTAATCTTCCTTAAAACTGCTCAAATTGTTATATTAGGCATGCCTGCTACACTTGTTTTGAGTGCAGAGAAAAGGGCAGCTGCTTTAACAGTTGTCTTTTCTGTTCCAGTCTCATCAGAGAAGCTATAAAAATATGGATGTCTTTTTCTGTATGCATGATTTTATAATCATGAATAAGCTTTGTGCTGCACTGATTCCTGAGAAAATGAAAATTGCCACTGTAGGGCTCAATGTTGTCAAAAGCACGTGTGTACATGCGCACGCAGGCACATGGTAGACCAGAGAGAGTTGCTGCAAATGCATCTAAGTCTTCCTATATACATAGTATGTCCTTTAGGTGGTGCCATTGTGTTTTTTTAAGATAAGATTGCACACTCAAGAAAATGTAAGACACAGTAACAGAAAGGATGCAGTGCACAATACATCCTTATACCCTAAGTGACTCGGAAACATCTGAGTGTACAGAGCCATCCCCACGTACAGGATGTAATGTCGCTAGAGTAAATATAGAGCGGCTGGTGTCAACAATGAAGAAAGCAAAAGCTAAAAGAAGAATGGCAACTTGAAATAGCCAGGAATCTCTATTTTGAAAAAGCTTTCTGAGACACGGTTAGGCTTTTAAATATTAATGTCAGTGAGGAAGGAAAAGTGAAAAAGCGGAGAGAGAAAGGTATCTAGTTATTAGCAACGGGTGTGATCCGTAGAGCCTGGGTTTGAACGGCCAGGCAGTGCTAAACCTATCCAAAAAGTGTTTGGATATGTCAATTGGGTTCACGTGGCTCTTGGTTGATGATGAATCATGAGGAATCTTAGAAATATGCACAGAGAAATGTCTAGGGTGGGTCTCAAAGCAAAAAGTAAAATATATTTTGTCCATATTTTGTTGCTAAGCAGGCAGGCAGCGTTGCTTCACAGCAGGGGCAGGGGAAGAAGAAGCAAAAAGTAGGAGACGGAATGCCTAGTTTTGTGGCCCTGGCTGGCCAGTTGCTCACTGTGCTTTTTTAATACATCTTCTAAATTCTCTCTGCTTCAGTTTGAAGCAGCGTAGTTGGGATTAATGATTTAATGTATTTTAGATGCTTTGGAATGTTGGAATAATGGGATCACATACATACAAAGCATTGCTGTTGTTGTTTACGTATTGTTTAGGTGATGTTTTCTTAAAAATCAAGGCACCCTCTGTCCCATGTTTTCTCACTACATACAGGTCAGAAAAGCACAAAAGTACTGGATGTCTGAAACATTTCCAGCAGCTTCCCTGGACCTGCTTCTAAAGCTCATTGAAATCTTGTTAACAGAACACTCTACCTCCCTCTGATACCTCACACTGCAAAACAGCTTTGAAGGCCTAGACTGAATAATGAAGGAAACAAGGGCATCTGGGGTCCATTATTTACCCCATTTCATAAGGCGCTTCTACAAAGTCTGCTGCCTGCCTTTTCAGATCCATGACAGAAATAAATACAAAGCCTGGAAAGAGCGAGCAAGTCAGAGTTGTCTGCTGCCCTCTCCACTGCCCCCCTCCCCTTTTCTTCCTGTTTCACAGGACACATTTGTTTCATCTCAGCTAAATGTAGTTCTCTTTCTGCCCGAGACACTTGTTCTTTCCCCTTTTCCCCTGTTTATTCCAAGGAACTCCTTTTTGCTTGGGAAGATGTCTCAAACACCTTTGGGCGTTTCTAAAGGAGACCAGCGTGAAGCTTCTCTGAGATTTATTTATTTATTTATTCTTGTCAAACTGACAAGGACTTGAAAACTTGAATTGCGACTATGGCCACGTTAGGAAAACACATGTGAAATGTCAGTAAAGTGATTCCCATCTCAGTGTGCTAATTCACAGGAGGGTATTTTCAAGTAATGGGAGTAACCTGGAAAGTTAATGCATCCAAAAGGCCAGAGCTGTCGCAGAGGGAACAAGTTGCGGAAATTTTTCTCAATTCTAGAGTGCCTGAGCATTCTTAAAAGGGTTGGCCCAAAATGCCACCACATTTCTTGTGAAAATAACCCCCCTGCAAAGCTGGATTTCTAGTGAAAACCTTTCAGAAGGCTTAGTCAACACTAGAGCACTTTCTCCAAGCACTCAGCATGGGTAGTGTAGGTAAAGTATGTGTGTGACTACACAGTCACAGAGGAACTGTAAGTTGCAAAGAATAATTTCACAATTTTTTTCTATGATATTTTTCTGATTAGATGGTAATTTATACTAATTTTTTAGCTGCCACAGTTTGATGTAGTCATGTGTATAAATATTAGCACCTGTGGCTTCTATCCACAAACTTTCAAGGGATTTTGAGGGTGGGGCAATTATTTGCAAGCTAAACCCTGCTCTTATTAAAGTCCCTTGCAAGAATTAAACCTCCATAGATTTATTTTTTTTTATTTACCCAGGTAAGACATCTCCTTTATACTCTTCTTCCACTTCGAATTAGTTGAACTGACAGTTCCAAATTAAGTTCATTTCTTACGTAAATGAATGTCCGCAATCCATCTGAAACGGACTTTTCCTTTTGCAACAATTCAGAAATTGCAATAAAGTTATTAATGTGTCAAAAGACGATGAAAAAAATAGGAGAGCTTTGGATAAGTAGTTACTTAGTAAGCTCCTAAAACCAGTTCTAACCTTAATTTATTTGTCCTAAATGAGACTTGAGGTCTAAAAAAGGAGCCTAGAGAGTGCACATCCTGAGTTTTAGGGCTGCCACAGCCTCCGCTTTTTAGTCCCAGCCATTCAAGCTCTTTTTTAAATGAGATAAGGTTTGTGTTTCAATCTCCCTGCCTATTGTTCAAGGAGTAAATGATCTTGTGTTCTTTAAGTTGGGATCAACTTTACCAGACTTTATGTGCCTGAAACGTCATCCAGAATTAATCTCTGAGGTGCAGAGGCTGTTGCTGATTTCTTTTAAGTGCACAAAGCTGCTTCCTGGTTATATTTATAAAACTAATGTGTGACTCTTTTTCCTCTCAGAGAAAATGATAAATCTCAGAGTTCACCAGCATGTGTTTCACGGGCAGTTACCAACCTGTGATCACATGCATATCATCTAAATAAGAGACAGAAAAATCTCCCAGAAACAGCATGAGTACCATTTATCTTTCTACCATAATAATTTTAGGTTTAGCCAACAAAGTATCTCACAGGATATGTAGCTGACAGCCCACACCACCAGCCTCTGCTGAATCATCGTCATATTACATGTGCCGTTCCTTTTTTTTTTTTTTTTTTTTTCAGTGTTAGAGAGCATGTTGCTTTGCCACTGAAGTAACTGCCAGGCAAAATAATGAGTCATTCCTTTTAAAAAGCAAACTGAAAATTTATGTTTAATTCAACCATAACATCTCTTAGTTGGCTCTCAAGCCTCTGAGGTGCTACATAAAGATTTGCCTGTTTTCAGCAACACGCTACCCACCAGTCACTGTTTCTTTATAACAACAAGCCCCAAAGAAGACCCCAAAAAAGGTAACACTTTCTGCCAAACAGTACTCCACATTCTGCTGCCTAGGTTCCTTGCACAGACAAGAGAGAAGTGGAAGATTACCAAATACCTGTTCTTAATTAAAAGCTTTTTATTGTACCTGACCTACTGTTTTGGAGGTATATGTGAAGGTTATTCATGTGAGCAATGAGAGGTGGATTTAAAGCACTTTTAGTCCATTTCTTGCCACAGAAGTTAGAAGAATACTATAGGCTGTACAGGAAAAAAAATGTCACTTACAGGTTAGCAAGGTTGACTTGGACAGAGTACAGGTTACTATAATATCCCGTGTTCTAATTGCAACCTCCTTTCACATTTGCAGGGAAATTTGCCTCATTTTCACCATGCTTCTTATGGAATAAGAAGGATGTATGAAAATCAGTTAGTGATTATATGCAAAATTCTGTGGCAGTGCCAGGCACCATCCCCTTGATCAAAATAGACAGTTAAATCGAGAAGGTGGTTGCAGTCTAGCTGTAATTGTTATCTTCTTGCTGGTCTGACTTCTCTGCATACCTCCTCGGGCACAGCGCTTGTTTGTTAGGCTGAAACTATGTGGTGGTGCGTACCACGCACTATTATGTGCTTTGCAGGCGTTACTGCATTATTGCCTGGTAACTGCAGTTGCTAGACTTTGAAACCAGTAGGTTACCCTTAGCTCCCTTGAGAGTTAGTTATGTGGTGTCCTGCTGTCTCACAGGTTTGGAGCTGTTAAGCGTACATGCGCTACGTTCTGTATTACTTTGGATTTCCCTGCAGCTCACAGCCTTGGTTTACTCTTCATAGTGTGGTTCCTCTCACATTGGTTTCCTACGCTTTTTGTCCATTTGATCTCAGTTTCTGAAATAACTTGGTATTTCTCTCTGGATTTCAGTATGACCCTTGGTTGTTTCCTCATACTTGCTATCGTCCTTCTTGTCCACTCTCCATTTCTTTCTTTCTGCTCTATTCATTTTAAATGAACTTCACAGTGTTTGCAGTTTGAGCCTGCTTTTCAGAAAAGAGAGTAACGGGCTACTGATAAAGGCCCTGAGAGTTGTACAGTTTTCAGTTGTGTCAGTATTGCATTCTGATTAACCACAAGGTGTAGAACGAATGAAGAATACATATAGCCCTAAAATGTTATGACAGTTGCCTATCTTGCTTTGAGGTGCGCAGGTGGGCACAGCAATACTATCAATTACTATGGTCAGAGAACACTGCTAAGAACTCATCTCGTCTAAATCCCTGCTTTGGGAATTAACTGTCCCTGTGGTGTAAATTGTTCAACCTATTAGTCTCAATTTTCTTCCATGTTAAATAGAGGTAATACCAATTGCTTAGTTATCTCATGGAGTGTTGTGGGGGCTAATTAGTGCTTGGAAATGAAAAGATGTTGTTTAAACACCACAAGGACCAAGAGAGGAGACAGTGAAATTGGCTGGATTCATCCCAAAACTGACGACTGCATCATATTTACCTACATGTTTTGCTGCGTCCTTTCATCTTGGGAGACACTTGACCTGTCAGGTTGCTTACAAATCTCAGTACACACTGATGCAGGTGGATGGATGGTGGGGGAGAACTGGGGGAGAATTTAGTGGAGTGGGCAAAGGAAGAAAGGAAGAGTTTAGTCATCTGTCAGATTAGTAATACCCGGTGTGGTCTGAACTGTTGTACCTCCTCCTCCTTTCACAGCACATTTGATTTGGCCCTGCAGTGGTGATATTTGGTGTGGGGTTTTTTTAAATAAAATACAAAAATTAAAAGCTGCAACAATGACAGAAGCTGTTACGGGAGCTATTTTTAAACTTTCTCTTATCCTTCTCCTTCATGATCTGCCTGCCTCTTCCATTTTATCTCAGCCTTCTGCATCTTTCCTATCCACGCGTACATTACCCTGTCCTTACAGCTTCCCTACCCTCCTGTCCTTGTCCACATCCTCCTTCTAGTGCTTTCCACTTCCGAGCTACAGGTTTATCTTGTGACTCTAACGATCCTACATGTCCTTATGCCTCCACCTTCCGTTTTCCTTGCAGAGTTATACAGTGTGATGTATTCAGCATGCACTCCCTGATCTGCTGTTTGCCCAGTGGTTCAGGCTTGCCAAGATGGTGTCTGATTATTGCAGACTTTGAGATATTGGATGCAGGATTAGCTAGATGGCTGAATGATTAATGAACCAGGCTCACAACCACATCTTGTTAAGACTGAGTTTATCAAATCCATAAGGGAGTTGCTATTGTGGATCATATTTCCTTCCATAAAAAAAACCCCTCTCTCCTTGTTGCTAAAATATTTATTAGCTGCTCATATCCTACCTGGTCTCTTGAATCTTCTTGGTCAGCTTTAATGGCCAGTTTCATCTTCATAGCTGTGTGTCCCTCGTGAATTATTGTGATTTTTTTTCTCATCTTTACCACAGGAAGATCAACAATATCTTGATCTAGTTATAGTCATTTCTAGTTACCTTTCAAATCTTCTCAGGTCTATTTCTTTGCTTTCCCATTTGCTGTCATCTCCTTCTCCCCTTTCCACCCTAGTGCCTGTCATGGCACGCAGCTGCCTTGTCCCTTCTCTGTAAAATTTCTCTTTTTCTTAATATTGCCTTGGAACCAATACCTTTTCCAATTTTTTTCCTCCCATTTCATTACTCACCAGTAATCTCCACAGGCTTCTTTCTCCAAATTCTTGTGGCGTGATCTGTCTTTTATTCTGTAATAAACTCTTGCTCATGTAAGTGGTTCTAGTAAATGTCATCTCCACAGCCTGCAAAGTCCTGATGCAAAGAACTGATTTTGCAACATGTATGCACGTATAAAGTGGCTGTGTACATCATTTGCAGGTCCTGGCCTGTACAATATTGTTAAATACGTGGGCCTTATGCCTGTCCATCAGCTATGATTCCTGTGAGCATTCAGTAATGGTTTGAAGTCATCACATGTGAAAGTGCACTTTAGGTCTTAGGTCTTCGTCCTGGTTGTCCATGCTTAAGGTAACATACTCTTGACTGTGTGAAAGGAACCATAAACTCAACCGTGTTACCATCATAAACCTTTTATCTTCCCCCGTATATTTGTATAAAGATGGTGTGCACAATAAAGAGAGGCTAGAGGATAATTATGGACCAGAAATAACGAGAGCACCAACTCGCAAAGGTCAGAGTCCTAGTAAATCCACGGGGCTAATCAGGTAGGTGCTCAGCAGTATGAGGAAGATTGTGCAAAGCAACTGAATATCATAACGTGAAACAATACCTGTATGTGCAAGCTGTGAAGTGTTACAAATAATTGTATTCTAGCTAAGAGCAGTTACCTGCAGCGAGAAGGAATCGTGTGTCCATAATGAGTTTAAGCAGGTATGTGTAGTAAGCAGGTGTTTTCCTATAGGCACATCTCACATGCAAGCATGTGTTGCTAGATGTACCACAGAGCTGACATTCTTCTTAGTGAACTTGGGAGAAGAATGAGGTGGAAAAGGGAGGGGGAGCAGAAACCAATCAAAGAAAGCAATACTTTTTATCAATCATATTTGATGCTATTCTTTCCTTCTCTTTCATCACTTTGATCTCTCAAATAAAACTGATACTTTGGCCACTTTCCAAACTCTTAGCTTTGCAGTCTGAGAGGGCTCTGGGTTAGCTGCTGAGGGTATGTGTTTGCAATTATGCATTTGAAAGTATTTTCCCCTCCGCTGAGATAACATTCTTTTTGTGTTACCACACACTTCTGCTGTCTCGTTTTTCTTCTCCCATGGCACTGCAGGCTGAAAGGCCTCACTGCGTTCCCCCTCCTCCCCCGATCTTTGCAACTGATATCTGAATAAAATACTTTACTCTGCTGGTATTTAACCTGCTGAGCTTTTCACTTTCTAGCTGTGAAACAGACAAAAAGGGTATCGTGCAGAAACATCCTGGCAGTTTCATTTCTTAATATGCCTCCAAGGTAAGGCGAGATTGAACAGGGGTGGGAAAATTTATACTGATGTTAAGGATCTTCAGTGTTTTATTTATAGATTAACATTCACTGAGAACAGCTTTACATTTAATTTTCCAACTAATTTTTTTTCCATACAAGAGAGCAAATTTGAAAGATGCTCTTTATTGTTTATCTGGCTGTAGTTCAGTGGATAAAGCTTGTAGAAATAATGATCTGTCTTTTATAGGATAGATAGATTTATTTTTTTTTAGCTGATAAATGTTGGCTTCACATTAATAAATAGATGGAATTGTGTCAATCATTAGCATAAGATGATAGGCTCTTTTGTATTCCCTGACAAATAGCCCAGTTTCTTGAGTTGAATAGCAAAATTCTGTGTGACCCTATGAGCTCTTTACACTGTAACCTGCTCTACCACACTTGATTTGTCTGACCTTGGAGTTGCTCATCGTGGTTAAAGAAGAAAACACTATTTCTTCAAGAAACATATTATATTCTACAAGAAACATTGTACAAGTGTAATTTAAACCTTATATATGAAGTACAGCATTCAATAGGCTTAAAGTGTTTGGGGTCAATAGGAATTTGAACACTGCTATCTCAGGTCTGATGTAGCATATTTCATTCTAAGTCTCTGTGAAAATGAAACATGTGCGGTCCAATCCTATGGTAATCCTTCCCTCCCACTGACTTCGAAAGTTGGTTACAGGCACTCTCTCCCTTTCATACATGTGTGTGTGCTTGCAGCCACGTGCACCCAGACGTGGGATTTTAAAGGAGTAGCGGTCCCAGTGAGAGACATGTCCTCTTTGTTTCTGTCTCGCAAAAAAGAATCCTGTAGGATGCTGCTTGGAGAGCGGAGTTGTTCCAGGCGCTTAGCACTGAAACGCCCAAGCAATTCCTGGTTAGGCTAAAGCTGAAACCTTTTGGAAATCTTTCTAGTTTTTAACAGGAAGCAAGGAAGATTTTTGCAGGCCTGGGACAGGATATAGACTTCTCCATTCTTGTCTTTTGTGAAGAACTGTCGGGGGGGCTTAAAGTACTGGATGAAATAAAACTACTAGTCCAAATGAAGTTCCCAGCTAAATATCCCTGATGTTAATGGCAATGTATATCCTAAGTGAGGGCAGGATTCTATAAAACTAAGACCTAATGTCAAAACCTTATGCTAATGACTCACAAGTTTGTTTTTGATCATCATCAACTCTTAATGTTTTTCAGAGATCCATGTATATCCTTGCATCAAACTTTACACTCAAATGTTATAAAGGAAACATAAATCTTACTGGCTTAATGCAGGTCTGCAGAGCAGCTTGGCGTAAGGATTGTTCACGTAATAGTCTTCATGACTTGGAACCAAACCCAGTAATTTAGGGTGGAAAATCCAAAAATAAAATTCTAAATAAGTGGCAAAGTTAACTCTGAAATATTTGTAGGACATGGAAATGGTAGTCAATTAAAGCGTAAACTTTTTCCTGGTCATCTTCTATTGTTTTACCCAAGTCGTGACATGCTTCATTACTACTAACATCTTATAATTCTTATCTAGCTGAGTAAGACAAATCACTCTCTAGTCAAAAAGGCGCTTCAGAGAACTAAGGACGAGCTGACTGGGACCTTAGTGCCCGATCTTTGTGAGGTGCAGAATGTTCATCAGCCACTGCCACTCACAGGAACGTGTCCTGTTTCTGCTGAAGTCCAGAGTTGGTCTTAATTGCCTTAAGGAAAGCATGGGGCTGAAAGGGACCCAATAGTGCTGAGTACTTGGCAGCATCTGATCTTAAGAAGTAAGCTTTTTGTGGATGAGTATCTCTTGTTTTCCATGTCACTCAGTCTTGGGTGAAAATGCAATGCTGGATGAGTAAATAGCTCTACGAATACCAGCCATTTTGGTTACTCATGTCTGCCAAAAGGCTTAGACTCACTTTGCTGTAAATTGGTGTAGTCAGAGGAGTTCGACTGGCTTACACGAATGAAGGATCCGTCCCCTTGCAGGAACTTGCAGCCTATTTCTGCTTGATCTCAGCAGTGCTGCAGTTGCATTTACGCTATGCCACATGATAAAGGACACGATGCTGGTTATCACCGAGCCTCCCCTCCCCCTGTTTCTGACTAATGTCTTTTCAGTGTGGGAGCAGAATCCTGATACGCGTGACACAAGCAGAGTACGTGGGAATTAGTTCCATTAAAGCCATGCCATATGGCTCGCAGGGTGCTCTGTGATACCACTATGCTGCTTGACAGTCTTTCCCTATGGATGGGATCAGCACATATTCCCTGATTTGCACTCTTTTTTAGCGTATCAAACAGGGACAGACTTTTAATTAAAAATGACATCATCACGCTGCTGCTAGCTCGTTGCAGGCAGTCCACATATTAATGCTGCTTGTTTCAGTTTTCAATGATCCTATTATGAATTGTAACCTCATTACACAAACCTTGCTATACAGTGGAATTTCAAATGGGGTTTTGTGGTTTTTAGAACTTAAACAGCTAGAATAAGCACAAAGGCAGTTGTGGTCAGGCAGCTTCCTCTCTTACCGCAGCAGTTGTGGAGATGCCATTCCAGTGACCACTGTTTCTACAATGAGTCAGTTTCATTTTTAACAATCTGACTCAGTTCTCTTCAAAGGGGGCAGCATGTTATTTCTGCATGATTTTTGTGTGCATGACTCTGTACAAAGGGGTCAGTGCCAACTTAACCCTTTGGGATCCAGCCTCCAGGGGCAGCCTGGATTCTCCTGGTGGAGGGGAGGTGTGCTCCTTCCCCACCGCAGAATTTGGACAGCTGGGCGTACATCTGCTTTGCTAAACATGCCCAGTGTTTTCAGCCATCAAAAAACATGGTGTTAAGCACAGCTACTTCCACCAGCGAGCCAATGCTCTAGGTGAGCGCCACTGCACCCTGCAGCCTTTGCCAAAAGCTCTTGCAAAGAAAATGAGGTTAAAGCGTTGCCTTTTTGAAATGAAAGCATGAAATAAAAGTGTATAGATCCCAAAAAAAGTAAAAAAAAAAAAAAAAGGAAAAAATAGTTTAAATAGGCTAGCCAGTGGCAAGAAGGAGTCCAGTTGTTTCTGTGCATGGTGCGTTATGAATCTGCAAACCCCTGCAAATAACTGCCAGTCACCTTCCAGAATCAATAAGTAAATAGGAGTTTATGGAAGTTGAAGCTTTACCCAGCATTCAGCTGCAAGCTCTTAAAGCTCATTCATGTAAATTTTACAAACAAGGAATGCAGCAGTTTTCAACCTTAATGAAACATAAGAATGTCTTTTTCGTTCTGTATGACTCACAGTTTCATTTTGAAGTTTTTGAGCTTCTCTTAAGGTTATGGAGTGGTCAAGCGAAGCGGAACAGGGTTTTTGAAATCAGGAAGCCTGGGCGCTGTTTCATTCAGAAAAAAAAGGGAGAGAGCGAGAGAGGGAGGGAAGAAAAAAAGCCCTATTCCTGTGTTTGATTGAAAAATAAAACTGCTGCTCTCAGTGAACCTTTGAAGTCCCCCAGCCCAGTAATTGTTTCACGACATTTGCAGCTTGAGGCAGCAAGAATGTTTGTGGTTGTTTTAAAGGCATCTGAGTGTGGATTCCATATGGTTTATTTTTATTTTGGTTTTTTCTAATTTTTTTCTTCCCCACTTGGAGCCTCAAGTTCTTGCGCATTGCCCGATACCCGGTCCCAGCCTACTCTATTGCTGCATGAACTGTCTGTGAAAGAACTGAGTGGATGCATTGTAGCCCAAAGATTCAAGCGTGCTTAATTCAGACAAAATCTGTGAATGCCTGTTGAGGCAATAGTTGATTTTAGCCGCGCTTTATCGATACTATATTTGGAGTGTGGCTTACTAAACAGTGTACAGTTTGCTTTCCTGAACAAAAGACCTCTTCATATGGCCTATACTTAGAGCATGATACTCCAAATGCTTACTATAGAGCATAGTGCTTGCTGTCATGCTTTCAATAGGTAGTTTGCAGTAGGCCTGATAGTAAGCCATTGGAGTCAAATAAAGGGCCTGATTCACCACTGTGTTCCTCTGGTCTTAGAGCAGTGAAACTGTTTTGTTCAGTGGAACAAGCTGAATCAGATCCAAAAATTCTGAAAATATGTACTATAGAAACCAAAGAAATCTAAAGGCAATTTAAGACATATAAACTTGGAAGCACCAAGCATACTTGCAATCCCCCCTCGCTTTCCCCCACAAAAGACTGGCCATTATATACAATATAATAGGTAACACTATCTACATTGATTATGTGTATTGATAGGGTCCAATCCTGAGCTTATTTATGAATGACGGTTTCCAAGTCTTCTTTTTACTTTGCAAGACAAAATGCAGGAGGAGGTTTTAATCAGCCAAATGCAGAGTTTGTAGCTTGGGTGGCAGTTGCCTCTGATGCCAGTGGAACTCATTCATTTACAATCAGGAGAAGTGATACTGAAGACCAGCATTAACCTTTTATTCCAATGTGGAACCAGTTGTAGCAATAGAGGAATTGAACCTAGTCTGTTCTGAAGAGGGAGTCAAACTAGAGGGCACTACAGGCTTCATCCAGAGTGGTCCTTCACTTCTTGAAGTGACTAAATGACTTCCAGCTCTTAGACTCTGATCTGCTTATCTGTGCAGTTAGTGTTCTCACTGTGGTGACGCCAGTCCATGGGGCCTGAGAGCGGTTCGTACACAGGCTTTAATGCTAGAGACCTACAAATGAAGGCTCCATGGAGACCTTATTGCAGCCTTTCAGTACTTAAAGGGGGCTTACAAGAAAGATGAGGACAAATTTTTAGCAGGGCTTGTTGCAATAGGACAAGGGGTAACGGTTTTAAACTAAAAGAGGGTAGATCCAGACTACATATAAGGAAGACGTTTTTTACAATAAGGGTGGTGAAACACTGGCCCAGGTTGCCCAGAGAGGTGGTAGACTCCCCATCCCTGGAAACATTCAAGGCCAGGTTGGACGGGGCTCTGAGCAACCTGATCTAGTTGAAGACGCCCCTGCTCATTGCAGGGGGGTCGGACTAGATGACCTTTAAATGTCCCTTCCAATCCAAATGATTCTATGATTCTAAGGCTATGCCTATGTTAGCATGTAGTGCAACATGACAGGAGCAGATCTACAGAGTGAAATGGCTGGAGCGGAGGACCAAGCTGTCCACACTGCAGGCGTTTGACTGTGGGCTGGCTATGAGTGGGACCAGTTTTGTGGGCTGAATGTCCACTATTTGTTGGAGAGCATTAGTGCCCTTCCAGTTTTGTTTTGCCTGAAACGAAGTGAGTCCCCGCTCTTAATCTGACGCGTGATGGGAATTGAAATGTGGTATTTGGGCACATTTGAATGAGGAGGTTCCTTCAGAAGCACTCCTCTGACTTGAACATTGATGCACATACACTTGGAAAAGCTAATGCAAGTAATTTTTACTAATGGCATTTGTACTGTGTATTTTTTTTAATGGAACAATTTGGGTGAATAAAACATATGCAGTTTCTAGGGAGGGGAGAGTGTCACAGAGCTCATCTGCTAGGAAATAACACAAAGCTGGGCAATATTCCTGTTTTCCTGTGGTGTTACATTGTTGGAATGGCCCCTGCCGTGGTTTGGGACAACTTGTGCTCTAGACAATTCCTAAGAAAGCCAGAGAGATAGGAAGAGCCGTGGGCTCTTCCTAGTAGGCAACTGGAAGTGGCCAGCCTATTTTGGAGGGTGAAAATGTTTAATAGTATGGTAGTGGCTAAATTGTGCTAGTTGATGTAAAGGCCAGGGAAGGAATACTGGTACTGTTTTGTGTGCAACTGTAGATGTAGCCTGAGTGACCATAAATATAATAAGAATGATTGCCTACCATAATGAATATCAGATGAATAAAGTAGTCAGATATGTGTTAACCAAAGAGACATGAACATGAAAGCTCCTCAAACAAAAATGTTGTAAAAGCAAATTAATGTTTAATATGATTAATGTCCTTTATTCATGGCTATCTGTTAGAGGGAACTCTGCTGTTATTTTATGCTTTCACAATACATATGCTGTGTATTACCTTCATTCTAGTCATGCTGTCCTACTTAGTGAGGCCTGGAAAATTTAATTATGAAATAGTGGAGGGGCCTCTTAGAGGGAATCAGATGATCCTCAGAATCAATAGCAATGGCTGGTCTCAAATGAGAAGCCTCCACTGCAGTTAATGGTGCTCGGATGGCTTTGGTCAATGAGTTAATTTCTAAGTGCAACCATGTCACCTGCAGGCCTAAACTGAAAAGAAAGGAAACTTTTAGGGGACATCATCCTCCCCCCTGCACCCTCCATTTTAGTTCAGCATTTGCCAAAATCAAAACCTACCATAGTTAAACTATGAAAGTGTTTCCAGTACCAGGCATAATCCTCTCCATCAACAGACCTCAGAATACTCAGTAAGTATCAGTTGTTTAAGCTTCATCTCACCTCTGAGTGGTCAAGTTGGCTACTGAGTGTTAACTTACCCATATGACTGAACAGAGAAAAAGTCAAGTGATTTACCCAAGATTACATAGGAAAACTCTGCCAGAGTCTAGAAATACTGCTGGCTTGAAAGACAGACCGGAACCCATAAAACTGAGCATGAACAGTGTGGCTATATTATGAGGAGAAATACTCCGCTTACTAAAAGCACGATCCCGGAACCAATGCCTGTTTTGTCATTGCACCTCTCTGGGACAAATTTGTTGAGTAAGTGCTAAACAGCTCTAAGACCTTGTATGCCCTTCGAGCAAGGGATATTTTTATCCCATGTCATACCCATATGAAACACAACACCCCTTCACAGAGAACTAATTATTTGATCAGTTAATCAGGGAGTTATCAATGGAAAACAAAACTAAAAATCTGTTGCCACTTCGGCTGGAGATTCCATGTTTTGGTAATCCAAATAATATAATAATGTAGAAGGGCTTAACAAACGTGAGAGCAGCTCTCCGTTTCCATTGAGTACTGGAAAGGGGGGATATAACGCCATAATGTGGTATGGATTAAGACAGAGCCAGGCAGACACAACTTCTGTACAACATACATGTGGTCCATGCACACGGCAGTCACACTGATAGTGCGCTAGTACCTTCTGTAAGTACAGGTGGAACTCTGAAGCCCAGTTGTGCTTCCGTATTTTATTTTAGGAAAATTAATTGTGCCTGTTTTGCCCAGATAATGAATTTGTAAGATTGAAAGCTCTCTGGGTCAGATGTGAATACGTATCTGACAAAAAATGAATGGTAGAAATACTGATCCTGATCTTTCTTACTCTTAACTCATAGAATTAGAGGGTGATTAGTTTCTGTAATCCTAAAACAGAATCTGTAGCTCTGATGCATCTTTAAAGGTATGTGGTAGAGATGGAATGACGTTTCAAATGGGAATTAAAAAAAGAACCATTAACCTAAAAGTTCCGGGCTTTTGGGGCAGTCCGTTGTAAATGATGACAACATTAGATATTTTTGGAATGATCACAGAATCACAGAATGGTAGGGGTTGGAAGGGACCTCTGGAGATCATCTATTCCAACCACCCCAGATGGAGAGATATTATGAATATTAGTTCAGGAAGCTTTTAAGAGAATAATATACTAGGAAGTGACAATTATGCAAGCACTCATACACTAATAATTGCAATTCCAATGTAATACATAATTTCGGGGTGTTTATATCAGGGATTATATTTGCAGATTCGAAAACAAACCAGCATGTTATTAAGAAACTTAAGTTTATAAGAAAGAAAAAAAAAAAGAGAGAAAAGGAACAAAATATCAATCCTGTACATAATATTAAAAAGTACCCAGGAAGGCCACCAAGCATCAAAGAACTCAATCTTTGAGTAGTGGGAGTCAAAAATACTTGTCTGCCAGTTTTTGTATTCAAAACCCACGATTCATTGAAGCTCTCCAACCCTGTCTTCTGAAACTAAGGTGAAATCTAGGCTGAACTTGCAGTTATAGACTGACACACAGGGTAAGAAATAGATTAGCATAACAGCAAATTAGGATCCAAGGCATAATTAACGGGACTAAATCATCATCAGAAGGCAAGCACTGGAGTTGTAACTCAAATTACAAAAATGTTTGTCCAGTGGAAATAGAATATTTGTATTATTAATATTTGCTTAATGTGGAATGTGCTAGGAAAGAATGGGTCTTGTTTTAAGAGTTTTCATTCTACTGATGCCAGTCGTACACTTGGTGCAAATTTATGAATTGCACTAGCATTTGTGAGATGAACATCCACGTGGGCTGAAGGGGAAAGTCTGATGCAGCCACTGGGCGATCAAATGTCGGCCCATGGTGGCACTGCTGAAGAGGTACTAGTTCAGTGGGCTGATGTAGTCTTAAAGAGTAGGTTAGTTTGCTGGATACTTCTGCTAATTATAGGGCAACAGTCTCATAATTGTATGTCTGACCTTATGGCCAAAGGGAAAACACACGTTTGCCCTATTGAGAAGGGTTTTGGCAATGGAATGACCTTTAAGATACCATGCCATCCTGAAGTCCTCTCCCTCCTTTTTTTTTTTTTTTTTTTGAGATGCTATGTTACTTTTATGTTCTGCCTGGCTTGGAGTGAGCCAGTTGATAGAGAGCAATGCTTTAGAAAAGAGCCCTTTAAGTCACATCCGTTTTAATTGGTGTGGTTTAATTATTCTGCTGTACTCTAGGATAATCTAACTACCCTGGAGAGCAGATCTGAAAAAGCTGTGGGGGCTCCATTGTGGTTGGGCAAGCTAGGAAATGTCTTATAAAAGGCACACTGTATCTGACAAGACTAGACTACATTTGTTTGGTATTTTAAATTCCACTAATTTTTGCATGTCTTTGAATTAATTATTCTTCTTTCAACATCAAAGGGAAACAGAGGACATTTTTACTTTTAACAGTTTTGTGCTATAATAATTATCCTATTGCTCCAATGACAAGATTGCAAGCTTCTTAGGGTTTTGAGATTACAAAAAGAGATGCGGATACCTAAAGTTTGATAGAAATTACAGATCTTTCTTCTTTATTTTCTCAGTGGTGTTTGCTCAGAGTGGGTCAAATCCTGCAAAGTGTAAAGTTTGTGATGCCCGTTGATCGTATATGAAATTGATGGGGAGTTGAAGACACCTTGCAGAATCTCTCTTTGGTAATGCTTACTGATGCTGTTTTGTCATCTGAGCATAAACGCTTCTACAGAAACGGGTTTCAACGAAGGCCTTGGATTAGAGAACCCCTGACTCTGTTGAATTTTGGTTCTACATCCAAACGTTGTAGCTGACTTCTTTCTCTAAAACTGGCCAGGCAGGATGTAAGCATTTTCTTTAGCGTGGGAAAGTTCATTTCAGTTCCAGTTCACCTTTTCACAGTTGAAACCCAGTTCTACTGAATGGCAATTTTTCACCCTTCAGAAACTGTGATGATTCATTTATGTGAGATATTTTGATGAACACTTAGATTTAAGATGATTCTTTTGAATTTCATGCATCTCTCCATGCCTCAGTCTCTCTGCAGTCAGCATAGCTACGTTATCCTTTTTCTTCAAATCTGTTCATAAAATTGCCTTCTTTCAGTTAGCATTTCAGCATCAGTTTCTCCTAATCTTATTATGAGAGGGCTTCCAAAATCAACCTTTAGAAACTTGAGGAAAAACACTAACAACCATGAAACATTTTTTGTATGTTTGTTGGTTTTTTCTCCCATGCATAGTATGTTGACAGAATGAGTGTGAACACACATAATTTCATCTTCTTTAACTTTTCTATGCCACTTGTACTCATTCTCTAGTTCTCTATTCCAAGTTATAGGAAAATTGACTAAGGGGAAAAAAGAATCCAGTTTTTAATCTAAGCATGTATCTGCAAGTCTTTGGAAATTAGGAGTGCTGAACAGGTCATATATATAATGTGGATAAGTTACTTATCTAATCTCATTTTTAATTAATTATTTTAAATAATATAGCAACTGCAATATTCAGGCATATCCATTTTACCTCTTGAAGCCTTCATGTATAAGAAACGTTATCACTATGATTACCCACTGCAGTTTTTATGTGTTAGGGGTGGTCACCTGAGTTTCCTCTGCCCATCACTCAGCCTTCTGCCAGCTCTGGGAGGGCCGTAACCTGACGTCCTTTCCAGAGATGGGTCGTACATTAATACACCAACTACTTCATTGAAGCATTCTGCATTTGAAAGCTCACCGGGCTATTTGGGGACTTGTTTGTTTTGATGCGAAAGGTTTGAGAGGGTGGGAGGCAGCAAGTCCTGGCTACCCTTTTCCTGACCTTGATCAATCTGCGTATGAGCAGGAGAGCCTGGGGCTTCCTGCCCCTGACAGCTGCACCCTGGACAGTAGCAAAAAGAATGATAGAGCTAGAGGAGTCCAGGGAAGGAAGTTTATGCAGCATGGAAGAGTCATATCCTGAGGAAATTGAGTGGAATATGTGTGTGTAACTATATAGATAAATATAAACTTTTATTTTTAAGGAATTAAGAGCATTAAGTAGAAACAAGAATAGGTCTGAAGAGGGGAAAGATGCAAGCAACAATGGCAGTAAGCCCAGGACCACTTTTTCTGAAGACAAGGAGAGGAATGTTAAAGGAACAGGGAATTGTGAATAAGCATGTTTTCTATGAAGGTGTTTGGTGGTTTTTTTTGATGTTAAACCAATTTGCAGCCATAAAGTTATGCATGCTACTGGTCTGTATCAACACTGGGTTTAATCAGTTTTGTTTCTGTTCTTCCCTGCTCCCTTTTGGTGTGTCTGTAATCTCTAATTAACTCCTGAACCTGCAGCTCTGCTCCTTGTAAAGCCCCTTTGGACTTCAGCTGGGGAAGTCCCAGCTGGGACTATGGAAACACAGTAGAAGCAAGAAGGCAGATTTCTTGTTGTACAGGTCATGAGTCCCCATGTGTTTATACAGCAGTTGGCATATGAGCGTTGAGGCTCTGAATGGCACATTTGGGCGCTACGGAATAATAACAATAGTAAGGATAAACAAGGGCATGCTATGAACTGAGCCTAAAAAGAAAGTTGTTTGCTGTGTGAAAGCTGACAGGCTGTGTGACCAAGGGACAAGAGGGCCTCTTTCGGCAGCAGTGAGGGGGAGCTGTCGCTGGAGCGTTTGCCAGCTGAGAGCTCTCTCCCATGCGTTCTTGTGTGTGCTAACTGCTGTTAGAGGAATGTGGTTGCTGCAGCTTTATCAAATAGGTCATGTGAATTTCAGCAGTAACCTACTATCTTCCTTCCTTTCATGGAGCAGAGCTTGTCCTTCACTCTATCAGCATTAGCTGTCTCAACTCTTTTACATCCTCCTTCCAAAGTATGGCATGAAGTCATCATCATCTGTGCTTCTTCTTAAACACACAATACACACCTGCGTCTTGCATTCTGCAGCCGAGAAACGTAGTTAATGGCATAACCGTTTGCTGGCACAGTGTATTCTAGCATGTGTGGTGAGCTGATTTAGGAGGTCACTAGGCCAAACGTGGATCTGGGGCAATCAGAGCAGACATCAGAGAGAAAATGACTGCATATTTTGTGGCATAGAAGATTAAGTCCTATGCATATATGAAAAACAGTGGGATGGAGACTGTCAGATGGCTACCAGGGGTCTAGATTGTGAAAT
This sequence comes from Chroicocephalus ridibundus, assembly GCF_963924245.1. Lineage (NCBI taxonomy): Eukaryota > Metazoa > Chordata > Aves > Charadriiformes > Laridae > Chroicocephalus > Chroicocephalus ridibundus. Next base: position 4,404,613 of record NC_086287.1, on the reverse strand, counting down.
GAAGGAAGAAGTTGCCAGAAAATCTGGTTTGGCCATAATTATTGCAACTGTGACTTGCTGTTTCTTTTGTTCCCTGAGAATTTTTGAGTGTCTTTCTTAGGTTCAGGAGCTCTTGGAGGCTTCTGCATGAAAAGTCCCCAAGAAACTCAAGCTTGTGTTAGTCAGGAGTTGGCATTAGGTGGGTTTGTACATTTACACTCTGGCTTTCACTGTTAGCAGTGCTGACAGATAAAGAACAGAGCTAAAATCACTGTAATTGCGAGTCATATCCAGCTAGCAGTAGGAGTTTTATTCCTAATTTGAAGAAAACTTTTTATTATTACTCTTACTAGTTTAGAGAGATTGAACTGGGATGATATCGTGTGTGCTGCTGTTTCAGGGTTGTATCACTCTCACTGGTTAGATTGTTATTATTTTTTCTGAATAGCTGGGAGTAACAGGTTGTTTTCAGAATTTTTTTGTGCTGAAGCTGAAGAAAATTCCTCAATGACAACAGAGGGGGAATAATCTTTTGATGGTAAGTTTAAGCGTGGTCTCAGATGAACAGATGTAAACCATGAGTAAATGTATTGAAGCCTTTCGAGTTTATTCAATGTAGAGCCATAAGGTAGGGTCATCGTCTCTGAGTGGCTGTGTACGTGCCAAAAGACAATATGATCCCAGCGCCTCTTGCAGTTTTTCAAAAACATTTGAAACTGTAAAAGTTCTCAGAGAAAACTGCTGAATGAAAATAATTTGAGGAAGGAAATCTGCAGTTATAAATTACAGAGCAATTTACTCCTCGTGGTTCCTTTTCAATTATAAACACTTTTGACTATCTGGGGTATTCATTTCCAAGGATGCATTTTACTCTGTCTGATAGATGGTTCTGAAATCTTAAAAGTGGAACAGTACAAGTGGGTAGGCGTGGGAAGACAGTCAAATGTTTTTTAAGTGTGGAGGAACTGAAAAGGTTTTCAATAATTTTATATCATTTCAGCAACATTCTCTCTCTCAGGATGTCTAGGAATTAAAGAAAGGAAATATTTACATTATAATTATATTTCTGTTTATTTAATTAAGTTATTAAGCAGATCTGGCATACAGAAGCAGCTCCCTTTAGTCCTAATTGTTTCTCCTAATGTTGCAATTACAGCATTATTGAAAGAATTCAGCGAAGAAAGGCCTGCAATCTCTGTCAGGATGCAGCAGGAGGGCTGGGGGGGATTTGTTCCATGGGAAAGGGAGGCAGTGAAACGGATTGCTCAGCTGGCCCCTCTGAAACAACACAGCAAATCAGTTTTACAAAACGAGACAGAAGTCTGCAAAGGGGGGTGGGGAGTGGGGAAGACAGCTTCTATCTGAAAACTCTCTCCCTAGTCATTAGACAGTTTACATAGATCTGCATACGAGGAGCTTTTTTCCGATCCTTCCACAAAACCTTCTAGAATAGTAATTTTTATGTCAGGGATATTTACATTAAGAAGCCCACAAAGCCACAGTCTACTTTCCGTACGCGTAACTTGCATGGATCTGTATATGAAGTTTCCATTAAAAAAAGTCCTGAGTGTTGTATTTACTGTTTGGCCTTTAATTCCTATTTTTTTATTTATTTGTTTATTTTTCTGCTAGTTTTTTCCTGAAGATCCTTTTCCCATTCAGGAAGTTATAGTAAAGAAGAGTGTGAGTTCAAAGAGCAAAATCAATATACAATTATGGGTGCCAAAGTATCTTCGCAAATGGGTTTATGCAGTATTTTCCTTTAAAAAAAAAAAAGCCCAATTTTTCTTCACTAAAATGGAGAACTATTTTTAAAATATATATATATTCATGGATTTTTCAGTGCTTTTATGAATTCTGGGCTTTAGAATCGGATGTGTGGGCTGCCCTTTCTTCTTAGTGTCTGAAGATCTCTGAAACCTAATGATACATACCTACCTATCTGTGTATCTATCTACTATAATAGATCAAATCACTTCTTTATTTTCCTGCTGATATCAGAGCTTCCCATGGATAATTCAAAGTTATTGAAGGCTACTGTTTTAACATTGTTCCCAACTTATCCTAAGGCACTGAAGAATTTCTGTTCATTTTTGTAAAAGTATTCAACTGATGCTATTTACCAAGTAGAAAAGAGGCTTTTGGAAAAGTCCTTTTTTAGGAGGAAGGTTAAAAAGGTTAAAAAACCTCAAGACAGTCTGTATGCAAAGGGTAAGGCTTACAAACTCTTTCAAAAATTCTCTCTCAGTGGTTGATGTGGGGATGAGGGAGGAGAGAGAATGGCACTGAGATATCTCCAGAAAAGCAGAGGAAGGATTCAGAAATAGGAAAACTGCAAAACTGAATGGACGGGCATATAAACATTTTCTAAGTGGCAGCTATGTTACCTTAGAGCAGAAATAAAGTTGTTTGTAACTTTTAAAGATTCGCTGAAGATGTACGGTCTTGTAAAACATTTGTCAGTATTTCGTAACATCTTTTGAATTGAGATTCAATAACGTCACAAATAAATAAATATCTCCAATGTAAGGAGGGAATTCTGCAGAAATTACGTTCTGGAGTTGTTTTCAGTGGCTCTATGGAGAGTTCATTTAAAGAGCTGGAGAGGCTCTTTCACTGTCATGTTTATCCTACTTACCAAAGGGAAGCAGTGGGGAAAAAGCAGAGCAGCTTTGACTGTCCACAGATATAGGACGTCTGTGCTTCGCCCCACTGTGGTGCCTCAAACCAGCCGAGTCCCGCTTCCTTCCCCAGCAAAGAGCAGTGAGCCTTGATGTGCCACTGGTTTTAAAACAGGAAGCCACTGATGGAATCGGTTGAGTATGATCAATGACACGTCTGTCTTCATACTTGTTATGCTTATTCACATACTGGACCAAGGGTAGGTGAAGTAGGGATCCACAAAGGATTGTTAAATTGTTTTCCCGGTACTCAGCCAGGTGGCCACCAGACACAGCCTGCAGAAAGCCTTGGTGGCACATAGCAGAGACACTTCATGGAGTAATTGTGGAGGACAGAGGATTAGGCCCACTCTCTGAAAGTGAATGCCTGTTTCACTTCAAATCCGCTTCCAAAGTATAGCAGGAATTGCTATTAGTATCAGGTGCAAATGTATCCATTTATATTCTGACATTATATACAGCCTCAAGGTGGGGGTGATGCCTCAATACCCTGGCTCAGGAGACCCCTCAGGAAGGAGCCTCTGGCTCTGCTCTACTTCACCGTCTCCTGGCATGGGGAGGCTGGGCTGGGGCAAGCTATTTTCTGCTGACCCCACGCGGTGAAAGACGATCCGCGTTTCCCCTTTGACTCAGCTGGGTTGAGGGCAGTGGAGTCAACCACTGTGCCCATTCCCTCCCTTCCCAGTTTAGTGCCTATGATCTGTTTATTAAAACATCTTGGGATCTGTAATCACATGCAGATTAAAACTCACGCAAGATTTAAAACCATCGGTGAAAATCATCATAAAACCATGTGTTAGCTTTGTGAACTGCCAAGCACTGCTCAGACTTGAAGAGACCTTTAGCTTCTTTTTCAGTGAAGCTGAGGCCATGGCCCTTCTCAGATCAAAAGAGGGGCCAGCATAGCTTTTTGGCCCAAGTACTGAACCTTACTTGGACTCCAGCTCCTGTGGCCTATAAGGGATGCAATGTTATGTAGAGGTAATTGGAAACTCAGAGACAAGTGCAATTGCATTCCTCTGGGACTGAGCTTTGCTCACTTTTCCTGTTGTGGGACTTTTCAATTGCTTTAGGGTGAGCATAAGGGACTGGATCTAAGGGTTTCCCATTTATGCAGCTTTGCCGCCACCCAAGCTGACAGCTGCCCGCTTGGCTAAGAGTGTGGCATCTAGTAGTAGGAGAAACTTCTTGTTCCAGCTGGCACTTTCTTATCTAACAGTCAGAGCTTTGTAAGTGTGGACAGCTGCAGTTTCAGAAATTGGCTCTATCTGTATCAATTGGATTTGTGAAGTCAGTGAAAGGGCATGAGGCAGATTCATGGGATTTCCTGTTAGTATTAGTAAATGGAATCTACTGCAGAATTTTAAAAGAATAGGAGACTCAGTTGATGACGCTTAAATGAGGCCTGTGGTTAGGGAAGGCTACCAAAAAGAAAAATCACTGGTCAGTGAATATGCTGGGCGTGATGGGCATGATTTCCAGAAATCTTAAATCATCTTGAAACAAAGGCAAGAAATAGCTGCAGAGTCTGTCTGTGCACCCCAGACGGCAAAGCGATCATTAAGAAGCAGGTGGTGCAGAGAGTCGGATGGTCAGCCTGTGATGCAGCAACATTTCAGGTTTTAAAAAGTATGTGCAAGGAATGGCAGGAATGTGGAGCCTTGTAGGGCTTCAGCAGCGGCTCTGTCGGGACCTGTACGTTCTCCTCCCACCTCTGCCATTGGTTTGCTGCGTAGCCGTGAGCAAGTCACATACCTTTTCTCTGTCTCAGTTTCCCAGCCTAGAATGGGTTTGATCCTGCTGGAAGTGGGAGGAACTCGGCAAAGGCACCGGGCAATTATGTAACAGCACAGAAATAAAAGTGTCCGCTGAAATTCCACTCCCTTTTCTGCTCCGGTGCCATGTGGGGAGGGAAGAAAGCACTCCAACATTTCTGTTTACTCCCTGAGTATTTCTATGGGTATGATATAGGATTTCCCCAGGCTGTACCAGCTGGGCTATGAGGGAAACCATTGACAATACATTTAACTTAGCAGGGGGTTTCCTAAGTTTCAAACTTAGTACAACATGAGCGGTTTGCAACAGTTTCTATTCGTATTTGCTTAGCTGGACCTAAACTACTGTAAATCCAATACTGCAACACCAGGCGTTATTCATACCAGTGCAGATATTTTCCTGGTAATGAATGGGAGGGGAAGACCAACTTTTGCATTTTTTATTTGAATGTCTGGCAGTGAGTAAGAAAGTCGTTTCACCTCCTGTGAGATATGTGAGAATTTGCACACAAAATAGAATCATGGACTGGTTTGGGTTGGAAGGGACCTTAAAGATCACGTAGTTCCAGCCCCCTGCCCTGGGCAGGGACACCTCCCACCAGCCCAGGCTGCTCCAAGCCCCATCCAACCTGGCCTTGAACGCCTCCAGGGATGGGGCAGCCACAGCTTCTCTGGGCAACCTGGGCCAGTGTCTCACCACACTCACAGTCAAGAATTTCTTTATAATATCTAATCTAAATCTCTCCTCTTTTAGTTTAAAACCATTACCCCTCATCCTATTGTTACACTCCCTGATCCAGAGTCCCTTCCCAGCTTTCTTGTAGGCCCCCTTTTGGTACTGGAAGGAGCTGTAAATTCTCCCAGGAGCCTTCTCTTCTCCAAGCTGAACACCCCCAACTCTCTCAAGCCTGTCTTCACAGCAGAGGTGCTCCAGCCCTCTGATCATCTTTGTGGCCTCCTCTGGACCTGTGTCTATACCAAGAAAGACCCATGTTAATGCTACCGGGGTGTTTAAGGTGTCAGGTTTTCCTACGTTCCATTACGCCTAAAGCACGGCAAAGGTTCATCCTCCTTATCCAGGACAGCAGACCAGAGGTACATCTGCACCTGCCCCGTCTAGCAACAGTCTGGGCAAAGGTGCAAAGCTATGAAGAGCAGTGGCTGCAGTGCCAATGGAGGTTCAGTTCTCCTGGCTCTGCCCAGAGGGTGGGAACGTGGCACAGGCGGAGAGCCAACAGCAGAGGGAAGTAGTACCTTCAGACTCTGGAGCTAAGCTTGGTTTTATAGTTGACATCTGTCAGAGCCATTACTTCATAAATTAGTGGTGAGGAAAATCATTTGAGGGAGAGAAGATTCAAGGTCTGGTCCCACGGCTGCTTCTAAGTTTTATCCCCTAGTTCTGGTGTGATGACAGGATCCCTTTTTTGGTAAGATTTGAAGCCCTTGAAAGTTAGGTAAGGGCAAAAGTCTCTTGTATCTGCAGGCCCGCTGCCAACAGTAATCATAGAGGGATTTGAAATTTGACTGGTGTAATTCTACTTCTTTCTGTCTATTGTTTGATTAATTTTACAATACTGGCACTTCTTCTGAACGCATGTTATACAGCATGTGATTTTGCATGACTTGTTACTTCCTAACAAAATAACACAGTTACTTCTATAGGAATTCACAACTCATGGTGGTTGCCCGGCAGAAGTCCGGCAGGCTGCTGGTGTGGCCCCTGTGGACTGTATCATCCGAACGATGTTGCTGATTTTTTTCTAAATGCAATGGTTTGATTTCTTATGCACTGGAATTATAAAAGCCATTGTCTGCCATCAGTGCCGCAGAGCTGTAAGACAGTTTTGCTTTTTGGCCTTCACACAGCAACAGCAATTGTACTTTTTATCACGTGATTAAACAGTGCTGAGAATTTTAAAGAATATTAATCAGCAAAGAGGAAGTTACTATCAGCATATGTTTTGTTTTTTAAGAACTGGATAGTTTCATAGGACCATATGTTCCTCTTGCACCAGGCTGGTGTGTGCAAGTGTAGGATCTGCAAAATGCAAGCTTAGAAAATCGTTGCACAGCATTCCCAGGGCTAGGGAGAGACTATGTAGAAAAAGTAGCTGTGGGGTGTAGAACCCTGAGCTTTCTGCTGTCTGCATGACTAAGATGATTTTTATGAGGATATGAGCCTTTCCTTACAAAAAATACAATGAAGGTGTCAGCACATACCTTTAGGCTGGACTGAAACCTTTCATTCAACAACTGAAGCACAAAATCTTATCAATATCAGCTGGACTTTCTCCATATGGGAGGCCTCCGACACATTTATATTTAGCACCGGTAACATACATGTGATTACCATTTGCATCGCGTTTCTTGTGACAATCTAATCATATATAGTATTTTTCTGACCAACACCATCTGTACCATTGTCTGTACACTGCCGTTTTTCTCTCCAAGCTTTCTTTGGCATGATACCAAGTAGGAGGTTTCCCACTGTTTGGGCTTTCTAGGTTGCATTTGGAAGAAGTGAATATACTTTTCTTACGGCACAGTAGTATGGAGGCTGCAGTACAGTGGGAAGGCTCACTAAAAAGAGCAGCCACTTGCTGTCAGACAGAGAGATCTTTATTTTAGAATCATTAAGGCCAGAAGGCAGAAAGAGCAAAAGTCTATGTGTGTGGAGGGGAAGAGGTAATGCACAGTCTTTGTGTCTCTATCTCTACGCCTCAAAAAAAATGACAGCTGCTTGTGTGGATATTAGACACTCAGCAACTTAAACATGCAGCACACAGAAAAGAAAATAAGTGTTTTATAGCTACATCCATGGTGGGCAGGTGGAGAGGAAGGGTTGCTTTATACACCACATGTGCTAGATATGGCCCAGCACTGGCAAACCTGTGTTCTGAACATAGGTTTTGGGCTGGTTCTTTACGTGCTTTTCTTATCTTTCTTTCTTTGAAGAGGTGTTAACCTTTATTTAAAGGTATCCTAACCATATAGCTTCCAATCCGCAGGGGCCTCGGCACTCTTGGTTTCAGTCAAATACATGAGTTAGACATGATTAAATTCTAGATCAATTGTGTTGCTCATAAAGTTCAGACCATGTGTAATTGTTCTGTCGGCTCCAGGGCAGGATGCTGAGCACCCACTACAATCAAGTTCCTAAAATCTTAAGATACCATTGCTTTCCGTGGGAAAGCACTAGCTTTCTAGAAGATGTTATAAGACTAGCCCAAACTGTTCCTTCTATCCCAGGAGACAGCTCCAAGGATCGTGTGGGATCCATCCTTGCCTACCACTGTGTACTAAGCCTTGCTACTGCGATCTCAGCTTGTATAATTCTTGTGCTCAAAGTTTTCCCTTTAATGGATATGTTTGCTTTTCTGTCTTGCTTGAAAATTTAAAAAAAAAAAAAGGAAATAGGCCGGTATTCATTTGGAGGTAAATACGTAAACCAGCCTCAGCAGTCAAGTCTACAGCTCTGTCTTTTGAGAAAAAATGTGGCTGAAATTTTGTTTGTAGCAAAATTCTGAGCATAATGCTTTTGATATTTTGGAAAGATTTGGAGTGAATATCTTACGTAGATCTAACATCAAATCTAGCTGCTCCTTAGACAGAGTTTGTGCTATCTATTCCTACACATTGTATAATATCGACACTGACGCTGTGAGCCTGAGCTGACCTGGCAGCCAGCCAAGTGACAGTTAAGCATCTGATGTTCTTTTTATCCAGTAAACCTTTTTTTTAAGTATTTTTTTATTTTTTTTTTAAATATGGTTAGGGAAGCTCCTTTTTGCTACTTATTTCCTCTGACTTAGTGCAGCCCTTGGCTGTCTCCTGAGCTAAAAGCTGCAGCTAAACAGACTTTTTTCATGCTGAATAGCATGTCTCAACGTTTTCCTCTCAACCATCATGTAGGTCTAGTTGCATTGTTGATTCCCATTACATGTCTGCTGGGATGTAAATTATTTCAATTCCCCCACACCCCGCCCTTCTGCTCTTGTACTTTCAAGGGGTTTAATCCGTGAAGGGGACTACTTCAAAGCTCTCACAAGAAACTCATTTCTTGATGGATAGAAGGGCCAATAAAACGAAATTAGAGTTTTATCTCATTGTCTCTATAGGAATGAAGTATAATAATTATTTCAGGCAAATACATGTTGGAGACAATAATTAAGATCACTATCATGTCTTTAAGGACAAGCAGATTCTAAAATAAGCATTAGTAATGGGATTAAACATTATTGCAGTGCCCCAGATCTCAGCATTGCCAAAGTGCCTAGCACGTCTGAATGTATGAAGCTTGCTCTCTGGGGGAAAAAGGAACCAAAAAAAAAAATTCTGCATTTTACAGAACCTTTTTGGCTTGTGGCCCATTAAATAGCTGAGGCCCCAATCTGCAAAAAAAAAAGTCTTGGGTGCCTGAAGGAAGTGGAAACGAAGTGGAATTTAGTATCTGTGTCATCAGCGCAGTCCAGAAAGTCTGCTGCCTAATGGGTTAGGTGTCAGCGGTTTTACCAGCGAAGTTCCCAGAGAATCCTGCTCCCGAGGAAAATTATCAGCTTCTTAGCACAGCAGAGCGGTTTGCTATTTAAGCTCATTTGGGACCTACAAATTAGGTGCCCCTGTAGCTAAGTCTCTGAAGGACTGCCATAACAGGCAACTCAGTTAAATGTAAGCATCATGTAAATTATGCCACCTGTAAAATATTTATTCCCACCATCTGGCCTAAGTTTGTGACAAGCTGACCCTTGGTGCAGCAGCTTCCCAAGTAAATTTTGAGGATGGACAGTTTCTCTGCTCCAAAGATTTGTTCTTTTTTTCTTTCTTTCTCTTAACCTACCCATGTCAGTTGTCTGTACCATTCCCTCAGACAATTTTCTCCTGCCTGTTTTCCCTACTCTAAGTTAGAGAGGGATTTTGGCCTGTTTCTGCATACATTCCTTTTTGTGTGGAAAAATGTTCAGATTGGGCCTCAGACTAATTAGCTGCTCAAAACTGAGAACCCTCCTGTGGAAAGACAACAGACTGTTGTGCACTGTTAGTGCCTAATGCTTAGTTTACAAATTTGAACCATCTGGCTAGTGGTATTAGCTTTGATTTACGGTACTATATCTTCACTGTACCCAACACCTAAGGGATTGACGTGAAACAAGGGAGGATTCTGCAGTCTTGTTTTTCAGCTCTTACTGTCATTTTCTTTCTTTCTAATGGAAGTCGGTCGCAGCTATGATAGCAGGTATCATCTATCCTCTTAAAATATGGCTTTTTACTTTAGCTTAGTGTTGGTTTATCTTTATTTTGGTTTTAAATAAGAAATTTCCATGATTATCAACAAACAAACTGTCAACAACCTTCATGGCATGCTGTAAAATATAAAACTCCAAAAGAGTTGGCTGAACTTCTTTCTAAATAGTTTGGGATAAAATAAGTGGAAGCAGCAAATGCAACTCAGTTGCCCATACCAGGCAACTCATCCCCACAGTGAGTTTCTTATTCAGCCAGAACATTCCACAGGACAGAAATAAATAAATACTGCTAACTGGCCTGAACTCCTATCCAAAAGTATTTAGAGAACTTTATCCAAATATGTACAACAAATATAAGTGGTAGCAGTAAGCAAAGCTCTAATTTCAACACTCACATCAGTCAACAGAGCCCGCTACCATGTCTAATATCTGGCTTGTTTAGAAGACAGGTAGGGCCTAAGGGCAGGGGAAGAGCACAGACTGGACTGACTTGTTACAAAACATAACATTCATTCACTGGCTGTTCTGTGCAGCTCTTTGGAATTAAACATCAAAAAGAAGGGAAATTAATTTGGCAGGTAGGAGAAGCCAGTGGATGGTAGCAGCTGAAACAGCCCTGCAACGCCACAAAGCCCGGCCTCCCCGGCTTCAGTTAGTTGAATCTCCCAGTCCATTCTTAGAGTCTGTTCTCTCCCCAAGGTGGTATTTGTTTTGGTTTCTCCTTTTAATGCTCCTTTCATAGCAGCCTGAGGACAACCAGGGGTTAGAGTCTCAATAGCCGAATTAATTGCCAAACAGGGAGCCTTGGGAATTTGGCCCAAGAGCAATAATAACAGAAATACTTAGCACTTGCAGTCTGTAGCTCTGTGCTTCTTCAAAGCGTGGTGCAAAAGGCGAGTGTGCCAAATGCTGCGTTGTTTCATCAGGATAACTATCTTCTTTCTGAAGGGTATTCTTCCATTTCTGTACGTAGGAGATAGGGACAAAGTGGAATGAAAAGAAGTAAAGTTCTAGGAACATGGGATCAGTCATGTACACTGCGGGAAGTGTCAAAGGGACAGGATGTTGTTTTGATTCATCAATAGGTGAGAGAATGATATTTTGGCTTTAAACTCCATTCATAGTGAAAGCCATAGTTACTGACGCTCTGGCAGAAGTCCATACAGCAAGATCAATCTTTATCCTGCTGGATCTGTTCACCTGTCCTACTGGTATCAGTTTCCCTTCAGCGTGTATAGAAATATTGGCCAGTAGCCACAAGACTAGACTCAGTGACTGATGGTACGAGACTTTAACCATTAACGGGAGATCTCAGTGGGACCGTGCCATCAGGCTGTGAGTGGTGCAGTTGCTGATTTGGTTTAACAAGCTGACCTGGCACGTGTAGAGCAAAGATTGTCAGGGCCACAAAGCAGGTTTCTTATGATATGTGTTGCACTTGCCAACAACCAGGTATTATTTTCTTCCGATCTCTCTGCTTAGCTTGGAGATAAAACTTGAGTGAAACTATATGAGAGAGTTACAGGTCAAAGTTTTTCTGGGACAATCTGTGATGATGTCAAATTCCATCTCTCTAAGATAAGTATACAATACAAGAACTGCATAAAGAAGTCCTCACTTACATCCTATAAAAAGGCCAGGCAGCTTAAAATTCTTTTTGGATAACCCGAAAAGCTATTTTTCAAGAGAAGCCCAGAAATACCTTTTTGTTCCTTAGAAGGTGATTATTCATAAAAGTATGATAACTTCTCTTCTGGCATCTAGTCTCAAACTAGTCTGAAGGATGTATCAGCAAAAGGACCCTGTATATTCAACTCTTTGAGTGGACAAACTGCAAGCAGAGACCAAGATGTGACACTTGAGAGTCACAGTTCAGAAGCTGGCCTGCTTCAGACCCAGCGCCGTGCTATAGTTTAGAGGTTGCTAATCCTGACTCCTGCTTGGTTTGAATGAATGAATGGGGAGGACTGGCAGAGCTCGGGGAGCTTTATGTGATTACGAATAGTGGCAGGAAAAGATCCCTTCCCATAGGAACAGGAGAAACATTCTGTTTTCCTTTGTCATCAGTGCAAGGTAAGAGTTTGGGCTTATACCTACCTGCGGCTGAGTTGTTAGCACTGAAAACTGTGTCCATCTGCTGTGTGCCAGCCTACGTGAAATGAGATAGACGGTCTCAGTCCAGCTCCTGACAAACACATTTGCACTGGCTGAAACCCCCAGCCACTGATTTGTGCTGTTACCTGTCATGTTAAGAGGGCCAGCGGCTGAATCAGAAGAGGAGAATGAATTCTCTTTTCCCTTGAATATTAAGTGCTGCTTCTCCGTTTGGTGAAAATCTGTTCCATTTTAGAAATTACTACACACACCACTCTGCTGTTCAGTATTTGTTCACATTTACAAGCCTCTGAAAAGGGGGAGAAGTTCCTGCCAGAAAATACAATCGAGTAAGCAGTAGTTGGAAGTTTCAGAAAGGGGTATGACAAAAAAACAATCAACTCATCTTACAGTAAAAAATGTGGTGATTTTTAAAACATATCTAAAAATGCATAGAATAATTATAGGATAGATAATTAAACTATATCAGGTATTTTGAGCTCATATAACAAACACCATAATGTTTCAGTCAGTCCTTGAGGATAACTGAATCACATCTTCTGGACAAGCATCTCATCTTGAGTTGAAAATGTCGCCATACAGGGACTTCTGTGTTTCCTTTGGAAGCTTGTTTCATTAGATGACTGCTATTGTTATAAAAGGAAAAACATCTAACTTATTTCTGCTTTTGCTTTATCTGGATTTAATTTTCAGTCCTTCTGAAGAGCGTCTTTAGTATCCAATTTCTTTTCCCTGTAAATGTAATTATACTCCATAATCAAAGCATCTCTGATATTTTTTTTCTGTGACAGTACTATGCAGATTGAACTCCTTAGCCCCCCTCTCACTAAAAGACTTTCTAAAGCTTACTGGAGTTTTGGGGACTTCCCACTGATATCAGTGGGTTTTGAACAAGGCCTAGAAAATGGCACAAACGGGGCTATATGTGAATAAAGTCTGTAGAGTCAGGTCCCTGATAAAAGCAGCTGGCATTCTAATCTTTTGGTTTGGTATCAGATCTAAGGGAGCTGTTTCATCAATATATGCCGAAGAGAACTGAAAAGATTTGGTTGTGCCTTTGAACATGCTAAGGATTTTGAGGAGGCGAAGTGGGGGGAAAAATAGGGACAGCTGGAATTTGTTTTGTTGGTTTTTTTAATACAATTTAAGGGTTTTGTTTATTTTTTAATAGTGTGAATGTAACGCTCATGAAAATGCTCGCTATGCACTGAAATCTTCTATGAATCAACAAAACATGTACCAGCAGCACAAACTTCACCTTGCCTAAACAATGTACGTCTCAATTCCGACTTGAAAAGACCACCTGTAGGGGAAAAATGTTAGTTCGGTATCCAGGGGCCATTCATTCCTTTGCCACTTTGCTGAGACTGCCAATTAGTGCCAACTTGTGGTGGCAGATTTTGTGATGTAGACACATGTTCTCTGGAAAGTGGGCTGAGATATTCGACTCATTTCACATGGGGCACAAAGAATTATTTGCTCTGTGCTATACAAATGAGAATTGTCCAAAGCTTTCCTCTGTGTTAGCCTCTGTACGCTTACTGAGTGTAAATACAGGGGAAATTGGTGTTATTGCAAGGACAAATTAGCACCAGAACTGAGCTGTATTTTTTTAAATGTGCTGCTAATTGTGCCCAATTTGTGCTGGAGTACTCACTCAAATGCAAAAGCACAAAACCAACTGAACACATTTCAGGGTGCCAAAGAGAGCTTGCACTTTTCTCTTAGCAAATTATCCTTCTAGTTTCACACTGCAGCAAGTGCCAATTGGTGCCACTAAGACCTTTATCTAGAGTAATCAAATTAGCACTGCATGTTAGCAAATTAGGTTTCATTTACAATGGTTTATATTTGCTGCAGGTTTGAGCATTAAAAGAAAGCATTTTCTAAGTTTTACTTTAAAATTTCTTATATGAGTGACATTGATTCTGTCTGCAACATTTAAAACGAGTGAGCGGCTGAAATGGAAGAAATGAGGCAAAATTGTTGTTTGTATTTCACTTCCAGAAAAATGTGGATTAGGAATTGCAGAAGTTTCTAAACGTTAAGGTAGAACTGAGCAAGCTGGAAGAAGTTTATTATTGTTTTCCTAGTAGGATCGTTCTTCCCTTTGGTTCACAATGGGCCAAATCGGTGCCACTGGTTATACCCAGGCTGGGTATAACTGGGTATAACCCACTGGGGCTGCACGGCTCTTACAGAGGGCAGGATTTAGCTCAACAGTCATAAGGCACATCATGAGATTTGCTTTTGCCAAAAGGTATGCCACTGACAGAGTGGGAAAGGCGAACTGCTCCAAGCGTAGGAGTGAACAGGATTGCCAAAAGAAGAGAGGAAAAAAATCATGAGCTAAATTTTTCTCTGGCAAATACCCACAAAAGTCATCAGAGTTTTATCGGGGCTGAATTTTACCCACTGAGATTAATTAATTAATGTTTGTACCATCTGAGGATTAATAATGTAAATGGTGTTATTGAGACTTATGCTTCCAAGATTGTCTTCTGTTTGAAGTTTGTGAAACTAGCCCAAAGCTGGATTATTCTTTATTTTATGTTCAGAAGGCAGAGAAGTGCAAAACACAGAAATGCATCTGACAGTAGGCGCTACCACTTTCCTGCTTCTATTTGGTGGCCTGACAGAAGCACAAGAGCTGATCATGGGGAATACTTTAGCAAATCCTGTTGTAAAAGAAGGCAGAGGAGTTCCCCAGCCAGTTACAAATGAGGCTACGTCCAGCAGCACTGGCTGCGCTGGGGGTACAAGAAATAGATGGTTGCCTTACTCAGTGACTTCAGGACACAGTAGCCTGAGTCATTATATTTCATTGCCATCAGGTGCAAGAATTTATTTGGGCACAAAATTCTGTAGGATCCGTAAAGTGCACATATAGAGACTGAAGAGCCTGAGTTTTCTTCCTAATTTTGAGGTCTTGGCCAAGATCTCTGGTTTCCTGATTCAGTGCCTTAAGAAGTGTGCGCATATGTAATTTCTAGCTAGTGCTGTAAAAGAATAAATCACTTGTAATGGGTTTCTGCAAATAACTTCATAACAATCACGCTGTTGATCTGCTCTTCGAAGATCGCTATCTCTGAAGTATGCTTTTTATTACATCAGGTGCCAATACATGATTCAAGACACAAGCTAGAGAGGTGGTAAGGAGGGCAGGACCAAAGAGGCCACACAAAACACCAAGCAAGCAGCAATCATAGCCTTGATTATCAGCCATACAATGGCATAAAATGGCACTTGAGCACAGTAATCCAGAGTAGTGTCTGGTTCAGGAAGTCCCTGCATCGTTAATTTCCAGAAATTAAGAGAGGAAACCAGGGGGGAAAAGAATTCCTTTCTACATGTCCTAGCTTTTATAGTCTTTGGCTAAGCATCCTCTAGTGACAACTGCTGGGGACGGGATATGGAGCTACTTATAGCTTTGGTCTGACCCAGAATGATCAGTATGTTCTTAGAAGATACTATTGCTATGCTCCTCTGATTACATCCACAGGAACCGAATCATATGTATAAAAACATATTGTACAATTAAATAACACCACAATCTTTAAGGAACAGAATAAACACTTCCAAGTTTGCTGAGCTGGATACGGAATGAAAAAACATTTTTCAGAACAGTCTCTGAAGTTAAGCCCCCTCCCTGAAGTTTATTGCATGAGCCAAGAGAGAGAGCCCATTCTTTCTAACAATGCCCTTTCAGCTACTTTGATGCTAAAAATAAGAAATGTTTGATAGCTATCCAAGCAAAGAAGGTGAAAACAGTAATTTCCAGCTTTTCTAAAGCTCTTTGGCTATATACATTTGACAAAAAAACAGTCACCAGCAGATGAAGTCAGATTGTTTTTTCCTGCTTTATACGCCTATAAATTCCCTTTCACTTCTCCAAAGCCTGGATAGTCCGAAATAGTAACTCTACTGAAAAATTAACTGAAAATGTCTGCTTATTAATAAACTTGCAGAGCAACACTATGTTTTCAGTAGAGATAATGCCTATTGCTTATAGTTATTGAAGTTTATGGTTTGGCTAAATTTATTTTGTAGCTGCCAGAAGAGTGCCTAGCCTGAGGACGATAGCAAGAATTCTCTTCTTAGCATCACCAGTCACACGTTACCCTTTTAAGATAAGGCTGGGGAAAAACTCATGAAAGCGTTTAGTCATTGATTTATAAAGGTATTTCTCCTTGGGATCTGATTTTGCAGTACCAGTGACAGGGTTGAAATGGAAATGACAAGGAGAGTTGCGGGTGCTTTTCAGTTCTGTGAGATGATGTGGGAAGTGTAAGCAATTAAACCAAATTGAATTATTTTTTTTTGTTGGAACGGCTTCTTTTGTCAGGCTTTGGAAAAAGGAATTCTTTCAAATGGAAATGCATTTATAATTTTGTTGAAAAACAGAATTCTGAAAATGGAAGTATTGGATGCCTTGCATTCAACCACTGTAGTGCTGTAAAAGAGTTAAAAGTTCTGCTGTGTCTCATCTCATTACTCCCTTATGGGTGAGACTCCCCAGGAGGTGTCATTTCTAAAGACTCGCAGCGATCCTCGGATCCCTGCACCATCTCCCCTGGTCAGGCACGGAGAGGGTAGTGTGTGAAGGAGGATGAAGTCCTGTCCCAGAGCCCTGTCCAAAGGAGACTGCTGGCATAATGCACAGCAGGGATATCTCCTCAGTGTCTGAAATGTCAACTTTCCTTTCTCGGGAAAAGTCTGTTACTGTTTTCTGTAATGGCAAAAAAAAAAAAATCTTCCTGTTTTCCTGACAGCTCTATTTTAATAATTTCGACTTTTACCAGTTTCTTTTATATATTTAGTTTTGTTAATATCACAATGATATTGATGGTCTGAAAAATAAACCCTACTAGTATAACAGTGGCGTACGTGCTTCTCTTGCTGACAGGCGAGTCTCCAGTTCCTCTAGACTAAGGCTTTTCCTGCCAGATGAGTGCTGGCGGCTGCACTAAATATTTGATGGGTCGGTGATGATAAATAACTTGCGCTGACTAGGATGAGGCTATCACATTTATTTTTCCTTGTCAGTATTCAAACTCAAGTCTCTGGGAGTAAACTGCGGTGTATTTACTCTGCTACTAAGACCTCTTTTTCCAAATCCGGTGTCAGTAGCAGGAAGCGTAGCCAACATACTGATTTGTAAACGCGTTTCTCATCTCAAAAAGATTATATAGGATCTCATCCTCTCTACAGAAAATATACTGTTCCTTGGAATGGACACTAATATGGAAAAATATGACTGCATTCCAGAAATATCTAATTGCTGCTGATAAATGGTATTTGCCTCTTGTATGCATTATTATGACAGATTCCTCCTTAAAGTTGAGGAAAGTTGAACTCTTTACATAGGCCAAATACAAAGCCTTGAACGTTTTGCTTCACGTATTTGTTACTGGCTGTTAAAGTCTTAAAGACGATGCTCAAGCATTAGAGAGAATAAGAAAAGTGTATATAAAAGAGGTATTTTGCTCATGTGTGAGGAAGGTTGTTATGATTTAGTGAGCATTTTTAAGAGGTTTAGATTTTAGAATTAAGAAGAAATAGATTTCAAAAACACAGATGAGAAGTGGTCTTGCAGCCATCTCACCAAAGTGCTCTGAGTTGATCTTGGAAAAAGGCTGCCTCCTTCCATTGACTGTAAAGGAAATTTGGGAAAACCAGCATCGACATGAGGTAGCATTAGGTACGTTGTGTGCTCCTCCCTGCCGGCAACAACAGTTGCTTTTTCAGACTGAAAAGTTCCTTTTTCAGACTGTTCACTTCAGTTACAGTCTGACTGGCTTTTGAAAATGAACTTTAGATGCCCAAGTTGTTCAGATGTCTAAGTTATTATTTGTTCTCTTTACTTTGACCTAGCCTGTTTTGTTCTGGAGACTCTTTGAAAGGTTGGAGGACCAGCGGGATTAAAACAAGTCATTGCATTAGGGAAATGAAATCTCATTAAGGCGGCGGTTGTGATTCTCTAATCCCTCCCTGTGAGTCTTGCCTCTGAGCCAGCACTTGGGTTGACTGAAGCAGTGAGGAGGCCAAACGGGCATTACTCCCTGGCACCGCAGTGATGTGGAAGGACATCCACAACCGTGACTCCCCGGGTCCAGACACACCATTAACTTGCTAGCTGAGAAGCCAACGCGTAAATAAATTCACACCCTCAGGATAATTTACTCATCTGCCCATTTTCTAAATCATAATTTGATTCCTGCTCCGATCCTCTGGTGACAATGTTGGATTGGCTTGCCTGGTGCCAGTACTGGAGCACTTGGCGCCACCACACATTTGTTACTGGAGCACTCAGCAGGAAATGCATAGAAGAGTTAATTCAGATGTCTGCCTGATAGATTGCTTCTGGTTAGGAAAGTTTCCTCCTGTTCCGGGATGGACAGGCTACAGAAGTGCCGAGAGAGGGAATGGTTAGTGAGAGGATGGTGTAATTCCCAAATTCACATCATGAGTTTGAACCTCTCGGTGGTATTGTGGTTTGCTCTGTCCTAGATATGTGAAAGTAGCTCATGTAGCTCAGGGCGTTAAGGTGGGAAGTGTGGGTTCAAACCCTTGCACCAAGGAGGGAGCTGAATCTGTGTCTCCAACTCGCTGAACAAATAACAGCTCATCTGAAGATCTTCTTGATCATCTCTCATCTCCAAAACCTTTTACCATACACAGGCACTTGAGGGAAGAGAAAAAAAGTGTTATTTTTGTTTTCAAACAGTTTTAAGTTTGTATGTGTGTAGGGTGGGAAGATCCTTTTTCATTTCAGTAGCAGGAACGGGAAGAAAATGTGATTTGGATCAAGTTGACTTTGGACTGACTTTTTTTTTCTTTTTTTTCTTCAGATTTCACTGCCAAAACAAAACAGATTTTACACAGAAAAGTTTTTCCCAGTTTTACATGAGAAAGGCTAGTAGGGTTCCTTCCCCTCGCTGCAATAGGCATCAGAGGAACCGCCTGCTATAGCATTATCTTTATCAGGTTACTTTTAACAAATGTACAAAAAAAAAAACCAACAAAAAACTGTTCTGAACCTGGTTTAAAGGCACATATTAAGCTGTCCCTTGTAATGGGGAAATTATATGGATGAAGAAATGCTCCGGAGCTTGTATGCTAACTCACATTTGCCTGGGAGGCTTGTTCCTCATCAGCAGTCTAAGTACACGGTCTCAGCTTGTGATAGCGAACAAGCCTCACAAAGGAAAGCTTAAAAAAATTGCACCACTATCTGATGATAAATGTGAAACCCTGTAGTTTTGGGGGTGAGCAGAGATAGTGAGACTTTTGAGAATGTTGAGGAAAAGCATATCATGCCATAATCCAGTTTACATCAAATGTTGAAACAACAAGCAAGAATTTGACTGTTTCCATGATGAGCTCCAAGCACTGTTACAGGTCATGACAGGACTGATTAGTTCATCAGTTAATCTACATGTCTATCACGACAGCATCCTTAGTTCATATTAAATAACAAATTTCATCAATCTGCGCATTTTTTTCAATTGCTTTCTGAAATCCTGATAGCAAACACGTTTTAAGTCTTCCCTCCCACCTCACTGACCTAGTTTACTCCGCTTATTCAGGAAATGATCTCTAAAGCTTGAACACTATTTACATTATCAAGATTTACTTATCTTTTCTTTTTTGCCATTGAAACACTAAGCAGCTCTTACATCAATGTAGGTGTGTTTGAGAATTATGAGAGCCTTCAATTCTCATACCAAACTACACCCACACGAGTCAATTCCAGTTCCAATGACTAAAGGTCATGTGAATGGCAAAAAGTAACAGGTAAGAACCTAATTTTGCTATTAAGAGCAACTGAATTTGTAGTTATGGTTTATTAGTGAAGGAATTAATGCCATAAATTTGTTGGTGTTTGTTCCCACTATTCCTGTTATTATTTTTAAAGACAATTCTAATGGAAAAATAAAAGCATGATGTGTGAGAACAAAGATGTGGTGGAAGAGTATCCCCGTTTGCCTTTGAACACCCCAGTGATAACGAGAGACAGTGGTGGGCTAGCTCCTTGCCAAGGGATAGGTAGCATTTACTATTCAACTACTTCCATAGGCTTCGCTAATAGCAAGTGTTTGAGTGGTGGGAATTGTCAAGTTCCCTGAGGCTGATGGCCTCCTCTTTGTGCATTATATCTTTCCCAGGATGACATATTCATATTTCTTAGGTTTAACTGAATTCTCACAGTAATTTAGTGGTTCTGGTTCTTAGCACTGCTCTTTGTCTTCTTTCAACCAGAGATTCCCCAGCATGGTGGTCTCTTTTATTCGTTCCTCTCCCATACCATACCTGTTTTTAACAGTGTTTAATTTGGGCTGCCCACCTGAGCGATTTGTTAATCTATAGACTCTGAAGACCAAAGTAATGAAGAGTTTACAGAGACTATGCACTATAAGGGTGGTCTCATGAAGATGTTGCCACCCTCGGAGATTTTCACAGAAGATACAACCTCTGAAGTGATATATGATTTCCCTGAATTCAGTCAGGTGTGGGCCATTAGCCTTCAGTATTCCCCTCAACGTTACCTTTTGCCAGTGTACAAAAGGTTGCACTAGGTGGGAAGTCTAGTTATAGTTGCTGGGGGCAACATGAAAATATCTTCCAGGAATTCAGGAGCAAAGCCAGTGGTTATGGGAGACCACTTTATTTTTCATTTAGGAAAATACTGTGTGTTAAGGGACTTAGCTAGTCTTGCAAATTACTGTTAGTAGAGTGAGCAGAGAAGAAAATTCCATGTGTGGACATCCTTCTATAATAAAACCCTCTCTTCTCCTTGGAATCACTTCTTGTCAAGACAGGACCTTAGATTGAGATAATGAAAAACTTATAATTATCTTCAGGATATTAACAGCCTTGCTTTGTTTGGTCTCTCTCTCTTTCTTCTGCTTCTAGCTGTATAGGTAGGACCTGCTGTGAAGAGGACCGTATGTAATTATCTGAACAAAATGAAGTTATTCTGTAGCTCATCCTTATTATTTGTGACTGCTACAAAGCTCAAAGGTCAGGCTTTTTTTTCTGTCACAAGACTTGCAGTAGATTAAGCTGTGTATTTAGGGTAATTGTGAGCAGGCTAGTGTCATTCTACCAGACAGACTGAGTGTGTTTGACAAGACGTGGTTTTCTCTTGCCTGCACTATGTCCATCCTTTTCAGTTTGCACTGTGGAGACTTGGAGAACATGTAATGCCCTTACAAATATTGGTGGGATTTTTGTTTAAATCCATTTTTGATTCTATTAAATACGAAAGGTTATCATCTCACTTTGTCCATAACAGGGAGGCTAACCATCGAGACTAGCAACATCAGGAAGAAACACAAAGGTCATCAGGGTAAACACAGGGATGGCAGAGAGAAGGAAAGAAGGACAGGAAATGGGAAAGAACTCTTCTTTTATCTAAAATTGGGCTGGAGCACAGTTTACGGTGCATGTTGCAAACAATGATGGTTTTAACAAAAGAGTAACCCAAAAAAGTAAGCAACTGAAAGTGCAAGGTTACATCAAGCCATATACCTCACAGTGAGATCTGAAGTTAGTGTTATGTCTAAATTTATGCTATGGATTATTTGTTACGATCTGTGGGATCTCTCTTTGCATTTACTGAATTTTGGTATCTTACAATAGAAGAAAGCGTTCGCATCCTGTCTGCAGCCATTGCGATGAGTATTTTCTGTGTATAACTGTGTCTTGTTATACCTAAACAACATCTTATTTGGAACAGTCAGATGCAAAGCTCAATCCTAGTTTCCAGCACAGTTCTCGGCCTCTTACCGTGTTTATCTACGCTTCCTTGGTGGTCTTGTCTGTGCTGGTGGCATGGAAACCGATAGTTCCCCAATGGCTGCCAAATCCACTGCCCTGATCTCAATTGGTGTGGTGCTACCAGTAATTACATGTCTGTCCTAAGGCCCCAATACTCCAATGACATGAGGGTTAAGTTGTTGTTTTGAAAGAAAATAAAATTTACTAAATTTTTGGTTGGTGCAGACATACAAAGCTGCCTTCAATTAGATAATCAGTAGCATTAATAAATAATAATATGATTATTGTTATTATTAACACAAGGCCTGATAATGTTTTCCCAGATAGCAAGGAAAAACAATTCTTTCCACTGCAAAAATCAGTGGGTTAAGCTCTATAGATTTCCATATATAGGACATCAGGAGGAAGGATCACAGTGGTCCCATCTGATCTGTGAGTGTCTTTCAGTACTTCACCCTTCGCAGACCTAACCATTAGCTAGCTCATGCTTCCAGAATACAGGTGAGTCAGAATTTGTGTAGCAAAAGGAGCAGCAGTAATGCCATAGTTGACAATTTTTTTCCAAGGCCCTGGCAAAAAAATCAGTGCCAGACAATCTGATACCAATTGCAGTTGAGGATCTAATTGATCGCTGTGTTGGGAATTTTTCTTCAGTTTCAAGATGTTAACTCCTCTGGCAAAATAACCTGATGCTTTCCACCCTTAGTCCAGAAAGTTCAGAAATGGGAAGGCAGCCTTTCTTGAGACTCGTCAGACGTTTCAATTAATGCAGTAATGCAGAAACTCTGTTTGCTTAATAATTTATAAGACCCCTTTTTCTGATTGTCTTTAAGCGGTGGGAAGAACCATGGCAAAATAATTAAGATAGAAAGTGTGGTTTCCTTTTCAGATGAAAGCAGCATTCACTTTGAAATGCTTCATGGTGATTTTGTTTCGCATCTTGGGTGGACCTTTGTCTGCCAGAAGCTGCTACCTTTGCACAGCTAGAGAGAAATTGCTGTGCAGAGCTGGAATCCACTATGGGGGTGGCAAGAGAAGGGAGTTCAAACATGGACCAAAGGAAAGTGACAAATCTAAAATAAAGTCACTGAGGCAGGCAGACTTCCATGTTGTGTAAGACAGAAGACTTAAATCTTATTTGCTGGCATCGTTTTTCAGAGCCATTTCTACACAAAGCTTCAGTTAAATGCAAAACAAATCACAGATATGTTAGAATTTTACTATGTGGGTCAGGCTGTTGTTTTCAATGAGCAGTGGTAAAACCCCCACTGTGGTTTAAGGATGGTTTAAAGTCCTGTTTTTGCTGTTCGCAGTGATTAAAAAAATAGCATGTTTGATATGCTTGTGAATGGTGTGAATGCTTCTGTTTTAAATAATGAAGGAGAAAATTGTTAACAATAGGTTAATTTTTTGTTTGTTGCTCAGATGGGATATTTTAGTCCCTAAAATTAAATGTTAGTGTAAATCACTGTCTCCACGGCATTGATAAGTTTGCTTTCAAATGGATTCATATTAAGGTTCAGTTTTCTTTTTCTTTAATCTTATATTGGTTTATAATGGAGCCCACACCAGAGTCTTCTAGTGAACCAGGCAAGTATAGCTGTCTCCTAGCTCATGCCTCAGCAGCTGCAATGTGCTGGCGCACAGCAGAGCAGCTTTGTGTCTTAGGTTTTTGGATTTAATTCAATTGGTCCCACTTTGCATAATTATTCATAGTAAAGCACCATTAGTTCAAGACCAATAAACAGAATGGTGTGCAGAAAACTGTATAAAGAAATGCAGTCCACTTGGTCCTCCTTAGACCTAACTTGGTGAAGATTTGCCTGATTCTTTGATTCGGGAACCCTGTGAAGCCTCTGAACAACATATATTATGCTTTGCTCATCCTCTCAGTTAACATAATGAACTGAGAAATATTCCAGTGAGGTCAGTAGAGTAACTCTTGAATTATACTCATGTAGCTTAATATCTAGCCCACAAACTAGGTAGGAACCTGGTTACCTTTTAAAAAAAAAACAAGTAGAAGAAACTAACATTTATAAATGCTAGTAAAGAGCAAATTGAACATCTTCATCAGTGCCACAAAATCTAAGCTGGCAGTTATATACTTGCTGTATTTTTATTGGCAAATGAAAATTGAATATACAGCAATCACAGAATAAATCATAGAATAGTTTGGATTGGAAGGCACCTTTAAAGGTCATCTAGTCCAACCCCCCTGCAATGAGCAGGGACATCTTCAATTAGATCAGGTTGCTCAGAGCCCCATCCAACCTGGCCTTGAATGTTTCCAGGGAAGGGGCATCTACCATTTCTGGGCCACCTGGGCCAGTGTTTCACCATCCTTATTGTAAAAAATTTCTTCCTTATCTCTAGTATAAATCTTTCCTCTTTTATTTTAAAACCATTACCTCTTGTCCTGTTGCAAGAGGCCCTGCTAAAAAGCTTCTCCCCATCTTTCTTATCTGTTTCTGTTTGCAAAAAACTTCACTCAAAAACATTGATGTTCATCTGAACACTCATTTTCAGAAGTTTGATCCCAATTATCCAGGTGCCGGTGACCAATACTGAGGAGTTCATTACAGCTGGTCTTAATGTGTCCCCAGAGTGTTCTGCAGTGATGCTGTTTTGTGCTGCTAGGAGCCTTTTGTCTCCACAGATGATCACTGCAAGGACTTATCCTTCGAAGTTCCTTACTGAAATAACCTTATCTGTCTATCTTTCTACCTAGCCCTTTGAGCTCTTCAGATGGAGAGCACACTGCGACAGGAATCTTACAGAGAAAGGAAAAAATTATCTTTTAGGTTTTTTGTTTGCTAGTGTTTCTGGCATTTTGCAAGTACTGAACTACCAGAAGATAATGAAATATTTGGGTTAAAGCTAAATTTCCCTTAAAGTCATGACTGAAATGTTCCAGCATGGGCAAACATCAAAATAATATAAGATAATTATTCCTAGTGCTGGAGGGAAATTAAGATATGGATTCCTTTTTACTAAATATTTGCATATATGTGTCCAACAAATAGACATTGCTTCATTGACACTCTTCCTGAATGAACTATATGACCAATAGCAAAAAAAGCCACCACAGAAGCTAACTTAATTCCAGGGGGCTTCAGTAAGGGGTACAAAGTATCTGGGAATCCAGCTCATATTACTCTGCTTGCTGAAGCTCAAAAGCCTGGTGGTTTTATCATACGCTGTGACGGCAGAGGCCCAGCTGTGGAACAACATTAAAACCATAGCAGGTCAGAAGATGTAAGACGTTGTGAGAGTCACTGACCAATTAAGCAGCCTGTCATCAATAACTGATTTTGACGAGGTGAGACGGTAAATATATGTGTGGGAGAAGGAAAAGTTAAGTCAAAACTGAACCTATACCTTGGATTGAGGTCCAGTTATAAATAGAGAAATACTGTGCTGTACTTCTAGTGTTTTAATTTATGTGTGTAGATAGGAAGAACTTGCTCTATTTCCATTTGGAAGAAGGACACTGGACTCTTAATGCACTTTCTGAGTTGAAGTTAAATAAGTGGAGAGGGCCAAGCCAGTAATAGTATAAGCAAATAGACCTCTATTACGTCAATCAAGTTGTGGCTATTTATTTTAGAGCTGACTTTGGCTAGTGTATTGTGCTCAATATATTGCATTATGGAACAGTTTGACAGTGCTTCAGATTACTCCTCTGGAGTATGTGGTGAAACTATTCATGCAAAATATAAACCCAAGTGTGGTTCAGTTGTATCACAGGAAGGTTCCACAGAATGCTAAATGGGTTTGCGTGCAGCACAGCCAAAGCTTGCTGTCACATACTAAGCTCTTACGATGAAAGTGCGGTTTATACTATTGAAAAACACTTTTAAATGGTATGGCTTACATCAGGTCCATCAGTGAAATAAGCTACTTCAGCAAAAATAGTTCTGTGTGAGTATAACCGTATTTAGGGCTTTTGTCCGTATGGAAAAACTAAATTAAAAAATGACACCACTAAATGATCAGTACTATACCAGCAAAGGTTTCTGCACTTAACCTGGTCTCAGCCAATTCTGCAGTGAGGTTATAACCATGGGGGAATGAACCTGCGGGTACCTTCCAGCCATTTGTTGGGTCGAGAGCTGAACGAAGCAGAGGTTTTCCCACCCAGCCTCATTTAAAGCATATGGGATATCAATATCCATATGGGATGCTTCATGATTAATCATTGTGGAGATTTGTCTCTGTGGAAGACGTTTCATTTAGCCCAGGATTGAAAAACAAAGGATATGTTGCTGCCACACTAATCAAAACCACAGACAATCTGCTGTTCATATGTGCCAATTGTTGCTGCAGTGTAATGTAGATGCACTTAAAGATGAGAAAAATAATTATAGGCAACCATTCTGCAGAAAGCTTACAGGAATATGGGCTCTTTAGGGGGACACTTTCAAGAACATAAAAAGCCTTTCACAAACTGAACTCTGGTTTCTGAGTTCTTCTTTGTGCTCGCTGTTGGTAAATTCATCAGACCATAACACCTGAATTGAAAAACTGCCAAGCAAAAAGCAAAATTGTAGTTAAGGGGTGAGGGAGGTCAGTGCAAATTTCAAACTTTAGGTGTTTTTGTCTGTTGTGGCGGTATGACTAGGCACAAACACAAAAACGGACTTGAATCCCAGAGAACCATATTTAATTATAAGCGGGAACATGATAGGTCTGACTGTGCACATATGGCCACTCCAGACAGTTTCTGGAAGTTTCTAAGTAACGGGAAAGTGTGACTACTGCCACTGCAAAATATCTGGAGAGAAATGGCCGCTTCTGTAGGTAGAATAATCTGTCAGCTGTGGATAGATCATACCTTTGAATCAATCAGCAGTGGCAAGGATCTGATTGGTTTTGTTCATCAAAGTTTCAAAATGTATTTTGTAATATTACCAGTTAATATCCAGGCTGTTGCTCAAATGAGGTTCAAATCTTTACAGTATGCATAGAGACTTCTGTAGCCACTACTAGAGCGAGAATTGTACCCTTCCCTTCTCCTGCAGTTTCAATAGGTTCTTCTCACTTGTCCCAAAGCGCAGGCTGTTGTCGTGGAGTGTTGAAGAGTTGCCGCTATGTCATTCCGCAAACCCATACTTCACCCACAGCTTGAATACCATGTGCAGTGATGGTCCCTCTACTGCAAAAGTATGAAACAAAACCAAAAGCCACAAAGGTCCAGAAAAGGGCAGCAAGAATGACCAAAAGTCTGAGCAAGGAGGAACTGAACTGCCTAGGATTCTTCAGTTCAGAAAATAAAAGAGCAAGGTGGGATCTGACAGAAGCCTACAAATCACGGGTGGCGTGGGCAGGTAGATACTGGTTGCCATCCCTTACAGAACAAGAACTAGGGCCTGTCAAATGAAATTAGCAGGAATCATGTTAAAAACAAAGAAAAGTAGACTTCTGGAATTAGACTTCCTGCCAACAGATGCTTTGGATGCAAAAAACGTCTGCGTGACTTTAAGGGGAGACGGGGCAAATACCTGGAAGGGACAGCTCTATTGAAGGTTACTAAATGGTCACATCAAGCTCAGGAAATATTTGAGCTTAAAATAATCACAGACTGGGAAAGTACTCAAAGAAAGTATCATATACATTTGCCCCCTTTCTTAACTTACAGACGAGGTCTGCTTATGGCCATTGTTGAAGACAGGATGCTGAACCAGATGGCCATTCTGCAGCTCTTCTATACCTAGCTGCTATAGCTAAGGTTTTGCCAAGATATTTTAACCCTCAGTATCTGAGACCCTGATGGTTTTTTCTTATTTGGTTGGTCTTCCAGGTCACAAATTTAGTGCTGATATTTCCAGACTTCTTCCAGATCATCGGGCTAGTAGTATCTGGAGAATTAATACAGTGGATTTTGGTGTGATTGGAACAGGACTTTTGGAACAAAAATTCAGAGGTCTTCATTCTTTTTTCCACCCCTCAAATTATTATTGTGAAAATGACTGCATCTTTCCTTTGTTTCCATCTGTTATTTCTGTGGCAGTAAGTTCCCAAATATGCTGAAAAGAACTGTGGACTTTCTGTATTGGCTATTAGTCATACATTGCTTTTCTCGTCCCTAAACATCTCTCTTAAACTGTCTTTCTCTGGATGTATAAACCTTGGTTTCCAAGCTACACTTCCCTTAGTTATTTTTATCACAAATACTAACCGCTAGTTTTGTTTGTTAGTACTTTTGGGGTTTTTTAGCCTTTCACAAAGGCCAGAGAACACTGTCATCTGGGAATCCTACCAGCAAACTTTTGATCCGTGATATGTGTGATACAAGAACTGGGCAAGCCTCACATCTCTGTCTTTGGTAGAATGCAAGGCAAGTACATAAAATACTTCCTTATTATAATGCTTAGTAGTAAGTGTTGCTATTAAGTCATCAGCTAATTTCTGATTCTGTGAAAGAAGCATGTTTGGGGCAGAAATTTTCCAGGCCTAGTTTGTTACAAAGTAAATTGTTTGCTGAATAAAAAGCTTTTAAGCAGATAGACAGCTGAAAGGCCTGAAATTCAACAGTTGCGGTTTGCATGGAAATTGTCTTTATTGTGGAGTTGTCTATAGGTTTTTTGTTTTGGCCTTCAGTTTCAGTTGTCTCCTTTGCACTGCCGCAGCCATCTTGTTTAGTCTTTGCCATTAGAAAACAATCAGAAAACTAGTGTTGCCAAGTACAAATGCATCTCATTTTTAAAGTTCAGCTGTTTTTTCCTTATATGATGAATTTTATAGAGAGTCTGCTGCATGATACCTTTCAAATATGGCCAGATCTGCCAAATCTAATGAAAGGAGCATTTTGGCCAGACATTATTGTTGCTGCCATTATGAGTTCCACCATTGACAGGCCTTCTGGGCTAGACGGGCACAATTTTCTGCCTTCATATTTAAGGGGCTAACTGGCATAAAAGAGAAACCTGGCATTTGTCTAGGTGCACAGCAGAAAGAAGCAGGTGCGTATACAACAACGCAGACACTCAGTAGGAGAGAGCCAGTATCTCTAGGATTTCCAATATTATCTAAAAAACCCTCCAACTAGAGCTGAAAAATAGCTGTAAACTAAATTGTGTCAAAGGATAGAAGAGATTTCGCAGATTATGAGAGATGAAGAAGCAGAAGCCAATCCGTGTGAAAAAGTAAGCACAGCTGAGAAGCTAAAGGAAGGTAGAGGTGAGTACAGGGGTGTACGGACACCATCAAGAAGGTACCAGTGTAAGGTTGAAGGCTGAACATTTGGCAGGTGGAAATTTGTAACATTTTTAGGTATTCTAATTCCCTATCAAGTCATGATGCTGAGGCTTAGTTGAACATGTTTAGTTGAAATAACACCTGTCCTAAGCCATCCTATAAAACAGGCTCCTGGAAGGGCTTCTGAAGTTGATTAACTTTGTTCCCCCACCTAGTTTGCTTTTCATGCATGTTCTGGTTTTACTCAGGGCTGGAAATGAGACTTGTCAGGAAGGCTAGTTTTGTGGTGCATGAGGAAATGCAAGAGCTTGCCAATGGAAACCTTTGGTGAGATTTTGTTAAAAATGTATTCATATAAATTCAAGTTATGAGCCAAAAGAGTCAAATTCTTCATTGATTTTGTGGCGCACCAGCGAAGCTTTACACGACATGACAACCTGGGGATGACACCGAGTAAGACTGCAATCAAACTCAACTGTCACAAGCTGGCTGTAAGACAGGCATCACTTCCACCATTTGTGTCCCTGTTCTCAGACAGTAAATTGTAGCTTTTAGTTGGAAAGGTAGACCAAAAGATGGCATGTTTTTAACTGTGTGTGGTTTTTGGGGAGCTCCATTCTCTTTTCCTACCTTCTCTCTGCAGCTCCTTTCAGACAGTCAATATTTTTTAAGCTGGCAAGACGTGCTTTTTCTTTATGGACAAACTGGTGAAATGGCTTCCAAGAGAAAAGAGATGGGGGGGGGCGGTATTTTGATTTTCAAAGCTTTAGCTAATATTTTTTTTTCCCCTCTTTACACATCCTTTGCACTCGATAAACAAAACGATTGGATTCAAAAGGAAATGTGCTCAGAAGTCAGAGTCTTTTTTGCAGCATTTCTAAGTGAAAGTGCAATCCAGCTGTTGGCAAATCATAACCTCATTGTTTTGGCAACGCAGTTTCATTTACTTTTTTTCTTTTATACTAACTTGTTTGCTCAGGTATTGGAATTCAGAGTTTTTCCTTCTTTTTAGAAATTCACACCCTTTCTGGCAAGGTTTGAACTGTTTTTATTGCTTACAATTATACCTACAGGTAAAATAAATACTTTCCCACGGATGCGCTGGAATCCGGTATGGTTATAAGCTGATGTAGCTGTAAGAGCTGAGTTGTACAACTAGTATTTCTGCTGTTCTGTCTTTTCGTTCTGACAGTTCTTAAAGACGCAGGGCTTCAATCTGTTCTTGCTCTTGAGTAATCAAAGCAATTGTTTTTAAAGGTTGCAGGGACTCCTCCATGCAAAGCTGGTAGGGATGAGAAAAGAACCCAATGACTTGTAGAGAAAAGACTTCTCAGGGAAACCTAACATGACTTTGCAACACAAATATTGCTACGGCCTTTAGTGCATAACTTAGCAGAGCTCTGTACTGTGCACACAGAAATGACATTGAAAGGACATTTTGATGTCACAAAGACAGGCATGGAAAAGTTAGGAAATGCCCTAATTAAGGTTGCCTGTGTAATTCATTATGATTCATTTTTTAATTATCTGATCACATACTATTTTTTCCGCAGAGCTCTCTACCTCTGTGCACAGGATGTTCAGAACACTCTTAATGAGCGGCTATTCAGTAGTTTGTTTTATCTTCATTGTTCCATGTGTGGCCCAAGGCCTTATTTATTGTGTGCTATTAAATCCTGTTTTGAGGGCTAAATCCATAAAAAGACTTTGGCCTGGTGACCCTGAGTGCTGAAGTATCTAACTTTTCGGCCCCCCGCTGCCTAGTGTTGAGAGGTAGAGTTTATGACCCAGGTGTGCTGTTGCAGCTGTATTGCCATCAGAGCAGGGCTAGTTCTCCAGCCTGATACTGGTACCCCAGTCTGTTGTGTGGACGTGCCAGTCCCAGCCACCCCCAGCCCAGGTAACTTCAGGAAGCGCATGCCGTTCTGTGGCATCAACCTACCGTTACCCAAAATTCAAATAAGCATCTCCTTTCATTACACAGTTAAACAGGAGTCTAGGATTTGTGACTCATGCATCCTGTTTTCAGCAATGCCACTTATGTGCTGAAAAGCCTTGGAAAAGTATTTTACCAGTTGTGACCCAATTTTCCTCTCTGTAGAATGGGAAGAATGACATGGGCCAAAGCGTGTCATAGAGGTGTTCTCTGGCTCCAGTGTTTAAAAGTCCTATGGAGCCTTGGATATAAAATGTTAGGGAAAGACAATGTATTGCTTCTTCAGCCAACACTGAAGGTCAAAGTTCTGGAAATATCCCCTTGTCTTACTGCCCAAAGTAGATTTACATTAGAACTTTCAGTGATTCATTTTCTCCATAAGAATATGGGCAACTTGTAATGCTCTTTAAGCTGGGATCTTCCAGAGTCATCCCAGAAGTCCCAACAACACGTTCTAGACAAGACACGAGGGAATCACAGAGAGACAGTGAAGCATGCACTTTTCTTCTCAATTCAAACTGTCAAGATCATATCTGTAGCCTAACACAATGAGCCATGGGTGACTCTTTAGCCTGGAGATCAAAGAACACGGTATGACTCACCTGTATGGCTAAACTCACCCTCCTCCCCTCTCAAAAAGCTGAGATACCTTGGCCAAGCTGCCTGGTGGAAACAATCGGTGACCTTTGCTATCTCTCAGATCATGCTTAAGCAAATCTGGGAGAATAGTAGTTGGCAGGAGCCAAAGACATGTTTGCGAGTAGGCTAACAACGGTGTGGACAACCATAGACCAGGCTTGTGCCTGTGCTCTGATGCTGTTTAGTTTATCGATATAGACATAGCCCGGGAGGTGTGATGGGTGCTCAGCTTCTACGAATGCATTTGTCACAGTGAATGTAGGGAAATCTGTGGTCTGAGATGTTTCATTGTTTTACCTCTGGGTGGTTTAGAAGGGTCTGGATTTTATACATCAAAATTCCTTGTGGTCGGAGCTGACTAGAAATCTTGTGATGTAATGACAGTAAAGCCAGTAGTCTTTGGTAGAGTTGTGGGAATGTATCAATTCCGATGTTTTATTGAGCAGAAATATTGCAACAGAAGAACATAATTTCTGATAGGTGAATAAAGAAAGATTTTCCTCTTTCCAGAATATTGCTGGGTTTTATATTTCAGAGAGGGAGAAAGGATCAAGAAGTAACTACTTGAACCTTAAGCTCTTACAGTTTAGGATGACGTCCAACCATGGAATCACTTGCTATATGACTATTCCTCTGTTTTCCTTTTGTTGTTTGGAGGTAGAGGTGGCAGGGATGGTCATTTTCTGTTTTGGCAGGGGGTGGGGGCGAAATGTCGAGAAATTACTAGAGTTTTTCCTTAATGGGGTTTTGACGATGTTTTCAAGGGCAGAGAAACAATTTGCTGCTTATTTCTACCCTGCGGCCCTGCCAGTCTGACCTCATGTTCATTTTCAGCCAAAAGATGCATTGATTTTCTGCATTGATTTTCTTTCATTTGTATTTAATCCGAATTCAAAAGTGTGAAAATGATACTTGAATTGTTCCTCCTGTGTTAACATATTGGAAATTTTCATTGCATTGACTGAGAATATGCTTCCAAGCATATACATTCACATAGCAAGTCAAATAGACCACAGTTAATATGTGGAATAAGAACACATCTGTGCGAAGCCGGCTTGATTGCCCAAAATGAGAGTACATTTCTGGAAATAAAACTTTCTTCCACCACTAAGGGCCTGATTGTGCTTTAATTTAATCCTTGGTGGGCCAACACATGGGAAACAAGCTACAGAGTGGGGAGCAATCTATATAACCCTCCAAGGTTCAAACCTTGGATTAATGCAGGTTAGCATCTTGCATATTGTATAATTGATCTCTACAGCAGATTTATTTTTTTTTAAATTCTAGCAAAGAGACAAAATCTGTTCAAAAATCCGTCCTAAATACATTTTCCAGAAAATGCGACTCAGATCTGAATTAAGTTGTACTCAACTTTTGTCATTCCTCTCTACGGCTGCTAGTGCTTTGCGCCCGACTCTTTCCTTCAGGCAGATCAGGAACTGGATTTCAGTGTCACTAGTACTGACCATGCCCCTGGTTTGCGCACTGCTTGGTGAATCGGGTTTGGGGACCTATGATCAGTGCTCAGGTATTTTCCCGATCTTTATTTAACCATTCTGAAGCTCTTTGGTTTCTATAAATGCGATGATTCAGCCTGACTGGATCCTTGTTGAAGGCTGTGACACAACTTGGGTTAACTTCAGAATCAGCCCTGCTGGCAGAACAGACTTTCTTGCGAGATTTATAGTACTTCCTGCTTCTAGCTGGGCTGCAAATAGAACAAGAACAGCCTTTCTCATAGCATCTTGGCACTGCTCCTTCTAGAGGGAACCCAGAACAAACAGGATACAATGAAAAATACCAAACTTTCATGAACTTCTTTTTTAAAAAAAAAAAAAGCCTTTGCTTGTGGTTGGATTTGGTGGACTTTTCTTGGGTTGTTACATACTTTATTCATGCCAGTTCACTCACCATTAACTTTTATGAAAATATATGTAGTGAATACACAAAGTTATAACTCTGTGGACCAGATATAACTCAAGTTGTTTGAAAAGGTGATGTTTTGGCACATCCAACTCTTAATGTTAGCAACTCTTTTGCTTTTCTTAGTGTTTCATCTGCACTGTCGCTTTTTGCACTTGGATCAATCGTTGAGTACCTTTTTACCAGTGAGCTAAAACCTTTCGAACAGGCAGTCCCTGGGCATCTGCCTGAGACAGATTAATGGCAATGAACATTAAAGTGAGCTGCTGAAGACTGCAAAAGGGGGAGACAGAGGAGCAGAAAACCAAGGACTCCCAAAATCTTCTCTCAAGTTTAAAAAACAGGATGCAAAATCCATTGAAGAGATTATTATTTTTTTTTTATTAACTTCGTTAGCCTTCACGTAAAACTCTGAATACCATGCATGGCTTTTCTCTTGTGAAACGTAACTTCATACTTTGGAAATATGGGCAAACAAAGAATTTAAAACTTGAGCTGAAAACCGGGACGACGTGCATCAAAAATAGTTTCAAAATTTTAAGACAAAAATATAATTACCTTAGCTAGGCTAAATTTGTTTAAAAATTCTATGCAACACCCTCATATGCATATTAGCAAAAAATTAGCAAAAACCAGTAGCTAAACAGGGTAATCAAAATCCCCTAAGTCCCAAAGAACTCAAGTTTAGAACCTGCTAACACTAAAAATACACTCTTCGGCTCTCCACCTGATACAGAAGCCCATGTAAACAAGCAGACTTTGTCTAATAATAAATGCAGATGTCCAAAAATAGTGTTTATATTTACAGGCATAAGCCCCGCATTTCTATTCACAAGCCATGTGGTTTCTTTCCTGACACTTAGCTAAATATATAGATTTAAAAAAAAAAAATATCTTTCTAAAGCTTCTGTGACTCAGGCTGATCTCCAGGTCATTTCAATAGTGATATCCCTTCTCATTCTGCTAAGATCCTTGTAGCTGTAGGTCCAAACTGAATGAACTGTAAGGCTCCTTCCTTTGCTTCGGATAGGCAGCTACACGGGTGTATGTGTGCTTTTCCTTACCAAGATGGACGGTAGTGAGAGACTGGGTCTTTTTCGTCTGATTGACAAGAGTTCTTTTCTCCTCCTTTTCTTCTCACCTGTATATGCAATTCTTTAACAGCAGTGAATAAGAAAGTCGGAGGATGGTCAGATGCATGAAGCTGAAGACACTGGTAGAAAGTCAGAATGACTCAGAAGTTTAATGGCTTCATTCCTGGAGCAGTTTAGCAGGGAGAGTGCATATGAGCAAGGTCTGAAAGACCAGTTCTACTGAGTGAAAATACTCATCCATTCCCTATATAGCAAACTACATATTGGCTACTTTTCTGTAAGAATCTCATTCTTCAAATGTAAATTTGTTAGTTGCCTTTATTTTATTTTAGAACTTTGCATATCTTGGGAGGCCCCAGTGCTCTTCCTTAATCCTGCCCTTTTTTACCCTCTTCTAAAATAAGCAGAAATACTTACATGTGAAATAACCCCCATTAAAATAATTTAATAGGGGCAAATAAATCCCAAATCCCAAATGAGAGGAAATATTCAATAAAAATTGAATAAGGACTTGTTGGTTTTATTGTAGTTTTCCTTCAAAATACCCACTTGCAAACAAATATTTGTCAAAAGGACTGCTCCAGGCCAAGCGCTGTTAACTCTGTAACGGCAGCCTTTGGGTGGCTGGGGACACTCCGCCTGGAGCCCGGTGTTCCCCAGTGCACCCGAGGCATGTGGTGGTGACGACAACACGTACCCTGCAGTCCCTCATCTGGGCATCCAGTTTCCTGTATGAATCAACTGTTTCCTATAGCTCTCCTTTTGGTTTAAATCCTGGTCCTCAAGTACCTCTTAGCTGCCCTAGTTACTCAAAAGGTAATATCAAAAGTAATTACTTTGCTATAAATTATAGGATCAACATTTGCTTTATGTAATATTTGTAAGTGGGCAACAAATGAACACACTATGGAGAAACTGATGTAAACAGACTGCTTTTTGATTGTTATTAAAAAATTACATGCATTTGTTTTATTAGTTTTAAATTTTATGCAATATGGTTGTGGTAAGAAGGTAACAATTAAGGGACACCCTAGTAACACGCTCGTAAAAACCCCATGTTTTTGTCTTAAAGTAATAGGAGTAGAATTAAAGACTGTTACAGTTATTTGGATGTAACAATAACATTCAGCTCTCCTTTGTAACTGCTAATGGATTTCTTCTCCAGTATGCCTCGGAGGAAATTATTTTCCTTGCTTTAGTGAGATGAGAAGAGACTCAGAAAGGCTGGGAAAATCTGTTTGTCTTTTCTCTTACTCAGATATAAATCAACTAGATCAGCCTTCAAGCCAATGGAGTTTAAGGCAGGTTTAAATTGTTATTCATGAGATATGAGGTTTCGCAGGCAGTTATACAGCTGCTCTGAAGGGTCTTCATCATCTCTTGGTACAAAGCAGGGTGAAGAGCAGCTGTATGGCAGCCGGAGAAACCCTTAGTAAGACTGTCGGTATAAAGCAGGGGTTCCCAAACTGTGATATGCATACCATTGGTGGTACACAAACCGTTTCCAGATGGTAGATGAAGGCAGCTTCTCCATTCCTATGTGAAGTTGCTTATAAAGCTACGGGGTAAGTATTTCCACACAGTTACTGGAAGTCATTCTGTGCCTTTGTGCAGACACCCTGTGGCACAAATCAGTTCCTGCCTGCAGTGGTTAACTCCAGTAACTGGCAGTGTGGAGGCACTGACCCGAGCTGGGAGGAGGTGTCTCTGCACAAGCTGTGACCACTTGGTAGCTGGTGAGGATGGGCCAGCTAGGTGACGGAATGCTGTAGGTGGGGTGGGCTGGAGATGGAGGTTCCATATGTGTGGGCATGATGTGGCCACAAAACTGGGAGCTGCGGTGTCATTGCCTCTTCTGATACCTGTGCCTAGTGATGCCAGTGGCATTCATTCAAACTGAGTTAGTAAATCCTCAGCACACTAAGTTAATAAGGGCTTAGCACAGAGGATTAATCCAACTAGAAAATAATGAGCTAGAGCACTCGTGCATTAGATCCATAGGACACTAAGTACAGGATCCGACCTGAGTGTCCTCTCAAGCGCAGGTAAAGTGCGTGTCTGAAACAGCTCTAAAACCGCTTTGGCCTCTGATAATGTTTTTGCTTAATGCACCAGAATAAAGTAACAGACACAGACAGTAAGAGAGAACTGAGACTTTAACCCAGATGTCTGGCTGTGCACTTCTGCGTCAATAAGGACACCTTACTGACTGGCATGAAGTGTTCAGCGATGCCTGAGCTAGGATGGAGTGAAGCAAGACAGACCTGCTGTGACCGTGTCAGTACAGGGCAAAGACTGAGCTGATTAACCTGACTGAGAGGCCTTTGCCAGTGAGGCCTCTACTTCATGGTCTGCAGGGTCAGGATGAGGTTTTTTCAGTTGTCGTTGGTGCAACCAGTAGCTGGTTATCACTACACACCAGCTCACCTCAGCCAGGGCTCTTCCTGGGATTTCCTGCTGATCCCTGTGCTTCCTCTCGGTTTTTCCATGTGGTTCTCCTTTTCTTCACATGAGGTAATTTTTTCTTTTATTTGCCAGCTCATTTTTAAATACTTTTCAATGGTAGCACAATGTACTTCATTCGAGAAGAGACTACTTAAGACAGCTTTCTAGATATACCTTTCTAGATTTTTAAGTAGCTTTGCACAAACTATTTACTTTCCCCCATTGTTTTCTCTGTCCATAATACTCTATCAGTTTTCTGATCTTGTACTAATTTAATGGCAATGAATTATTGCAGCAGTGCTATTCTTTCAGCAGTGAAATAGGCAACACAGTTTTAATCTTTGGGAAACGCGGACGTTCAGATATTTCAAAGATAATATTTTTAAGCACTATTCCGACAAGGGAATGTAGTGAACTAGTACTGAAATGCATTCGTCTCTATAGTAATGTAGTGGCCTTAGTTGGCATGTGATGCTTAAGGTATGCACAACAAAAGGAGGAATGTAATTTGGTGAATTATATTTTACTCTTAACAAGTCTTTCTTTACCAAAAATACCTTTAGTGATCAGCAGGATCTTTGTTTTGCATCTCATTGGTACATTGAACCTGCATGACATAAGTCTCCCACACCCCTGTAGAAAACTTATTACTACTAACTACAATAAATATACTTTCTTTCTTTGAAATCCTTCAACACAGTTTTTAGATTAAGCCAGTTTGCGTATTTTCACACTGATCAATTCTTCAGCCGTGAAATAATCAACATCTCATTTTTCACAAAAGCCCACCACTTTTTTTTGTTGTCGTTTTTGGTCTACTGTCCCTTTAGTCTCCCATCAAAGCTTTGGGCCTAAATTGAGAACTTTCCTGTTTTACTACTTCCTAGTCCAGATCACTTCTCGTGCCCTCTTTTCTGCTCTAGTATCGGAGTGCTTCCCAGTAGTGAGTTAAGCAACATGACTAACATCTGTCACGTGTGGTTTGTTCTCTCTCTCATCCTCCCTCCAGGGAGTCTTTCCATTGACTTCAATGGGCTTTAGATCAGGCTCTAAATTAGTCTGAAGACTTTGGGATGAGTGTGTTTTTGGTTTTTGTTGTGTTGGGTTTTTTGCTTCATTTTTGTAAATGTCTACTAACTTTGCCAACAACCAGCAAGTGGTAAAGACAACTAGAAAAGAAAAAAAAAGAGGAAATTGTTGCTAGGATTGGGACTATTAGATGGGGAGATTTTTTTATAACTTCTTGCAGCTGCAGCACTTACTGCTGATGCTCTAGTACTGCCCTTTCCCTGCTTTTCTGTCCCTCTCAGATGACAGGGAAAGCAGGCTTGTACTTCTGTCTGCAGGAACCTCTTCCCCACAGGAATAACAGTAATCATATATTTTTCATAATGGGAGAGGGTTTGTGGTTATTAATTTCTGTTTGTTCATCTGTGTCTTTCCATTAGCACACTGTTTGGGCTCATGTTCCTTAAATGACTTCTTTATATATCTAATTTCTTTCTTTTACATCTATTTTAGCTTCCTTTATGGACATAACCCCTGCACGTGTGTTTTTCTACAACATTCAGTGGAGCAGAAGGAATGGTTTATCGGTGATCCTTTGTAATGTTCATTCGGGTGAATGCAAGGACAATGCTAATGTTTGTCTCTTACTTGTATGTATTGCAACCAAGCAACTTGACCTTTTTGAAACTGAAGACCCACCTGAACTTTTCTGGGGGGAAAAAATTGATCCCTGTATAGAGTGTTACCATAAAAGTTTTCTGCTGCAACCAAATAATAAAAAAAAAAGCTTTTGATATCCCTTTATAACTTCTCATATTAGCCATCTAGTGGGACAGTGTGTGTATGTATCTCTCTCTATATAGCTATATATTTTGTAATTTTGTAGTAATTAGTAATTTTGTAGGCTGGCTTTCAATGTCTTCTAGATCACAGCTAGGGGAATGCTTATTAGAAGTAATGCGGGTATCTAGAACTCCTCGTTACATGGCAGCCTGAATTATCTTGAGATGTAACCCAAAAAACTCACAGAAATCAGTGGTGTCCTTTCCAGTGATTTTAAATACAGCTTGGGAGATAGTTCTTACTTTCACGCTGAAGTGCTCTTCCTGACTTCTATATGTTTGGTAATGGGGTTAGAGCTGTTTTACTGCCTTCTGCAGGCCTTGGGATCACTGAAAAATTCATCTTTTCTGAGTGTTGACTTTACGCACTGCGCAGGGCGTTGTGAGCTCTAAGCTCCTTCTTGCTGAGAACTGTTGCAAGGTTTGGAGTACCAGTTCCTGATCAACTTGAGCTGGCTGTCAGTTTAAAAACAATTGACATTTTTGTTGAAGAATGAAAGTAATTCTTGACACGGTTTCTGACTTGTTCACAGCTTTTGCACAGTAGGCCTAGCAACAGCTGTAAACTCCCAGGCTGTCAGGGAATCCTTAAAACATGGAAAAACATACATATTTTTTTGTGCTCTGGTGAACATTGTGAGAATCATGGAATCAGATCTTCATTGTTCATCTTTGCAGCAAAGCCTAACAAATTTTACAGTTTATAATTTCACATGACGACATGTTTCATGCCATAAAGATTCTCCCCACAGTTAAGAACTTTCATGCACTGAGGCTACAGAAATTCCAGGTTCTGTCACAACCTACACATTGATGGGTCTGAAGCATAGCTTAATAGGACTAGGAATTGCACAATGTGTGGCTTTTGGCCCTGTTGAAAGAGTGATAAATTTTCCCAGTCAGTAGTGGTTATGAATGTAAATGTACAAGGATGAACTATTTGCGTTTCACAGAACAGTAAATTTGTCCAAGAGAGAACTTCATTTCATCATTGTGAGAACTGTAAGTCAACGGGTACGTACACGTGAGAAGGAAAATATATAGCTGAAAGTCTGGCTAGCTGTAGGGGTAATGTTGAAGTATTTCGGACTTTGACAGGAACAAAGATAGCAGGAGTTGTATGTGACCTCTCTGTCCATAGAGAGACGCTCAGTTCTCTGAGCCATTCTCCAGGCAGTCACCTCTTAGTTGTGGGTTATGAATGACGCTTCCAAAGATCAAAGCCTGATCCTGCACTCAGTTGGGTGAATGTGAATCAGGAGCAACTCTGCCAAAGCCAAGAGGATGATTCTGGCTGAAGGGAGACAGAGGCCCCTAGAGAGGTCACTCGACAGCTGGATTAGTAACGTCTGAAAGTCCTCCAAGTGCGGTCAGTCTGGCTGGGTTTGAACACCTCCATCTGACTCATCTCGTTTCTCTGTGTTTACTGCGGTTGCCCGTGTGGTAGCCCATTACCTGCATTGTTTGCTGATCTGTGTGAACGTGTAGCACTTTTCCGTTTTAAAATGCTACTTGCATTAGTGACATCATGTTTGCAGGGAGGAGTGTTAGCTCCAGTGCAACATCTAGACAGCTTTTGGTATCTGTACGGAGAATTTCACTATTGCATGCTGGTATGTTATTAACAGAGTTCCTGTTGGGGCACTTCTGCCTACAGAAGCAATCTTCCTACCCTATATCTCCCAAAGTTATATTTATTTGGAATAATTCTCTCTGTACTCTTCACTGAGTAATTAATATTGATGAATAAAATATGCATCAACATAACTTTCAAACAAGGCCTAATTTCTGGAAGGAGTCTGAGTGAAAGGCTTAAGTTTTTGGAGAAGTGCCTCTGTAAATAGTTGATATGCCAAATGTGTTCCAGTTTAAATTCTCAAGAGACTTACCTGGAGTCTTCTGGAAGGGTTTGGTTTTTTTGCATAGTTACTTGGTTTTGCATTATTTTCTTTTTGGAGAGGTAGCCTAGTCCAGCGGTCGGAGCCCAGGATGCAAAGCCAGGAGTCCCAGGCTTCTCTCTCTTGCTGCCGAGCTGCTCCACAGCCATAGAGCATTGTTTCATGTCTCTGCCTCTCCGTGTTGCTATTTTTGAAGTGGGGAGTGGTAGACCTTACATTTAAGACTGACCGTTCAGGGTTGGTGTCAGTATTCAGCAGTTAACGTTTGTAGAGTGTTTGGCAGATATGAAATCCCATACTCTCAGATGCATAGATTATAGAGCCAAGAGGGACCATTGTTCATCAAGGCTGACCTATTATTGGAGATGGGCCCAAATCTAGACATTGGATCAAACATCCCCAAACTCTGGGGAAGAAATCTGAATTCAGATCTGGATGTGAGCCTCATGGCTCAGTCCCATCTCTGTAAACACCAGACATGAATACAAACAAACAATTTTGAATATAAGGAAAGCTTGGATCCAGAACTGAGCTTTGTTCCAAACTGTCCCAACCACTATAAATAAGTTTCCCATATCTCCAGTTATAAAACTCCAGAAGTTAAATTATTTTAGTAAAGCTTACATGTCTGCACAGAGTATTTTCCTCAGCGAGGTTACAGTAGCAAGTTGATGAGAATTTGATCCTCAGGATGCTGGTAAAAATCTGGAAAAGCTCCATTACCTTTTGTGCTAGAGATTAGGATCTGGTTTACTGTGTCTCTCTCCTGCCGTCTTTTTGTATCTACTGATTTTAGTAAACAAGAAGGGAAGGAGAGAAGAGGAAGGAACTCATCATAGACTTTGAATGATGCAAACAGTTTAATTAGGAAATAATGCTAGATACTGTTTCCCTTCCTTTGCTGTTTTTCAAGCAGGATGCGTCCTTAGGAAACAATAATAGAACTGAGGATTACAAAGCCTTTGTATGCATTGCAGCCAAGTGGCCACACAGGAAAGTGATATACGGACAGGCGCTTGTGTAACGTGAGCGGAAGTTATTCAACATTCCTTGAGGAAGCATAGGACTAACTCTTAGGATCAAGACAAATATTCCTGTCAAGCTGAAAGGGAAGATAATGCTGGACACCATTTTACATTGTCTCTCTTTGTGAAGTTTGCTGATTTTGTTCGCTTGTGCCTGGCTTCAAAATAATAGCGTGTACTAAAAATAACTACACATTTGGGCCTTAAAATGTCTCTGTGACACAAGGTCAAACAATAATGGGCATTTCCTACTCTTTAACCTTTGTAGCAGACAGAAGGAAAAGTGTTCAAAAGGGGCACTGCTATAGAGGTCAACCTGAAACATTTGACCCTGAACTGTTTTGGTTCTTAAATTCTATATCCCGGAGAAGGTATGTGGAAGCCTGTGAGACACCAGTTTTCAACTTCTGTATCATTAATTTCTCTCTGTACTATTTATAAATGTCATGATATTTCACTGCATAATAGCAGTGTTTGCAAATGCTTACGCAATTAAACCCGCGCTAGCTGGGCTCTGTGAGCCAGATCCTAAAAATCGGAGCCTCTGGTAGAAAAAAACCTCATCACTCTGAACAGGTTTGGTCTGTAAATTGCTGATAACCAGAGATCACAGCTGGGAGTCAGAACGCCTGTGGTCTAGTCCATCTCCCTGCTGGTGTGCTGTGTGAAGGTTAGAAAGGTTCACCTCACTTCTCAACCCCGGTTTTCCTCAGTTACTACTAAACTGCTGAAATTACGCAAATTTTCTTTTAGAATGCACACCTAAAAGTCGTCCTAGTTTTACACTGGGTTTTGATAGAAATGAAGAGTCTTGAGGAATCATTCCTCTCTTTTGGGCATATGTACCAGATATATTTTTCATACGCTGGTCTCTCATCAAAAATTACTTGCAAAAGAATGCTCTGATTATGCACTCATCAGTACATTCAATGTTCAATACCTCTTGCATTTCAAGTGTGATTCATGTTCTTCAGCAATAAAATACTTCTGTTTTCCTGCTTTTGACTGTGGAAAAAGTGAATTTAAGGATGGTATTAAACAATACACCTAAAATACTGCTTTTTCCTTCTCTGTACAGAGCTCTTTTGAAAGGAAAACTATTATCTGCTCATGTTCTGACTACTGCACCCTCTCTTTTTAGTCTTTGAGTACTGAATTTCTTAGTTCCCTCAATAGTATGCATAATTCTTACTCTAATATCACATGCTTAACTCACCAGTCTGCCCACAGCAGTCTTTGAGCCCTTTAGAGGCTCTACCTTCAACCTAGTGTTTTACTTTTGAGACCCTGCATGACTTAGAGGTACTCTTCCCTCTTGGCTTATCATAAAAGTCATTCTTCCCACTCATTATCTTTTGTATTTTCATACTGCTTCATCTGGGATGCAAATATCCAAAAGCCCAAACCTTCCTTGGAATTTCCAAGTATCACACAAAGGGTGGTCAGAATTGATTTTGAGCTGAGAATAGGGGGTTTTGACTAACTGACATTTCTTATAGAAATTGTAGTAAAATCTACACAGCTTCATCTTGGACTTGAAAACTTAGAAACCAAGGAATGAATTTTTCTAGGCCAAAAGGAGAAACAAACAGACAAACCACCAAACAAATCCTTGAGGCTGGGGGGTTTGTTTCTTGTCCAAACCAGCATTTCTTCTCTTTGCTTTCACGGACATATTTTTTCTGTCCATATTTCTGCTTAGATTTTTACCTCTTTGGAACATTTTTTGCTAATGCTTCCACATGGAGGCAGTCAAAAGAAAATCCTTGCCCACTGCTGTATTTCTGCTGACCATTCTGCTGACCATCCATTGCACATGCGAGGATATGGATCAATGCACGCTAAAGTACTTTGGGGTTCCTTAACATAAAAGGATCTATAGAAAACCAAACTCTTCTGTTCCCTGGGATCAGCATTGAAAAAACACTTTTGCA
Organism: Chroicocephalus ridibundus; assembly: GCF_963924245.1. Taxonomy (NCBI): domain Eukaryota; kingdom Metazoa; phylum Chordata; class Aves; order Charadriiformes; family Laridae; genus Chroicocephalus; species Chroicocephalus ridibundus. The sequence goes on along the minus strand of NC_086287.1, from coordinate 4,361,093 downwards.
ACAGTCTGGTGGGATTTAAGTGATGTATTACATACAAACTCTGATACCAAGTTGAGCAAGTGGTGTATGTGGAACAGATTCTCTCAGTCTCGGGAGCGTGAAGGGAGAGCGCAGCTCTGAAGCTGTCGGCAGCAAAGGCAAGAGCGGCCGAGCCGTTCCTCCGCTCACCTCCCAAAGAGAGAATCACCACCTCAGGGCCAGTGCTGTGGGGAGGAAACACTGAAACAAGCAGCCCCGTCAAACAACAATGTGAAGAAGGGGCTCTTGCAGGTGCAAGCTCTTCTGTTTCTGGCTCTGTATGGGGCACTGTGATCTTGTTTTGCTTGAGACTCTAAAGACTCAAAAGTTAGCTCTGTACAGGGCTCCCAGAGATTAAATAAATTCAAAATGACATGCCCTGCATCCTTAGGGGTCGTACCATTATGCGTACCATTTTGTGCAGAGCATTTGTTTATGATGAGATCTTTTATTGGTGGCATCATTAGTATCTAAAGAGAGAGTGACGATTGATTTGCTTTGACAGAGCATCAAATATTTTTGTTAGGGTGTAAACACAAATTGTCATCCATGCAGAGGACTGGAGAGAAATGAAAAATTAAATTATGTAAAAAATATTTTTTTCAAAAAATAAATTAAAAAAAAAACCTAGAAAAAAATTGCTTGGAACCAGATCTACTCAAGTTTGAGGTAAGTTTGTAGTTTGAAGCACAAATAATGAATGAAATCACTGTCTTGGTTTCTTCCTTATCTGGCAAAAAGTAGTTCTCAGGCAATTCTAAAAACAAAATCTGAGTTTGTTTCAAACTGTTGCCATCTTGTTATAACAAATACAGGCTCGTTGGGACAGTTACTCATGGGACTTCAGACACTTCTAAATTTATCTTTGTATGGATGACAGGATCTTTTTTTAATATTTATATTATGATGATAGGGCTTTTATCCTACTATCAGCAGTTTGAATAATTTGTACATCAGAGAGTCAGTTTTCCTACTTCAGAATTTTTTTCTATTGTTTCCAAACAGCATGGGAGTTAGGTGAGGTGGAGCAAGGAGGACGTCCATCTTTAATGCTGAGATAAAAGTATCAAGCAAAAGTGATGTACATTTTCTCTCCAAACCCAGAATTTGTCAGCAATGACAGTAAAAATTGTAGGAGAATTGACTCCACAATTTTGTTAAATACAAGTTTGAAATCTGAATTTCTACATTTGAAACTGGGTTTCATCCAAAGACATAAAGCTTCAACCAGGCCTATTAATTTTATTTCACGGATTTGGATTTGGCAGTGTGACTCAAAAAGTTGGATATAACTCAGGAGACCTTGGGCCTAACGCTGTCTCTGCCCTGATTTACTTTTTCTGCCTTGCAGTACCGGGCTGGAGCCTCAAAGCTCAGTTGCTCTGCACAAGTCTATAAATTTCATGAGTCAATTTTACCTTGCTGGAGCAGAGCAACTCTTCAGATAACTGTGATTAGTTTTCTTCCTACCTTTTACTGGAATTAGCTGGGCTACTTCTGGTATTTCTGTGTCACTCTGTGGTGTGCAGGATAGTTTTCCTTTCAGCCAAACTGCGTGGGAGAAGTACCCGAGACATTCAGATAGGCAAGCTCCAGCTACTTTCTGTTAGGACTTGTTGTGCACTAAGTGGCTTGAAGGAGTATCCTTTAACATCAGCTCCTGTTCCTCCCGTCTGTGAAATGAGGAGAGCTCCCACTCTTTTGTAGTTCTGGATTTTGGGAATTTTTACATGATAAATTCCATGTAAATAATTAACTTAGGGTGAATGAATGATTTAACCTAGTGTGGAATATTATATTTTATTTTTTTTTAAAAAAAGTAAAAGCACTACTTATTTAGACATGTTGAGGCAGTTGTTTGGGTTGTGAAAGAAAGCGCTGCCTTCAAAGCTGGATTAATGGCCCTTGGGGCTACACAGAGAAGATGGTGGAGAGGCGACAGGGGGTATATGCAAAGACTGAGAAAAATATATGTTAAAACTGTGCAGAAAATGCCTGAATTGGTGTTTTTGTTTATTCTGCCAAGATTCTTTCCTGATTTAATGAGCATATCTGACTCGTGCTGACTTGAATTGTCCGTGAGCAGAAGCCATCATATTATTTTCACCACATCTAAGTCACATATCTTTCGTACAGGCAGAATAAGTGTTGCTTGTTGTTTTGGGATGGTGCTCTTTGGGAAAGCGAGCACATTTAGCAGGCTTTGCTCATGATGGAGTTTTCTAGTGGTTGCTTTTCCTTCGGGAACGAGGGCAGGTCTTCTATTCATGGGGAGATACTCCAACCAAGTCCGTCTGCTGACTTCACCCTAGTATTACCTGTTCTCTCTGTAAGTCAAATGCTATGAATTACTGATTTGCTCTGCGATGGCCTTGACACCTCTTGGGCCAACGAGAGGTGAGGGTACGTAATACCAATCAAAAGATCCCTGGCACAATGCAGTATCAATGCCTCTGGGCATACTGGATCATAGATTTAATTTCTCTGTGAGCTGCCAGTTAAACCTCGTCACAGCAATTTTTTCCTCAAATATTGTATTAAATAGCAGGTAACTTATCTTCTTATCTCCCCATGAAACAGTTACATGGAAGAGCGTTCAGGATCAATCTTGTACTTAATGAAAATGACCTGGCAATATTCATTTGCCAGATCATTCTCATGTATTTCAAAACCAAACAAAAACTCCCACCAGTGAAACACTTCGGCTGAGTTTATCCCTGAGGAGACGATGAGAAACAAACAACACGTGACACGTGACAGTTGTTAATCACATTGTGTAATATATTACTGGAAGGCTCTCAGACACTGCAGCGAAGGGCACAGTATTCAGAATAGTGACTTTGATCTGAGGTTCATTTTGGGTTATGTTGTGGAAAAAAAAAAAATCAACCAACCCCAAACAAACCTTGTTCTGTTACAAAGATAAAAATGCCTAAAACCTTCACGGTGAACTTTATGAGCAGGTATCAGTAGATGTTAGGAACATGCAAAACCTGAGTAGCGGGGGTTATAAGCACATCAGTAGTACAATTATGTGCAAGAGTTAAAAGCAAACTAATAATTTGCAAATTCCACAATATTTTATTACACATTCATTATTATTTATTGTATATAATAAACTAGATTTATTATTCACTCATTAAATTTTCTTCATCATTTGCAATTAGAACAAAATTTCACGTGCAGTCAATCCACCAGTGCCCAGTGTAAGCCTTCGGTAACAGAATCCAAGGGTGACAGCGGATGTCAGCGGAAGGGCACCTCTGGTCACCTAATCCCACCTCCTGCTGAGAGCAGGCCAAGTTAGAGCAAGGTGCTCAGAGGCTTCTTGAATTTTTAATCTCTCCAAGGGTGGAGAATTTACAGCCTCTCTGAGCTCCTGCTCCAGCGTCAGACAACCCTTCTGGTAAAAGGTTGTTTTCTTTTATCTTGTCTGAAATTCCCATGTTGCAGCTTGTGCCTGCCGCCTCTCATCCGAACCACGGGCACCTCTGAGGAGAGCCTGGCTCTGTCTTCGCTACACCCTCCCGTTAGATTCAGGAAAAAAGAAGTACAGAGCATTGATCTTTTACTGAGTTTCATTTGGAGCCAAACCACTTAATTATTGCTCCCTTTGTTTAAAAGACATTGACTTTTCCAGTTTCTGCCCATATAACACAACTCCCTGCATTCTCTTATTTATACCTCTATTACGAAGCAATTTTGGTGAGGGAATTATGAAGCCCATAGAAAAACTAGGCCTGAGAAATGAATAATATATGCCATCTTCCAAATCTGTCTGCGTGACGCTATGGAGCACATTGATTAGGTTTCTACTTCTAAATCACTTTTATTTTAATTGTTCAAATATAAGTGCAATTGTGATGCGAGTGGTACACTCCATTTAAGTGATGGATGCTTCACAAGAGGATGTTATTCTAACAAACTACTGATTGACTTAGCATTTTCCAAAAACTGGTATTGATTTAGATGTTACAAATCCTGAAGATACCAGGCACTTTCTCTGAGAATTTTATATTGATTGATTGGGAATATGATTCTTTCTTCTCCCCTGTGATCGTGACTACCAAAGCACTCTTGAACTTGAGATTCATTTGTGATCAGAGTTTTGGAAGATTAAGTCCAGCAAGGCCTTTTGTAAGCGTGCTGTACACCGAAGGAGGTAGGGCACAATCCAGCCCTTAATGGGTGGCATTCATAAGACTACGTAGGAACTGGGACTTTCATTTTTCATTTCCCTAATTCTCGGATGCTCAGAGGTGGAAAAATATGCAGAGATACGAGCCTGTGGCAGATGACCATCAGTTCTAAGCCAGGAAGCCCTCGCCTTGTTCTTTGCCGGTGCTGCGGTGGGAGATGATGGCAGCGCAAAGTGAAATGAAGAAACATAATTTCTCACTGCTTTCATTTGATCCGCTTCCTTTCTCACATCTCTGTGTGTGGGTCGAGGGGGAGGGGAAGGAGGGTGAGGAGGGGAGGACGAGGGTGGGAGTTTCCTTCATGCTTCAGCAGTGGTGCTGAATGTGAAGGAAACAATAGTTGGTCTGATTCCAGGCATTCACTTGGGCAAGGGCTGTTTGAGGAGTGAGCACAGGCCCGCGATTCTCGCAGGTACCATTGCCAGTGGCTAGGTTACCTGTGGGACATACAGGAACACGGTAAAGTAGTATGCAGTTCACGCTCTGCCCTAAATTTCATCCTCAGAGTTTTTTAGGAAATAGAATTTTTTACCTCTGGACCAAGTGCTCATTTTTGAAATAAGGCTTAACACTCAGCTGTCAGGATGACACTTTCTCGTCTTAAATGATAGCCTTCATTTGATCTGGGGGTGCTGAAAGTGCGCGTTGATTTCATATGCTCAAGGGCAATATGGAAAAAAAAGACTGCATATTGTCACAGGAAGAGATATGTACCACTGAAAAGGAAATAAATGTAATCAACTTGCTGGTAGTTGCACCACAAACCGCCTGAGCACCACACTGCTTTCTCTCTTGCTGGCTATGATTAAGAGGCCTGAACTAAAGATAACTGCTTCGGAAAAATGCAAGGGCAAGCATCCACTGAGCACTGTAGGTAAAAGAAACCCATGGTTCTTTACTGAAAGACAGTTACTGCCTACATCTGCCTGACAGCAGGCAAATTTTTTGATCATCTGTTCTCTTCTATTTTCACATGCTTTTTTTTCCTCAGAAAAATTAGCTTGATTCCTAGGCATGCGTTGTGATTGACGTGGGGCAAAACCATGTTATGCTTTATAACATCTCAAAAGAGTTTGAAGTTATTGCAATTTGCGTAATGCCTTATCCACTGAGGAAAAACTTTTATACTGAAAGCACTTTTTAAAAGTGCTATGACTAGACTACATGACTTACTATGACTTAGACATGAACACAGCAGTCTCGATACGGTCAAACCTTATTTGGACTACCCAGGCAGTCTCTCACTTGCAGAATGGGCTCAGGTAGCTAGTAACGAGCTTCTTGTTGAGATTACAAAAGCGTCTTCCTTCTGATAACAGCAATATAAAATTAGTCTCCTCATGTATTTTGCTACCTTTGGCTCCAGCTGGCATCGTGATTTACTGAAAATGAGAGCAAAATTCTACCTGAACTTTATGTGAACTCTTACAGGTTTCATTTGGGCTAAGTTCAAAGGCAAGTCAGACAAATGTTATTTAAGGCTTGATTGTTTGTTCTAGACGCAGACCAGAAATAAGGGATGGAAAAGAGCTGCACCGTGTTAGCAGGTGAGCGGTGAGGAGAGTCATTGCTGCTTGGAAGGTCCTGCCTTTGTGGAGGCTGCTTTTCACAGCTGACATCCCTTCATGGGCTCCTCATGTCTCGGTTCAACTCTGCTGACCAGCTTGGCCCTTCTGAGGAAGCGGCATTCGGGAGGTTTGGTGGAACAGTTCCTCTATCATGTGAGCTGTAAAGACTACCATTTTGTGCTAGTCTGATGCAGGAAGCCCAAATGTGTCAGGGTAGAAAAGAAAGCGATTTCTGTTCTTCCCTCCCAGCTGCTTCTACCTATAGTGTGACTCTGAATGACGACGAGTAATCCTGCCCTTTATTTTTAGTGGGGTTTTTAAAAGATCTTTCTCTTTCTTCTCCCCACTTCTCCCTACTTTTTATTATGCATAGAGTATGTGTGTTTGAGGAGGAAAAGGAGGCGGGAGAAGGGATGTGGGCAGGAGTGTGTGTGATGCAAAAAGCTAGCTTGAAGATAGCTATCTCTTTGGGAGGGGCTTGTGAAGAAAAGAAAAACACGCAAAATGATGCCTTTGTTTTTCTTGGGGATTTTTCTATCGAGATGAATGTTTTGGCTCCGTTTGGGCAGGCTAGTTTGTGTCTGTGTACACACACAGAGAGAGATCAGGAGAGCACGTTACGTAGCTGCATGAGGACCGAGCCCAGCCATGCTGCCTGCTTGCACGGGGCAGTGGATTCTTCAGCTCCTACATCACTCCCGGCTTAGTCAGACATACCCTGCAGACAGCAGGCTACAGAATGCCTTGCTCTTGTTTTGATTTCAAGGCTCTGGGGCCTAGCTGTCAGCTGGCTTGTACTACAACAGGACAAACAGCAAACGCAGCTAACTTTAAAAGGATGTAGGAAATCAAGGAAATATATGTATTTTTAAGGATATGAATGGTGGGGGAGGAATTGCTGATATGACTGTGAACTCTTGTGATATATTTAGAACCTTGCAGTAAAACGCCAGCTCCATTGAAGTCAATAAAAATCTTGCCATTGAAATCACTGGAAACATTTTTTCTGTCCTCTGTCAGAGGAATGTAATAGTTGAAAATATACATTGACAACACTTTCACATCTGTGTCTCCAGGGAAGAAATGACACTGTACTTCCATAATGCCTACGCACAAACATACATCTTTCTAAAGATGTTGTCATGAACCCTGAAAACCCTGTCTTTTTTATTCTTTTCTCAGCTTCCAGGTCAAGTCTTGGGTCAGGTCATAGGTGTTACCACTGGGGAGGAGGAAGGAAACTTGTCCTACTCATTCCAATCCAAGCAAGTTTTTCTGTTTTTTTTCTGCAGGGGTAGTGTGTTTTGGGGTTGGGTTTTGTTTTGTTTTGGTATGAGTTATGTTCTCCCTTCTATTTTAAAAACAAAACAAAGTGCATATAAGTCACATACACAGTCACCTTCAGGTTTACTTGTGCGAGATTCCCCAAACCAATCTGCAGCAAAGGAAAGGCAATAGTGTTACAAGTGAGCAGAAAGCATTTTGGTTTTCCTAAAGTACCTGAGTTCTTTGGACCTGTCTGAAGCAGGCACTGGGGACTGGCGTGTTTCATACCAATATCAAATTGTTTTTAGTATCAGTCACTTGGATGTGGCGCTCTACTTTAGCTTTGTCTCCTGTGGTGTCTTCTTGGGAAATATTAACTGAACTGACTTTGTCATTTTTCCATGGCTGCTCTCTCTGCAGGATGTGCCCTGTGCCAGATGGTTGACTTGAATGAATTCTCTTTACATAGTTAAGAATCACTTTCTTTTATTATTCATGACTTGTTTCTTCCATCTCTCATGTTTCTCAGTTTTCTCTCTGCTTCATAGACGGATAGTCATGCCAGATAGAGATGAGGCTGTTATTTCATCTTATATTAGGAAGCCATGTTGGGGCAAAAAGCGTGTCAGAAGGACAAGAGGGCATTTTCTCCGATTCCAACTATTTTAACTTCCAGTGCCCGTGTTGCAAGAAGATATAGAGAGCCGTTGTTTATAAAGTAACCATGCTGTCATTTTTAGGCTGCCTCTAAGTTTTTTGTCTGCAAAAAATAAATAGGAAATTGAAAATAAACTACATGGGAAGCTATAGTATCTGTAATTTTTCAGTTAAACAACTGAGTTTTATAAAAGTATTTTCATTATATATGAAAATCATAATGACTCGGTGTCCTTCAAGATACAGCACCTACATGGCTTAGAAAGGTCAATAACTGCATGTAAAGCTGGCCTGATGAAAAGATTATGCACTCAGTTGCACATACAGTGCAACTAGGTTTTAAAAATCAGGCTCTGAAGTATTTGTTAAAACCAGATCTAACTCCACTGATATCAAGCACGCTGATTTTCTTTGGATAGGGATCTATTGCTTTAAGTTTATATTCAACATAAACATCATATGCAATAATAAATCTTAGAAGCACATGCTCAGATTGTTTGTTTGATTTATTATTTCATTTACTGTAATGCTATTCCATTTCATTCCATTCTTGTATTTCTAGTTCCTCTGTAACAACCTTGTAAAAGTGACAGGGAGGCTCAGATCTTTGCCCAGCAAACAATATATATTATTTGCTACATGAAAGTGGTGCACAACTCTCTTAAATGTTCCCTAGCAGACTCCTATTGCATTCCACAATGTGCCTGCACTTGAACCACCTCCATTCATATCAGAGTCTTTTTATCCCAGCACACATTGAGCAAGCTGCTCTGAAGCTTAATTCTCCTGACCCTTCAGTGCAGTCGGATATTGTCACCTAATCCCCTTTTTTTCCTTCTGTCCCATGTGTGGTTTTGACTTCTTTTTCTTCTCAATTCCTTTTTCCTCTTCCCTTTTTCTTTCTTTCTTATTCTATAAGCCTCTCTCCAGGCTCCACATTCCAGAATTCATCCTTGCATTAGAGCTGCAATACAATGCTCTCCCAGTGTTAAAGGATTAGACATTAAGGAGACTGTGGCAACTCCAGCCTTACTATATGCACAGGGGGAACATAAGGGGATGGAGGAGTGCTTGCTAAAGAGTAAGGAGACTGGGAAACAAGGGGGGAAAATGGCATCTGAGCAAAACCAGAGTGGACGACAAAGAGATTTGTCTGAGGAATAGTAGTTGTTTCTGCTCAGTTTAATACTCTCAGTTGTCTCTGGAAGACAGTAAACCAGTTGGAAAGCAAAGCAGTGTTACACGTTACACAGTGACTGGTACATTAAATGCAATTGTTATTTAAGCATCCGTCTCTGGGAAATGGCCGGTTTGAAGCGCTCGTGTGGTGACCTGCCGTTCCGATACATGTGATGAGAGTGTTATCCGAAGTGCCAGTGTTAATCAATATTGCATAGATTTTTTTCATAGATAATTGTACCTCTGACACCCAGATTTCCAAAGTTCATACTACTCCCAGCGAAGGAGTCTGGCGTCGTAGCTTCCAAATATTTCCTGCAGGTTGGTTTTCATTTGTTTTCATGTTCCTGAAGGGAGTGGTCTTTGTTAAATGTCTCCTCCACTTTCATTATTGGATTGGAAACAAGTATATTACTTTTCAGTATACACAGGTTCATAACAGTGTAGAAAAACATATTTTGAAGAAATGAAGATTAATTCCTTTCTTTGCCTCCACTTTACCCCTCCAAAAGTAATTCTGCAAAAGTAAATTTAAGAATATAATCATGCTTCATTTAAATTAATTAAAAATCTCCAGAAGCTATTTAAGAATGAAATCCTTGAAACAGGCGCTTTTTGAAGCATGCTAAACAGATCCTCTAGTGGAGCAGTAATTGTCTGTCAGAATCTGTAACATGACTCACAAAACCCTATAGAAGGGTTCTTGTTTTCCATCAAGGTTGTTTTGCTTATTTGTTGATAGGGTGGGAAAACTAAATTGAAGAAGTAAGTTTTGCATTTTGTGTCGGAGGCGGTGAAGTTCGTGGTCATCCTAATCTATTACGGAAGTGAGTTCTACAGTCGTGGGCCAGCTGCCGAAAAAGTTTTGTCACCCAGACTCATGAGTCTCACCCTTGTGGCTGACAGTTTCATTGTTCCTGAGGAACGTAAGTGTCATGGAAGGTCATGGTTGCATTATTATTATTCAGCTACATTTGAATAAATGTACTTGGCTCTATAAAGAATGCTACAGGCCTACTTACCCTGCTGTACCCCACAGGCATGTGGTGAGGCTTAAAGATTGTAAAGTGCTTTGAGTTCCTTGGAAAAAAGGCACTATATGAATGCAACAGATTCCCATTTGTTCATATAGCATCTGGTCCCCCATCACTGATGTTATGATATACAGGATCAGACCCGGAGTGCCGTACATGTGTTTGATTATTCGCAAACATAAACGGAGATATGGCCCCAACCCCAAGGTCGTTGCAGTGTAAAGCACTGACCTGGCAGCCTACCAAACACACCTTCTGTAAGGCACTGAGCGCGTTTTTTTGCTCATCAGCTTGCAAGTTTTGAGTTAGAAATACACCAAGCAATTAAGGATGAGGATTGAGATTTGAACCAGACAGGGAAAAGAGCAGAGGCTGCTTCATTGGGAAGATGAGCAAAGTCAGTGCTGCAGGAAGATTCAAATCATGAAATTAAGGTTGTTCTGAGTGCAGAAGCGCTGTTTTGCACTTGGGCACGTCTGCGTACTTGCATGCTTTGTGTTTTCTTATGGAAATACATAATGTGATTTTGATGAGAACAGAATGAACAAAACCAGAGTAGTAGCGGTAAGACAGAGAGCATCATTTTAATAACGAACAAGTACTAGATGAAGTGAATAATTCCGCTGGCTAGATTCTCACCCCGTATCAACTGGCCCGTATCAGGGAAGGCAAATGGTTTCTGGTGTTTTATTCTAGTTGTAGGTTTTTTTAATTTTTTTTTATTTTTTTATTTTTTTACAAAAGGGAAGCAAAACTCCGGCACAAGAAAAGACATTCATACCATTTGCATGTGAAGATTCTTCTGTCAGCAGGGTGCAGTTTGCTGCCTACATGCATTAAAACCAGGCCATGACATTCTCTAATGCATAGACTTTGCAGTGGCTTTCAGGCTTTCATCTACAAAGTTCACCAGGACCAACGTAAATGGAAAGTAGGTAAAATGTGGAATTAATACTAAAATAGCACACTCCTCCATGCAATGAAATTCAAGGCTTCTGTTTTGCACCTAAAGCCTCTGTTCTTCATGGCTAATAAAAAAAACTATCTGTTGCTAGTGCTCACAAAAGCTGTAAGAGCATAGACACTATGTAATAATCAGCCCAAAAGAAAATGCTCAGAATGACACTATAATTTTCCCCACCTGTTCCCCAAACTGTCAAAAGGAAACACGTCTCTTATTTCACTCTGAATAAGATGTAGTATGTTTGTGGTTTGGGAGATGATGGCTTGATTCTCTGTCAGTTGAAACAGCTGGCTGCTGTGATGCGAACTGAAGCTGGGACTGAGAGATTCATGTACCTGCCTTGTTTTTAAGCGTTTGGTCTCAGGGAGAGAAATCTTTCCTTGCTGCAGTTGACTATTCCACCAGTGGAACAGGCCAGGACATTAGCTTGAATCTATTTTAATATAACTTCGAAATGGCAAACGTGAAAGAAGGGATGCAGCCAATGAAAACTTCAAAGAGATAAGGAATAGAGGAATGAACAGGTTTTTAAGAAGGTTTTTAAGAAAAGCTTATGTGGTTATTCAGAGGTTCCTAACACGTGCTGTTCCAAACTATTACTGAAGAATGTAGTAAAATTGCTGTGCGTAGATTTTTTTTTCCCTTGGTGAAAAAAATGCATTGCCCAGTCTCATCTCCCATTTCTTCTCACTGCTGAGAACTCCATAACCCGGTATCAAACACGTAAAATTCTTTCACATCCTCCTATCTGCCTTCCCTACCTAATTCTCTCATCTCTTCATTCTCCTTTAACTGCTTTCTGTCCTGAATCTGGTCCTGTAAAAACAATCCCCAACTTCTCAAGCTGGTAACGTTGGGTTGAACTGTTGGTGCAGGTTGTCTCAGGAAGAAGTAACCTGCTGATGGTGGTGGGAAGCGTGCCCAGGCCAACGTAGTGCCTGGGACAGGCTGTCAGGGGTGGAGAAACTGGGATATCTTTAGGCCTCCCCTTGTCCGAGGCTGAAATGAAGCCCTGCCTGGGATCACTCATGCCACAAAAAGAGCTATCTGGTTTCATGTTGACATAGTCGCTTCTTGTACTTCCTGGGAAAAAATTGTATGGTCTTGTGAAAACAAAAGTGAAAGGTGAATGACTGGGCAATAAAGGCTAGATTCTGATTCAGTTTAAATCTTCTGAGTACATCGTTCATATTTTCCCATTTTTTCCAGGCTGTTAAAATTTTAGGAAAAAAAAAAATATTAAGCTAGAAAAAGAAGAAAGTGTCTGTAGTCTTTGATTTGTGCAAATCCTAACCATTCTTGAAAGACCTATTCCTATATTAAAAAAATACAACAAGCCCTTAGTACCCATTCCAGTTCATGACTTATTGTTTTTATGCTACCTCCCCAAAACAGAAGAAAAGAAATTAAAAAAAAAAAAAAAAGAAGAAGAACCAGACTGAGAACTACTCCCAGATGATAATAAACTGACTCAAAAAAGTTGAGAACAAGCTGGATCAGCCCTCTAACAGATGGGAGTCTTTACTGCTTTACTCTTAAGAGACACTGGTAAATCATTTGGCATTATTAAAGATACCAACCACAAAGAGGATCTATAAAAATATATATTTCCAACTTTTCATCATCTGGGATTTTGTAGTTGTTAGTAGTCCATGAGTCATTGCTGATATTTAAATGTAATGTGTGCATTTGGATAGGTGCGTAACAGAGTAACCTTCAGGAATGAAATAATTGCCACCCATAAGAAAAAAATGGTGGTTTCACATGCTGACATACGTAATCAAAACATCTCTTTTACTTGAAGCAAATCTTTTAAGCTGTAATCACAGATATAAAGTACGGTAGATACAGCAGGTCTGTCTCACCACTGTGTTAGTCTGGCTTTTTTCAAGGGCAACTCCAGTTGAAAAAACTGGAGTTACAGCACCATAAAATCGAGCATTTTGCCCACCAATACAGCTCTGTATTGCCGCGGGTCCTGCTTAGTCATTCGCACCACACAAGGAAGATGCACAGAACTATGTATCTGATTTTGATTGTGGGATTTCAGTAGATGTTTGTGGCACATTAAAAGACTACACAGCGTGGTAGGCACCAGAGAGGCTGTCCCACCATCTTTGTCAAATGCTTTAGCTGATGGAGCGTAATTTGTTGTCTGAGAGTGGTATTTACTAATGGCGATGGACTAGGGTTTCTTAGTGCAGTCAAGGTGCTTTCCCTTCTTGGTCAGCATCTGGAATTCAGGATTGAGACAGGTTTTAGGACATCTGTGGAAATAAACATTACCAAGACATTAGAAAACACAATATTATCATATGTTGCTTTGTGATTTTTGGAAGTAGAAGTTAATAGTCAGGAGAAGTCATTTTGTATAATTCCGGTCCAAGTCCTAGTGAGTACCATTTAACATGCTTTCGGCAAGCAGAGGAGCAGTACTTTCCCGCAAAACTTGGTATCTCCCAGTTTCTTTACATATGCGTGCCATCTGTACCTTCCATCAACAGCGCTCCCAAGTAAACGGGCAGAATGGCATTTCAGTGGTTTTCTTCCTGCAAATGTTCAAAGTTACTAAGTAAATTATCAAACCTCCAAAAAAATGCAGCTGAAAAACAAATGAGATGTCTAGAAAGTCAGAAGTTGATTCAACATTTCCTATTTATGCACACAGAAATGACAGCTTAATACACTTTTTCCCAAAAGAGGCAAGGGTTTAGTGTGTAGTATCCCCCTAACCACTCAGCACTCTCCAAGCATAAACTCAGTAAAGCTTATATAAACTAACTGCAGAACCTCACAGCTGCTGCAAAATTTTGTGGGCCAAACTCATTTGGTTTAAGTGGAACAAAAAACATGAAGGTCAAAATAGGGGCTCAGTTTGACCCTTCCTTTTTCCAGATAGTGCATGGGGCCTTTCTATTTGCCCGATGTACTTTAAGTCTACATAATGAAAATGCGGTCCACATCCCTACGAAGTTAAGTAGTATATAAACAGAGAAACATGCCATTTTATCACTGAAGTGAAAATGTATGGGTGAATAGCTGTTTTGAGTTACTTCTAAGCTGTGAGATTCCTGGCTGTTTCTTTTAGTCTGAGCTGGAGTTGTCAGCAGGTTGTCTTATTGTTCCTTTTACTATTTAACTTGAGAGACTTCATCTAAAATGCAGCGCTGGTGTGTGTGCATAAGCTAGACAAATAAATATCAATCATCTCCCAGATGGTGATAATACGCCCCATGGGAATGGAGCATAGACCTGCTTTGACGCTTCTGCCCGTCTGTATGTGTGTATAGGCATTGCGTTTCTGAGCTCTCCAGTAATCCAGCATCCTTTGCTCATCTCAAATTGTGCACACTTGTGCTGGTGTTACTTCTTGTGCATTTCTTGCATATAATCCATTGTTTGGTCCTTTTATGTCTGGATGTCTTCCTCCTCAGAGTCAGGTCTTGCAGATTTTGGTGCTTGCTGGTTTATTTTATTCTACTGCAGCTTTTACGCATCTGGTTTCGTGTGTGTAATCCAGAACCCTGAATTAGGCATCTCTGCTCCTCATAAAATGAATGAGGAAAGTGAACTGCCTCAGACTGGGCCTCATGGTAGTGAGTTCCCTGAGCAGAGAGAGTCCTTTGCTGGGCAGTAGGAAATGACTTCAACTCTACAGCTCCTTCTCCTGGGCTTAAGTGCCTAACTGTGAGCTGCAGCGAGGTATTTCCCTGAAACCTTTCCTGGAATAAGGTACTTATGTCATTTTCTTGGAAACTATCATGGAGATCATTCCTTTCTTTTAAAGTATAGCCAAGAAAGTACTGCCAAGCCCTTTTATGCAGTATTCACAACCCCAGAATATGAATAGCCCGTTCCCTGTTCTCTTGGCTGGGTTTCAGACCCATATGGCCCAAGTGCCCTGAGGATCCCCTAACCACTAAACCATACTTGGGGCAGGGAACACTTTTTATCCCTCCTGTTGAAGCTATTCTGCTTTGTAGAAAAGCCTTATGAATTTGCAGGACTAGAGAGGCTGAGAGAGGGTGTACTGATGACGAACTGGAGTCCTCGGTTGGCAACTGTGGGGAGGAGCTGGGTTCTAGTTCCTGCATTCCTGCACTGGTGACTGTTCCCACAGTTTATAATGAACGGTTGTTGGATAAGAAGTCACTGAACATAAGCAGATAATAGCCCTCTTTTCTCTTAGACAGTGTCCTAATGCTGGACAGGAGGTTCTGTCTCCGTTTTTTGGCCTCATGAAAAATAGTCTCAATAGGAAAATCAAGAGTTTATCCCTTCCTGACACACAAAGCTTGGTAGGTAGCCCCCATGGTAAGAAAGGTCATGAAAGACCTCATCTTTTACTTGCTTTTGTGAATTTCTGTCCTGGTGCTCGGTAAGTTTGGGCCCTGAGATCTGTTTCCATAAAAAGAAGCAACCTTGGATGGGGGACAGAGAACATGTTTTCCTTTTTGCTTTCTGCATCACTATTCACTGGGCTGCAAGGACAAAGCACTTCTGACCGCTTGGAGCCACCCTTCATTTCCACACCCAGCAGATGTTGGAGCACAGAGATTGCTTAGAGGCTTTGTTTAATGGACTCTTCTAGGCATGGTGCCTATGCTCGTCTTATGGTGGTTTAGTTTTCACTGGTGTGGCAAGTTTATGAATTGCTTGTATTACTGTACCACAGAATTCCTCCAGTTTTTCTCCTCTAACTTTCTGATGAAGTTCCAAGCGTTTCCATAAAAAGATTATTTAGAAATATAGTTCATAAGTATGAACCAAAGATCAAACACAAAAGGTTGTGAGACAAGTGAGAATAGATAAGCCATGAGATTTTTTTTCTTTCATTTTATTTTCTGACAACATAAGGCTGGGAGCAATATACGTCTTAGTAGTCAGGACACGGTATCAGTTGATCGTTGTTTGCATGTGATACTTGAATACAAAGGCAGGAACATACCTAGAAAATTCACTGATGCATCCATCGATCCATTGCATGGATGTATCTATTACTTAAAGATTAGTGTCTAAGGTACCCTTTTGCCATAAGGAGGAAGGTAGTAATTCTTTTTCTCTGTTTTCAATAAAATTCAGACTTTCAGATTATACAAAAGGAAACTTTTTTGCCCCAGTTGTTATGAGTGATTATGAAATGTATTTCCCATCATCGAGGTCATTCAACCATCCTGCATTTATGCGGGGAAATGAAAGGAGAAGATTAGTCAGTGAAAGTAAAGATTAGTCAGTCAACAGAACTTGAGTTTTATATCTATGTTAGTAGGTCTGCTACTGGCTACCAGACTTCTTTTTTTTTATTGTATTTTCTCAATTAGAGGAAACAAAATAGTATGTTAGCTGATTATTATTTTAAGATAAAACCAAAGCTAGTTGATTATTAATAACAAAATAAGCAGCACTGCCTTTCAGTTTCCATTGATGGGTTCATCCTTCAATGCACATAATTGGCATAGCTCAACAGTGAAGCTGTCCTGATTTCCATCAGCTGAGGACCTGGTTTCTCATACATTATCAAGTAATGTATGACTTGCGTTATAATTACAACTTTCAGTGAATAGAGACAACAGCAATTTTTTTCAATTTGCCATGCAACTTGAGCACAAAATATGAACTGAGCTCTGCTACAGAGCACAAGGTGCTTGCAAAGAAAATAAAAGGGGTGGAAGGGAACTGCACTCAGGAGGAGACTGTAAGTAATAAAAGTGGTGTGGTGAAGGAAAGCACAAGTAGAAAATAAATTTGCTTTGAAGTTTCTACTCAAACATCTTTTCCTGGAATAAGGAAAATGATATCTAGCTAACATAGAAAAGATTAGAAAAGCATTAAAAAAGTGTTGGGTTTTTTTTATTATTATTTTGGGGAGCATTGACAGGTTTTAGTTACTTTGGCTTTACATTTCTTTTGCACTAGTAGGTGAAAGGTAGAATAGATCCCTTAGGATAGATTGCATTTGCTCTGCTATTTTAGAGCAACTAAGTTATTCTGAATCTAGTGGAAACTGGCAAAGTGAGCACGGGAGGAAACTCTTGAAAGCATAATAAGCCGGTAGATGAAGCTGGTAGTTGAGTTTCATGTGAAATGATTGATGTTTTTACTGGCACAGTGTACTTGTATCCATCATTCAAGGGCTAGGTAGCCTGCAAGACCTATCTACGTGTTATACAAATGGCTCTGATTCGTAAGGAGGGCTGACTCTGAGAGAGACATCAGTAGGGGTTCAGGTCCTCAACCACTCGCTCTCTTTCCCTTCCCAGGGTCTTCAGCCTGCTTTGGGCAGCAGCAGTTGAACAACAGCAGGTAGCAGCCCGTTGTATGCTGTAGATACTCATGCAAGGTGTAACTAGTCAGAGTCCAGGGACCCTCTATGGACAGCTGAGTTGTTCCCTCAGCAAGTTAATGATGCTGTCTTGGCAGTGTGTGCCATCACCTACCAAGGAGTACAGCCATTCTGCTTTTCCTACAAAGCTTCCCACTCTCCAAGAGTTCATTAATCCTTTCTGCTTCAGCATGTAAGTCTTGCCTGTGGAGTTAGCTGTACCTTGGAAGGTCCAACTCCTTCTCAGCAGCACTGCTTTCCATGTTACCACAGGTCACCAGTTTTTACCTCTGTCTGTTGTTTTTTCATATAGATGTAGCATTTTATTTGGTCAAATGGGCCACACTTACCTCTGTTCCAAATTTTTCAGTCCAAATGTTCTGTTCTTACCTTCATTTATTCTGCCAGCCTTTGTTGGAGGTACAAGGTGGCTGGGTTTTTTGGGAGGGTTGGTGTTTTTTTGTTGTTTTTGTTCTTTTTTTTTTTAACAATGTTAAAAATTATTTCAAAACATTGATAAAAACACTGAAAAGGTTTGGCCGTAGGGGAATCCTCTAAAATGCCATCAGGTCAATTGTGATTCCCCATTGATGGATTAAAAAAAAGCAGTACTCCGCCCATTCTTAATGCTTTTAACATGTGCTTTATTGTCACTGTGTGGCACTATTTTTAACCACAGTGTTTTACTGTATATTACATCTGCAGAATTACTAGTAATCTTCACTGAGAATGAAAACAGGTTTGTCTGACATGACCTATTTCCTGTTAGATACATTGAATGACATGAATTCTTTTTCCTTTCTTTATTTCCTTTTTAGTCAACTCCTGCATCAACCGATTCATTATTTTACCCAATACTGAGGTCAGCCTTGCTGACCTGGTGCTGCCTGTGTCATCCTGCCTGCCCTTCTTGAATACAGCACTCTTGTATTTCACGGGAATTTCCTGGTATTCCAAGATACATTTAAAACGTGCCAGAGGTTTTCTTCAGACAGGTCTTTAGACCTGTTTGGGGCCAAATCTATAGGCTGCCAGTTTTAAAGTACTTATCAGTAATTGGTGCTTTTTACCATCCTCTACAGTTACTAACAGACTGGGAAGTACTTTGTCATCCTTAAGTGAAAAAAAAATACTTGTCCTTTTTTTATTCCAATACAGGATAGGAATATTCAGTGAATGTTTATCTCATCTGCCTCACTAACAGTGTTATCGTCTTCAAAAAACTTTAGCCACTGGAAGATTTCTCAGATTCTTAAATACTTCAGAAATTACCTTCATCTCTTGGGTATAGAAATGTGTCTGATGCTTTAGGCTTCCCTTTTTCTCTGCTCTTCGTTGCTTTTTATATGTACGTTGGTCGCTATGTAGTGTCTGTTGTCTCTCTTCCATTCCCTCTGAAGTAACATTATACATGTGCAAAAAGAAACTGTATGTATATATTTGAGTAAGGTTTCTTTGGTCCATTTTCATGTTGCCTTGAAACACCCAAAGTCTTTACATTTTGCTGAAGGAATGCAAAAATTTGAAAGCTTTTCATCCCCAGCAGTTACTGTGGATCATTGAGGAGTGAAGAGTAAGTCTACCACACTGAATGTGAGTGGAAGGCGTGAAGGATATGAGAAGGGAAGGCAACGCTGTAGCTTGCCTGTAAGAGGACCGCGGTTGCTCCAGCTTGGTGATTTTGGAGTAAGTTGATTAGGTTTTGCTTGGAGAGTGAGACAGCTACTGTTTCATTTATCTGCTTCATTAAGTTTAGACTATATTTGTCTCTGTTTGCTTTTCTACTTGTGCTTGGAGTGTGTCTATTTGTGCTCTGTTTCACAGAGCCTGAAGTTTATTTGCCTGAGTTTGCTTTCCACTGCCTTTGGACTATATTTGCACTGAGCTCTGTTTCATTCAGTCTGGACTTTATGGGCCCAAGTTTGTTCCACAGCTTTTGGACTATGTTTATTTTGCTTTCCAGAGCCTGAGAATGTGGCTGTATATGGCTTGCCACTGCCTCTGTCTGTATCGTGGTTAGCCTGAGGGTGCTCCTGGGCTAGCTTGGCCTTCACTTGCCTGTTAGCATCTGTCTTGTCCTGTGCCCGGCTTCTGGATTCAGGTAGTTTACAGTAAGGGGGAATCTGAGATAAATTGAGAGTGGTTTAAACGCTGGATGGATTGTTAAGATGAGGGTAACCTATTTACTGTTTCGCAAATACCTGCATGGAAATCCTACCAAAATCCGTCGTACCCTTGCAGACTTGTAGAAATACATTTCCACACATCGGTATTTTTTCCAATAGAAATCAATGATTAAAGGCAAAGATGAAGAATGTCCTCTGTAAGCCCACTAAAATAAACAAAGTTGACTGACATGAAGTATTACATCAGTGCAAAATTTGTCCCAGCACTGGTACAGACAAATCAAATTTATGTGAGGTAAGAGGAGGAGTGACAGCCAAATTCTTGGCGAAACACGGATATGCTCAGCTTACCCTATCTTCGATTAATATAGAAAAGGGAAAAAATAAACCATGTCCTGTAATTCTTACTTCTTAAGAATGATGTTAACTGGAAATACAGATGCTTTCTTACCTCTCCAAGACTATTAGCCTCCTTTTTAATTCTCTTATTTCCACTTTGCCTTTTTCCTTTTAACCTAAATCTGTTTTCCTGCATCTTAACTGGCGTGTTCCCTCAGTGATCACCTCTCCACATCTTCTGGAGATAAGTGTTTTGATACGAACACAAATGTCCTCTGAGGGTGCTGTCTAGAACAAGTTGCTTCATGTAACCAGAGACAATTTCTTACCTACTCAAAGAGGTGCTGTTTGCTTTTCACCCAACGTGAGCTGATCCACTGCAGCATACAATGCTCTGCTACATTCATCTTAAGCATTTTGTTGTTTTGTAAGTTATAATCTTATATGATCTTGCTAATATATGCATTTATGTAAGGCAATTATTTCTAGTGTGTTATCTGCTTTCTAAAAAAATTTAACACAACACAATTTTAAAAAGTAAAGGTTGGGTACTAAGTTGGCTGCATACGCCTGTGGGACAAGTACCAGCATCACCCTCCAACCTCCCACCTTCCTCATTTGGGTTTTCCATAACAGAACCATGAAAATCTCAAATACAGCTAATTCCACTTTTAAATACGTGCCATATTGAAAAGGAGTTGCCTCCTGTATGGTGGAGAACATCAGTTTCTGCCTGTATATTTAATCTCTTGCAGCGCGCAAGACTGTTGAACTTGTGCTAAACACTTAAGCTATTCCTTCTACCCCATAATAAATGGAGTATGTACACAACTTGGAAGCAATCGGATAAAAGTATACATGCAAAACCCATTTTTGGCAGCTATTTATCCAGCAAAACCAGAACTGGAATAACCCCAAAGAATAACTTAAAACAAGGGTTGGATGAGGTGAATTATGGATGTATTCAGAGGGACTGACCCAGGCTTCGGAGCTAAGCAGCCTTGTGACAGAGGTTTTGGAATCACTGAGATGAAAGAAAGACAAACCTCCAGGTATAGAGAATACGCCGTCTCTGTGGATGTTTAGAAACAATTGGTCCTACCTAGTGGTCGGGGGATGGTCTAGTCAAAGCTTGTCTCAACGCAGCTTTTTTTTTGGTCTATAATCACAGAAATGGATGAGTGATCACTTTTATTTTAAGTAGATAACCGCATTGGGAAGGCAAAGTATTGTGTTGTGACCCTATCATTTGGATTTTGTTGATGTTTTTACTCTTTGGGGATAAAAGAAAACATGCCCATAAATGAAAAAGGTTGTGAGTAATATAGGGGTTATATAAAATTTGGAAGATTTTGATATATTAAAATGCTAAAAATACCAGTAGCAGCTGATAGATCTGAAACATTCACTGGGCTGATCTCTAGCAATGGTTGGTGATCAGCTTTAGAAGGCTTGAGTCTGGAAAAAGATGGAAAATAAGGAGGACTGTATTGCATCCAGAGGAAAAATAAATATCCAGTTTTAGATTTTGAATGTGTTATGTTGGGGTAACAGTTTTTACTGTTACAGGAAACTAATCATTTCAGTGTAGGTCTTAAGTAGATTTATTGTAAGACACAATAAAAGTCCTATAAAAGTAGGTGAATGAGAGCTTCCTCTTTAGAGAAAGGGGATGTGAACTCCTCCTGACTTCAAATGTCAGCTCAGCTAATAAAAACCTGCTATTAGCGTGATATCGCAGCTACTTTCTGCAGGTAGAGAAGCAGTAGTTTTATCAGCACTTACAATTACACAAGGGGAAGTGGGTAAAATGAACAGCAGCAAATGAGACAAGCAGAAAGAAGATTTTTTTTTGAAAGCTTTATGGAATTCCACAGGACTTTTTGAAAGTGTGTACTTTTCTACTGCCATCATGAGCATTATCTGAAATCAAACTGGGAAGAGGTTGGGGCAGAGCTGGATGGATCTGGCATGCAGGTGTTCGTGTCTCTTCTTGCCAGCGCAGTGACTGGCACTTATCCAGGGAAAGGATGGGCAGGGAATCCCCTGCTGTATGTTGAGAGGAAAAGAGAAAGGACTAAACTCATCTTTGGGCTTAGGATCTACTACTTCTCCTGTCCAAGACTCAGAATTCAGGATGTTATTCAAGAATATTTTCTTCAAGCTTGTGAACTGTCCAATTGACTTTGTTGCCCCACTTACATGCCTAAATTTAGACGTGTGCTTAGTTATCTTCAGACTTCGGTAAAAAGAATCATCCCTGGACAAGAGAATGGTTAAGAATGTCTGGTTTGGGAAACAATGACACTGGTGCTTTGCAATAATTAGGAATGCTGTACCTCAAGTCTGGTTTTGACCGCTATCAAAGTGTGCTGCCACTGTATTTGGGACCTTTCTATATGGCCTTTCTATATTGATCAAATCCATGTTCAATAGATGTCCCAAAATCTAGGGGTTTATACACTTTTATCACTATTTCTTACCCCGACGATAAAATTTCTTCCACTAATTTGGATTCTCAATCCTCATAGCACTGATTTTATTCAGCAAAGAGTAAGATTTTAAGCACTTATTGACTAGGTAAGCCCAGTCCTACCTGAATTGCTGAGGTAACGCTTCTACTGCCATCAGTTCAGCACATTTAATTTAGTAAAGGACCACTGGAATAGATTCAGTGGGCAGACAACTCTTAGGTTATTTTTTGTAATATTTTGTCTTGGCTTGAAGCTTAGCTCAGTTGTTTTTCCAGGTCTGTAGCCAGCTGTTAAAAAAAAAAAAAATGA
This sequence comes from Chroicocephalus ridibundus, assembly GCF_963924245.1. Classification (NCBI taxonomy): domain Eukaryota; kingdom Metazoa; phylum Chordata; class Aves; order Charadriiformes; family Laridae; genus Chroicocephalus; species Chroicocephalus ridibundus. The sequence continues at coordinate 4,338,638 of NC_086287.1, read as the reverse complement.
TAGCAATGAGACTCTCCAAGAAATGACTAAACAAGCTAGGAAATGTGGCGAGTACTATGGTTGCACTCAGAGAAACATGCTATAGTGTTTGAATCCATGCTGAATTCAAAGGGGAGAAGAAAATAGCCAGAGGCTGGTATTTCATGTATCCCTCTTCTATAAAAAGCTACTGTGCAGCCGCGGTTATAAAACAAAGATGTAGGCAATTTAGATATGGTCTTAATGGCATTAGGTGAAATACAGCCTATTGCTAGCATCACTAGAGCCAACGCTATAACCAGGAATCTCTACTGCACCTTTTCTGTGGTTGAACTGGTGGCACACACAGGACTATGTCTCTTGTGCAACCTGCGCAGAGCTAGTGCAGAAGGCTTCTTAGTCAGTGGACACCGCTAACACGTACTCAATTGCTCACACTGACCACCAGAGAGATTAGCCCCTTATCTGGTAACTGGCAAAATACCAACAAACTATTACAAATAAGGAACTGAGAGCAGGGCTGAAAGGGAGAGAAAGGAATGTTTCTGAGAATATGCAATACTTATGCTTTGCATTTTAGTAGTTTCTGAAAGTCTTTTTGTGCAAAGTGCTTTACAAACACATATTAAGACATGCTCCCTCCCTGAGTGCTTAAAAGGCAAACAAAGAGAGGCAAGAATATTATTATATCCATTCTGCACAGAAGGACCAGGGGGATTAGCAGAGAGATTAAGCGAACTGCTCAAGAGCATGAAGAGGGTCTGAAAACATGGACAGAATCTCCAGTCCAATGCCTCAGCCATATTTCTTGTTTAGTAGCTATGCTTTCTAGTCAGACTTGGGAGTCTTTCCCTAGCCTCAAAACCCCAGTAAAGATTTCACTGTGGATGTTTGCTGTTTGACTGAACAATCATCTTATTTCTGCTTTTCAAATAGAGAGCAAGTGCTGCCTAATGGTTTACGGAGTAGGAAGATATTCTCATTTTCCACATGCTGTCTGGCTCTGGTTGCTGTTATGAGATGTTTAGAGAATGCTCTTTGGAACCAAAAAAAAAAAAAGAAAAAAAATTAGAGGGGGCCAAACCTGATGATAAGTTAGACCCAGCGCGATGTATTGCTTTTCCTCGATGTTTTCAATGGCAAGGAAACAGCAAGTTACACGAGACTCTGCCTTACGGACCCTTGGCCAAAAGTCTGAGAGCTACAATTTGTTCTGCGGGAAGTTGAAGCTGGGAGATGCGTACAAGAGCAGCCCCTGTAGACCAGCCAGGGGATCCATGTGTGACTTCCGCTCCCTCCCAACAGTCTTGGTATTTGCAGTTAAATGATTCTTAGTTAGGAATTGCGGCTTCGGTATGCAAAATCCCTTGACCTAAGCAGAAAACAGTGGCTAAACATCAAACAAATGAGCAGCTGGGTTAAGAGTGTACGCACAGCACATACTTTAAATGTCAGTAACATACCATATTCCTGTAGCTGGGTACCCTTTGCTACCCACGGTAGTTTAATCTTACTTTTTCTTGGCAAGATCAAGTAGGTATCTTGGATGAATAGATAGAATGGAATAGCTTATACACTTGCTGGATTTCACAGGAAGAGAAAAACCTTGAAGTGCTTCTTTCTGTTCCTTTTGTTTAATAATTTATTTTTATTACCACCTTTCTTTGTACTCTTAGACTTGAATAGCTATTGGTTGGGTTAGGTGAACTAATGGTCTAATAGGTCAGAGGATCAGAGACCTTCTGAAGGGCTAAGACCACCCACCCCTCTCTTTTCAGATCTCACAAATTTAAAAAAGATATATTTCTTCAGGTTTTGGAAGGCTGTTTCCAGAACTCCCAAAGCCAGGAAAGCCCTCCCTCGTTTGACACAGATTATATTAAAAATGCATTGAAAAATCCTCAAAAACCTGAAACATTCAAATATTTTTCTGTTGTTAAATCTGATGTGTGCCGAATATATTACTTTGAGTGTGTTAATATAAGTAGATAAGAGAAACGGTGAAAATGCTCCTTGTAACACATATACTGGTAAGGATATTCAGAATGCTATGCAAGCTAAACTCAAATCCTAGACCGCAAAATTCCTACTGTTTGGAGTGGAATGGATTCAGGCTAACATTGTACTCCAGATTAATCTCAAATAATATTAGGTACCTACCCGTGGTACCTAGTACAAATTTAGTCCCTGGAGAGAGAAGAAGTACCTAGAGAGTTAATCTGTCCTGTCATATGGTGGTGCACATGTAGCTCTATATTGACTTCACAGAAAACCTCTTTAAGGGTCCATCATAAGATATGAACAACATGATTTTTAAAATTCTGGCTTTAGAAATTTAGACAATTTACTCTTCACCCATGGAGGCGGGACTGAATCTCATAGGTTTTGACTTCTTTTACTTCACATGATGCTTCACATTTAAAAGAAAACGTAAATCTCTCAAATGCAGTTCTGTGTTTCACAAATATATCTGGCTGCTGAAAGGATGCATCATTTTGATGGAGGGGAAATACTTTGCTCAGCCGTGAAGAAGAGAGGAAGAGAAGCAGTGGCCGTGAGATAAGATGCGGGAAACCTATAACAGAATTTTCAAATTCTTGATTTAGAGAGTCAGACATGCCCACATATCATAAAAACCTCTACTTGCTTCCCTCCCTCTGAATGAATTAAATATCAAGCCCCAAATATTCAATATTGAGAGGCTACAGGAATCTCACCCCCACAAAACACGCAGTTTCTTTGGAGAACAGCATTTAGCCTTACTCATGTCCACTTGTTCAATTTATAAAATCAAAAATGTTTCAGTGTTTTTGAGACTTTGCCTAACCACTTTAATGTTTGCAAGTGTTACTCATCAATAAACTAGGAGATACAGAACAAGTACAGATCTCCTGCTAGAACTAGTCTTTTACAGGAGCAAGTTTAGATGCAAGAGAAACACATGCAAGTGTTAAGATCACACATGGCGGTGAGCTTTACTCCATCACGTATTTAGAAATTTTTAATGGAAAGGGCCAGACAAAAGTAGCATTGAATTGTTGCTTCAAAATCTTCCCTGAGGTATCAGTAGATGATAGCAGCTTTATTTCTGCAGCAGGCACAGTTCCTTTCCTGACTCCCACTGGAGGACAGCAGATGACTTCATTGTCTTCAGTGGAGCGTCAGATTTAGCACTTGCTCACCCAGTTACGTACCCTAACTGGCAGCTGAATAACTGAATGAGAGGGAAATCGAAAGGTACCTCCCACTGCTCTCCACTTTTGGCATGTAGCTGCTACTCTCTTCCTTCACCTTGTGTAGACCTGAGCACAGCAGTAAGGAGGGTCTCTCCTTTCAGCAGAGGTACCAAGTTAGCTCTGAGTGCGGAAAGGAAAAAGGTCGTTACCCAACTCAGAGAGGGTTGGAAATTCAGACTTGGGGAATAGGTAACTGAAAAAGCAAGAAGGGGAGGTTTCTTGAACTTCCACGCTGAATAATAAACATCGCCCCTTGAAATGAATCACTTGATTATAGTATCATATTGTATTTTATACCTTTTTCAGTCAGACATTATTACTCATAAACTAAATAATATGATCATTTTTTAAGAGCTGAGATCATGCCTAGAAATAAGTCCAAACATGACTAGACATTGTAATTCATTTTTTTCAAGGTTTCTGCTAGCCAAGAGCCAACATCTGTACTGAAGTGGAAAGGGTTTTAGAGAAGATGGGTTTTTTCTAAAGAAACCGATGTGTCATTTTCAGAATGCTGCTGGAATCAAGTGTGAGGGTAACGACAGTCTCCTTTCTTTAAAAAGAGCCCATCAGTCCATCTAGGGCTTTCCAGTGTGAAATATGAGTAGGAGAATATAATTTTTTTTAGCTGTATTTTAGAAAAGAAAAAAACAGAACTATCTGGTGACTTTAAAGTGAGGTAAATTCCTCACAGTTCACTTTTTGGACCCAGAGGCCTGTTGCCACCCAGGATCCGCACTGCAGACAGAGCCCCTCAGGCTTACTAACCCTGAGCACAGTTGAGGTTTGGGTCATTTGTATGCCACTGAAATGCCTTTGTGGTGCACTGTAGTGGTTTCCGTTAAAAAACACGTAGACCTCCTGTTTCCCTCTGACCAGTACTGCTGGGTTTGGAACCGAACTGGACTTGTGGTGCATATCCAGGGGCCTGGAGCTGATCCAGCACCGGGTCTAGAGTAATTCTAACTCAGGCTTGGCTTTTGCAATATGTTTTTATAATCACGCTTAATTATGAGCATGAGAAATAACTAATTATCAAAGCGCGTAGCTTTCCTCCCCCAAGAAAATGCACCATAATTATTTTGCTTATTGGATTTTGTAACCAATGCAACTATTGTTAACAGAAAAGGTACTAAACATAGAAAATATTATTTCCTTCTCCTGAGTGTTTAGTATAACAATATAAGCATTGACCGTTGTGTACTTTGGTATTATTTTCCTTTCCTGCTTATAGTCCCTTCTCATGTTTCTCCATCATTTTAGGCCCCTAATAGGGATAGGATGAACCCATTGATGTCGGCACATGGAGGCCTGCTAGTAGCATGCCTTTGGTTTTAGTCTCCTAGCAGCAGCCATTCATGTTATGTGGGCTTTCTTTTTTGGGCATTGCCCACCCCTGAAACTGACTTCAGGCATTTTTCACTGCCTGTTCTGCATGAATAGCCACAGGCCTCTTGCCAATTGTCCCCCCTTCTTGAAAGCCAGCCTCAGCCAAAGGCCTTTTCAAGTGTGATCCCAGAGTGCCACACAGGCTTTCAGGGTATTGTTGTCGAGATGAGGGCCCTGCACTGGAAAGTGGGGTCAGAAGAGAAAGCACAATAAGGGGTGATGGAGGCTTCATGCAGTCCTCAGATGCTGGCCTGTTTATTAATTTACAAAACTAATGTCACTGTCTTTAGAGAAGAGATTGAGTGAAAAAGATGCCCTTTGAAGAGAAGAACTGCTTTTGATGCATTACCAAAACATTGCTCCCCTTATTAAATTGATTTTATGGAAGCAAGTACAGCTAATAAAAGTTCAGAAACACCAATAAAATATTGAAGGTCTGGATTCAGTGTTTTCCTCTTTTTCCTCATCAGCTCAGACACAATTCATGTTAATGGGTTTTACAAGTTGTCCTCGGGCAAAAAAATCCTTAAATATAATGGGTGCAAATATCTGGTCTTCCTTATGCGTGTCACACAAACTATTAGTCAAGACAGTACAATAGTGCAAGCCCTTTAACAGGGGTCTTCCTCATACATAATGTAATGAAATATTCAAGTCAATTTTTTTTATCTTTTGGTGTTTAGGGAGAAACTAAAAGGGGGGGTTCCATAAATTCTGAATATAATATACACAAGTGGCTTGACTTGTGAAAGGATTAAAAGCTGGGCTTGAATGTTGCTGTTGGTCACTGTTGGTGCAGATTAGTGGATCTAGGCAAGCCGCTCTCTGATTTGCTAGTTCCCGTGACGTTAGATGGAGTCCAGTTGTGTAGTAGTATATAAGGTTTGCATTGGAGGTTCTAATCTAAGAGCAACCTTGGGAATAAACATGGCTCCTTGACTTCCTTATTCTTCTTTTTTCCAACACTTGGTCAAGAGAGAGGCTTACTCTATCCCTTCACAGCCATATGCATGGTGGTTTGATTTGGCTGGCCACTTGCCACTTCAAACTACAAACTACCTTCTAACAAAAAGACAGAGATGCTGCTCTCTCCATCTCAGATCGGCTCACAAAGCAGTGTGTGATACCGAGTTGAATCATGTTCTCTTATTGCCCTAAGAAACCAAACCAGGACAAGTGTCTGTCTTTATTCACAGATGGCTTATCCTTTCCACAAGTGGTTGTTGTCATGTACTGCTGGAGATACGTGATGACCATCATTGTGGATACTCTTTAGGATTGAATTTAGGGACTTCTGATGCCACAAGTCTGAAACTCTACAGCTGGAACTAACGACAACTGTCATTAGACTCGTATCCTTTGTAAGCTGGGTGCAGAAGGAAGGCATTCCAGTCTGACCAGTGGGTTACAGATGCAAGATTAGGAGTCAGTTTTAAACATGTGGCCATAAATGTGTGATTGAATTTTAAGTGCTTTCAATTAATGTAGATCAAAAGAGACTTTTGTAGTTGGACAGACTTTCAAAAGTACCAGACTTCAAGCATAAATCTGTCCAGTCTTCCTTTGTTTTTCATAACTTGTCTTGCCATGTTTGTTAATTATGGAAGGCATTTAGGACTTGCTCTGTCTCATCCAGTTTCTTCTCTTCTTTAGTGCTCCGGCAGTGAAGTCAGCAGTTTTACAATCCACTGCCTTGAACCTTGAAAGTCATTTATGGCCAGCAAGTGGGTGTAAATTGCTAATGGTAACATTTTAAGTCTACTCTGTAAGCAAAGCAACGGAGATTGATCTGTAGAACAAAAATAGTTATAACCTACTCACCTTCCTAGTAGCGCTAAATAATTCAAAGGATTGTTATCCCTTCTTTAAATGATAATGCAAGAGAAATAAGTTTATTATGAGGAAAGCTCTTACCTCAAAGCAAATACCAGAACATCACCCAGTATGATAAACATTGGTAACTTTTAATGATGTGTTTGTTTCAGTTTTCAACTATGCTTCAGACAGTACAGTTCACAGGTTCATACAGTTTCAATGTTAGTCTCCATGATTCTATCAAATACGTGTTCTCAGACTAATGTATTTGATTATTAATAATACATTTGAATTATAGAAATTGGCTTTTTTCCTGAGCAAAACCTATTGCCAATTTTGGTATATATATTGACAGCTGATTATCTACAAATTATATTTATTTGAGAAAGACTTAATATATTTTCAAATACAGAATTCAATGACGAGTAAGGAGACTGGTTAGTGCATTATTCTGTGATTTTTTTAAAATAATCTCACATTATTTTGTAGTCGCAAATATCTCGTGTGAAGATATCACACACCTTACTAAAAAGTTGTGAAAGGCTTTTGAATACATTGTCCTCTAATTAAAATTGGCTAATCTGAAAATGTCTCCTTGAGTTCTGTTTAAGAATTCAGATTATCTAGCTCTCACAGTGCTTTCATGATTAGCAGTCTCAAAGTCAAGCTAGGTAAAGAGGCCAAATATCTTCTTATAAAATTGTTATGTCTTTCTCCTCCTATTAATAAAGAATGCAAAAGTAAAATGTTGCTAAGCTGACTCTGCGTCAATCCAGGCTGAAAGCTACTAACTGTGTCTGAAGATTTTATATGAAACGTAGCATCTTTGGAAAAAAGCATATCTCATAGAACGGCTCTGCAGCCTGTGGCGAGAAATCCATCATTCTCAACCAATATGGGACTTGCCTGTACAAGAACTGTTTATTTTGGCTTTGGGTGGAGGAGAGGATTTGTCCTCCATATATAAACAACCACAGATAATAGGATGTCAATAGACATATTTCAATATTTACCATTTAAAAATTAATCAAATTAACCACAGTAGAAATACTGAGATAGAAACATGGCAAGTACCGCTATGAATTGTTCTCCTCTTCCTTCCTTATGAACGGCACTAAGTGGTTAGAGTACCCAGGAAAACTACTCTGGCAAACTTGGCACTCTCATGGCAGGAAAAACCATAGTCATGACCAGGTCAAGAAAATCCCCAGTGAGGAGAGAGGTTTTATGATGGCCTAGAGGCAGTAATGGATAAAAAAAGGTGTCTGGTAAAGATGAGCAATTCTCAAAAGAATTTAATCATTTTGGTTCCGATAACAAACTAAACAGATTATCCAAAACAGCAATCTTGTAAGAATAAGGGTTCACATGACATTTCAAACTTCTGCTTCTGGTCCATTTAAAAAATAAACCAAAAGTGTAAGAATGAAATACTTCCTTTAAAAAGGAAGTTAATGCAACGTGCTTTACAGTTAACTGCATTTTAAATTGGTTAACTTTGGGTTTAGGGGTGATTTTGGACCATTTTATGCTTATTTTAAACAATTATGAGTTCTCTAAATAGTGGTTGGTTGGGGTTTTTTTTTTTAGCTACCTGGGCAATATCTATATCAGATTCCAAAGCAATACAGCATGGGGTTTGCACTAAATGGGGTTAGAAATGCTAATTTCCACATCCACATCCACATCCTACTTCCTTCACAGCTATTTATCATCTGACAGAAAAAGGAAAGGATAGAACGGACAAGTCAAAATAAATTTTTATTAAAAAAATAAACAAATCTGTCTAACTTAATTAAATATTTTTTCTTTTTGCTCCACAAAATAGATAAACTGCCTGAGAAAATTAGGTTTAAATGAGGAATAGTGACATTGTGGTAACTGTGGACAGAGACTTAGAACAAAACGGTCAAGCTATGAGGAATAGACACTGGTGGTATTTTGCAATGGAAAGAATATAGTGTTGCTGACTTAGGTTTTAGAGATCACATGAAATCCTTCTGCTTTTGTTAATTTAAAGCTATGTTATTTTATCCTTGATGTAATGAATGTGAAATCTCCTGTGAACGGGGAATGTCCAGATCCTATCACAATACATAGCCTTGTTGCAGATATGAAGTAGTTGCTTCTCCACCTGTAGATAATCTGGCCCAGGATTGTGACGTCTTGAACTGCTCCTACCATTTGTCTGTCTTTCTATCTTTTTTCATCATTTTTACAAAGGCTTATCATTTTAGCATGTGACTTTTGGAAAGGCTCAGCTTCCTGATAAAGCTAAAGACATAGATGGATATTCAGTGGGAAATCTGGCTCTGTATCTTGCAGTGGGAGGTCACGGGTATAGACTGGTCTGTGAAATCTGGCTCTCATTTAGTTGCCCAAATGATAGCTGTGCTGTTTTAAAATCTTTACCTCAATTGTAATAGCTGGCAGCCTGAAAAAATTCTTAATTCTGCTTTTGACCCCCTGTAATGTGCATTCCTGCTTCTGCTTATGGGAGTCATCTACCAAGTCCTGCCTGCATCCTTCTCTTTGTCTCGTTCACATTGAAGGAATTCCTGAGCGTGGATCTGCAGATAGACTTGGGCAGAATCCCTTACACATGAATTGGTTTCTACTGTCATTTGTTGAAATTACAACAGCAAGCTTCTTCATCTCCAAGAGACTTTGTTTTCTGGTTTGTCTTTTGCAGAGTAGTCTGAAATGACCAGAAGATCCGTGGGGATGGAAGTGTTCTGAAGGAGGAAGGTATGGTTTCGATTAATATTCAGCTTAGTGGAGTCAAAATGTTTCACAGAAATACACGAATTTTGACAGGATTTGAACTTTAAAGTTCAGGTTTGGTCCTGACCAGGGAAAAATAGAATTACTTGACATGCAAATCTGTGGGATTTTTAATAGAATACAAATTAATTTTGAAAATGTTTGAAAAATGTTGGTATTATTTTATCACAAAACAAAAAACAATGTCAAGGATTCGGAACTAGCATAGAAGCAAATTTGTCATTCACTGGCTATTTCTTTGAAAATTATAAACACGGAAACCCAAGAATCCATCTGATTACCTTGGTATTATTGCTGTCTTCCTAGTTCTTCCACTCTGGAAGCGTGACTGATCTGTAAAGCTTTAAATGGTAATAAAGTGTTAGGAATAGGATTTCTGTGTGGTCCCTGTGCCAGCATCAGAGAAAAGATCCAATACAGCTAATCTGTTCAAATTTAATGAATGTCCTGCTGACTTTTAAAGGAGCTGGCTGCCTGACTACCCTCTGAGACTTTAAAAATCTCCTCCTATTTTTGTAGAATTTTGTCAGGAAACCAGATTGAGTGAGCCCATATAGAAAATGCCATTGCCGTTCCTACAGGTTTCCACAGGACATTTGACCCCTCCCCTCCCTTTCTTTCTTCTTTTTATACCTCTCTGGAATGCAGATATTTTGGTTAATTTTCTCCAGCTGTCACAGAGTCTCACAGGAAAATGACCTCGCAGAGTGACCACTTCCCCTACTCCTTGACTTAAGTAGATTTTTTTCTTTTGGAGCTTTCACCACATCATCCACATCACTGTCTGGTGTCTTTCATGAGTCAGGAAAAAAGCAGAAAAAAATTTCCACCCTTTAGAAAAAAAAAAAAAAGGAACCAAATTAGATCAGTTGGGACTGGTTTTATCAATTTACATTGCTATTTCAGATCGGTTAGCGTAGCAGAAAGTTAACATTACCCCTTCCATCTAAAAAGTAGGGAGATATTAGCATTTGGATACCTTCCTTATAAGAATGTTTTTCAGCGTGCAATTAGTTGATTCATTTAGTAATGACAGCAGTCTCAGCAAATTTGAGAATCGGGCTTCTTTATTCTTTTGTTCTTTTAAGTACATTATCCAGAGGGGGAAATTTTATTGCAGAAACTATGTTTCAAGTTCAGTTTTCTGAAATAGCACTATGAGAAAAATCAACAAAACACCATGTGATAAATATCTATGGTTTATGAAATATGGAAATGAGATGTATATACCTCAAAAGCTAATGGTTTATTAAGTACCATGATAAAAATAAGAACATACTTAAGAAGAAAATTGCAATGTGTTTTTTGTTGGCTTCACTTACTTCTGAGATAAATGATGTTTTATGCTCTGTTTTATTCCTGCAAGGAATTTGAAATCAATGAACTATTCAAGGGTGGAATATTAAGCACGTGCATCAGTCTTTGCAGAATCAGGGCCTCCAATTCTTCACGAGGGGACTTAGGGCAGCCCCTGTGTTTTCATTCTCCAAGTCAAGTTCTGCGGTTCTCAAAAGCTAGACCCAAGTTTTATTTTGCGCTGCATCTCTTACCATAGCCTTTTTGTAGTACTTTTTGTTAAGCGTGACTGTCCTCTTCCTGTGAGTGCCTCCTTAGTTATCACGAGTAGCTGGTTGGTGAGGTGTGTAGAACCCCAAGGATTTCCAACCATAATTTTTCCCCACTGGCATTCTTTACTACCTTACACTTTGATACCTTTTTATACTTTGAGTTTACTTTGTCTTCTACTCTGAGTTTTAAGTATCTGAATGAGAAGAGGAGAAAGATGGCCACTGCAAGGAGACTATTACAGCAGCAAATGAAGTTTCTGTGATCTCTTTAAAAGCACTGTTTGTATCTGTTGCATCTGAGAGAAAGTACTTCATTCCCCTAGTATTTGAAAGTGATGTGGAGCAATTCCACACTGTAGTAACGCTTCATATTCTCTATTCTGTGTTTTGAATGAGTATCCCAAAATCTTGACATTTTCTGTAACAGTTTGGGAAGTTTCCTCCAGGGAATTTTAATGAACATGTTCTTTTTGAGCATTGTGTTACCTTATTGCTATATGGAGCAGGTTGTAGCTGTGGCTCATTTCTCTCATCTTTCAAAGCTGGTATCACCAAAGTTTTTTTGTAACATAGGCTTTTGAATTGTTTCATTTTAGAATTTGGGGACTGATTACTTACTACAATCTCCAGAAATCTGGGCATTTTAGAAAGCAATTCAAGACAGATTTTCATAGTCGGTGGTGTCAAGTAAGCCTATCTGGTATAAATATATGCCTGATAAAGTTTTAAAAGCAGATTACTCTTGTGCAATGACAAGATTTTGAGCTTTTCTATCCCACATACAGCATATATTCCTGGCAGAGTGCTGTGGTCACATATTTGAAATGGCAGACCTGAGGTGCAAAGGGCTCAGCGTGGGTTATGGGGGTCACTCTGGCATGAGCCTGGTGCGTAACTTCATGGAGATGGAGCAAATGGGGCTGGGGCTAGAAAATAATTAGATCTGATCATGGCTCAAAGGCTATCACAGAGGGACTGAATTAGGGTTCACAGGTGAGCAAAAGTGTGGTATAATTGCGGAGTACTTGGGTTTATAACTTTTTTGGTGGTCCTAGCGTTTGCATACAAACTATTAATCATTACTCTTTCTACATATCCAACTAGATGTTGCAGGGATGCCTCAGCCTTAAATGGAATCATCCTAGTTTGTGATGGGACTGTATATTCCACCTCCTCATAGACACTGACCACAGGAACGGATGGGAAAAGCAGCTTTGTTTGATAATGCGCTCAGCTGGGTCACAGACAGCTAGTTATACACGCTTACCAGCTGATGTGCGACTTCAGCACTTCTGCTCAGGTTCAGTGTGTGGTCAGATGTGCTGGCTCAGCTGCTGCTGATTCAGGTTACTGTTCCTGTCTATCCCAACCACTTCTCTTCATTCAGTCTCTTAACCCCCAAACTGGAACCAGATTCTGCCAAGAGCTGTGGCGAATCTGAGGAACTGGAAGGGAGGAGGGATGGTGAGATAATCACTGCAAGAATGTGAAGGGTCACAAGCTCTTAACTGGAATTAGCCATGGCCTGAACAGTGTGTCCAACTATGCTCTTAGACGTGCTCATTTGTCTGCTGATCTCACTTGATAAGACCCCATCTTACCCGGAGTTGTGAAGGCATGTGCTTTTGGAGCAGCACTGCAAGTTGTGAGCCTGCCACCGCTTGAAAATTGAAGTGGCCATATTGACTATATTGTAGCTTGGGAATAAGTGAGTAGGAAAATGCTTCAAAATTGCATGCAACAATTCTTCCACTTGCATGTATACGAATAGACTTGATTTACTGAATAATCCCATTGATTTTGGTGGAAATTCTTTCAGAGTAAGCTTTGGCTGAGATGAATAAAAATGATGGCATCTTTTCCTAAGTGACTCCTATTTGCATGAGCTGAATTTTTACAGCTGAGACCTTTGAAACTTGAGAAATCTGATAAACAGGTTTCCTGAGTCCTTTTAACCTTAATCATAGAAGTAAAGGAGAATGGTCCTAACAGTATAATGGTCAATCATAGAAGTAAAGGAGAATGGTCCTAACAGTATAATGGTCTTATATCCATGCCCTGTTCCAAATGCTTGCTTTACACAGGATGGAAAACGCTGTTATTAATAAAAATGTTAATAATATGGATGATAGATGTAATTACTATTTTCTTGGAATTAGTATCCGTGAGGTATTACGGCTCAATTACTTCGCTTCGCCTCTCAGAGAGGCACACGATTTCCAACTTGCAGATTTTTTAAAGATCAGTCAATATAAAAACAAGCGGTCTTAGTAAATTATTTAACCTAGAAGGTGAATATTGTACCTCTTGTGTTGATGAAATGAACATGGGTTCTTTGTAGCTGCTATATATGTATAATTACATAAACATCCCCCTATTAACCTAGGTGGATTCCTTGCATTTCAAACTCTAGAAATTCTAGGAGGAAAAGAGGGGATGAACCACAGAATGAATACCATATTCCAACTGATAAGTGTTTCCTCGCATGTATCTGTTTCAGGAAAAGACTTCAGCATATGTTTAACTTTAAGCATGTGCTCAGGTCTCACTGGATTTAAACATGTGCTGATCGGGGATGCTTTCTTAAATAGAACCAATATGTTGTCCCAGTGAAGTCAACTTGATTTGCCAACTACTCCCCTCCGGTACATATAGGTGATTTCAACCGGCATCTGTAAAGAAAGGGGAAGCTGAGGTCTTTAGAGCAGCTCCTGCCTCCAAAATGGATTTTGTTCTTTGTGGTACGAAGTGCAGGCTTTCCAGTGCCAAAGCTTTTTCCTATCAAAATAAACACAACCTAGCATAATGGCGCTCCAGTCTTCTTTTGTAGTCTATGGGAAAATAATAAATCTCTTACTATGGTGGGGTTTGTACTATCCCTTTTTTTCCTGTCTTTACCGTCTGACCACTGTCTCTAAAGACCAAGTAGCTCTGGCTGCACAAATACAAGAGAAGTTGCTTTATTATGAAGGGGAGAATAAAAGGTGTAGAGAGTGACTAGGTCATATTCTTGTCAGTCTCCTGTATTTAGACTCCTTTCAGCTTAGTTTTTGGTGACAAACTGCACAGCTGTAATGCCTTACATTTACCAGCCTGCATATATGAAAGATGTGTAATGTTAACTAAGCCCTTTCCCGTCCCTCATGGAGGACCACCCTGCCTGCAAAATCTCCAGAGGAAAACACGGCATGTCCTGATCAGAAACTGCCTTTGTTGGCAGAAATACAGTATGTTGCATTAACCAAAACAGCATTTTTAAAACATTTTTGATGGTGGCTGCTTTTTATTTAAATATTCATTTTGCTTGTGTAAACGGATCTCATTTGGTCTTTACATCCCAATATCACAGGGCTATCTGAAAGCCTTGTTTACATTTAGCAGTGGAAATTGTTTCAAGCCTTGCACAAAACCTTCAAAACCTGATATGCTTAGGACAGAAAAAGGACTGGATTCTCCTCAGCAGTCCCCTAGACAGCAATTTTCTCTGGGAGGACCTTTCTGGTGATGAAAGTTACCTAATCTTTCCTCCCCACTGACAGTGCAGTTTTTCTACAGGGTAGGAGCTGTTATTAAGCAAAAGTCACTTTCAGAATTTGTTCCGCTTCTCTAATATTGGCTTCTCCGTGGCTTCACTTGTTGCTGTGTATTCCCCAGCTCCTCGACTGTGAGTTTATCAACACACGTCACTTGTTTTCTGAATGGTAAGGCAGCCCCCAACAGCTGCAATTACCATAGAAATAGTAATAATCATGTTGTGCTGAACATCACCACTTACTTAGTTGGGAACACAACTGTGACAACAACGTTCCAGCTCTAACTTTACGCGTGAAGGGAAAGCCTGGGATAATTGACTCTAGGGGAGTCACTTTAAACTGAGTTCACAACCTGGCTGCGGGAAACTCATACTGGCACCACCAATACGGTCTGAGGACATAACAAACATACCTAAACACTATCCTTCTTTTTCCTCCTTGAATCATGGGTATGAAGCTTCTTGCTTCAGCTGTTACTCTATATACATGTCAGCACAGCAGAAAATACACCGTCTAGACTGTCTGCTTGAGCTTGCAAGGTGCAGGATTTGTAGAACTAAACCCTCCTCTCTTTAACACCATTTCAGCAGTGTAATTTCACTCAAACAAATAAGATAATTCCTGATTTACCTCAAAATAACCTCAGGAACACTTGGGTAATCTCAGGGTGTTGGGTTGAATCCTACGCTAGGAAACCATAGCTTGAGTCAGTGTTTTCTGATGAGTGATTTACCAATCGGAAAGGTCTGAACTGTAAGGCTATTGCTGACAATGAGCCACTTCTTTGCAGTGTCACAGTTTTCCCAAGTATGAAATGGTTGTAATTAAGTTAATTTACCTGTCTCGGATACTATGACGAGTAAATTGCAGGAGGGCTTATAAAGGGGGTATCAAATGTGTGGTTCTAGATGTGAAATCTCTAGGTTTATATAGGTACTTCTTGTAGGTCCCAGGAGAAGTGTCTACCTTTTCCTGTCCACCAGTCAGTCCTTCATTCCAGAGTGCTTGAAGCAGTGACCATCCGACATCAAAATCTTGACCTTGTTTTATGCATCTGTCTAGTTTTTTTCCCACTCAGGCTGTGGTGAGAGGCAGCACTCTCATCTCTCTGACCCCAAAACTTTTCTGCAAGAAAGGTAAATATTACTCGCTGCATTTTGCAAATGGAAAAACTGAGCAAAGAGGTTAAATGGCATGGTCTAATAATAGACAGAGATAACAAGCATGGGACCAATACGTATGGGCAGAAATTGCAGGCCTCTGGAAGTGTTCGGGATCACTGTGCAAATTCAGCTAAAGGCTAAACACTGCATTCACGTGCATCTAGAAGTGTCTGCTTCCCTGTGTATCTCCTTATAATGTGATGTAGGTACTCACAGAGCCAGGTGCAGATGTCATTATGGTAATAATGTTATGGAGCTTTATTAGAGCGTATTTTCCACTCTGGTACTAATCCACTCAAACATTCATGGAGTAATACCCCGACTTTTCTTTCTTACTGTACGTCATCTCCCACTCTTCATGTGAGATTTAGGACCAGTTTCTGGACGTATAGAGGAGGCAGCTGGCATCCTCACCTTACTCTAAATTCTAAATTCTAAATTCTAAATTTAGACTAAATTCTGCCAAGTTTCTTAATAATTTTCTCAACTGTAGAGGGTTTGGCGCTATTTTTTTAGTGGTGGTAGTGATTTTCAGAAAGGCTTATGGGTCATCCTCATGCTTTTCTGTGTGCAAAGTACAAAAGATTTTTTCCATTTTGAAAACAATCATATGTATTTATTTAGTCTACTTCCTGTGGTAATGCCATGTACCAATGAAGCTAGGGAGAGAGAGCCAGTGCTGGGATGACTTTCATTCACTTACTGTATTTGGAAAATAAGTGGAATAAAACTTCATTAGCATAACACAGTCGGTTAGGTCCCATACTTTTACCCCCCAAAGGTCTTCCTGTTTCCTTGTGTTTTGATAAAATGGCTGATATAGTGCTAAATTGCTGGGAAAGTTAGGAATAACATTAATTTAACGAGAGAGTTAGATTAAAAATATGTTGTAGAGCTGGACTGCTGCTTCTGCTGCTTTTTTAACTGCTTGGCATTCCTGATGCTGGGTCTTGGTTTCTGTAGCCATGCAGCATATGAATCAGAGAGAACCCACCCTGTGCTTTGGCATAACTCTTAAAGCACTGACAGTTCCTCTTTCTTCAGCAGTAATTAAACAAGTAAAAACTGGTTACTTTGGTTAGCAGATATAAATGTGGAAAATATTCACAAATACATATCACTGGGCGTGTGTGTCTAAGGAATCTGGATGAGCTGTGGTTGGACTCTCCTTTCCCACATACTTACAACAAAGGTGCTTTATCCAACAAAGCAATCTGGCCAAGGTCTTTTATTTCAGCTAATTCATGTTGTCTTTTTCTTTGTAAGGCTTGAAGGTTTGCTGATAGTGCAGTTCAGTGCAACCCTTGACGACAGGAGGCACTGCTGGGGATAGGACCCAGCAAGAGGAAAATTCAGTTAAAACCAGGATGCGAGAGTCTTGTAGGACCAAGGCCCAGCCTGTCTTTAATTTTTTGCACTGATTTGACTCTTCCAGTTAGCTCTGTAATTACAGACGGGCTAGCATCACTCTTAGTTTGGAAGCAATTGTAACACTGAAAAGGTACCTCTTATTAAAATAAGCTCTCCAGTAAATAACCGGTATACTGGTGTAAATATGTTCATCATGGCACCGGACGGTTTGTATGCTCTGACTGCAGAGGCAGACATATTTAAAAGCAGAGCTAAAATGAATGCAGAGAAACCCTAACTGACTATTTAAATAACCACATCTGTTGGGAGGAAATATGAGCAAATGATAAAGCATTAGCGGTGTTTCAAGAGCAGTGTGCTTAATTATGACTTTCTTGGAGGCTCCATTTATGGCCATAGATGGAACAAAAGCAGTCCCTTTGCCTCAGTGACCCATCTGTAAACTGGGAATAATCAAACCAGGGTTTATAATCCAGAAATCCTTCATGGGATGATACTTCACGACCGCTCTCTGGCGCAGCCTACAGAACTTCTTTTGATTAACTCCTGTCAGAAATAATGCAGATATTTAGGAAAAATATGCTATACAGATTTTAACATTTCTGCTAAAATACTTCATAAATTGACCCACATCTAAAATTGTAATATGGGCATAACCCTGATCTAAAGGAGGCAGGCTGAGACCCCTCATACTATAACATGGCAGCAGTCAATACTGAGGTGAGGAGGAGACAGGGCCTAATGTTTAATAACTGAAATGCAGGCTCGCCTTTTTAGACTAAAACTGTTTCACTTCAAATTCCAGGTATACCTGCCGCTTCTACATTGATGATCTGCCCACTGCATTTTCTGTTTCCCGTATTTGTTTTCCCCGAACCTTCCTTTTGTTAAGTTGGTAATGCCGTTTCCTGATTTTGTATTTTTTCAAGTTGTCTTGTGGCTCTTTTCCCGATGTCTAGTTTTCAAAACCATTGGTGCAACTGGCACCTTCTCCGCGCACAGTTTCTTGGTATCCCGCCCACCACTGGCCAGGGGAAAGGCAATGACAGAGGAGGATGAAGTTGCTCAGCACGTGAGCAGGAAAGGCTCTTTAGGCTTCTTATCTAGGGATTCAAAAGTTTGTTGAAAGTGGTAGGAGTGTCTTTGCCGAATTCAGCAGGCTTTAGACCTGATAGTCCTAGACCAAGTAAGGACAGTTTTGGTCTTATTTATTTTTAACAAAATAGCTTCAGCTTATTCCTGTAGGCTATTTTATTTTCTCAAATTACCCAATTCATATTCAGCTCCCGCAGGGTTCTTTTTTCTCACTGCTGTTTATTACACACAGAAGAGTTGCCTCTCCTCTAATTTACCCCTGTGGTACAACTCCACTGACTAGAGAGGAGAAATTCCTGCTTTATACCAAAATAAGCAAAAGGAGAATTGGTGCCAGAATTTAACTTTGGTGAGCAGTTTGCTTCTCCTTGCCTGGAATCATCCAGCGATACCACAACTGGGAGTTTTAGTCAGACATCCAAATATAACAAATATTTCTGGGTTTGCATATTACGCTTTCCTGCTCCTCAGATTCAGGCCGAGAGGAAGAGGAAGATTATGAAAGAAAATGTATGCGTGAATATTTTAGCAATCTGCTGTGTTAGGAAGGAAAAAATGTAAAGAGCAGACGGCTGATTCATGGTGTTTTGGTTGAAAATATTGTAGCTTTTAAACATTGCCTCAGTGTGGTCGGGGTGCTTACAGTAAATACATTTCACACCAGATGTGGTCTCAAATGTACATGACTTAGAATTTTTCTGCACACAGTAACTGTCAGTTCTGGGAGCCCGAGGATCCCCAGGTTTCAAAAAGACCGTTCCTGTTGTAGCTGTCCTGCCCAAGGACAAAATGAACACAAGGGTTGGGGAGGCTGCTGACCCCTAAAAATCTCAAGCTTCAAATAGTCTATAAAACATAGATGCCAGTGTTCTGCTCCCAGGCGCTGAATAATGCCTTTTGTTCCCAAACCACATGTCTTTGCATTAGGAGGAGCGGGCGCCATTAGAAGAGGTGATCTTCCATCGACCCCATAACATGCAAGCTAAGCTCAGCAGATGCAGAAGGGCCCATAGGACATTTTCTTTCTCAAATGGACAATAGGTACATTGGCCAGGCTGTTACAGGGTGCAGAAATAGAATGGGGCTTCTGATGCCAGCTGAAAAGCTAGCAACTATGTACCACGGTTGCCTCTGTGAAACCCCTGCAAGTGATTTGGGCCAGACAGATACATGCGTTATGGTTTCTGTCATTCACCTGGTGCCATACATACACATGTTTTCTAGAAAGAATTAAAAGAAGAAAAAAAAATGTTACCATCGATGAGTTGGATGTGGCTATTCAGTTATAGAAAGATGCTGAGTATACAGAAACGTTTTGAGTACATTAGTATCAGCAGAGTGTTTAGCCAAGAGTATATTACTTTTGGAGCTGAAGCTGGAATTGTACTTGAATGGGGAAAATATGAAGCTGAGCTCGTGCACATGAATGGGCAGCTCCAGTGAGACCTGTTAAGGAGTCTGTGTGGAACTCCTGCTGCAAATATAGGGCTCATTCTGTGCGTCTGTGCAGACCTTATTTAAATGTTTGTGATGCAAGAATTTAAGGAATAAAGGAGTATTATTTCTTATTACCTAGAATATAAATACCACCTTTTCTCCCAGCAGGACTGAGACAGTTCACGGCAGTGCCTCAATTAGCACCTTCTTTCCTAGGCTGTACCTAAGCTGCAGTCAGATGTGTCATTGCAATATGCACTGCTTGCGCTAACGTGGCTTTCGGTAGCAGGAAAGCTGCAACACCTCGGGCTTTGGGTAAGCTACAAATGATATTACCTACCTGAAACCATGAGCAAATATTTGCCTATTTGACAGCTGAAGCCTGTGGTACTCTGACCTCATCGCTTTCAGCACTCAAACCTAGTTTACAGCTAGTCTGAGATACCTACACGTGTAAGAGTCGTGCCTTGCTGTCAGCGTGTGAGTAGATAGTCCGGAGACTTGGCATCGTTCTGGGAAAAGAATCAAGCTCAAAGCTAGATGTGAGCCTTTGCTGCCTAGGTCTCAAAGAAGCAAATTTGTGTTGCTGGGTCTCTACAAAGTTATACAAATGGCAGGATTTAATCATGTCTGAATGTAATTTTGGGTAACTAAGCAATTGACGTAATACTGGTCACAATATGTTGGCTGGTGAAGACCACAATAAACTGTGCATGTCAGCTAATCATGATTAAACACTGATGAGGCCAGGCTAAAACTGCACTTAGCTGACATGTGCTGAATGCTATTTGTTCTTGTCTACACCGATTCACATCGCATTCAATGCGGCACAATATAGATAAGCCCTTTGGGGAGAGTGTAGCTCTGGTCAGGCCTCAGTGTTCCCTGACTGGCCAACAGCTGCTCAGAGCAGTTTTATAAAGGGACCACTTACCCATCCTTTGATGGAGAGATAAGCCACTGTAATGTAATTACAACCAAGGAGATGGGAGAGGGGAAAGAAAAAAATATGCCAATCATGAAGGGGGTACACGGAGAGCCTCAGATTCCTTCTAACCTAAACATTGTGGCAAGGAAAGAAGTCTTAATTAGGAAACGTGTAGGCATAGAACAGGAGCCCATCCTAAATGAATTGGGGTGTGATGAGCATAAAGAAAATGCTTTTAAAAAGATCTTTGACTCCCACTGAGTGCTTGTTTCTTAGACTTCCTTGCCTAATAATGTCAGCATTTAAATGGCCCCAACTCCCAAATAA
Source organism: Chroicocephalus ridibundus (assembly GCF_963924245.1). Classification (NCBI taxonomy): domain Eukaryota; kingdom Metazoa; phylum Chordata; class Aves; order Charadriiformes; family Laridae; genus Chroicocephalus; species Chroicocephalus ridibundus. The sequence continues at coordinate 4,318,013 of NC_086287.1, read as the reverse complement.
CAAGGCTTTGAAGTTAACACCTCATTGAGGTATAGAGTTCATACGTTTGCTATTCCTATTATTTGGCTAGAAACCGTTTTCTGCATGGCTAGCTTAATAGGGCAACAGAATATTAAGTTGTATAGGGATTGAGAAGGCTATTCACACAAAGGAAAGAGCTACAGACTTCATGTATTTGAACAGAACCTGACAATTAAGAGAAAAGAGCAAAAGTCTGGGAAGTGCCCTGAATCACATAATTGCATGAAATTTTTTCATACCTGTGATATTTCCAGTGGCCAGGCACAAACACAAGGGATTTTAGACTTGGACTGCGTTAGGGAGTCGTACTTGTAATTAAGAGATGAGAGGAGGTGGTTTTTCCATCCTGCCAAAGTTTTAAAAGCTTCAAAAAGTACTCTGTTCTTTAGCAGGACAAAATCAAGATGGTTTGGATTTTTTCATTGAAAAAGATAACAAAATGCTGAAAAATGATCTGGTGCTGGTTTCACCAGTTACTTAGGGGCTGGGTGATCCAGGCTCAAGTCTAACTCTCTTGTTTTCCAGCACTACAAATGAATGCCTCAGCCACCAGGCTATCTGCTATTTTAGCATCTTTTTCTTTTGGTTTTGGCCCCAGCATACAGCAGAGCTCTGAGAAAGACATCTTCAAACAATATCTTGTTGAATACATACACCAATAAAACAGCTTTTCATTCAGCTGCATTTTTTGACACAGTAATTACCAGTTGTCTCTACTTCTGATAATATGCTGTGGCAGAATAATTAGCGCCACCCTAAAACAATTATTCTAAGTCATAGTTATCCGTATCATAGAAAGCCTAGAGCCGGCAGTTAAAGAGAGGGCTCTTTGGTGCTTACAGCCATGTGGTAGATGTTTTCTTACCCTGAAAAATACAAGAATCATCTAAACGGTGCAACAGAGAGAGGCTCATTTGCACAGGGAGGGAACTAAGTGATACACGACTTGACCAAGGCCATACAGGAAAATTTGCAGTGCTGGGATTAAACAAACTCGGTAGCGTGTCCCAGACTTTGACCACAAGTGAAGCCACCTGTCTCCTCTAAGTATGCCTTACAGACCATAAATTAGACATTAGAATGATTACAGAAGTTGAAATGGTTTAGAAAAGATCCGCTTGTTCAAGTGCCCATCTGAATAATGTCTTCTACTTTTTTTTTCCCCATGGTATTTACGGTTTAGAAATTGCTGGCTGTAAAACTGTCTGGTGTTTGGGATTCAAGAGTTTTCTTGTCATTTATGTCACTCTTTCACTAACTTAGGCTAAGCTTATGCTTCAGTTTATTTCTCTGAATATAGGTATAAAAATACCTGTCTCCTCCAGGCTTCAGTTAATGAAGGATTCCATCTTCATTCCTACCCAGTGTAATTACTTCACATCTATACCACTGTAAATATCACCATGACTCAGTCCAATGTTTATAGCCCTTTCTCCCATAGCAAAAGGTACATTAGGTATTCAGGTTACAAGCAACTGGCATCCATGTGTAAATTAGACAATTATTATGGGTATGCAACCAGAAGAATCTTTTGCAAAAATATCTTTTTTACTCTGTGAGCTCTCTTAGGGCTTGGAAAGCAGATTGAGGGCAATTTCATGTGTTTATATTAACTTGCTGCTAAGAATGAATCACAGTTTCCGCACAAATCCACTGAAGTGTTAATAGCATCTGTTCATTTTATAGTAAGCGATGGATTTAAAAATGGATGAATGGAGAAGAAAAACAGCCCCATCACCCTGGTGGTCCTGTGTCCAAATGACATGTTGTGCTGAACAGCGATAAATTTTTCTGCAGCTTCTTTAAAGAAAAAACACCCTTTTGCATGTGTAGACCACCATTCCTTAAGCACTGGGTCCTTCTACAGCACAAAATCACAATGACGATAATAACTTTGAGGAACAAAAGGAGTCAGATTTCTCTTACGTTGCATGACAAAGTGGTAGTTTGACAGGACGGGCAGCCCAGGTGTCTAAATGCTCTGCTCCCTCCGTAAATTGAAAACGTGGATTCTCAAAATCCCTATTCAGCTGCAGCCTGACTTACACTCTCTAGACCCCTACATTTCTATGCATAAACTCCTCCCTTCAGCCCACAGCCCATTGAGTTGATTTTTGACCTAGGAAGCGGGAGATGTATTTCAAATAGCAGTTGTGTATAGCCTTGTGGGGATGGCACTTTTTAGAGGGGGAGAAGGCTGGGGTTCCAGTCCCTACACCAAGGACAAGAAAAGAAACAATTGTTGGATATAATGCAAATGTTACCTCTCCACTCCAGAACAGATTGAGAGACATTCAAGATGTGATTTTGAACATCAGCTCGGGCATATCTGTGATGAGAACAGTGAGCTCTTCAGCCTCTCCGTCAGGTCCTGTGAGAAATATGTACCATCACATTGTGTCATGAGATGGGTTCCGAGCTCACAGTGTCCGTGACCGCTAGCCCTGACACTGGTGCCCATTTTTTACTATCTGTTGCAGTTGTAATCACTAATGTTCCCATGTGCAATGTGGCGACTTCTCCCTTGGTTGGGACAGGGTAGTTGGAGAGTGACAGTGATGTGTCAGCACTGAAGATGGAGCAAAATGCAGTAAAAACAGAAGCTTAGGACCCTTGCTCCAATATATCTGTGCCTGGGTTTGAGCAGACTTGAGTTAAAGGTGGGAATAAAATCTGTGTTGTGCACCCTGTGCCGGAGGCACAGGTTACCTTCTCCAACAGCCAAGTGCTCGCTCCTTCTCCAGCCCTGATCCAGCCCCTGCCTTGTGCAGGTTCTGCTTTCATCTGGCCGCATGCTGAGGCAATTTAACTCACTAATCTTGCGGAAAACTATATTTTGATGGATCAAGTTTTCACTGGGTTAGTGAATTGAGTCTCTCACTGTCACCAGTCAGATGAGCTCTAGAGCTGACACAAGCAGCAGAGGGGAGAGACTAGAGCAAGAAGGAAAAAAGGAGGAAGGAGAAAAGGGAGAATTGTCCCCTGTTGGCAGCAGGGATGCTTTAGATTAGCTCAGCCATGTCATCTAACTGGACTGTGAGAGTAAACTCTGCTCTGTTTTCTGTTATTGCTTGCTTTATGCTTTGTTTGTTTTGGTTTTTGATAGGGAGAAATGTAGCTGTATATATTTAGGAGAGGGTTTTGGGCAAACATCCTGATCTGACATCTGTTCAATGCAGCTTGGATTGAGATTTCTAGACCCCTCCCTCCCAAAAAAATCGGGTTTAAAATGCTTCCCTGTCAAGCACATCACATTAGCCAGCGGCCTCCCGGCAATTTCAAGAACACCGAGATGCTTAATTCAGCCCAGGCGCTGTGCAGGTTGCCCTGCTTGTGGCTTCTTCCCACGGTGCCAGCTACTGCTCCCGGTCCCTTTGAGGACTAGCTCTAGGTCACACAGAAAACTAGGGCAAAGACAGGAATTACATTCTCCTTTCCTGTGTTACAATCTGGTATCTTAATTATTATATCAGTTCTTCCTGTTCAGTGTGAGGGTCCCTCCCCCCACTCCCAGAGTCGTGTGTATCTTCTAAGCGTCAGCAACAGAAGAGAATCATCTGCAGAAATTCAACTCTGGGGAAAAAGAAAGAAGGAAAAAAAAAAAGTCTTGTAAGCATTCATTCATATTTAAGAATGACTTTTGTTCAGCTGTGCTGTGATCTCACTTACATTGTCAGGAGAACTGCTAGATGAATTTAAAATTACACGACAGTGCCCTTCTTAAGTTCCCTTGTAAAGTTTTGGGGTGTTGTTTGGAACAACACCAAAAGAATGGAAATGGGCTAAAATAGTTCCGCATCAGAGCCCCTGTGGTCTGCTGGAAAAAATGATTCCAGATATTACTGTCTGTGTGAATATAGTATTTCCCTCATTTTAGTTCATTTCCCTAATGCCTGCCTTGTTTTGGGGAACCTAAACTGAATTCTAAATAGGCAGTTTCTGATTTGTGTTATTTGTGCCAGAGGATCAGGCCCTGAAATACTTTGCTTCTGAATATTAAGCTATAAAAGTGCCACCTAAATGGGTAACTCAAATGCTTCTAGCAGAGGAATCCTGTCAGTCTTCCTGTCACAGAAATTGGTTCTTTTGTCTTGATTTGAAACATTTAGAAATAAAATTCTTATCTGTTCTTATTTATTAAAATCTTCTCTAATAACAGCATGTGGCTTGTTCTCCACCTTAAACCCATCGACAGCAGCAAACCGATCATCACATGTAACGTGCTTCAAGAATTTCTCAATTGGTGCTTCATCTGCTATGAGATAACAGCAACAACCACCACTAACAACAACAAATAATGAGACCCAAATAAGCCAAAGCACTGCAGGGACCTTACATGCGGTGGGTTTTGTGAAGAGAATTAACATGAAAGAGGGTTCAGTTTGGGGGTAGAGGTCAGGGCAGATAAACTCCTGTGTTCTGATACATTTCCTTAAAGTGGGAAGAGCTTTAGAGAGCGAGGCTGTGGGAAGAAGCTGTCAGCAACGGGGTGGTCAGCGGTGTCAAGGGTGGTGGCCTATGTTTTTCTTCTGTTGCAGCCTTTCATCCTCCATCTGTCAAGCTCCATAATTTTCAAGGCAGACAGTCGATTTTTAATACAAACCTTTAACTTCCCAGGTCTGAAGTGCCCCTTTTATCTTGGAATAATGCAAGAATGGCAATAACTGTTTGGGAGATTGTTTAAAGTAGGTGTCTCCGCTCAGGTCTCCTTGGCATGGCACCAGATTGCCACCTGGGCAGAGGCATGTGCTGGAGTCTGCGTTTCCCTCCACAGCAATTTGTGAGTGCGGAGGCTGGTGTGCTGCTGGCTTGTGGGTCCCACACATAGCTGGATGCAGCACCGAAAGAAAAGGTAGTTCATCGGGGAAAGGCCTGGAGACAGACATCCTGGTGGAGCAGGGCTGGACACCGGCTCCTTACTCAAGCACCTCCAGATACGCTTGTGATGGGATCAGCATGGCCTTACGTGTCCTACTGACCCTGCCCCACGTGGCGTCACGGCCCCGTTGCTGACTCCTTTGCCCAGTCTGACCACAGGATGCTGCCACGAGGACTGATGTCCCCAGGCAGGCGTGTGACTGAGCTTGGGCTAAGGACTAGTACGAGTCCGGGCTTTCTTCACGCTACATTGCATTCTAGCGCTCAGCTGGAGTTGACATCTTAGCACGGCTTGTGTCATATAATTTCAGCATGAACAAGACTTGGCCCACACTCAAAATACACAGTGTTTAAGTGTTTAAATTAAGGCTTAACTGACTCAGACACTGAATCTAGTTTCAGCCACTGTGTTGCTGTGTTATTAAATGCTACAAACTGGAGTTCCTCCATTCATCTGCAAGGATTATCACAGCAGAACTGGCAATAACTGAAGGATCCAGATGAGTGAACGAGGTGAAATCCTAGTCTTAGGGAAATCAGTGGGAATTTTTCAAGGAGCTGTTTTGAGGCCTAGATTTCATCCAGCCATCTCAGCTGAAGTTCTCCCAAGGAGAAACCTGTACATGTTCCTTCATTCTTTCCCCAGCACAAATGCATCCCTTAAACATCCAAGTCATAGTACCAAAATACTTGCAATAAATGGACGTAAATTAAGTAAGCACATTTTCTTAGACTGGAAATCTCATCTGGAAAAAAAAAATCCTCCTATATGTAAGTAAATTTGAGTATAATGGGGATCATCTTATTTATTTGTATCCCTTGACATTGCTGCTAGTTGGACTTGTGAGTTTCTCTTTTCTGTGGTTTAACAGAAAAATGACCTGTTCTGTTCTATACCTGCTTGTGAATAACTCGTAAAGAACAACTGAAAATCCAGATTGCTTTTGTGCATTTTTTTGCATAATTCAATGCAAGAAATGCCAAAGCCTGAAATGAAGACTGGGCAGGGTTAGGAAGTTCAGGACCAGGTCTGAATGCAAACGTGGGACAGAGAGGGGGTTCTGATCCGGACATTTAGCTTAGCCTGGTATTGAAATTCAAATTCCGATCAGTTGCAACATTTGGAGATAGATCAGAGTTCCCTTGGCGAGAGGAAGTGTTTGGATGTGCAGGTATTATTTCAGGCCATGGCGGGGCACGCATGCAGCCGCTTGCCCACGCACAGCCGTGCGCGTACCTTCCTCTGCAAGAGTAGGAAGAGGAAGCTCCCTGCAAAGAGGTGACATCGCACTGCTCACGACTTTGGTGGTAAACGTTATCACATGCAACCCACTGCTGTCGTCTGCATTGATGCTGGGGAGCAGAATCTTAGAAACATGGGAAAAGCTCCTAACTGTGTACTTTAGTGCTGTATGCAAACTTTTAGGTACTAAGCTTCCTAATCACTACCGTATGGCTCATAAAAGAAGCAATCCGATACCAAGTACCAAGAGAGGTTGTTATTCCTCCGCTCTATCCTATACCACTCCAAATGTTAGAACAATAAATACATTTACCTCTTGTTTAAGATCACTTAAAATAAGTTGTTTTAATTAAACCTCCTAGCAATCTATCTGCACTAAGTGATTAAGTGCCTCTTCTTTCAGTGAAAGGAGAAGGGATTATCACAAGACAAAACTGATTGAATTATGGGCAGAACTAGGACTGGGTAAAACTGCTGAATATTTTACGTCTAAATTCATGTGTAAATACTGAAGTTTGAGTTTGCGTGATGTTATTCCTCTCAAATATTCCCCCTCCTTTCAGTCCCTCCTCCCCTCCCCACTGCCCCAGAGTCAATGAAATAGTTATTTCCCTGAGGTTAAAGTTCAGCTTTGAATATCAGCTTTAAAAGCTGCCAGAGAAGAGAGCTTTCTTTACTCAATGGGCATCATTTTCAGCAAATAAACTTTAAAAATGGAAATGCAGCAATTGTGTTCAGGAACTATAGCTATTTAAAATTGTATCGAATTTGTAAAAATTTTGAGTCGCTAAGCAATCGGTTCCTTGCAACTGTATCATAAAAAGTGTTTGGGGGGGGTTGTTACGCTATTTTTACATTATAACTTGGGATATCTTGTGTGAATTAAAATTCGGTGATTATTCTTTCAAACCAAGCTTCCTACATAGCTCTCAACTTAGGAATCACACTGGTGGGTTTGTTGTTTTATTGCTAGCCGTATCACTTTCGGCATGGAGAACAGTCACAATAAAAGGCTCTTTTATGTCTTGTAGTGTGTCTTGCGATGGTTATGGGAGTATCTATCTTTTAGCTTCCCTACACTCAGTTTCCTTTCCAAGTTCCCATCTTTTCCCCTCTTTACGCCTACCCCGGTACCTGACGTGATGGATTGGATGGAAAACTAACCCAAAGTCTAGATCCTGGCCCAGCGCAGGCAGGCCAGCACTCTACACATACTGCTCCGCTAATTTATTTGGATTCTTTACCTGCAACCTCCCTGCTGTTTTAGTGCTGGGGCCTCTCTTGGGCAGAGACAGGCAAGCATGCTGTGTGGTGGTTTTATTGTGATGTGGACAAATGATCGCAAGGGACTAGCTGGAAACTATTGACTATACTAGCTTGCAGTGGTGGTATTTAAAGGTAAATGCATTAACAGTGCGCTGCCGCCTCCTTTTATCTCACCCACCAGCGTGCTGGGGGCAAGTCAGGCAGGATGCCACCTTGGGAACTGGTTGCTGCCGTTTGCATTTTATAACCAATCTCCAAATAGAAGTGAAAGGGAATATGCAGACAAAACGTGCAGTGTTGTCTCTCGTTTTTGTTATCCCATTAGCTGAGGGGGCCTGGGTGGTGGTTAGGCTTAGGGTCTGGCTGGCTTAGGCTCCAGCTTTCACTGAAGGGCAAATGAAAATGACGTGTTAAAGTCCTAGTGTCCTTCCACGGGGCATTAATTGGGTAGTTTTACCTCCCAATTTTACAGATTTCTGAAGTGAGCAAGACACAGTACCAATCTCAAATATGATTTTTTCTATTTATTTTTTTTGGCTTGTCCTAGTACATGGTGTTGCCAGTTGCCAATGCTAGTGTGACCTCTTTCCATGTCTTTCCAAGACTACAAATACAAAGAAAGAATCATAAATGAGCCCAGGGAACTTCTTACTGTGTGGCACCTCAGAATATATGTGAGGAGTGAGATGCCACTGCTCTGCCTTAGTGTGGGACTTCAGAAACCAAGAGAATCTACTCTCCGAATCTCTCCCGACCAGCTAAAATGGATCTTGGCTTCGGCAGAAGGTCGTGGCCATTCTGCCTTTTAAAACACAGTGGGAAGTTTGTTTCCTGCGTGATTACAGCAAAAAATCAGTCTTTTCAGGTTAGGTACAGAGCTGTATGTTACTAGAATGTACTGCAGCATAAGAAAACCACTCATGAGAGTCTGTCTCGCAAATAACATTTACGTTTTTGCTAATTGGAAAGAATCAAGCTTTTGTTTAGCTGTACAGATATGGTTTGATGTTTTTAAAGGAAAGGAATTCCAGAAGGGCTGTTTCATCAGCAGGGTGAATTAACAAAGAAAAAAGAAAAAAAAGAAAGAAAAGAAAGAAAATTGAATGTTCCCTCACACATATTTTCCAGTTCAGATGTCTAAAATACATGTGATCTTCCAGCTACATTTTCCTCTTGCAAATCCTAGTGTTTTTTATTAGGACAAGTTTCATTTTATTGCCTTGTTTTCCTGTAAAGCCAACAAGTTAAAACAACAGGATTTAATTTTGGATTGGCAGGCCAGCTAAGAGATAATACATCGTCTGCCCCCCTTTTATCTTTTTCTTTTCCTTCCTCCTCCTGCTTCCCGGGCTCCTTGAGGTGCTCCACTCTGCCACAGCGCTGCTCAACTTCTTGGCCTAAAAATCTTTGCAGGTGATTTATAGAACCCTATGGTTATTGTATGGCTAATGATTCATGGAACTTCATTAAATACCAAGTATGTGCCTGCTTACTGTCTGTGCACACTGCATATTAGAACCTTTGCACTCCCCCTTGCAAATTGCCCCCATTAAAGTCGCAGACAAAAGGTCCTCTCAGTAGCTTACATATTTTCCCACATGTGAGAGAGCAATTGGAAACTTCCTCTTGATAACTAAAAACTTTTGAATTAGAATTTATGAGAAGGGTCTTTTGGTCTCATTGCCTAAGGGCTGAAACAGATCCCAGTGTGTACAAGCGTTCCTTTGATGCATGGAGCTGCACAGGGTAACATTTTTTAACAGGATCAAAAAGCGTAATGCAGGGACAATGTGCGGAGGCCCTTACTCTGACACAAGGAGTCAGAGTCTGTGTTTTTCCAAGGCTAAAAATGTAAAAGTATGTGTCCAGGGTAGCAACAACGTTTTATATTCTTTTTAATTGCAGTAAAGTCCAAGATAAAATAATGGCAGTCACTGTTACAACTTCCTTTTCTTTAATGTTCCTCTAAAAATGCTTTGAAGCCGCTTTTACCTTTGGGAAAGTATTGTATATGTGTTAGGGGAAAATATATCAAAAAGAAAATAAAGGGCCAGATCTTTAATTGGTAGAAATCAGCATGGCTCTATTACAGGGATTGGAATTTCTCAAGCTGTGGATATGGCTAAAAACTTTCTGTCATTTCTCACCGTGTGCTAACATATTCCTGCCCACTTACTCACTCAGTAGGACTATCCTGTTCTGAATTTACTATTGACAAAACATTTTTCAATAGGGCTTCTTTGCAAAGGCAGCAAAAGTCTTAAATGTGCATCTGACTTCCAGGCCATAATTATTTCCTTCGGTTTCAGCCACGCTATTCAGGAGCTTAAAAAGAGGCACAGGCACACGTGCTGCCTGATCTGAATCTCTGCAAAAAGGTCTTGATAACTAGAATTTTTCTCACCTAATAGTAAAAGGAAATGACTCAGTACTCATTTAGGTGCCCTATATATGGTCTTTCATTATATCTCACTTCACACTGTGTATGTCTATATGCAAACAACAGTGAAAAAAAGGGAACAGCTTTATGTTATGGGGGTAAAACATCACAGACATTATTATAAAATGGTCACATTACGTCAGACTTGTTGCTTGCATTATTTGCAATAGAGATGCTTTTGAGACAGTTATTTTCTGTATTCACCTTGGTAATATTTTTAAAATTTCCTATGATAATCAGATGTAAATATTAGCAAAAAGGGATGTTTCACCAAGCAAAAGAATCAGGTTTGAAATACTTAATCTGTCTTTAATGCAGGATGCTAACCTACTGCGTCTTCTGTGTCTGACGAATTAAAATTTCTCTCCCTTTATGCCATTTGCAGGTCTCCTGAATGAGACAGGAGATTGAACCCTTGATTACTTTTGTGGTCAGTTAAGAGCCAAGTGAATTTTTTGGCTTGGTCTCACTGTTGCAAATTTTCTTCCTCTCCAGTACCATACCGCCAGAGCGTATGAACCTCAGTGGTGATCTTTAGGGAGCACAATATATGGAATATGAAGAGCCCAGAGAAAGCGCAACCTAAAAGACTAGAATAACCTCACATAAAAGTCAGAAAATGGAATGGAATTGGTGGGGGACAGTGAGAAGCTTCCCAGGGATGGATGGTCTCCTAATCTTTGCTTGCATGGTGCCAGCGTGATGGCATCTTTGTTTAATTTAGGTTGGACTGTTTTCTTATGTTTGTTTATTATTAATATCTGACTAGATATTAGTAGTTATATTACACATCATATCGTGTATAGACTATATTATATGGAATATCTGCATAATGACATTAGATATCATCAGCTTGCTCAGAGGGCCACATTTCATTAATTTGGCCCTAACTTTGTCTCATTTTGGACATATTAAATTGTGACTCCAGTAAACTTGGGCTACTAAACTGAGAAAAAAGACCCCTAAATTCCTTTCTCTTCCCGTGGCAGAATGGAGACAAACAAACAGAATAAGGTGGCTAATGGTAAGGAAGTGGGTGAGATGGCAAATTAACTTGCCCCAGGTTTCACTCCGTAATCAGAATGGGAATTTGGAATATGTCCCTCAGCAAAGGCTTGGGCTGGCATTTGAAATGTGCTTGTTGCAAAGTGTTCTTTTCCTTCCGGCTGAGCAGCGTATAGAGCATTGGCCTGGCTGGAGTCATCGCTGTCTAAACCTGGAGTGCCCCAGACTAAAAATTGCAGGGCAGTAAACGGGGGGAGAGATTTTTATTTTGTGAAATAGTTTGAAAGTTTCAAATTCAGAAATCAAATTTCATGAGTTTCATCCATTCTCAATAATTGTCCTCTGAAAGTACTTCATCAGGATAGACGTAGAAATGTCTGGCTGTTAGATCAATAACAACTAAGAAAAGTTTAGTGCAAAATTAGGCAAAAGAAGAGGCGCATTATTAAGTGTAGGTAAACATAGAGTTTGTTAGTATACTTAAGAGTAGGTAAACATTGTTACTGTGGGGGTAATGGCGATAAATTGTCATTCGAGTAAGCAAGAGGTTTCTCTGATTCAGAGAAGCATTAGCAGGTGGGAGTTGGCCGTGTGCTGAGATTTCTTTTGCTGCCGCTCTAGTTTCAGCTGCAAGGTTTCGTAATTCCCACGGGGAAATCTGGGAAAGCAGCATTGGGAAATGCGGGTGATTTTGAAAGTTTAGTCAATTTGGGTGACATTTGGCATCATCATTTTTTCCTTCTGGTGAGATTCCATTAACTTTGCTTACTTTGTTGGCAATAACTGAGAACGCTATATAGTTTATAATTGCAATACAGGAACCTCTACCGGGATGACTTAAGGGCAAAACAGCTGCACCCAGTCTGTTCTTCCTCCTCTTCCTGAGTTTAAATAAAATCTGGTCTTGTCTGCATATGCGCCCAGAAGACTGGATGGTTATTTAAGCCTCGGTTAGGGAACATATTTAAGAATATGCCTAATTTTAAGCATGTGCTTAAATCAATGCGACTTAAGCAAATGCTTGAAGTCAGGCATGTGGTTGAGGTGTTATCCTGAATGTGGGTCCTAATCCTTAAACAATAGCAAAGCCCAGAGGAAAGGGCAAGCTATCTGGGTTCCATTCTTGGCTCTTTTGTTGGTCGTGTTATAGTCTATAAAATAAGGATCATTATTCTTATCCCTCTTTGTGAGGCACATTGAAAATTATCGGGGAAAAGCACTCTGAATACTGTTATTATTGGCCATACTTCTTGAGACTGAAAAAATTAAGAGACAGACATTCTCAGTGGATTTCTGGTTCTTCCTCCTTTCACTCAGGCAGGAAATACCATGAGAATGGAAAGAAGGATGCGTACCCATGATCGCAAATAATCTTAATCTCCTTCTTTGCGCTGCCGCTGTAAATAATTAGATATTGCTACACTATATTGTTTCTGGATGTTCCCGCGGCGCATGAGCATGAGTTATACTGTGTGTAGACGTACCTGCTTCAGATCTCCCAAGTGAGCCAAAAACTCTGTTGGGAGATAATAGTACAATGGAGAGTGTGTGTGTGTGTGTGTGAGTCTTTGGGGGAGGAGGGGAGGCTGCGCATACTGCGTTATTAGTAGAGCTGCGCTGAAGATAGCGAAGAGGCAAAAGTTTGTATAAGTTTAAAAGCTTGCTTGAAAAGAGCGCTCTGGTCAGAGTTGCTAAAGGGGCACCACATCAAGGCAAGCGATCCTTAGTCCCACTTAGGAAACGCTGTTCCTATCAGCGAGGTGTTGCAGGACCAGGCAGCACGGTGCTAGGCTCCCGTGTGCGGTGCTGCGTTACCGTTTGGCTGAAAAAGCTTGAGGCAGCAAAGAATCTATTATTGATGATAATTCAGAGTTCCTTGCATTCTCACTACCTTAAGTCAGAGCTCATTCTCCAGCTTCCATGTGAAGGGCCTGGAGCCAAGGCCATGAGCCTGTGTATATGTGTTCAGGACAGTTAATATTTATGATGCATCTTACTGGGAAAATTAGTATAAAGCTGTGTTCCAACAGTACATTTATCCCATGACCTAGTTTTATGAATAACGTGCTGAAACACGGCCTGCTTGATTTAAACCTTTGTCACCCGTTCTGATGGATACAGTGCCTAGCTTAGGCTTATGCAATACAAGCTAGGATTTGTGCAAAAATGTGATGTGTATTAGTGCAAGGTAAACAGATGGTAATGCTTTTGTTAATACCAAGCACATACAGAGATATTTATCAAAGGACCACATGTAAGGTCCATAGTTCTTGGCAGAGATCCCTACGCTCTTACATCAGCTAATAAGAATAACCTTTTTATTGCATTACATACAGTTTGAGCAGGGTTGCTTTAGACTGCGCAGGCGGCTGCAAAACTCGCCACAATTCATACACTGATTCTGAATAGTGTTGAACATCTATAATACCCTGTTGGGTTTTGTTGTTATTTTTATTTTATTGCTATGACTCTCGGCATTTCTCCAGATCAACCCCCTCCTAGGGAATTCCACTGCTGCTTAGCAGCTCTGAAATATGTATAAGAAAGCCAGGCGGAGAATACACTGAAATGTTGGAGCGCAGGTACAAGAAATGGTTAGTGAGAGATTTCAAAGGGAAAGAGAATGAACTGTAAAGACTGGAAGGGACCTTTGACACTACGCCAGCCACAGAGGCAACTCCGGAGAAGGCAGCGGTTGTTCTTAAAGAAGAGAAGTGTGGCTAAACGCAATTTATGCCAGAGAATGTTCCATCTGAAAACTACAAAGCTGGTTTAGGTTGGTAGAGTTTCCTTGTCTGATTTATACTCTTCTTCCATCAGCAGCACCAGCGGAGACTACTTGTATTGTGTACTGGGGAACCTCGATCCTTGGAACACAGGCAATGCACTGCGGGTAGAGCTATTAACTCTGCAGAAGAAGAAAAGAAATTTTTCATTACTACAATCAACTAATCATAAGAATTTTGATTTTCATCTTATCAAAAAGACATTATTTCTCTGTGGGTAACTGGTACCATTTTGAAAGCTGTTTCCCAAGGCTTACTCTTGATTGTGGAGCCATCTAAAGAAGCCCGAGCCCTGACCCCGAAGCCCTCTCCCCTCCTCTCAGCTGCGCCAGCGCAAGTGTTTGTGGGGACATGCTGTGGGCTGGGTCCCAGAGGCTGCAGCTCAGCGAACACAAGCACGTGCCAGGGCAGCTGCTGCTGCAGGAGATGTCCTTTCCTGTCCCCTGGGCCAGATCTGCCCTTCCCACCCTGTAGCGCTTTGTCTCTTATGCTGGCAGAGCACAACTGGTTCATTTGCTACACAGTGAACAAATTTGGAGAACCTATTTGGCTGAAAATGGACAAATTTTGACTTTTTTTGCCTGCCACATTTGTTTTCAGCCAGATCAGTTTCCTAACATGTTTTACCTCGAGGCTGTGCACTTGCTTAGAATCATAGAATCATAGAATTGTTGAGGTTGGAAGGGACCTTTAAGATCATCGAGTCCAACCTTTAGCCTACCCTGACGAGAGCCACTTCTAAACCATGTCCCTAAGTGCCCCATCTACCCTTTTTTTAAACACCTCCAGGGATGGTGAATCCACCACCTCCCTGGGCAGCCCATTCCAATGTTTAATAACCCTTTCAGTGAAGAAATGTTTCCTAATATCTAATCTAAACCTCCCCTGACGTAACTTGAACGCTTGTGCCAGGATGAAGAAATCCGGCTCAGGAGTAGGAAGGAGCAGTAGGAATGAGGTGAGGAAGAACAGAAGGGCTTCTTTCAGGTGGCAATGCTGGGCCACATTGACCTGAAGTGTTTCTTGATATGACAATATGACTTGATTAATGGTAAAAAGAACTCGGAAGAAAAGAGGAAAAGAACGTTCTTAACCCAAACTGTTTCAGTGATGCTGTTTACTGCAGGGTTTTCAGTAAGGGCATAACTTCTGTAAGGTACTGACTACCTGAGGGCCACTGAAAGTGTCACGGGTGCAAGGACCTAATTTGCTGTGGAGACACAGGTCTGTGGGATCACATCCTAAGCATCATGTTTGTGACAGCAGGGAGGCCTGCAGTTCCCAAAGCAGTGTGCTTTTGAAACCACGTAGGACAGCAAAGGCAGTGTGGGTACCATGGAGCTACTCCTGCGGTATTCCACGACCTAAAATTCTGCACCGAGAAAGAGAAATGTAGACAAGGTCCTAATGGAGGAGACCTACCTCAAGTGCTAACTCCCATCGACCTCCGTTCTTAAGCACATAATGTAATCTTTCCTGGATACGTTTCCCCGAACCACGGCACGCAACTAGTTGAAAAATGAGAGAATAATGTGTGACTGGGGACGCTGGTGTCAAAAAATCCGCTTTTTCACAAAATTCTCAACACTGAATGAGATTGGATCCCCTTATATTCATTCAGTAGTACTTCATTCCACAGCACTGAAATTCGTAGGATCCTCACAGGTTAAAACATTACCAAAAGATAAGCAAGGGTATGACAGCGCGGCCTATGTTTATACAACACCACTTCTGTCACTAGGATAGTTTCAGGCCAGGTTGCCAACTCCTTTTTCCTCGGAGAGTGGCTATGAGCAGCTGTAGTTGCGTTGACTTTATAGGTCTGTTTATGAATTTTCATCAGAAAGGTAAAATCCTCATGATCTGGACCTTATTTGTTTATGATTATTTATATACTGCCTTCTTTTCATTGTAAAGATAATTTAGTTTACTCTTTCGAACACTAATTTGTATCATTACTTTAATTCTGTGTTTAATTCAGATAAGAACTGGAAATGAAGAACGTACTTTTGCAGTGATTTAAGTTAGCCTACTTCAAGACACCACTCATGCACATGCTTCATTTTAAGACCTAAATATCTTTGATTTTGGAACGGTGGTGTCACTCCGAAGCAAATAGTGTTAAATTAGCTCTGTTACTTTCAACTCCATCACAACCATCTCCCTGTGAATTTCACGGCACAGATTTTCTAAAGTTAAAATCCTAAAATCTAAAATCCAGCCCATGATGACTGGGACAGCTCCCAGTAACTGTAAGCAGGAGAAACACAGCAGCGGAGCATATGCACCCTTCAAGCCATTTGCCCGCATATCTGCAGCGAAGCTATTAAACCAGTCGTCATCTTGGTCTGAGGTTTCTTTTAAACATTTTCTCTATTGTAAACATTCCACTCCGTTTTCTTCTGTATTGTGGCAAATGTCAGAATTCAAAGGACTGTCATCGGCTGACATAACGACCACTGCCCCTTCCCAGAAACAAACCATGCCACAGTAGCTTTCCTAAGACTGTCGCTACACTCCATTCGTGTTGGCAAGCTGCCACCCTAGACTTTCAATAGCTCAGTATTCTTCCTTCTGCTGGATTTTTTCCTCAAAGATTTTTTTCAGTTTAAAGACAGCTTGAAGAGACTCATCTTGGCCTTCTAATAGTTGGGAATGAAGTGGACACGCGGTGGGTAGACAGAAAGCCCCAGGCTTAGTTGTCGCCATTCCTCTAGTGTACTGACCAGTTTGGGGTCAAACGGGAGCTAGGAGGCTGGATCCCAAACTGGTCACAACTCGTACCGCTGGAGCTGTTACAGTTTCTATTAGCTGAGATTCTGCTTTGGGCGGTTTTGATTTCTAACATTTCTGTTATTATTTTACAAGTATTTCAGCTACGTGCCAGTAGGTGTGTCAGTTGCCTTGTCTAATCTTCCTTTTTGCTGATTCTTGTTTCTCTGGGCACCTCAATAAATTATCAGAACTAGGAAAGGGTCCAAACCAATAATAGTCTGTAATCATGACGTTTGGGAAAGTTTGGATTTAAAATTAGAAATAAAGGTTTCTGCTAAAATTGCACCCAACCCAGAACTTCAGATCCTTTTTTTTCCCCCCTCTAAGGGCTATGAATAGATTCTCCAAAGCCTGAATACACCATACATCAATGAGATGTAGGTTTATCCATCCTAACCTATTCCCTCTTGAGCACCTTGTTTTTCCTATGCAATTGGGTAGACCTTGAGACCAGGTAGAAACTTGAGGGTTTAGGTGCTAGATAAGACTTCCCAAGACTTCTGTCAGACCTGGATGCTTTTGAAAGTGTTACACCCCTGTGCTCAAGTCCGATACCTTTTACAAGAGTGAATCCAGATTTTCAAAATGGAAAGTGAAACTCTTCTTTGCCATCTTCCGACTGTTTAAATGGCTTTGATTATTTTGTGTAGCTGCTCAGCTGAATGTTACACAAATATAGTTATGGGTATAGCAGTGTGGCTCCACTGAAGGAAGCAGCAACTTAGGCCCGTGGAAAGTCGGTCTCTCCATCTCTGCCATGTTTTGCCTCCCGTCATGTCTTCTATTAACAAAAGGAAATTTTCAAAACGCCTAAATCATTTGGAAACAAAAGTTTAACTGCAAATCATTGAGCTTCAGGCTTCTAAATCACATAGGCATTTAAAAATACACATCTGTATTTGATATAACGAGCAGTACTCAGAATTGGGAACTGCCTGGTCCGTAATGACCTCTAATGGACCTTGTGATCTGTGTGATCATTGCATAAGGAAAACATTATGGAACTTACTTCCATAACTAAGGGCAGAATTATTACACTGCCCTATAGCTAGCCGTGCTAGTCTAAGTGTTACGACAGTAAATTAAAATAAATCTCTCTGAAATAATCGTTTATACAAGTGACATTGCAGGAGCAGGAGTGGACATGAAATAACAGCACTTTTATTTCAGGACTCCACACAGTATCTGATTAATTGTAGACATGATACCACCAGGATGACCAAGATTTTGTTGTGGTTTTTCCAGTTTGTTTGACAAGTTGAAATATGTGTTATGATACCACGTGGAAAATGAAGGCCGTGATTATGCAACCCATTTTCAGAGGAATGATCCCATTTGGTCAAAATGGATCATTGGTGTTTGTAGCAGTTGTAGGACTGGCCTTTTGTTTTTACATTAATTCATTTTTACATTAATAGATAAAACTCTGCTTGTGGAGATGAATTGATATTTTTAAGGCAATTGATAATCATTGCAACGTCATAGCATGGCATGAAGTTTTATTTGGATTTATTTCCTTCAGGGTGCCACGTGCTAGCAGTACTAGGAGATCGAAGGAATAGGATGCTCTTTCTTTGACCCATTCATTTTAGAAACGTCTCTTTTGTTGAAAATTAGTCCAGTGGCCTTGGGACAATGCAAGGGCAGGGAGGGGATTTTATTTTGCCGGGGGCAGAATGTCAAGACTTATGGGCTCTTCTGCTTGAATGAAGTTGAGAAAATGGATTGTATCGGTGGGGCTGCTCCCTTCACAGGCAGCTTCGCTGGGTACACAGACCCTCCACCACAAAAACAAACCTCTGATTTACAAATTGGTGCCCATCTGCTTTCTGTGGCAGACAGCGCAAAGAGCTGCACTTGAGGTGCAAGGTGTTTACTTCTCCCAAGTGGACGCTTAGTGTCACATTCCACATGGCTCTCACGTAAAAAAAATCCTATAGTCAGAAGGCCAAAATTAGCTTCTCCTTAAAAGCCTGAAAAGGCAAAGAGGAGATTAAAAACTATGTGGGTCACAGTAACCCACTCAAAATGAAGTGACTGATACTGAACGCTGAGAATGAACTTTCTTTTCCCATTTCCAGACACACAAAAAAGAGAAAAGGTCCCTCTGGTCTCTGGTTTTAAATGGACTACTTGCAGTGGCTCTGATTCCAGGTCCAAGGCCAACTATTTTGAACTGTCTTCATCACGTTATGTCAAAAGGAAAACCTTTATTAGATTTCAGCACAAATGAAATGAATGATGAAAGCCAACTGAGCCAGGCAAAACTTGCGGGGGTGGGAATAGCGTGATGACAAAAAAGAGAGAGTAATAAGCAAAATAAATGTAGAATATTTTCAGAAAGCACATAGGAGATTTAGGCATAGAAGAACAATATAGTTCGGTGCACCATCAAACAGCCCACTCCATAAGCTGATGTGAGGATAGTGGTGTTAGAGGGTAAACCAGGTACCCAAGCAGATAAAACTCTTCAGGAGCTTCGGAAGAGAGTACAAGCACATCGACATTTATTATACGGAGATCTGGTACAATTTCTGCCCCTTTGCTGGTGGTTAAATACCTGTTTAGAATAACCTAATAACTAAAAAGTTACTTTTAATAGAATTTCTGTGCCAGGATAATGCTAGTAAAATCTAAATATATATGCTTTATGAGTACAGCTGTGCAAATACATTTTCTGTCAGGACCAAAAGTGGAGAAAGAGGGAGAGGAAGGAACTGGGGGGGGGGGGCGGGGGGGTGTGAAACCAGCTTACAAGCAAGAAACAGGAGGGGAAATGCATTTCAGACTGAATGAGACATCTCATTTGGCAGATTTCATTTGCCGTTTTAAAAATGAGATATAACTGAAGATCCAAGTGAAACTTTCATATAAAATGAAAATCTGAAGTGTTTTATCTTGAAAAATTGCGAGAGAAATAATTTAATTTTTTTAAATAAAACCAGTGTTTGAAAGGATATTCGACACTAAAAACTAATCCTTTTGGCTATGAAGATTCACATATGATTTAAAAAGTATTTGACTGAAAATTTCATTAATTTCTTTTTACACAGATACCTTTCTTATGCCAGCATGTAATTGACTGAGCAGCATTCTGGAATGTAGCTGTCAGAATTTAGAGACTGGGGCTTTAGTAAATATATATACACATTATTATATATCCTTTTCAGTCTGGTCTTCATGTAGTTTATACCTTGGTGTAATAATTTTGGATCCTAATAGGATCTTTATTTTTTTTCCTTTAACCAGAGTAGTGATATTGATATTTGTGTGATTGCTATTAAATTACAATCTTACAGGAATATATTTTGTCTGTTCCCTTTCTGTACGGAATAAACCGACTATACCAATATAGCTAATGGTGCAAATTAGGTGTGTAGAGAGTCCTAAATACTGAATTCATGTAAAACTTTGGGTAGCCTACGGGGTGTATGAGTTATTGCCTTCTCAGCCAGTACCTCTGTGAAGAATATGTGTAAGTGATTACAAGTAGTCCCTTGATAGTTTTATTGAATTGTCCACACACTGCTTCTTCTCCAGCAGCAATAGGCACCTAAAGATAGTCATATCCTGCACAAATCTCAAGAATGAACACAGTAATCCTATACTGCAATCCAGTAATACCTCACAAAATAACCAGGGTGAAAAATGTTTCCCAAAATCTGCTTGACACACGCAGGGGAGCATGGTGGGCAAATGTAATGTTTTGGTGAAAACCAAAGGTATTTTTTCATTTGAAAAAAAAATTGGCTTGTGTGAATTTTTTGTTCGTTTTTCCTCCTTTTTTAAAAAAAATAGAAGGTTAATTTTCAATGGAAAGATGTGTCAAATTGCTCTAATAAAGATTCTTTTGAGCTTTGCCTAATGCTGGGGCAGCAGGCCTCTGAGGAATGTCAGGAGATGGAGCAGCAGCATTCTTCTGGCTGCCGGTCAGTGCGAAATCAGCAGCGCAGTCCGAGGGCTGACTTATTACGCTCCTGGAATTGCTGTCAGTCAGATTAGATGCGAAACTCGGGGCTGAGTCACAGAACACGCGTTGCCTTTTTCCCGAGGCTTTAAAGTCATAGCCAAATCGCTTCGGACTCGTGTGTTCTCCTACCCAAATTTCTTGTACAATTTCTGTTTGAAACGTCAGCGTTTACTCAGCCCCAGTTTCTGTCTGTGCTTTTCTGTCCTGTTCCCCAGCTTCTGCCCTTTTTACCCAAGGTGACTTAATCTAAGCGGAAGATAAAATTATTTGGTCTGAAAGGTTCTGCGCAGGCAGAAAAACGCTATTATTTAAATAAAGGGTGTCTGAAGCCACCTTTTATAATTAAACTAGTTTACACGTGTGGAACACACTGGCTGCATTACGGAGAAGCGATCATTTTAAATTTAAAACATGCTCTCCTTCATTACAGAAATGTATTCTGCCTTTTTTTTCCTTTTTTTTTTTTCCCTTCCTCTCTCCCCCGGTTCGTTTAAACAGAGATGCCATTCCTTTCTCCATCTGAGTTAAATACCACAGTATCCTTTTCGGCAGGCTTCTAAGCTAAATCTAATCAAGCTGTGTCACAGCTCTGTCAGGCAGGTTGCTCTTTCTTTGGCCTTGAATAATTGGAAGAATGTTGGCACTTGTGCCTGGGCCATGAGAACGTGACCCGAGTTGATATTTAATCTACTTCAGTGCTAGGCTGCACTAGGACTGGGGCCTAAGCCAGGCCTCGGGAGCAGTGTGTTAGCCATCAGCAGCACTCATTTTACCTTGAAATGGATTCCATTTGATGTATCATTACACCGCTCCAGGAGAATGCTTTAATGAGACAGATACATGCGCTGGAAAGGATTAAATTGTTGTCCTTTAAACTTTTTTTTGCTTTGCTAGCCTAATAGCTACAAGGTGCTGGGAAGTACCTGGGAAAGGCAAAAAGGTTACAGAGCCGGCCAAAAATAGCTAAAACTGAAGGTCTGTCATCTTTGGATCTGCAAGCGGATTGCAAGAATTGCAAATATCTGCTCCACTCTTCTCTTACACAAACGCTGAAATTGTAGTTCCATTTTCACCTCTTTTCAGGGAAAGTTGGTTCTACGAGGGAATTTCAGAATTGCTTTACGTATTTGTTACTTCGAAGCGGCCGCCTTCGTGCACAATTAAAACATTCACCATCACTTGGGATGTGGGAGAGAAAAGTTTTCATTCCTCTTCTCACAGGAGCCCTCAGGAAAGAGGAAATTCCTTTCGGATCTATGGGTTGTTCCTGCTGAGCAATCTGAAGTCGCAACGTATTTCAATAGTTTTGTTAACACTTTCGTGCAGATTTCAGTGAGAGCTTGTGAGGTAGGGGGTGGCAGAGAAAAATCTGCGGGTGCGGGAAAATAACAATTAGAACCTTTTCCAGAGAGAAGCCTAAATTGCCGTTTTCTTGACTCACAAGAAAGTCTTCTGACTTGACTGACCTGCTGAGGCCGAGGTGTTTGAAAATGCCCTATGCTCGGGTCACACACACGAGCAGCTATTTGAACTTTGCCAAACGGTGTGGGGGAGGCGGGGGAACATACTCACAATTTGCAAAGGAGCCCGAGGCAACATTTAATTTGCATAAAAAGAAGGTGATTTCAATGACCCTTAATCTCTGATAATGAGATGTATCCATGTGGACACAAATAGCTGCCCCACCACGATCGGCAGTTTCCGCATTAGATCTGAGGCCCAGAACTTCATTTTTTTTGCCGTCCGCATTTTTGCGCGGGTTGTCCCTTGCGCTGTAGAGCAATGGAGCCAACGGGCAGCACCTCTCCATCCCACCGCCCAGGCTAAGGGACGTGAACGGTGGGAGAAAGGAGCTTTGTTGTGGAGTGAAGTTGTGAGACACTAATCAGGTGTGTTACTGATTAACTCGGCCTCCTCTGGAATGTCAATGACTTCTTTTCTTCCAGGCTACAGTATTTAGGGATGGAGTGTTTGTCCCTTTCACATGTACCCCCCAGTCTAATTTCCACTTATATTGTTAGCAGAGGCCAGCACCTGCTTTTAAGTCATTTTAGTCCCTGAGATGCCGGGTGTCTTTTACATTTTACAGTACGAGAGTCTCGATAAAAGCAAAGTACTCTTTGAAAATATGATGTTAACTAAAATCTTTTCCCTCTCACTGTGATAAATCATTCTGTGGTCTTGAGAACAATCTCCTCAAACTTTTCACATCAGGCTAAGGATAAAGCTATCCTTTGAAGACAGCTAATAAAACAGCCTTCTAAATTTATGTTTGTATTCTGCAAAAGATCCTGTATGTGTTAGTAAAGGTAATGCCAAGAGTCTTTTTATACATCTTTTTGTGTACGAAATGATTGGATAAAAATTAAAAACTTTCCGTAGAACAGAGAAGAGTACTCACGGTTGTCCATTATCCACCCTTTCTTTTCTCTGTTTATTTTGACTATGAACCTTCATATGACTAGAAAGACCATTCCTCGCTGGGAATGTTTTCTTACAAGTAGGACAACAATGTCAGATTGACCTAAAGGAGGTTGTTCTCTCTTACATTTCCTTTGAGGTTTTTTTTTCCCTTGAATGTGACTTGTTTCAAATGAAATGAGGCCATCAGAGATGATCTTCTGTCACTGTCAAGCAACAGCTACCGCACTGTTGTGTTAGTGGGCATTCTGATTTTGCTTAAGTTCAGCTTCAAGCAGTCCCTTTACTTCATCTGCTGACCATCGGGAAGTGTTTACTGAGCTTATTTTCAGCATGGATTTTTTCCTGGAGTACTTTGATATCCCAGATTTTTGGATAGGTGACCAACCCGCCTCTGCCCCACCATTGCAGTTATTCCCTCCTTGCCTGACATAACCGTGATTAATTTTTTCTACATCTTAGAATCATAGAATGATAGAATCATAGAGAATAACAATACATCTTTTCTACATCTGTATCTACAATACATCAATACATGTTTTTCTACATCTTGGATTACAAAACCCCCTGCAAAACTATTTCTTTCTGGTATTGAAATCAAATGCTTTGGGACAAATTTCCAAGGGCATAAACAAGCCAGAAACCAGGATCTTTGTAAAAGAGGACATTCCTGAGGCCAGTTATGGTTACAAACGCAAACAAACAAACTCTCCCCCAAATGTTAGACAAATGATCACCTTTCTGACCTCTGTCAGATCGCCAGGTCTTTCCGATGGATTCCAGTGAGAATAACAGAAAGACAAGGAGCGCAGGACCAGAGGCCTCTGCTGCCTTAGTTTTTTCTTACACCTTGTGCATAATCTTAGGCAAGACACCTCTTTGTTACAAAATCACTTTCAGATAAATAGCTACGGGAAAGTCTATTCTCTCTTTGTGTGGCACCCATGACCAAATCAAAATCATACATGTTTAATATTTAAATTTATTGCATGCATTGGTTACAAATAGAAAACTAGGGCTTGTCCTGTTAGCTGCTAATACTGGGCATTATTTAATCATTTTCTAAGTAACTGCTGTGTTATGTAGAAATGTTGTGGTATCTTATTTGAATATGACCACATAGTTTATCTGGTGGCTACTGAAGCTGGCAAACATGGCGGTTGAACAATTTCCACTTAAGGATCACTGGGTTCCTCGCATTGGCCCTTTGTAGAAAACTGAACCAGGGAAAAGCGAGATATCACACAAACTGCCAAAATAATGCCTTCTGCTTGGCAGTGCTGGGAGCTGTTGTCCGAGCCACTTAGCACATATCTTGCTGACACTTAGATTCATAATATTTTTTTTAATTTTATGTAAATACAGTAAAACTTTTTTTCTGGAAAAAAATTAAGTGTTTTCACTGTACAGTTCAGAGCTGCTCTAACTTCTCTTTTCCTGCTAGAACTGGAAATACCTGGCTTGTGTTTAGAACTTGGGCCCAATGTTCTAAACAGTTCTAGTAAGCAGAGCCTATCAGAGACTCACTGAACTAAAAGCCACCGGATTTAAAAGGCAATTAACATAATTTCAAGCACCTTCTCTCATTCTGATGACTAGGCATGAATTTCAGCACAGAGTTTGCAAAACAGTTCATTAGTGCCTGGTAATGTTAATAGACGTGATGATTCTATCCCTGTCTTTTCAATACTAGCCAGCTCACACACAGTGGAAAATTTTGCCTTTGAAACCTTACTTACACTTCTCTCTCCCTCTCTTTTTTGTTACTATCTTCTTTGCTCTTTCTCACTGTGGTGCAGTTTTAAATATTTACTGTGGTTGGATAACGAACCACTTTCTTAATGTGGAAATACTCTTTTTAGTTGCAAATGCTCC
The DNA here is from genome assembly GCF_963924245.1 of Chroicocephalus ridibundus. Lineage (NCBI taxonomy): Eukaryota > Metazoa > Chordata > Aves > Charadriiformes > Laridae > Chroicocephalus > Chroicocephalus ridibundus. The sequence continues at coordinate 4,293,333 of NC_086287.1, read as the reverse complement.
TTTTATCATGCACAACATTCTTGTCTTTTTTATTGTTACAGAGTCATTGCAATTAAAGAAGCAAAAGGCTTCTGAGGTCATCTAGGCATATTCATGCCAGTGCAGGATTGTTGTCTGCAGAATGCTTGATCACTATCTAGTTGTGAAAGGTCCACGTGATGGAGTGTCTTTGGGTGGTTATTCTTCCCAAATTCTTCCCAATTATATATCTAGATTCTTAGAAAATTCTTTCCATCTGGCTTAAAAAGTCCTTTCTGCTTTTTCTTTCCTCTTATCACTTCCTTTGTCATGGTCATACCTTCCTTGTAGCAGCCACAAAGTCTGCCTCCTGATCAAACTCATCCGGGCCCACAAAAAGTCTTTGCTGAAATCACCTAATGGAGTCTGGAAGAGTCATACTCAGAACATGGACCCCTTCCTGGGAAAGGCAGAGCTCACACCCCCTGAAGTCTTTCAGGAGCAGCCTGCTCCTGGCCATACAGACTTGTGCTGGGCATGGCAAGGTCAGTCCAGGTGCCCTCTGTACAACCGAGCTTTAGGTTCAAGCTTAATGGAGGGGAAAGCGGTGTGAACGAAAGCAGATCTGATGCCAAGATGTGCACAGCATCCACAACTCCCATTCATTTTAGCGTGGTTGTTCAGCTTTGTATTTTTCTTGACAACATGGCCTGATGGACGGAAGGCGTAAAGGAGGCAGTGGTGCTGTGAATAGCTATGCTTGTACTTCTGCAAGGTGCTGAGTGTCCTCTTTCAGATTTCTGTAATGATGGATCTGAGCAAGGCATAAAATTGTTCCACCCACCCATACATATAATGGGGAAGAACCCATTTTCTCAGTTTGGTTGGTAGGGTATGACCACATGCCCATATAGCTAACCTTTCTCTTTCTCTCCAGAGGGTTGTTTTATCCATACTGCCTGGTGGAAACCGTGCCTGTCCCATTCTGTTCATCAAACTCCTCTGGAGGGTTGTCCACAGAGCATTAGCTGGTCCAGGCCAAAACCATACCCAGGAGCGTGCTGATGGTTTAGCAGGAGGAATAGCTGTGTTCCAGTGCTTCAGTTGGTGTCCTGGCCCTGTTTGCTTTCCATATTTATATATAGCCAGAGAACTCTTACATTCTCCTGCTGTCGTTCTTCTCCTTCAAATGCATACATTGATCAAGAAATGGTTCTGTCGTATGAATTACTTTATGAATTACTTACATTTAGAAAACCCAAGGAGATGAAAAACATGTATAGTTTGCAGAACTATAGACTGTATACATTAATACTATCCTGAGTTAATCTCTGCCCCAAAGATCCTGCATCTAAATAAATCAGACAGGCAAGAAATGAAGGAAAGGAGGCTTTATTTTCTGTGTTAGGAGATTGTGGGTGAGATCCAGAAAAGGATTTGGGAGCCCCAAAGTGAAATTAGCACACCTACATGTAAAATATGATCATAAAGAATGCCAGGTTAACCCCTACTAACCTCAAAAATGCCCATATTCTAGAGACACTGTGTCTAGAGACACAGTTTGCATTTAATAATCCCCACTGACCTAAAATCTTGCTCCTGCACAATGCAACTACATCACTTCTGGCAATCCTGAGCAGCTCAAAGCCTGTTTCAAGCTCAGGTGTTACAAAAACTCAGGAAAGAGTTCTCCCACCTTTGCTCCCTAAGAACAGTGATCTCACATGCATTATAACACCACCAAAGTCCCTGAAGAAGGAGTGGTGGCCACTGCTACCTTGAAAAATTCAGCCAAAATTCAGCCACAGGGGAACCTCCCTGCTACATCACAGGCAGTGGTTAAAAGGCTTTCGGAAAGGAGTCGCAGTGGGAGCCCCAAACTCTACTTAATAAGCAACAGAGAGACTAAACTATGAACTGGGAAACCATTTTAAGTTAATGATGGACCATGACCCAGGCACACATTAAATTAGATGAACAATATTATCAGGGTAGGATGCCAGCTTCTCTTAGTTTTCCACTTCAGTGTACCATTGCTCACAGGAGAAACGTTCAATGAAGGCGATCCTCTCTTTGACATGAAAATGACATTTCCAATAGTAAAAATGACCAAGATGGGAAGGAGGTGATTGGGTCTCTGGAAGGACAGAGAAGTCTGCACTTAAAGGAAGGCAATTTTAAGGGAAATGCCTGTTTCGCTCCCTCATTTTCCTGCTAGTAGGAGTACACAAGCAGAACGCCAAGGAGGCTCATTACTGCATTTTATTCTCTAGCATCCAGAAACTCAGAAGGGACACCAGGAATGTCAGCTCTCAGTGGCCAGAAGGGAGCCGGGAGTGTGAGACTGAATGTGAAGGCAAAGCGGCTGTTTGGGAAGACTGCGTTAGCAGGAGGCTCGACAACCAAAGCCACAACAGCCCTGGGAAATCCATGACATGGGACATGCAGGGGGCCCACGACCATTGATCTCTGTATAGAGAAGGTCAGGGTTCAGTTTCTTCCTCTGCCTCAGGGGACTCAAGGCTCATGTCCTACCTCCCAGGAGAGCTCTCTGGCCAATGAGCAGTACGCTGTTTTGGGTGAGGATGCTCTCTGTCCATCCTGTCCAAGCTGTGCCACTAAGCAGAAAGGAATTCATGAAACCAGCGGAAGAATACAAGTGTGTTGGGGTATGCTGCGGGAGTATGGGAGAGACACGCTGGAGTTAGAGTAGGGTGATGGGAGTGCTTGTCAGCGTTGCTGCTGTATTTATGTGAAATAAAATCCCCCATGCCCTCTGAAGAGCTATTCTTCTTCTCCCCAGTTGTCTGAAGCTCTATCAGTTCGGCACGGACAAGGTGTGACTATTAATCACTGTCCCATCTCCAGAGATGTTACCACCAGGAGCTTTCATTCTCTAACAAAGTAGGAATCTTCAAAGACAGATTTAAGGAAAACATTTAAGCATACCAAAAAAAGGGGGGGAGTTAACTGCATGAATGTGATACTTCTGTAGGCAGTTCATTAGCAGAGATTAGTGTATCTCTGCTTTTCTGTAATAATTTCAGAATGAGAAAGGTTACATTTCACCTTCAATCAATCAACGCTAAGAATTCTCAATCAATGTTAAGTTAGCTCTACAAGAAAACAGTATCTGCTAAATTGGAGATTGCCTTATGATGAGCTGCTTCATATAGAAATGGCATATGCAGTTTAACACAATTTTTAAAACAGTTCCTTCCCAAAAATAAAGGATTTGTATCACAGGACTTAAATTTCTCTCCTTAATTTGATAAAACTCTCGCTGGCTTCACTGGAATTGCCTGGTTGGATATTGATATCCCTGGGCTACCCATAAAATGGTGTTAGTAAATAGTATTACACAGAATCTAAATGTTGGTAGTCCAAGATATTAATGTAGCTTTAAAATAGTTGCAACATTTCAGCTGCAGTTGATTGAGTGGACATTTGGTTTAGAATTCAGGCAGACATTGTAGGATGCAATCTTACCTACCCATACGCTTGCAATCTAAACTCCTGCTGACCTACCGAACACTAAATTTGATATATCTGTAAGAGTCAAAGTTCCTGTTGAGAGCAGTGTGGACGAGCCCTTGCTGTAACTGGGAAATTGCAGCAAGGTATTGCATTTGTATTGAAGTGTGCAAAGAATGATCCCAGCTCTAACATAATACAAAATGTTGTTTCCATGACAAGCGTATGCGTATGCATACGTATACATTTACGTGTGTATGAAAATGAGTGTAAGCCTGCACTGTCATTTTAGCTAAACTATGCAGACTGTAACATATGAACATCTAGCGAACGCAAGAACACCGCAGAAGAACCTGCCTCTTGCAGACTAATGCACAAATGTTGGAAAATCTCAGAATCAAGGAACTATTGTAACCTCAGTTCAGCTCGTTGCATCTATTGTATGGCTTAGGTATAGTATTCCTCCAAAGGCCTGTGTGTCTCCGGGCCTTTATAATTTACATCATAAATGTAAACCATCACACCTCGCAATGCTAGTTTCATAGAGGGGTCTTGTCTTCTCACGGCTGGAAATTAGTGCACTTAGGATGGCACTTTTACTTGGGGTACTGCTTCACCAGGAGACTTAATTACCTCCCAAATCGCCTGCTAACTGTGCATGCCTCGATTGAGAGGTTCTACTCTTCCAAACTGCTTGGCTTTGGAACACAGCTTGATATGTAAAGTCATCCGATATTGCTCTGCTCATTGAGGACCGAGCTCCAAGGGGCTTTGCTGAGGAGAACCTCTGCCCAGGGGGGCTGTGGGAGCAAATGCATTTCTCTGCTCCTCTTCCCAATGCCCAACACCACAGCAGCCCCCAGCTGCCATGAGCAACAACTGCATGGAAGCTCCTGAGCAGCCCCTGGATCAGGCCAAAGGCTTTTCAGTCCCCACGGCCATATCAGGTTGGAGGCTCTTGAGCCCCTACAACCCGTGTCAGGACGGTGCGTATGACATGCTCAGGACCTGCTGAATATCTGCAGCCTGCACCCTTGTATTTCTTGTTGCATTGTCAGGGCACAGGGCAGGCTCTAACCTCTCAACAGTTTGTACGTTAGCCAATTCTAGGCAAACTCTCAACAGCAAGGCAAAAAGCAGCCCTTGATCTGTTACAATTTAAATCCTTTCTCTCAAGTATGGGTTTCTTGAAAGTGCTTCTCTGCAAAACACCTAGATGTTTGGGGTTTTTTCCTCTGACCTTGTTTTGGAAAATGGGAAAGTTTCAACAAAAAAAACACATAAAACAGCCTGAGGTGAATACACGGAAAACATTGGGCCAAACAATTACATTTTAATGAAGTAAAAAGTCCAAAAAGTCTTGGAGAGAAAATTTTAGGTAAACATGATAGCAATTACTAGTTCCACCTTTGAAGTATTTCCTGACAGTGTTTTTTCTCTCACACATTAAAACAAAGGAATGAAGCAAAAGATTTAAATGAACTAACACCAGAGCTTTTATGCTAAACTCAGTCTAAGATTTAGTTGTGTGAAATATTTGTCACCAAACATTGGGATTTCACAGTATCTTCTTGCTTTAGGGCATTATTCAGAAGGCTTTCAGGTTTTATCTTTCTTATTGACGGTAAAGTTTACTATACTGTGGGGTGGCAAACAGATTAGGAAAAGCCCGAGCTCTTCCACCAAAGCTGGATGAGGAAGCAGGGCCTGTGCACTCTGTTCTCAAGACTTCAAACACCCCAGATTCTCCCCCCATCATTTTTGCATAATCCAGTGGAATCTGACAAACAAAAGACTCTCAGAAGTCAGATGGCATTTAATTTGAGTAGTAGGTAATCAGTGAAAGAGAGTATCCTGGAGAGAAGGTAATTTGTCTTGAGCTGACAATTTGAGATGGATGTGCTGGGGTTATCTGCAGTGTCAGTTCAGTCAGAGATGAACTGAACTCCATTTCTCTTGCTAGAAGTCTAAATCAACAGAGACCTTGGAGATAATGAGGTATTTAACGGGTTCTCTCTTCTCCTGACTAGAGATCTCACTTCTTTTCTCACAGAAAGAGAGCTTAAAAGGAAAGGAAAAAAAGGAAATGACAAAAGGGAAAATAAAGCAGACGTAAAGGGAAATTTGCTTAGTAAATTAAGTATAAAAGCCGCATTAATCTAATCTAAGTAATGGTACATTTCCCCCCTCAATTGGAGTAGATCGACGGAGTCAGATAAACCGTACCACTCTCCTGTCTCTTGGCTCCATTTTCCAAGCTGTGGTTCTTGGACCACCGGAAGATTAGAGAGTGCTTGCTGGAGTCCTTGGAGAGTTGCTGGGTCTTTCCTTTATAAACAATTACGTTTGGGCGTCGCCTAAATAATGCGTGGTAGAAGCGACCAAATCTCAGTTTCCTTTTTGAGGTAGAAGCCTTATTATTTTAACACTGAGTACAGTCCACAGATGAATTCTGGTCACTTTACATGGGATCCAATGCCATCTAATTTGAGTTTAAATACATTTTTATATGATAATGGGGAGAAATGAAATAGAAATCTCATTTTAAGAAACTGAATGCCCAGAGACACAGAAAAGCTGTGAGAACAAATTGCTAATGATGTTACTTTAGAAAATATGTGAAATTCATTTAGAAAAATTAACTATCTTTTCTCATTGACTTGTACTGAGCAATGGCACGTACTGGAGGAGACTGTATTTGAATAATGTGAACCTATTCTTTGTTTTAAGAGTATGGGTCTAAATCAAGATCGGAGCTATCATAACATAAAGTCTCAAAAATCTCCTAGCTAAAGGTCATGGCTCAAGAAAAAAAAAAAAAAAGATTTAAATCCTGTTCAGAAAACCACTAAAGTATGCTCTTAACTTTAGAACTTTAAACTTTAAAGCCAATGACACTGGAACATTTGCTTAGTATTATGCACACACTTAAATATCCGTCCTGAATACGAACACTGAATAACAAAAGAACTAAAAGAACATAGGGTGGCAGAAAGAAAGAATATTATTAAACAATGTTCTTTAAACAGCATGGCTTTAATTTCTTCTGTAAAATATGCAAGTCTTTCCAAGAATCTGGCATTCATTTTTGCCTGCCTCTTTGCCCCAGCAACTAAATGAGTATGAATATTCCTATCGATAATTTGAGACCGTGTCCTGCAGCAGTCTGTTTGGCTGCAGAAAAGCAGTATTCAGGTTTCAAAGTGGATGAAATATCTGCTGCTAACAACCCAAACATTTGTTTAGCTCCTTGTTCATGCACAGATCTTTGCATTTATACTCTAAAATAAAAAAGAAGTAGCTCATGTTTTCCTTATGAGTCACAAATCATTCCATTTCCCTGTGAGTCTCAGGAAGTTTTTGTACATTAGAGGCAAACAATTCAAAACAAGACCTCTCATTTTCAGTGGTGTTTTAAATATGGCTGGCCAACACTTTTAAAATTGAAAGTTCTCTTAAGAGATGATTTATTGTTATCAGTGCAATATTTTGCCATTACAACATGTTTGAAAACCAATTTTTGCTATAAATCTCTTAAAGAAAATATTTCTTGAGCCCTTGTTGTCAACACATGTGAGGGAAGACGATTTTCTAACCAGAGCTATATTTGACCTCTTACATTTTTCCCCCCATCAGAATTCTCAGGGTTTCTTTCTCACCATGCTGGGTGGAAAGAGGCATGCTCCCCAGCAGATAGCTTTTGTGTGCCAACAGCCAGGGAAATTTCTGTTCCTTGGAAAATTGGTCCCAGTGCCCGAAGCCTGAAAGGCCAGCCTAGGGCAGAGTTTCCCTGACTGTGGGCTACAATCCCCCCAGGGCCACGAAGAGTTCAAAGGGGGCTCTGAAGTGTTAGAAAAAACAGTGCTGGTCAGCAGCTGCTGACTTTTTCCTGGCTGGAAGAGTGAGGCTGTGGTTTCACGAGATTAAGTCTTCAGCACCAATTCTGGCTTCTGGTATTCCCTTTCCAGCCTTTCCCTACCGCTCGTTTCATCTTCCCTCCTGCAGTGCACGGGCCCCTCAGTTCTCCTGGCGTATTGGTTTGTGGCTCTGCTGTGAAACGGATCAGGAATTTGATCCAATTTGGAGGAAGACACACAAAAAACTAAGTGTTTCTCTGCCAGGCTATTTTTAAACTGGACTTATTCCCTGCTCCAGTTCATTGCACAGATGCATCCACGGCTGTACTGGTGTAGCAGAGGGTGTTGCAACACTGGAGCAAGGGATGGGGAAGAGGAGCACACCATTCTGGCAGTGCCGCTGGAGGGCTGTGCCGGCAAAACCGCAGCCACAAGAGGAGCTTTAATTACTGGTGGCAAGAGGTTACGCTCTCTAGGGAACGACGAATTGCTTTTCAGTGCCTTAATTGCTGGCAGCAGCTCAGTTCCTCCAGAGAGGGGGAGCAAGCATTTATCCCTAAAGCCAAAATTACAGCCAAATCTCGCTCTCCTCCTGCCCTGTGGGGCATGAAGGGCCGATTCAAGGGGCTGCATGAGAACAGATATCTCAAAAAGGGGTCACCTTTTTCAAATGTTTGGAAACACTGGCCTTGGAATCCCAATGGGATTTGTATCTCTGGGTGCTTATCACAAATCCAACCCAGTCTGATGGTGAACAGTATCAGAAGCAGAAGATCTCAGGAGGCGATTGCTTGTCCTGGGGAGGACGGTCATGCTCTTGTGTCACTTACTACTGACTTTAATAACTTTATGTTGGCGTACATAACGTAAAACTTTGTTTCAGGGAAGCCACTTTGCATTCAGAACCAGCTGATGCTGGTCTTAAGAGTTTCAGAAAAAAAAAGGCTTGGTCTGCATTGCCAAGAAGTGGCACAAGTAACTTCAAGACATTGATACAACGCACTGGCTGAGCTTCCTGGAAGGACTCAATGTAAACAGCATAGAGCTGGAGAACCTGGGGCATGGTCTGCTCTTGCAGCGCTTTAGGTGTCAGTGCCAGGGAAGAAGCGACACATAAAAGCAAATGTTACATGGTCCCAGCTCAAATTGCACCATACCTGCCCCACAGGAAACTTTAGCAGAGAAATTCGTTCTCTAGGTGAACTCAGCATCTTTTGTACTCACGGAAAAAAATATCATTTCACTGGGGGGAAAAAAGCAAGTTAGATGTCAGCTGTGACTGTCCCTTTTCTATTTTTGCTGATCGAATTCTAGCACATGTTTTAGATCATGGCAGATAGTCAAGATTCATTTCATTGTAATAGTGAGGGAAATGAGAAAAAGTTCAGCCCATAAGACAAAGGGCTGCATTTTTAAAATATCAAAGCTACCTAGGAACTTCCCTGAAATCAATTGGATTTATTGCTTAAGTGTGCTAAGTTCATACATTCCTAATATATGTATAAATCCCTTTGGAAAATAGAATTTAGGTTCCTACATCATTTATATGCCTTTGAAAATTTACCAGAAGCCCGCTTATAGACCAGAGTTGAGAAGTCCATGACTCTGAGCATCACACTGGTTTTAAATTGAGATGTGATATGAAATCTAAATACCAACTTTATCATCCACATGCAGCCAGAATAAAGATGGACGGCTGTCTCCAAGGAGTGGTAGCTTTGCCCTGCTGCCTTGTTCAGAGGCTGCGCAAGATCACAATTTCCATTTCACGTGGAACCTTTTGTCTGTTGAAGAACGCTATTTCTGCCATGTACACGGGTCAGAAACCCTTCGCACTGGTTTTATGCTGCGTGCTACAAAGTCAAGTTTTCCTCCGTGTTCTGAGCAAGTGTAGGTGTTCAAAGCTCGGATTTCAATGTTGTCCACAAGAAACAGGTAGGAAATTTTCAAAGTCTGAATCCTGATCTGGATTCCAGTTTCCAAAAAAACAACCAACAAATTTACTCTACTTAAACCCAAGGCTCGAGTTTAAAATCTAGGTTCACAAAATCTACTATTATGTATAATGCTTCCGACTCTGCCAACATGGACACACACACGCACACAATTCAGCGGACAGCCTTTAGCCGCCACCATTAATCACTCTGACTTTACAAAAACTATTGCTATTACTAAAACATGTCAACAATATGAGCCACATCATTTAAGTGATGCTGACGTTGTTTTCCTCCTCTTTTAACATAATAATAAACACTTATTTGCCATAGGAAACAAAGTATGAATGGTGTGAACTTTCTAAGACCTTGTCCCATAGAGGGGATGTGCTCTATTTTCATTTTAATTGTTACACTACAGCCGACCCCAAAATTCAAAACTCATGAATCAGACTGTCTAGAATAAGGGGGTTGGCTTACAAAATTAGTATTTTAAAAAATGAATGGATTTTCTCTCATTCTAGAACCTTTCAGTGAACGTCAACCAGCATGGCGTGTTTTTTTATGGCAGCACTGAGGGTCAATAGTTCCCTTTCAACTGTGAATGAAAGCTGAGATTCTTAGAAAATCTTGTAATTTTTATATATTTGTTGGGGTTTATACTGACATGTTTTCCATCTACATATGGAACAGGAATTATCTGTGTTAGCAGCTGTACATATAGATGGTCCCTGTCCCAAAGAGGTTACAAACTAAGCTCAAGCTGAGAAGTGTTTATATATAAACAAAAAAAGCTGTTTCAAGGAATCAGTGTGAGGTAAAGTTACAGTTTCTTCTTTATGAGGTTATTTGTGAGCACCACTTCTTAGGAAGGGTGGAAGAAAGATAACCGAGTGGCTTCAGAGATATTTATGGGGAAAACATAAAGACAAAAGTGCTTGTTTGCAAGTTTGCCTTCTTGGTGAGGGAGGCTGGCACCCCTGAGCAATTACTGGAAGAGCCGAAATCTTGACAGAGTTTATAGGGATGGAACGTGGAGGGATAAGGCACCACAAGGTTTCAGAGATGGCTGAAGATGCTGATGAATTTGCAGATCTCTGTGATGGATGGCATACTGGTGAGAAAAAGGAGTGGGATTGCAAGAAAAAGCGCACAACACTGCTTAAACCCGGTGAGCTTACATGTATAGCTAGATTATGAGTTTACATTTGTAGCTAGATTATGAGTTTACATTTATAGCTAGATTATTCACGAGGAAAGCCGCAGAAGTGTGCTATAACTTTTCACAGAATCGCTCTGTTCAGATACAAGTCCTTAAGATAAGAAACTTTAAGGAGAGAAAAGAGAGTACAGAAACCAGAAGGGACGTGGAGGTGTGAATTCCAGTGCTAGAAGAGAAAATGTCACCAAGTTAAAAAATCAGATAGCAGTGAAGTGAATCAAAAGGACGCACAGGAGGGTAGGACCAGAGTGATAAAAGATGAAAAGTAGGAGAGTCCTTTTGCAGGCCAGCGACTCAGTTTGTATATGGGACATGTGAATTGTGCTCTCTGGGGAGGGCGTGAAGGATGCGAAAATGTCATCTGCTACAAGCAGGCCAGGCAGCGGAGCCATTCAGAAACAGGATTTGAGTTGGTGTTTCTTGGATAGAGATGCAGAGAGCCCACCCAGTCCAGCTGCCTCTTTTTTAAAAAAAAAAAAAAAGGAAAAAAAAAAAAGAGGCATAGTAGAAGAAAAAGAAGCCCAAACTATGTGACAGCCAGTGCCTTGCTGACAGATATTAGGGCAATGTGGGACGCATTGTTTTCCAAAATTCTTCGCCTCACCTCAGAGAATTATATTTATTTTATGGGTCACAAATGAGGAATTTCTTTTGACTGTCAACCTTGGGCACATTCTTCATTGCCTCCTTCACACAGCCTGACCAGAAGGTTAGCTGTTAATGATCTGAGCTTTTCCAATTTACACATACCAGTGTCTTAAAATTCCTGTGTGTACAACTCTCACTGTACTGTACTTCAGTACACTGCGGGCAAACAATCCCATTGTCTCCCATATGTTTCAAACAACAAACATAAAACAGGTGATTAAACTCCATAAACAAACAGGGTTTTCCCAGCAACAAATCAACACCTCTCCACGTCTGGTATTTGTGGAATTTGATAAGCCACCCACTTTGCTCCCTCCCCATTCTTGTTATGTCTGTCCTCAGCCTTCTTCATCTTTTATCCCCACCCTGCTTCACCCAGTCTCCAAAGGCAGGCATTCATTGTTAATTAACTGCTGAAACAGCGCAAGCAGCTCGGTTCATGGGATTGAGATGGGAATGGAGCTTTAGTGCTGAGTTTAAACTGTTTTGAAAGGCCTAAAAGGCATATTTTCTCACTCAGGAGGAGTGAGGGAGGCAGGAAGGAGTAATATGTAAGAGAGAGAGCGAGTGAGTTAGGGAATGTAACTGGAAAACCTCAAACCAGTAAATTAAGACACATGTCTTAATCAGTTTGAATGATAGGGGTTTTTTTAAAAAAAATCAAAGGTTCTGGTGTTTCTGGTACTTATGTGCTCCCAGATGTAAATACTTGCCGTGTATAATGTTTCTGGGCCAGATACTGGTCTCAATCAGAGTGGTGTAAATCTGGAATTATCCAGGATTAGTAAACACTGCCTTCATACAGGAGTTATGCTGGCATAACAAATCAGCTGCCTCTTATTGTGTTGGCTTATCAAGAGTACTTAAAATTGCAAGAATGGACAAAATCGTCAGAGAAACTGTTAAAAATTACTCCCCTTTCACTTTCAGTCAATGTTTGCTAAATATCTTGCACTGGTACCTTTAGCAGTAGATGAATAAATTACTGTATTCGTTCCACGTACAAAAGTTTCCATCTTACCGTGCTGTCTTATCTTACAGACTGCGTTTTCTATTATTGACAAAATGAAGCCATTAATACGTGTTCAGATTCCACCTCTACCAGCAATAAGCTGAGTTTTGGATAATTGAAATGCTACCGCTATGTGATTATTCCCGTTTAAAATGCCCGATCCACTGGCACGGCTCCGAGTCTGACTTGAGGTTGTCTTCGCTAATTTTAGATGCAGATTCCGACAAGAAACATTCTTGAGACTTGAGGGGTTGATATTTCTATTCTGATTGTTGAGGTTATAGCTGCATCCACAGTAACAACATTTGTTCGATATTCCCATTGTATTCTGCCTAATTAGAACATGAGCTGTAGCTGTCCCCAGAAATCCATATTGTATTCGGCTTATTTAGATCTAATGTAATATTAATAACTCTTCCATGGAGTATCCTGCAGTGTTGCAAATACATTTAGCCTGTGTTGATCAGAAGTGAAAGCGTTTCATTCCGTAAAGAAATTAGGAGCTCTACTGCTGTCAACTTCAGCGGTTAAATGAAGCAGAAACTCAGTTCAAAGGCCAACTCCTGGAAGCATTTTCCTTTGCAACATTTCAAGAAGCAATGCTTCCCTTTTGGGATTGTCCAGGAGAACATGCTTATAAACTAAATGCCATGCCTTTTTAACAATGACAAATATTTCATGTCTAGTGAAAAAAACCAAACAACAGAGTGTGTGAATTGAGCGAACCAAAAGGGAGAAATTTATTCAAAGGATTTTTGCTGCACTGTCGGTCCTGGGGGCGGGCTGGGATTCGGGAAGTCCAGCTCTCTCCTATAAGCAACATCCGCATGATGAAACGCAGGGATTCCCTTCCTGTTCTATCATGCAGCTTGCCCTGGGGCCAGGCATGTCAGTCCTACAAACTCATACAGAAAATACACCTAGGAAGAAGTAAGCCGCGGAGCGAGAGCGGCTTGCAGAGAGGCCTCACGTCTCTGCAGATCGCTGTCGTGGGGCACGATCTATTCCCAGAGCAGCATGGCTTCCCCCAGCCCGTATTCCCCTGCTGCCTGCTTTTCCTTTTCCTCTTCAGCGTCCTTCTCTGATGTATGTATAGAGTATAATACCTGTGAGGACCCGGGTGCTATGGTAATTGTAAATAATAATCACCAGCACAGTAATGAAAGCGGCAAAGGATCGGGATTTCTGGCTTCTGTTCCCTTGGAGTCTTGGGTGTTCTGCAAGTCCTCTTTAGATGTGCTAATAAGGAGCGAGATGCTGAACTTGAAGAACCCAGATTTAAATATTTTGACCCACAAGCGCAGATACAGCAGATAGTTGAAGGGATTTATCTGGGAGTCTTTTCTCAGGTGAGGAGCGGGCGCTCTGTACCCCGGAGGTGTCGTGCGGTTGATCTGCCCACGGCCGCCTCTCGGCTCCAACAGAGACTCTTTTCCTGTCTGCAAGGCAGCGGGGCTTATCAGCAACATCTGAAATGGCGTATGCTTTACCCAGATCTTTTCACCAATCACGGGGGTGTTTTTAATCACTCTGAACAGGAAATAGCATGCTGCATTTAAATACTGTATATAATTATCATGGGAAATATAATTAGCAAGCATAATTAAATGGGCTTGACTGCATATCAGGCTGTTTCTCGATTTTTCACTCAATCCAGCTGTTTCTCACAAGCTCTTTACTTTGAATACTGGTGGTCTGTGACAGAACCTCTGCACCAAATGAAGGAATTACTTCTTTAAAAGCTATTCATTTAATCTAACTAGGCCAATTTATTTAAATGCAATCATGACATTTTCCAATACAACCTCCCTTACTTTTTACTTTAGATGCTGCGTTTCGTAATGCCTAGATTCATCAAAAATATGCCAATTTGAAGGTTTTATAAAACCCCAAGTATATATAGTCACTGATGGCAGGGACTGGCTGTTTATTATGCCTTTGTTTAATGTGTTGCACGGTGGAGGCCTGATCCTTGATTGGATTTTCTTTAAGTTCTACCGGTATATACAAAGAAATAATGATGATAAAACAAGCGTGGTTAATTACTGAGTACAATGCTGGTTTATGATGATACTTTTTCTTCCTGCTCAGAAAGGAAGGAAGCATTCTCAATTACCAGAGAAAATTTTCTCTCTTTTCTCCAACAAAGACCATAGGCTCTATAATCTGCAGTAGTGTTTAAAATGTTGGGAAGGATGTGTTGAGAAAATGAGCACAGCTATGTTTTTATTTTTAAAATGGCCCTTTTTTTTGTCCCAGTGCCTGATCTTTGGATTGAGTCATGTAAAATAGCTGAGGCAATGGAACAGTTTGCTGCCAGTGAAAGAGGCAAAGCCATACCTTCCCCTTTCTGCGAGCAGGACGCTGCCCTTACGCTGCGGCTGGTGCTCATCTGACCCCTTAGAAAGCTGATTCAGCTCCCTATGCCAGCAAAACCCTAACGTTCGGGGTTTTTTTCTTTCCTTTTTTTTCCTGGGTTGCCTGAGTGAGCTGAGTTAGCTCATAGAGGAATCAGATGAGCCACCAATGTCAGCGACGGGGGCACGCAGATCCCCCCATGCCATTGCTGGGGTGGGGGGGACAACCCTTTCAGCAGGAGCAGGCGCCTGGACCGGCCCAGCAGTCTCATCTGACTCCACTTATCGCTGGAGTCATGCGGTGAAGGGAAAGGGTATCTGAGATCGTGGTACGGCATCTCCGCACTCAGGAATGTTTGAGACGTTCCCATACGGCAGCATGCTTCACTGAATGACACTTAATTCTTAAAGTGAAAGAAAAGCTATGACTATTTGGTCCGTTTTTTCATGGGCCATGCTCATAGCCCTTTTTTGACAGATACGTCTATGGTTTCATGACATGGACATAAGGGGTGGCAGACAATGCAATTTGAAGTTCTCCATTCAAACAGCTACACAGCAAGTGCTTGCAGCACACGGAAAGTTCCCCGTGACTTAGTGCCGATTCACATTTCTTCCAACGAGTAGAGAATTCTACTGGGTCCACAGATAAAAAGTAATGGTCAAATATTTTGTTCTATAACTTTGCCCACTGAGTAATTCAAGGAAGACCCTATGTTCTCAAGAACATTCAGTGCCCAGGGAAAGAAAACAGCGTAATAAATTATTTGTTCGGGATGTGTAACTACAGATAAAATGTTGTACTAACTATAATTGTAAGACATGATCATGTTATCATAAATGGTGAATGCATGAACTATCAAATCACCCAGCTCTATAAATCTGATTTATATCAGGCCTGAGCTCTGAACCGCATGTGTATTAACTTTGCTAGACCCCATGAGATGCAGTTTGTGCTAACGTTATGCCCGTTGTGAAAGCACAGACAATACTTGATGGAGGGCTAAGTTAAATGGTGCGGACACACAGTACCTGATCCAGTGAGAATCCTGCCAGTGAAAAATTCTCTCTCAACAGACTGTTGACATCTGCAACCATGGGAATGAGCTGCATTTTTTGTCACATAGCGATGACATTTTTGATGTGGCAGTAGCACTTCTAACCCCAGACTTACTATAACGTCAAGCCACAGCCTGGGTATGTTTTGCAGGTCTCAAAACCCTGTGGAGCAGGAGCTCCCCCTTTTTACTGGGAAAGAGTGGTTAAAGTAGGAAACAGCCTCCTCGTGCTCATGGGAGGATCCAGGACTCCATGCTTGTAAACCACCTTCATCAAACCAACAGGCTATGCTGTATTCTTTGAACTTTAACTAAATACTTTATGTCTTACTGAATATAATATAAAGAAACTGGAGAATGTACGGCTGACATAATTACTTAATACCAAAATGCTTGAAGAAGCTAATTTCCAAGGTGGTGGCAAAGCAGAAGTAGGCATAGTGAAAGGATTTAGCTTATTTCTTCATGACAAAAGCTACAAAACTTTTCCCATGCCAAGTGTAGGGGAAAGATTTGACTTAAACAGAAGCAGGAAATTCAGTGCAAAATTTCTTCTAAATCAAAGATGTCAGATAGCTTTTCCAACGTGTGACTCAAATCAGTATTTCCTGTAGCCAAGGGAGAGAAGCTGGCCACAGCACTGGACAGATAATTAGCTGAAGAGGACATGACTGATGCTGAGAACCGTATGCCACTTCCAAGCGAAGATTCCTGCCTGACCTGATAACCACAGAGTAGCAAATGGCAGTCGATATAATTCAGGCCCCTCTAATTTGCCTGGTGTCAAAAATGCCAAACCCCAAATTCCACGGTTTCTTCTCTAAGGATACAGTAGAACTAGTCAAAACAGCTATAAATACATTTCCCCTGTATCTGCACATTCCATAAATAGTACAAATATAATTTTATAGCAAGAGCTGAGACTTGAATAACGGGATTATCTCCTCGGATTCTTCCGTGGAGTATAAATCAGTTCTTGCTTTTACAACAAAAGCATGTGCAACAGCATGCTCGCTTATTCATGAACAGGCTGACATACGCTAGCAGCAAACAACACTTTTCAAGAGCAGACATCGTCCTTAATCCACTGAAATCAGTGAGAACGTTGCCACTGCCTTTGAGGAAAGGGTGACAGTACCCTCTTTTACATAGTTTTAAAGGCACTTTCTTTTTTCTGCTTTTGTTGTATTCTTCTTGAGAAAGTATTTCATATTATTGTTTGTGTTTGCTCCCTTGCAAGTAGTTGTACCACATCAGGTCTTTTCAGGTACTGAGAAACCAGAGAAACTAATTTTACACCAGATTGCGTCCTGTGTGATTGCATAAGCGTGTGCTGATCAGAAGGGGACAGTAAATACTGGGTGCCCGAAGAGCGAGCAGGTGCCATGGAGTTGCCGGACCTTCCAAAAGGAATAAAGGGGAGACAGTCACTGCAGAGGGAGCAGTAGATCTTTCATTCCCTTTGGGGAATCCTGGAAATCCCAGTGATTTCTGAGGCTGTGGAGCACCGGCACGTTTCAGTGACCAAAGGGAATCAGAGCAATGGTCCGGCCATTCACTGACCAGGCGTTCACTCCAGGATGGAGAAGGACAGTGGCTACATGCGGAGTAGCTTGTCCATTGTGGATATACTTATTTTATGTCAGGATGAGGTATGCGTGGATTACTTGGCCAGCTTCCATACTTACGACTTGTTGATTATCCTCTGAAGTCATCAATCACTTTTGTATTCCCTCCAGTAGGAGCTGAATAGAGTTTTTTCTGGCAGTTTATAACATCCATTTTATCTATCTTCTGTCAACGCTTAGTTAGTGCTAAATTGAAGTTGAACAGTTGAGGACAAAATTTGCTGTGTAAGAGAAAGTCTGTTTTTTCAGCAACTCAGTGATTAGACCAGCAGTCCAGATGCTGGGAGACTGGGGTCGGCTTTGTGTACAAGGGACGGAATTGACGTCATCCATTTCTAAGCTGGTTTAAGATCCCTCGGTATCAAAGGCAAATTAAATTTTAGTGGAGACACTGGACCACAGGTGAAGCTAGCTGAAACGGAGAGACGGTATGAGAAACCAGGGGAGTTGGGTTTTGGTCCTGCAGAGAAAATGGTGGGGAAAGAGCTGTTGGAACTGCCCCAAGCAGCTTATCCTGCCCCAGGCACTCGTTGCAGCTTTGATTTTTAATGGATCGTAGAATCGTCATAGAGTCATAGAATTGTCGGGGTTGGAAGGGACCTTAAAGATCATCTAGTTCCAACCCCCCTGCCCTGGGCAGGGACACCTCCCACTGGATCAGGTTGCTCAGAGCCCCATCCAGCCTGGCCTTGGACACCTCCAGAGATGGGGCTTCCACCACCTCTCTGGGCAACCTGGATATCTGACTATAAGATGTAAGAACTGTAGATGCGCATATTATACAACTTCAGTCTTATCTGTGGAAAAAGTCTCCCTATCTTACCTGAGATGCATTCGTGTAGCAACAGTTGAAGTATTTTCATGCCCTATTTTCATTCTTTCAAGCGAATACCTTGTCTTTGGCCATTTACCACCAACAAGAAGCCAGAAGCCAGTGGTGTTTTATTGACCTCAGCAGGTTTTGTCTGGGCTACCAACTGTATTTTGTTCTCAGTGTGGTATTGGCAAGGTCCAGTGAGTCCTACATAAAGAATAGGGACCAGTAAAGCCAGCAACGCTTGTCATATAGCTTACTGTACTCAGTGCAGAGAGTCATAGAATCACAGATAATTTGGGTTAGAAGGGACCTTTAAAGGTCATCTAGTCCACCCCTCTGCAATGAGCAGGGACATCTTCAACTAGACCAGGTTGCTCAGAGCCCTGTCCAAATTTTTTCCATTCCTTACAGCGGACTGTCAGATGTAAGAGAGCCCGCGAGGAGGGTCTAAAAACAACACCTTTTTTTTTTTCTTGTGAAAAAATGCAAAAATATAGAAAATACTTTGTGGCATAAGAATAGTGTGCCCTAATATGATCTATCAGATAAGAGTACCTAGTGTGACACAAAATTCTTTTCTGAGACACTGCCAGAGCTAGAAGGACACACACCTTTGAAAGACAAAGCAGTGTGTTACCTCCCCTTGCCATTGAGAAAACACTTAAGGACTGAGCTGAAAAAGCAAATTGCTCGCTTGTTAATTATACCTTAAATTTTGGAAATAGTAAACTATTTCTAAGAGTTTGTTATGCACAATTGTTCTGCGTACCACCGTTTGGTTTATTTTTACTCTGTACAACTGCATCGAGAGTTACTTAATCTGAATCACCCATTTCTTCTAGGGCAGGAAAACGGTTTGCATCTCAGGAATTTGTAATCAACATTGAAAAGCTGAACCTAATAAAAAGTTGGGTATGGATTATTCGGATGAGAAATACTGTATCCACAGGGAGGAGGTGTATGTGTATGTACGTGTATGTCCATACACGCTTCAGCAGCCTGTTACTAGGAAATGTTCTGATGTTCTACCTTCAAGTCCAACTCCTTTTTGTGCGTTAAACTTGCGGGGAATGTTACGTCCATTGAAGTAACAGTAAAGCAGAGAAATAATAATTTTCTTCTACAAACAGACTTGGATAGGTTGCTGAAACCTGCTGCATGTTGATTCTGTTACGGTTGTTTCAAAATCGGAGAAGTTCAGCAGAACCTGGGGAAAGCTTTATGAATTGATTTAGAAGGCAAAAATGTATTTCAGTTATTTCAAATTATAGTAATTATCGCTTTAAATAATTAAGTTCATTTTCATTTAATTGTGTGTTTGAGGGAAGTAACAACATATATTTGTGAGAAAAACACATGATAAGGGAACAGGTGTTTCCCTGGAATCCCTTTAAGTGCCATTCCCTGTTTTTCATGTGGTCGTCCCTTATTTCTATTCATAAAAGTGGTCATCTTCGGAGAAAGATCAAAAACCATTTTGTATTCAAACTTCTTACAGTCCAAATCCTGCAGCGGTGGAGCCACTGGTTTTTTGGCTTAACCCACGCCTGAGTTTTTTTGCCACTCGTGTGTTTGTGATAACACCAAACCTTCCACCCACAAAGCTCTCCCTGCCTGCGGAAAGAGGGTGCGTTCCTGGGGGAGCCCCCTCTCTCCCCGGCGTCCCACACGGCCACTCTGATTTCTCAGTGCCAAAACTGGAGAAACTAATTATAAAATAAATAATAAATAAACTAAACCTGGAGAAATAACTGCTGGGGAAGTGCTAGGGAGCTAATGCAGGATGAGAAAAAAAATAATCTGAGAAATGTAAATGCCTGTTTTCTTCTTGTTTTAATGTGGCTGTTCTGCAGGGTTATAAACCCATATTAAATATCTTACCATTAAAAATGTGCATTTCTTGGTAACTTCTACTCTGTCACTTTTTTGGATGACTAAGTGGCAATACTAAACACAATTAATTTGTATTTTTAATTAATTTTCAAATTACAGATTAAGATAAAATGGGAAAACAATCACAGTAACAGATCGTTATTCCTTATAGAGGATCCTATTTTTTTTTTTCCAAATACAGCTCCACAATAAAAAGTAAAGGTGAGTTTTAAGAGTTATTTTCTCCGCAGTTGCAATGCGGC
Organism: Chroicocephalus ridibundus; assembly: GCF_963924245.1. Taxonomy (NCBI): domain Eukaryota; kingdom Metazoa; phylum Chordata; class Aves; order Charadriiformes; family Laridae; genus Chroicocephalus; species Chroicocephalus ridibundus. The sequence continues at coordinate 4,273,233 of NC_086287.1, read as the reverse complement.
GCTCTTGGAAGTGGATGAGTTTGGTAAATATCAGCACCGCTGCAAATCGCACGACAAGGCAAGGCAAATGAAAACTCAGGATACCCAGCGGCAAACGCAGGGGAGTTTACGCAAGAAAAAAAAAAGGATGTGTTTGAATTTGTCTAGAACAACAGAACCTACATCCCACCTAAGGGCAAAACATCCGCAGGGTCTCTGAAGACCCCGGGCAAGGACTTGGGTTACTTCTCACCCCAAGGACAGACGCGAATAAACGGGGAGGGTCTGACCCGGCGTTTTCAATGACACAACCCGCCTTTCTGCGCCGCGGCCGGAGCCTCCCAGCGAACGAGCTGAGGCGAGGGATCCCTCCCGCAGCTTCCCGGGCAGCAGCGAGCTGCTGGCAGGGCTCCCACGGAGCTATTCCTGCTTATGGGGTCCGTGAGACAAGGGGTTAGCGACAGCCTGTGTTTCCCGACAACCGCACTGTCCTCCGCGTTCCCGGCGTCCCTCCTCCAGCAGCCGAGCACAGCCCTGCCCCGGCACTCCAAAGCCGCACCGGCACCGCTGGGGCCCGGGAGGCTGCAGGGGAAGGACGGGGGGGACGGTGGGGGGCGACGGCGGCGCAACAAGCGGCGCGACAACGGCGCAACGGCACGGGGACGGCGGCAGGAGCAGCCCCGTCCCGCGCCGCGCCGCGCCGGGCGGCACCGCCCCGGGAGCGCCTGCGCCGCTGATTGGCGAGTCCCGCGGGCGGCGCAGCCAATGGGACGGCGCGGCAGCCCGGCCATTCATGAAAGCCAGCATGGCGGGGCGGGGCGGGCTCGGCTCCCTGCGCGCGGCAGCGGGGAGCCCGGTCCGCGCAGGGCTGCGGAGCCCAGCGCAGCTCAGCGCTCCCCAGCGCTCCCCAGCGCTCCCGAGCAGCGCGATCCTGCGGGGCCGCTTGTTCGTGTGCTGGAAATCAAACACTTGCCTTTTCCAGCGCGCGCTTGCCGTGAAGGCTTTTTTTTTTTTTTTTTTTTTTTTTGGTGCTGATTGAAATCATCTGTTTTCGGTTCTCTGACAAATTAATTGAACTTTCCTCTGACTCAGGGGCCTTCTGACTTTTGAAGCAGATTTTGTCTACATGCCGTCTCCCAGACGAACACAATTTAATTTTCTAGGCTTTGCATGAACTGTATGTTTCCTGAAAGCCAATGAAAGAAGCGTTTGTTCTGGTGCTAGCGTTCCAGCTTTTACAAATATGGCACGAGAATAGAAGCTTATAAAACGTTGATTTTACTGCAACTGATAACCAATTCCAAAACGTGTTAGATCCTGAGATGCACAGTGCCGATAAAGTTGCAGGCTATGGGTTGCTTGCTTTCAAGTATATTAAAAGACTGCTCCTTAAATAACTGTGAGAACTCTTGCAGAACTGAGCTGGGACAGTGTTGAGCCTGTTCCCATTTGCTGTGCTGATAAAATAACTACTGATTAAGGACATGTTCCGGTTCAATTTTATTTCATATGGCTAAGCAGGAGTTGCAAAGTTCAGCTGGAGTCCGAATCCCCCTGCCCCCAAGTCCTGCATCCAGGGTTAGGTTCAGGCTCCCTGATGATATGGCTTGTTCCACCGCTCCCTTGATCTGCCCTTGAGGACTTTTAAAACTCGCCTTTCAAACATAACGAGACAAATTCTGCTTTCAGGTACCTGAATGTTGCTGCCTGCGATCGCCCTCTGTGTATACTCAGTATTTGAAAAGTGAGTCAGTGCAGGTAAAGGCAAGGCTGCGCCAGGCTTGGAGCCTGATGGAGCACTGAAGGTGCAGACTGTTTGCCACGCTCAGCGAAGTCTGTATGTACACTCTGCATTTTTCAATTATACCTCTTAATTTTCCCTATTTAGAAAAGCACCAAAGCACATAATGAGCTCTGTGGGCTTTTGCTCTTGTTTACTGGGGTAGATTTAAGCATATTCTCAAAGTTAAGCACGTGCTTATGTAGTTTGCTGAGCTGGGAATGAAGAGAATTTGCTGTTTTTCTTGGCCCGTCTGAGTGTTTCTTCCATTTTCTCCCCCCTTTCCGTGTGATCTAAAATCCAAATGATTTGTAAACAACAATTAATTTAGCATTGAAACTGTCCTGGGAAATACGGGTATTGTTTTTGATCCTTAATTTACATAAAATGCAATTGATACAGAAGGAATTTTATGAGGCTATTGGGGAATCAAACCCAAATTCTGTCCAGCGCTTTAGCTGTGGTGGCCAGAGCTCAGAGAGCCAGGACCTCAACCAGCTCTGACTGACTGCAGAATTGCTATCATGGGCTGACCCTCGCACCGTTTCTGGGGTTTTATCCTCTAATTTACAATTGCTACTTTGAAAAGTCAAGTAGAGAGCACTGAGTTAATTGAAAGCCTGTGTTCCACTGAAGTGTTGGAAAACAATTAAAGATACAAAAATCATAATAATAGGTAGCTGAAATTTCAACACAAAAACCTCAGACACAAACATTCCCAAATGCCAGGGAAATATATAAGTGAATCCAGACTCACACGTTTTGATTTACCGCTTTCCATGAATTGGCCGAACCAGTTCCCCTGATTCTGGGTGCATCTGAACCTTTCAGTCAACATCTTCAGTTTCACTAAAGTTTTCAATCTGTTGGCAAATCTGAGCTCTCCAGCTTGCACCTATTCTTAATTTTTAATTCAATTATATCAGCATTTCTAGGACTGTCACTTGTAAGAAATCATCCTTTGATTTCTAAAAGGAGAAAAGTCAGCAAAAGACTCTCAGCAAAGCTTTATTTAAGTACTGGTAGCGGGTGGATTTAGAGCTGTTCCGTGTCACTTTTGCACAACACAAGATCCGAGTACAACCGTGGTTTTCAGGCCTGTACGTACCCTCGGGATTGCTGGTGCTCTCTAGAGAACAGAAAAAAAATGGCAGGAAAATGTCTTAGTCAAATGACGCTTTTTAGGATGCTGAGGTGGTTTGCAATCGGCTCGCGTAATAATGTTGATAATGATATTCAGTGTCTTTGCTTAAGCTTTTCTGTATTTATTATGCAAGCCTAAGAGGTCTGTCAAAAACGTAGCTAGAGATTGGACATGGCATCTGCAGCTGTTCAAACTTTTTACTCTCCGGCCACAATAGTTACTAAGGCACATTGAAAACTTTCTGTTGTGAGTGTACTATTAACACTTCAGGGTTGTGAAGCAACACGAAAAACAGTCGCTGTTTCAGGCTTTTTCAGCCATATCGTGGAAAGGGGTGGCTATATTCATCTGGACCACCCATTCCTATCCTGTATTTTCATTTTATGCCGTGTTGTGAAACGAAAGTGCACTGGATGCATGTAATCCAGCTATGAATTTTCAGACTTTCACTCTACTATGGCAAATGCCAGGTAAAGGGGATTTTGTGTGTTTTCCAGTTGAAACTCCCATTGACTTTAAAATTCTCCTTACAGCCCCTTACAGTTTTACTTGACTAAGAAAGAAGCACAAAGCGTAAAGGCAAGGCCATCAAGTTGCTTTGCAGTTCTGGGATAATGATGGAGGGGTCATTCTTGTGCCCTAGAAGGTTGCTGCTGCATGATCTTGAAGGTTTAAATGTGCATCTTTATAATGGTTTATGTCAATATCAAGTTATAACGTGTGTGAAAGTATATTGAAATAGAGACGACTTGTTTGTGTTGGTCCATAATAATCCTTTAGTCCTTCATCAGATTTCATTTGCTGATGTTTTAAGAATGTCTTTCAGTTTGCTTCTGAAAGACCCCTGATTTTTGTTCTATGTTCATACAAATTGTGTATATTTTATGCAACTCTACAACAGTAGAACATACCATACAATTCTCTTTTACCGTAGAATTATAGTTTAGCATCGCAGCTTTTAATACAGTGAAGAGTATAGGTATGCAATAAATGCCCGGGTAGCCACTAGGTATGACCCAAATATCACCCAATAGTGTCAACTCGGAACAGTACAGAATGTGAAACAAAAGGGATTTGACTTCTCCTGTTTATATGAGTGTGTGATGAAGGATGATTTTTTCCTTTTTTTTTTTTTTGTGTCTCCCCCCCCTTTTTTTTTTAAGAAGACAGAGAATGTAAATTTTTTGTCAGAAGTTTTACTCCTGCCTGGCTTCTAGCAGTTCCTTTTGCGCATCTTTCTGTGACACTAGCATCTACCTGAATTTGCCTCTCATTTTCCCCCTTTCCCTGTAGCAGGGGGTGATTAGCTTTGACGTGTCTCCCTGGCTGAGATCGATAGCAAAACTCTGGGTTACTGCATCAGGATCACCTGGCAGGTAGAGAGAAGCAAGAGAGGAGCAGGCTGGCGACCTGACTGCATGTGCCATACCCCATAGCCTGGGGAAGCAGGAAGGAAAACCAGCGAAGCTGCCTTCAAACTGTCTTCTTCCTTGGCACGAAGTGGGGAGAGAAATCTCTGCTGGCGACTCTGGCGAAAGCACAGGAGCAGACATCTGGGAGTGGAGCCACGCCATCTGAAGAGTGCAACAGCAAAGTCCTTGATGATAACCAAGGTATTTTACAACAAGAATGACTTTGAACTGTGAACTATGCTTCAGAATATCTGTGCAGTTGTGAGGGAGTGAGGAATGAAACAGATTTTGTAATTGTAAAAGAAATCTTTTCTGTCATGCTTGTACAGGTTGTTGATGCAGAACTTGGTCCCATTTTATTACTGAGCTTGTGGGACCAAGTATTACAGTTTTTTTCTTCTATCAGTATGTGCCTTTTTCTCTCCAAAACAGCAGCAGAAGAGAAACAACCTTTTTGGCCCAAATCTATCTTATCTTTATCATTATGGAATAGTCTTCTCAATGTCAACGCAATTATTCATGAGTAAGGCAAGTATTCTATGGCCCTTGCAAAAAAAGGAATTGAAAGTACCCATGATTATTCCTTATGACATTGGCGTATCTGCAGCATAACTTCATGTTTCTAATCTAAGCTGAGCAAAGCGCTCTTAGGATGACCACCAGATAATAAGGGAAACAAACCTGGGGAATCTTGTCCTGGCTTTTAAGTTGAATTTCTCTTCATCAGTGTTCATTCCCCTTTTGTTTGTTTTGGATTTTTTTTTGCAAATGGAGCTTGTTCAGGAAGGCAAAGTGTTGATTAGCAGCCAACACTTATTTAATAATGGAACGAAATTAGTTTTGCAGTGAAGGAGAATTCACTTCAGGAAGAAACAGGAGTAACTTGTAAAGATTACATCAACCAAACAGGAAATGGAAAGAGTCCCATATGGTTGAGGTAGTTTTGATTGCAATGCCAAGGGTGTAAATTGCCGAACAGCTTTTGCTGGCTTGAGCTGTTGTTGGCTTTCCCCTTCCTCTGAACTGCTGCTAGGTGTCCACTCCTGCCTGAGCCATTCCCCTTCCGTCTGGATCGAGCCCCTGAGCTGCCACACTGTGCCTTCAGGGCAAACATGGCTGGGGAGAATTGCTAGCAGCTGCTTACGCGGCTTAGTCATTACTGCCACCAAGAACCACTGTCTGAGATAGCTGGAAGAGTATTTGCGATGTGTATTTACAAAAAATTGCTAGACAGACTTCGTCTGCACAAAGCGTTTGTCAAACGATTTTGAGCAGGAAATAAATTCAGGTAAACAGATGCTCTTTTGACCAAGGAAAGTATATGCACAGATTTGTATATTGTCTAATATGGCTAATCATGCTGCCGTAGTATTAAATAAAGGCGGTGCAACTGTGAGATGTAGCAAGATGGGGTTTTTTTGCTTGGACCTATTCTGATGATGGATTATGTCAGTTAAACATTTTAGGAAACAGAAGTCACTTCTCTGTAGGAACTTACCAGCAGTACTCACAGCTAAACCACAGCTAGTCGATGGTTGAACGTATACTGATGCCAGCCTTGAGTGAATGGCCTCTGAACGCAGCATCACGTAAACTGTCTGAATAAAATGAGAGCAGACCGGAAGCAGTTCCTGAGACTTAAGTGAATGACCTTTCTTTGCTGCTGTTGTTTCCAAATGTTTGGCAGGCTCTCCTCTGACCACTATATTTCATTTCCATGCACCCCTGTACTTCCCAGTTCCGGCCAGGAGCAGAAGCAGAAGTAATAAAATACCACAAGAAAAGCTATTCTTGTGATATTTCCGGCGCTACTGGATGCAGCACCAACAGGAAATCTCATGAGAAAGACTGATCCTTCGCAGTTTCCAGGCCCGCTTGGAAACCCAGGTGACTTGGTTGAACTAAACAGCAAATAAGCATCAACCAGCTTTGGTGAATAAAACGCCTTCTCCCAGCATTTCTGGTCCAGTCCTCCCTACTCCCAGGATGCAGAAACCTCGTGGCGGGTGGTGGTCACAGAGAAGACAGTCCCTCATGGTCGGCTCAAAATAGTCGGAACCTGTGTTTCCAGACAGTTATCTAACGTGAAATGAGGAGACCTGCAGATGTAGAGCCCTCTCTCTTCTAAAATGCACCAGTCTTTCTTGAGAGCCCACGGGGCTTCGGGATTGCGGCCTCACCACCTCCACGCGTAAAGCTCTGCCGATGAGCTGCATCTCCGCTTCAGCCTGCGTGAGTGGGCGCCAGTAGGACTCCCAGTCTCCCAAGGGGCTAAGATGGTGGAGAGGAAAAGGAGCTCAGGAAGAAAAGGGGGAAAACTGGCAGTCTTACAGCCAGCTGATGCAGGACCAGCCCACAGAAACCATTGCAACATGCACAATAAAAAAACCACTAGTCTTAGGAGCATTCATATGATTCTCATCTTTCCTTTCCTGCTCTTCCCCCCCGACACCTTGTTGCTTTTGTGTGTTATATACTGTGAGCAGGATGGGGAAGGAGCTGTGCCTATTCGTTCATTTTGCCTAAAATGTTAGGTTCCGGGTGATAATTCAGTCACTTTGGCCACGCGCTGGGAATTTTTAATACTGTTTCGAAGTCCAAGAATTACCATCTAGGGATCAGTTCTCAGCCCACAGAAAGGGGACCTTTCCTTTGGCTTCCCAGGGTAGCGAATCAGGTCCAGAGCGATCTGCAGATCTTAAAACCTCCCTGCAATGTTTTGCAGAAGCTCTGCCGTTCAGCTCGCTGGTGGACACACACGCTGTCAAAGATGATGACTCAGATGTAAACCCTTCCTGAAATGTCGCTCTCAAGAACAAATGCCTTCCCTCTCGGTAACCGATACAATATTTCTGTCTCTCCAGCTGCAATACCAGATTGCATTTGCAGTGTCACTTTGGCAGTTAAAAAACCTTGTCATAGTCATCTGCTTCAACACCAAGCGTCTCGTCCAACTGACTGTGGGCCTCTCTGTTTTCCTCACATGCAGCCAGGATGCAGGTTTCTAGCGATGTTTGATACTCGGGACATTTGGAGATGGAATGTAACCACTTAAAACTGTTTGGTTTGTCACTTTTGGATTTGCTACATAAGGCTCTCTTAATACAAACAGGCCTGTTTATAATATTCATCAGACAGTGGAAGAAATTCCTCTGATGTCTGTATAATGCAGCGAGCAGACTCCTTGATTATTAACATACTGATTGTGTACTCTTATTTCAGATGTGAGCTCAGCACTGGGGGAAGAGAGCTGGGGGAATAAAAAATGCAAGACGCATGACATGCTTGGGATTTGGTCTGTGAAACTGGAAAAAATATTTACACGGTTAGATCGTGTTTTTATGTCATTCTTTCCTTTTATGTAATATTTGGAGAAGCCGCTGAATTTTCAGTTCTTACCCAAATCAAGCCACACCTCTGAGCACTGGAGCAATCCTTGTAGGAGAGGGAATGGGAGCAACATGTCCCCATCCTTTCTTAATCCTTTCATTGATGTACTCATTAGTGTTGGCACAGCGATCATCTGATGCATCTCATCCCTCCCTCGGCACTTCCCTAAGCTCAGCATTTACATACGTGCCTAACTTCCAGCCCAGCAGCCGGGAGGCTCCAATGTTACGCCTGTCTGCTTCCCCGGACCCCGCTCCTGTTTGTGGTTGCTAGATCCAGCAACCTCTCCCACCGCGCGTAGCTAACCAGATCTTCATCGCCAGCCCTCAATAAAAGCTGCAGAGTAAGGAATCCTGCATTGCTTGATTGTGCGTGAAAACAGTCCCCGGAATATAAGTCAGAGCAATCCACGTGCTTAATGTTCTCTGGCCTGCAATAACTTTGGTGGGTCTCAGTTGCTGCATCCTGTCACCGGTTACTTACCCGTTTACAATAATTTAATTATTAATAAGGCCTTCTTGATGCCTTAGTCATAGAAAATACAGCAGATACTTTGTGCGTTACTCAGTGTTTTCATCCCTTGGGTATTATATCTTCTTTTAATTTACTGTTTGTTGTTTTTGTGCAGGAACTTTCACTTTTGGTTAGTTTCAGAGCCCACCCTGGATATCCCTTGGATTGGGCTGAAGTACATTATATATGACATTAACTAGCATTAATGTGGAAATTTAGAATCCAAATAGAACTTGTCCGCTTGCCCAACAATGAGTCATTGTCCTTTTTCTCTTTTTAGCCAACAGCAGATTCAGAAGCTGTGAGACAGTTTCCTGCAGATAAGAGATAAATCGAAGGGAAACCTGGCAAAAAGATGATGGTCAAGCTGCAAGATATCATTTCCTCCAAAGCCTCTACATACTAATTAACCATTCCAAGCATATTTTCAACAGCATTTAGGGATTTCCTCATCAAAATAAACTTCCTCCCATGTTATCTTCATTTTTGACATCCGGCGGTATAGTCTGATATGAGAAGCAGGGTTAAAAATTCCTAATATTGGCGCGCGCGTGTGTGTATATGCACAAGGGCGCGCGCGCGCACACACACTCACACGATTGAAGCTTTGCCAGTATTACTTTGGAATTTTAATGCCTGATCCAAAGTCCTCTGTAGTCAGCAAGAGATTTTCTGTTAACTTCAATAGTAGCAGGATCGAGCCTCTATCCTTCCGCATCCAGATTTTTTCATTTATGCCTTATGACTTGTTTATAACAAACTACAGATGGGCTTGAGTCATAAAGTTCGGAGTATTCGGTTTAGAGGTTTTGCTTTGGGCCCATCCCTTTAATGTACTGCTTATTCCAGACCTGCCTTTTAAAAGGAAAATATTGTCAGAATGAAAGTGTATGTGCAATAAACAAACTTCTCATTTCCTTCCCCTTATTTTTTTTCCTCTTTTGAAGCTGATTTCTTAACTGGACAATTAGTTTTAGGACTGCCATCGAATGCAAACTTGTCATACCTGATTTGCAATCTTTTCTGTTTCAAGTGCTATCAATTATTTTCTAACTAGATGCTCCTGTGGGATCAGCTGTCACTAAGAGCAAATTTGAACACAATGGGTTGCTTCCTATTTCCAAAAGAATCTGAAGATTGTCAAAGCTTGACAGGCAGCTCCAGTTTTAAGATGAAACAGATAAGTTAGGTTTCCCTGTTAGGCGCTTTTGAACACAGGCAGATAAAGGAAGTATTGTTTCTAAAGAGGGGATGCCATTTATAGTGCAAATTCACTCTTATTAAGAACAAACTGCAGTTGCTTTAAACACATGGTCAAATACATTTACGCTTACGAGTCTTTGCAAATATTTCCGCAGAGCCTGCACTTAAAAATGTCTTGCTTTTTTTTTTTTTGTTTTTAAATGAGAGACTAAGTAAACTATTAAAAAAATCAGTAGATGGTATAATGTAGCTGTTGTGTAGATCAAATACGTAAGAAATACGTAAGGTGTTGATTTTATAACCAAATTCACCAACAGTCAGCTGGAAGTTAAATTTATGTAGCCCTGTTTTTGAAGATGCTTCATCTATCGTATGCCTTGGTAATTACTTGTGTATGTTGCAGATGCAGATCAAGTGCACGTTGTTTTAGGTGTATCAAAAGTGAGACGTGTCATGACTTTTAGGTCTAAGGTAGCACTAACTATCTTGTGCCTTGCCACTTATTTTGGGGTGGAAATGTGCCTTTGAAGCATTCCTTTGTGCAAAGAAATGTGGGACTATCATTGAATGTTCACTTAAAAAGACAGAAAAAAAGATTAACCTGAGAGATGACACTAGATCAATGGTCCCAAGGTCTGAAGTGTTCCAGTTGCCTACCAAAGAGACTCGGTGTGTGTACTGGAAACACTCATCACCTACTTCAGGAAAGAGAATAGTCCTTAGTCCTTCCAAACCTTTTCTGTTTGCAGAGTCAGTCTTGGCCAGTTGTTGACTATTGGGTGTGTTAACAAAGATCCCGTCCCCTGTCATTTTTTGGCTGGGTCTGTTGTGTGTCCTCACCCACTATGAAGAGGGCAAAAAAGTTCTTTGCAATGCAAGGCAAAAACCTTAATTATTCAGGTGACTGATCAAACGCCCAGTGACTTCAAGGATTAGTCGCATGCTAATACGTCTGCTTTTGTTATAAGTGTCGTGCTGAATGAAAGACTATACGGTACATAGGAGGTCCTGAGCTTTCAGGTGCATATGTAAAAACCGTCTGAGAGAGATAGTGGTCTTCTTCATCCCTCTAAAGGGATGCAAGGGAAACATGACCACTTGGGTTTGCCAGTTGTAATCAGTGTAATATTTCAAACTTTGATATTTTGAAAATTTTCAATTAACACCAACATCCAAGGAGAGAAAATTTCATTCAGAATCATTACAGTTGGGAAAACACCCAGGAATGGTAAATATCCTTAGACAGAGAAGTATTGTACAACCTGAGTATCGCTGCCACCACATTGATGGATTGTCCCCAGAGCAGATCAAAAGGAGGAATTTTGGCCACGAGGGCAATTCATTCGATCTACCAATGGAGAGAAGCAATGTTATTTCCACTTGCAAAATCATAGGGCTCCATTGCCACACTTTCACAATCGCCAAATTAGAATCAGGTGTTAATTAGCCCTTGTGTTTGGCAAGCTCAGTTTATTGAGAACATTTGCCTTGGTCAGACTTTTGATTATTTTGGCTCTGAAACCTGGTTTACATTGATTTAATCATTAGAATACCCTCTTCTAAGGCTTTCAAATGATGCAATTAAGTGCAAATACCACATCTCCTGCACAGCAACAGGGATCTGAACAGTTATGACAAACCCAGTAGACAGCAGTAAGTGCAATTTTTTACTGTTTAACAGGGACTAATTCTGTAGGACAGCATGTGTCAAATATTAAAATAATACACCTTTTGCTTGCCCATTACCATACTTGTACGTAATAGCCATTGCATGTCTTTGTATCATACTAGGCGTCTTTGCTGAATTTCTAAATGAAGAATACAGTGTTCACTGTATGGGGACGTGGCAGTCCGTATCCAATTTATAACTCCAGCCATTTACAAAAAAATCTGTCTTATGATTGTATCCAGAGAGCAAATAGAGGCGGTGGCACAAATGTAATACAAACGTGTCAGCATCTGTAAGAATTACTCACCTATTCTTAAGACATCTATTCATAAATAAGTTATTTAGGTTATTTCCTTTTAGAAGCTGTTCACCTACCTAACCATGTACATTCTACTTTGCAACAGTTTTGTGGCAGCTCAAGTATTTCAGAGAACTCATTTACACATTTTTGTCATGTGTTGTTGTGCCGTTTGGAATAATTTGCAAACAATTTAAAACTACATATTTTTATTAATTTTTTCTGTTTCTAATGATCGATATGAGGGTAGAAAAGCAAACCAACAATGATGCTGTATCTGCAGTTAACAAAGTTCCCTCCTGCTGGATATGATGGTGGGTAATAACTTAGTGTAGTTGAGTTTTTGCTATGAGTTGGATCGAACAACAAATACTGTAGTAAAATTAATAACATTTTTACTTCTAAAACTAGGCATTCATATAGTGCTCATTTCCACAATTCACTGATGCTTTTGACTTGGACAGGAAGGGCTTTCGTAACCTTCCTCACCTTGAGTCGTACCTTGCTCTAGAAGCACGGCCAGAGCTTCTAAAGACCTTCGGAGAGCACTGTCCCACCGGAGCTGAGGTGTCAGGATCCAATACTCTGTATTTGTTTATAATTTCATTCCCATATGACTAAAGAAAAACACCCTGACAAAAGGAAGTAATCTCTCGGAGGAAGGCTACATCGGGGGTTTTTTCCCCCTATTCCTTGAATAGCTTTACAATGGTGATTTTAATCAGATGAGTCATCTGCCAGGTTTTATGAATCGGTGCTCATGTTGTGGATCCATTAGGGGTTTGTACTTCTCTCCATGACAATGAAGTTGGAGGGAGTAACGAGGAGGCAGCTGCTTAGATCAAGTGGCAGTGTCTGTCCACTCCTAAGCCCGTAGCCAAAATCAACAGTGTGTCTTTACAGTTGATCTAGGGAATGATGTTACAAAAATGGGATGTTTGCGCTAATGACTTAGTCAAATACATCTGGAGCCCTTTTCCCTGAAGAAATGAAACTGATGTAATAACACAACGCAGTCTTCTTATTATGTAAATCATGAGGCAGAAAGCTGAGGACGTTATTTAAAGAGAACTGAGGAAAGCTGAAGATTTGCTCAAGTAATTTCCCGTTTTTACCCCATATGAGATCTTGCAGATGGCAGGAAGGGATAGAAAAAGCAGCAAGGGTCCCAGCTTCCAAATGTGAGACAATTCTCTTCTCACAATAAGATTTTAAGCCACTGAAAACCTGGAGTTTTCTACAACAGAAGCATGTGGACACGTTGTGATAAGAAAATCAAGACGGACTTTGTCTACGCATCCGCTATGTTGAAAATAAAGGAATAATGCAGGTTGCCTCTTGTGATTGGATTTTGGAAGCATGAACTTGATAAAGTGCTTAAGGACACACTCTGGTTTTGATGCCAGGAAATATCACCAGTTTGCAAATAGAAATTTCCTTCTTTTTACACTAACTGAAACTTGGATGCAGTGGAAAAGTGGGAAAGAGTGAACTAGAATGTTTTCAGTAATTTTTGGCTGATCATGCAAAATTCATCTTTACTTCATCTAAAGTTTGTGGTCAAAGGTTTGGCTTATTTTATTCAAGTTATTTGGGGTCATGATATATTTTTGGAAAATTTTTCTCCCACAATTTGATTTTTCTATGCTATTCAAAATGTACCGTCTACATACGAATGTAAAGCTTTATGGGTTGCTGCCTGCAGATGAAGAAAAATGAACCTCCAGCACTCAGCAAAGCCAGGCCAATACCGTGTCACAAAAAACCCACCCTCAATAGCTGTAGACTTCTGGCATAACAGGGTTTTCCTAAATAGATAGAGCAGATCTGTGCAAGAGACAACATTTCGGAGGGCGTCACTCAGACTTGAAGATCTCTGGGGAGTGACGCCTATCACAGAGCTCACCACCCTCTGCTTGACTGTCAGGGCCCATCCTTTTACCTTTCGTGTTCTGCAGAGAGAGAGATGTAGCACGTCTTGGTGCATCACTGCCTGGTGCGCTACTGAAAGAGCTCAAATACTTCAGAGCTGAGTGCACGTAAGGATTTACATAAATGAGAACAGAGAAGAGTTACTTTAAGACTTCGAGGTTAACTATGTGTTCAGATGGTGCAGGCAACCCCTTATACTGCTCTGCAACACTCATTGCCCCACCAAATTTGCGGAGGATGTTCTCTGGCTCATTGTTCGTGGCTTAGGTATTGGCCAAGGCATTGACAACTTTCGCCAGTTTCAAACCAGTGTGACCTTTCGCATGGAAGAACATAATTTTGCACCTTAAAAATATGCGCTTTTTTCCTATTTCTGATTTATTTTCATTCTTTCTTTAATTTTCTTTCTCCTGATTAGCACTGTGAATCTCTTCTTTGGGGACCAGGAACTTCCAATGCATATAAGAAAAGTGTTAACACAAAAGAAAGCTAGGGGTAGAGATCAAGACCATGACTACAACTAATTAAACGTTCCTGTATAGCAGAGAAGCAGGAATTTTCATTCTGCATTTAAAAATCCAAAGACTTCACTTACCTTATCAAAGACAGCAAATCATCACGTGTTCTGACTTTCACTGCCCTCGCCCTAGCGTCGGGCTTAGGGCTCACGGTGACAACCTCTGCCGAATCTCACTGGGGTGGCAGAGGAGGTTATTCATGCTTCTAGAAAAGCACAAGGATCAAATCTGTCTCAAATCCTCTGGTTCTGTGGTTTATAGCAGAGTGTTTCCAAACAAAATTGATGAAAGCGGAAGAGGCATGACAAGGAGATCATGGTGATACCCTCTAGCACAGGGACAGAGCTGGTAGCTGGCGGCAATAATGCCATAAACCCCAGTTAGCTCCAGCAGGATTCATCCTCCGGAGCCTTCAGTTTATATAATTTTGCACCTTTTTCAGTATTTTCCAGCCCTTATTTCTGGTTAAGTGGCATCTGCATCCCCAGTAGCCGTAGGCTGCTGTGTGCATAATGTTCCACTGGCTTAAACACAGTTCAGTGTAAAACACACAACAGTATTTTCACAGGTTTACAGAGATCCATATAAATACACAGTATAGAGGCTCAAGTATCACTGTAGTTGAAGGCTAGGAGATACATATATTTTGCACCTTCTAATCCTGCATACATATGTACATACATACCTACATACATATGTTTTACACCTTCTAATCCTACAACCTTCGTTTAATAGCAAGACATCAATTCTAAGACTATATGAAAATTTTCTTCCTGGCTACGTGAAAATTCACGTGCATAAACAGAATGTTTGTGTACTGAGAGGCACCGTTGCCTGCAGATATATGGTATTTCTTTCATAAACCTTATTGCTACACCATGCTGGTAGGGTATTTTAATCTTTTCATTTCTGATGAGCCTGATCAACAGGGTCAGTGTTTCCACTTACATAGATCTTTACTCCTTAATGTTTGTGTGGACTGGAATTAAAGTGTAGGTCAAGGAGGGCATTGGGGCTTTTTGGTGTAGAGCAGGGGCTCTTCAGATGTTACTTGGTTGGCTATAACGTAGACCAGGTTAGCAACCTTCACGAAATAATCTTCTGCTAGAGACAGCAACGTCCAGCTTCCCAAGGATGCAAAAATCCTTTCTCTGCATTGATGAGATCTGGGTTCAAGCAAGAACTTATTATTTCTGAAATATGGAATGCATTTGCTCTTGGAACACATGTCCTTTTTATGCCCCCTCGTTCATGAGCTGGTTGCAAAGCTACAAATTTGCTATAAAATTCCTTTTAAGGTGCAGTGCTGCTAGAAATTTGTAGAATAATAGAGCTCCTTTCATCCTTTGTATTTAAACATGCAATTTGCTTTAACAGGATCTGATCAAGCATTAAAACCCACTCTGTGTTTTATGTGTTTAACAAAAAACATACTCGCACGAGTAAAATAGACTGCATGCGAGGCTACAATATACCTATTTATGTCTAACATGTAACAAGGTCTCGCAGAACTCCTTTTGTCCTGAGGGGTTTAACAGCTCTGTCCCAACACCACTAGCAGAAGGTCAAGCCCTTTGGAAGGAAAGCTGCAACACAGTGCCCTGATAGTGTAGCGCGTCTGTTCGTTAGGGCGTTGGGTTGGCCGTCCTGAAGTTGGGGTTCAGCTCCTGCAAGAGGGATGCTCCATCACAGTCCTTAACTCAAAATATATCTACGATCCGTTCCAGTCATCACCAACGCAAGAATGCCTGCATTCTGCAACAGGAACTGGTTTGTCAGATAGTTGCTAGCCAAGTGGTCCGTTCGAGGAGTATCACCCTTAGCTGAAAGGCTTAGGTACCACTGGAGTATGAATCGTAACCACGAGGGAAGTTTTAAAGTCCAGAAAGTTTTAAATTCCAGGAGAGGATGCTACCTTGTCAGAAACAGCTGCGGGGAGTCTGTAATGTTGAATGGCTTTAATATTGCTAATGGTGACACTCAGAAGAAAGAAGTTCTCGGTGTTCAAGGTTTTATCTGAAAGGCATGCAATAAAATTGAAGATTGACTCTTTCCTTTTTAAAATTGATTAGCCATAGAATTACTGGTTTTGCCATTTTTTCCAATGAAGAGGAAAACGTAATTTTTCATATAGTCTTGTTTGTTTACTTAGATACACAAAGTTTTGTTTTCTCGAAGGCGTCAAGCAGGCATCAAGCAACAAGAGAATATTTGGGCTTGTAGTTCAAAGGCCTTTTCACAGGTAGCACTTCGCTCGAAAGCTCATTCATTTAGCTTTCCTCAAGATCATTTTTTCCACTGTTTCTTCTGGCTTTGTGTTTGGCTTTTTTTGTCCTTAATTCCTAATTGTTTTCTCTTGCCTTTTTTTTTTTTCCCCTTTTTTTTTCCAAAACCACAAAAACCCAGTAACAACTAAATCTACTCGAGTAACCAGTCTGTACGTATGGACTGGAGGCCCCATGGTTTCAACTGCCAGATCCTGTGAAGTTATTTACAGAGGCCCAGGGGGACATCATATACGTAAGTATTAGTGGAAAACCAAGAAATGAATTGCAAGAGATACTTCAATGACCTTTTCAGACTTTGAACTAAGAACTGATAACTTATTTGATATCTTGTCCTCTGTATTTCTTTAAGAATTTTGTTTTCCTTGCTGTCATTAACGTTCTAGAATGAAAGCAATAAAATAGATCTTTAGTTTGGAAATACAAAGATCCGAAAAACAATTTTTATTTTGAAGATTCTTCTATGCGATGCATTTGTGGTGTCAGAGCTGAAGGTGAAAATTAAAAAATATTTATCAAAACGAAGAACTACATTTTGATAACATTTCAATCCTTTTAAGTATTTGATGTTGTTAACTAAAGGTTTCATGCATTCTTTCAAGGAAAAGCAGAGTTTAGTTATTTTTTGTCTTTGAAATATTTTGTGAGCATGAAGACCCCAACCTTTCCTATCAGTTCAATGGATATAGCCAGGATTGAAACTCATTCAGTCACTGCAATTTTTAAGATAATAGTAAAAAAAAATTCCTCTTGTTTTTTATAGATATATATACTTAATGCTAAGGATTACATCTGTGTAACTAGTTCAAGAGAATATTTTACCAGGCTTGTTATGAAAAATAGCACATACCATATTTGTCATCTTGTTCTTTTTCAAAGCCCAAATCTTTTGGCTGACCAAATGATCCCAAGACCTCTAAAATATTCTGTGATCTTTCTAATTGGATACACTGATGTCTGCTGGGAAACAGATGTGATCGACTGCAGTCATCTGTGAGGCTGAAACAAAATGCAGCATGTTTTTCAGGAAAACTTTATCAGTAACTCTACCTCCTTCCAAGGCATAGATGTAATCCATAAATAAAAGAGTTGCCATTTGATGAGAAGGAGGAAATTCTATCTCAGTCAATGACAGGGAAAGTGAAATGTGGTCACCCGGAGTTCCTGCAATTCAAAGCCAACTCATGCCCACTTTAATTATTATGATGTATGTTCCCGTTCAACTTTAATGGGACTGCTTGCACGGGTAAGGGAGCTCAATTGCAAGGGTCACATTTGCTTCAGTTTTTTCATCTCTGGTTTAGGGTTAGGAAACCTGCAGCAAGGACAAGGATCCTTTGAGAGAGCCATCTGTTCATCTGACTCTGCCTCCCCCAGGAAAGATTAGCGCAAACCCAGGGTGGTCAGTTTGGGTATACCCCTGGGCAGGGACTGAATGGAAGGGGGATAGACTGGCCTCATACTGTCTGAAGAAGCGGTGGGACTCAAAGCCGAAGCACAAGATGGTTTTGGATCCGTGTAAGACTGGATGGCAGAAACCACCCCACACCCCCAGGAAGCCAGTGACGCCAGATAGATCAGTCGAGGAAGTGACTGCAACAATTGTTACGCTTTCATGTATTTTATTACTTGTAATTTTAGCTTTAATTTCACCACAGGTTTTTCAGTCTCGGTGGAATATTAGAAAGCAAAAACGTCACGTAGCAGGGGAAGGTGGACTCAGGAGCACAGATCTACAGAGGCCTGGGAAGTAGATTCATGGTTGAGTAACTCGTTTGTGGGAACTGCAGGATTGGTGAGGATGGAGATTGCAGGTGCTAATTATTTTGATTAGGTACTTTCACGGATTAGGATTTGGTACTTTCAAGGAGTTTAAAGAGTTTTGGTTTTGTTACAAGCTCTTGAGATAGTCTGGGGCTTTGGCAATCCCCGATGGAGCTGCACTTGGGCCTCACCTCTGCTTTATATGTAAATGGTGAAGTTATCCACACGAAAGCTATTGTCTGTGTTGACTTCTCTTTGGAAAACATTGTGTTTCAATCAACTGTTCTTTATCTTTGGGCAGAGTGAGGTCTGCTCGGAGAACTCAAGCCCCACAGCAGCAAAAGGGAGGCCATGCTGGTGACTCCTGCGGGGACTCCTCCTGGGGACGCTGACGTTGGGAACCACCACGCTGCCTCTGTTCCCAGGCAGGATTTCAGCCCATTAGGAGGACTGGCCCAGCTTGAAAACTCAGATGTCCATAAAACCGTTAAGGTAGGCAGCATCTTCAGGCATTATTTACCTGTGAGGATTAAGACATGTCTTGCTTTTATGTGAAAATCAGACTCCTGATGCCAGCACGTGGCTTTGGGAGCTGTGATTATAGCAAAAGTGTGCTTTTGTCGTGGTACTTTTTTAGTACAAAGGTCTTGCAGATATCTAGCATACATAGATACAATGTTATAGTACAAATTTATAATCGATTTTATTCACAGTAGCAGTGTCAATAATCGAACTGAAATCAAAGACCGGTAAGAATTTGAGTTTAGGCTGTCATTCTTAGCCGTCTCAAAGCTCACTCAGAATAAATTAAAAATTATAACAAGAAATTAATGAAATAATATCATATCTTTTCAGAGGACACAGGCTCCCAGTTTCTATGAAAACTGCTCTGCAGCCAGCTGCTTCTGCAGCTGACATTTGCTTATTGAGCCAAATCCATATCTCAGGGCAGACCAGAGGGAATGTGTCTATTCTGGTTCCTGAGAAACAAAGCAGACGAGGGCTATTTCTAGTGGCCTTTCAGGTCCAGTGCGGGTGGCTGAGAACTTTGAATCAAAGTCCTCCCTTTCAAAATTGAACCCAGTGATATGAGTTTTGAACAGGGCTCACAGACTTAAACCCAGCAAAGGAGGAGACTGAGACAGTTTGTGATGAAACAGGCAACTTCTCCGTCTCTTGGAATGAGAATATTATCTTCAAGAAATTGGAAAAGCAATAAATAAGAAACAAACTCAGAAGAATGAATTTAAATATTAGAAGGCACTAAAATCTAGGAAAAATGTCCTGGCTCCTTTTCTTCAAAACATTTTGATAGACTTCTGATAAACTAGGAAACACAAAAAAAGCTGTTAGCTTGGGCCAACAAACAAAAAAATGCTGGCAGATGTGTGGAGCGCTCACTCTTTTTTTTTTTCTTTACAAAGTTATACAATAAAATCCAGCCAGGGTATGTGACTATGTTATGCGGGAGGAGGGAAAGACGGAAGGAGAGGAAGGAGGTTAAAGACTTTCAAACCTGTACGTTTAATTCTAGGTCTTTAAATTTGTATTTCTTACGCAAATTATTTTGAAAAGTGCTTATAAATCTCAGAACTTCCCCCCAAATCATTTAAGGTTGAATTTGTCTTCTTAAAATGATGTGATCCAATGTTCTTTATGCAGTGAAGGGAAGCATCTATAAACCATTTCTTTTTTGAATGGCTTTATTTCTGAATCCTTGCTTACCCTAAATAAGATCTGAAATGGTTCCTCCTGAACTTTAGAGGGTGAAGGAGTAGAGAGTACATTGTGTTTCTAAAAGGCAGTCTAATGATAAACAGTGATATACATTTTTAATGCTTTCCAGTTTTAAAGCATTTTAAAAATATCTGCAGTCTGCAAAGGAAGAGGGGGAAACTGGTAGGTATTTCATTTTTTTATCAAAGACTAGCCATTCATAAATTGCTGAACAATGGAAACTGCATGCAGGGGTAGCGCCTGGACTTAGAGTGAACCATGGCATTTCATAAACTTGTAGGGCTAGGCATAGAGTGCTCCTATTGGGAGTCTGCATCACCGAGTATTTGCTCACTTAAACCCCAGGGTAGAGGAGAAATTTTCATGGAGCTTATAGTGATTTATAATGGGAAGCATAGGCTTTTTCATAGACATTGTTCTCAGTGACAGTGTAAAGAAAGAGAGCACTAAATCTCTTCTCATCATAACTAATGATTAAGTCAGCAGCTTTTTTGGCGAATACAGAATGCCCTTCTACAAAAACAAAGTATTCTATTGTGATGTATTACATTTAAAAAACCCATAAGTATCCCATAAGGCTATTGCAATATTTTTAACTAGATCTTCCCTCTTTGTCACCATATTGAAATAAATGGAATGTGTCAGACTGAGTAATGCTCTTTCAATAAGTTTTTAGGAGCTCACTTAGAAGTTTGGCAAAATATAAAGAAACGAGGAAAACTTTCTCAGGATCCTCTATGGCCTGAATGAAAGATCGGTCCATTAAGGAGAAAAGCTTATGCTGATGCTGACACTAATAAATGGGACAGAGAAGGATATTTCTGCTTAGTTTGGGCTACCTTGCTCCAAGTTTGCTGCCTCAAGTTGCCCTGAGAAATAAATCAGCCAGCTGAAGATGATTCATTGCATTACAAAGTTCCCATCAATATAATGGGGAAATCAGTTTTGTGTGAGCGCTCAAATGGGAACCCACCCTCAACTATTGGGAGTCAAAGGGCCAGCAGTCGCTGAAAAATTAACTCCCCTGCATCCGCCGTTCAGACCTGGGTTTGAACTGTGGCACTGGGAATGCCTCTTCCTACAGAGGGTATTTCTGTTATTCAGCCTGGATGCTGAACTAGCTTTAGCATCACGCATTATTTGCCAGAAAATGCTATGATTTTGTTCGGCTGTTCCTTCTCCAGTGCTTTCATTTCAGATGTGATCTCAGCCCTGTTGAAGTCAGTGATAACACTCCTACAGCCGTCGCCAGGGCCAGGCTTTTACTCTCTATTTTGACCCATGGGGCAAAGTTTTAGAAGGTGGACCTTCAGACTTAGATCTAGCTTGGAGGTTGAAGTGAATACAAATACATTCTCTTTTGTAAATATGTTCCCTAAAATATTTTATACACCGAAACACTTAAAAAAATACCTCCTCAGTGCTGCTCAGATGGAAAAATTTGCAGTAGAATGACAAAGGGAAAAATTGTGTTTAATTGTTATCCCTCAGTAAAGGTCAGGCTTCAGGACTCCATTGTTCTCCATGTGGCAAGTGTTGGTTTTTTATACCTTCCGTCTTTCATTCTTTAGAAAAAAAGTATATTACTGAGAACCCATTTTCAGGAGAGTCTTTTGTGACATGGATCCTAGAGTGTGTTCTTATATTAGATAGTTTAAATATTTCTGAAATGTTTGCAAATCTTGCCTAGTACGTCCTTTCGTACATCTCTGTAATACGGCCTTTCCTGAGTATCACGTCTGGAATCTGAGCCACAATTCACAGAAGTTACAGTTGGGTAAAGTGGGCCCTCCTCAGACTTAAGAATCCTTCAGTTTTCCTTCCCCCTCCCTTTTGCCTCACAAAGGTCCTAGTCAAGAGTGGGATAGAAGGAAATCCCATTAGAGCCTCATAATGCTGCTACTTTCCAGAGGGAGTCACTAGAAAGTAATTTATTTCTCCAGCGTGCAACTGGAGGTACTAATTTGTCAAAGGCACACTCGTGCTATGGCCTTCGTTATCCCAGGAACAAGGGACCGAGGTTGTGGCCTGAGAAGCCTATTCCTCCTGCCAGGCTAGCCCTGTTTCTTCCTTACTTACTCAAACATCACGTGTAAGTCCACAGGACGTACAAGGCTATGCTTATAGCTGGAATTTGTATATACGTGTATGTATGAAAAGCCACAATTCTGCTGCCTTCCCATATTAGCACCAATCAGAAGCTACAGGCGAGAGTAGCGCTATCAGCTGCATTCCTTCATCTCCTGAGCCATGGGCAGCTCTAATTTTCAGACATGCTTTCCTTTTTTTCCCCTCCCTGCTTTTCTCTATTGTTATGTCTTTCCCATCAAGGGAATTCGCCCTCGAGTTCAGATCACACACACTTTGGAGACGCGGTGGAGAATCGGCCCTTTGTGAGCGTGTGAAGGATGCTTTCCTTGACCTGTCAGAGAACATATTTTACTTGATGAGAAAGAACGCTGGGCCAAATTCCTCCCTACTGTAAGCAGGCTGCTAGAAGTGGACTTACGCTAGGGATGAGCATGGCCTACTTTGGCTGGCGGAAGGTCTCCCAAGCAGATGACACTTACTGTTTATAATGTATTGGCTGCTTTTACTGCTCTTTTAAGTGATGGTGGGTGTTTGTACCAAACAATGCAAATAGGAAGTCATTTGTTTGTGAGGGCCTAATCCTGAAGCCCTTATTTGGTGTTTACTGAAGTTAAATTCAGCCTTTACTCAGATAAACTCCAGTTGAATTCACAAGGAGCTTGCCACAGGGAGGACAAGAAGAGGACTGTGGGAGTGGGCTCCTTGTTTTTGGCTGAAGCACAAAGATACTTTACATTAAAAACACATACTGAAGAAAATAGAGGCACACACAATTACTGCCTATATGCATGCGGCACTATACGTGTGCACACGAACACAATTGCACACTAATCTAATCAATACATTCATTTCTTATTAGAACATAATTACACATCCCAGGAGGCTGGAACAGAAAAGTCCCATTAACCCCTCATGCCCTTTTCAGCTTTCCTCTGCCTTTCCATCTAACAGACCTCTGTGTCACTCCACTCATTAGCAGTTACTGTCTATGACATTGTTACATAAATAAGGATGTCGACCTGTCAGAATGGGTCACCCAATTCAAGGGTGATGATAAATATCTGTCCCTCTGAATTAGGCCAAAGACACTAGAGTACAGGACAGCTACTGTTGATTATTGGATAGTTAATGTATAGAGGACAAAAGGTGCTGAGGCCTGGTCACTTTTTGGATCATTAATATGGATTTAGGCCTATTGTTAACCCCCCCCCCCCACACACACACACACACAAAACTAGGTTAGCAAGAACATGCATAACTTTCAATTTGGGATAGAATGTATAGATGGCGGGTAGATTCACGGTGCTGAAGGTGTGGCTTTTCCATGAAATTGATGGTGCTTTTAGATAAGCAAACAAAATATTTTGGGGTCAGGCTGAAAACAGTTTGTGGTCCCCCCAGCTTACAAATGCAATGTAAGTAGAAGGCACAGTGGATGCCTTTAAATAAGCAGAAATGACTGCAGGAAGGGGAATGTGCAGTAAAGCAGTATTCCGTTCAGAAGGAGCTAGAGAGCTGCTGCTGAGGTTTATCACATGGTTTGCACTGAAAACCATCGGTTATTGCCAGGACTCTATTCTGAAACTCTGCTTTATTTTCAAAACACCGTTTTCTACTTAAATAATGAAAGGACTGGAGAGTGTCTGTAACCCCAATTCATTCATTTAGTGATTACGATCTTCTTGCGTTAGTGACAGACTATTCCTTGCAGGTAGCACTTAAGTGTGATGCAAGACACTGCTTTGATTTTAATAGCAGATAATGTAAAAATATCAAGGCAGTTTTGTAGACAGAGGCTCTTGCCATTCCAAATAAGAATGAATTAAGACCCTTTTCCAAAAGACTCAACACTGTAACTCACTGAAAATGCCAAGCGCTGGGCAGGAACATCCCTTAGGATTTGTTTATCTAAAAGTCTAATCGCAGCACCCACAACTTTCCCTGAATTCACTCTCCCACAGGATCAGACTGTCGTATCACTGTCTAGAGTTCATTACAGCAGTTTGCTCTGCATGGAAGATCCAGTCTGGTAGGGAGCTAAATGCCCTGTAAAGAGTTCAGTGTTAATTACAGCGTGTCTTTGCAGAGTCAGGCCCCTCAGTTGGTTTTACTCCGGTTGTCGCTACCTCTGTGCACTGGTATCTCCTGTAGAGCCCTGCCACTGAGCTGCGAGAGACGTGGCTACAGCGCAGTCTTCTAGAGCAAGGCTCTACCAGATGGTGATGCCAACCCATGTGCCAATTCAGTGGTGCAAGGTAGCTGTAATTCGCCCCGGGTTTCCCTCTTCCTAATTTCCTCCACGCTCAGGGAAGCAACTGTTGCAAGGAGTATCCCTGTTTTCCTGGCACACGGGCATACGGGAAAGTTCTGCTCCTTATTGTAGTCAGAAATCTCAGTCTCCCTGGTGGTGCCAGACAGCAATCTTTTGAGCACAGGAGGATCAACAGGTCAACTCTAGTTTGCTGAGACACCACACCAGTCCCGAAAGGCCGATTTGAGTCGAGACTGTGAGTGCTGGCTTACTGGAGTGCATTCACGTCTTTATCCAGGTGCAGCTGTGCAGATCTGGAAAAAGAAAATGCCGGGGATCAGAACTAGGGATACCTACAGCTCCTGAGTTTCCCTTGCTGGGGTAAGACTCAAGGGACTTAAGGAACAAATTCTGGGCCGTGTCTACTGTGGTGGATTTCTGTCCTTAGTGGAGGAGACCCACAAGGGAACGTCTAATGTATCCTGTACATGAATTATGTATCAGCAAAAGATGTCAAAAAGATTTAGAAAAACACCGTTCCCAAGTCTATTTTTTCCCATTC
This sequence comes from Chroicocephalus ridibundus, assembly GCF_963924245.1. Classification (NCBI taxonomy): domain Eukaryota; kingdom Metazoa; phylum Chordata; class Aves; order Charadriiformes; family Laridae; genus Chroicocephalus; species Chroicocephalus ridibundus. The sequence continues at coordinate 4,248,705 of NC_086287.1, read as the reverse complement.
AAACTGCAGTCAGTCACGCGTAGCATTTTATTTAACTGCGCTAGATTCTACTATTTTGTGATTATTATTGGTAAGATTCATGCTCCTCCATGAAATCGATTTTTAGAATTAATTTTCCAGAACAGATTTGTCTGTGCATGAATCTGCAGATGTGTTTCTGCTGGAGCATACAACGCTTTCTCTGCGGACTGAAACCTTTGGGGTCTGAAAGTTGTTAAAAAAAGAAAAAAAAAAAAGTCAACCTTTTTGTATCATCTGAACAACTAAAATTTGAAGATATTTTGATCTGGGTTTTCCTCAATGTATTTTCTCTAATGTACGTTGAAGATGGTGTTATAGGAAAGACGAGGCTTGGAAGTGCGGAGCGTAGTAAGGTCGCTTGCCAATGCCTCTGTTTCTGAAAGGGGTAGACCTGTCGGTGTTCCGACTGGTATCACCAGACATCCTGATATCTTCGCCTATTCCATTATAATGGCAGATTTGACAGTCTGTGGGAAATCCATAAAAAAAAACGTAATTCAAAAAAATACACTAAATGACGTTATTTCTTTGTATTTGGTTATTTCCTAAATATTTCACAGGACCAGCATGGCTGTATTAGCTTGATGCCTGTCAGAAACCAGGGGGAACCACATCAAAATATGGTAAAAAATGAAAATGTATTTCTTTCCTTTTTAAGGCCGATTGTAAAAAACCTTGTGCATGCACACATGCTACATTTATAAAAATAATTCCTAACACCCTCTAAAAAAGTCTAATCATAATATCTCAAATACGTGTCCAATATATACGGGATTATATATGCAGCAGTGGGTTAAGCATATTGCTGGCAAAGAACTCCGGGACACGATGATATAAATTCACAGAAACAGTGCTTGCTAATGCAGTAAATGACGACAGCTGCTGTAACTGCTCACTAAAAGGGAGCTCTATCCAAGAATAATGAATATTTCCCGTTGCATTTCACAAGTGCATGCTTTGCACATGTGAGTTTGGGTCATAACTCTGTCAGCCCTGTGTACCTCTCCGTTTACTGCACGGTAACATTTAGATGAATTAATTAAAGGTCCAAAGTTAATCGTGAACATACTCGGCGTGAGGATTCCAGCCAGGCAGCCCCTGGTAGCCCAGTCCTCGGTGCAGCCATGGGCCAGGTACCGCCCAGTACTGGCCCGGGTATTGGCCAGTGCAGAGCCCCTGCAACGCCTGGCTCGCCCCAGCCTGCGGAAGGCAATGGCACTCCTGCTGTAAACGGCCAGGGCGAGAAAGCCATTCGGCTTCTTATTGCAGCCCGGTAACAATCTGCCCGTTTGTGCTGGTGGTTTTTGTGCTGTGACTACCTTTCCAACAGGAACTGGACTGAGATCACTGGCTTATTCCAGTCTAGCCACTGAAAGGCTGCCTGTTTATTAAAACCATACTCTCTGTGAAATGCATCTTTGTCTATGAAATGGCATGGCCATTACATAAGTTTGTGATTTATGGTCACCAGATAGTGTATTTGCAGTAGGCAAAGCAGTAAGCCTTGAGGGATCAGGATTTGCGAGCCCAAGGCTGTCCATCTTCAGGTGCTTTCGTGCTCTCTTGCTTCATGGAAACATAATAATTGGTGGGACTTAGCTTCTTGAAGAGTGAATGGCACTATTTCTACCATTGGATGAGGCAAACCCAACCCAGCAGCTGTAGCGTATAACACCTCAGAAGCATCTGAAGCACCTGGGCACCTGTCAGGGTGGCGTGGAAAGCTACCTGGGTTATCTCTAGAGCTTGGGTATTGGTAGCAGTCAAGCTGTGGTAGGGTGGAGCACCATGAACATTAATTTACCCAACTGAGAAGTGCTCGAAGCTGTGGTTCCACAAACATTTTTCTCCGTGGCAATTTCGGCTCCAGCAGGTCATGCTGCCACCACCCAGGGCTGTTTGCGGCAGTCCCTACACTGCCCTCTTTGTTCTGCCCGGAGGGGTGGCAGGAGCACGGGAGCAGGCAGCAGCGAGCCAGAGTGGGCATCGCCTGCTGACGCTGACTCTCTGTCCTGGAGAAATGTGTGTGTAACCACAACCCGAGGGGCAGGATGAATAAGCTTATGTGGAAGTCTGTGACTAAATCATTCTGGAAAACAGGCTCTAGGCTCTTTCGAAAATGTTACCCGTTGCTAGTAGGGACTTAAAGAAAAGGCAAAAGGCCATTTAGTCTATTCCTTTAAGTGCACAGCATCATGTCTAAAAGAAATCACCAGCACAGCTGCTGTTAGCTGAAAGATGTGAACTTTCTCAGCAAGTAATTGATGGCCATAAAGATTACACTGCCCTCTCTAAAGTGGTTCCTGGTGTTAATCTAATCAGTGCCAAGTACAGTAGCTGTTGATCTGTGCCAAGAACCTCCCTCTTCTATTACCTGCGTTAAGGCCATTCCCTGGGTGCAAAAGTAACAATTCATAAGTATTGAAGCTGAAGCAAAATACGAAGACGTGAGTGTCTGTTACAGGGAGTTAGGAAAGAGGTCTGTTGTGTCTGTTGTATCGGTCTCTCTGAAAATTCTGGCGGTGCAGTGTTCCTCGTTTGATTGTGTGTTGTCGAAGGGTGTGTGTGATGTCTGAGAGCAGCAAATGAAGCTAAATTGCTGTGAGTAGATTATCCACCAAGAATTACTCAACAGTTCCATACCAATCAAGTTACAAACATTAGTATATATTGGCATGCATGTTACCAGTGTGGTATCAGCTGGTGTTGTTAAGGTGGGATGCCATAAATTGCCTCAATGACTCCGTGTACCATTACATGGTAAGTGTGCAAGACCCCCTCTGCCTCCTACAGGTGCCCACACAGCTCCACATGTTACACCTTGAAAACACTCATTTGCAAGTTTGCCCCTAAGTGGAATGACACAAAAACTTCCCCTCTTGCACTAAATCCTGGAAACTAGGTGCCGAAGAAAGCAATGACCTCCTGACTCCTGCAGTCGGTTTGGCAAAGGCAGGTGGCAAGAGACTGACACTTTTTAGACTTTTTACAGTACTAAATCTGCCATTTATCATGATCCCTATGACAAGACAGTTATTTGTCCACCTGACTAACCTAACTCCAGGACCGCACCAGCAAGCGTGTCCCGAGCGGGTATGGCCGTGCGCTGTGGTGGTTGTCCTGGCTGGCCTCAGACAGGGCCAGCAGCGTCGCTCAGGAGTTACTTCACAAGCTCTCTTTTACCAAAAAAAAGCAAGCCAAACTGTTGACAGAGAGATGCCGAAGCCTTTGTAATGCCTGCAGCCAAGCGTGCCCCATGCTGTGATCTCATCAGATGTCATGTGCTAACTCCGTACTTCAGGGAGGGCTTGTATAGTGTGTCTGGGAGGCACTGTTGGGGAATAAGTGGAATGCTTCTCAATCTGGCTTCAACTCAATATTAGCGGACACTGTAGGTGCCCACTGCAGTAAGTGTCTTGCTATCAAGCTCTTCTGTTGCTGTGGCCATTTTTCCATCATTTTTGCAGAAGTGCATGTGATAATGTAATTAATGACTACACTTCTTATGGCAGCGGACGCGGACAAGTGCTGCGGGGTGGATCTCACATCTACCCGTCGAGGACAGGTGTGCAGGCAGGAAACAGGGACATGGCATTCCCCAGCATCAGGCAGTCCCCAGTTTTGGCTGGGGGTATGGGAATTGCGACCTGAAAGGGGCAAAGGCCATGAGAGAAGAAAGTAGGAACAATGGGCATGTCCTGAAGCTGTGGTGGAGACAGAATGACTGATTCTTACTGTAGAAAATGTGTGTGATAGCAACAAAGCAGATCAGCAATTAGAAAATAAGCAAAAACAGAATCTGAGAAGTTACCCTTTTCCAGGCTGTAGAGCCAAGTTCAGATTCTTCCAGGAACTGATTCCATTTACATCGACGAGAGGAGAAAATACCTGCTCACCCTGAAATATGTGATTTCCATTGCTGAATCACAGTTTTATGCAGTCAAACATATGGCCTGTGTCCCCCTGACCCCACCAGGAACACAGTTGCACAGCTTCTGTCATAGCTGGCTCGCCGTGTTGGGTTGGCGGAGTTTCCAGATTTGGGATAGAAAGTTTCTGCTCCGTGACCCCAGCTTTTTGCAGCCCTTCTGGTCTGTTCGGGAGGGCATCCTTCCCCAGCGCTCGTGGCACACCAGTGAAATTCTCGCTAACCTAAAGAAGAGCAGATTGGCTCTTTACTCTCTTTAGTTTCCACCTTTGCCAGCAGGTGGGATGCACAGACTCGCAGAGTGTGCGCATTCATTGCCTACACGGGCTCGTATCCCATTGTATGGATTTGCCTGAACAGCAGCATTTTAGGTTTAGTTTAACCGTCGGTAACACCTTTAACTCAACTCCTTTATAAAGCGGCGTACAGCTCCATCCATTAGCATCCTTCTGAATTACTGCAGAAATCTTTGAAACAAAAGTAATTTTTTTTAATAAATGAAGAATCATACCCAGTTATTAAAGAAATGGCATGATTTATTCAAACTTTATTAATATTTTGCTCTCCTTTGATTTTGGTGTACTTCTTGTGTAGAGCCAGATATGTACACATACATGCACGCACACACATGCACAGATTTATATATATGTAAATATATATATATACACGTGTGTCTTCCATATATATACATGCATGTGGGCCTGGAACATATATGAAATGTCAGCGTGTTTGTAGAATGTTCTCGAAGATGTTTTGGGGTTCACCAGTGATAAGTCATTATTGATGATTTATTTGGATTACAGCAGTGCCTACAGCACCTGACCAAAACAGGGATGAGATTGTGTTGAGCTGCCTTCAAATGGTTCCTGCTTTGATGCAAGTGTTTTAGGGAGGAGGTGAAGAGAAAGATGGATGCAAGAACTGCAAAGCAGACTAGTGGTTTAGCTGGAAATAAATTTTAATGTCCTGACTAATACCTTTCAATTGTCACTGGCTTCATGTGTCGCAGTGTGATGAGTCAGGTATCAGCAACAGAATTTGTCTGAATGAATATTCTCACAGATTGCTCTGGTGCTCAGTCCTGCAGGGCTCCAAGCACTTGATGGCAGCCTTCAGAAACTCCTCCTGCTCTACTGGATTTCAGCCTCCTGACACTAAATTTACTCTGCTCGTGCTGTGATCGGATCTGGCTGGGACCCTGCTTTGCCCTCAGCACTCAGTCCGAGGTCCCTCTGACGTTCCAAAGATGTGAGTTGCGTTTTATTCCCAGTATTCCTCATTTTCACATGCTTGTTCCCATCCAGGTTCCGGAAGAAGCTTCAAGAGGAAGTGCCAGAATCTTATTAGGGAAAGATTGTTGTGCTTTTACTCCCCGAGGAGGTCTGGCGAGATTATAAAGACAGCAGCATGCTCCTGCAGAAGGCTGAGAGGTGGAGGAAGCAGGCAAGATGGAAAAGTTACTAGGAAGAAGGAAAAGTGTAAAAGAGGTACAGTGCATGGGAACGTAAGGAGAAAGGAAATGAGCGATGAGGGAGAATGTGAATCTTCTCTGGTTCACAGTGTTACGATACCGCTGTCTGCGTTTGTCACATCACTTAACAGTGACCTGCAAATGATTATTTTTATTGCATTTATGCTTTTCATCGCTTCTTGATGATTTACAGTCAAGGCTTAAAAGAGTTCACAGCTTGATTTTTTTTTCAATATACTCGTTGTTGTTGCGCTGTGTCTCAAGTTGTTTTGCGTACACGAAATTCTTGCCAGCGCAACTAAATTAATTTAGATTGATTTTGATACATTAATGAACAATACTTCTCCTACAGACACCCAAACCCTCGTCAGCATCTGGGGGACACACTCCAGTTGGCGCGGTCCCTTTCAGTAGCTCTAGTTTCTGTCCATAAGAAATGCTCAAACTGGCAAAACTTTTGCTGGCAGACAGGCTTTCAAAATGTCAGGCAGACAGAGATGAGGGAAGCGGGAGAGAGTGGAATTTTACAGGCAATGCTTGCATGTGCTAAATAAAAAACGGAGCGAGGATTTATTTCCCTACCTCAACTCCCTTTGCAGTTCACCTTTAAAGGAAAATATTTTTTTAATGCACGTGTATTAAATGTGCTCATGTTCCGCTATGATTGTTGTTTAATGAATAGGATATTCATTACAGTTAAGCATATTGAGCTCACAGAAACAGCTGGAAAAATACTCTAAGCGTTCGTTATACACAAGTGAAGAAACACGCGTGTACGTGTGTGTGTGTGTCTGTGCGCGTGTACATGGAACACCACGCAGCGTGTTAGCTGAGAGAGGGCCCTCGCAAGGACGGGGTGACATACAGGCATGGTGGATTCAAAGTAACAGAGTAAGAGGTGAAAATAAATCCAAAGATCAAACAGAAACAGAAGAGAAGAGAAAACAGGCAACGAACTGAGAGGAAGTTGTGCTCAAAACTGGCTGTATTCCATATTAGTTATTCAGATTTCCAGATTAAGACAGACCAATTTTATTATTTCTTTTTTTGCTCTTTCATTGAAAACAGATACACCCCGATTCAGGGAGATGTTTAAACATGTGCTTAACTTTAAGCACATAAGTAACCCTAGTGAAGTTGTTTTACTGAGTATTCAGAAAAGCCACCATTAATAAAGACATTCACTGTAGTTAAAAAGAGCAACAAGTTCTAGGTTAGTGGAGAGGGGGAAATAGCTATTATATTTACATAAATTTAATTATATATGTGAAGCAGAGGAAGCTTGTAGCAATACATATGAGTGAGGAGCTTAAAATTGCAGAATAATAAGAACAGAATCACACACAGATAAGGGAAACATAAGGAGAGCAGGCAGACCTGTATCCACCACGCTCAATTTTTTAATAAATTAGAAAGAAAGCCTGAACAATACTAACTTCTTTCACTGTCTTAAGATAGTAGAAAAATAAGGTAAGGTAGAAGGGGTAGAACTGGCTTTATTTCAGAAAAAAATCCATATCATGTAACGAGTATAGGGATCATTAAATGTTTTCCTTTCCAACAGTAATTCTAGTGAGTTCCAACAGGAGCTTATTAAACACGAACTATTGAAATCAGGGTTAAGATCAAAATATCCATATAACCGTACCCAGGAATGTTAAAGGAGCTGAGTGGTTTTCGGGAGTGCCAGTGCATGCAATAGATACCAGCTGGGTATAAGCTTCCAGAAACACTAAGCAGCAAATACCATCTGTGAAAAGGAAGCTGTCAAACAGGGATGTAAAAGGTGAATTACATGGAGAAGATTAAGATGGGTTCTATATTGATGCGAATGTTGAAATCAGAGTATAGATTTTCTGAAATACCTGCTCTAGCATGTGTTATGAGTCCATTTAGGAAACCCTATAGAATACATTATATTGGCATAGAACTATAGGATACATGTACACTCATTTATGTCTACATTTCTGTTCTCAAAACCTGACGATGCAAAGTGGCTTCATGTGCAAGATGCTGAACTTCATGTGTCCTAACATGTATTTTTAAACGTGTCCATTAAACATGTATTTCCTTATGCCCCGCGTTGCGAAGCCGCAGTGACGGGCTGTAGCTTGGGCTGAAGTCCCCTTGGTAAATGCTGTCCTGGAGGAGCCCAATGCAGTCTCCAGTGTGAATCTATAAAATTCAACATCCCGTCTTTGATCTAAACGAATACAAGCCCACTAATGAGAAACAACGTGGCCATCTGTATCATGGCGGAATAGATGCTGGGTGCTCGTCTCTTTTGCTCCCTGCTTTGATGCAACACTAATGTATCTGTTATTTTATTAAATAATCATGTACCACAAATACTAGTTGCTGATGGCCCATGGAGAACTAATCAGCAAGCAGTATTTTTTACATGTATACACCATATTACTTTATTACCTCAATACCTTCTAATTTTTCAGTAACTGTCCTTGTTCTGGCATCAGCACGATGAGAGGAGGTTTTGTTACAGAACTTTCAGATCCTGGTAGCAGGGTTCTCGCTGGACATAATTAGCAAAACCTCCTTGAGTCCCCAAGATCACCACTTGTAATCAATAATCAAAAAGCTGTTGAGTCCAGAGGATGCCATGCTTGAGTTTATGAATAATATCAAAGCTAAGACTGATTCTGGACTGGTCTTTACGTGCCAGTGCAAGCAGCTACCAAGAGAAAACCGTTTAATAGCTGTTTTGGTTTTTTCTCGACTGCACCATCACTTATTCATGCTAACAGTCATGACATGTAGAGCTCTGATATTCCTTCGCTTGCAAACTTCAGTGATGCTGAAGGCATTAACACTTGGTCAGGCCTTCAGGAGCTAAAATATTTTTCTCCTTTGTGTTAAAAGGGAGATGAGTGAGCCAAAAGCTGAAGGTGTCGTTATTCTTTGGTCCTTCATAAAACCTGATAAGCTAAACAGGGAATAATGAATGTTTCTCAACTCCTTGCTCAACTATAAGCTGCTGAAATAAAAGAGTATTATACGGAGACATCAGAAAAATGTGCATCAGACTGTATAGGTAGAGAGCTATGTAACATAGAAATTATTGATTTAATTGCATGAATTAAGGTTTCTAAATAGGCTTCTGTTATCTTCTGGAGAAAGGAGAAAGAAAAGCAGAAATACTATTACAAGGAGATAAATTTAAAGGTGCAGCAGCAGGGAAAATAAATGTCATTAACTTAGTGGCGTCTTCATTGCTTATATGAATTTGGGTTCAGAAGAGAATGTTTATAAAATTAGAGCTTTTCCTTTGTAGCTGCACTGTCAGACTGGCCATAGGTTGCCAGATAAATTAAATGGCTCTCAACAAAGCTTTCGGTGGGTGTAGACAGCTCACAGCAAGCCGATCCTTCATTTTTTTCAGAACCTACTGCCTGTCAAAAACTCATAGGAGTTAAAAACCACCACAACTAACCCAAAGATTCAGTGCAAGAATTACAGTTGGCTGTTCGAGCCTCTAATTGCCTGGTGTCCTTGGCAAGAACAAACACAGAGCCATATCATTTGATATCTTGAACCATAACCTGCAATAATCCATACTCTTTAATCCTTCATATAGCTGTCGCTATGTCATCACAATTTATTTTAAAATGGTATTCTTTAGTACTAATCTCATTCCTAATCATTCATATTAATGTTAGCATTAGGGTGAATTAGGGCATTATTTGCTTAATATGTGCCATATGTGACACTTAAGTACTTGTAAGTAATTACATATCAGAGAAGACAGCGTTGAATGTGAATGACACATACAGTATGAAAAATGGAAGAGACCAATATTAAACTTTTAATAGAAATAACTTCAGCAAAACTTTCCCACAGGCAACAGAACTCTGATATTTTTAGCTGGTTGAGGCCAATGTATGTTAAGAATAGCATTCGCTGCAGTGGGAAAATACACAATTTCTATTACGGGGCAGTCAGAATAACAACATACTGATGATACACTGGTATAAAATATGTAATTATCTAGCAAGCAAAAGAATAAATCACATAAACTGTTTACAGTAGGAATTGTGACAGGACAATGACACATTGTTGTCTTCTTTGTGTAGCAAGGATAAAGTTTGGCTTATAAAATTGCAAAATCTAATTCATGGTGTTTATGTGATGCTTCCTGCAAGAAGACTCTGATAAGATTTTTTATTTCTAATAAATCAGGTTAGATATTAGCTTGGTTAAAATGGCAGATAGAACTGGATAAAATTAGAAAGATGCTAGACTGGATAACATCTTATGTTTCTTCACCGTACTGTTAGTCTAAAATTATACAGAATAGTCCTCCTTTCCCATGCAGCTGCAGCTAACTGCAATTTTGCTTCTAGAACCATTACTGTGTTGTAATTCATAGGCTGCAAAATCCGTAACCGTACCAGAAGTGAAGTTGGACTCCTTGAGAGCTGTGCTTGGAGTGATTACTCTTATTACAGAACGACTAGTCCATCATATTAATAATTACTAATAATGCAGAGAACAAAGGCATTGTCTCCCCCCCTAACTATCATCATATATAAAAATAGTTTTAACTGACAAACCCCGTCTGTTCTGTGCGCTATTATTGTATCGCTATAAGTTGTAAAAATGGGGTGAAATCAATATTTTTTATCTGTCCTCCTTGGTAGCAAAGAAAGACCTAAGCTTCAGGATTAGCGGGCAGATATGAGGAGGATTTCTTTCTTTGTGATACAAATCTGTATTAATTGATTTTTCTTGATGTGGATTAATTGCAGCTCTTTATTAGGAATAATATCACAAATAAACTATAGACAAGTATAGATTGCTAAGCCTAGATTTCAACTGAATGAGGCTAATCAATACCTAAGTCTGTAATTTAAAGCAATTCATTAAGGCCTCAGGAAAAGCTAAATAATATACGTGAGAAATGTCTCATCTGGAGCCTTCAAGGAGTTTCTCCCTAAACAGAATAAATACATTTATAATATATAATTATTGCAGATTAAGCTTGCTCAAATGCTTTTCATTTGCCAGCTATTACACTCAGGGTGCGGAGGCGCACCTCTGCAGCTCGGGCTGTGGAGCAGCATCCTGATGGCGCAGAGCCCCTCTCCGTGTTTATCATCAGGCTTTCAATTCCGGAGAGGAGGACAGCTGTCATACGCCTGGCAATACCTCAAGTTTCTGTTCACCTTTTTGGGAATGAAAGTGTTCATATTCTCATTTTAAGGAAGCATAACGTCTTGTATCCTCACTCGGGTTTCTGATGGTCTACAGTAGACAAGAGAAGTACTTCAGTTTAGGCCAAGGCGTTTGAGCAGAAATGATAGCCACCAAGCACAGCCTGCAAACCACAGCTGTGTCAACACGTAGCGGGGAGCGTTTCCCATGGGGATGCCACTCTCTGGTCCCAGCCTGAAGGATGGGCCAGCCGGGGTCCCTCTGTGGCCAGCTGGCCATGGCTCTGCTGGGGGCTTGCTCACTGCCGTCCCGTGCCAGTTCTTGGCCATCGCCCCTGTACCTGCGTGCTGTGCTTTGGAGGTGCCCCGCACACGGCTGGGACGCTCAGAGTCATTGTGCCTAAAAAGTAGACCCACATAGGATTAATTTTCATCAATATTGTAGATACAATTTGTCTCTTATAGGTCATTAAGAACTTCCCTTGGCTATTTCATGTGTTGCGTGATTTCAGATAGACAGTAATTACACAGTGGATTGCATACAAATTGAGATTGAAGTCACCCAACAGTTGCAAAAAAGAAACCCAGGAGAGTTTAGTGCTCTTGGGATTAGCTTTATTTGCTTATGCTTATCACATAACAGCAACACAAGACGTATAGCAATGTCTGTATTACCATTGCTTTAGACAACATTTTGGGTATGTGTAGCACCTTTAACACTGTTTGGTCTCTGGTTGGACGGGTGCATCATTCTTGCTCTCAGTTCAGTCAACTGTACAATTCAGGTTCTGATCTTAAGCATCCACGTAAAGTTAAATACATGAGCAACCATTATTAAAATTGCTACTAATAACTAGCCTTCAGTAAATTATTTTAGTGACTTTTAGTAAGCGCGTATTGTGCAAGGTGAATTTCAGGCTTCTGTGGCTTAAGAGCTTTCAGAATATAAACTGTATCATAAAAGAAGGGAAGTGGATGTAGCGCTTGATTAACATGTTTGCTGTAATACTTAAGACAGATCCTAGGTGTAGAAGGACTAAATGCAAAACCTAGGAATAAAAACCCTAAATCAGTGCAACAACAATGAACAAAAAAGATAAATTACAAAATAATGTTGTAATAAGTGTATTTTGAAAATACTCTTACATATTGGCGTATGGTCTTCCTGGATATGGGTGTAGATAAGATGGAAACAAACTTCAAGCATATAGTAGTAGGTCTGACTAGTTCAAATTTTAGCACTTACCAAATTCATTAAGTTCTTTGAGGTTGCAAAGGAGATACATTTGCCTTAGTAGTTTCACGAGTGCTGCACTTAACAAGAAGTTTCCTTTCTGTTCCTTAAAAAACCTGGGTTTGGAGATAGAAATCCCAAATTCTTAGTACAAGTCCCGGATTTCAGCAGGGCCAAATGCAAACCATTTCTGCCATGAAAACCATGAACCCAACTTTCTCTACAGTGGAATAAGCCACGCAAGGTATTCTGTCAAGTCTCCAATGTGCATATGCCATTAACCAGTGCTGTTACTGCTCTAAGCCTTCTCCTTTTTTCACTTTGCCTAGGCCAGCATCTGTCCTCTTGATACCACCTTGACCTCCAGTGCTGGCGCCTGTATTTTCCTCCAGTGGAGATAACAGAGTTTGACTCTCACTGTGAAGATACCGGAGGCTATTAACTCACGTGCAGTGAAGATACGCTAACCAGGTATTTCATTTGGTTAAATGACTTGACTTTGACTTCTGGTTCCCATATACACTAGTTTGTCCTTGTCCTTGTATTAAGTATTGTTTTGACAGATGAATTATCTAATTCAAAGTAGCTAGGACCTGAACTAGCTAACTACCTCTTGCAGGAAAAAAGAGTTAGCACAATTTGGGACTAATTTTCTGCCCACTATGGTTCCTTTACGCTACTGTATGGGAAATATTTATACAAAGTATATTTAATTGCTATAGAAATAATGCCCTAAATAATTACGTCATGAAAGATGTCAGAGGACAGAAATTTCTTGCTTTTTCTCATTCGTTTATATTTCTTAGACCTTTTCTCAATTCCATATTACTTCTGTGGCAGCACCATAAACCAAAGCCTAAATCTGAAGATGTGTGGAAATAGTAGGGCACAAATGCGTCCAGGATAGACTGCTCTTGCATTCGATAGCTAACAAAGAGAATAAACATCATAATAGGTCAGTATGCCCTCTATCTGGCTTAGATTATCTGGAGGCCATCTGAATAAACTCTCAGCTGAAACAGGAAGCCCTGGGACTAGATCTTTCACCTTCCTTTGATTGTCATTTTCCAATTGTTTTCATTTTTCAGTGACGCCAGCCCACTTGTTCATTGATGTTCCATTTTGGCCTTGACTGTGCCAGATCCACCCAGAGAAGTACGAAGCCAAGAACAAATTGGGCCTAAATTAAGAGTTGGCTTTCCTTGAGGCGTCCTTATACGTAAGGTCCTGAAGTAAGACGCAAACAATGCCGAAATTTTGTAAAAGTGGTGTTAAGACAGGGTGCTTCAAGCTCATCAGGCTTCTTGAATAGGTGGAAATAGCGCGTGTGCACACGCACGTACTCAAAATCAAGGATGCTAACAAGAGAAATAATACTATAAAAACAAACTAAAATGGGTCCGTATTTTTTTTTCCAAACTAGAATCATAGGTGACTAGATAGGGAGAGATTTTGCTCATTTTCTAGTCTCTGATGTTAGCCTCGTAGTGCAAAGGAGCCATAGTACCACAAAAGGTGGCACGGTGTGGCAATATAGCAAGTTCTCCTCTCCTCTCCTCTCCTCTCCTCTCCTCTCCTCTCCTCTCCTCTCCTCTCCTCTCCTCTCCTCTCCTCTCCTCTCCTCTCCTCTCCTCACTTATGATTTATAAGTACTTATGGTTTATGGGATATATTGCCCAGTTATAGATGTGTATCATCAACCAAAGACCTAACATGCTACAAGTCCATCGCGGTGATTTCCCATCTCTTCTGGTTTGATTTGCTTCACTGCCAGCCACAAGACTAAGCACTACAGTCTTGGGGAGAGTGGTTTGCTCATGTGTGACAAAGGAGAGATCTGGGTCTTCTATGCACAATTGCTCATATTTATGAAGTCCTTGTCATCTGACCAAAAGTCATTATTCTTTGGGAATAAGCAAGGGAGTTGGGATGAGTGTTAAGAAGGCTGGACTTAGATATGGCCTGCCCATTTTTGGCTTGGGACTGGTTGGCAAGGAAAGCACACCAATGTCCATGCACCTATTTTTCTCGTGCAAAAGATTTCAATTGCACAGGGGTTGTCGGTTTGGCACACATCATTAACATTAAAGTTTAGAGGGGAAAGGCTGTTCTGGAGCAGCCAAAGAGAGAAAGTCGCCCGTGTATTTGCATTTTAGTGCTATTAGTGGTGCCGCATTCAGAGCCGCTCTCTGGTCTGAGGACGGATTTGCAGGGTAACTGCATTTTTGTAGGTTTCCTTTGAAACAGAGACAAAACAGAAAAAGAAGCACCAAACCACAACTTTAAAAATAGGATGCTTTAAGATGCCTCGTGGAAGTCACAGGCTGTCCTTATATCGTTCAATTTTTTGAATTCTTCAGGAGTGAGAACAGAGTCGGTTGTCAACAGAGTGCTGTTCACAGAAACTAGGCAGGAAAATGAAAGAAGGCTCGCTATTGTTCGGCGATGTGGTGTAGGCTGCAAGAATGCGTTGGGAATGCAGCGCCTGCATGTCAGGCAGAGAGAGGGGTCTTTGTGTGAAAACACTGAAGCAGAATGTCAATCATATAAATAACTATTATCTCATATTTTTTTTTATCTTGATCATTGCTATCACCCTTCTTCAATTGGAGTCCATAAGGATGGTTATCAATTTCCTGCAACATACTGGTGTCTAGTGGAAGCTGTCCGGATCCCGCGTCCAGGGGAGCCGACCTGCCGTGACATGGGGATCAGTGTTGGAAGTGTCATACCGCTCGTGCGTCCTCTGCTTCGTACCACTTTCTGACATAGTCTCGATCATAATTTATGAATAGGTAACACGCAGCCACCCTGCTCTGGTGTCACTTAGAAGCAGCATTGTTTTTCCTAAAATACAGATGTCTCCATCATTCCCCAGAAGAATGTGCGTGATTTGAAATATTCATAATTGAACAAGGAAAACCTAGGCTAATAGAAAGGAAAGCTACACACTTATGCAAATGTAAAAAACATGCTTTCTCTCACAATGGTTAACATTGTGTCTGGGTGCAATGATGTAAGAGCACTGTTATGAAATTCCTTAAAATCCTGAACAAAATAGAGGCAACGTGCCTGAAAAGGGTGCATTTGTGATTAAAACGGTTTTATTCTTTAAGCAAATTAACGCTTGAAACAGAAGCTTGCAGAGCTGGGAATGATATACCTGTTATGACCTGAATTAAATCAACGTCCTCTGAAGTCTCTCTTCTCCTGGGTTGGTGTTACTTGGTGATGCTTGAGGCAGATCCGCCTTTGGGGTGACACATCACTGTTTTGCTTGCCTGCAATGGCGGGAGATCGCATACGGAAAAAATCCACCCCACGGAGGGAGGTTGAGCCAGTGTTTTGTTAGCCTACACCACGTGCCGTGCAGCAATCGCAAGGGATCTGTTTCAGCGGGGTCACGCAGGGCCAGGAGGAGCTGCTTTGAACACCCACGCAGATGTGGCACTGGGAGGTGAGAGCTGCCGGGTGAATAAGCACGAGGTGACCAGTCCTGCACCACCAAATCCAGGGAGAATTTTGCCAAGAATTTACCTTTAATCGCAGGGTTGCTGGGCACTGGCCACATTATTATTCCTGCGTACCAAGGCCCAGCTGGGATGGCCTTATCTCACAACCACTTTTTCCTGACGTGGTGGCTAATCTAGGGAGCAAGGAGTAGAGCGGGAAAGCTAATAATAAATACCTCTTAGATCACGCTTCCTTAGGCTCCTAGCATACTCCATTCCATTTTATCCTGTGTATTGACAAGCAAGAGAATTTGACCAGAGGACATGGGTTTTCCTCTTCCTCGGGTATAACTTTTGGAAACTCTTTAAGCCAGTGTTGCTGGTGTTCCCACCAAGAGAAGCTGTCCCAGGCGCCACCACCCCACCCCTAACCATTTGCCAGCAGAGGCATGAACGGAGTCAGGGAGATGACCCATATTAAAACCACCTGATCTTCTACCAAATTAGTTTTAACGCTGTGCAGGGTTTTTTTGGGCCAGATGACAATCTAGCTGCCCAAACAGTGACATTAACAAGAGAGAAGGCAGCATGGACAGGAGGAGGCAATGAGCAGCGAGGAGCTAGGAGAGAGCAGGGCAGCTTGGGCTTCCGTTTCAAGTCAGAACTCAACTAGGAGGCTCGGTACCTGCTCCAGCATGTGGTGGTTTAGATTTCAACTGTTTCACATCTGTCTCCTCTGTTACACCCTTTATTTTCCACACTGTACCTCATGCTTGAGAAGGCCTTCTTGAAGAGAGCCTTAAGAGCGTGGATTTCAGGGTAAACCGTGTTACTTCACCAGCCTATGCCATGGTTTGTTCCGTATAGTGAATAAACTATAGGCCATATCGGCTTACGAGGACAGGCTGAAAGAGCTGGGGTTATTCAGCCTGCAGAAGAGAAGGCGCTGTAGCCTCTTCCAGTATCTGAAGGGAGCCTACAAGAAAGCTGGAGAAGGACTTTTTACAAGGGCATGTAGTGATAGGACAAGGGGTAATGGCTTCAGTCTGGAAGAGGGGAGGCTTAGATGAGATCTGAGGAAGAAATTCCTTACTGTGAGGGCGGTGAGCCCCTGGCCCAGGGTGCCCAGAGAAGCTGTGGCTGCCCCATCCCTGGAGGGGTTCAAGGCCAGGTTGGACGGGGCTTGGAGCAGCCTGGGCTGGTGGGAGGTGTCCCTGCCCAGGGCAGGGGGTGGCACCGGATGGGCTTCAAGGTCCCTTCCAACCCAAACCATTCTGTGATTCGACGTCAAACTCTCAGTTCGTTTAAATCATTGTAGTTCTCGTCAGTTCGACAGGGCTGCGCTGATTTGCACCAGCTGAAGATTTATTTCACTACCTCAGATTTCTTCTTCGTTTTTATAGCAACTGTAGCTGTATAGCACTTAATAACAGCACATTATTATGTTAGAATTTTCCATGATTCATTTCAGGAATTCAAAGTACACATAACCATTGGTACTTACTGCTTAAATGCTTTGCAGAAAATCATCTTGATTGTAGGAGCAAACCTTATTTGTGTGCAAAAATACTGTTTATTTGGCCCAAACTGGCAATTGCCAAAGTGACCAGAACACAGAAATATACAGGATGGATTACCATTGTGAATGGCCAATAACTGAAGAAAGCCATGTATTGTTTCACAAAATTTTAAGATGTTTTTCAGACAAACCCGTGAAAAATACTCATTTTCATTCTAGAGGGTAAAAGCCTTCTGGGAAAGATTTTACATCTGTTCTATTTTGGTTACGAAAATCATAATTTATTTTTTTCCTATTAAAGCACAATTCAGAATATATTTTAAGATGAAATCCTCCAAAATGTTACTGAAAAAAATGTTGTTACAGTTCCTTGGGGAAGCGGGACGGGTCGTTTCCTTTGCATTTGTCTTGTGAGGGCGTAAAAAGGAAAATTTTTTCTAATAGCAGTAGTTTAGTCAAAAGCTGTTTGAAAAGCTGATTTGACTGAGATAGTGGCCAATTCTTGATTTAGATTTTTTAGCTTTTATTAGCACTGTACAAACCAAACACTCCACTTGGGGTTCCAAACTACAACTACCAAAAATCTCTGATGACTAATACTTCCTGGCTGGACTTCATGCTGCCTTGGAAAGAACAAGACTACTTTTTGTCTAAGCCTGCACTAATATTGTATAAAAGGATGTGAAAAAGGTTGTTGTAGGTCCATCCACAAACATCCCTCTTTTGCATATGCTTGTGGTGTTTTTGCTACTGGCTTTGGGGAGAGTTAATCTAACGTTTAATTAAATCATTTAGCTTTATTTGAAGCATCCTTTTTTTTTTTTTTTTTTTTTTTTCCTAGCTGACAGTATTTTTCGTGCAGGGATTTGCTGCAGTCCCAAAAGAAGAATGAATAGTGTTTCCTCTTTTGACCACAGAGTGATCTGCTCATGCATGCTGTCAGTGGACATCGCTACTGACCGGCGTCCAGGGAGAAAAAACATCCGTTGTCCACTCTGTCCCAGCCGCAAGGCCACGTGGCGGCAGAGTGTCCGGCTGGTGGGCAGAACATGTGACGGTGAGTTGGGATTCCTGGATTCTTTCCTTGCCCTGATACTGAGCCTCTGGATGAATTAGGTAGCCATTAGTTAAAATGAAGGTGATAATACCCACATCTCCCAAACATTATGAAGGTCATTTCTGTGTATTTAGGAGGCCCTTTCACCCTCAAATGAAACTGTCGAATGACCACAAATCAAAAATAACAGCTCAAAGTAGATACAGGTCTGAGCACACCTCTGATTTTCTGTGGGAATCTGGGCCCACCAACCCATAGACTCAGAAGCACCGTATAAACTCCTCAAGAAAATCTACATGAAAATCCTCTTTTTGCTCAGAAGAAGATACTCTGTCTTCCCATTCCTGCTCCCTCCCTTCCATCAAATAAGGACCTTTCATCTGGCTGCTTAATCCCTGCTAGCACCCACCCTCATACCTTGTTCCTCCCTCGCTCTTCATTAAGCCTTTACAAAATGTATTTCCAGTCGACACCGACTGGAAATTTAATACTCCCAAGTGCGCTGCCAGCAAAGCTCCCAGTCCTTTCCTCCGCTGGCCTCAGCTGCTGTTACAGTCCAGCTCCCCCAGTTACTTTTCCACACTGGGGAAAAGCTGGAACTGGCGGGAGGCTCCAGCAAGACTGGGAACACCCAGGGCTGAGGAGAAGGCTGGGAGCGGAGGCTGGAGGGAGTGGGCCGGGTCAGCGTTTGCCCCGTCTCTACGTTGGTCTCAGTCGCCTGTGACTAAACTCTCTCCCTCCTCCCTGCCACAGCACCCTCCCACGGATGCTCTCAAATACAGAATTATTACCCACTGCCCTGTTGGGAATTGCACTTTGTAAGAAACTCACCCACCAAAAGAGCTCAGTTTCCAGTTGGGCACCTTATAATGACCAGATTTTCAGATGTCTTCAGCATTTTACGTTTATTTGCCAGATACTCTCTTGGAAAGTTTGGCTACAGTAGCCAGAAAGGCAAAACCTTATGAAAGGAATAAATAACTGTAGAAAGAACTCATTCAAAAAACCAACATCCTGCCCACAGGTCCGATTCCTACGTGCGCTCCAGATCCCGTGAAACAGTTACAGATGCTTCATGAAACTTTTTCTTTACATTCATATCAATTTTACATGGCTATTTTTCTTTATTGTAGTCTGTCCTTTGTTTGCTAATGGTACATTAAAAAATAGTATCTGCATTCGAAGAGATCATCTTTGATCTTTGCACTGTTTTCATCTAGCAGTTTTGTGGTTGTCTTCATTCTCACACTTAGGATAATCGGCAGTTTCTGCAGGCTTCTTTCTTGATTCTCCCTCAATTTTCATTCTCTTCTCGGGTTGGACTTTTGTTTAGACAGGTTATTCTCAAAGCAGAAATTTAACGGAGTCATATTAGCCTAACACACGTTCAATTTCTACTTCCTCAGGGTGCTCAGGGTGTATCGCTCGGGCAGGGGCTGCACCACGGCTCGCCAGGAGGAACACGCCTGCGGAGGCTCGTGGCCTCTGGGAATCGAGCGAGTGATTCAGCCTCGCGGGACCTGACAGTGCTGCCTCTAAACCACAGATCCCCCAGGTCAGGGAAACCTTCGGACACACGTCCCGGGGCTACCTTAATCCTTTGGCACCCCAGAACACCATGAGGATGCTCATGGGGGGGGTTATGCTACATCTTAGCTACAGCTGCGTAGCGTGTACGCATTTCTTGACACAAAGAGGTTGCTATAAAATGACTGCTCGGTTCTAAAATGTTGCTGGCAAATTGTCGTGAACATGGGAAAGAAACAAGAGTGTTGAGAGCTCTGAGTATCATTGAAATATTTAAATATTATGTACAGTGACGCCTGTAATTCACCATTTGCTGTGGTAAACACAGCAGAAATGACTGTAGCATAATGTTATTCCATATTCTAAGCCAGATTCTTGAGGTTTGTTTTATTTATATCACATGTGGCTGGGAGAAATAATTCTAGGAGGGCTCATACCATATATTTTCTTTTCAAGTTGCCAAAATATCTTAGAGAAATCAATGGTTGAGGATTCTTCTGTGTGGCTAAAGATTTCTTTTTAACCTCTCGGTGTGCCAAAATCAGGAACAATTATTAATCTGTCCTGAAGCTGCCGATACAACCTGCTAGGAACAGATGGTGTGAATGAAAAGCCAGAAGTGGCCATTTTTAATATTCAATAGATTAAAAAAAAAATGAGTTCTTTAATCTTATCTAACCTCTTGTGACCGAGGGTCTAAGGTATTGACTTAAAGACAATATCAATAGCCTTGATTTGAACCTGAATCAAACAGGGAGCAGGATCTTCCGAGACGCTTTGTACCTCTAAATGGTGCTGCGTGTCCCTGGGCTCTGTCGGCCCTGCTGGGAGATGAGCACTAAGGGCTGCTCCTCAGCAGGGTCCACGGATGAGCCCCGTCAGAGCACCCGGTGCTGCAGGTACCGGTGTGGCTGCACTCCGGGGCTTCTTGTATAGGTCTGAACTTGTACGGCAGTTAAGAACCAGCTCCTGTCAATGCCTAGGGATGGAAAAGTATTACATTACTAGATATTATCTCAGTCTTGCTGTATTTATACATCTCAATTACAAAATCAGGAAGTATTGCCAGCCATCGTTTGGATACAGCTGGCATAAACACACAAACACACACGCACACACACGGAGAACAAACCCGAAAAATCCCAAACTGCAAGCCTGCTTTATTTTCCAATTAGTTAAGGATCATGGAAATCTGACTCTTGCAGCCTCGTGTGGTGTCTGGTGTCTAGTTCAGGTAACATGCGGATGGCTGGGTGCAAGTTTAACTGGTTGGCCTTCCCCAAAAAAACCTAATCCCAGGTACCCAGCGGGGTGATGCTACGCTGCTGGTGAGACTGGGTTTTGCCCTGTGTGCCACTGCTGGAGGGGGCGGGCTGTCAGCGGCAGAACACAGAACTTCGCACCTTTCCATGAGAGGGGGATCCCAACCGTCGATTCGGACTCACCTGCCCTATGGGAAAGGCTGCATCTGAATTTCTCTGCTCGTTATTTTCCTAACATCTCTGCAGCCCAGATTCATTTGTGAGGAACAAGGCTGGGGGGGGACACAAATCCAGAGCAGCAGCTCGTATACAAAAAGGCAGTCCTATTAACGTGGTGCAGGTGAGAAATAGCTTGATTTTTTTTGGCAGGAATAATTTCCCAGGTCAGGTATCCCGTCACTAGCCAAGCGACTGCAGCAGATGTGGCCAGATGACAGACTTTGCGTGCGTGACTCTGGGACAGACAAAACCTCTTTCTGCAAACCAAGGGCTGCAATTTGAGAAGCCATTACTTTCTCTATTTTTAATGCCTTTATTGACACTTGTCTGCACAGACCCCGTATCCTGGCAGGCCAGCAGCTCCCCACCCGCAAATCCCTGTTCTGGTCCAGGCCTCCCTCCTGCAGTTGTTCTGCGCTCCTCGAGCGTGGCCCCTCTGCCCCTTTTCCGCCTACGTGTCCGCACACAGAAACCACTGACCACGGTCAGGCAGTCCCCTGACAATACAGCATGTGGGAAAGCTCTTCCAGGGCGAACGGCAGCCTTTCAAGAGCTCAGGCCGGAGAGTAAAGGCCGATGCGCCATGGGAGAGCACTGAAAGGACATTTGAGTATTCTGATGAAGGGAAAATGAGCTCTACTCTGTGGTTTTTTCTCTGGAGGCTACAAGAGTGAGATTTCTGAATTGGAGGAGTGGAAGAAAAAGAAAAAACATGAAAAAATAGCCAGCTAGAAAGATGGAACTTTAATTTAGCACATTATGGTAATGATGCTAGGTACTGCTATGAAATGGAAGATGCTGGGAGATGCTGGGAAAGATCCACTTAAATATCAGTTAATCTTGGACAGCAAAATTTAGTGTGCCCAACACGGTGAAAGCAACACCTAATGAATGAACAAATAAACACTGACTTAAGTTGTGGCCATAGACCTGTTGGAGCAAGTCCAGAGGAGGCCCCGGAGATGCTGGGAGGGCTGGAGCCCCTCTGCTGGGAGGACAGGCTGAGAGAGCTGGGGGGGTTCAGCCTGGAGAAGGCTCCGTGGAGACCTTCCAGCCCCTTCCAGTCCCTCAAGGGGCTGCAGGAAAGCTGGGGAGGGACTCTGGAGCAGGGAGGGGAGCCATGGGACGAGGGGGAAGGGTTTTAAACTGAAAGAGGGGAGATTTGGATGAGATATTAGGAAGAAATTGTTTGCTGTGAGGGTGGTGAGCCCCTGGCCCAGGTTGCCCAGCGAAGCTGTGGCTGCCCCATCCCTGGGGGGGTTCAAGGGCAGGTTGGACGGGGCTTGGAGCAGCCTGGGCTGGTGGGAGGTGTCCCTGCCCAGGGCAGGGGGTGGCACTGGATGATCTTTAAGGTCCCTTCTAACCACAACCACTCTGTGATTCTATATGATAAGTGTTATATCAGCCCAAGCTGTTGCTGAAAGCAGTGGCCCCGGCACACCCTGCCCCGGGGCGCCCGTTCCTGCTGCTCCCTCGGCCAGTCCTGTGGGGAGCCTGATGGGGCACCGATCCAGCGATGAACACGGGTCACTCTGCTGCCCGTGTCATTTTCAGAGCAGTGGTCTGCTCTCACCACACGGTAATTAACACGAGAATGAGCAACTAGACGTGCAGAGGGAGCGTGTGGGGAAGCAGGGAGGGGTGACAGGGCTATGCATTTTCTTGGCACTGTGAATTTCTGCTGGAACGGAGCATCTGTGTAACCGTGGCCTGGGAGGTCTCATCTAACGGTCTGAGCAGAAATCAGCAAAGTATTCCTCATTTCCACTTATGGATGAGAGATGGATTCCCTGCTTAACTTCGGATAGGTCTTGCACCTAGAACATGGTCACTGGCCTGAAAATGGGGACGTGAAGTGAGTATTTCGGTTTGTAACTTTTTTTTTTTTTTTCTTTCTGGTAACTCCATTTATGACAGAAAAATATTAAAATGTTTGCCTGTGAATGCAGCTTTCTACCAGGCTCTGAGATGCGCTCCTAAATGTTCTGCACTGCAGACTACGTGAATAGTTCTAGACGGACAGTGTATATTTTGCCATGAAGGACATGCGGAGTTGAAGGATGCAGAACACTGAGAATTCTTCCACTGTATGACAATTACAGAAACATCTGTCCTCAGTAACCCTCTGTTGATCATCTGTAAAAATCAACTGTTTGAGTCCCAAATAATTCCCGTTTTTAACAGACGGTCTGAACTTCAGGTGAGTTTTCCTTACAAACCACTTTCCTTGCATAGACCTGAAATGTACGTACAGCCCCTGCTTTTGTATCAATGCGTTACGAATTCTCACGGTGTCTTGCAGCATTCAGCTCCGCGTGGTCCGACTCCTTATCTGAGCTTGGAGTTTTGGAATGTTTCATATTTCGTGGTCTGAATTTTAAGATTTGGGTTTATCGCGGATTTCTAACCTGCAGCGAGAAGACCAGACTCCTGCATGAAAGTGGTGTGGAATGGAAAACACGTTGTACTGTCAAAGTCTCTTTCATGAAGATGTTTCATTTTGAAGTAGCATAACAAAGTCAGAAGAAAACGCTCCTCGCGAGCGCACACAGTAACATCTACAGAATTTCTTACTCTCGGGACATACTTTTTCTCATGGTTGTGTGGCAGGACTCTCTGTCTCCCTGGCTTCTAGTAGAATTTCTGCTCTATCACTGACGAAAGAAGTCTGAATATCAGAAACGTACCTCTGAATGCGCCCACAAAACATAGATTTCCTTAACATGAAGATTTTCTATATTCATGCAGAAAATAGCTCCGGTGCTTCTGTGAATGATATAGTCTCCAAAGGACAACCAGCTCTTGTCATCACAAGGCAATTCAGAAAACCAAACAAGGGTCAAATACTTGATACAAGAGTGCTCAGATCTTTGTAGAAGTGGAACTAGCGTTATCTTTTTTTTTTACTCTGTGTGTGTCTGTATTGAAGTTCTCATTCATATTTCTTTTATGTGTGGTGGAAAACTGTTAAGCTTCATAATATCACTGCAAACATCCCAGGTCTCTGCTCTGTCTGCTAGACTTCGTTGCCTCACTTACATTTTTTTTTTCTTGGTTTGGTTTCAGAGAAGAGAGCTTTCCATTTAATATTAGCATTCCGAAGACGTCCGGAACTGAATAAGCCCTTAGAGCTCAAGGGGAACATCTCCAGTACTATCCACGGAGAAAACGGGAATCTCACACAGTTCCAGGTGCTGCCCCACCTTTCCCGTGCCCAGTTCCGCTGCAAACGGGAGCTGTCGGTGCCGGTAAATACCTCTCACTGCGACGCAGCCTGGAACCCAACACCGGGAATGAGCTCACGCCATCCTTGGCGCAAGGAATTCTGATACGAGCTTAGCAGGGATGAAAGGTACTCGAAGCAATGGGTGATGACTTATGAGCACCATGGGAGGAAGTCAGCCCGCCACGAGGAAATTTTTCTGCTGTCTAGATGTACTAAGGAAACACTGCAAAAACAGAGAAAAAGCCAGAGAACTGGAAACTATATCTTGGTGTTTTCTTAAATCATGTTTGAGTCCACCATTTTTTGGTTGTATTACTTTAAAAACCAAACAAACAAGCAAACCCAAAGCATTTCCTTTTCTTTTGGTCTATATATTGAATCATGCACGGCGTGCATTATACAGAATAGCCTGGCCCCAGTTTGGAGTAAAAGGTAAAAGGAGAGGAAGGTCAGCATTTCACAGCACTGAATCCTAAGTAATGCCAGACTGCCTGACATCACGTAAACTGAGGGAAAGTCTGCAATAACTTAACTTCTTTTTTTGAATGAGTGCCTGGTGCTGGAAGGTATCTCGAGCCATTGACAAGGAAGGCATCTCAGGACACTTAGCATTATCCAGGCAATATTCAACGTCTTCCAAGATTCAGTGCCTCGGCAGGCAGGAGCAGAGATGTAGATTTTTTAGCATCCAAAAAAAGAAAGGTGAAGGGTTCATCCCAGTTCTAGGTGGTATTTTAAAGCTAGCGTGGTTAAGGCATGCCCAGCGCTGCTGCCAGCAGCTTGCAAACCATTTACTTTTGATTTTTCCTGTCTGAAGGCCCAGGTCAGAGTTGGAGTTGGCATTTAGCATGAGTGTAGAGGGAGCTTCAAGCTTACCCCTCATCTGTTTCATCATCGGACCATTCTCTGTAGTCCTCTTCATTCAGGTGAGTGATGGCTGACATCAGCTGGAGATCTGTTCTTCCAAGTCTGGGATTTAACCTTTGTGTAACAAAATCACAGAGAATTAAGCCATTTGTGGAAATAACTGTAGTCAAAGACCATGAAAGAAACCCATGAGCACATATAAAATAAAAGTATCCATGATACGATCCTCTGTGTGTGTGTATATATATATATATCTACACACACACATATATATGTATATAAATCTATGTAGAGATTTCAGCAGCCCACTTACCAGACTTCTAAAACTGATGATGAGATGACAGAGAGGTGAGAAATACGAAACTTTCGAGTCAGAGACATTTTTCTGTTTATGGTTCACGTGATTTTATTTTAAAAAGGATTTCTATGAAAATGGAGAAAGTTGGGTCACTCCTGATTCACCTCCCCAAAAATATACATATATGCATGTACATATATAGCAGTGGGGTGTGTATATATAGATATAAAAATATATATAAAGAAGGAACATTAGGAACATAATTATATTTATGACCAATGAACCTAATGACCATTAGTACTAAATCCCATAATGTCTTGGAAAATTCAGGTAGAGCTAATCCTAAATAACAATAAATCTGATTTTTGTTGGAACTTTAAAACAGCTTCATTATTTTCTCTACTACGTTGATTGGAAAATTACAGCGTGTTTTCATTGGTCTGCCAATGGGTTTAGCTGCCATTTAAGTGATGCGCTTTATATTCCAGTAATTTGAACTTTTCTGGTAGAATACCACCCAGGAAAACAGAGCGTGATGTTCTGGCATTATTTTATTATATCTGTATTGAAGAAAAGGAATGATTTCAATTCCAAGCACCCAGCTGGTAGAAATTATTTTAGCTGCAGGAGTTAAAACTAAAGATAGCGTTAAACCTGCATTTCTAAGACGGAAATCTTCTGCACGCACAAACCCCCGTTTGCATGTGGAATAGGAGTCGATTTTGCCAGTGTGAGCCTGCAAAAATACCGGGTCAGTTGTTAAAATGGTGCATACACACAACTGGAAATTCTGTTTGAGCTATCAATGTGTACAGACGTGTGAATCTGAACCCACAGCAGCAAACAACTTCAAATCATGAGACGGAGGCAAGGAAGCAAACTACAATAATAAAATATCTCTTGGTTAATAGTTCTTAAATTCCCAAAGGTCTGAGGCAGTTTTGGATCTATTGCACACCTTTCTGTGGTAATAAAGCACTTTAATGGGAATTCATATATGTGGAACCATCTTCCCGTTTCCCCATTCATTTTTATACAATGTTAATAGACTAAAATTGTACAGACATATAGAATGTTTATTGTAGAATCTAGACTAAGCATGCCCCGACACTAGAATACCAACTGTTTTTTTTTTTTATTTTGCAGCTTATGAGAAAACGTTCATGGGCAACGCCTGGCCCATTGCAGATCAAGCGCAGCCACGACACGGCTACGGACGCTGCCGACGCTACGGTCAGTGGATGTACTGTCGCGCCAAGAAAACAGACAATTGTTTCTTGCTGCTGCAGAACATTGAGGAAATACGCTTGGCAATGGAGAGAATTCCGTTGGTTCTGCTGTAGTAAAAGGCTGGTGTAGACTCAGAGTTTCCATTAGATAGCAAAGCGTTGCACTGTAGTTGAAACGCTTCGTTTTTAATGACTAGCGCAACAGTTCAGTGGCTGGGTAGTAAGCCCTATCACGCGGGCACTCATCTGGAAAAATCCACTGTATTCGTACGAGGAGACCCTCCACCACGAAGCCGCTATCTGCCCTGAGGCAGGTTCCTTAGTTTTCCCTGTATGTAAAGTGAGAATAATGATATTTACTGTCCTTTGTGGGATGCTTGTTTATTTATTACAGCAATATGTATTACTCTTAAGTATTAAGGAGCCTATTTCCAACTGACAAAAAAATTACTTCTTTAGTTTTTATCAGTGAAATATGGTCAGTCATCCAACAATTTGCTTCTTTGGCATACCCTCCACTTGCCGTAATGAGGAATAAACCAAGAGTATATCTCAAGAAATATATGGTTAGAAACAATGCTTTTATGTTTTCCATATTTTGTTATTTTTGCCTCAAATCACAGTTCAGTTCAGCGTGATCTGACATGGCTGAAAGACTGAAACCCCCACTCCTCCGAAGCAGTGTTTATTATAGAAACCCACAAACTTAACCTAACCTAGAGCAGCTTTTCCAGCAGTGATATAATTACAGTAGTTATTGTTGCAATAAACCAGATGTTCCTGAACTGGAATGAAAGCGCTTCCCCCCGCGTTACATTTGTTACGTTGCCTCTTTTCAAGTTTCACATCAGCTGTTCAGAAAGCTCTTTCTCGGTTGAGTGTCACTTACAGATTCTTGCTGCATGAGTCTTGTAGCGTGAAAGAATGAAATACTGGCAGGCTTCGAATTTCCATTGCTTCCCTTAAAACCTCAAACATGACAGTTATCAATGTCACTACTTCTCGCCCTGGTTTAAAGGCATTTTTTGTCCTTTAAGACACTTTTACTTGGCTAAAGAAACACTTTGAAAAAAATGCTTTCAGAATGAATGAGGACATTGTTCTGTACAAAAAGAAATGTTCCACCCCTACAAAATCGATGCAGTTTGCTGCAGACTTCAGTGGAGCCGTCGTTTTACCCCACCATTTTGGGTAACTTCTTTGTTAGGCAATACCGGTAGCTTTGGAGAACAGCACCTTTTTGAACCGCTGTCTCACCTGTGGTTGCAACTGTGAACCATGAACGACGGGTTAACCTGCACCATGAATATCTACCATTTTTGAAATACTACACGTCTTATATTTTTAACGGTGCGTTAGTCAACACATTTCTAATATTTCCCAGCCCAATCAAGTCCTAACTGTAAGAACACCTTGCCAATAAAGAAACGGACTGTGTTTAAACTACTACGACCTTAGACATGAGAGTTGTTGTCTATATTTTACGTGTGCAAGAAGACCTGTCTAGGAACAACGAATATGAAAAGTCAAGGAGAAGTCAACAGATTGCTTTATTACACTTACTGTGCCATATAATAGCAC
This sequence comes from Chroicocephalus ridibundus, assembly GCF_963924245.1. Taxonomy (NCBI): domain Eukaryota; kingdom Metazoa; phylum Chordata; class Aves; order Charadriiformes; family Laridae; genus Chroicocephalus; species Chroicocephalus ridibundus. Next base: position 4,220,646 of record NC_086287.1, on the reverse strand, counting down.
AATGAAGAAACATAAACTAGGCTTCGGGTTTTGTTTACTTATAGGTGAGTTCTCATGAAAATACGGGAACAGTAAGAATGAATTATCAACTACCTGAACACGTGACGGCAATCCTGGAAGAAACCTTTGTGATGTTCAGTTATAGCTGCTGCTCATTTTTCTGTTCGCTAATGGTAAACTCTCAGTCAGCCCAGCCCCGCGGTAACTCTCATGTAACAAGGGAGACGAACCAGGGACGAATTCACCCCGTGAAGTGGTCTGCTAAATTTACACTTTGTAAAATGTAAATGTTTCTTAGAGAAGGAATTTACATGACTCTGAAACACGGCCCAGTTTTTCACTGATGTGGTAGGGGATGCAGACATTGTTGGCCTGATTTTACAGAAATCTTTGAAAATGGGCCATAAAATAGCTGAGGAAACCCAAGAGGCACCCACACGTTTGGAAGCAGATTATAAGACAGCTCTGCTGCTCAGCCACAATCAGCTCCCTGCTTTCGAAAGGCACGGTATCGATTTCACATTTTTTGCTTTCCTAATGAGAATGTGTCAGAGCTGAAATAAATAAATAACTAGGCCCCATGTCCAGGGAGCCTTGAGGTCTTCCCCATCACGGCGGCCGGGAGGCCCCTGCGCTTCCTCCCCAGCCGTGACATGCCCGGTGAATATTTCCACCACCCACACTTTATTCATTCTTAACTCTCCTCACCCACTCATCATTACAGCTGTGCAAAGCATCCATTACAAACCCTGAAGCCATCTGAAACCTACCTTTTTAACTTCGTTATGTGCTTCTCACACAGCTGGGACTGGTTGGACTTTTGGTAAATTAGCTTTTGAGACAATCGACCCCCAGTTTCATGCAAATTTGGACCCGGGTTAAGGTGAATGATTTATGGGTTGCATATTTTGAAAATCGCCGAGAGAGTTTCGTATCACTGCACCATGCTTCGCTGTGTAGATCTCTGTCATATTCATGGAAATCACAAACGACGTATGTAGTACACTGCAAAAGGGAATAATACCAGCAGTCAGATCCCAAATGTGCTCCGTGCGTTGTGAACAGTTCCTGGCCTGAAGGACCTGGGGAAAAAAAAAATTTAAAAAGAGCTCTTTTTAACTCTTTAACACATTATTGCTTCAAAGTGTAACTAACTCATAAATTTTTTATTACATTCCTTCGTTTAGCACACATGCATGCCACTAGCGTTTCGATTAGACAGGAACTCGTGCAAGGAGTTGCCGTAACGATGCTCTCAGACAGGAAGTAGAGGGAAACCCAGACTCCAAAATTCAGATCCAAAGGTAGATTTTCTCTAGTCAAAAGGAGAGGTTTATTTCATTGGTGATCAAATTTTGAATTTGCAAAATTCGGATTTGGATCCTCACTGAGATTTTGGCCAGCCCGGTTAGCAAAATTAAGCAGCATATTTGCTACATGGAGACTAGACTACACCAGCCCTACTGAGGGCCACCTTGCTCGTCAGTTTTGAGAACCGCGAGGCAATTTGCTCTAAAAACACTGACCGAAATTATAGATAAACAAGTTTTTTAAAAAGAACGATTCAAAGGACGGGATTCAATATAAGAATGCCTGACATTCTTAGTCAGACAGTATTGAAGAAACTAATTTTGCACTTTAATTTTTAAAGGAAGCCCAGACTGTTTAAGGCAGAAGTACCAAACACGTCACTGAACATCTTAACTCCTAACAAAAGAACTTCCGTAGTTTCAGCTTGTGGAATGACAACTTCTTATCTCCAAAACAATCTTTTTCTTTTTTATTGTGAATGAGTCCACACAGAAGATTGTAAACACCTCATCAGATCCCAACTGTGGAGTACCGCTTCCTGCTGATACCAAAATATTAATGTGAGTGAAAGCCAGAGGGACGGGTTTTAGCGTGGTGAACGTTGCTTTGTCATCAGGTGACTTCAGTTATTTTTTTTGAAATCCTGTTTATCACAGTGCTTTCACGATAGGCAAGGAAAAGGCATGAAAAGTCGCTATAAATCCCAAAAATGGCTTGAGGTGGAGCTGTCTTTGACTTCAGAAAAGTATCAAGGCGTGGGATTCAGCTGAGCAAGGTTGATAGGGACAGTGAAAGCAACAGTATCCGAACCAGTCACTGTGGCGTAGGCACTGTGGGGTCTCAGTCCCCATTCTCCTGAACGTCTAAGACAGGTAAGATGAATCACAGCCTACGGGTGTCTGTTTCTTCCCATCAGCGACGAGGAGAATGTGAGTGACCAGCTGATGTGTAGGTAAATGTCTCTCCACCTCCACATTCGGTGAGGTGAGCTCCATTCCTGGTGCCTGCTGAGCGCCCTCCGCAATGCGAAATTTGGTGGAGGAGAAAGGGGGGCGGAACAAATATGAAGCACCACGGAGGTCAGTGCTCTATCCTGTGCCGCTAAAAGCAGAATTCTGCCCTTGGTCAAGAGTCATTAAATAAAAATCGCATGTAAAAGATCCTCATGGAACATTAACACTAAATGACAGGACTCTCAGATATACTCTGTGATGAAATGAGTCACAGAAATAAAATAGAAGCAGATTGCAGTATCAGAACCCCAAAGTGTATTTATAACAGCCTTTAATCACCACCTTCACCATGTCCATTTGTTACTCATCGAAACATCACGTTTGCCTTTTGCTTAGGGCCTGGTTTTGTGAAGCACTGAGCGTCCTCACCTCACATCAACATCAACACATTGGAGACTTATACCCGGGGAGAGATAAAATATGGCACGTAATGTTTCGTATCGCGTATGTGTGGATAGCTGTGAATCGAGGAAAAAAAATTGCTTTTGAATAAATGACGTGAGACCAGAAAAGTGATAACATAATGCATGATTTGAGAGCAAAACCCCAGGCCCTTGAAATTCATTTCAATAACAGTAAAGAGCAGTGCCACTTACAGCGCTGAGGAGTCAGTCGGCTTTTCCACTGGACAGTCGTGATTCTTGGGGTTGGTATCGCTGTCATTTCACGTCATGCTGGGCTGTGACTTAGTGTGGAAAAACAAATAAATTGCTGAAATGATGGGATTTCTCTCTCCCTCTTTCTCTGCATCACGAAAAATAAAATAGAACTTACATTTTATGAACCGTTTGCCAAAACTCACATCATGAACACCTTCCTTTTAAATGAATGGATAATAAAAAGGAAGACAAAGGAGAGATGCAAGTTCAATATTTAAAAGATTTCCTTTCTGCAAATTCTTTTGTTAAAAAATGAGAAATACATTACGAGGTTCATTTAACAGTACTACGAACAAAAACACGCAGGCAATTAGTAACAAACGCTCAAGCAAATCTATCTGTTCCAAAAAGAGGTGTCATAAAAAATGTTAGAACTGAAATTTACTGCCGCTGAAGTCAGCAATAGCATTTCCATTGCCTCCAGCCGGAGGAGGACTTGGTTCCTAGGAAGTTCACTTCAAAGATGATTATCTTTATATCAGCAAGTCTAGGAGCGAGGGCTCCGTGGCCTTCTACATGAATGCTAAAGGGAATACCGTGCTATAAATCCCTGTTTCAGCAATGATAAGGGCTCTGGCCCCAGTTGAAATATACAGAAATAAAGTACAGTTATACGAGTTTAAAAATCCTACCAAAATCTCTGAGTAACCACATCTGCAGTCCTACCACAGGTAAATCTCCCAAGGCTCTTGTTACAACTGTGGCTTAAATAAGCAGTCCGGGGCCTGTTTCAGCGTTTGTTATCAGATTGTTCAAATATTTCACTTGCGTTTATTAACTAAAGAAGGTCTCGGGCTCTTTATTCTGGCTGTATGCAGAATTTACCGAATTCCCTGTTCATCATCTGCAAGTAGAGGCTGAATTATCTGGGAATTTTCAAATAATTTTGTTCAGAGTATGACTTTCAATTAATATAAAAATAGACTTGTAAGGACTTCCTTAAGTTGATGCTGCTTTGGCCTAATACATGACCAGTCTTTCAAAATTCTCTAATGGTTAAAGGTAGTGGCAAGGTATTTCAAGAACATAGGTGAGCCAATTTCTTCTTGATGCCGCTTCCTCTCTTTATTCACAATTTTTTGTTACTTGGGATGACTACAATTGCGTACAGCTTTGAATGGGACTTGAATATACAGTTGCCCACTTTTGCACTGCTACTGAATCACATATCCCGACTCACGTAAAAGAAGGATTCCTTGTTTGTGTTCCCAAGGTCTTTCCAGCAAACCTTGGGACTGAAATCCCTCTCTCCGGGCTCCTCCTGAGGCTGTGCACCACGGCTCCCGCAGACTGCCCACCTCTCCTCCCAGCCTGCTTCCGAGCTCCGACTCTGCCGCTCTGTCTCTTTTCCACGTGCATCCCTGCCCAAAACAAACTCAACAAGGCTCCCCACCCAGATCTTTTAAATTCCTGGGCAACCTTACGGTTGTATTTGTTTTGGGCCCGAACATGTGCTGAACTGTCTCCCGTAGCTCAGAAGAGAAGGGTGGTGGTTAAAAACCTACCATTTTCAACAAGGCTTAACCCAACCTATAACAAAACCCTCAGCAAAGATGTAACCACTTCACAACCCCACGTGTGTGCGTGTGCGTGTGCGGTATGTGGAAAGGAATTTGCCGAAGAAATGGCCATCTTTCCCTGAATTTCCAGCTGGAGAGGAGCCACAATCAGGACCAGGACTCAGGCAGTTCCATTCCTTTGAGAGCTGCATTAAAAATGTTTAATTCTTAGCATTTTGCTTCTGTCGGGAGTAGAGCCCTTAGGTTTCTACTTCTTCAGACATCGGGGACTAGACAGATGCACAGGCAGTCCCAGCATTTTTATTCTGAGCTGACTTGATCTGAGCACCAGGCTGGGAGCCAGGGTGGCCACACTGGGTGTGACGTTTGGGCACCCAACAGTTCTTCTGGGCTGGGACCAGCCTCCACCAGACCAGCTCGGCGGGTGCAGAAGAGCCTCGCGCGGGCTGCCCTTGTCCAAGCCCACACGCCGATCTGCGTTAGCCGCCTTTGCCTTCATGAGCCCACGGGGTTCAACCACCCACAGTTGAATCTTCTGTGGTGGGGTCTCCACTGATGCTTTGTTGCAAAAACCGCAGTAACGCATACAGCATTGCTCGTTGAACTTGTGCGCGTCACATCTGTCCATCCCAAATAACGCTACTGTTGGTGGTCTGAGTAAGACAGCGTTTTATACCCCGAGAAGGCTCATCCGCAGGATGTTCCGTTGTCACTTGGCGGCATGAGGAGTTCTCCGAAGCAGTGTAGTGGCCACTGGCAGGGAAAGGGAATGGGTAGGAGGCGTTCCATAACTCGGCATCTTCTTACAGACAGAGTTTATGTTAAGGTGGGTTATCACACATAACCAACCTTAATCCCTTTTAAATGAAGGTTCTGTTTATAGCATATCAAGGTCAGGATTATAAATCCCAAAACAAATCACCAGGTATAATTAAAAGGAATAATGCCAATGATATTTTCCAGTCGTTTTCAGTACTTGAAACGTGGTCTCTGTACTCCTTGGACTTCTCACAGGTAAGTACAGATGGTATCTTTGTGAGCTAATAGTAACTTGTTTATTGTAGTTCCTTTGTTTTTACCACTAGCTTGAAATACATACCAGTATTAAACATTGTATATGGCATAACAAACTAGTTAATTCTTTCAGTTTTTCAGCGGTATGTTCAACAGAGCTTTAGAAGTATTTCCAAATAAATTTCCAACCTTTATTTACCCTTTGTAGATAAATTCACTTTGCTTTTTTTCCATGCTCTTTTTGTGGTCAATTCCTAGCAGTCATCGCCAGTTCACCAATGAGAATTTCACAAGAATAGAGGGTTTTCTCTACATGTCACAGAATATTTCGAAAACCAGAATGCCTTTAATCTTTATCACATAACTTTGCAACACAAAGCCGATTCTGAGAGATAAAGTACTTCCACCAAGTAAAGACAACAAAAGAAAATGTGGTACAAAAGTAGCACATGACCTAATCTTCCTCTTAAAGAGGTAACCTCTTCGGATTAAACTGAATACTTGAATTAACTTTCTAAATATTTTTTTTTAAAATAACTAAGTTAAATGACAAATCCAAAAGTTTAATGACAAGAAAAACAAAAAAGAAGTTGTGGTTTTAGTGTGGTTAACTAGAATATATGTATTCTATGAGTACAGCCAATTACCGTAGTTAGTACAGCCAGCGGTGCTTAACTAGCAGAAATTCTGCATAGTTAAAGTGTTGGCTTTGTGACAGAACATGCATAAAGCACAGTAAATAGTAAGACTATGTACAGAAATATTTAATTCTTTCAGTTACAGGGGTTTATCAAGCCCAGTATATAACTTTGAGCTGGAAAAAATGGTAAAGATACTTTGCAGGTAGCGAACATTTTCCTGACAGATCCCAAGTCATATTAATTGAGATACTTTATTTTTTTTCTATTTTCCACTGAAGGTGTGGGGAAAAAATAACAGAGAGTTGGTTTTTTCCTCATTATTTGGTGGTCCTTCCTTGAAACTTTCCAAACCAAAGCCATTTCTCACATCTGGTTGGAACACAGATCTTTAAGACATCCAAGTAATTCAAATCAGATGTAAAAATCTAAGCTACGCTATATGAAATTCAAGAACAATATAGTTACAAGGTTAGAAAAGTCTGCAATATGGCACCTCTTTTAATCAATAACAGCCTCAGTTTCGGTTTTTCTGTAAATACGAGACTATAATTAAGAATGATCTACTGCATTAATTATTTCAATACCCAGTGTAGCAAGTTACTGGATTAGTGACACTTTACGTCCATAATATTATTAGCGATTTCTTATCCCTGTGCCCTAGATGAAGTCCACAGCAATAGGGTCTGTATTAGATTGTAGTTCCAATGGAAAATATTGAAGATCACTAATATCAATAAGTACTTCCTTATCGCAACCATTTGGGGCTGCTCGTATTGACTTCCGTTACATTCCAGCAGTTCTGCTTATACCCAAACGGTAGTCGTTAATTTCCATTAACTAAGTCACAACTATACGTAATTTAAATTATTTCCAATAAACGTTCCATTAATGCCCGTTATCTGCATTTCATTTCCATTGATTCCAAGAAGCTACCGTTGAGCTTAATTGCCACCATAAGAAAACCAGTTTACCATGGGCGTCATTGGGTCTCCAGTAATGCCACTGGACAGCTACGGGGCCTGATTTCTCTTCCTGCCAGGCAGGAGGGAGCAGCGCTACACAGCGATCGCCATGCAAATCAATGGCTAAAAATGCAAACAGCTGCAGCTGGAGTTGACCAGAGAACAGCGCCTACCCCATCGACAGATACACGCGCTTCTAGGATACCATTTCAGTCGGACGGAAAATATTTTAGAGGTTTCCTTTGACTTAGCATGTGAAAATAAAAGGAAGCTACAATGGACTGTCGAAAGTAACACAGTATTCTGGCTTGTTCCACTTGAGTTAAAAAATGGCATCTGATAAAGAGAAGTTCCAGACGAAGAGAAAAATCAGTGCAACTTGTTTAATCCCGTTCTTTTCCTTATTATAATTTTGTCTGTACAAATACTCTGACTGACCAAGAAAAAAACCCCAAACCCTCATCTGTAGGACTCTTTCAGATATTTTTGGATACTACAGGTTCTTAGCAACACTTTAAACTCATTAAGATTAGATCACTGTTTTAACATACAAGTTGGTTACATTTAGACTCTCAGAAACTGCCAAGTCATGAAAACAAAACATCTGCATGGAAGTGATGATCTTGACTAATGTTCCTTTTGAAGAGAAAAGCAAAAGAATCAGCGTGCTGAAAATTAAATGTTACTACATTTTCAGAATGACAGTTTCAATTTTGCATTGCAAAATTTTTCTTTCCTATTTTACATACTATTTCATGTTGAGTTCTAAATGAAATATTTTGCTTTTATTCAATCAAATCGCTTGATTGACCAACAATTATTTTATTCACAATCATGCTTTGTAACAGCTTTCTGGATTGTTTTATTGCTTTCATTAGGAGTGGAAATAAAACAACCGTAAGACATTCCCTGAGAAGGAAAAATCTGGATCTCACTGGGCTTTGGTTAGAGCATTTTTTCATTAGCTTCACTTTCTGGATGTGTTCAACGTCTTATCCAAAAAGGCCCTCCAAGCAAGTCCTGTACAAAAGTTGCCACACATCCCACACTGTAGTACGGTCAAACCTCATGTCCATTATGAAATGACAGCGGGATACGGCTTTTCCTAGAGTTTTATTACAGCCTGCTGTTCTCTAACAGTTCTGCATTCACACAGCAAATACAACACATGTTCATTATCTACATTTGGGGCTGGAGAGGCATAAATTGCCATTGGACCTAAGACTCCCAAAATTTGCAGACAGTCCAGTATCTATTATTCCATCAGCATTGGCCGATGCATTCCACAGAAGGCTCGGCTCTGCCCTGGCTTAGAGGTGTCACTGCAGCCAACTCTCAAGGTGACAAAGTCTTGGGTAATAGTTACAAACTTTGCATCTGAAAGAAAAGCGGCACCTCTGAGAAGCAAACCCAGATGCTGAGGGTTATGGGCTACAGGTTGAGGGGCAGAGCTGAGCCTCTCAGGCAGCCCTGACACACAAACCTGCATAACAAGGAGCTGACCCACACACCCTGTAGAGGACTGATGCTGTCAAGAGCTGATGTAAAGAACTGAACAAAGGAAACCATTTGCAGTGCACAAAAAGAAGGACTTTTATTGGTCTTAGAGGTATCTCCTGAAACCTTATCTATTAACTAGTCACACAGACATCAGTGGTGATAGATATTATCTGCACTTCCTTTTGATTGCTTCCCTTTCATGCCAACATTACCTCCGCCTGCTCAGGCCTGAGCCTCTCCTGCTAGCCCTCACTCAAGATCCAGCCTCAGGAAGGCTCCTGGAAAGCACCCTCCAGCAATTCAGCACAGAAAAGACAGGGGCAGGGCAGCTCCTGGGACAGGTTTACCCGTATTCTCACATCATCCAGGTATTCCTGAGCACAGTGAGTAGGAGGTCTCACAGCTGACAGCAGCGTAAAGGACTCAGTCCTTTATGGGTGTTCACCATTTCACCCTGGAACCCCTCAGAAAGAAACAGAGGCACTTCTTAGCAGTGGTGTTTATCCCAAGTACAGATTGAAAATGTGCCATTCATATTCCATTCAAATCCTATGTAATAATCTGAGAACACATAAAGCAGGTAAAGCTTAATTTGTTTCTAGTTCTTCTACAGCCTTCTTATTTCCTTTTTTTTTTTTTTTTTGGTGAAACAGAGGTAGTCTCACCCCATAGCCATGTTTCAACCCAAGCTTCTCAATGGAAACCTCTCTTCTTATTCTTGAATCCCAGCCTCCTTCTCTTGTAGGACTAAGATTCACAAAGTCCCACACCTTTCACATGCAATAGAGATGAGATTTCAGTCTCTTTTTTTCCTCTGACGGTACAACTGCGTCTAACCTTATCCACGAAAGCATGGGGAGGAGCATATTACGGACAAGCAGAACGAAATGAAAGCAAAAATACGACAGATATTAAAGGAAAGTCAGCTTGATGTCACAGTCACCTCTTGGTCCAGGTGGTGAAACTCATCCCATGCTCTGACACGGCATGAAAGCATTTGTCATAAGATCCACTTCTTTATGTACGGTCCCAAGGTTAGAAAACTGCACGCTCTTCAAGTGTGCCGCTTACCAGCTGTGGTAGCCACACAGAGAGCTGTTGCTGTGAAAACACAGAATTGTATTCACCTTCAGATTTTTTTTTTGCCTAATTCAAACAAAAGCAAAGCTCTACGAGGCTGGAAGTAAGTCATATAAGGAGTAGTCTCCAAAGACAACTGCACCGTTCATGCATCCTCAGAATAATGCTGGTGAATAGCTACATGTAGACATCCACAGTGAGTGTGAATAGCTGTTCCTGACTCTAAGTTCATGATGATATATCATGCATAGCATCTCCTACTAGTACTTCCATGTCTCGAGCCCATTTTCCTAAATGATTTAATTTTGAAATCACAGACCATGACCAATGTTTAGTTATGCGGCACCAGATAAAGACATAAATGTTTTTCTCTTAATTCCCTTTTCAGAGTTTCTCAACTCCTCTGAATATCCAGATTGCCCCTATGAGTAATTTTGGTCTGCAACCTCCAGAGGTTTTAACCTCAACAATTTGACCCTCAGTTATAAGATCTGCAGTTTTTCAGGCTCTGCAACCCGGAAGCAAAGACTGAGGATTACCTAAATTAGTTAAGACTGGCTGATGAACAGTTGCTATTTCTTGCAATGCCACAGCTGATGTTATTTTCCTTTCACACTCAAATTACCCTGGAAGCCCTGCCCTGTGGAGCAGGTGCTCTCAGGAGATAAGCAGCAGTGTGAAAAGTTTGGGAACTTACCCCATTGTACAATAAACTTGACATCTAATCTACTACTTAGGTCTGTAACACACCCAGTAGAGTTAAACTAATCGACCACTGCGGTCCGTGCATCCCTCCCAACGCTTTTCAGTGGTATTCCAGACAGCCACAATTACTGTAACTAAAGATGCTCCGTTTACATGTTTTTCAGTTTTGCACATACAGACGTTCACTCACCCCGGACAATAAACTCAGATGACAGCAGTGTGGAGGATTCCCTTTCCAGCTGGATTCCTCCAGCACGGGATCTCCTGGTGTGCAGCTCCTGAAAGGATTTGGTCATTCGCGTGGTATCTCGCCACTGAGCTTTATCAAGCTTCGGGTGCCTTTGAGTATGTGCAGGACTTCAAAACTTGGATACTTTAAAGCTGGGAAAAAAAAAAGGTTGTATGATATTTAAATACCTTTGGAGCTAGACATTAGTTGAGCAAGGGTTTTCAGGACTTTAGTTTTAGTTTAAAGAAATAGTACTTGAACTTGACTTCTGTACTAATTTAGATTCCTAAATCTACTTTCTAACCTCGCCCTTAGTGACTAAGGCATCTGAATGAGCGGCAGAGATTAAAATAACCACCTTTGATAATTCTCTAAATTCCTAAATTAAAAGCACTCCTCTGAGATACATAAATGGTTTGCCTGTTTCACATAGACCAGAAAATCAGGACCAAAGTCCAAGAAAAAAATGACATATCAAAACATCAGCTGAAACAGAAGGTTCCAGCTGTTTCAAATGCCACTAAACCACAATGATTATTGCTAACATAAATAAAGCAAAATCTTAATCCAGCTTTATCAAGGAGTTACTAACCATATTTCTGTGTTCTTCCAGTAGTTTTATGAGAGAGCGCATGTTTCATAAGCAAGGAGAAGGATGGTATATTAGCAATTACTTTCTCTTGTACTGTAAAACACCCCAAACACCTCCAAATGCATCTAACAAACAACTGAACTTGGTTCATTCATATAGAGCAGAAAAAAAGAGATGTCAAACCAACATCTAAATTATGTCCTTGCTAAGTGGCTTGACTTGTGTTTTTTTTTTAATTGAACAATGTCACTTCCTTGTGACCACTACAAATGATAACAGTTGCGAGAACTTTACAGTTGCTAAACCAAAGGAATGGCTGGAATTCTTTGGAAAAATTTTACAGCTTCAATACTCAGTTCAGGCTGACATTTTGTACTTTAAAAGCTATCTTTAAGCAACTAAATAGGTGGCAAAGCACTCCAGAATCTGGCAAGACAAAATAAAAAAAAAAAATCAAAGCCTGGAAATGCCAACCCACTGCACTTTTGCTACACTCCATGATTGTGGTGAAGGGTTTGGGTTGTTTCATTTGCAGACTCGTGGCTCCCTTCGTTCCAGTAACAAAAATGCCAACAGCATTTCTAAATTAAACCCAGCATCTTGTCCCTTCTATTTAGGGCAGCTTTTTCTCTGCCCCACCACATCTCCAAGCACAATGCCAGCTCTCTCATACCATCTGTGTAAACTTCCCTCCGCTGTTTCCAAAAGTGCCTTTTTTCCACTGCTGGGATCCTCCACTCAAGGAGAAAATTTTCAAGATGTGTTCAGTGAGTAATTTTTTTGCTCGCCAAGTTAAACTGATCACACAAAGTTCCACACCCCCCCCCTTTTTTTCTTGTTTCCCCATCACTATGTTAATGTTCAAAATATTCTCTGAGAATCCTAATTCTAGCTCTTCAGAATACGGCAGGGGGAAGAACACTGAAGTTTGGTGCTGATTTAAGTGTTACTGCAATTCCTTAGCATTCCAAAAGACTCATTACAAATGACTAAAGGAAAATATTTTTAAGGACACCAAAGAAATGCCTGCAGCAGGACATGGCACAGGGAAATCCGAGCTATCTGGAAATGTGTTCACTCTCACTGGAGCAGCAGAGCCACACAGCTGGACTGTTCAGGTCCTGTACTGTGCTGCCTGTACAGATGGGTAATGACGTTCTGCTTTTGGGATCCAGTGAAGTATCCCTCCCTGGCAGTTAATGAACGGTGTTTTGAATCACAGTAATTTTCACCAGGACTTGTGCTTCTACACCTTTTAGATTCTAATCTCTTGCCTCCAGTTGTTTATCCCGGCATTTTTTGCTAGACTCTGTAGAGTCTAGCAAGATACATGATACAGACTCTGTATCGCTCCAGTAGCTACCAGGAACTCCTTGGAACTGGCATGGGAATAAGTTAACAGGGTGCAAAGATTTGAAAAAACACAAGTGATTTTTTTCTGGACCTGCAGAGGGATTTAGGATTATGTGTTTCTACTTGAGAAGTGAGAATGACACAGCACTGGCACAGATTGCCCAGAGAGGTTGTGGAGTCTCCATCCTTGGAGATACTGTCAAGCTGTCTGTACATATCCTGGGCAACCTGTTCTAGGTGATGCTGCTGGAGCAGGGAGGTTGGACAAAATGACCTCCAGAGGTTCCTTTCAGCCTCATCCTTTCTGCGAAACTCTAAAAAATACCAAATTTGGACTATTTATTAAAAAAAAAGGCCAAATAGGTTCATGGGATGGGATAAAAGGCATCAGCTGGGTTCTCTGGAAGGAAAGGACATGCCACTGGTAGTTCCAGATCTAAAAATCAAGTGCCTATATGCTCACGTAGTGATAGATGAGGTACACAGGTACCAGAGCGATGAGCACGACAGGACCGAACTAAAGTGAAGAAAAAAGGAGAGGTTCCAGTAGCTCTGTCACCACTTGTCCAATATAAAATTGGGCTCCCATGCTAATTCTTCTTTCCCCTAATATAAAATACCTGGTAGATTCACTGTTAAAGTGCACAAAAATTTTGGAGTTGTTCAGCCTGGAGAAGAGAAGGCTCCAGGGAGACCTTATAGCAGCCTTCTGGGAAGGGGCTGTTTGCAAGGGCATGCAGCGATAGGACGAGGGGCAATGGCATTAAACTAGAGCAGGGCGGGTTTAGATTAGACATTAGGAAGAAGTTCTTTACACTGAGGGTGGTGAGACGCTGGCCCAGGTTGCCCAGGGAGGTGGTGGAGGCCCCATCCCTGGAGACATTCAAGGCCAGGCTGGACAAGGCTGTGAGCAACCTGATCTAAAAATGTCCCTGCTACTGCAGGGGGGCTGGACTAGATGGCCTTTAGAGGTCCCTTCCAACCCAACACATTCTATGAAAGGCTGGGTGAACAGTTGGAACACACTATCTCTAGTTCTCCTTGGTAAAATACAATCTCTTGGCCGTAGTTAATAAGTGTATTTCACTGTTTTCCTATTGCAACCAGCTTACATGTTTATGTTTGGATGATAAGGGAGCTTATAGAGAAAAATATCTCCTATAATTGTTCTGCAAACTACATTGTTCTTTAATACAAACACAACAATGAAGTTGTGTTCATAAACTTACTGTTACTAATATAAATAATTACAAAACCATAAAAAAATAAATGCACGTAATAACCAAAAGTATAAATGCACCACTACTAAATACCACTTCATAACTGTGGCTCTGAATTATTACTGCCTCACCAACACAGCCGCAATATCCCACTTTATAAAATCCTCCACTCTACAAATTAAATGAATTGGATAATTAAGAAAGCCTCTGTTTAGTCCACAAAGTGAAACCACCATCACTATAGCATGAGAATGAACCCACATTTTAAAAAAAATTGTAACATTTCCATTCCCTGGTGTACATGACCCATACCTCCTTGCTCTCTATCCACGTGAAGCGCGTTGAGAATGAAGACGCTGGGCAGCCGCTTTGCTCAGCGTAACAGCCCCAGGTGCTCTGCCAACAACTGTGGGTCTCCATCAGAAAATCTTCAGGGCTGGGACTTTGGCTTCCTACCTATCTGCAAGACACCTCACCGCTAACAATAAGTAGAAAATTACAGATTAACTGTAGAAGTCTTGGTGATAAAAAAAAACCCAACCAATGCACACTGGCGTGCAGGTCTTGCAGTAGGACCTGGCTGGTGGGGCTTGTTACGGAGAGGGGCCAAGATGACAGCGGCTGTACATAACAGCTCTTTACTACAGCATCTCCTGCCGCCGCAGGGAGAGGAGCGGGCCTCGATGGAGCGTCAGTTCTGCTTGTCCCTGCAGGTCTGGCAGAGGGGGAGATAACCAGAATTACAGGCCTGACCCCACCAAAAGCACCCATACCCCACCCCCCTCTCTGCTAGCCTGGAGAAAGGATGCAAAGAGCAGGAACACAATTAAAACACAAAAAAAACACAGGGTGTGTGATACAGTTTACAGCGCGGCCTGCGCTTGCTCCCTGGTTTTGCAGGGAGTTGCATGCGAGTGTTTGTACGTCTGTGAGGTTTAAGCAGCGCTCACGCATCCCTGCGGCTGGGCAAACACAGCCCACGTGTGTCAGCTCTCCTAGAAGAAAACAGGGGCGAGGGAAGGGGAGAGGACGCTCCTTTTCCTTGTCACTCTTCCAAGCCTTCCATCATCTTTCTGTTGTCAGCTTCCCTTCTCTTCTGGCCAGATTGTCCCAGATTTTAGTTCGTGAACATGCCCTGCCAGGCAGCAGTGGGCTGGGTGGCTGAGGGTTGCCATTAGCTGCCCTTCCCTCTCAGCAGCATCGTTGCTCCCACCGCTGTAGCTGACGGTAGATCCTTGCCTCTGTGTTTTCTGACCTTGGTGCCAAGAGGGTATCTATTATAACTCCCAAAACATGTTGCCTGATTACCTTCACATTGCATTAGCTCTATAAATAGGACAAAAATACACCTATATAGGTGATGTCAGAGAATTACGCGTGTATGTTTTATTCTGAACGGCATCTCCAGAACAGCTGCTGATACTTTGCCAGTTGCATTTTACTTACAACATTTCGGCATTTGCCAACAGGATTTTTGGTGCTGTATGCGGATGGCCAGGTGTTGTTATCATTCCACCCACGTGCCTGAGTCCAGTAACAATCCTGCTCCTGGCAAAATTCAATCTTTTCTCATCTCTCGACCCATGTTCATCTTCGTATTGTTTTTTAATTAATCTACGGTTAGTTGAAGCTCCTGCCATAGATCAATGATTTCCTTTCAATTCTTGTTAAAGATTTTTCATTTTCATAAATTTGCAGCGCGTTGCTCAGAAGCTGCTAACAGCACACTTTTCTCTCATTATCAAATCACCAAGGAATGGACTCAATGAAGCAAAAAAAAAAAAAACACCCCATAAACCCGCCACTGAGGACCTTCAGGCTTAAGGGCCTTTCTATCTGCTCCAGACACACTGCAAATGAAAACATGGTCTTTTGCCACCTTGAAAGCTACAGGCCAGATCCTCTCTTGGTGTAAAGTGCCGCAGCTCTGTTTTGGGATGCAAGCAAGATGTCCTGATTTACTCCAGCTAAGCATTTGACACTGTATGCTGCCTCCCCTCTAGCCGAGGGAACAGCTGTCTGTGAAACTGCCCCTCAAAGAGGAATCACTGCAGTTTTCTGTGACTCTGTATTTCCAAATGCAAGTTTTCCATACCTTTTTATTTTGGCAAGCAGTATCTTGAGGGCTGCACTGAGTTCTTCAGGGGACGCTCGCATTGAGGATGTCTCTTTGTGCCTCCATACGCCACTGTGCTCAGCGTATCTCAGCACCGTTATTTAATAAAGTTCTAATTGTCGTGGGGTTCAATTTACAAGCCATTGGCAAATGGAAACCAGTCTTAAAAATCCCAAGCCTTTCTAATCCTGTTTCAAAAAAAGAAGATGAACAAATTACACAAAAGAGAGTGATGAACATATGTACTACTCTTAAGTGGCATGAGAGGGAAATAACTATTCGGTCAATGAAGGCAAATGCAAGCTATAACACATTTTAAGGTAGTTTATCAGGGTGGTCGGGCACACGGCAAGATCTGTGAACTGCACACACTAGACCTAGGCCCAGTTACAGCAGCTTTTACGGCTTAAGCCCATACTCACTATGCATGTGTATTACATTAAACTTTTCCCTTCTTTTCTGTAGTTTCCCTTCTGTGCATTTTGGTCTAAATTTTCAGAAAATTGCATGCACGGTTCCTACGATTATGCATGTAATCAATTAGTTATTTATGTATACAACTACTGTGACCAGGTATGCAAATCGCCAAGCAGCTTTTGCCATTTTTCAATAATTTAGCCCTTTGTCATTTATACATCCACTTTTGTTCAAAACAGTAAGTTCATGGAAATTTAACTCATTTGAAACATATGTGTAGATCCATATGAACTGCCCAAAAGCGTCACAAAGAGAAAGGATAACCTTGTTGTTAAGGCAGGAGAGCGCGAAATCTGGTTTCCATTCTGAGTTCTGCCACACATTTCCTGTGTAACCTTGGGCAAGTCATGAACTGTAACCTATCTCAGCGCAGCTGACCTACATGTAAAGCAGACAGAGCCATCCTTACTTTGCGACATTATTGAGACGTTTCGTTTGTTAGTGCACATGAAAAACATCGAAACAAGTCAGTGGACAGTGCTAGAGAAGTATAAGCTGTTAGTAACGGCATTATATGTAGTCACAGTAACAAACATGATAGATTATCTGTACTCAATCGTAAAACAGTAATAAAGGGGCAAACATGGCCATTGAGAACGGAGCAAAGAAAAAGGCAAACAAATTCAAGCAAGGAGATGAATGAGAACCAAACAGCAATGGTGAGCATGAGCAGGCGTGTGAGTAATTAACCTGCATAATGCAACTTTTACTGTCCTGCTAGGTCTTGGCCGTTTACAAATGGCCACGGTGTCAGAGACATTTCACTGGCACTGACCACCTCACCGTCTGTCTGATCAGCATGAATTATTCGTCGTTAATCAGGATAATTCTGACAGTGATATTCATGCCAGGTGTCGGCCAAATGCTGGTGGAGAACATTGTGCTATTGAACCAGTTAATATAGCTGTGGTCAGTTACAGGAAAACATGCCCTCTTTGTTTCCTTGGACACCAGAACAGAACTGTAAAGTCAATTGTGTTGCTGTGGTTTCTTTCTTCTTTTTGGATAAAATGCAGTTAGACTTGCACATCGCTTCACTAAATGTTTGGGGTATGGCCTTGTGGGAGCCATATAAATCATGACACATTCTGAGAGAACACATCTCCTTTTAAAAATTACCTAATTTTGTAGCTGACCTATATATGGCACTCACACTGACATCATTAGGAGTCTAGAGTAGACTGATTGCAGTATCTGGCCCAAATTTATGACTTAATACAGCAAAATGTTCAGTATCCTCAGATCCAACTGGGATAAAATGTTACGTCTTGGGCCCCACGTAGCAAATCTCTATTTTGATTAACAAAATCTTTACCCGTGAGAAATGAAGCAAAGCTTTTGAAAATATATTAAAGATCGTATCTCTTTACCTCTGCAAAACAATTTGATGACTCTTTATTTCACGCGTGATATTCCTTGGGAGGATTTGGGAATCAGAATTAAAAATGAACATAGAACGAAGAAAGAAAATTCTGGCACAGTAAGTTTTCTGAGCTTCAGACAAATGTCTGAAAATATGCCTTGATCCACACCTCTAAAGGCGACTGTCGTCCCCTGGGTCTGTATTCACACTGCAGCTGAGGAAGCAAGCCTACCAACAGTACATCTGAATTTGCTACAGAGAGCTTTGTACTTCCAGTGTAAGATGTTCAGATGCCCGCAGACTGAAAACGCTGGGAGCCGCTGCAGCACATCAGCCTCCCGCGTTCCCTGGAATTCAATCCCTGTTTGAACCGGAGCATATCTTTTGGAAAAAGATATCATCTTGATTTAAAATGTTCCAGTGAGGGAAAATACACTAAAAACTTTGGGAAATTATTTCAATGGCTAATTAAACTCAATTAAAAAAGCTATGATGATCAGAAGGGAGCTTTGCAGGGGTCCTTATCGCCTACAGAGAAGGAGCCCAGATTTACTATTTTATATGTGAATTGCACCTGTGTGATGTCGTCTTTTTTTTTTTAATCAACGACTGCAATACAAAAACACACTGACTGTAAAAATCTGGCCAGCAGAATGATTAAAGAGTAACTATTCCCTTCCGGGGCTTGTGAAGTGTTTATTAATCCTATTAGACATAACCTGAAAAATTGAGATAACGGGCATGTGCCACAGTAGTAATTCCACCACCACTTAGCTGGTCTTCATTACTCTGAGCTACAGTCAATGAAAAAACACAGGCACTTCTACAACATGATTCATTTCTTCTTAGGCATACACCTACCTTACATTTAGACGGATGAATCACATTTGTAGTATGTGTGGCAGTTAAGAAAATTTGGGCCGTGGCCCTAGCTCTGAGCAACCAAGAAAAGGCCAGACGAAACAGTTCTACCTGATGGAAAATCATCTGCAAGACAACAGGGCGGAGGGAGTCAGTCTTCAGCTCAGAGCCATGGTGTTCCCCTGCCATCACTGGTCCTGCAGTTTCATAGAGAAATGCCCTACAGCTGTGTCACCACGAGTAAGTGCTGACTCCTGAAAGGTGCAGATTTGTCCAGCAAAACTGTTGGAGGCAAGATCCCAACATCCATCTTCCAGCGCTTTAGAGATTTTACTCCGGGCCAGATGCAGTCTAGTCCCGCTGGCTGCATGTAAGATAGGTTCACTCCTGGAGCTGGAACAAACCTCATAGTTTGGATGACTCTAAAAGGAATCAAGTCCCTTTGCTCTGTGATGTGAACCAGAGCACAACAAGGGGAACAACAGGGAGAGTCACTCCAGAAACTAACTCCAGGTCTCTGCTGCAGTGTTAGTGTAAAGCCATCCCAAGTGCTTTTCTTCCTTTGTGACAATAAGGTATGCGGATCTGTGCTCAGCACTCGAAGGCAAGATCTCTATGAGTGGTCATTACCTTCTCCATCCTAGTCCATAAACTGCTAGAGACATTCAGTTATATGTTCCCAGAGGCAAAGCAAGCAGTCTGATGCTTTTTCTGTCTTGGGATATGTGGTTGCTGACTCCTGTCAAATACAGCTGGTACGTTCAGAATGACAATGCTCGCTGGCTTTGGATAAAAGAGCCTAGGGAGCTAGTCTAACACCCAGTGCCTCCTAGGGAGGTATCTGCCTGGGTTTCAAACTATGGTTTAGATACTGCATTCTGAGCAAGCGTTTAGTTGATTATGTTTCGCCCTAACCTGAATCCCTGATGAAGCTTACAGATCAGACTGGCTTGGTCGAAACCAGATGTTCAGCAAAGCTAGTCACTGCAGTCCTTTCTCTTTTTCCATACAAATTCTCTGCTTTGGCACAGCAGAAATACCTACCTTCCCTCTCTGCTTGGGCTTTTGTTACTGTACAGGCTTTAAAAGCATTTGTCACTTTACAGTTCAATCTTGAGTAGAATTTCTTCCAGCACTAATGGAGATAATTCTGGGAATAAAGTTCCTAAAATCGCTAGTTCCATAAAGGAGAGGTCCATTTTTCATTTTTTCTGTAAGTGTTGTGTTCATCTACCGGCTCTATAGGGTTAATAATAATAATGCAGAGTTACACAGGTGGAAACTTAAAACAAGAGGTCAGATGAGAAACACAGCTTTCATCAATGTCTGGGGTCTTCACTGGAATGCAAAGAGATCATGTCATTTGTAGAAGACTCTGTAATTGTAGGAGGAATATTGTCTACCCCCTTCTCCACTCTCCAAAGAAATTACCTAATAGTTTCCAATTGAGATGGCTTTTAAAAGAATTTGGTTTTGATTCAGTCATCATCTCAGAATAAGGAAAAGTACTTTACTCTTAAATTGTAATTTTCATTAGTTGTCTAATGCCAGCTGAAATTCACATTGTTCCTCAACTAACTTTTGCTCCTTAAATTTTCTCTCCCTTTGATATACTTCTAATAAAATAAATAGGTGAAAATAATCATCTGCCCTACTTCCAGCACAAGATCC
Organism: Chroicocephalus ridibundus; assembly: GCF_963924245.1. NCBI lineage: Eukaryota > Metazoa > Chordata > Aves > Charadriiformes > Laridae > Chroicocephalus > Chroicocephalus ridibundus. The sequence continues at coordinate 4,200,359 of NC_086287.1, read as the reverse complement.
AAAAAGTTCCTTAAGAAGCTGGATTTAATTTCTAGACAGGGCAGCCGAGGCAGAGGGAGTTCTAGGGCTTTGCCTGGGATCACACAGCAAGCCAGCAATTGACCTAGGAATAAAATCCAGGTGGCTGTTTAATTTCCACATGCAGACCTCTAACCAACACAACCATCCCAATTCCTTCTCTCCACCTCTCTACAGCTATATCTGATTTCTAGCAGTGTTGGGAAAGTATTACTTTTGTGCAAGATTCCAACGCAAAGCACGTTGGTTTACCTGAACCTATTGAATTTTAAAATGCTGTATTCATTTGCTTTTACTGATGAGAAAATGTTTATTCCACCTGTCAGTTTCTATCACAGAAATGATACTCTGATAAAGCTCAGTGTTCATGATCTCTGCTGTCAAAAGATTGGGTCATCGAAAAGATGAAAAATGTAATTTAAAATCGAAAGCACCGCTCAGCTCTTTATATGACAAACACAAGGGAGGAAGATTTTCTTCCCGAGTCCCCTGATGAGGCTTTTTAAATGTTAGTTGTTAGCTAAAGAGTGGCCTGTTGGTGTATACATGCAAAAGCAGTATTCAGAGTACTTGTCTGACCTAAGTAGGAAGGGGCTGTTCCGTTTAACGAGGGCAAGGCCCAGCGACAAAGAAGTGGTAATGGAGATGCCATTGATGACAGGGATGCATGCAGAAGCCACAGAGATTCCTCCTTTTGTCTCCAGACCCATCACAAGGACCAGGATTCTTTCACACACAGGAAGAAACAATTGCTGAGCGCCTGAAGGAAATTCAGTTGAGTCCCAGATAGCATAAAGGAAGAATCTTCTTGTTCACACAGAAGAAAAATATGCCTGTGTCAAGACTTCACACACATCGATATCAAGTTGTTGGGTTTTTTAAACAGAATTAGGCAAAAGCTTTCTCTGCTTCCTCTCACAAAATGCCTTGTGAACTTGCTGCAGATCCCAACTGTCGAGTTATTGCCTTTTTCGTTTGGTCTAAAATACGCCTATATTTTTCTCCTCCCCAGTCTTTATTTTTATTTTTCATTCACCTCAGGTCTAGCTGCATCACTTTGACCTCACTGTGAGGCCTGGGTAAATCCTGAAGATGCTGGGCCACAATTCTTAAGAAGGAAACTTCAAGTTCTTTCCACTTCACTTCCCCTTCACATGTCTGAGGCAGTTAACGTTGCTGCCCCATAGTCTGCGTGGCAGGAGCTGTGTGCTAGCTGTGGCACCTATTGTCTGCATTTTTCCTCTCGTTAGTCTCCTTGACCTTTTATTGTCTTACTCCTGCAGTGTCAGGTCAGACTTAGTGTAGGTCTCCCTTCACTAAGGACCCCTTTCCTTTCGTGGATCACTAAGCAGGACAATTGCTCTATCCATCTTTTCAGGGTCTATTGTCGAGCCCCCCCTGAGCTGAGAAAGGTTTGATTCACTGGGAAACCATTTTGGTCAAAGGGAAGCCTGACTATGTGTCCTTTTAGGAACTCTGTCTTAATCACTGACTTTTTTATCTGGGATATGAAGAGGATTCAGGAGATCAAAAGGTTTGGGAGTACATGGGTTTGACCACATTTTTCCTGGAAATAATGGGAAACCTCCACTGAAAAATGAGCTCCGTTACAATGGGCAAACAAGAAGGAAAGCCACATAGTGTTCCCAGAGCATTCTGAATCATCAGACCTTCAATAGCTTCCATAGAGAAGGGAAAAAGTAAACAGAAAATGTAAATGGAATGTAATAATTAATGGACCTAAAGAAACACACTCATTTCATTTGCGCATAATTGGTGCCTTTAAAAAAAAAAAGATAAGTCAAAAGAAATCGACGCAGCAGATGGAGAAGGCTGAAGACTGGAAGCTCAATTTGGCTGAGTACGCAACAGACGTGTGTGGTTACTCAGAATTAGCAGCTCACCTCACCTTTACAAGTGATTACACATTCAAGGGCCCCATGTATTTCCCAGGACCACGGAATGTTGCAGAGATCTTGTTGGAGTATCACAGTGGAACTACATTGGTTTTGAAGGCCCTGACTTCGACACTAGCTATTCAGCCACATTCTTGCTAATGCCTTGAAGATTTCTTCCTGCGTGGAAACCCTGACCATTATTTACAATTATGAGGCCTTAATAAGACAATCTTTAAACTAGCAGCAACCATTGCCATTCAAGCAATTTCTTGAAATAGAGATGTAGGCGCTTCTTTAGGTGCACAAATTTCAAGGCGTTTGGTTCAGGGACTTAAAAAAAACCAGGAAGAATGAAAATAACTTTTTTTCCTGCAATCTAGATAGAACCCTTTTACCTACTGGCATACCAAAATGCTTTTTAAAATGAACATGTCACTCTTCCTTCAACTAGTCATTACCCCTGCACAGAGTCAGCTCAAGCCTTTTGTTCAAAACGCAAAGCTGAGTATTGCTGCGTAAGGATAAAAGAGAGGAAAGGGACTGGTCTTGGGAAGGGAGGTAAGCAAAGAGAGGAACTTGGACAGAAAGTCTTGGAGAGCTGGACTCGTATTCCTGCTATCAGTAAAATGAAAGAAAAAAACGTAAGCAGAAGCCAGGCCCTCAACTTTTCCCTTGGACCTAGGCAAAGTCAAGAAGGAGCCAGGCTGTTTTGCCTTTCCCCAGCAACCTACTGTTTCTAGGTATTATCTGTGCCTTTCCTTAATTTTTTTTTGTACTTTTAACAGGAATCATTAAGGATTCTGCTTTGGAAAGTACCCCAATTTAGGCAAAAGTTTGTATTTAAACTTTGGTACGTGCTGAGATCTTTACCTGAGTCAAAGAAAGAGAGTCAACCAGACACAGTGAGCGCCTATGCACTGGTTTTTGGATGAGGAGCTACAGCTGGCTTCACACAAGGTTAAACTTTCAGATTAAACATTTATTCTCCAATAAGTGAGGAAAAAAGTCTTTTAAAAAAATCAGAAAACTCAGATTAAAAGAAATAGTCTTTCCAGACACGAAGAGTAAAAAGTGACATCACCCACATCTCTGATGTTTCAGGTAAAGATACGTGTAGAATTGAATGAGATGTGAACATTGCTGGTTTTTACAGTGAAATTGCTCAGCCTGACATCTCTCGGTTGGAAAACAGACATAATTCTTGTGATATGTAATTCTTGTGATATGTACATGAAGTATGACGAGGAGATTTCTCTTTTTCTTTACCGGCACATACTGTCAGTGAAGGAAAGAAAATATCTACAGTAACTTTTGTGCCACCTTAATTTGCTCCTGCCATTTGATTTCCCAGTGTCAACCAATCACTTAATGTCAGCAGTGTCACTTTCTGTCAACGTTACCACGCAGAAGTGTCCAGGATATTAAACACACTTACATTTACATATAAGAGGAACGGAAAAAGTGATCCAAGCATTTCCTGCACTGTAGAAACACCTGAATATTGTTTCAGTTGAATTGTGACTGACTTATTGACAAAGTTCTGCTCCACAAGAGTCTTTAGTCCTCATCCTTAATGACACTAAATATCGATTTTCTCTTAATGAGTCACAAATGTATGAGGAAAACACTTGGGACTGAAAACACAAGTATATCTGCAAACCTGTGGAACTGGTATAGCTGCAGTTCCAAATTCCCAAAGACAGAGAGCAATTACTGTGGGATATGTTTCATCCATATCAGGGAAGCCCTTTGCGTAATGGAAGTGCAGTCTACGTGGTTAAGCTTATTTGGAAAACTGTTGAGCTTTATGTACCCTTTAAGCTTGATAATGACAGATTTGCTGAGCATGTCTGAGGGTCTAACCACCCCAGATTCTGAGTACTCGGCAATGCCACCAGCTTTCACCTGGTATTGTACTACTGAAGTTACTTTCTCTCTACCCCTTTCTGCTGGTTATAAGGGAGGAATCTGATCCAGAGCTTGTAACTGGTTAAAAAAGTTAGGTCAAAAAACATTCCAGAGGAAATACCTTCAAGAGAGAATGAGGAATTGTTTCCCATCTCTCTGGTGACTAACAAGGCTATCTATAAGAGCTTTCCTTCTGGATCCCTCTACGTTGTTTGCCACCCATCTCTAATATTACTCTTTCGACTGACCTGTTGACAGAGCATTGTACGTGAGGGCTTCCCAATGTGCTTTGGGCAAAACCAGATAGACCATTTCAATCCTAGTTTACATTAAATGAGAGCCCCCAGGTAAATTATGCCTACGTTTTCTAATGGCCCCTTGCACATTTCCTGCATTTTTTGAGAGATCCCATATTGCTTACAATTCTATGAGTTTCAGAGCATAGCTAAGGTGAGCTGCCATGCTTTACCTGTGAAAGCAGCAAGTTGGCCTCGGTATCCTCACAGTTTAGTCTTTCTTGATGAGCTAACCTTGATAAAATTTATTATGGGCCCCAGGAGAAATTAATTCCCCCAATAGAGAATTAGATTGAGAATTTAACTTAGCATAGCTAATTTGTCCCACGTTAATTTGGACGTTCTCATACTACCTTCTCTATCAGCAGATTGGTGGAGGCAGGACCTCCAACAAAGTAATGGTAAAGGGGGGAGGGTCACCTCTTCCATTAGCACATCTGGATCAGGAAGAGGATGATTTACTATCCCCACCCCAAACTCCTATTGAAAGGAACAATCCCGTTCCTCACAAAGGACTAGTGGCTCTGCTGCATATTTAACTGGAATGGTAATATGGTCAGTTGCATAGCTGAAGATGTAAGAATTATAATATGATTGAGCTAATTACTTCCAGACGGAAAGAAACAGAAAGAAGCTATAAAAAGGTATGCAATATTTACAACCAATAATTTTTTTCCCCAAATAATACTGTTTGCAGAGCTTTAAATGTCAGGTGGAACATCAATTATTAACAATACTTTCTTGTAAGTATGTATATTTTCTGCCTTTTGTTAAATCTTTTCCCCATCTATTGGTTCATGCTAACAGCTTCCGTAGTGAAATGCAGTACACACAGGTGGGCAAAATGACTGTGTATTCTGAGTAATTAGTTGCAGTTAGCAACTCACCGTTGATGTCGTATTCAACCTTGTAATTTTCTAATCTTGAGACACTGAGTAAGCTCAAAGCTGTATTAACTCTTCTTTTGTAACAGCTGGACGAGTAGCTGGTTTAAGTCAAAGGAAAGATTCCCATTAACTTCAGTGGTCTGTGAATCAAGCTCTTGATATATATAGAAGGCCCCTGAAAACAAAGTTTTATTTTTTAATGTATTGTCTCATTTGTTGAATAGCATGGCTTACTGCCCAGTGTTATGGCAGTTCACAATGACTATTCTTCCCACCCATTCTCCTTCTCCTCCTTCCATTAATCAGTGATGGGTCGAATTCAAATGTTTTGGAAGTTCTGTCTGGTTTTGATGTGACGGTACATAAAAATATCTACAAAGTAGTTATTAGGGTGCTTGGTGTGGCTGCATTTGTCCTGGAGAAACCTCCCCCTCCTCTCTGAGAGCAGCAGCACATTTTGTGGGAAGGTTGGCAGCTCTACAAGGTCTTCTTTGAGGCGGGCTCCACTCCCTCTGCCCCAGTGGTACATCCATCATTTTTGGTTTTCCTTTCCAAAATGCTTTTCACAAAAGTCACTTCCTTGTTTCACATTACTCCATGCTTTGTGAATTCAGACTGAAACATGCTGTGAACCAGATCCGTATCTGGTGTAAATCAGCATCATCCTGCTGCTCTCAGTGGAGCTACAAAATCTTGTATCCATGGAGGATCTTGCCCCATGAACTTTCTGCGCAAACAGACAGTTTTGGTGGAGTGAAAAAGGGTTCATGTGTTTTGAGAAGAGATGTTAGCAGGAACAGCAAGTGGAAAATCCAACCTAAACAATGAGGTGTTTAACTTCACAGGTATTAACATCCCCGTTCCGCCTAATGAGATAATTCTGGATGTCTTTTTTGCTCTGCCAGCTCTCATACTGTCCATTTCTGGGTACTAGAAATTGGTGCAGAGCAAAAAAGGTCTGGGTTACTCACGGTATAAGAGAACTCAATTAGTATCATAAATGAACCCTATATAAATATATCCTTTGCACTCCCATTTCCTTGTACAACTGACCACCTCAAGCACCTTTTAAAAAAGTTGCTCAAAGTTTATTCAAGGATGCATTTGGTTAGATTTACAGTATTTGTCACTTGTTGGCCAAAAGTGACATAAGGGATTTCAATGTGCTGCTTTTAACGTGGTGACACTGCCTTTAATTTAGCGTAAGTGATTATATATGTTTGACTGTCAAATCACTGTATGTAGCTTTTGTGGTTGGGGGCTTGTTTTATCAAAGAATTCTGCTGAACCTCTTCCAAACCAGAACTCCCATGTGTATAATTATATTGTATTTTCATTATATAAACTTTATTTTTAAGACTGAAAACATATGAAATGATTATGGGAATGTGCATTCTATGTAACACCAACACGTACTTGCGGGAAGAGAAGTTTATAACATAAACCAAATGTTGTCATTAATATACAGGTACAAGATGCATCCATGTGACCCATAAAACTAACGATGGAATAGAGGGATCTGAAAACACATGCAATTGCAATTCAGATTGAAAGAAATTTATAGCAACCTTCATTTTGCATTAAATAGCATCTACTGATACCCTGCGGAAGTAGATGTCAAAGACTCACAGCCTGCGGTTGAACAGTACTTGTGTAGCCAAATTAGGTGCTTCCAAAATATCCCTCAAAGTGATACTTCAAAAAAAATTTATTACTTTGTTAATACATTTGACTGGTGCTAATACAGCTCTGATAGAGACCTTTTTTAGGTCTCTAAATACTACTTTGTCCTGGGACAACTATTTTGGTGTTTTGCCCTAAAATTGTACACTGGGATTATGTCCTTAGTTTAATTTCATTGTCTTCTGTCACAACCCAATGAGGACCTAGTTCCGGTTTGAATAGGTGCCACAGAGACTAACAATTTAAGAGATCTGCAACAGAATATTGTTTAGGGCAGGATCCAAAATTATATACAACACCAAGGTCCAGCCGCGAGGTATAAACTGTTTAAGTTCTGAGTAAGCTGTCATCACCACCACGTCCACGGTCCACAGTCATTCATAGATTTTTCCTGCTAACAAGGCTGTCAGGCATTGTCCCTATGTTATAAATGGGGAACTGAATCACCACGTAGATTAAGCAACTTATCAAGAACATACTAAGCATGTCCACATAATTCAGTGCTTGAATTCAATTCCCCTTTTGCACCCTTACTCCATTGCCCTAAATAATAAGCTGTCCTTTATTTCAAATATCTTTGGTAGCTCCCTATGTAATCCAAGTTTTTTTCTCTTTGCCTCAGTAACTTTTGCTTGACTAATAGCGATTCTTTAAAAAAACAATCCTCAAAAGAAATGAAGGCTCTAAAGGGTATGTCATGAAAGCAAACCAGTTTTGCTAGAGATATACACACATGTGCACATACAAACATACGCACATGAGAGCAAGAGAGATACATTCACACAGAAACTACAGGACACATCCATCATCAGAACAATCTATGAGTCGTCTAAGAGAAATGCTAATTCTTTCAAGGCAATCCTATACAATAGATCAATAAACAATATCTTCCGTTTGTGGCTGGGAATTTAGACCTAGACATTTACAAGCTAAAAAATAGGTCAAGGAATAATGGTGATAACTTGCCTTATCGTCAAGCAGTGTGTGTGATCGTTGTCATCTGTAAACTACTGACAAGCATGCGCACGTGGGCTCTGATTCTTCCGTTGGGGCGACGGCACAGAAGTCATCGATGCCACAGTGCTGTAAACCTGAGTGGAAAATCAGGGCCAGAGTCAAAAAAAACTTTTATAATTATGCATAACTTTTAAGTTAAGGTGTAACGAACTTTTAAAAGGGTAACAAATGCAGAAAAATACCTGAGTCAAATGAACACAGGGCTTCCTAATCACCACAGAAGTCATCTGAAGACAGTTTTGCAGGCTCAACGTAGCAAATTCCTGCACAGCATTCTCAAAGTCCCCGGCCTGAGTCACTTTGAGCTCAACTGCTCTCGAGAAGAGAGAGCTCGGAAGCTGATGAATCACTGTTGAGCAGTATGTATGTTTTCATAATCTTCACTTTAAGGAATGTCCATTCAACATCTAAGCTAATGACCATTGGATAAGGGTGCAGATGGAATGCGGTTTCCACATTTGGAAACACACTGTGATGAATCTGTTCTTTAAGTGTGTTTATGTTTGAGGGACTTTGCATGCAGGCTATCTCCTCAATGGCATGTTAAACTCTGCTCTCCAAAGAGAAGAGTGCAAGAGGCGAGGTAGTGGAGGGGGAGGAGAAGAATCCAAAAGGATGGAAAAGCTGCAAAATGCATCTCTTCAGAAGCACTGAAATTCAATTTGCAAGGTCTGAAGAGTCTTTCTTAATCAAAGTAAGAATAATGAACTCTGATAATTCACCCAAACTCACCACAAATGACTAAATACTGAGGGGGCTGGAGTTGCAAAACAAGACACCATGTTTTCCAGTATCTCCACAATGAATCTAATTTGCCAGTACATCACGTGTTCAAACACTGAAGTATCTCAAAATGTTTGCAGGTGATATTTGTAGATTTTCAAAGCTCTACTAATTTTACACCATCTCCTTCCCTCTTTCCATATCTCCACGTGCACGCTGATGTATGCTGTCACTGTTGTCCGTTAAAATTTGTCTTTCATAGTCTCAGCAATGATTTTTGGAATAAGAGATGAGTTTGTGAGCGCACTGTATTTTAGCATGGCATTTTTCCATTGAAGACAATCAGTTCACATTAGATATTCTGCGGACCCAGTACTGCAGTTTCTTACAGTTTCCACATAGCAGAGAGACTAGAGCTAGAAACTTAACAACCAGTTTTAAGACAACACACAATTATCCTCAGCTTTTCTCCCAAACTCATGTAAACAACTTCCCCGCTCCCAAAATAACTCGCAAACTACCTTTCCCCCTCGTCATACTCATGTATTCCTCTGCACTTCCTGATTTTGGCAGGGAGATTTCAGAAATAGCTATTACAATGGTGTTTCCACTCTGAAAGAGGAAACACTGGGTGGGAGGAGTTATGAAAGGAACAGAGGAAGCGGAGCTGTTTTCATACCATCTCAAGCTGCACTTTTACAGCAAATAGGTGGAAATGCATCTGGGTGAAGTATGCTATTGAGCCATCAGAGCCCCATCGTTTTACAGCACAAGGCCAAAAGTGAATACGCATAAACCGGAGCGTGTGTGGCTCCTTGCATCATTCAGCACAGCTGACGCTGACAGGCAGCTCTAAACTGTTGAACAAACTGAATGAATCAAGGTCAGGCCAGAGTCAGCAGCAAGCTTCCCTCCCTCCACGATTCACTGATACGTGAAAGGTACTGACTAGATGGCTCCTTAGTGCGGCTTTGTGCAGAGCAGTCGTACAGTAGAAGTCGCTCCATCACATGTTTGTCAGCAATCCAAGATTTTAATTCTGAACTTTTCCATGAAACCAATAGCTATATTTTCTGGCTCCGGCCCGCTGGAGTGCTTGGCCAGGGCTATGGGAATGAAATGTCAAAGCAGCCTGTCGATGGATTGAGATTGCTTTCATGCGTCTCCACCTGCTGGCTGGCATTTCACTAATTGCAATAGCCCGTAGAGATGACAGCGTACTTCTTGAAGTAACGAGCTTATGTGGAAAATGTAACTCAGTTTCACAAGAAGATGAGCAAATAAGCACGATGGGCGAGATTATCTTCTAACTTGATAAAGAGCAACATCCTACATCACAGGTGACAGGTAGAAGACCACTGAGATTTTCCAAGTCGAGCTTTTGAACTTCTGAAGCCTCGGTTGAGAAGATAAGCAATAAGGAAGATTTTTGGAAGGAATTCATAAAGTGTGGAAACATTAGCGTTTTATTTCACTACCAAAACCAGATGCTAAGAATGTTAACGTGCTCTCATTGACACAGTGAAAGAGGGAAATTGTTTATTAATATCTGGAAGCATGAGCATTCTGGGGCCCACAGCTTAGTTTCTGTGTGGTTAGGAAAGCAGTTACTTAGCAAATGCAGGCAGGCAGCTGTTTCAAATGGAAAGGAATAGAAATGATTAATGACTTCTATGCTTTAAAGAAATGAACCCACAGGATTTCTTTCTTCTACTGTGCTGTCCCACTTGGCCATTTCTGTCATGTGCCCTGGGACTTTCTTTGGAAGTTTTCAATGGTCTGTCGTGAACTACTCTTTAGAAACTTACTGGACCAGATCTGGAGCCAGACAGATGCCAGCTGTGGATCTGATCCATTTGTTCATACATTTACAGACTCCGAGCACAGATTATCAGCACTTGATATTCCATTAACTTTGTACTGCAAGAGCAATAGTATATCTTGCTCTCAGACACTGCAGTGATGAGCACAGTATTAAATCCTATTTAGAGTAGGATCAGTGTCCTTTTGTAGACACATTTTATTCAGGCTATTTCATACAACGTAGAAGGCAAGGGGCACTCTCAGGAACTGAAAAAATACAAGGAACGAACCCTTCCTCTGTTAGTCATGTCAGACATCAATACGGATTATTGGTATTTTATCATCTTCTGCACTTCCAGCAATGGCTTCTTTTTATCCTGCCCAAACAGCTATCATCTGTTTCTCGTGTATGCTTTCACTTAGGTTCTTAGATCTTCTACGCCTAGCATCGGAGGGTGGAAAAGGTTAAAAAGAGGATGAGGAAGAGAAAGAGGAATACGGAGGAAAAAAAAAGGAAGGCTATACAAAACACAGATAACATTTTCACTGAATTGTTCACAGCAAATCATCCAGCCAATTTTGTTAAAGTAGTATTTACCAGGGTGAGTAAGTTCTCCTCTGACTTGACTTCATGTTAATTATTTTGAATTTACCTCTATTCTAAAGGGTACATAATTTGATCCACTAAAGGTTCTTTTGCCGTATTTTTGATTATGCTTTCAGAACTGCCGAAGTTCAGAACTGTGAATGTTTGCTATTCCAAAGTATTATCCCATTGCAAAAGTGGTGTTCCATATTACTAAGCACTGGGAACAGGACAGTAACTACAGAAAGTGCTAAAGGTGTGCATTGCATACCTGTACAATTAAACACAGCTAAGCACATTTATTACATACCTATACCAGTAACATTCCTGGCAATTCAGCATATTCGGTTATTGTTAGCACTAGAAATCTGACTAAATTAGCCAGCTACGTGAACTCAAACCTATCAAGTAATTTAGAAGGTGTATAAGTTTAACACATCTAATGCGTCTAATACCTTGGCTCAGCACGGGCATTCAGCTAAAAGGAGTCCTCCTAGACTGCTCTAAGACACAGCAGGACTGGAAGATGATATTTCCTTGTCTGCAAGTACACCGCTCTCAAGTCATCGTTTCAACACAGGAAGTTATCTGCTACCTGGGGCAACAGTGTGCACTTGGACACAATTAGCCTGCTGTCTGATGATATTTAAGAATTAGCCACATAAGGCTTTCTTACAAAGTTGTCAAAAAGGCTCAACTGATTATTTTAACTAAGCCTATTTAAAATACTAGAATAAACTGATGCAAAATAAAAGCAACTTTTGCACGTTTGAACTGCATGCTTCCTTAATATAATTTATTTCCAGTGTAGGAATAAAGACCAGCTCAAATGAATAGTGTTTCTCTTTCTATATCTCGCTGTAGATCTCTGTCAGGTACTCAGGTGAATTAGTACTGATGCCATTCAACGCTCACAGGATAAGGATGAGCTTTATACATGTCAGTTGACAAAATCACACATGGAGGTATAAATTCAGCTCTATGTTCAGTCCACTTTACTAAAAGCAGAAATTGGTCCAATAGCCTGAATCTTCTTTCATAGGCTATTTTTGAAAACGATGTAACTCAGGCAGGAAGTGCGAGTGCATATATGTGTGTGTGTGTATATCTGTGCTGCTGAACACCGTATGAGGGCCAGATCTATTTTCTGAAGTCAATTCTTACTCCTTGTTTTGCTTTTTTTTTATTGCAAGATACTTCCTGAAAACTTCTCTCTGGTAACCCTAGAGGGTATAGTGACAAGTACTGAGGTTTTATTCCTACCTGGATCATCTAGCTGATGTGTATAGGGATGAATTCCTCTCTTGTTTTCCTGACCCTTTTTATCTTTCACGCCCGTGCATCACATACGTATTTAGTATGTGCTCTCATTCGACACTAAATTAAAATATATTTTAGTGTCATATTATAAATTATTTTTAAATGGTGCTCAGTTGAAGGTCTCTCTGTATGGTAGCACAGTTCTTCCAAGAAAAATTATATACAAAAAAGGCTGTGAATTTTATATTTTTTTCCTCAAAGCACATTGATGCTGAGCAGAATGTCAGGCAGGTGAACGGTCAGGTGCAAATAGATCATACGTCAGTTGGTGTTGCGCTACCAGGGAAGAAATACTGATTTTGAACATTTCACTATGAATACCCTTATTAGTGTTTCTGTTTTGGCAAGAGAATTATTGCCTGCGAATCCTTTGCCAGTCTCTGAGCATAGTAACAGACTATTACTATGGAAAATAAAAATCAGTGGGAAATTGATTGTCTGAGAGGCAATTCAGAAGTGTCTCGTGAGATGTACATTAGCCTGATAGCGACTACATCTCATTGAATGAAAGACCATGAAAATTGAGCAAAGAAATCCGCGTGATGTAACAATCTGTGTAGAAAAAAACCAGTATAAAGCCATCCAAGAGTTTGTGCATTGCTCTTGGTAGTAACATAAAAGATTCCTGACAAGATACGCAGCCATGTGTATCTCTGCAAAATGACTGGCAAGACAGCATACGCAGATGGCTACGAGGTGACTGTTTACAGTGAAACCCCACACGAGGCTAGAGTGGTCCCTGGCTCAGTTGGGCAACCGAGGTGTTAAGGGCAGCAAAACGCCCTTTCCCAGGTTAGTGACACCTTGTTTCTGGCACAGACCCTTATCCCTCTTCTTTCTGTTCTGCAGGTTGAGGCTTGTAAGCACAAGGGGAGAAGTAAGCTTAAGTCTAGCAGCACAAATACCGAAGTAACTTACTTCCCTGGCTGGAACAAGGAGGAACCGTGGAAGGAATTGCAGCTCTCTGAGTCATACTTCCTCCTTGGAGTTTCTCTTGGAGTAGTACAGCTCTGCACCATGCCTTAGGCTGACACTAGAGTTAAGCTTGTCCATCCTCTTATCCGTGAAGTGATAGAGAGAAAGAAGGAAAGACAGTAAGGCAGTGGATTATCATACCCTCAAATCTCCTGATTGCAGCTCTAAATATAGCCAAACAAGTAAAAATCTGTTTCTGGAAACAGTACAACTATTTAGCTCCCAACCCTTCAAACAACATACATGAAGAAAAAAAAAAACAAAAAAAAAAAAAAACCAAACCCCAACCAGTTCTCTCCCAACCAAGATCCTGTATGTGGAGCCATGTTAAGCACATTCTGATCTCCAGCCAGAAAGTAAAAAATTCCCAACCGCCACACCTATCCAGGGTGTGACTAGAGACTATCAACTAGTTTATATTTGCACTTTGATATACAGCACACGCTTAACATCATATGGTGTATCCTTGGAAAAAAAATAGCAACAAGTTTCAACATAGAAATTGTGTTACATTAGGAGGCCAGAATAAATAAGAGCCAATGAGTTGTAGAATGACTTGAGGTAGCGTATAAGATCTCATCTTAAAAATAACATGAAGGCAGTACATTGCAGATGAAACACATAATGAAAAAAACATTCCAAACTTCTCATCTGAGAAAAGATTACAAATAAAATAGGCTTGGGCACGCCAAGAGTAAAATCTTTGATATGGAAATGCAGTAATGGTTAAATGAAATGGGATGAAAATCTATTTATCAACAGTCTGTAATGCCTAGTTGGATCGTCCCATGAGAAAAGCAAATAAGGAGTAGTAGGAGAATATACAGACAGTGTTAAAAAGTTTACATACCTCCTGCTTTCATACCTCAAGATATAGTCCTACACCTTAACTAGGGATTTGCAGAAGTTGAAAAGCTGGTATGAAAACACACCTCAAATGATTCAGGAAACGTGCCCCGAGAGCCAGATTTTCAGGAGTTGTCTAGTATGTTCAGCCTGACATATATTAAAGGGACCTGATCTCTAGACAGTGAAAAGGAGCCCTCTGGCATCAGGCCCCCCATAAGCGTCTTGAATTGATATCCCCAAACAGCGGCACCGCTGCGCATTTCTGAAAAACCTCAGCCCAGGCCACCAGCAACTGTGAGGGTACTCCATAAGGTCCGTATTGATGAAAATGCTGCTGTGAGAAAGACCACCAGATCGTGCTCTATGTGACACTGCCCAACTTCAATGAGCTCCGTGCATCCAACTGAATACAGAATTTGGCCCGTTACTGTTACCTCCAATTCATTTTTCTTTTTATTCACACTAGCCTTCTATTACATTATTGCCAATGGGCATGTAAGTCATTACTGCACCCTACATGTGAATCACAAATGCGAGTTCCATGGAAATTAAACTTCTTGACCTGCTCGCGTTTTTCTCTTTGATGTCAGTCTGAATAGGCATTTTTGACTGGAACATAGTTTTAATTTTGAGAGCTGGCAAGACAACCACAACCTTTTCTGCAAGGAAGTTCGCTGAAGAATTCTTTGTTGTTCTTCCCGAATTACTTTCCTAAAGAAAGTGTCAGCAAATAGCATTACAGAAGGCCTGGATCATATTTTCACCGTGTTCAAATGCAGGAAACAGAAAAACAGCTACCGTGTTCCTGTTCACACCAGCAAATACACAGTCCTAACTATGTCAGTCTGAACAAGGTGTAAAATTTCTATTAATCTGACACAGAGATGAAAACGGAAAATATTTTTCACTCATCACTGAGGACTTCTCTCCACAATGGCCATCTGGATTCAGGGACACTGCGGCCACGTGCAACCCATGGGGCAGCTGTGTGAGCCCCGAATATCCAGAGGGGGAGCTGGGACAAGCAGAGGTGTTGAGATTCCACAGTCACCTTCCAGCGGGAGCTGGCGGAAGGTGGAAGAAGAGCAGCAAAGCGAATACCACTAACCCCGACCCCGCACTCGGGACCAAGGCCTGAGAGCTGAAAAGATCCCCTGGGAACCAGCGCTCTGGTCTCCTCCATGCTGCATGCTTACTGCTGTAAATCAGGAGGTGCTGCTGTTTCAGACACTTGGGGCTCCCACTGGCAAAAGGCTAGGTAATTTGCAAGGGATCCAGGACCAATATTAGATTTCCATTTGAAATCATGCAATGTTTTGCTGAAACACTGTAGAGATGTCTGTTTTGAAATCTACAGTTTCCCATCTCACTGTTGCTGACCTGTTTAAAATAATAAAAACAGAAAGCTTTCCAAGATGGATGACACTGGGGCCAGGGATCAAAACCTTACTTGTGTTTCTAAAGGCTCTTTCCATGCTTGGAAACCTGGTTCTTGCATTCATCAAACACAGAGAACTCTTTTTTTTCACTTTCTTTGCCAGGAGACTTCAAAAAGGGAGATGTCCAGGCCATCTATTATGCTGCTAGTCTTTTTCTTCAGCTCACAATATGTTTCTTCAAGCTGCAGGGTTTCAGGTAAATAAATATTCCAGAACTAGAAACTAAGCATGTATTCAAATTATATATCCATGCTATTTAAAGGACGATTTTGTTTCAGACATGTGGCTATCTGGGAAAAATTATTATTTGATACACTGTTCTGTAATTTGTCAATTAGGCCTTTCCTAGAACTTTCAGTCTGGCAAAGAGGCAGAAAATAATTTTATGACCAGGAAGATGGCACAGACGTTGCCTTGTTGGAGTTCCAGATGGACTCAAGGACTCACAAAAAGTCATATTTTATAGCTAAACTGCTGGAAAAGGAAATTTTCATTACTGCATCATTAGAAGTAACTCTGTAGTTAAGAGTACACCAAGAACAGAGTACTTATTTTGAGACAATTTTTCAAACATCCTCAAATACACAAGTATTGTTGATTGACTACAAAATGAATCTATCAAAGCCTGGAACACAAATTTGAAGTTGTTTGGTAAAGACGTAGGAATAGTACTTTTGAAACCTCATGATTTTCAGCTTACTTCTGAGATTTGTTTTCCGCAGAGAAGGGGGAAAGAAGCTTTGAGAACTATACACTAGTTACATCACTGCACTGCCTGTCTGGAGATAGAAGATGAAATTTTAGATTAAGTTAACGCCAGCAACATTTTATCACCGATATTGAAAGAACCAAGGTTGACAGAAAGTAGAGAGAGAAAGGCCAACACAAGTATCTTGGGTTTAGCTCTATAATGCTCGAAGATGCCACTGTAGGGTGTTTCTTTAAAAACCAAATAGAGTCACCACGCACTGGACACTCTGTACTTCCATTTCTGTATATTTTTCAGCGCATAAAAGGAGTCAACAAACAGCACAATTTCTGCTTTGATGAGTTTATATTCTATAGGGGCAAGTACATAATGCAGAAGAAAATAGTCAGGAAAGGCTACTGGTGGCAAAAGTAACTTTTCCAGCCAAAGTATTTGCTACGTAAGTAAATTTTTGAGACTTCTTTCCAAGAGATAAGGCTATAACTACCAGTTGCTTTGACCTAAAAGAATGGGCTGTTTCTGGGTTTACAAGACACATTTGCTCCCCTTGCAATGAGATTTAAACAGATTAAAACAGATTTTAACCCCAGATTTTCCAAGGGTACACAGAGGCAAGGCTTGGCTCTAGATTTGAGGAAGAATGTATATGAGCTCTTAAACCAAGTGAAAGCAGTCAATGGAAATGTGGATGCTCATGGATTTGTGTGTTTGAGGCCTCGAATCCCTGCTAGTGATACACCATTCGTTACTATAGGGTAGCTGTGTGTTTCACACCGAGATTGATGGGACATGGGCTCATCAACAGCAAGGAGAAACCAAAAGCTCTAGCTATTACATACTGTGCTGCATTTGAAAAAGGAGGAATGTAATGTCGAGAAATAGGAGTCCAGAGCTGTCCTGCGCATGAGAAGTCCTCTGGTAAAAAAGGAATTTGTGCTAGAGAAAGGGCGGGCAGACTTGTGAAGTGGATACTGGTGTTCTCTATTTGTTTCTCAGTCCTGCCAAATAATTCTTATACAGTGTTGGGCAAGACAATTCAATTTCCCTGGGCCTGTTTCTGTGACATGGAGATAATAAAGAATGATTTCTGTCTCCAGTCCTTTGTTTCTTTTTTCTATATGAACAGCAAACTGTTCAAGACCAGGGCTGTATCTTAACTGGATGTATTTGCAGTGCTTAGTATGGATGGCTCTCAGTCTCACATGTGGCCTCTAGGCACAATGGTATTACAAAAATAATTAACTGAGAGTGTGTATTTATTTAGTTAATTGTAATAACTTAAATCAGGATATTGGACCTAATTTTAGCTTAGTGTAAGTCAGTTCATATTCATTGATTGGTCTGCTCTTTCTAAGTCTATTGCTTGTGACAATATTGGTTCACAAGCAGGATGTCAACAGGCACATGGTGATTTCTATTGTTTGGGTGGTTTTTTTTTTCCTGTGAAATGAGCAGGTGAGGATGCCTTACGGCCTGGAAGTTAACTGACTTCGAACTTATTTTAAATATACCTGATGCCCATCAATTTGTGAAGATGTAGAAGGATATAATACAACTAAACAACTTCAGGAAGAATGCCTTAATTACTCAGAGAGATGCTGAACACATGCTGAATGACTCTCACAGAAGCATCCTCCTATGCCTTATCTCACTGTCACAATGTCTTTATCTTACTGGTACAAAACCACATTTTATTTTCCTGCAGAAAATCGTGTCAAACTGCAAAGCAACGATTCAGCACCCAATGAAGACAAGCAGAATTATTTCTTTGATGGTAAGAAGCATAAGGATTTTGAAGACCCTTCCTGTGGCTGCCACTTCTTAAGTCCTGAGCATCCTCAGAATTGTTTGTGTTTTCGTATCTAAAGATGTACCTAGCACCTCACAGTTTTCGCTCCTGACATACATAGATCTTTTCTGTTTAGTTCAGAAGGATCACCGAATTGTTTAAATAGAGAGCGCTAAATATTACCACTGTTTTCCAGATTGCTGGCTGGTATCCTGAAAGAATATACAGGGTCACCTTTGAGAGTAAATTATTGTAAATGTTTAACTGAAGATTTATCACGTGGTTCCTACTAGCATCCCAGTTTGATGTTGCATCAAACTTACTTTTTCTTTCTTTTAAGGAATTCAATGCATTTTGCTCTCCAACAGTGTTCAGCAACCTACAAGTTACATAGAGACATCAGAAGTCTTTAATGCAGGTTTTCAGAGTAAATGAAACCTTTTTTCGGTGTGGTTGCCTTTGTAATAACAGTCTTCTTATTTGTTGGATACTTATGTAACGTAAGATGAAAAGACATTTTATAGCCTTCTGGCAAGAGGACTTAAAATTAACAGCATACCTGTGGCTGCCCTAAGCCAGGGAGGGAGTCATTTTCAGGCCATGGGAAAACTGCAGTTTTGCATCCTTCGCTTCTTCTGACTTAACTGGTATTCAGTATTTCCATAGACTTGTTTTTCATGAAAGTATCATCATCATGCACAAAAAGAAAAATTAAGTAATTGATTCTGATGAAAGAACAAGAGACCAAGGTGGTAAGTGATAACTGTCACCCATTAGCATTTCCCCAAAGAATGTGGTGGTTTAACTTATTCTTTCATTTTATATTTTCATGCCTGGCTGGGCTCTCGCATCGCACACAGTCAATTGGCTCTCTACGCAAAAGCTATTAACTGTCTGATTACCTCTGGCAGCAAAACGAAACAGATGCAGTGCACATCGAGAGGTAGGAATCTTCAGCCTCCCGGTAACATTATGGGCCATATCCTGCCAAGAGTCCGCAGGCAGGCAGGCTCCCACTGAATTTAAAGGGTATTTTACAAAACAATCAATGGCCCTTCACACTGACTCCCTCCCAATATGCAAAAAGGAAAACCACAAAAAGATAACGATCTGGGGTCTGATCTCACCCATACTGGGCTGACAGTAGGGTAATCCCATTGACTTCAACCCATTTATTCTGTCAGTCAAATGACTTTCACAGGCTCTGGGCTGGGCCTTTAAACAAATGCAAACTTGATCAGAATCAAGCCCAATCACATTCATGCCCATTCTTGCTTTGAATATTTGTCTTCCACAACACGCTTCCACCTGAAATACGACTGACCTCAGCGCAAAGTTTTATTATTTAAAATTGACAACTATTTTCAAGACAGGTAATTAGTCTCCATTATAAACGCAGAATGCTTTAAAATCCTTAAAGAAGCATGCCCGGAGATAGAATTTCCTACTCATCCACATTGATTACCAACAAATACATACACCAGGGCTACAGTCCCCAAAGAAACGCAGCTCCTGAAGACATGCCTGAGCTCGTCGGCTCAGATATTGCTGGCTGCAGCGTGGAGCACACCGTGGCCAGCAAAACCACCCAGGCCCCTAGGTAAATACTTGGGCTACTAGCCTGTCCTGAGCGTTGGGCTGCTCCAGTTATGCCACTATCAATACTTGTGCTGGCTAGTTGGGAGGCAGGTCTGGGTAGCTGGCCACGTGAGCTGCTGTCACTGGAGGATAGATAAAGACAGCATTCATGAAGGTGACTGAATCTAACCTTTGCCTACGTCCCAGGGCTTTCCGCGCCCATGGAACAGCCCAATGGGGTCAACAGAGCAAGGCTGTCGCTCTTCTCACCCTAGGCACTGGAGGGAAGGGATGCGTCAGCCAGCAGAGCGTGGCCAGCACAGCTTACATGAAGGATAAGTCAAGCCCTCAGCTACAATCTTGCCTGGAAAAATAACTCCGCTTTCACAAAAGCCCTGTGAGATCTGTCATGACCCCAGGCGGCTGAGACCCCAGTTTCACGGCTCAAGGAAATATGCAACTAATTGGTATATTGCATCTACTGGGGATCAGACAGACTAATGCTAATACTCCTACGTTAGACATGCTAATACTCCTTTGCCTCTTCAGCCTTTGGGTTGTTTGAACTTTTTCTCTCAGCAGCAACAATTACCCGCAATACTAGAGATGGCAGTGATATTAGATTAGAAAATGACTCATCATTGAACTAGCCCTGTCAAGCAAGATAAATACAATTTAGTTGTTAGCTAATCTATTTTTGTTTGTATTCTCAATTCATCCAAGACACTGATTACGTTGCAGTCTATCATGCTAGTATTAAGTATATTTTGTTACAAAGCTCTTTGCTTTGTGAACATTTATGAATACAATAGTTGTATTTGTCTGTCAATATTACATCACTGCTGATGTACCGTCCATCAGCTCTCTGTGTCAAAGCACACAGAGTAATATTTTGGGTTTTCAGGAGTTAAATTATGGAAAGGTAGTATTTAACTAGAAGTCTCACCTAAGATACACTTTTGCTATCCGTCATCTTCATCTGCCAGTTATTCTTCCTCCACGTCTACGACTAAAGTTTCGTGGCTTGATACTGCGTTGAATCAGCTTTGGACTTTGGCCTAAGAAGGAAGGCTAACAGGGGCTGTTTTAAGAGGCCTTGCGGGATGCTTTTGCACCTCCGTGCTGAAATTTATCAATGCAAGCAGCCCTCAGGGGTGCTCAGCACCTCCTAAATTCTCCTTCTGGAAGAATTCAGGCTTTGCATTTGAGTTATTTATTTTCATTGTGCTTCCTCTCACTTTGTTTTTAGTTTTGTTTAGCACTTACTTAGCCCTTGGGAAGGGTATTTATGGAAATTTAAAATTTTCATGATAAAGAAAGTGTTTTACAATTAGAAGGAGAGGAAACCATTGATCTTGATAATAGAGAGAGAAACTTTCTAACTCGCATGGTTGGCAAATCAATTACCAATTGCCAAACTTTGCAGAACAGTAAATAGGCAAAGGTGCATGGTAAAAAGGAGGTGAAAAGCATTGTAAAACATGCTTTCTCTATTTGAATTTAATACCAAGTAAGTTGGCATTCCAGATAAAGCATTTATCAACTGTTATATTTTATGAAAGTCTTTACAGACTCAAGTAAAAGCTCTCGCTACAATCACCTCATGATGAAGTCTTTTTCTGGGAATCAGGGCAAGATAACCGATTATTTTGTGCAGGCCAAGAAAAAAAAAAGGAAACTGTGGTTTTGCAAAGTTCCACCACACGTATAACAGAACTTCAATAATCAACATTTCTGCTGCTTTTCCTAAAACTGACTACAGCGTTACACTGAAAGGACTGAACCAAACTATTAGTAACGAATTTACAATACTTTGGAAGCCAAACAGCTGTGGACATTTTTCAGGAGAGGCACGAATGCACGCCTACTGTCCATCATTATGTTTGCCTTCTACTGTGGTCCTTTAGGCCTTTTGTTGTATTTCTACTGGTGGTGAGAAACTCTTGTAGAGCCTACTGGTTAATCACGACGTGTTAAACAAGCTGCTAAGTGATGTGGGAAACCATTGCAAAGATACATAGCTGAGACAGATTCACTATACTATGTATATAACCTCCTTCCATCTGATAGTACTATCGTTTGGTATGGGCTGTGTGGGAGCCTGAGCTGATGGTTCATACCACATTTCTCATGCAGATGATTCTGTCTCCCAAATTTAACCCGTAGGCTAGACAAGACTCAGAGGATGGGATGAAAATGAGTGAAGTAACTTCTATTCTCCCTCTTGAGTACATTACACTGCATTGTACTGCTTGTCAGGTACATTTTGAGACAATTGCTTATTTTTCTCATCTATACCGTAAGATATTATCATTATCATTACTATTATGTGATATCATTTAAACTAGTCCAAAATTGCATACCTGTGTGCAATTCCATCTCTCTCTTCATCAGCTGAGACAGACGGATGAGATAACTATACCACGAGTGAAGCCAGGGCCCCGAGCTGGTTGGGCTCCATCAGCTTGGAAACGAAGGCGGCAGAGGTGGTTTCTAAATAAGAGGTAGGTTTGTGAATAAGAGCATGTTAACTGTGTTAACTTCCCCCACCAGAAGAGCAGGAAAGAAAATCCAGCCTGCGTTGAGGATCTGGCTTTCCTAGCGAGAAGATGCATCAGAACACAAGAGGCTGGTGTTTCCAGCCAACTCTATTGGACTGAGGACTGGAAGTGTGACAGCACTGTCTGAAAAAGCCCAGCAGCAGTCACTGCCAACAAAATCAATTCGACAGCTCGAAGTGGTGTAACAGACCTGTGGCCTGATCCTTACCCTCTTCCAGCTCCTGCCTGCACTTTCTAGTAGGTAAACCTTAAGAGTGACTTTTCCCGATGGCAACTTGTGAAAGGATGGATGCCTTATGGGCTGCCTGCTAGGCATGCAAGGAAAGCCAACATGTGTCCTTCTTATCTTCAGACTGATACCATCAAAGGGCTCAGCCTATCCTGTTTGGGGGTTGATTCTTGCTAGAGAGTGAATAACTTGTGAACTGTGGCTAAAGCTTGGATTTTTAGGTGGGTTTAGACACTCACACACTCACTACTGTAGCATCTAAGTTACTAAGGACTGGATTCAACGTAGGACTTGGATATTTGAAGAATAGGTGTGTGCTCCTTGGAGTGGGACAACAATCTGGAGCAAC
This sequence comes from Chroicocephalus ridibundus, assembly GCF_963924245.1. Classification (NCBI taxonomy): domain Eukaryota; kingdom Metazoa; phylum Chordata; class Aves; order Charadriiformes; family Laridae; genus Chroicocephalus; species Chroicocephalus ridibundus. Next base: position 4,177,742 of record NC_086287.1, on the reverse strand, counting down.
CTGGCTAAATTGTGTGGGGAGAGCCCGGCACTGACGATGCCACAACAGCCAGCCACTCTCCTAAAGGGGTTTAGTCCCTCCTTCATCACCCAGTTGGGTGGCTGTTCCTAACTGACCCCAGCCACCCAGTCCTCCTCAGGACAAAAGGAGCTGAGGTTCCTTGCAGATCTACAAGACAGCCCTCCCGAAGCAATGCGCTCTGGCCTTTCCCTTGGTTGTTGATATTTCAAATAATACTTTGTTGCTGTTACATTTCTGCTGGAAGGATAACAACCACCAGTCAAAAAATATTTTCATAGCACAGAGGGTGGGCCAGGAACAAAGGAAGCTGCACTTGCAAATTCCACACATTGCACTTGAATTTTCACTTCTCGGTGCAGGAACTGTGCACGCAGAGTCCCACTGGGATTTTTGTCAAGGCTGTTTCTCCTTGTGCTGATGGTGCTATGGGAATGAGGGAAATCTTCAGGGACTACAATACTACACCGCAGTTATCAAAAAGGCTGCTTAGTACCAAAGCCCCAGGCGTGATCCAGTGAAAAGCATCAGAAATGCTAGAAAAAAAGCAGAGAGGTTAAAATGGCTCAATGTCAGGAGATCCAAGACCTCAGTGAGCCCATCAGTGAAAGCCCCGCAGCCATCATCAGCGCCCTTTATTTCTCCAGGGAAGCCATGCTGAGATTTGCAATGTTTTCTTCTCCCAGATACTATGTTCGGAACTAAAATTCTCTTTTTTCATTCTCGCCCTTGATCATTCCAGGACAGTTCTCATGAGAGATGGAATTGGCTCCTGTGGCTTTGGACGAAACTATCCTGATCCATGTACGCTGTGCTGAATAGCTGCCATGCCCTGCCCCGGCCCTCGTTTCACGTCAGTGGTGCTGTATTTGATTAGTTGATAAAGTGCAGTGGGATCCTGTGTGAGGAAGGTTACTATAAACTGCTAGTAACAGCTGCCTGTGCTGTAGATCCGTGGTTCACATGAGCAGTTTTCTGTGGAAGAAAATCCCACGGATGTCTGCGTGGGTTCCTGAGAGCTCTGGGGAAAGCTGAGAAATCCAAGGTGAAGGATGGTAACTCAGCGATATAAATGAAAACAACACGTATTTTCACCTACATTTTTGCTTTCCACTGAAATGGTTTCAACTGTGGAAGCGTCAGCAAGGAAGAATATGATTTTAACTCTCCCTTAGGGGATGGGAACAATTGTAGTAAGGGGAAATCGATGCAAGACCTGTTATAAAATCACACCATCAGAGCCATGGTGAGGAGATAACAAAGAAAAAACACACCAAAGTCCCTGTTCTTTGGCACTTACAAGCTTAATTAAAGGGTAATGTAATCAAGCCGGTGATTAATCATAAACTTTTTATCAATGGAGAATGATAGATTTTCCCGCCAAAGACTCCAGCTCACATTTTGCTGTCACTCTAACTTCATCGAGTACACGGACTCCATCTTTCCCCACTAGCCCAACACGAGTCATGGGAGCCTGGGGAATTATACAAGGGTAAAATCAGCCAGAGGAGATAATTGCAAGGTAGCAGGATCCTTCCTTAAACTCCTACACAGAGTCAAATAAATGGATCTGAAACCATATTCCTATTGGATGATAGGAAATCTTTATGGCACAAGTAGTGCATTGCTTTGTAGATAAACTACGTGCTCCTTAAAGGCATTAAATTTATAGTCCCGGAGGCGAGGCCATGAATTATCCTTGTTCCCAACAGTACACAGAGTAGCATGAAAGACACCGATGAGGGAAAGTCATACCTCGTCCTGCCAGATAATGCTGTTACTATAATAGGAGGGAAAGAGAGGGGTGATAGTTTGCCACAGCCAGCAAGGATAAAACGGCCAAAAGTTTACAGATCCAGATTCCCGTGAAAGGAAAAGAATGGCCTCCTCAATCCCTTCCTATAGGATTCCTTGCGTTATTGCAACAACGCCACTGCAAAGCTAAGCCAGTCTGCATATTAACATAAAGTTAGAACATCATACTTCACAGCAAATAAAGGCAGGGGCCAGGAAAATACCTCTAACTTAAAGTATATGCTGATGTAAGAGTGCACAATATTTCAGGGTCCCTTTGTAATAAACTCCCACGCTGTAGCCTTAAACCTTAATGGTCTGTGAAAGTTATTATGCGAAGTTTTTAGCATTCAGTTTCATTCTGACAGGACTTTATGATGTGTATTACAGAAGAATACTGTTAAGCTAATCATATTAATACCAAATCTTTGTAATATAATAGCTTCAAACATTTTGGGCAAGGAGCAACTTGACTTTTCATAAATATAGAAAGACAAAACTTTTAATGATGTTATTTTCCTACTGCTTCCCCAAGTCCATCTGCTAGAGTTGCTAAAGATCAAGGACCATAATTTCTTTTTTCTAAAAACCTAACAGTGGAAACTGAACTTGGCTTCCCAGGGCCTAATTCTGTACTTTTTTAGTCCCGGGGCACTCTCTTCAAGCATTATCAATTTGTCTTTCTCTTTTTCTTTTTAAGACATGCCTGGTATAAGTCATGTCTGAAATATAATTCCTTATTTCTGCTACTGATGACAGCTTAAATTATTAAAAGGAATTTTAAAGTTCTTTTTAGGTTTCTCATTTTCACATTATTTTCCTTTCTGCGTTTCATTCAGTTTTGGTAGTAGGGGCATTATTGGAGTCACTTTTTCCTTCTGTCTATTAAAACTAATTCTATTCTGCTTTTGATGTGCAGTTAAATCCAAAGAAAAGAAAAAAAAAATTCAGGTAGCAAATACTCTCAAACACTCACCTATGCAGAACTGCACATACTTAAAGAAAAACTAAATTTGCATCCTACAATTGTCAAGAAGGGCCCTTTAAGCTTGAAACAGGAGCAGATTCTTTTAAACTTTCCCAGAGAATAGCAGTGACCTTGCAGATCAGATAACCCATGGTCCACAAGAGTTCAAATATGTCATCAAGACTTTATTTTACTGCTTGCTGTTCCTTGGCCTAGTTGCTCCAATCAGGCTAATTGCACCACCCCCACCGCCCCCCCCCAAAAAAAACCAACCAAAAAACCCCACAACAGAGCTGTACAACCAGGAGCAATGTCAGCAAAGCAGAGCTGGGTGCATGGTAGGAACAAGGAAGGATAAGTGAGACTGCGTGTCGAAGGCTGGATTTTTGCTGAGTGACTGTAATCTGATGGGTACAATATATTAAAACTAATGGAAACAGTTGATTAAAAATATGCTAGATCTTTGCACAGAGTCTTATCACAGAGCCATCGCAGGCAGCCAGCCAAGTGCTTAGCTGCAGCACAAATGACCACGATAGAAATCCACAAGCCCCAGACTTCCTCCTTCCATGGAAAGCTTGCCAGAAGGATACCTGGGGTCCTCAGACCTCCACTGCCTTTAAATGTTTGCACTGAGGGACCGAGATCTGCTATCACCATCCTTAAAAACACTGACAACTCTGCATCATCTCCCCAAGCCCATGACTTCCTGGTGTACGTCCAGGAAGCTTTATCCTTTCCACGGAGTTATCTGCCTTTGTGTCAGGTCCTCTGAACAGCCTTCGATCTCCATGGTTTTATTCCAGAAAGTGTCAATCAGTTTGCCAGGAGACAGCACGGTCCTCGTGCTTGTAGCAAAACCTTCACAGAGGGCCAAATAGAAGTGCTGAAGCCCTAATATCTCTGTGGCTGGTTTCAGTGAAGCTGAGAAGCCACCAGTGATGTCCCTACATCTTCTGCATCCCACCATGAAAGGCAAGCATCTCAAAACACCCTGTCTCTTCTTGCTTGCTTTACAGCCAGCTTGATTTTGGTGACATATTTGTTTTACTCATCCCTTACTCTTAGTTATCGCTAGGAGAATGTAGAAGACCATAAGGAAAAGAAATAAATGTATCCTAGTCAGCATGAGAACTGCTCCCCTTAATTCTTTCTCCAACAGGCTGTAGCTTGTGAAATCAAATGGGGATTTCATGTTAGTACAACAACTGACTTCGGGGTATCTCCATTGATTTTTAGTATTAACTACGACTGTTACTTGCATTTTTATGAGAAATCAATACTTTTCAAAGTTGTTGAGGAAGTAGCAGTTATTGCCAACAAACTGCATTTGTTTTACTCCAACGTGGGCCATTTCAAGGAAGTAACTCAGGAGAAGAAAAATCACTTTTAGCAACAGCTACTGTCTAGATTAGTTTAGCTTTAACTTCAAACTGTACCCTTAGGCTTCAGTTCAGCAATGTATTTAAACATATATTTAATTTTTAAGCATATGAGTAATTCCAGTGTATTTACTTATTTAAATGTAGGCACATGTTTAAGTCTTGTCCTGAATTAGCTTCTAAATCATTCACAATCTGGCCTCATTTCCATCAGTGCAAATCATCGTGCTACATCATCTGATTACTCCAGAAGTAGGAAAAAATATTCTCCGTATTTCTTGAGAAAGTTCTCCTGCTTTTTTACTAACATTTTGCTGAGATTCAGCTTCTTTAACCAGTTTCAGCCCCAACCTGAACTCAAAGACAGAGCTGGGATTTGATGAAATAGTTTGGTTGTGGACAAAATATGCTCAAACCGTACACAGATTTCAAAGAGGAAAGATAAGGCGGGGGCATAGCTTTATCATACATTTCAAGCAAAAATGTAGCCATTCCCCTTTTCCAGATCCTCCCTTTCCTAGCTCAATATTCTGGTAAATTACCTGTGAGTTTCAAGACATGCCGCAATTAGCACTCACACCATGATACCCATGCATGTGACACAAGCTTGTGCCTGGCAGAGACCTGCGTGTGTATTTTGGGTTGGACATAAATATTAAGGTTTATCTTATTTTCTTCTTGGTGTTGTAAGTCATGGATCTGCGTGCCTTACCATTTTCCAGTTGAGAATCTCTGTCAGATGATATCATCTAACTTCACTGTGTCCATCCAGACATCTTCTCAGCCCAATGCAATCGTTACTAGGAAATCCCATGAGAGCATCCTCCGAATTTTTTAGCTGCATGAAAAAGAGCTCCTTGCCATGATCAAGCAAATGGAGGTTGGACACATGCTGACTGAGCCTTAACATTTTCTGAATGACTGGGGAGCCTGTCAACAGGCAACAGCAGACTAAGCACTTCAAAAAAGCCATTTACGTCCCAAGCTGGGAATCAAGAAAACATAAAGGATAAAGTGAATTTCAAATAGAATGACATCACATTTTTAAATCTGCTTGTTCTTTACTTTAAAAGTGGGCACTGATGCTGCTACAAACTCTAGGCTCCTCCTAGGCCAAAGTAATATTAAGACCATGGAAAATGTCATACTTTGGAAATAAAGCATCTCTAATGTAGCTGTTAATCAAAACCGGCATTCACATTTTATTCTGACTTTCTTAAATTCCTCTGAACTGTAATACACATTCAGAAAGATAATTCCTCTCTTTTTTTTTTCCTTCCCAAGAAGAAGCATCCACAGTTTAAGGTTGTAAATCTGAGCAATTTAGAAAACGATGTAAACACAAATGAAAATTAGCCAACAAAAGAAATTCAATTGAGTTAAATAGGAGGCTATTAGCATACCTTACATTCTGTTCTGTCACTAGCTGTAGCTCTGTGGAGAACGAGTCAGGTAAAAACAAACCAGAGGGGGCAAAAGAGCTACTGTTGATGTTTTGCACTAATCCTAACACAGCAAAAAGAAACAATAAATATAAAATAAGTAATATACAAAGATGTATTCCATACTCATTTTCAATCAAATTGAGCTGTACCACAAGCAAGGAAAAAAATACCAGGTGCCACAAGCAGACCAAATTAAGTGTAAATATTTCTGTAGTCTTCACTAAGACTATAATCTCATTTCTTCACTTCCTTTACTGATTTATGGAAACAAGTAGACCAAGCATCACTACTTTTATTTTTACCAATCTAGTATAACTGCCCCAGATTCGAAATGGTAGCACTCTAGATCCACTCACCTGGCACACGCATAAAAGCGCGCACACACAAGGCAAAAGGTGGTAGAAAACCCAGGCAATACAAGTTTATTTGATTGTAGTCATTAGTGCTATACATTACAGGTTCAATCCTGCTCCCTTTGATGTTGATGGTAATACTCCCATTGAATTCATGTGCTCTGAAAAATGCCTGAGTTTTGAAAATTTATCATTTTGTCATCTATGCTTCAGGTCAAAATTATAATCCAGTGTTTTAGACTTGGTTTTGAGCCAAATGATTTTTACTAAAGGTTCAAAGTACGCATACTTGTCCCTCCGAGAGATGCCAATTCATTTTACAACCAAGGAGGAAAATGGTTGAGGATTTCAAAAAGGTCTGAGGGATGCAAACATCTTACAGGTGACTACAGCAATCTCAGCTTCCAGGGTCTCACTGAAGGAAACAGCAAGGCCCTCCTCTTGCTGGGGGCATGACAGTGCCCACCTGCTTAGAAAGAGTTGGGAAAATCATTTGCAGAATGCCAGAACTGAAAGAGACTTTCTGGGATTGTTTGTGCTACTGAACTGCAGCTCTTTCGGTGAAATATCCCAAGACTTAATCATTTACACCATCCAGTCCACCCACCACTTTTAAGTGAAGCAAGTTTCTTTCTCTCCTTGTCCTCACTTTCCCTCAGTCCGTGGTAGAGAACATTGCATACGGTGAGAAACATTGGGTAGTAAGAGCTAAGTTCTTCTGGTCATCACGGCTGTTCAACCCGAATGTGTTCAACAGCAATATTCAAGAGATTCTGAAACAAGGTAGATGAGCTTCCCAAAAATGGGACTACACTTTAAGTCAACAGAAAGGATGAGAGAATACAGAAACAATTAGGCAGGTGTCAGATGCCAACAGGACTTTGATTTTGAAAGCCTCTCCCTCCATCCCAAGTCAACGTACCAAAAACTGGGACCTTACCAGAGGACTTGTGAACTGCCACAAGCAGTAATTAAAGAAGGCGAGGAGATTACAGGGGAGTCAGGTGCCTGATTTACTGAAGAAATGACCCTTAGAACTACCACTGGCTTAAATTGGAGTTAACAGCACCCAAAAAAATCCGACCCCAGCGGTAATTTGTACCACTTTTACTTGGAGAGTGTGTCACAAATATGCAGCAAGCAGATTTACCACTTTCAGGTAGGTGGAGAAGGAGCAGACAGGGCAGTAGACTGAAGCGAGAAGTGCAGCATGTGGCTGGATGGGCTTGGTTCTGAACTCTGGGAGAGCTGGAGAACGGCTGGTGGAGACGGTGACAAAAATGTGCCAGATCTCATTTGTATTCAGATCGGAGTCCCAAGATAAGCTTCTATCATCACACCTCTACCCCTCCCTGGAGCCAACATGGTTTAGGAAGCAAACCTGCCTGGATGGAACTACCCCACCAGCCCAGCCTACCTGACAGTCTGGATCACTATTACTAATGCATCTTTTCTGGCAGAGGGAGAAAAAAAATGTAAGAAGACGATACCTAAACATTCCTGAAATAGCTCTTCTGCAGCATATGTGATACATACATACTGATTTACTGGCACTTAGAAGGAATTATGCAATGTACTCTGCAAAATTTGATTAGGCCTTTGCCACTGATGAACAAACACAGCATAGGGATCATTCCAGTAAACTCTCCGTCCCCCTGCCCCAAGCAAGTCATCACGCTGGCAATCTGCCCTGTTACAGGAACCCAACGGCTCCTGACTTCAGTGGGAGCAGAACTGAACCTATAATCACCACAAAACATCTTCCTGTGTCTGTCCTTTTGCAATACTGGTGAAGAGACAGATGGAAAATAATAACACCGTGTTTCAAAAACTACTCCCAATACCCAGTTCTAACTGTAACAAAATCCTAACTGTATTTTTAATGTGCCTTTAAATTGCCTACACGGAGGAAGCGTCAGTTTGAGGAACTGAGAAAATGTTCCTTTTCTACCTTGTAAACCGAGTTTAAACGCTGTATTTTCCATAGCTCACTAACCCATATCAAACACCAGCGTGTACGCTGGTCATTTTCATGCTACTGTGTTACCAAAACGTACTGTCAACTGAGGACTCCCGGTTAACAGCGCACAGCCAAACGGAAACTGTAGCTGCTGGTTTTAAAATCAAAATATTTTCCACTGAAACGCTTTCACTGTGAGGCTGTTGGTGCATAAAGACATTGTCTGTTCACCTTGATGCCGTCTGCCAGGCTTCCTTTGGTGCCTCTCCTTCCACCGGCTCGTTTCTGGCATGGCCCAACACAAGGTTTCCCTTGATGAAGAAAGAAACAAAACCAGCCCTGGCTTCCTTCCTGCTTCTTCCCCTGTCCTTAGCCCTGTTGACCTCCTTCTCCACTTTCTCACCTCCACTGTCCAGGCCAAACTTGAGCTAATGTCTGCCAGCCCTGGAAGGCGGCTATGGCCTGTCCCTGCCCCTCTGCTCCCTCAGCGATGGCTCCTCGCCTCAGGACACCCCGACTAGCCGTCCCCCGCCCTGCGCCGGCCTCACCCTCCCTCCCATTTGTGCCTCTCCCCGGCTTGGTGATGGCTGTCCCCCTTGAGCTTGGCTCCTTCAAACCCCCTTCTCCACAGGCCCCACATGGCCCTGTGGGTGCGCGTCCCAGGGGGACAACATGGCGGCAGGCAGCGCCACCACAAGGGCCGGGCCGGGCCCTGGGGCCTCTCTCCTCACCAGAGCCTCCGGCACCTCACCACCTCTCCCTCACCGGGCACCTCCTGCCTCGTTAGCAGCACGTTAATTACCGGCAGCAGGGAATGAAAACATGTGACAACCGGGAGCGCCCAAGGTTTGAAGCCGAGGCCAGAAGGAAACCGCTCCCCCCGGGGCGGAGGAAGGGGGTCGCTTCCCCTCCGGTGCCACCCCCCCCCCCCCCCCGAGTGCTGCGCGGCTCTTCGGTAGATTACGGCGGCACGCCAGGAATGCGCGCCCCCGCGGCGGGCCCGCGCGCACCCGCAGCCGGCGGAGGCGGGCCCGGCCGCCCTTTGTCGGCGGCGGCGGCGGCGCGGGGCGGGATGACATCATGAGAAAGTGCCGGCCGGGAGCGGCGGCGGCCCCGGCAGCGGGCGCCGCGGGGCGGGGAGCGACGAGGCGGGGAGGGGCGGGCGGGCAGGAAGGAAGCGCCGTCGGAAGCCCCCGGGGGTGACAGCGGCGGCGGTGGCAGCCCGCTCCCCCCCCCCCCCGCCCCGGGTCGCGCCGCGGGCTGGGCGCGTTAGGCGGCGGGGCAGGAGGCGGCACGCCCCTTAGGCGCGTAGCCCGGGGCGGGCGGGGAGCAGGCATCCCCGCGCCGCCCGAGGGGAGCGGGCGCTACCGAAGCCCCGTTCCCGCAGGTAGCGGCGGGGGTGGGACCGCGGGGGTGGGCGGCACCGCCTGCGCACCACCACCCCCCCGCTTCCCCCGACCCGGGCAGGTGCGGTGCCGCCCCGCTGCGGAGGCGGGAGCTGCCAGAGGTGGCGGCCGTGCCGGTGGCCGCCATCCCGTCACCGTTGACCGGTCAGTCCCCTTTTGTCTTGGCGGGACCGGGCGAGCCCCTGCGCCGAGATCTGCCCGATCCGCCTGGTAACAGCCCGGCGCCCCCATTGGCTCACGCTAATGGCCGCTTCCTGCGGCCGCGCCGCCCCGCGCCGCCCGCCGGGGGCTCCCCCGGGCCGGCCCCGCTCCCTCCCCCCCTCCCTCCCTCCCCGCCGCCGGCACCGCCCGGGAGCCCCGCGCCCCGCCGGGCAGCTTTTATGAATGAAACCCCGGCCTCGTGCTGAAAGGGAGAGGGGGGTGGGGGGGGAAGGACACACACCAAACCGAGCCCACCCCAAGCGGGAGGCACCGGGAAAGCGAGGATGGTGGCGGCGTGGGGGCTGCGTCCCTGCTCCTGGGCAGGGCCGGGTGATGTGGCTAGCGATAAATGTTTGGGGGCAAAGAGCTGGCACGATCCGGACCGGGACTGGGCCCCCCAAGCGCTCTCCCAGCACCCCCAGAGCGGCTGCTCCCCAGAAAGGTGCTGGGGGTGCAAGCACATCCATTAAATCGGATTCCCCAGTCGCACATCGCGGGCAGGCCGGATTCCAGTCTGGGAGTACGGGGTCATGGCGTGTTTCTGCATTAAAAATTAAAACTGGCCAACTGAAGTTGTGGAAACAGAAGCGCGTGTCCTGTGCGGAGGGACGCGGGCAGGGGACGGCTTCCTTCCCAAGAAACCCTCCCCATTCGCCCCAGGGGCTGTGGCGCACCAGGGAAACTGAGATCCCCATGGCTTCCGACGTCCTCCCGAGGGACGAAGCCAAAATGGAGACAAACGGTCAAGCAAAGCGGTAAACTAGGAAAGATGGGCAGATATTTCATGCAAAGAGATTACGTAAATGCACCACTGTGCAACAGCGTGCCCTGTGATCTTTGGCACTGCTTTCCCCGTGGGTCATGCAGGGGAGATGCCGTGTAACTTTGTGTGGCATGTCTTCCAAAGCATGTCCTCCATGGCATGTCCTCCACGGCCATGAGACCCTTCCACTGCCCTGACGCCTGCTGGCGATGCTGCCGCCAGTGCCGTCCCACCGATGAGGTCTTCCTGCACGCAGGTGATGCTGAAGCGCCGAGGCTGAGGAGCGGGTGGGCAGATGGCAATGTGACCCCCAGTTGATGGCCTTCCCGCTTCTCCCCACTCCACTTTGGAGCAGGACAAGTCATTTCTCCCCCGCAGTGGGGCATCGGCTTGATCTCTGGTGTCTTCCAGCTGGCCCCAAGCTCCCCTATCAGCCCCTCAAAAAACAAGGAGTTTAAAAGAGACTTTTTTTATTAGAAACAAAGCAAAGCAAAGTGTTTTCAGGTACGGGCAGTTCAGCCAGGGAATGGGAGTTATTTACGGTGGGGCCCTGCGTGTCACGCGTGGACAGGCTGTCCTGCCAGCACGGCGTGTCGGATGAGGCCCCAGCAGGCTCCGGCGGCTGCCGGCACCTCCCTCTCCCCCCCTTGATTCATCTCCCTTTAGGTGCTGGAGGAAGCTCTGGCCACCATTTTGCTGCTCTGCTGGGATATTTCTTTTCTGGGTGGCTGTGCGCGGTGGGGGTGGGGTGGGGAGGGGAGCGCGGCCTGCCCGGCGTGCACTGCCACCGACGGCGGCTCGGATTAGCTGTCACCCTGTCTCCTGCCACCTCTGTGCCCCTTGTGGAGGGTAAAACCTTTAAAGTGAAAGGAAAGACATTAAAATTAAAAAAAAAATAAAAAAAAAATAGAAGAAAGAGCACTATCGTGACAGAGGTGGGAGACCCCAATTCCTTTAAAACTTCTGGTGCGCAGCAGAACGATCTAGCCTGGGAAAAAATAGGTCTGAGGAAATGGGAGAAAGCTTTCCCTTGGGATCAACTACAAAGAGCTGGAGTTCAGGTTGGGAGCGCGCCTTTTTAAACGACGCCTGTTGCAGGTACCCGTGGGTGACAGCAATAATAATAATTGATAAGCAAACAGCGATGTGCTGGTACGGCCCTGCTCCCCCTCCCCAGCACCCCCCAGTAAAATAATACCAACCCAGTCTCCTTGTATTTATATCCCTGCGTGTCTGTGTGTGGCCTAGCCCCATTCATCATTTGGCTCCCACTGCAGAACTCGCTCCATTTTTAAAATTATGCATGATACACTGAAGAGACAATTTGGGTTTCCCCCACCTCTCCCTTGCCCTTGAAGAAAGCAAGCCCTTGTCTCATTTGCATTTGCATTAAACCCCTGCTCTCTATAAGCTAAGCAAAGGGGAAGGACTTGAAGCCTATGGGATGGCTTTAGGGCTCTGCCCCTTGCTTTTGGCTCTCTCTCTCTCTCTTTCTCATTCTCTCTCGTGCTTTGATCTCTGCTTAACAACAGTAACGTCACAGGGACTATACAGGAGAGTTTTGTTGGAAGTTAGAAAGTTCTGCAGCCTCCAGAGGGCTGTAGCGGCAGTAGCAGAAGCAGCATCCAAGGGACTCCTGGAAGGGGAAGAGAGCGAGCGAGCGACTGACTCAGTCCTGCTGCAGAAAACTGACTCGAGGACGACGGAGGCAGACATGGAACATCAGCTGCTGTGCTGCGAGGTGGAGACCATCCGACGAGCCTACCTAGATGCCAACCTCCTCAATGACAGGGTGCTGCAGACAATGCTGAAGGCGGAGGAGACCTGCTCGCCCTCCGTCTCCTACTTCAAGTGCGTGCAGAAAGAAATCTTGCCATATATGAGGAAAATAGTTGCCACTTGGATGTTGGAGGTTTGTATCTTTCCGGGGATTTTCTTTGCTCCGGCACCGAAATGAATTAAGCCGGAGAGCTGCTCCCCCATCTCCTGACACCCCCCCCCCCACCCCCCCCCAATCTCCTCCCGAAATAAGTTCCCCGGCGCGGCACACGTTGCTCTGGCTCCGGAGACGCCCGCCCGCACCGAGGCGACCCGGGCCGGGCTTACCATCGCCGCCGCCGTTATTGCCGCTTCTTTATCCCCGCTGCAGCGGTCGGGTCCCGCCGCGGAGAAGCGGCGGACGACCGACACCCACCCCCGCTTCCCTCCATCCCCCCACCCCCCCCGGTACACCGCGTCGGGGGGCGCCCCGGCACCTTCCCCGGCCGTCGGGGCACGGCGTGTACCGGCGGAGAGCACCGGGCCGGCGGTGCCCCCCGTCCGCCGCCCCGCCGGGAGCGGCCCCGGCCGCCGAGCCCCCGGCCGCGCCGTGCGGGGCCGCCGGGAAACCCTGCCAGTTAATTTTTTCGGGGGGGGGGGGATTTTATTTTAAATTAATATCCTTGTACACGTATGCAAGCGGCTGCCCGTGCCAGTATTATGCGCCATCTTTGTTCTTTTATTTGCAAAGCAAAAAGTGTTTATTAATGGGGAGAAAAATTAAGAAAGTCCCGGGGAGCCAGCCAAGGGTGTGTGTTGCGGGGGGGAGCGGGGGAAGGGGGCCGGGGGAAAGGAGGTCGGGGGCCGGGGGACCCAGCTGGGGCTGCGGGCAGGGAGACCGGCCGGAGGGGCTCCGGCGTTTCTTGGGGGGAGTTGCAGGGTGAAAGTTTCTTTGTTCAGCGCGAAGAGAGGCTGGAGCTGTGGTCACCCCTCAAAGGCACGCTTGTGCTGCGGCGGCGATCGGCAAGGTCGCCTGGGAAAAGCCAGTTGGAAAGGGCCTCATCCCCTGGCGGGACACGTCTCGGGGGGCTCCCAGAGGGAGCCCCAGGAGCTGGGCTACATTTTCATGCCTTTTCCGAAGCCCTGGGCGCCCGCGATCTATTTTTAATTAATTTTTGAAAGCGCAGCGCCCTGCCTTGCTCTGGGAAATGTCGCGCCCGGCTGTGCTGCAGGGCGAGAGAGGGAGGCGGTGAATTTCACTTCGGGGGGCCTCCCCGGAGCCCCCCAGCAGGACCATCGGCACGGGGCTCGGTAAAGGACCCCCGCCGCTTCATTTTCAGCCTTTTTTGAGAGCTCGAATGATTTTTTAAATATTTTTAAATATTTTTTGAAAAGATGACGTCTGGGGAAATGAGGCTGGACGCCACCTTTGTGTCTCGACCAGAGAGGGGAATCGGCAGCACAACGGCAAATTAGATGAAAAAATAAAAGCGAAATAAATAAAACTGGGGGCAAGCCCGGCTCTGCACCCCGTTCCCAGACACGGGGGCTCGCATTTTCCTCCGCTTTCCTTTTTCTTTCTTTTTTTTTAAATTTGTTCTAGGGGCTGCAAAGATGGGGACAGACGTCCTCATCGATTCCCCCCCTTCCTACCCCCCCCAACACTTTTTTTACCATGAATCGCCTGCGGATTTTTTGACGCCACATTTCTCCCCATTTTGCCACTCGTGACTTTCTCTTTCATTTTCTTTGATGTCTCCGTTTTTCCCTTATTTATCCCGTTTCCCCCCAACTGCATTTTCCCCCCTCGTCTCCTTCAACATTGCCCTGCAAAGCCTGGGGGCCGAGAGGGGGGGGGAAGACGAGGGCGGCAGGACAAGCCCAGCTTTCGCCTATATTAAATTATTCTTCAACGATCTCTCTCCTTCTTCCAGGTTTGCGAGGAGCAGAAGTGCGAAGAGGAAGTTTTCCCCTTGGCTATGAATTATTTGGACAGATTTTTGTCGTTTGAACCCCTCAAGAAAAGCCGATTGCAATTGCTCGGAGCTACCTGCATGTTTGTGGCTTCAAAAATGAAGGAAACTATTCCTCTGACCGCAGAAAAACTGTGCATTTATACAGATAACTCCATTAGACCCGACGAATTACTGGTAATTTCACGTTTAATCACCTCAGGAAAAAAATAGAAAATAATAAAAACCACCAAAAACGCCGATTAACGAGCCCCCCCCACCACCACCACCACCAGGGGAGGGCGAGGAGGGGGCTACCTCCGTGCCGGCGCCGGGTGGGAGTCTTTCCCCGCCGCCGCAGGGCTGCAGCCGGGGAGGGGAGCGGACCGGGGCCGTGTCGGTACCAGCCCCCCCCCCCGCCCCCGCCATTCCCGCTCCCCCCGGTCGCCCCCCGCTCCCCCGGGCCGGACCCGCCGCCACCGCGCAGCGAGGGCGCCCCCTGGCGGCCCCGCAGGGGGGCAGCGGCGGGCGCTTCCCGGCGGGGGGCGGCTCGGCGGCCCCCGCCTGAGCCGGGGCTGGGCAGCGGGAGGACCCCCCTGCTTTTTACACACACACACCCCCCCCGGCCTCACCATCCCCGGCCGGGGAAGCGGGCTGGGCCGAGGGCTGACTCGCCCAGCTGCGGATGCTGCTGGTCCGAGCGTGTGCGAGCCGAGCTAACCGCATTTTCCCTCTTCTCCTTCCTCTTCTCTTCTTCCCCCTTCCCTCCCTCTTGTCTTTGCAGCAAATGGAGCTGCTTCTGGTGAATAAGCTGAAATGGAATCTGGCTGCAATGACCCCCCACGATTTCATTGAACATTTCCTTACTAAAATGCCTCTGGCAGAGGACACCAAGCAGATCATCCGTAAACATGCTCAGACTTTTGTGGCTCTGTGCGCTACAGGTATGAGCCCTGCACGTTAAGCGAAGCGTGTTTGCTCCCCTACACGCACCTACCCCCCGGCTTGTAAAGCTTCCCGTAGCTGTGGTCTAAAGCGAGCTCCCAGAGCTGTGGGGAGGTAGTTTAAACCCCGATTATTGCCCCTTGTTGTTTGCAGAAGGTGGATTACTTTGCAGAGGTAAGTTTTGGTGTTTGTTTCTTTTTTTTTTCCCAGAAGATAATTTTGCTTCTGAGTTGAGTCTGTGGTGTTGCCAGGGAGGGAGAAACACCCCCCCCCCCCAATTTTTGTAGCTCAGCCGTGGCACGATTTCTTCACCTCCGTACGCCGGGTTTGATGTGGGGGCTGCAAAAGGCTCGCCGCCCGTACGGGGGAATCCCTCCCCGCGTGGATTCATTCTTAAGACGGTTTTTAAAAGGCGGAGGGAGATTTTGCTTGTGTGAATAGCTCGGCGCAGGGGGTTTTAAAACTTCCCTCTTCAAGTTGCCTCTTCCCCCTACCCCTCCCGCCCCCCCCTCCCCTTTCCTCGGTGGCTGGTGGATTGGAGGAGGGCCACGCGGCGCAGAGGCTTTCCTGGCACCGGACCCAGCCGCTGCCATCTGCACCCTTCGGACCACGTGCTGCGCTGAAGCCATGTGCGGGGCCGGCCTCCAAAGACGCCGACTGTTGGCTAGGCCAGGTTTGCAAAGGCCTGATCTTTGGTTTCAAGGGCACCGTGCGTGCACGAGCGAGCGAGCGCTGGTTCTTTTGAAGTTCCATGTTTGCATGTGGACTCTGTGTGTGTATGCATTTGTACATGTACCGGCTTTAACCCGCTGATCCCGAACGAGTGGGAAGGAGGAGGAAAAAAAAAAAAAAAGGTTGTAGAAGAGTCTTTTCTGTTCTCCAGATCTCGAGATCTCACTGTTCCCACAGGACAGAGTGGAGGAGCAGGGACAAAAGAAGTTCTAGAGGGAAGATACTCTGTTTAAACAAAACGTGTTCGGCGCGTTTTTAGTATGGCGAGACCAATCCAGGGATGGCAAAAGAATAAGGAAGAAAAAGCAGCCAAAGCAAATGATCCTTTGCAGTAGCACGTAAAGAGGAATGCCAGACACTCCGTTGACACTGATAAAAACTTAGTGTAAAGGAGATACAGTGCTTTAGTAAATGTTAATATTCGGTGGCAGCGTGTGCTAAAAAAAGAGATTGAGCCTGCAGTTGGACTCGAGAAGAGGTATCCACGCTTGAAAACCTCGGTGGGATGTGTGTGGCCAGTGGCACAAATTAAGGTTGTGTAGTTTATTTTCCAGAGATTGATTTGGTAAAAAGATCGAAGAAAGATTGCAGGCGCTCAGAAGAAGAATTTTATTTCACGCAATCTGCCTTACTGCAAGGCCTAAAGATAGAACGACCAAGCCATAAAAGAGAAATTTATAAATGCTGGCATTGCTCTTCATCTTGGGCCTAACATCAGCATAACGGGTAGTTCGTAAATTAGATTGCCTGGAACAATGCTCGGTGTTCGGAGCGCTACAACCTTCCAACAGCCTTCAAAACTACCTGCAGCAACATTTTGGGAAAATCAGCCGTTAACTCTCCGTGCCAGATTCTACCGAGATAAGGCTGCTGCGACTCCGAATGCGTGATTTTGCTAAGTTTGAAGCTTCCTCGGCTGCTAGCTAAAAAGAACAGCTACTCGGCCTCCCCTTTGGATATGGGGATGTTTAACCTAGGTTGTTGTGTTGGCAATGACAGGGATGAAAACAAGAGTAGTTCAAAGGTTGGAGACTTGCTAAGAGTCCAGTACTTTGATCTACTGTCGGTGTTGTTATGTTTCTTTTAGGAAGCACATCCAGAGCCTTTATTTAACACTGCTACACACCACAGCTGGAGAATGGATCAGTAAATGAGAACCATGTTCTGGGAGTTTTACTTAGCTTTTAAAAAAACAGTGCTGAGCTCACCAGAATTGGGGCCCTCTTCAGCTCCCTACTGAAGTTGTGAATATTGCCTGGGGAAAGAGCGCTCAGGAAGGCTGCCACTACGGCTCTGTATTTTTATTGTTATTTTTGGATGTCAGGGTTTTCTCTACCTCTTGCTTTCCTCATGACTTCTTTGTTGGCTAGTGAAGATCACATGTGGCTTAAGTAGCATCTGGACTTTGCTTTGCTGTTGCTGGGTTGTGTTGTATTTCCCCTTGCCAAAACGAACCTAGACGGGACTGCAAATGCATGGTGCTGCCTGGATGCTGTGGGGCCCAATCCAAAGTCCACTGGAAACACTGACACTCGCTTAAGTGGCCTCAGGGGCAAGTGCAAGTATGTCCTCTACTCGGGGATACGTGGGCCTGTGTCCTCTGCTGTAAAGGAGGGTCTCCTAAGAAGAGACGGCAAGATAACGCTTGCTTAGAAAAGAAGAACCTCCGCCAGTTGGCTTAGGAGGGTGAAGGCTGTGGAAGTGTTTGTAGATGAGTGTGCAGAAGGTTAAGCTGCAAGGTGAAGTTGAGGGGAATTCCTTCCGAGCTCCCTCCGCTGGCTAGTAGAACTGGATTTATTGGATTAGGTTTAGTTTTGAAAAATCCATTTTCACCAAAGGATGTCTTTGTGCTGTGGTAGGTTTGGGAGAAAAAGAAAAAAAAAAAAAAAAAAAAAGAAAAAAAAAAAGAGTAAAAAAATTTACCAGGGGTTGTTTGAAGTTAACACATAATTGAGCTTAATGAATGGGGCTTTGGCATGGCCGAGCAAGGCAAGGAGAGCTCAAAAGGAAGCAGGCCTCTTTTGGCCCAAGTTAAGACCAGCGTTGAGGGAGAACTGCAGCTCTATACAAGCATAACAATGAACAGCAACAAATATTGGAGCTTCAGCATTTCATTATGTTCCTCTGGTTATCAAAACATACCAGGATCCTTTTATATTATTATTATTGCTGTTATTATTGTTGTTGCTTTCCTCCTCGGATGGAGAAAGAACGATCCCCCTTTGAAAACAAGCGCGTTACAATTCTCCTATTCTCTGGCCTTTATAAAATTGGAAGTCTCAAGGTATGTGACCAGTTGGAACCTGTTGCATCTTGCAGCAAGTGATTTATGTTCGCAGTTTTGATTTGCCTCAATGAAAAGATTTTCATTCATAGCCCCCAGCTCTCCAGACGGATGGAATTGCTGCTCCATTTAAAAAGGAAAAGGGGTGACTCGCCTTGTTAGGAATTTTTTTTAAAGCGCTGCAGCGCCTATATGCCTGCTTTGTCCTCCCTTCAGGGTGGCTGGCATTCTTCTCTCTCCTCCCCCTCCTCTCTCTCTCTCTCTCTCTCTTTTTAACAACGCTGAAGTTGTTTATTCTTTTTGGATGAAGTCTCAGATAGGCTACTGGGGATGTGTGCTTCAATTGATGGGGCCCCCTACCCCATTGTGGCTGTGTCAGGTCTAATTCATCTCACCGAAGCCCCCTTGTTCCTGAGCGCTCAATAGCGCAAGATGAGGCGATGGAGGCTGACAATGATGCCACACTCTTCACTTGGGGGCATCCAATTACAGGCGAGAGGGGCCCCCTGATTAATATGCTGAAATTAGTGGCCTCTGCCACAAATAATTCCTTGTTGAGTTGCAACAAAAAGGCAGTCCATGCTGCTTGTCTGGAGTGGTTATAGGGACAGACACAAACTGGTCATTTAAACTTCATTATCACTTTTCCACCTTGGAAAGAATGAGGGTGTGACTATGAATTCATGTTCTTGTTTACTGCTCCATTTAAAAGAAGAACGCAAATATTAATCCCAAACGTGATCCTGTCGGGACAGACTCATTAAACTGACACATTTTGGTCATGTTCTGTTTGTGTGGAGCTCAGTAAATAGTGGCGCGACCGCGCTGCCACCGTACCCCTCTGAGCGACCCAATCTTGGTGGAATTCGTGCTTGCCTACTGAAATCCCTCATTCCTGAAGTCTACCTGCAGCTGTCTGTCAGGATTACAGTGAGGGGTCTGGCTTGGGAATGCGTATAGTGTCGATAAGCAGACTGGACCACTTTGATTTTGGGAATGACAGAAGTTTGCTAGAAGCTGGTTGTATTTATATATCTGCCCGGAAACGGGGCAGATTAGGAAAAAGGGACAAACTGGATTTATTTTAAGCCTGGTAACGTAAATGAGATGACTGTAGATAAAGTTCGCCTTTCCGCCGGCAGTGCATCACCAAAGTTTGGCCACAGTTCATTGTATCAGTTTAATTTTGAAGGTTCATAGAACGATGGGTGAAGTGCCCCTTTGAAGGTGGGTATTGGTCTGGGCTGCAGTGGAGTGTCAGAGGTATATGAATAGATTGAGAGAGAGGACTTTCCCAGAGTCCCAAAGTCTTCGGTTTCACTGGTGTAAAACATTTACGCAAAAGTTATTTTATCATAATAAAGTAGATGCATGATTTAATACTTAAACTGTTCCACCGAGCCCTCTAAGCTGCCCGTTCGTTTGATTTCATTCAAGGGTTTGACAGATGGTTTATATTTTTTCAACCCGGAGGAAGTTGTATTCTGATAGAAGCTGAAGGAATGTATCTCAGGTTCTTGTGTATAATGTGGCATTTCCCTTTCTTCCTCAAAAAATTAGACGTTTACTTGTGCCACTTACTTCCTTTGTTTCCCGTTCTCCTCCAAGGTGCACGCTGCCACGGATCAAACGCATTCCTGTTCTGCAGCAAGAGTCTTAGCATTAAAATGTGGATTATTTTATTATTAAAAAAAAAAAAAACAAACCAAAAAAAAAACCCAAACCAAAACAAAAAAAAACACCACCAAAACAAAACCAAACCGAAAACATGCTAAATGGCAGAGATAGCCCCTGGAGGAATCATGGGAGTGGCTTTGTGGAGAGACCTACAGCAATGCAGTCTGGAAGGGGGCCCAGCCTCTTGTCAGCATGGTGTCACATCAGAATGTAACTGATTGTCCGCCAATTCTTGGGACCCCCGTCACTTAGTTATGCCACATTTACATTAAATCCCTGTTGCCAGGATGGATGGCAGCCACTGACAAGAGACTAGGTTGAGACAAAGCATTTTTAAGATGAAACCTTAATTTAAATATGGATTATCTGCCTCCTGACAGGGTTAAGCAGCCTTTCTCTTTCTTTCTTTTTGTTGATGTTGTTGTTCATTAAAGCTATATTCCTTTGAATGTCAGTGCAAAGGTTTCTGCTTTAAAGGGCCCGAGGACTCCTCATTGGAGCGCACCTCGGATCTGATCATGCGAAACACTTCAGAATGCCAACAGGTTTTCTCAGATGTATAGTGCCATTGACCCCACTGGCGTTATTCACATGAGCAAAGTATTTTAACGTTGGAAGAATGGGGGCCCCGCTTATGATAAAAATACCTCGGAGTGATGAATGGCCTCCCTGGCGTAGCGCTGGGAAGGGCTGCTCGCTCCAGTACGGTTGCTCGTGTGGGTAAGTGTTCACAGGTTTGGACCTGTAACAGTTTAGAGCAGGAGGCACCTTTCTGCTCACAGCTTTCCCTACCTTTTCGGACGCAATAGTTGGCAGCTGAAGCCAGGCTGGTAGAAGAGCGTATGTGTATGGGCAGGCTTCTCCTAAAGCAATCATTTCAGTCTTTTTTTTTTTTCTTTTTTTTTTTCTCTCTTCCTTCATACAGATATTAAATTTATTTCAAACCCACCTTCCATGATCGCAGCTGGCAGTGTGGTAGCAGCTGTGCAAGGCCTGCATCTGGGGAACACTAACACTTTCCTCTCCTATCAATGCCTCACACATTTCCTATCACAAGTTATCAAATGTGATCCGGTAAGTGACTCTTTCTTTCAGTTGATCTGCTGCCTTAGAGTTAAGAATGAATGCCTGCTTACTGCAGAGTGGCTGATCTGACAGTAAATCTCGATAAAAGTCAAGCCTCCGAGTGGGGTTTTCGAACTTGTTCTGTTGTGTCCATCCGAGTTACATTGCTGTCGTTACATCCATTAATAATCGGTGATTACGCTGCTGCACTTCACTGATAGGAATGCCACGTCCAGCTCCGGTGGCTTTGTAGCTGACAAAGCAAAAGAAACCCTGCATCCATTTAGGCTGCGTTTGGTTGTAGGTAACTAAACCAGGAGTCTATGTAAAACCAAACTTTGAAAATAAGAGGAGGAAATAGTCACGGAGACCTTGTGGTATCTCTGACCTTATCTTTGACCATTCTCGAGGCCTTTTTATTGTGCCAAGTGGTGTGAAAAAGCCTTTCTTAAAAGAGTTCTAATGATCTAATTTGGTTTATTACGTGCTAGACCTGCACAGTAGCTGGTATTGAATTCCTTTTCGGAACAAATGCTTGTCCCACGACTTTCTGACGAGGTAGATGGTCCTCACAGGACTCTCATTTTGCCCTGCAGCTTCCAGGAGATGCACATCAGTAACTAGTGAGCAATAAACCTTTCATGAGTGAATGGGCCAGGAAGGGAGCCTACAAGGAAGACCTAAAGTCAATGATCCATGTCATAATGGTGTGTGAAGTTGGGGCAGAGTTGAGCTTTGTTTTGTAACAATGTGGAAGACCAATAAATAGATGCTTTAAAAAGGTTCTTGTGAGGTCTCCAAGCGCCGGACAATGAGTCAAATAAAGACAACTCTGTGGTTAGCGGCAGAATCTTTGGGATGCCGTTAAATTATTTTACATGTTAATAATTTAAATACATAGAGAACTGTACTAGTCCAGACGCTGCAAAACTGCTAGGTTTGCGTAACTGGACTTTGTTGACCGGACTGAGTGATTTCTGGAAAGATGAATGCACCATAATTAATTATTCACAAAAGAATATTTTATTTTTGATAGACTGTGTGAAACAATTGCTGACTAGTATCATATCTCAGCTTATTATTTTGATCCCCTTAACAATGCCTCAGTATTGAGCGCGTTATTTTTGCCATTTATATTAAAGCTAAGAAGCTCAAGTAATATGGATCCAGTGCTGAAATGTTAAATACTGTAAGAACTTCAAATCCTGCAGTACAGTGCTGCTCAGTTTGGTATGTACGTGTAATGCTTTTAGTCAGTTCGGGAACAACGTGGATATTTCACCGTATGGTTGGCCACTATCCAGTGTGAGATATCTGAAGCAGGTACTGAGGAAAAATACTAGGCTCGCTCTCTGCTCTGACGGTGTCTGATTCAAACAAAAACCTTATTTGATCATTCCTGATACAGAGCATTGAGGTAGATTCTCTAACATCTCTGAGAAGAACAGCACACCCGTATGTGACTTGACTTAGTTGATGACAGAACTCTTGGAAAAGAAAAGAAGGTGGTTTTAGCAAGAAGGAGAATCCTTGCGTATGTCTTTTTTATTGTCCGGAGTCATTGCAAGGCCACAATCTGCGTAACCCGAATTTAAGAGCTTTAAAAGGAAGTAACTCCCCTCCAGCTTTCACTGGTAAATACATTCCCGTGTTAGAGCAGCTGGAGTTAGAAGTTCGGTTTTTGTATGGGTTGCTACAGAAAATAAGCATCATAGAATTATACCTACATATGTGTATATTGTGTTTGTAATGGAATAAAGGAACAGCATTTTTCACTACTATGAGTAGAGAAAACTGCTCGGCTTCATACACAGCACGATTCCCCTGCACAGGGAGCTTCCCGCAAGACCTGCCTATGTAATCCATGGCGCCAAATGCTCTTCCTATTACCTTATCTCACTAGCATGTGTATGAAGTTTGTTACTCCACAGCGATGGTTCCCCTTGTCGGACCGCACAAATGAATACGCTTGATATTGGATTGTCTGGAAATATTAAAGAGCACGCATTATAACATGGCCAGCATTCTCCCTGATTATCTATTAGCTAGAGCAGCTGGGCTGTTGGATTTCAGGTTATATAATTACACTTTTTTACCTTTAGTCTCAAAGAAAGCTGAATCTAAAGTAAAATGAATATCACCTGATTGGAATTCCTTTATGGTTCATGTTTACGTTGGTAGGAGTCCAATTTCCCATTTTGCCTTTGATCAGGGGTAATTAGAAGTCAGATAATCACAATTAGAATGTCTTGGGCTGTCTTCCATCGTTCTATTCTTGACCCCATCATCCAAACAGATTGAATTTTACCTGACATTCATTTCCAGGCCAGAAATTTGCTAAACTAGATTAGATTGGGTTTCCATGCTGTCTGTTGGTACATTGGAATTCGTCTCCTGCCTGCCCCTACTCAGAGGCACCTTCAAACATGTGCTTGTTATCCACAACGGGTCGGGCGGTAACAAAGGATTTCCAAGCAGTTTCTTTTTTGTTGTTGTTTGTTTCCTTTAGCATCTGACCCTGGAGTCTGATCATGTCTACTGTGTGTGTTAAAGGTATTTGACCACATCAGTTAAGCTAGCAAGTCTTTTTTTTTTTTTTTTTTTTTTTTTTTTTTCCACTGAGGAGCTTAATTAATCCAGGAAGGGTTTATGACCTTGAACAAACTGTGGGCATTGAAAATTTGGGTAGTGAAGCAGAAAAGTTGTTGGGAGAAGTTAGCAGAGTAATGCTCAAGTTTTGCATTTGCTGTTCGATGTTGAGGAGTACTGATGAAAAAAGCTTTGCTGAGGTTGTGGACAGTGAATGTTACATTTTGCAGTTATTTTTGCTAGCTCTAATACATTCCTGCAGGCAAACTATTCATCTAATAAGAAGTGATCTGAACAAAAATGCCTGAAACATTAAAAAAAAATTGTTCATTCAACTGTAGCTTAAGACATAGTCTGTTCATAATTGTGAAGATTATGTTTAAAAAACATACAACATGCTGTACTCTTGAGAATCTCACAGGGGAAAAAAATTTCTGTGGTCAAAAATTACCTTTAAATTACATAGTCCTATGTGATTATTCATGACTGGACTCCAGAGGGAGAAGAATAGGTATTTATAGAAATTCTTTTGAATGGTTTTAGTTTTCAGAGCTCAGACATGCTATATGCAAATGGTAGGATTAAAGAAAAAAACCCCAAAACAACAAAACCTCCATGAAAACCCACGAAACACCCCCTACACCCCCAAAGAAAAAGCAAACAGGGTTTGTTTTGCTCAGAAAATAAATGGGCTTTCAGTTTGGAACACTGAACGTGCCACCGTGTTAAAACAGAATTATCCTCAGAAGTGCCTGGATTTGTTAAAACTGAAAATACGTAAAGCCGTATCCTGTACTACTCTTTAGTACATCTAATTCCAAGTGTGACTGAGGTGCGTGGTACAGGACATGCACGTAGAAGCCCTACAGTCAGGATTGATCCGTCATATCTTGAGAAGGGGCGAAAGGACTTCATAGAGACCTTATTGTGAAGGCCAGAGGTATGTAGGAGCCAGAGGCATGATGACTTTAGGATATGAGGCGTTTCTTTTTGTCATTTAAAACGCTGTGTGTCTCTGTCAAGAGGAAATATTACACTAGGGTTTAAACCAGAAAAGGTCATAGGTTATGTGTTTTCAGTGAGCTGTAACTGATGGTCTGATCTGCTTAGAGGTAGGATTAACCTCCCTCTCTCTCAGAAAGGACTTGCACAGAATTGTTTGCTTGGGTTTCTAATCTTATTTTACCCCAAATGCCATGTGCCCTTATTGGTGGCAGAGGAGATTCTTGTGGTAGTGGAATCAGTGAAAAGCTGGTAGATCACACAAGAAGCCTCTGAATGAAGGCAGAATTGAAACTGGGAAATAAAGAAAACAGCAGGCAGGTCACCCTCTCAGGAAAACAACATTCATTCTCAGTCATGCACATCCTAACACTTTTGACGGCAATTTATCATGGAAGACTGGGTTCACCGCAAGGGCTAACACATGTCATAGGTTAAATCAGAAAAGGCAATACTGAAAGGAAACTTCAAAGTCCTTAATACACAGAGTTAAATATGTTGGGGGAAAGCTTACGATGTTTGTTATAAAGATATGAGTAAACAGCATGCTGGAGGAATTTTGGCAAAATGTAGCGCGATTGTTTTGCCTGTTTACGGCCTCATTTGTGTCATTGCAATGGCTCTGAAGAACCCAACCGTAACGTGCAGACAGTTGAAGAGGTTGAGCTGACAGGCCTTCTCCAATTCTAACGGCTGCGGATCGATAAGTAGAGTCGGACATATCTGCTCATGGTATGGTTTAATGCCTGGGGGAGGTTACCTTTCCCCACAGGAGACGGGATCCTGCGTGGTGCTTGATGCTTTTAATTCACACGGAGGTCTGTGCAAGCGGCGAGGCCCTTGCGCCCTCCCGCACACTCGGCAGGATCGTGTGCGCAGTCAGCTCCGAGAACATGCTTTTGAGGCAAGGGAAAGAGATCTCAAGGTGAACGCAGTGGCAAACAGAAAGCTTGGCAGCACTTTATAAGGCATGGTTGCGAGGATGCTCAGCGGTGCTTCTGAAAGATCTCTCCATTGTGGGGTCGTACAGTCCAGTACATTTTTCTATTCAGACGTTTTCCAAGCGAGAGATCACTTAGCTCACTTGAGCTGCCCAGTGCTGGACACAGCAGCAGCTGGCAGGTAACTTTAGGCATGTATATCTAAAAAAAAAAATATATATATATATATATATATATATGGCACTTCTATCTAAGAACTTTATATTATCAGAACTCAGCCTGGGAAACTCACTGTTTAGACCATCACTTCTAGTAGACGGTACTGCTAAAGCGTTTCTGTGATAAAATGGGAAATCAGGCATCAGCAATACTTGGAGCAACTCTGACTCCCGCCCAGTTTTATGCCTTTCAAGTCCGCGTGTTTTAATTTTGATTGATTCACGCTGCTGTCCAGTCAGACTGTTCCTATTTTTCGAAAGGTATAAAGGACAGTGAAGGTAAAAGATGGTGTGGATGGACTTTTATAGAACTGCTGAAGTAGTAGTGCAAGCTCTAATATCCTCCTGGGTCAAGGTCCTGCCCAGACCTTGTTGTGGACCTATGGCCTGAGACTACCAACACAACCAGTCATGGTTTGTCCAGAGGACCGTGTATGGAGGTCCCTACCGTGGCCGTTAAATAGAAGATAGTAAAAGTTAGTTGCTGAAGTCTGGATCCAGGCTAGCACCCTGCAGAAAAGGGGGTAGCTGTCACTATTTGGCGTTTCTCTTGCTCTTCCCACACTCCTCTCAGTCTCCTGCCCTTCCAAATAACTTGATTATATTTCTCTTGCTTTTTCAAGAAATGGTATTTGGTCTGTGATCTTATTGTTTTTCTAAAGGACCCTGGGTCTTTTTCTCCTTCCATTCAATCTTCTCTAGGATTGTTTACGAGCCTGCCAAGAACAGATTGAATCCCTCCTTGAATCCAGTCTACGTCAGGCACAGCAGCACAACGTATCTTCAGAAACAAAGACTGTAGAGGATGAAGCAGACCTTTCCTGCACACCTACTGATGTGCGAGATGTGAACATTTAAGAGGACTTCTCCTAATGGGTTTGCTTGGCAAGAAAAGCAAAGAAAGGGCATCTGAGAAGGAATCGGCATCAGGATCTCCCCCCCAGAAACCCTTTTCTCCAGGACATTTTTATACCAGAAGGGAAAACCAGTCTCGTTATATTTTTTTCTTGCTCTGTCTCCCTTCCATCTGTGACTTCAAACAAACAAATAAACAAAAAATACCCCAAAAACTGTCTTAAAAAAAGAAAAAAATAGTATTTGCATTACCCCCAGGGGTTTGTGCTACAAAAATAGAGGATTTTATACAATAATAATCAACTAGTTTTTATATTAAAGTGTTCTTGTCTGTATGTTGTAAAAATAGGCATTAACACACAAAATGTCTCCAGGGGAGGTATTAGATTTGATTTCTTACATACAAAACAAACCAACCAACCATTTTTAAAGTAGAAGAGGGTGTTTTTTTTTTTTTTTTAGATAGTAAATGAAATATTCTTTTTTTTTTTCTTTAAAAAAGCATAGCTTTAACGCAGTTCTAGGCTTTTCTGTATCTTGCTTGCTTATGCATTTAGTCACTTTATAATTCATCTGTAAATGTTTATTTTATTTCCTTAGGTTTTTTTTTATCCTCTTCACCTTATAAATGGTTAACGTAACCCATAAGTTAGTGTATGTTAGTATGCAGCATTATTATATGTTAATCTTTTTTTTTTTTTGGTGCCTGTGGATTGCCTGTGCATAAGGCATTTGTAGGGTTCCAGCTTAGCGTTGTTGGGAAAGGCCAATGTACTACTCATACGATACTCTATTATAAAGAGAAACCGAAATAGTGACATAATATATTATATTTTTGTAATCTTCATATTTTTGTAGTTACCTGTGTAAAATGCTGGTCTGACCCCACAGATATTCAGCCTAACTATGGTCAGGTTCAATCCACAGTTTAGTCTTTTTTTTTTTTTTCGTTTGTTTGTAATATTCTAAAACCATTCCATTCAAAGCACTTTCAGTCCATTAGATATAGGAAATACATTCTTTTATTGTGTGGGAATTTTTTTTTAATGGAATGGTTTGGAAATATATTAAGTGCTTGTTCGCAAACTTGGAATTGCAAAGCAAGTGCATTTAACTATGGTGTTAGAGGAGAGGTGATTTTTTTTTTTTCCGAAGGTTGTGTTCCAGTGAGAGAAATTGCATTCACCAATTGCCAGGATATCTTCCTATCCTTTTCTATAGAAAAGTTGAAGTTTAGAAATCCTTTGGTGCCAACTCATCTTTATAAATTAGGGGGCCTTAAAGGTTCACATATAGGACACATAGTTTAAGGATTGTCGCTAGATGTTTTACAACTGAAGGTTTTTAAACACTAAAATATATAATTTATAGTTAAGGCTAAAAAGAATATTTATTGCAGAGGATGTTCGTAAGGCCAGTATGATTTGTAAAATAATGCAATCGCCCCTTTTTTAAAAAAAAATAATCTTTCTACCCTTGATGTTGCAGTTTTAACACAGCTTATTAAAGAAAAAAGGACACGCTTCAAAGAACAACCCCGAAACAAAGCAGTCTGTTTGGCCCCTTCCTATACATTTTTCAAAAGCAGTCTAACCATGAAAACGCCATAGTTAATAGATACGAAAATTGGAGTACTTGAAAGAAGTTCTTATTCCAGTATATGCCCCATTTTTTTATTTAGCTACAAATAGAAAATTTGCACATCTTGGCTATGTATCTTTTTATTATTATTTTAGAAAGTAGCTGAAGGGACGTGGACATAGCTGTTGAAGTTGATGCTCGAGGAGAATGTGATGGTGAAACGTATGTGAGAAAACTGCCGCTAAGGTGTTGATTGTAAAAAAAGAAAACAACAACAACAAAAAAAACAACAAAAAAATGAAAAAAGAAAAAAATCTTAAAATAAAAAAAAAAAAAGAAAAAGAGAAAAGAAAAGGAGTGGATGCTCCATTTTTATTGAGCTGCTATGGATAAATTCCCAGCATGGTTTGAAAAAAAAATTAACATTGCTTTTCTGTATCTTTGTCATTGTGTTTTGCTGCTATTTTGTGGATCAGTTTGTTTTTTTTTTTTTTTTGTTATACAATGTCATATACTGCCATGTTATAGGTTTTAATTTTCTCATAGAAAATTATATTATTGACATCATTTTTTTTTTTTTGTAGATTTTTTTATGTGATCAATTTTTACTTAATGTGATTACTGCTCTATTCCAAAAAGGTTCCTGTTTCACAATACCTCATACTTCAGTTAACCATGTCTAGACCAGGTTTTAATGTTCGTACACAGTGCCTCATAGTTCTACTGCAAACGAAAATGCATCGAACGTTATTCTGAATGGGTCTCGCGATTTGCAACTAGGTTGCATTAACTTAAAAACAGCAGACATTTCAGAAGATCGAGTAATGTCAGTTTTTTTGTTGTTATGCATTTTATAAAGCTGGATTCTTTGTCTGATCTGGGGTTTATTATCATAGTAGTTTTAAGCTGTGTTATTAGCCACATTGATATATGAAAGGTGCATTATAATATAACTCTTGTATGCCACCTGATGTGGTTTCCCATCGCTTGGGACACATCATTTGGTATGATAGGTTATCTTCTGGAACTCTAAGTATTTTGTGTGTTTAATCTGTTATGATATACTAGTTGTTTTTTTGTTTTGGTTTTTTTTTTTTTTTTAATTATAGCATAATGCTAATTTAAAAAGCCTGTAAATCTCATAAATAAGCCAGCTAACAGAGTTGTATGCTGAAGAATAATCTAGCTGTTGCCTGTATGCTGCTAAACCAAAACAGAATTAGAACTCATTTTGAGGCAAATGCAGTTAAGATCCTACATAGTGCATAAATAAAGCATTGCAATGCTACTAGCAGTCGCAGGACCCAGGAGGACTGGATACATTCTGTCCAAATTTCAGGAACATTTCTTACTGCTTACCTCATAAAACACTTCTGTTCGTGGCATCTCTGTGTCTCTGAACCAAACATGATTCTTGAGTTAGTGCTTGTTGGTTATATTATGTGTTACACTGAGTGGCAGTGTGTATTGCAAATTTCCTTTAAGATATTGTATGTACTAAAAGGCCAAATCCAGATTAAGTGGGTTCATGTGCCAACAGAGATGCTTTATTTGTCACATTATTATAACAATCTGTAGTAAGCAAGCAATTCAGATTTGTACATTTTTATATTGTACTTATTGGCATCACTGGTCTGAAATGCACATTTTCACCAACAGACCTGTAACAGACAAGTTTCCAGCAAAAAAACTAAAGTCTAGAAATAAAATTGGTAAAACCCAACGTCTGCTTGTTGTCGTCTCTTTCTTTTTTTTTTCTTTTTAATTCATGAATGCTGAAGGGTAGTAACTACCTGATGCGATGGGTAAACCACATGACATTTCTGGTTTTGACTCTGTGCTTTAATAGTTGGCAATGCTGAAAACCTTTTGTTGTTATTTTGGGGAACTGTAGGCGTTTTTAGCTCTGTGACTGCCTGTCCCAGTAACGTGTATTTTTAAAAAAGGAAAATTTTTTTTTTTTTTTTTGCTGAAGACTTTCTTTTAAACATCTAAAGTAACTGCTCGGAGTAAAACACCGTTCAGTGGTTCTTTTCAATACAAGTAAAATGAAGTAGGTGTTGGATGGTAGAGAATACTTGTTTGTATTTATTTATCAGTGTAAGGTTTTGTGTCCTAGAATACCTTTACAGAAGATGGTTTGTTTTAAAAGTGGTAAGGTGAACCCGCCGCCTTCTCTTTTCCTTCCCCTCACGCACAGCTTTTGCATCTTACTCTTGTATCACTAAGATAATAAGGAGAAAAGCAGAAAAATGTAAAAGCCTGCTAAAAACAGGTAAAGAAGAACTGGACCTAGAAGGACAGAAATTAGATATAAAGTGTGTCCCAATTCACATTGCGAAATGTCTCTGGAATCTGGGGGTGCGTATTATCAATTACTACAGGAGCTTGAACGTGGCACAGGCAGCTTGTTCTTAGTGGCGAATGGTCAAGCTGCTAACCTATGCATTTGACTATTTACCCTATGAAAATACTTCTGCCTTAAAAAAAAAAAGGATTACATAAAACATCAAGTGCTCGTCTCTCCCGTCGCAAATTAGGAACCTAGTATCTGCCTCCTGAGTTTCTCATTGAGTAAACTTCACATGACAACTGATTCTGTGCAGTGCGTACAGCAAAGGAAATGAAAAATGAAACTCCCAAGTTAACACCGAATGTGTTAATTAAAGCCTAGTGCAAACTAAGTTTGTCTCAGGGCAGTTACCAATGGTGGGAAACCATCTGCATCAGCGGAATCCCAGTTGAGCCCGTATTAGCCTGTCAGTTTCCCAGTCATTTCAGACAGAAACCTGACCCACGTGGCCTACCCTAAAATCACAGAGCAGGCAGGTGAAGCAGCATCGGTACGTGCTGTGATCTGTAATTTTTTCCATTCGAAATCGGGAGCTCCTCAACACGGTGAAGTTACACTGGCAGGCAGCGAAGATTCAGCTAGCAGTGAAAGATCTTGACTAGATTCACAACGACTTTAAAGACAGATCAAGCCAGAGCTTAAATTGGACTCAACTTGGTCAAGACAGACTCGTTTTTTCCACACAGATCTTTTAGCAGTTTTCTGCAAAATTTCGGCGTATTTTAAAGAAAAAAGAGGGGAGAAAAAAAAAAAACTCACTTTTGTATCACTGATGGCTAACCCCTCTGATTTTAAATGTTTGAAAATTGAGTGAAGATGTATTTATGAAATGTTGATTTGGGACAAAAACATTTTTGCTGATAGAAAAATGAAAATGATTCAGTGAGAAACGTAAACCTGCGTGTTGTTGAACATGTTAAGTGGGTTTTGCCTTTCCTATCTGTTTTATAAACTCTATTAAACCGACTGAAGTGTTCTGTGACTTAAGTAGGTTTAATCCCACATAGTCAGCTCTGTTATTTACATTTTCCTTCTCTCAAACATCATCTCTAAATGCAGACTACTAAATTTGAATGTTGGGTGAACTATGCCAGTATTACTCACATAGCAAAGGGCAGAAAGACAAGAATGTAGCAAGAAAAACAATTTACTATAGGCTGTAAAAAATATGCATGTTCAGCTAGGCTATGCTGTAGCTTATTGAAGGGAAAAATACTGTATTTTCTTACATCAGATTGAGACGTGTACAGAGACAAACCTCCAAAAAACCTCCTCAATTCCGTTGCTGAATTCATACTGATTGACAACCTTTTATGAACACTTAAATTCACATACTCTTTATTAAAGAAGATCTGTTAAATGTAAAAACTCGGAATCCCCTTACATTCAAGCGTATCTGGCATTTTAAGTGATAGAAAACTCCAGAAGGTAGAGGAGAAAGTGAAGCTTGGAGCTATTATTTCAAAGGAGTCACAGGAATGACCCAGGCATGTGGGCTAGATACTCTGATAAAGATTCCTGGCAACGTCACTGAAAAGCTACAATGGGACAAAGGCAGTAAAACTATAAATGATGGCATTTTAATGAATTCCTGCCAGCATCGTTTTATGGGAAATGTATCTCCTCAGACAAACACGGTATTTTTACGATCCCACAAATATAATTGATAATAGTAATTGCATTGGCATGGCAAACATAGATTCCCATCTGGCTTTTGACGTGAGTTCCACACAATATTACAATCAAATGATGAGAAAGGGATTGCAAATTAGTCAACTGGGTTGCACCGACAACGTGAGACTTGCCAGACTTCTGGTTTTGCTCTTTAAGGCCAAGGAGTACAAACTCAGGAGCAAGGCAGAAGTTACCCCTCTGTTTCTTTAATGTGATAGATATTAAGGAAAAGAGGAATAGTTTCTGGACAGTCCCATTTGCATCTGCAGAGCCCTACTTAGATCTGTCCTACTTTTTCCCTGTGTGAAGACTATGTATTAAAAAGTCTCCTATTTTAGGGAAGTCACTAAGTATTCACAGCCATCATTTTCCTGAGGGCTCTTACCCGAAGAGGGAACTACTTCTGTAGCGTGCTCACAGCAAATCAGGAGTAAGGCACACAGGGAGCATCCTCACCCTGCGTGGGCCCTGCCCATGCAGAAGCACCACCACAGCGCACGGGCAACAGATCTGCTCCCAGGGTACACACCACCACGTCTGCTGAACTCCCCAAGAGGTTTTTAACGTGGTCGTCAGAGCATCAATTGCTCCACAGAACAGCCCCAAGCTTTTAGGGAGTAGTCGCTACCATACACAGACCAACACAAGTTTCACCACAATGCCAGTCTGTCTGTCCACTCACTTGAACACTGCAGTAGAAAATTATATTCCCGTCATATTAAAAATATATGCTAACAGACAGTCACAGTACGATCTTCCCTGCTAACGTGTCTGTGGAGGGGTGAAGCCTGCCTGAAAGCCAAAGACTGCCCAGTCAAATGAGACCTTGACTACATCTGCTCAGCTCTGACTAATCTGGCATGAACTGGAAAACCAAGAAGCAAAGTAAGAACTTCATTAGGCAACTATTGCTAAATTCACTCTTGGTAACAGGTTTGGGGTGTGTGACCAGAAGGCGACAGAAACCTCCTCCCCACCATAACTGGCCTGAGATACAGAAACAGGCAGAGAGAATGGCCAGGGACTGCTTGTGACAAATATATAAAGCAGTAACTGGTTAAGAGGGTAAGCCCTTGGGGTCGCAGAGAGCTCTGGGTACAGGTACCCAATACCACCAAGGAAGCTGAACCAAAGGAGGAATCGCTACACGCGCAGGCCAAGCTCCAAGGCAGGACCTGACGGGTTGGAGCAGCAGCCCTCTTCTGGGTCCACGTCTAGGGCTTTGATTTGCGTGGGTACTGCGCGCATCACAGAATGGAAATTGCTATCCACTCAGCATTCACAACCTGCGAAGTAAATAAATTTTAGATTTTACGTTGCCGACTGGTGCCGTTTTGCTATTTCATCCATCCCACCTGACTGCCCTCTGACACTGGTCTTAATCCATCCGCAAGCTATACTCCATCAAATGCCTGCTCTCCTACCACAGCTCACACGCTGCCCACCGTAAGGATGTTGTTTGTAACATTAGCACCAGCCTTCGAGGAGCTGGGCTGAGATGGGCAAATCATTTATCAGAGACCACTAAACCACCGCTAGGGCATTACGACAACTCACCGGCGCCAGCACCAAAGGAGTGACCTAGTGCCCTAAGCCTCTACTCCGATGGCAAACTGTGTGAAACGCACAATTGAGCTTTTTGATGTTTTATTTCTCCTTTTATTAGATTTTATCACTATGGATTGTTTGAATACAGAGTATTATTTTTGAACAGCTTTTTTGCTCCTTGAACACCCACAGGCCACAGTTCTTTACATTTGGTTGCTGGCTACTTTAAATAGGAAGATCAGATCTGCGGCAAACATACCCTGTTAAATATAGCGATGTTCTTTTTGTATGCACAGACGTAACATCTTCCCAAGATTTTCGGAGGGCATCAGCAATTTACTCAAAAGTAAATGTTATTTTTTTTTACAAACGTAATACACTTATTTCATGTTTTTGACTCTATATTTCTGTAGCTGTTTCAGTCATCCACTATAACCACTTTGTTCCGTTCAGACAATACACCAATCAGCCACACATTAGTTCAGGTGTCTCTTTTCATGGAGACGCTTGGATCAGAAAGGTTCCTCCTTTATGGACGGCATCTTTCTGATATAAGTGAAAGAGTTCACCTGCCCTCACTCCTGCATGACGGTTTTCCAACAGCGCCGCAGAGTCACACAAGTAGAGGCAAAGCCTCACGTGTTTGTGGAAACACAAGCGTTCTCTCATCCTCAAACAACTTTCCAATCACCTAAATATAGTCCTCCATGTTTTTAAATCACTCTGTAAACCTGCTTAAGGTGTCTGCTGCTGAAGAAGAATTTCAGGCAAAACACAAGTCACAGCTCCTTGAAAAAGTCTCTCTGCATTTTTCTTTTCAATTTGTTTCTTTCTCATTACTTGGAGAAATAACGATGCTACTGGATTTTTGTGAAGTTTGTCCTCACCTTATTGCATAAGAGAACTTCAGAGGAAGACATGCAACAATAATGATTGGGCCAGATCCTCAACACGTGCTTCTAACGATGTACCTACGGTGAAGCAGGGTTATGAATTTCCCAGTTGTGCTCAAATTATTCTCCATCTTACTCAGGTATTCTGGATATGACACAGAAAACGACGTCATAACCCCATGTGGTTTTAAGTTTACAGAGCACCTGACTAACTGCACCACGGCCGAGGTCTCCTCAAGAAGGAGATACACGGCAGACATAACCTCTAGCTCTGGTTAAAAGTGACATACTATTATACAGATTCGAATAATCATTTGTTTTTTACTTGTATTTCAAAAATTGTCAAGTGCTTATTAACAATAACTTCTGTATGTGTGTTTTCTCAAGGAGGTAAATGGGGTCTCAAAAATTCAATGTCTGCACATACATTGCAAAAAAAAAAAAAAAAAGCCAGTTTGGAGAACAATGTAGGCATGTGTTTTTAAACTACTGTTCGTGCAGTCTGGTCAGGACTGTGTGACACAGTATACAGTGTTTTGTCATCCAAGGAATGTCTTTGATCAAGAGTTTATGCAAGAAGGAAAAAAAAAGCCATGAAACCCTAATCCGTTCCCACAGTCCAGTAAACGTGAGCTGGACAAACAGTGGACAATAGCAGTAAAGCTTGCTGCTGGAACAATAGCTGCAACTAAAAAAATTAAAGGGTTGCTGACTCACAGTTCCTACAATCAAGAAAGATTCCATGCGGTGTTGGTTATCCCCCAGAATCCTGAAGATGCTGAAGGTTAAAAATTGTAATTATCATTACATTGAGATAAAGCAGCAAAATACGCTGCTAAACAATCAAAAATAAAAGACAGTGACAAATACCAACGTTGATTCTGTCTACTGCAGAGTCAGGATGCACACACTGAATAGTCAATCTTTTTTCTGCCTAAACATTTTGCTAAACTCTGTAATTTTATTATAAACAAATACCAGTTTAATTCTTTCAGTCAGTATACCACTATTTCAGATGCCATCCATACAAATTCTGCACAACTACAACCAAGCTTTCTAATTTTTCAAGACTAAAGCTGTATGCTATTTCTTATACCGATTCAGAAATCTCCTGGAGGCAGTTTTGCCATGCCAAAAACAGATACACAGAATGACGTATTATCGGTTAATGACCTATGCATATGAAATACGATAGAACAATTAAAAACACTATATAGCGAGCCACTTCCACATCAACTGGCACTTACTATGGCCGATTTTTTTTTTACCTTTCGTGTATTTCACGAGAATGAACAGGTACTACTTCATGTTAATCAAGACTTCCAAAGCCTCCTATGTTGGCTATGTTTCAGTTAAATTCACTGACCGTGTTTCCTTCTGCATAGTATTACATCCTTTGGTAGAGCTTTATGTACGTTCAGGAGTCGAGGAGCACTTAAAGAATCTTAGGATGAAAAATGCCACAAGAATGTAATTATTACACTTAGGGAATAAACACTCCGGTGATTAAGGTAGGAATATTCACAATGTGATGCCAAAGAAATACTCAAGTTAGCTACAAATGAACTAACTGTATAAGCAGTGTTAAAAAAGGGCTTATTTGGATATTTAACAGCTTTGTTCATCAGCTAGATCAGTGCTTTGTTCTAACATAGGGATCCTCTTTCTGCTGCATTAAGCTGGTTTTTAATTTTAGCCCAGCTACCACTCCATTGCACGGTGTAGTCTAGACAATCCCAAAGAATCCAAGAGCTCCACAATCTCCTCTTGTCTCTGCTAAGGAAACCGTTATTTTCAAGTCTGAGTGCATGGAGTTATATACTTAGACTTTGCTTTCAACATAGCGCACAAAGCTTTTTATATTATTATTTTTAATGTCAACAGAAGCTGAGCTAGTTCTGCAATTCCAAACTGGGACACACTGAAGCGCTTCAGTACCAGATCGCTCTAGCTGGCCTTTATGCGTCAACCCTAGACACCAAAACTTGCAACTGGAAACTTGCCACGGAACTCATTTCACACCTCCCAAATCCCCATTTTCCCTGGCGATATATACATTTCTGTGGTAATGTGTACTGTCATAATTTTATCCATTAAAAAAACAACTCTGGCAGACTGTAAAATGAGAATCTTCATGGTTACTTGCCAAACTGCGGAAGCTGAAGTTTTAGGCTGTAATTAGACCAGAACCCATTGCCATAAGAAGTTGAAAAGAGCAGCAAGCGCCTTTGAGTAGCACCAAGAATGTATAGAACTATAACGTCAGTAAAAACATTAAACATTTTGTTTCAAACCAAAGCTTTTCTCTTCAAGAAGATCAGGATGAGATACAGTACCCCCCCCACACACACTGCTCTGTCTGCCTGAGCCAGCTTTGTTATAACTTTCAAGTGCCCTGAACAAACTCTCATCAGAACTAAAGATTCTAATCTAGAGGGACTTCAGATATTTCTAACATTCCAGCAGATTTCAAACTATATCTTTAAGATCATTAGGCACAGCGATACCGGCACTTCATCAAAAATGCGTAGTGCTTCACGCTGCTCTCGTTGCAGGAATTGTTTAAGAGAGCCATTACGCTGACAAGGAGTCTTGTCCTCATCTTGCTTGCCCACAACTGTATCTCCAGAAGATTACATTTGTTAATATCATCAGCATTCTCCTTCAAGCATCCAACACTGCCAAGTAATTACAGGACATTTAAAAAAAACCTCACAAACGTTCAAACAAGCCACCCAGGGAGAAAGCACCCGCTCTTATTTGAGAATAAACTCAAAAGAACTAGAAAAGAATCTAAGATTATTAAATTAGATCTTGAAACAGCAGGCTGTATCTAATAAAATATACAGCTTTGGCAGCTTGTGAGTAAATAAATAAATGTTAGATCCAGACCTGTAGTTGCATGATTTTTATAAATAAAAGATCCCATTTTTAATGCTCTTTTCTTGTAGTACCTTAACGTGGAGATACATATTAAAACTTTACATTCAAAAAGGACTCAAAAAGGGATATAGATGCATACAGAACAAAAAAGATGTCAACAGAACAGGATTTATGGATTTAAAACCTTGAAAATTCAGATTATTTGACCTCATTCTGCAGGGTAAGTCATTTATCTTAAAAGGGTACCGGTTCTTACTCTAAAGCACTGTGGAGTATTAGGGTGCAGGCAGACTTCTGACAGACGGATCTCCCTTTGCTCCAATAAAGGAAGTTATATTTACAGCCAAAGAGCAAATCAGCATTCATAAATACATCACAGAGCTCAAACTCTCTCTTGCATCTCTTCAAACCCCAAACCTATAAGTTTACAAACTTTGGAACTGATCTGAAAAATTAAAACTCATCATTTTATCTGAACATAATCTATCTATTTAAAAATAATCAATGAAAGTGTGCTACCCTTCTAGAAATCCGAAAGACACAGACCAAAATGTGTACTTTACCAAAAATAATCCTACAAAACCAGAGTGTTTAAACCAGTCTTTATTTTCCTTCCTCTAAATGGCCTATGTCCAGAAAGCTAGCAACGTGGGTTTGCACGGGTTCTCCATGCATACTAGAACACATTATTGCTTATATATTTCATACCCCAATAGCAATCGGATCTAAAAGTCACATAACCAAACAAGGCACGCCAAGCTGTGAAGCCAGACTTTCCTTACGCATCCCACATGTAAATTATGATAAACTTGTTTCAGAAAAACAAAAGGGTTTGAATGAGCCAGACTGCTCCTACAGGGTTGGTTTTTAAGCGAATTGCATACACGGATTTTTTTTTCTGACTTATTTCACCCATTTCTGTTGATTACAGATGTTCGTTCAAAGCTGAAACTGATCCCCTTCACATTAGAGTTTACAACAAATGGCAAGAAAATATACTGCTTAATGAAGATAGAACAGGTGTTTTATTCATGAATTTTCCTAGGAAACTTTAACAAACTCCATCCTATTTTTTTTTTCCCCTGTACTGATGTAGGACAATGACACAGATAACCTACAAAGTCAGATTTACATGTTCTAGTGACGGCTGATTTGGTATCAGCAGCTGATGATCCCATGGCTGTAAGTCAGCATTGAGCCAGCACGCAATTCCGCAGGGAATGAATTCACTGTAGTCAGAGTTTACCTTCCCCTGCTGATGCCTCAAAACTCACTATTTCTTATATTCATTGCATATCGTAGAAAGAAAAATTACAAGTCTTCGGGACCGCAGTGACTTCAGTACACTAGCAGTAATTAGCTTTGTATCCACCTTTTAATAAAATTTTGGATTCTGCAACCTCAGCTGAGATGATCATGAAGAAACAGAACAAGCCAGAACGCAGCCCAGGCAAGTCAGAAATTTGTAAGGTAAATGTTTCAAACATTCCTCCCTAACTACTGAGCATTAACTAGAGGCGGTGAACACAGCAATGCATTTTTAAGTCTTAGCAACTTCAAGAATTTTTAGCAGAAATTTTCTATCTTAACTGTTCTTAACAGATGGAGTACTTCTGCAAAATTTCAAACCTGTTTGGCAATACAGCACAGAGCCACAACCCCTACGTTCCGCTTTATTAATAGCCAATATTGTAACCTACAAGATGGCATTCTTTTCCCCCCCGTATCTTTTCCACCCAGTCTTTAAAGCAATACTGAACTCGCACAGTCAAGCATCCAAACCAGGGAATGTCTGAACGACCGCGGTCCACAGGAGCTTTATTCACCCTCTCTGTGCATAGATCTTCTGATAGAGTCTTTAATTACAGCGTAACACTGGCTTCCACCAGAGCCCTGACCATTCAAGAACACAGGATGAGTAAACCAGGTGTGAAACTAATGAAGCCATTTATAAGAATTTGTTTTCATTTGTTACAGATTTTAGGAAGATACTAACGTAACAGGAAAAGAAACCACAGGCTTATATCTCACAAAACTGAACACTGCTTTTGGAAATTTTGATGGTTTTTTTTCTCCCCAGCAGCATTCTAGCTGCCTTAAGCACACATCTTTCACAGGTGTTTGCTAACTGTAATGTTCCTCATTTTCTAGGTGACTGATCTGAGAATCACAGGCAAGAATACAAACACGCAAAAAAGCCAGGTTCTCACAGCCGCTCTTGACATTGGCAAGCAGCACATTCTGAAGTATTCGAGTACTCAAAATGCAAGACTATTTGGATCAAGTCACATTAGACATCTCACATTGGTTAAGGCAAATCAATATTCTTGACGTAACCCAGGCTTTAACTCCTTAGCTGTAAATAAGGTATAAAACCACCCCGAAGCGCGAAGACTCCACTGT
The DNA here is from genome assembly GCF_963924245.1 of Chroicocephalus ridibundus. Classification (NCBI taxonomy): domain Eukaryota; kingdom Metazoa; phylum Chordata; class Aves; order Charadriiformes; family Laridae; genus Chroicocephalus; species Chroicocephalus ridibundus. The sequence continues at coordinate 4,138,100 of NC_086287.1, read as the reverse complement.
TACAGCCCTGGACAACACAGAAACCCCCCACAACTCTGCTGCAGAAAACAGTTTAAAAAGTTGGCACCAAAGAAAGTATACAACTGCATAGCCAACAGATTTTTTAACCACACCTCATTTAATAAACACCATTGGGCCCATACAAGACATGAGACAGAAGATATTCAGAAAAATACAAACTCGTGGAATAAGAGACTCCATCAGTACGTACAGACATACGGAGCTAAACTAAAGACCTAACGGGCAACCCTAAACCTGGCATATCCCAATTTGAAATACTGGTTGCTACAATCTTTATAGTTAAATATGTATATATATATATTTAATATATATATAATTTATTGTAATAATGTAAATTTATTATACATAAAATTAAAGCAGTGCAAGAAAATTAGCCACCAAACCAATTTGCAAAGTAACAGTCATTGACCGCTCGGTCTGCAAAGATCCTTTCTCTCCTTAGTTAAACAAAAATAATTTTGATTTCAATACAACCAATATTTTGCATATAGCTTACATATTATACACTTCTAGTAATCAAACCCTTCACAGATATTTTGAGCTCTCAAATCCCCTCCCTTGCTTTTACAAATATCTTTGTAAAACAGGTACGAAGGTTCCAAGAAAGGCCACATTTTAAAACATGAATACTTAGACCTCCAGCATTTACTTCTCTTTGTACTATCATTCAGAAGAACAAAACTGCCTTTTTTTTTAGACCAAGGTCCAGGGGGAGTTTATTTAAAGCATAATTCATGGATTTCAACAACAAAATATTTTGAGTCAAAGTTAATCACAGCTGAATATCTAGTACCTTTCATTACTTTGAAGTAAACAGGTAAAATAATTCGATTTGCAAAAAGAAACTGGTTTGTGGATGCAGAGACAACTTTTTCAAATCTGGACTTCTCTGAAGTGATACAAAGTCAAATTAGCTTTCTTTTCTCTACTATGCGACCTTCTTGTTCTGTGTCTATCTATGTACTGAGATTACAGGGTGTGCTATTTTATTTTGCTTCTATTTTCAGGTACTTGCAGGTTGCTGCTTGTTCTGTTTCCCAGGGGTTTGAGCTGCATCACAATTAAAAGCCAGCTGTGCTCAAGAAGAGCTGTATCATGCCTACATATGTTCTGTACTCTATTTTAACAACTTCTAGCTATATAAATATTTGTGAAATCTTATAATCTTTCTTACACAATACAACGGCCTCCTCCACTAGATGGCCCTGACACTCACTGTAAGTATCAAAGCTGTTTGAAAGCTTACACATATAAGATAATTAAGCAAAAAAAACCAAAAACCAAACAGTACGCCAGCAATCAGTTATTAAGAAAAGCCTCTGGTACTGGCATACTCAGGAAACAGACAAAAAGTAAGATTATTTTGAAATAAATTGATATATATGCACACAACTCCCTCTGTACTGTCAGCAAAACTGTTATCTTCAGAGTCCAAAATCCAAAAATTTTAGCAGAAAGCATGTCCTTCATATCCCAGATATGAACAGACAGCAAACATTTTAAAAATTCAAGTTACTTATTTTCTTATATTAAAAAAAAAAAAAATATTTTTTATTATAAAAAAGCTGTACAAGTAAAACAGAAGTGAGGTCTAGATGGCACAAAGTCGTGCTGCCCAAGGGTATGGCCATATTAAAACATGTCCTTCAGTCAGATCTCTCCTTATGAAGCCACACTACGCCACGTAGACTCCCCCAGACATGCCTATGTTACAGCTGATGAAAAGTCTTCTGGAATTCATTATTTCACTGGCAAATGGTATGCAAAGACATCTAGCAGCCCAACCTAACACATCTTTCAGATAAAACAGCTGACTGTATTTACCTTAAACTAACATAGTTGAATACATTCAGCTGACAGCATCCATTTTTTGGAATGAGACTAAAAAGTGTCTTTTCAACACTGAAAATAAAAAGCTATTCCTTGATAATATGTACGAATAAATAATAAATCAGTATCAAAATTCTTCTGGTAGTCATATTTCTCTCACTGATCACTGAAATTGCTAGCTTTTTGGGGGGGTTGGTGGGTTTTTCCCCCACACTGGATCAGTCTGCAGAAAGTTCAAGTGTCATGTCCTGAGCTGCAGCTACTTTATGAGCAGGAATCTTTAATCTTTCTCCTTCACATTCTGGCTTCATTTGTCATTCTACCCTTTACCCACAAAAAGGTTTCCTACTTCAAAGTCTGCAAACAATTGATTATATTTTACTTCACCTAAAATATCTACACACCGTGTAAACTGAATGATCTGCATACACAGATTTTTAAATAGCTTACACCCTTTATAAATAAGGAAACTTTGCAAATGCATATGCTTTCCTTTTGAGGAATTAATCTATCAGTGTGAGGCCAGTGAGGAATTAAAACAAATATTTCTATTTAACAGGTTTGCACAATGGTGTTTCAGTGATCCTAAATAAAACCTGGACATAATAAACGTTAAAGAAGTAGTACTATTACAAGTTCAATGCTTTTCCCTTTCTCCTGTAATATTTAGCACCTCTTCACTGTATGGATTTTGTTTAAAATAAGAGTAGACAAACACTTTTCCAGTTATCTGTTCTTTTAGTGTTTCTTCTTTGGTCATCCACGTTTATCTTCATCTGTTATATTCAAAAAGTTAGTGAAGATCTTTCAGTACCAATTCTAAAATCAGACTGAATATTTAGCATTGAACAAACCTAAAAAAGAATACATGAGACCGGTTCAAACCATCTATTTTCCAAGAAGAATGTTCAACAAAACTCCCAATTCCTCCATTTATCTTCTTCTGGTCCCGTTTGCAATTCATTGTCAAATAACAATTTCAATTTTCATTTAAAGAATATTTTTCTTTCATTTTGCATTTCTTATCAGTTGGGGAGTTTTCACCTATCGAGTATTTTCACTTAATCCACTTCATTCGAAGTATTTTTACTATGATTGCAAAAGGAGAACAATAACTGCTCTGCACAAACACTACGTTTTTGAGCAGGTTTAGAGACTAAATATTTTCAGAAAGTAACACTGTTTTGTGCTAAAATAACAACTTAATCCTACAAACCTGTTTAAATTTTCCTCTGATTTTTTCCAGATCTTCTTGCAGCTTATCATAAGTGGGGTCTTCATACGGGAATTTCTGTATCATTCCTATTAATGAATCCAGAGCCCTTATCTTTTTGCTACCAGAAAAAAAAAAAATCAAAACAGAAAAAACAATGAGCCTACTACAGAAGCTTTTTTCAATCTGTCCATATGAAAATTATACTAATACTTATATATAATAATTCAGAGCATAGAATGCAGCCCTCCATCCTTCTTTTTCATACAACTTCTCCCATTTAGCTCACTGAGAGTGCGTATTTGATACATATTTAAGCCATAATCAGAAATTAATCTGTAGCACAACTGACAAAGGTAAGGTTTCCCGTTTAACTCACCTGCCAAAAGTTGAGAAATATTCAAGAATCTTCAGAAATACTGATTAGCTGACTGAGCAAAATAACGAAATGCAATACAAAAAGCTCACCAGAACACACATCAAAACGGTTGACAGTATGGTGGCAATTCTGTCAGATAAATTAACCAAAAGTGGACTGGAAAAAAAATTATGGAGAGAAGAATGAAAGTCATAGAAAAATGTAGGTTGGAAGAGACAGCTGGAGGTCACCTAGCCCACCTTCTGCAGCAGTTGCACTAACTTCAAAACTAGCTAAGGTTGCTCAGCACCATCTCCAACCAGATTTTGAAAATCTACAAAGATGGAGCTTCTAGAGTCTCTCTGGACAACTTGTACCAGCATTTAGATGCCTGCACTGGAAAGGACCTTCTCCTTATGCCTCACTAGAACTTTGTTTCAAATTGTGAAAGTTGCCTCTTGGCCTTTCGCTGTGCACTTCTGCCAGGAACATGTCTCCACCCCATCTAGAACTTCCCCTTATGTGGTACAACTAGGTATCTCCCTTGCCGTCTCTTCTCCAGGCTGAAGAAACCAAGTTCCCTTATCCTCTTTTCAGTATCACATGGTCTAGCACATGATACCACCCTAGTGGCCCTCTGTTCCCGTTTCTTCTGTTTTTCACTATTTCTTTTGTACAGGCAATACCGGACATCATAATTTGAAACAGCATTAAAGGAACAGTACATTTTTTTTTACCTTACCTGTTCTTTTCATCCATGCATTTCTGGAGCAGACACTGCCACGTCAGGGCAAACCCAAGGTAGCAGCCAATCTGCGAATTTATCAGAATGTCATGAGGGGAAAAAAACCCAAACATGTAGTATATACAGTCAAACAAAACCAAAGCCCTGCATTGTATCCCACCCCTCAGGAAACAACTCACTGGATATACAAGTATTTTTCTATGCTGGAAAGTTCAGTAAACTAGGGTAGGACAAACGAGGGCTATCTGCGTTACACAGTACAAGAGTCAGGAAACTTCTTGTAAGAATCTGTTTAGCATCAGAGAACAAAATATTTAAAATGCAGCATAAAAAGCAGTTTTACAAAACTAGCACTTTATATGCTTTGAGCCCGCAAATTTATTAAAGTGTGGTAGTAGACAGACAGTTAGAAAACAACCTATTTAAGATGTTTCGGTAAATATTCGTTCTTGCAGCACTGTGAGTTTCAGCAGCCCCTGTATAGCCCTACAAAAAGGCGTACCAGCTGGACTGAGGGAGCAACCAAGTCAACCAAAGAGGAGACCACACCTTTTTCTGAATTAATATGCAAACAATTTTACCAGCCGAACTCAAGAGGGTAGCAGGGAATCAGAAAGAAGCACGAGGAGCTGACTAAGCCAGCTTTGCTGCCAGAACTCTTCATTACAACTTTGGACACCAAATGAAATAGGAATATAGAAAAGTTCTTCAATGCACCAACTGGGTAAGTCAGCTGGAGTCCCTTTCAGAAGTGACTGAGCAGTCACAGGAAAACAACGCTGATACCTGAAACAGAAGCTGGCTGACTTCCAGAAATTAAGTCCAACATCACACCAAATTCCAGTTTGGTCCATATGTATGGTGTATGCATAGACCTGCCTTTTAAACTTACAAAACACTGTTGTACCTGTAAGGTCCTGTGGCCTGCAAACCACTTCAGAATACAGTGGGAGCGCTTGGTGGTTCCAGTCTTCTGTTAGTTATGTTTGTTAAAGCACATAGTGGGGGTTATTTTTAAGGCACAGACACGGGTTTGGGCCTTAACATCCCATTAAGCGTTCAAGCATATTTGAAGTGAGGCTCCCAATTAAATTTTTGTTGACAGAAATTTAATTTGCATTCCCCAAAACTGCTTAGAGACACAAGGTAAGCGGAAAAAAACCGACAGATATAGCAGTTACCACTGCTGCAAACGCAAGCTACTATGATAAAACACACCACCTGGCCCCTGGACACTTAGCCGCAGACTTCGCAGCTTAAGTAGCACTGCCCTACCACAAGGGAGCAATGCCAATCTTCTGCTCGAGACCAAACAGACACTGTGTCTAAGCCTGCCCAAGGAACATGCCTGAAAACAGACACACTTTAATTATAATGTCTTACTTTAATTCTCTATCAAGCAACGCAACTGTCAGATGAGTATCGTAATTGTGCCCAAGATACAAAATAGGCTGACAGGTCTAAAATTACCCAAGTTACTCTTATTCTCATTTAATGTGACTCACTGTCTATAATCCTACTGCCTTCTGGAGCACCCCCAATATAAGTAGATTAGAGTACTTCTTTATTATGGTCTGTCTAGGATCATTTTGTATAAATCTACCCAGCTTTGGAGACTGCTGTTTAACATTCTCATTTTGGGATTACATAGCTGTAGTCTAAGTAGGAAATATTTCATCACTGTACATCTCTGTATCACACCCAAATGCAACCCAAAATTTTACGAAAACCATCCTTTCAGAATTTGACAGTTTATGCATTAATGCCATTGCTACTGTTCTTTCTATATGTAATTAACTTTCTGAAACCTGAAAATATGAAAAGGAAAAACTGCCACATTACCCAAAGGTCTTCAATACATTGAACAGATTTAGATTGGTGGTGCTGTACTTGAAATAAGGCCTACCACGAATCCTGTAGTACAGCTTCCCATCAAAGCTGAAAAAAATCCACTTTGGGTCCAGAAATACTGCAACTGCATTGTACAACACTGAACACACTCCATGTTATCAGAAATTTGAGCTGGACACATGAGACAAGTCAAGGTGCATCACCACCACCCTCTGGTCCTTTTATTTCCACAAAGGTTTATTGGTTCAGGCATGCCGTTGTGTGGCAATACACAGAACTGACTCCATCTACTAAAGAATAACTGTGCCTCAACCAAACATCTCTCCCAGTATCAGAAGTAACAAAGAGTGCAACAGAGACGCCTTTATGGTTCTCCACCCAAGCTGTCTCAATATTCCATGTTTTTCCCTAATGCTGAGCCACAACAGATGGTACAGGGGGGCCTTTAGCCACAATTTCGGGTTATTAAAATAAATGTCCATCACCATTTTTTTCTGAGCAAGCTTATTTGATTTTGTCTGTTTTTATCCTCTCTTTCAGAAAAAAACTAATCAAAATCTCATAGAGCAAATAAGCTCAGAAAACACCAAACCATCTATTTAACTATTCAATCAAAATACCACCTTTAAACTAGTTTTGTAGGTCCTCTTGGACCTACAGTAACATAGCAGGCCTCAGGCTACCACTACATACAGCTTTGCCTAACAGTTTCTGTATTAAAATAATTATCCAATGACAAAAACGTTGTAATTCTCAAGTATTTTCCCATTTACCTCAGACCCCATCTTGGCACCATGGAGCGATCCATACCTCCGTCCCTCAACAACTCCAACGTGACTGCCTTCAGCATACCCCTCCTCATACCCCTCACCATGAAACCTGTGAAGACAGAAGCATAATTTTCATCACCTGTTTTCATCACATATCAAACTCACACTGCACACAAGCAACCGCCAGAAACAAACCCACGCTGTACCATCTCTGAAATGAAACTGCCCATATTTAGAACTACCACGTGATGCTGAAAATTAAGATGCAATTATGCACATTGTGACCCCTTCAAACAAGTTTATAATGATTTGCCGAGAACAACACGCTCAGCAATCCAGCTCAGTACTTTCACCAGAGTAACACCACTGACTGCAAGCTCACAACGGCGGGGCAAATTTCCACACACAGCGGGAAAGCTGATAGCGAGCACACTGGTCCCTCAACAAGAGCAAAGAGGAGAATCTCCCCCTCCCCTGGGCTCATTACCTGCCCTGCGCCCCTCTCTTTTTCCTTCTCAGCTCCTACTGCCCACTGTGGAGGCCCAGGCCCCCCCCCCCTTCCCCCCTCCCTCCTCCTAGCCCGACCCGTTACCCGCGGCAAGCGAGGTGTCCCGCCTGTCCCCCGAAGTCCCAACCCCGCGGCCAAGGCTCCCCCACCTCTCGTCAGCCATCACGATCTCATCGAACATATCCGAACTCGGCAACGCGGCCTCCGCCGCCATGGCGCCGCCAAAGCCCGTCCGCTTTGCGTGCCGGGAAACGACGGCAAGCCGGAGGGGCCGGGAGCCGCCGGTGCCACTGCGCAGGCGCGCAAACCCCCGGTGGGCGGGACCCGAGGGGGCGTGACCACGCCCCCTCCCTCGCTGTAGGCTGGGGCACTCGAATGGCCACGCCTCCTTCGTCCCTCTCCCCGCCCCTCCGCGGCGGGAGCGGCCCCGCGTGTGTCCGCCAGGGGGCGCCCCAGCGCCGCCGCCGGCGGGGGGAGCGGGGGGGGGGCGGCGAAGAGAGGGGGCCAGCGGGTCTGCCAATGGTCCCCTGAGCCAGCGGGGGGATCAGCGCTGCTGAAAGGAAGCGTTTATGCTGGTAAAAGGAAGCGTTTATACTTATTTATAAGCATATTTGCTTATAAATATATTTTTATATATATATATTAAAAAAATGTTAACTTACACTGTTTTTTTCCGGATACTGGATGAATGAAAAATGTGGCTCTGGGCACGGCGAAGCAGGCTGCCAAGCCAAACTGGGGGGCGGCTGGGGGGTCCGTTATCCTCCCAGTCATACGCAGGAGGGCGGAGGACTGGAAAAGACAGCTTGAAAATCCGGAGATGGGCCTAAAGAAGAAATAAAACTGCGTTTAAGTGAAAACAAAGTCGCGCCGCTAAAGGTTTAGCGAAGCAGGTGCACCGGCACACTTCATTAAAAATGCTCCATCACAGCAGGCTTTACTGATTTATATGTATTCGCCCTATTTATCGCGATTTATCTAGAGCGACTGTAGAGCCAGCTCATTTTCTGCATTGAAGTGTAGATATCACTGGATCTCACATTAAAATCACCGAAAGTTTCCCAGGTGTGAACACCTACCTGCTCTACCACCGCATGATCACAAGCAAACACCGACTGTTCACTGATTTGGGGGAAACATAAGGTGTCTTTACAGGTTTCCTTTAAGCTAACAGCTACAGTTTAAATCTTGCTTCGGAAGTTAACGAAAAGCAAGTTCTTTGATCCCCGTAGGTAGCAGGATTGATGGGGAATGCTAAAAATATAATAATATCCTGGCAAGAAGACTACAAAACAATTGTCTCGTTTTGGGGCATTCTTACCTTTAACAGCCTCGGGGTTCCTGATCAACTTACCATGTGCCCAAACTGTCACAAATTCACCCCGAATTCAGAGTCCTAATGATGTCCTTTTTTTGCGCTCCCATTTGCTTCCAAGGGAAACGCATCTCTGCGTTCATCGCATCTGACGCTGCCCGAAAGGAAGGTTGGCTTCCCTACGTTTTTCAGGAAAGAAAGTACTTTTTTTTTTCTTAATTTATAGTGTCATCCTCAATTCACATACAAAGCACGCTGGCAGAGCAGGAAGAGTGGTCACAAATTTTTCCATGAAAATAGTGTCAGCGCTTTGAGCAGAGGTAAAGTTGATATTAGGGCTCTTGAATAAAAGATTTATAGCTTTTTACACTTCCCCAGAGTGGAAATGGAGATGCCCAGTATCTCCTTTCCTACAGCCTTCCCACTACTCTGACAACTGGCATTTGCACATCACAGCTCCGGAGCCAGACTTCACAAGGAGGCATTTGACACCTGGCCTTTAAAAACCTTTTAGGGCTGTAAAATGTCGTATTGCGAACGCGGGTCCTGCGATTGTCCCGCTGTCTTTGAGAAAACTACGATCAACCGGGGTGGGGGGTGGGGGCCGCGTACAGTGAATGGTGGCGGCGGTGTTTACATTCCCACAGAATGGTGTTTCCCGGTTTTGCGCACCAAGTTCCTGACCCAGTCAGGTGTCTGATGGCAGGGAAAGCATTTTCCAGTAATCCTTCCACCTCACGCTGCGATCTTGTCAGATTTTATAAGCAAAACAGCCAAAGCCTGGTCAGAGCTGGGATGGGAAACCTCCAAGGAAAACTAAAGTGCTCCAGGAAGCGGTGTGTGGGTAATTCAGCTCCTGGCATTCTTCCCTCCGTCTGAATAAATATTGAACCAACCTCTAACCACGCCGTTGCAGTAAGAAACATCGCGCTGCCGGTGGAAGATGCAGTTTGTCAGCAAACAGGGTCACCGGAGAGCTCGGGACGCCGTTCGCAAACGTGAGGCTGCTCTTCTTTGTGCTCTTGAGCAATATTCCCCATGTGACGGCCACTTAAATCTCTCACTGGTTAAATTAAACAGCGTACCCTCCGAACTCCGTCATGTGCTGTGTTTCCCATCAAAGCTGAGCGTTTTTTTCAGCAGAAAAGTAAAAGTGGAATGTTTTGACCAAACTTTAAAAGTTCATATTTATTTTATTTTGTTTTCTGGGGTTTTTTTATTCTTATTTTCTACAAAAAGGTCTTGAAAGGTACCTAACATTCAAATAAAATATACTGGCTGATCCAAGCTGGAACTGAAAAACAGAAAACCGGAATGCCCCAAACGTGAAAACCTTTGGAATAAAACAACTTGAAAATCAGGACTACTACACCTCCCAGGATGTGAGGAGCGGGAACCCTCCGGATGTGTGGCATTGGCTCAGCACAACGGAGAATGGGAAACACCACGGGAGATGTTTGCCAGCCAAGAGATCTGCAATTCCTGTGACTCACTGCATTTCCGAACGGAAACGTTCAGCCTTTTTTTTCCTGCCAGAAATCGACATCTTTTTCAGGCAAAAATGACCAGTTTTCTCCCCCGCGGCGCTGTTGAATGCGGTGCCGATTTGAAAAGGGAGCAGCCTTCCACCTGCAGGATTTCTTGCCTTTTGCAGGGGGATTTTGCGCAGCCTAAGAAGAACCACAGAACCCACAGCTGCTGGTGGACTTTTCCATCTCCCCCAGGAATCACCTCCTCCGAGCAGCGCTCCTTTCCGTGTCCGGCACCTCGAAGGCTGCGAGAAGTGCAAATAGCAGGTTTTAATGACATAAATGGAATATGAAAGGGATGTTTTATACAATAGATGCAAATCCACGACTGCTTTATCGCAGATGAAGTGTAACCGATGATGTCCCCGGGCAGCACTCGCCGGCCTAGATCTACAGCTTCCTAAAAGGAGGGTCTATTGAGGTGGGGGTCGGTCTCTTCTCCCAAGGAACTGGCAATAGGACAAGACAAAATGGCCTCAAGTTGTGCCAGGGGAGGTTTAGGTTGGATATTGGGAAAAATTTCTTCACCAAAATGGTTGTCAGGCGTCGGAACAGGCTGCCCAGGGAAGTGGTTGAGTCGCCATCCCTGGAGGTGTTTAAAAGCCAGGTAGATGTAGTGCTGAGGGACACGGTTTAGTGGTGGAGTTGGCAGTGTTGGGTTGATGGTTGGACTTGATGATCTTAAGGGTCTTTTCCAACCTAAATGGTTCTTTGATTCTATTCTATGATTGAATGATGAGGAATGGGAGGGAAACATCAGGACACACTCACACAGCTTAAAGCTGAGCTTCACTCGTTTCTTCTAGCAAGAGGGTAATAACTTAGGACTAGATGGAGTGACCTTCACCTATCCCAAGGTCAAAATTTAATGAGCTGTTTCCAAAACCCTTCCGTAACAGAGATACTGTTCTTAGACTTGCTATTTCCCACGGAGCTCATCGGTAATTAGCCGCAGAAAGACGGGAATTCCAGCCCTGGCCTTCACTGCCTGGCTTTGGGAAAACCCCTTTGTCCCTCCTTGTCTGTTGTATTATCTCAACTCCACCACCTTCACAAGGGACACCATCTTCAACCAGCGGCTGCGGAGCCAGATGCCAACAGTTTGCTAAAGGTCCTTGAGGTCTCCAGACTAAAGGAGTGACAAAAGAGTCAGATAGACTTCTGTGTGGAAGATGATTTTCTTTTTATTGCAAATGTAGACATTACACTACTGATAATGCACAGGAATTTAAAAAGTTATCGTTTGCTAAAATTTCCTGATTACAAAACTTCACAAAATTTCTTACAACTAAAAAACCCACCTTCAGGAGTATATAAATAGAATTTTGAGCATAAATAACAGTAACAAAATAAACAGATGTATGTATTCAATAAATTAATTATAAATATTGCATTGGCAATGAAGTGCTAGGTCAGAAGAACACCAGTATTTCCAGGAAAGCTTTTTTTGGTATAGAAATCTCTGTTACAAATGAACCTTTGGAAACGAGTAGAATTCCTGAACCCTGTTTTCGCATGGCTTTTTTTTTTTCTTTCTTTCTTTTTTCTTTTTTTTTCTTTGGTTTCACCTCGGTCACTCCCTCATCGAATCGTTAGAAGGGGAGAACAGAACGGAAGACATCAGACACCTGTGTTTTGGCCACGAGGTACTCATAATCCCTTCCTGCAAGAAGAACGGCGTGGCTTGACCCGGTCCTGCGGGATTTAAGTCACTAAACTGCCTCTCCACTGACTCCCACGGATGCAGAATCAAGCCTGGAAGGGACTTGAAAGAATTCCTGATGGTTAAAGGTTAAACACGACAACCTATTTTGCAATCGATTTGACCTATACATCATCCATTTTCAGTCTTTCTCTCCGTTTGCTAACGACATGCATGCTTATATACAACAAACCGTAATTTAAACGCTAATTTGAACTGCTCATTCCCTGCCTGATGAACACAAATGCTCGTTCCGTGCACTCTTCCAACCGCGCACTGAATTCTCACTAACGTTAAGGAGAACTCTCTGCTGGATGACGCTGATCCCACAGCGAACATAAATTAGCCTTTAAAAAAAAAAATAAAAAAAATCAAAGATCCGGTTTTCCGAAGTACCCTCTAGCAATAAGGGAAGGAAGAAATTTTTCCTTCCCTTATTTCCTAAGGGAAGAAAAAGCACAATATACAAGCGGAATTGTTTTTTCAGTGGTATGCTTTCAGTAGAAAGTTTTCCCAGAACGTTGTCAGCAGCTTTTCAAGAAACAGCGTTAAGCCTAGCTCGCGTCGCCGCGTTTGCTAGGTTTTCCTTAATTGTGTTGTGTTCCAAACGCCTGTCTTTAAGGCCTCTGAAGCTACGAGATCGTTAACCTCCCCGTGGCCAGAAAAAAGGTTTTCTGCGTTTGCTCCTATGAGCAGAACTAACAGGTGAACATACATGGCAATGAAGTTGATGTAGAAAAATTGTTAAGTATTTTGTCATCACCACGGTAATGGAGGAACTCTGATGAAGCTGTTAAGCTTTTCTTATTTAATCCTTTTCCAACTAAAACTGCGGATAGGCAATTCTTTCGACTATAGAATAGCCTCTGGGCACTCATCTCTTACAGGTACAACACATGGCAAGGAAAAGTCTGGCTCCGTACTGAAATACACAAAAAAGTTCGAAATACCACTACATGAAAAGCTAAAAAAAACCCTGCAGTATTCTGCAATATCTCTTTAAAAACGTGCGCGCGTGTGTGTGTGTGTGTGATCAGGGTCATTTCTGAAAGCTGGGGCTCTTCACCGGCGACAGTTTGGAGGTGATGCCAAAGGGGTCCATGCTGTCCGTTTCCAGAGGCGAGGAGTACACCTCCGGCTCAAACGCCTGGCTGTAATCACCGTACTCGCCAAAGTCTGTTGACTCCACGGGCACAGTGTTGATCATAGGTAAGAAGTGAGACAGCGGAAGAAAATCTTTTCCTTTGAACTGTTGTCTTTGCTTGGCACTGCTCAAAGACACCGATATTCCGTATTTTTTTGATCTATATACATTGTAGCCGTCTGGACGAATCTCCTCTTCGAAGGAACAATCCTCAGTGGAATACCTGAGCTGAACAGCAAGGAGTAACGAGAATTACAAATACGCCCACCAGACTCGTTGTATTCAACCACAACATAAACCTTGGCTGCCACCAGCCCTTTTCCCTCTGCTGGCAGTGGGGGTGTCCCTCTGGCTTGTCGTGGGGGCCCCAATTTGGTGCACCTTGAAGACCCTGCTGCCAGATCCACGCTGGTGGGCTGCCCGCTGCCTCTCTGCCGGGCTCCTGCAGGGGTGCAGGTGGGACCCATTGCTCTGCTGACTGCTCCTCCAGCAATGGACCACGGCCACCAAGAGGAAGTGCCCTGAAGAAGTGGTCAGGTAGTTGGACTAGGTGATTGTTGTAGGTCCCTTCCAACTGAAATTATTCTATTCTATTCTATTCTATTCTTGTCCTGTTCCGTTCTGTTCTGTTCTGTTCTGTTCTATTCTATTCTATTCTATTCTATTCTATTCTATTCTATTCTATTCTATTCTATTCTATTCTATTCTATTCCTATTCCATCCCATCCCATTCTATTCTATTCTATTCTATTCTATTCTATTCTATTCTATTCTATTCTATTCTATTCTATTCTATTCTATTCTATTCTATTCTATTCTTGTTCCGTTCGGTTCTATTCTATTCTATTCTATTCTATTCTATTCTATTCTATTCTATTCTTGTTCCGTTCGGTTCTATTCTATTCTATTCTATTCTATTCTATTCTATTCTATTCTATTCTATTCTATTCTATTCTATTCTATTCTATTCTATTCTTGTTCTGTTCGGTTCTATTCTATTCTATTCTATTCTATTCTATTCTATTCTATTCTATTCTATTCTATTCTTGTTCCGTTCGGTTCTATTCTATTCTATTCTATTCTATTCTATTCTATTCTATTCTATTCTATTCTATTCTATCCTATCCTGTTCCTGTTCCTGTTCCTGTTCCTGTTCCTGTTCCTGTTCCTGTTCCTACTCCACTCAAGCTCCCCACATGGCACACAGTACGCATTTTGGATTTTGAGGCAATTAAAAGACCTAATCCAGAACTCCTGAAGTTCCTGCACGTCCATCACATTAAATAACGTTTGAATCCTGGATGTGCGCTTCTCCACAGCTACCACGCTTATCCTGTCCTGAGCACAGGCAAAAAGAATCTCAGATGACAGTGCTCATTTAGATAAACTGTCCTTAATTGCTGCCAGTGCTTAACTGCAGTCATGAGAGCTAATGCAACAATCCTCAGGTATAAAACTCCGTCTCTACTGGAGATTTGCCTGTGTTAAGGGCTTCGGGATCAGGTCTGTAGAAAGGCAGCGCTGTCAATGTTGGCTTTCGCAAACATGGCCAATCAGTAAAACGATACTGAAAAGGTAATTTCCGTTTTTTTTTACTTAGCATATGCTGAAATTACAAAAGACCGGTTAACACAGTGTTACTTGCTCACTAGACATTAGTTAGAACTGTCACGTTAATAACAGGGCAAGTTAAGGTTTTGTGTAGAAGAAGGTATTTGCCTAGGTATGAATTTGTCGAAATAAATTTCTGACGCACCCTACAGATCGTGTATTGGGAGTTTGCATCGCCGGGTCAGACCTTTCCAGATCCTTACACAAGCACTGTATTTCCTACAACTCGGGTGCTATTTCAGGCTCAGCCACTCCAGGTGATTGAACTCGCGGTCAATAAAAGACAATTGCCGATTATGTCTCAGTCTGCAGTAATGAAGGTGTCCTTACACGAATGCTCTGCCCGTCTGAATAGCGAGCATATTTGATACTCTTCAGTCCTTTCTCGAACACCCATAATAATATGGAGTACAATTAAGTGCATACATTTGATTGTCTTTTAAAAGCACTCTTTAAACTAATCAAGCAATTTTTAAAAAGTCGTTTTTTTCCAAATAAAATTACACAATATTTAGCCTTCTACACACATTATATCTCAGAAAAATATGTGTCTATGACAGAAATTTATGGCTGGATTGTTAGCTGTCCTTATTTCTATGAGTGCTCAGCCTCACTAACACGGATGATGAAATAAAAAAGCTCTTGAGCACGTGTGCATTGCAAATAACAGTTATTGATTGCGCCTCCCGTGTCTCAACTATACCGTTCCTTCTTCATTTCATTGGGATTGTCTCTAGTGTATTTTTTTAAATAAGTGCCAAACGCACTTTAACTATTTCCAGGTTATTTTTGTCACAGGAGGAATTTATAGTATCTTAGTACATTAAGCAGTTAGGTGATTTCCCCCAAACTATGGACTATGGCACACTGCACATTCAAAAATCAGCCCAGGTCACCAGTTTTCCAGTGTTAAAAAAGGGCATGTTTCCGGAGTGCAAGTGGTTGCCCAGTTCAGTCCCCAGACACCATACTTGCCCTTTCGTTCTTCCACTCCTGAGCGCGGCGCTGACAAGGCAAAGAATTGCCTGTAGAGCAGCCGGCCGGGGCTGTTAGCAGAGAGGTGACAGCAGGTGTCCACAACATAGGGATGTGACAGCATGGCTACAAGCCATTGTATTTACCGTAAAAAAACTCTGCAATTAATACTATACACCAACAAACCCAACCTCAGTCTCTCTGCTTTGTTTTCATTGATCATTTTGCTTTGGATATACATTAGAACACTAAGCGAATAATTTCCCTACCATACTGTCTGAACCTATGCAGCTTATCACAGCATCAATCGATTCTAGCCCAGAAAAGCAAGGAAATTCAGGAAGAAAGGCTTAGTCCTATGTTATAAATGCATTCAAAACCACCACTGTATCGGCATTGCTCTTATTAAAGATACTGAGAGCTTTGACAATGGGCCAAATCCTTGCCCGATTGAAATCAGCAGAAATTTTGCCAGAGTAATCAGAGCAGAATCAAGCTGTATCTTTACCATCGCATAATAAAAAGCCATCGCTCTGTGAAACTCAGGCTCCTGTAGAGCAATCACACACAGACTGAATCTGACTCTTACCCTTCAAACTCTAGAGTTGGCAACTTACGCGGCTTCACAAACAAGCTTCTATCGCTGATAATGACTAGCTGATATGCTGACATGCCTAGGGAAAAAAGCACGACCTAACAAAGTGGTGTCAGCGGGTCACTAAACTCCTCAACCTCTTGGAGTCCCACAGGTGTGCAGTTATCACAGGTCAGAAGCGAGACAGCAAAGAAGAGTCCTTCTTCCCCTCGAAATCCCGTTTCTGTTTGGTACTACCTAAGAGATGGCATCCCCCTGTTTCTGGGATTTGTCTGCCTGGCAGCCATCTGCCTGCATCTCCTTTCTAAGGAGTAATATATATATACATGTTCATATATATATATATATATTTAGAATACCTGACCTGAACAGTGAGAAATTGTTCAGATTAAATTATTTAGATTCTATGCCTCAACTTAATCTATTTCTGCGGCAGAGATGCAGCCACCCACCGATGAGGCTTTTTAAACATAAATGCAATTTTGCCCTGGACTGTATTTTCGGTATATTTTGGCGAGGGACGTGCAACATACACTTCGTGTTCTAAATGATGTTCCTTGCTGAATTCTAATAATCCTGGTGGCCTTTCAGGCAGCAACAGTGACAAGAATCACCGCTCCTATGGAGAAAAGGGGGTGGGGGAGACCCGAAAGCTTTGTTAACCCGTTACCAACCGCATCCATAACACAACCATGTCAGCCCTTCTGCCTCGCCTGCCGCTTCAGCGCGGCGGCCGGGCTGGAAAGAGCCCTCGGGAAAGGCCATCCCGGGTTTAGAGCCTCCGGGACCGCTGTGCGGGATGGCCGCAGCTCACCTGCCCGTGCAGCCGCCCCGCCTCGTCCATGCAGAGGTAACGGGAGCTCCGCACGCCCTTGATGGCCACGGTGCGCACCGCCACGGCGCGGATCTCCAGCAGACCTGCGGAGACAGAGGGAAAAACGGCGGTTGGCTCCGCGGAACCGTCCCGTCCCATCCCGTCCCGTCCCGGCCCGGCCCGGCCACCCGGCGCTGCCGCCGGTACTCACTCTGCGGGCTCTGGCTACCGGCAGCGTCCACCCGCCCGTCGCCGCCGATGCGCAGGAAGCAGCTGAAGAGCCCGTGCTTGCTGGCGGTGTAGAGGTGCCGCAGCCGGATCGGTTCCCCCCACCCGTAGTTGACGTGGGGACCGGCGTCGGGCAGCGGCAGCGACACGACGGCGGCGGCGGCGGCGGCGAGCCCCAGCAGCGCCAGGGCGGCGGGGGGCGGCCCCATGCCGCGGGAGGGGCGCGGAGAGGCGCGGAAGGGAGCGGAGGGGCGCGGAAGGGAGCGGAGGGGCGCGGAAGGGAGCGGAGGGGCGCGGAGCGGCGGCCGGGCGCTGGCTGCGCTGGCTGCGGCTCGGGGATGGAGCGCGGGGGAAGCCGGCCCCCCGGCCTTTTATAGCTCTCCCTTATCAGCCCGATCGATTCGGCTGCATCCAGCTCCAATATAGAGCCCATTTCATAGCGGGAATTGGTCGGATCGGTCACTCCCCCCGAAAATATTGATCGGATGACATCATGTCGCAGGGGACACCCTGAAGTCGCTCCCTCCCCATCCCTACCTCCCAGCTTTTCCCCCTTCGAGTCTCCGGCCGCGCTTCCCCCACCACCCCCCTCCCCCGCGACCGGACCCCGGCGGTCCCCGAGGGGACGGGATGGACGGGCGGCACTGCCGGTCCCGCAGCCCCTGCCCTGATGTGGGCGCCGGGAAGGGGACCGGGGGAGGGGGGCTGGACCTGTGTACATCAAACCCCATCCAGCGGCGACGCGGAGGTGGGGAATAAAATTCGGGGAATGCTTTGTACACCTCGCTAAGGGAAACCAGCCTCGGGCAAGGCAGAGCAGGACCCTGTCCCTTGCCAAAGCCACGGCGACTCCCCGGTCCCGCCGTACAGCCCCGTCCCGGGGACCGCGAGCCCCCGTCACCTCCCACGGCAGGGTCGGTACCGCCGTTCCCGGTTACCGGCAGCCGGCGGGGCACAGCCTCCCGCCGCGACGGGGCGGCCCGGTACGGCCCGGTACGGCCCGGTACGGCGCCTCTGGGCGGGCCGGCGCTGCTCCCGGGCTTTATCGCAGCCCGGCCATCCCCGGCTGTGTCACTAGATGGAGCCTGGCACCTGGGATGCGGGCTGGCCTCGCCTTTGGGGAGTCTGGGGCGGGGGGGGGGGTGTCTCCAGCTCCTGTTCGTCCCCACTCGTACAACGAGATTGGGGGGAAAAAAAGCGTGTGTAGTAAAACTGCATCGCCCGCAGCCGGCGGCCCCATCTAAACTTCAAACAGGTTCATTTATCTGGTCTGTGCGTGGACTTTTTCCACTCGGGCGCTTCTCCAGGAGCTCACTCAGCAAGTGCAGCAGGAGGGGTGGGAAGAAGCAGACACACACACACATTTTGGGTTGTTCCACGCTTTTGGCATCTCAGGGACACTTTAGGGCTTTGCTGCTGGCTTTCTACTGTCCATCCAAACTGAGCATTGAAGGAATTTTCTCAGATCTCGAGAGAGAAAACGGGTAATTTCATAAAGAAAACAAATCCTTCCCCCACAGGACACATTAAATAGCAATTAAGCAAAACATAACCCCACGCCCCCAGCAACTTCTCTGAAACAGCAAAGTTTCAGTCAGCTTCCACATACTGCTTTTATATTTTGCTACCTGTTTACTTTCATCCTTTTGTCTGTATACTTGCATTTCCCTCATGTAAACACACAAATAACTTTTCTTTATGAGCAATCTTAGCTCATAAAGGCAGGCTGTGCATGTAAACAACGTCTACAAAAATGCAGAGTCTTGTAGGATGCTGGCCTGCTTAAGCATTAAGCATAAATGCTTACGCTTGTTACCATGTGTAGCTTATGGTACTGAAGTTAATGACATCAATCAATCAGTGCTTGAATGAACAGGGTCTTGCATCAAAAGCTCCCTGGAGCAAGGGATTGTATGTCACCAACCATTTCAAAAGCAACGACTGATTGTGACTACCTTCAGGGTTTTTTTGATGGTCAGCTTGAGACACACAGAAAGGAACCCAGTTTTCTCTGCATGGCTGATGAATAATTAATAAAAATCAGGACCACTTCACTTTCAGGTGTCTTCTGCTGCATCCTCCAAGTCACGGGCTGTTTTAAGAAATTCTGGCCTTTCGAACATCACACAAATCCACAGTATTATAAACCCAGTAAATAACACAAAGGCATCCGAGACCCTCATTTTTTTTCCCTCTACAGAATTCTGCAATGTTATTACATGACTGCTACAGAGGCGGTTCACTGCCCTGCAACCCTGGGCCCCACAGCAGTTGTGCATGTAACTCATCCTGGCTACACATGCATTCTTCAAGGTATCGAGCACCCACCACACACACAGAGGTTACGGTCTGAAATGAATCCGAAAATCTTTTTTAGTTCATTTTGTTGTGCATCTCAGTGAACAGAATCTATTTTACGATTACTATTTCTGCTATGCTATAGTGTCAATAATATTCGCGGTCATAAGCATTCATTTTCTTCATCAAGAATTCCAACTTCTTTCAAGCGGTAAGGAATCGATGCTCGCAACTTGTTTATTCATTTTGCCAGCATCGTTATTCCGTTGCAAAGATCAAAAACTGAGGCAGAAAGGGCAAAAGATTTGCACTAAATGATATTTCACAGCCAGTGAAAAAGCTGGCTATAAGTGAGAATTTCCTAACAGTTGATGGAGAGCTTTTAAAAAGGTTGCTGATGTTACATGGACTGAGGTTTAAAGGTTCATATATAATCAAATTTAAACAAAAATGAAGAACTTAACTACTTTTTTTTGGAATGGCCCCTCTTGTTATAGGAAGATTTCAACCCAAATCATCTGTCCAAGTTCCTCTGTAGTCGGTGACAGAGGTAAGTGCCTCCAAGTACTTATCTGGACTGGTTAGTACCAATGCTACCTCAAAACAGCTGCTTAAGACATATGGGTTAAATAATCTCTGGAAGTGCCTATTTCTTCATTGGCTCTGGAAAAAAAAAACCTAGATGATTAACGCAGGTTAAGTACCTTATTTTTAGCTAGAGCTAAATGAGCTAATGGATCTCACTGTTTTCAAAATACAGTTGCAACGTGATTTTCATTTCAGTTCCTATCAGTGTCACTGAACGTTATCATTTATTGGCACCTTTTTACCAAAGTTCAATAGAAAGATACATGTCTTTACATGTTTCTGCAAACGTGTTGCAGAAAAAAATTTATTTGCAGAACAAATGTATTACAGGGTGAATCACACCATCACTTCCAGTGCTGGACCTGCTCCTTACAAACAGAGACTTCAACGAGGAAACCTGGGAGTGTAGGACTTTTTTTGCTTTTATGGGAATAGGAAAAAAGAAAAACCCCAGGAGGAAAGTCTTGTAGAATAAAAATACCTCCTGACCAAATAGTACACAACTGCAAAAGCATTTTCACCTGTTGTAATGAATCATTTATTACCACTGCAGTTTTCAATGTCTCAGTGTAATTTCTGCAGAACAAGAACTTCGGCTTTCTGTGACACTAAAGCTGAACAGAACGTGTTTTGGAAGAACATAACTACCTATATTTAAAAGTCAAACATCCAGAGATCCTGGAACATGCCAAAAAAGATAGCAGAGGGCTTGTGCCTAACTGAGCAATAACATCGTTGGAACCAACTGGAATGAAACCAAGGAAGATTGCCACACGTAACGATCAGAAATAGGGCTTGAAGCCACCTATGAGTAAAAGGTGGTCGTAGTAGGCTACCTTGTGGTGGAGATGAAAGGAAAAAATACATAGATGAGTGACTCAAGACTGAGTGACAGTCAAAATGTGATAAACTCAATGTGTCTAGGATGAAGAGACATCTGCTCAAAAGTAGAATAACTTCAGGATGTCTATAGAACACCATGGGGAAAACTCTAGGGATATAAGTCATTGCAGAAAGAGAAAAATGGTACAGAAACTTGAAAAAGAGTTTTTACTTCCTTTCGGGTCTTTTTGGGATCTCCCGCAGATTTAGGAGCATTACATGAATGTGATTCAATATTACTTTTGAGAGGAGATTTGTAAGTCTTTTCCCCTTTTCTCTGAAGTCGGAAGTGAGAGAATTACAGAGGCCATAAATACTCCGAGGGAAGTAAGGTCCCAAGCGGAGCTAGAGATGTTAGTGCTAACTCCTGTGGTTTCTCATTTCTGCTGCAGTTCCTGCATGTCATCCCAGAAGCGACAGCAGAAAGCAAGCCTTTATTTTCCCCGTGGCAGAGGGCCAGCAGAACAGTGCAGTCCTTTCTCTTGCTTCTGGTAGCGATGAGTATGTCAGGCAAACGAGGGAAGGCAGAAGTGAAGACATAGTACACTGCGATATGCGGTTATTCGAGCACGGGGTTGTTCTATAAAGGGCCTTATCAGCACAGCGCAAGTTAAAAAACCTGCCTAAGAAGGAGAGGTTACTCCACCATATGTCAAGGACTGCTCTGCTTCCCAGCTGCTTCTGCAATCCAAGAGGCATAAAGGTGACAATATTTCTCCCTGGGCTGTGAACGAGCGCAGAATTGAGATTCCACAGCTCCCGCTGCGTGCGCCCACTGACAGGATGTCATACGACAGGATGAGCATTCATGGAGGCTCTCCCCAGATAGGAATATAGTATAATAGTCCCTGGCGAATTAGTAGGATCCAAATGCATCAGATACTTAAAGATTTTTCAAATGATTGGCTTCCGGAGGGGTTCCCCTTCTGAAACTCCTCTGCTAAAGAAGGTCGACGCGCCGGAGAGATCGTTGCTACTGTAATTCGTGGTTGCATGTGTTATTGCTGGTTCTTTCCAATGAACACAGCCAGACAACTAATTTCAAATATCTCTCGCCATTCTGTTATCTAATGCTTTCTCAACTATTGCTATCAGTCAATGCATTCCTGAGAGCAATACTTAGCCTGGAATTGACTCAAAGCCCTCACGGTCAAATGATACCTTCTGATTAAGTCTACTCTAAAGCTCACAAAAGTCTCATCAGCTTCAAATGGGCTAAATGCATTTTTTCCTCACTGTAAGTGAGGAAATTCCATGCTTTGGAAATGTTTAGTCCATCCCATCTTTCCTGTGTCCTATGAAATCCTTTGTAATTCTGGTATAGAAGAAGCCTTATTGATTTTCTGGGAACATATTTGGGAACAGTAGCTCTCTAGCACCTAATTCACACTTAATCAACGAAAGTTTGAAAATGTAGGCACATAATCTAAACATTTAATTTAATCAAAATATTTTAGTACCGAAGGCAATTGTAATCTGGCCTTTCTATGAAGGCTGGGATCCTCATTTTTTCTTACTTTTGTTTTGGGCTTGACACAGAAATGTGCAATGTTGCTGGATTATTACGGATGGCGATTTATTCTTTAAAATGATCTTGCGCCACGGTTATTTTTTGAGCAAACCTGCATCCCGCAGCAGAAATGACTAACTGCAAGTTTCTTTGCTAGTGGATTACATTTTAGTTTCTAGCTTGACTTGGGAGTAATGCCCCTGGACTTTGTTTATGCAATGTGTTTGCGAAAACCATGAGGAAAGTCTCTGACTTCTTCAGAAAAGGGTAATCCCAGATCACCAGCTTCTCAATCTAAAGCGGTGTCCACAGAGCATTTACCTGTTCTCTTTTCTTGTCAGTGGCTAAATAACTTTGTCTTTATGGCAAGTTCCAACTCCATTGGAAATATTCTTCCTGTAACAGACAGAGAATGGTCCAGCAGTAGCAGAAGATATACTACAAGAAGAAAGAAACAGAGTTTCTACCAAAGTTTTGCTTCAAAATCACAAGAGTGTGTACTCCGAGCTGTGGTCCTGTTCAAAAACATCCAAAGCCAGGATTAATCAAGTGATCCTATTCAGTCTGATACAGTGACAATTCCCACAAAGTCAACAAGAGCACAATAGGAAACCGGGATGTGCAAAGACTTCAGCAACGAGACCGTTACAGGCACATTAAGCCAAACGTGACCCTGGAGCAGCCTCACTGAGTTATATCTGGGATGAATTTGTTCCATAAAGGTCTGACTTCATTTCACCAGAGGCGCGAAATTGTTTTCTTTGTTAACAAGGACACTGAGCCAGGGGCTCTCAGGTGTTGATTTTTGGGGAGTCAGAAGTAAGAAGGAGGGGGATGAGAGGTGTTTAGCTATGCCCGTCTGTTTGGTGAGGCACTGAGTCCCCTCTTCTCTTGAAGTCAGGCCTCCTGTATATCTGGGAGTGTGATTTTAACTCTGCTTAAAGGCAGGCATTTTCTCAAAAGCACCTATGATAATAATCCTGATTTGCTGTAAAATTGATACCACCAAATGCAGATGATAATAGATTATACCACCGATAGTACGTGGTAGGCTTATGGCCATCTAAGTGGTATTTTAGGTAGAATCAGGTAGGCTTGGCTGAGAAGCTATGGGAGAATTGTTACAGCTTATGTGACGTTGAGGATCACACCACCCTATAGCTGTCCCTGACGGCCCATAAAGGTAAGATGCCTTTGAGATGTTCATCTGAGGCTTTACAGCAAGTAAAGTTTACACACTGCAGCTGTCTCAGGAGGATGATCTCACGCAACCGAGTCATAGAGTCAGCGTAACAAACATATGCAAGCAGTTGGGCTAACAAAGAGGTAGGTTTCCTCAGAGCTGCTGTCAGCGCGAACTACTTGCTAGGCTTGCCTTTGTGCTTTCTCAGGAAGATTTGAGGGGTCTGAACTATTAAAGACCAAGAGACCTCCATCCTTTATTTGCTGTTAAATCACCAGTGTATTCTGCTAAAAGTTGTGGAAGGTTTCTAGTCCAGCCATGGTTTGATGAAGCTGGCACAGCTTTTTTTTTTTCCCCATGAGAATCCTATGCTTGCCACTATGATAGAATCACAGAGTGGTTAGAACTGGAAGGGACCTTAAAGATCATCTAGTTCCAATCCCCTGGGCAGGGACACCTTCCACTATAGATCTTATATACATTAAGATGTGCAGATACTTGGCACAGTGAGTTTTTTGGAGGATGGATGTGGAGAAGTGCCTGGCTTCACATCATCGCTATACAGGTTAGTTCCAGATTGCCCAGTCCTGTTAAAACTGAAGGATGCTAAAGGTAAGTACTATACATGCCTGGGGAACTTCTGCTTGTTTTCCTTTGTGGACAGCTGGGAGTGTTTTGGATCTGGGATTCAAACGCTTGACCAAGGAGTCCGAGGTCTGCACTGAGCACAGTACGACAATTTACCATGTTGTGGAGTAAAAGAGGTAGAAAGGGAGTTAAGGAAACCAGCTGAGACTCACAGTTTTCTTGCTGCTTATTATTTCATGCCACACTCTGCTGCTTATCATTACTAGCCTCCTAGCTGCTGTTACTAGGAATTACTAGGAATTGCAAGTCACCGACAGAACTGGGTAAGCTGTTAAGAGATGTAAATGATTAGTGAATGCAGGTGAACATTGTGTCAAAGTGTCAATTCAATCCACAAGTGCTTATTCACCCACTGTCATCACTTTTTGATTATTATGATATTGCAGGAAGGACTCTTACTGAAATGCTGAAGCCCTGTATGAAACAGTTCTGAACAAGTGTAAACTTAAAAAAAGTACGAAGTTTCCTAATGGCATCATTTAAGGTTGTTAAGAATATTTCGCACACAGACACATCCTCGGCTTCCGGAAAGCAAAGTGGTTCAGCTGAATCAATAGAAGTCTACCTTAAGTCTACCTTTCACACTAGCCCATACCAAGGGCCTAACACCAAGGAGAAATATGTTAGAGCAAAAAAAATTCTTCTGCAACTCCTCCAATTTAGTAGACGGTGTTACTTCACACGGATTTTAAGAAGTGTGACAATATCTTGCTTCCCTCTTCACAAGACACCCAGACTCAGTCATTAATATTAGGTAACGCTCATGCAGAAAGTTTTTACAGTGGCTTTTCTCAAGAGGCAAGAGATGAAGATTATTGATAACTGTTCATCCACTTGGAGGTCAAAGGAAGTAATCTTCTGCTGAAAGGAAGCCTGTGCTACAACAGTGGCGTGGCTGCAGGATTTGCCATGAATTGGGAAACCGAGTAACCTTCTCTGGTGTTCCTTATTGCGGCTTCTTAACTAGTCCCATTTGCTACCACGGAACAGGGCTGTGGGATGTTTGGGGTCAAGAATTGAAGGGCAAAGGTTACTGAAGCATCCTGCCAACGCGGCTAAAAGGGACCTTTACTTGACAAAGCAGAAGTAACATGGGATCTAAAAGAGCGGTATTCAAATAGCCAGTCCATCCAAAACATTGCATTTGGATTGATCCTAATCAGCCATAATTTCCTAGTTTAATGGCCAATTAAAAGGCCATTTGAAAGTAAGAGAAGCAGAACAAATCAGCATGGAAAAAGCCTGGATGGTCTTTAGAAAGTAATTCAAGTTTACTTAGGTTTTACACATCTGACCAGTGACAAAACGAGTAGGAAACGGATGTCTTGCTCTAAGAGTTATTCAGATTCATTAAATAACTAGTTTCAGTATGAGACAAAATTTGAAGCATCTCTGAAAAGTGACGTGAAATGCCTGCATTGAAACAAGGGGTTTATCTATCTAAACATCACAGCAAATATTAAATGGAGTGTAAAATCCCTCACTATCCAGCTGCTGTGTATATTACGTATCTTGTGTATGTTATGTATCTTGACCTGACGTAAGAAGCAGAATTAAACTCAGTACTTCTTTTATGTGTATTTACAACTGTGATCAGACATATAATGGTCAGAAGGATTCTAATTTACGTCTTTAACCCCCAACTTTTTATGTTCAAATTTTTTCATTTTCCTGGAAACGAAGCGCCTTAAACATTACAGGCCATAAGTGAGAGCCAAATTACCTCTGGTTCTTTCAAGGCTGGAGGCCCCAAGAAGATCCTTGCATGACAAGAGGCAGCAACGCCTCAGTTCTTGAAGCGAGCGAAGCAGGCCAATGTGCTGAGGATGAAAAAGTGTAGTCATGGTGTCTCTCATGGATCGTTCTCCGGCTCATATACTCTTGAGTATGGATCTACCGATTTAGGCACTCATTTTGCAAAGGGAATTGTAAAGATGCCCCACCCCAATTAATTCTGAATTTAACCCATTTCGGAAGATTTCCAGAGTGGGGCAGGAGTCCCTCTCGTAGCTCTATGTGGGTTTCATTCAATAGTGAAGGCTCCCTGAGACCTCTACATTACTCCTTATCAAACGTCTCTAGCAGATAAAGCCTACAACAAAACAGCTCCCGATCTCTGGTACCGCAGCTCACTCCGCAGCAGATCTGCTATTGCGGGGCAATAGATGTCTCTTTTTCCATTTTCTCGACTAATAGGTCACATATTGCCATCAGTGTGATTTGGATGCAGTTAGACAGATGCGTCATTGATTGTATAACATTGTAGAAGGAACTAGCCAATGCTAACGAAATAAAGAGCAACAGAAGTATAAATGGATCCGACACAAACCCCTCCTATTCATGGCTCCGCTGGCAATGCCAGTATCCCATTCTCAAGAGGCAGCGATCCCCAAATTTACTTTTTCCTCCAACACACGCACACAAACAGCAGTGATAACACTGTGCGCCATCATGGCAAATGATATAAAAACTCATTGACTAATCATTTGCCTGCCTGGCTTACGTTTCCTTCAGAGCTGCATTTTAACTCTCAGTTTCCTGAGGAACATAATGACAGACGTATCAACAACGGCTTTTGCTAGTAATTTATAGCCCTTGCTAACTAAGTTCCTTCTGCACTGTCATTAGGTAAGAATTTCCAGTTATGATCTCTAGTCACTGCTTTGCACTGAAACAAATCTTACAATTTCGTTAATGCAGTGGTTCATCATCAGTAGTTTGTATTTCCATCTGCTTTAACCATATGGTACTGAATAA
The DNA here is from genome assembly GCF_963924245.1 of Chroicocephalus ridibundus. Classification (NCBI taxonomy): domain Eukaryota; kingdom Metazoa; phylum Chordata; class Aves; order Charadriiformes; family Laridae; genus Chroicocephalus; species Chroicocephalus ridibundus. The sequence continues at coordinate 4,111,025 of NC_086287.1, read as the reverse complement.
TAACAATAACAACACCAATCATAATTGTCAATTAATATTCAGAACAATATTGTTAATACTTTGTTTAGAAAAGGAGCCCAACTCTGCCTGCCATGGGAAAAATTAATCTACTTTAGTGGGAACAGTCAGACATTTGGCAACAGTTCTAGGTAGTAAATTATTGAAGTATCAGTTAATATTTATAATTTAGGCTTGTTAAGGCCTTGTAAGAACGAAGGCTCCATTGTGCCTCCCATTTTATGTGCATGCACAAACAAGCAACAATATCATGCTTTCCCTTCTGCTTCCTAGCGTAACGATGCACAGGCAAGGAGTGGATTTCATAGGCCCCCCACCTGTACACTTATTTTCAGAGTTTTGCTCGTGTTACAGATGTGAACACGCATGGCTACAGCTTTTCCGATTTTAGATCAATGAGCCACGCAGCAAAGAGCACCGAGCTGGCAGGTCCTCTGCATTCAGCTGAAGGAAATGAAAGGGAGCTCAGTTCTTGGCTCCAGTTTTCTGTCACTCCATTGTCATTCAACAAAACGGAGCAAAGAGAAAAGCGATCAATCCATAAACTCGTGAAGCCTCAGTCTCCAGCTGTCATCAGCTTTGAGCTCCTTCCACTGATCTTATCTGTTGCAGAGTGATTGAAAGTAATTTGTTTTGGTTGAAAGTAATTTGTTTTGGAGAGTAATTAGATTATCTCTGGGGGGGCTTCCTACCTGGTGACCCAGTGTTTCTCCTTGGCTTGCTGCTCATTAACATCAATTACCATAGAGACACTCATCAAAGGAAGGCTTGCACTGCCCAGGGTGGGGAACCTATTAAGAAATATGCTTCTCATTCCCGCTAGGAGATAATAAACCTCCTGATGTCAAACAATTATTAGTGGGTCAGACACATATGATCCCAGTGGGGCTTAAGCCTTTCGTTTGCCATCCAGTGTGAAATGCTTCGTAATTAGGAAATGAGCTAGATCTTTCTATAACGGTGTATATTAGCTTGAATATAACAGGCTCAGGCAAACTGCTACGTAATATTTGTGAGCATCGTCTAACACTGCCAAAGCAATCCGGTGGACTGGTAGGCAGGCTACTCTGGAAAAATACGAGGACATATATTCCAGTCTTGCGGAGGTACCGGGATGACAAACAAAATACATCTCTGCAGGGGACAGAGCAGAGAGGCTCAAAAGTTCATGCTTTGACTCTTGTCCCCAGAATCAACTCTTTAACTGAGACAATTAATATGGTTATGTATATGACACAGCACTGATAAGCGTCATAATAACACCAGTATCTATTTTTTTTCTGTAATCATGTGAGCTCTAAATGAGTCATTGCCTGACTGTGACTTTTACTGGTAGAGATTACATCATTACTACTATGCCATCCTCCAGAACATCACAAAATAAACAAGGACCATAATGATCCACCTTTTCAACAACATCTCTTTTTCAGACACAGCAAACCTGAACGATAAATCACCGCGGTTATGCATTCATTCACAAACATTCGGTCTGTAATTTTCCCCTGTTACATCTGATCTTCGTGCTGCTGGGGCAGTAGAAAAATGTTACAGAGGGAGCAGAAATGGCCTTCAAAGGTAAGGTTTTGTTGTTGGGGTTTCCCTGGCTGGGTAGAGGTCCTAGTGTCACTGAAAGCCCCCGGGCCAGCCCTGGGGGTGCAGGACAAGCTGGGGCTGACCACGAGGAAGCTGGGGGAGAAACGTGGTGACAAGGTCGTCGTTCTGCAGCTGTTGATGGCTACCTGCAGCTGCCCTGGTCCCTCGGGAGAGGCGTATAAGTTGGGGCAGCCCAAGAGTCACTCTGAAAGGGAATTGCCACTAGTGCTTGTAGTCATCAAAACCCACCCTGGTAGGTGATACCGGCTCTCACGTTTTAAATACATGGTACAAGTCCTTTAAATGTCTTTTCTGAAGAGCTGCTAAATGCTAACATCTGAAGTAAATAACTGCCTTTTTTCTTTTCTTCGTTTGTCTTGTTGGAGTAATTAGGTCATTATATCTGAAAGTGATTGTTTTATGCGTGCCAAGAGCGAATAATGAAGACCTTTGATGAATCCAGCGAGCAGCATGTAAATGTGGGGAAGGAATGCAGAGGCAAACGAATGACCTTTCTGAAGCAGAATTTCTCCCTGCGCCACCATTTTTATCCGCATTAAAGTCAGTTAATGCGTTTACTTTTTCCTGCTGTGTATATTCTTGTTGATCCCTCATTGCTTCCTTTTCCTAATAAAATGCACATTGTCCAAAGTGTTTGCAACGTTCTTTAAATAGGCTACTGTAGGCCTGTTTATGAGCCTGCCAGCGGCTGCTCCCGTAGAGCTAAACATTTCCTCTTCCCATAGTTTTCGAGGAGTGCTTAGAAGTTAAATATTTTTTTCAGACTGCGTTCATGTAATTTTGATATTAAGGCTGAGCTACGGATGGTCTTTAGCCATCTCACCAGTCCCTAATAATTTAGTTAAATGAAAGTAAACCAGTTTTATTACCCGTGTTTATGGCGTTAGTTAAAAAATAAAAGGCAAGGACTGAACAGGCAATGGAAAATAAATAACCTTTTGTTTCTCAGGACTGATCCTCACAGGGAAGGGAGGATCAACTGCTTCCACTTCGCTGCTCATGGCAGCGAGTACAGGACCTTCCTCTACAGCCTGGTGAAACCAGATCGACTCCATGGCACTCACATTATAAATCCACATGAGTAAAGCAAAGAAACTGGCAGTATCACAAGAAGACTGGTGATGATTTTGTTTTGCCAGCCTTTCCTTTGAGCCCAGGGCGGGAGGAGAGCTGCTTGTGCCGGTGAGCATCTGCGCTGCTGCGGGTGCAAGGGTACTCGGCAGAGGGAGGGTGCCCTGACCTGGGGATGTGGCTGGTGACCTTGTAATCCCGTTTCACCTCTGCTGGCTGCCAGTGGGAAATAAAATTCAGCCCTTCAGCAGCATGGCTGGTTATGAGAGTGATGATGCCACAGGAAAATTAAGGTATCTCGATGAGGGAAGCAAATGCGGGTGCCTTGGTCTGGGAGGCTTCGTGGTAGGGAAGAGGAGCAGGGGGCTGAATGCATTTTATCTGACCTGTGTACTTTGCGGGTGTACTTTCTGCTTGCAGGTGTACGTATATATGTATCCACTACCTTCCATTAACTGGCTATGGTGCTTTAGAAGAAAATGAGTTCAAATCGCTAGGGTTTTTTTTCGGTGTGCAGTATGTGAGTGGAAAAAGGTTTGTTTACGGCAGCATTTTAGATTAAGTCGGAATAAATGGTTTGAAGGAAAACTGATTTCTCTCCTCTGAGAGGAGCTTCAGTTTGCTTTTTGGAGTAAGTGGTATCAGAGCACACGGACTGAATTCACTTTGGATTAAACTAAACCTGAGCATATGCTCAGTGAAGTCCCCTGACGTGCTGTTAACTGCTAATGGCTGTTCAGTCCATGGGACCAGATTAGACCTTGCCTGAAGCAACGCCCTTGCACTGTGTCCAGTGTGGATGCTAGGTCCTCAGCACCAAGGGACAATTATGGGACAATTCATGATATTCATAACATCTTTTGTTTTCTTGAATAAACCAATGTTTTCTGCGCATGACAAACAGAACCAGTAATTCCAAATCTTGACATGACATCTGATAAACTCAAGTGTAGATTTCATTTATTTGCTCAGCGGAAAACATGGTAACGTTTTACTACGCACTTTAGATGCTTTGACTCCATCCCCGTGCCTGGAAGTGTTCAAGGCCAGGCTGGATGGGGCTCTGAGCAGCCTGGTCTAGTGGGAGGTGTCCCTGCCCAGGGCTGGGGGGTTGGAACTATATCATCTTTAAGGTCCCTTCCAACCCAAACCAGTCTATGATTCTATGACTCTGTCCTTTATATCCCAATTCACTGCCCTGCCAGCTTAGGCTAATGAAGTGAAGAGTGTGAACCAAACTGCGGTGAATTCTTGCACCCGAGTTTTTCGTATCAGTCTGCCTGCTCTTGGTGTGGGCTGGTCTCTGTTCACAAGGTGATTTCTAGCTCTTTGTTCTTGGGTTTCTGAAGTGTAGGTATAAGGAGTTATGGAGGGGATTATCATTGACTTCTTATTTACTTGTGGGAAAGCTACCAAGGTAGCTATGCAAAGCAGGCTGCTAGATAAAAAAAAAAAAACCACAACATTGATCAAAAGGGATGAAATCTGTGGCAAAACCCCTGAATTTCCTCTGGGGAAAATGCCAGTTTTCCCAGCCAGAAAATCGCAAATTGCACAAATTCATAATAGGGAAAAAAAGGCAGGTCACATATCTCAGAAATATTGTGGGCAGATGCTCCTGTTTACAGCTGGCTTACAGTTTTGATTATTTTTTTTCTCTCTGAGACTATAGAAGATAGAATCAGAGTTTAAAGAATGAGTTTCCTATCTGGAATGCAATACAGCAAGTAGGAGCTAATTCTGAAATGATTTTCTCATCCACGGGGTCACAGGATAAGATACTTCCTTAATGGCTTTGTTAAACAATGTGACTCATGTGGATCTTATATCTCCTGTCTACAGAAAACGTACGTCCCTTCTTGATTCTTTGCCACAGTAGTGTAAGTGAGGAAAAGGTGGATGAAGTGACAAAGAGATATCCATTCATATTTTTTTTAATCCACTGGACTATCAACCGTTACAAATCTAATTGCCAAATAAATAATTTTCTGTGAACACTATGGAGGAAAAATACTGTTCGTTTGGATGGTTGATCAGGAAAGCTTTAGAAGCACAAGTCTGAGTCATTTTTAAATGCATAGGTTACTCACCCAAGGCACAGAAATGCCAGGGTACCAATTAGGGAGCCGCTCACCCAGAAGGGTAGGAAATACCATGCATGTGCACCTCCTAAATACAGAAAGTTCAACAATTTTTCTCTTTGAAACGGGTACCAGTCACAATCCTAGATTCATATTAGAAAGTGTCCACTGGCTACTATTTGTATAAGCATTCACAGGTTAAATTTATTAATAAAAGTAATCAATTCTCTGTGGGCAATTTACAAAGTCCCATTCGTCACTTTCACAGCGCATTCAACCATCCTGAGCTGAGAGATGACTTTTTATGTTCCAGAAAGCAACCAAATCACAAAATACCAAATGCGGTTGCGAGGGGTTTATCAGCTCATGTTTCCCCTTATCCCGAGATTTGAGCGCTGGCCGCCTTCCAACTTTTCCAGTTTACGACCACGGATTTTGCCCACCGTACCTCTTGATGGCTTTGCTGGGTCTGCCTTTTCCCCCTTGATGCTGCTGTATAATCCCGTTCCATCCCCCGTATGAACAGCAGGGCTGCGAGGGATTCTAGGGACACGAGCAACTCCTGGTAGAAGAAAACGAAATGCCGGCACCCTCTTCATTTGGTTGACACAACCATCCTGTACGGCTGGATCATTAAAGGGATGTTGCAAGATAGTGATTACAGGGAAAGTTCATCTGGTTTCCCTTTGAAATACATAAAGGTGGTGTTCAGGTAATGGTTTTGAATGCTAGTCCTTTTGATGTCTGCAGGCTTTACGCTTACACATCTGGAAGCCTGCACACCTCGCTATGAACAGACATCGCAGCTATGTTTCGCAGCTGGCTTTACAAAAGATCAGCAGGATGCACATCACTTACAAACGCCACTCTTTTCTTTAGCTCGCTTGAAATTGTACGTTGTTAACTTGTTACTTGCTTTGGTGATTGTTTTATTCATTTTCTTTTTACTCACCTTCAAAGAAGCAATCTGGGCCCACAGACTTTGCCTTGTTGCCATAGGAATAGCCAGGACCGGCATTTGTCGGAAGCCGATTCAAGACCCGCTGGGGAGCGCGTGAAGGCTTTGCTACGGTGCCGAAGGCCCCCAGCCCGCCGTGAAAGAGTGGAGGATATCCTGCCAATCAAAGGAGATGTGGTGGGGTCAGTTAGGACACAAAACTTATTAATTTCGGTCTCTCCAGCCTCGTATTTAATTACCTTTTACTTCTGAATTTAATTTCAGTCCGTATAAGGAGTGACAAAATGTCATTATCATTCAAAAACTGCTTTGTGGAAACAATGCCTATGGAAGACCTCGTAGTGCCACAGCTCAAAAGCAGTATGCATGTTCTTACCCTGAAACAGGAGTCACCACCGTTACTCTTTGAAAGACGTGTCAAAAACACGTCATTGCATTTGAGATAATGTTTGATTTAGCAAGTTGACCACAACTCCCCATGCAAGTGCTGTATTGGTCATGCTGCCTCGTACCAGCTACCTACCTCATGAAGAAGCAGGTTTGGGGCTTTAAGATTGTTACGTTAAACATAAAAATTTGCTACTTAGGACGTAAGACCAAGGATTTTCCAAATTCACACTTTCCTTGCTTTCTAATTGGGTCTCGTGTTGAGCTATTGGAGTTAGGGACTGGATAAACCCAAACCCATGGTGTTAACATCCTTCAAATACTTTGTTATAACTGGAAGAATATGTCGGGACAGGCTTGCAAGGACATAAGCATGGCTGGAACGAGCCAGGTGAAAGATGAGTCTAGTCCAGGATCCTGCCAATTCAGTAGTGGTTGGCGACAGATATCTACAGAAAGACAAGATAAAAAGGACCATATAGAGTCATTCTTCCATCTCTGGCAATATTTGTTAGAGGGACTTTGTGAAATGAAAGTTATAATCTAGATCATTGTACTCAACAGCTTATAATGGAAGTAACATTTTATTTGATGACCGCTGATTACAGCTCTGGTATTTTCAGGGAATAGGAGTTCCAAGGCATCCCTCTTACCCCACGGCAGCCTCGGGCAGGGCGACTTGTCCAAAACTACAGAGTTGAGGGGTAACTTCCTTCTGTAAAATCTTTGTGGTATCCTGCCGACTCTTCCATCTTTATCCTCGTGGCTGCTAATAATTTTTCGTTATCGTTTCAATCAAGGTGTCCAGTGCAAATTATTTACCGATTTCTCATTTTATTGGTCTTCCCTTGAGCCCTTTTGACAGTAGGCATCACGTTTGCTGTCTTTCCTTCCTCTGATACTAAGGCTGGTGCAAGCAGTAAGTTTCATATCCCAGTTAGCAGTTCAGTGAGTCTGTACCTGAGCTCGTTTAAACTCCAATACCCTTTGGTGAATAACACGGGTAAATGCCCTGTGGTTAATTGCCCTGTCATATCTACTCCAGGAGAAAAGTTGAAAGAAAATGCAATGGACGGACACTTACACAATTAAAGCATTACTTATATAGAGTTTTTTAGACCAAACTGGCAAAATGGGTAGCAGCAATTCTTCAGCTTACCTCTCTGTGGTACTCAGTTTGGTCTAAAACCTCCATGTAAATAATGCTTTTACTATAACAGTGCCCACCCATTGCACTATTTTTTTTTTTTAAATAAACACAGAAAGGAAGGAATCTCCCATTTTATACTCTAATTTCTAAAGTGGAGAACAAGAAAGTGCTGTATCTTAGACAAGACAGGTTTTCAAACAGCCAGTTCCCATCCGAGTCCATCAGTCCTCCCTCCCCTTCTCCTCCCCAGGAACACATTCCTGCAAAACTTTAGTTGAAATCGCTTTGTTATTTTCAGCGTGCTCTGCCAGTTTGCAGCCCATGCCATGACACAGCATTCCTCCCGCTTTGTTTGGGCCACTCCGATTTTGAGCTGACATTTAGCAAAATTGCTTGAATGTCCTCCTAATACAAGACTCCTTGTTGAATGCAGTTAGCTGAAGTTGCAAGTTTTAGGCACAGGCCATGAGCGGGGTGTGCAGCCATGAATCCCAAAAGGGAATTCCCCTCTTCCTCGGGGGTGTAGGGCTTGTTTTGCCATGGAGCTCGCCTGGGGCATGGGATGCAGCTCGGAGACAGCTGGATGGGGCAAAACCCTTCCAGGGACTGCCATTTACCTTGGCATTTCAGGGGGCAGGCGGTGTGGGGAAGACTTTTCCAAACCCTAGGAAGACACTCATCACGTACCTGCACGAGGCAGAGTGCAGATTGTTTCGGATGGATTATTCTGGGGGGACACGCTGGGTGTATTTCCCTTCCAGCATTTGATTTAGGACTTGGCTTGGCCAAAGTCAATAGAAGCTTCCCCACTCACTTCAGTAGACCTGAACCAGGGCTGCAATACAGAGTATACTGCAACTAGCAAGTATATAACTTTAAGTGTATGTTTGCTGCTTAGTCAGTGCTGATACATCTTTAAATTAGCAGCAAATGCTCTTTTAAAGCCATCACGGTCAAAGTTTTTCACAACAAACCATCCACTCAGCCAAAGGAGGCAGCTTTTGCTAATAGAGGCTTTTAAGTGTTATCTGGATAGGTGAACTAAATACAAAATGTTTGCTTTCTACTTAGCGAATGTCTGTCATAGCCCTGCTAAGTAGCCAGAAACAAATTACGTGTGAAACTCAGCATCCCGCTCCCTCTCTCTCTTTCTCTCCTGTGATTGGTATTTGCTTATGCAGTTCGAGTCCTTAATTTAATTAACGGGAATATGCTTATTTTACAAATGATAACCTTGTAATCTCCTTAGCAGGAAAAAAAAAGGAACATTTTTAGCACAAGCTATTCTTTGTTGCACATCATTTTATTATCAACGTTGTTGTGTCCCTCTGTTTATTAAAAACTAGATTAGTCTTTCTGATTATTTCCATTAACTTATGAGTGGATTTTATTCACGAAAAATAGATGGGAAAGCCACGGAAATATCCTGAAACAATGTGTCATTAAATAGACTTCTAGAGCAGCTCAATTTTTTAAGTGCTTGTGTCGATTATAAAATGAATTAGCATTGATTGTTTTTTAATATTTTCTTCAGCAGAATAATTGAGTGGGCTCTCCCCTAGTGTCGCTGTTTTGAACAAGGTTGTGAACTGTACATGCTGGTGAAATTTCACAGATGTCCATGAAAGGTTAAAAAGGTATAGATATTGATAGCTAGCAGAGGTGTTTTTAAGTGTGTATACCTACATTTATATCTATAGACACATCCATAAAGCTGTGGCTGTTGTATTTCTTTGTGATCCTTTGGCACAGCATCTGAAGGACCCGTGCTGGTTCTGCCTTAAATGTGGATTTATGATTGCCAGTTCGTGCACTTCTCCCTTTTATCAGGAATACATCCTTTAGCGCACTCCAACCACCAACATAAAGGCATATTTTTATTGCTGGTCACGTGTAAAGGCAATTCTGTTAACGCAGCAACTCGTAGAGGTGAGTGCCCAACCGTGTCCCCAGGAAACCAGTAGATGTCTGCAAAGCTGGTGGAGCTCTCCGCAGAACCAAGAGGACAGCATGTTTGATGCTGCTATGAATAGAACCAGAACAAATTGGCAAGCAGATGCATATTTGCTTCCATATTTTTCTTAATTAACTTTTGGGGATTGTAAACAATGAACAAATGCAAATTCATACTGCGACATCTTCCAAAACTCTAACCTCAGATTTGTGTCACCAGGAGAAGTAAATTTCTAATGTGAACATTGCCATTGTGATATTTATTTGATAATGTAAGGTGTAGAAGCCCCAGACTGAAATGAAATGTCTCAGTTTTTAACCTCAGGAAGTATTTTGGTAGTCTTTTAACACATTAGCCATTGTGATTTTATTTACTCTTTTATTCCATATTTTGACTAAGTTGTATTCCAAAATGATGACTTTTACTGAAGAAGCTCCAGTCTAGTACAGCCTAAGCAAGAATCATATAAAGTACCTGATTCCATGAGGTCACATTCTTTGCTGTTTACTAATCATTAATCCAAATTATTAACTCCAGGAGTTTATTTGCCAAGGCATGAACAAAAACGGTATTTTATGGCTAGAATACCTATTCTATAATTAAGGTTTTATATATATATATATTTAAAGGAGCAGAAAAAACAACAAGAATTAATTTAAAACAAGTTACTATCTCGGATGTGACTAGTATTACCAGAAGAAAGGTTTGTGGAAGACGCTAAATTTCTGAACTTTGAGGTCAAGGACTTTTAATTTATCTTACTATGTAACTTCTTAGGTTTCCAATTAAAGATCTGACTTCAGCAGTGTTTCTGCATTCTAATTCTTTAAAGTACAATCACCAACACAAAGCGACGAGATGGCCATCTATATAGATATCTTTCTGCTTAAAATACACTTTGCTTTGATTATTCCATCAGAACATACCCTCTTTGCATGGCATAAGATTATCATAGTTATATTTATAACCTACATAGTTCTATAAATACATAAGTGCTTTTCCTTGACCATGCTAAGCATGCTAAAAAACCTTGCGCTGAATTGCCCCCACTGTGATTGCCAAAACTGATACGAACCAATGAATCACATCTGATAACGTATCAGGGAACACAAAGGACCTGTATTTTATGCCTGTCAGGCTGGTAAATGGACACCTGATGGTCTAATTCTGCTTCCGTGATGGTTTGTGGCTAATACACCTTGCTCTTCAGATGGATGCGTGCGTTGAACTCTTCACCGCTGTAGGTAGGCCATTGCTCGCTGAAAGCTGGTTTGATTACCTCTGCAACTCTCAGGCATTGCAAATGACTGAGGGAAAGGAGATACACGGGTGAAAATAAAATATAGGCAAGCAAGAAGTTCTGTGCTACACCTGAAAAGGAGCTTGAACTTAATGCAGATGAAAACCAAGGGCAGATACCGACCAGAGCAGTAAGAAAGAGGGTAGATCTAAACAAGGGTAGAATCAGACTAGATATAAGGAAGAAATTTTTTACACTGAAGGTGATGAAACACTGGTCCAGGTTGCCCAGAGAGGTGGTAGATGCCCCATCCCTGGAAACATTCCAGGTCAGGTTGGACGGGGCTCTGAGCAACCTGATCTGGTTGAAGATGTCCCTGGTCATTGAAGGGGTTTTGGACTAGACAACCTCTAAAGGTCCCTTCCAACACAAACTCTTCTATGATTCTATGAAAATAAACCCACCCCGACAGGAGTGTAGTGGATAGTCCATGCATATTAACATCTGCAGGAGCGAACCTGAGTCACGGGGTCGGACATAGACACGAGTTGCTCCCATGTTGGCAGACTTTGCATCATCGCTGCCAGCCACGGCAGGCAGGTCCAGGTACGTGTTTGGTTAAAGCTCTTTGGCCTTAACATGATTAATAAGGTCTCAAGAATAAAATCTAACAAAAGATCCCAGGGGAAGAGAAAGAGTAGAAAAGGCATGAGAGAAAGGGAGGGTGCTTGGAGGTAACACAACTAAGAAACGTGAGAAAAGGGGAATAGAAAATCAAAGCAGGAGTATGAGGGGAAAAGAGAAATGGCAAAACAAGAGGAAAAGGTGTCAAAACGGGACAACATGGAAGAAGGAAGGGTGCTGGGTTGAATGTGGGATGTTTCTGGACAGAAGTGGCCTGGTGCGTGCCAGGAGGAAGCCGGGCATGGGCAGGGCTGCTGGGGAAAGGCAGTGCCAGTCACCTGGCCTCGGCGGAGGAAGGTCAAAAAGAAGGAAAAAAGCAACTGAGGTAATTTTCCTGAGGGGTTGTGGAAAAGATGTAATAAATTGCAGCCAAAGTTATGGCTGTTGGCAGGTTGGACCTGCCCAGCCGCATGGGCACGGCCGTTCCCGGAGCGAGCACCGCAGGAGGCTGGAGGTCGTCGCACGGCAGTAACCTCCCAGCTGGAACGCTTGTGCCCAGGGAAATCAGCCCGCTTATCTCAAACCTCATTTGAAGGAAAGGCACCGAGGAAAAGACACTGTGGCTCCAGCGCGAGACCACACGGGTGAGATAGCAACCTAACTGTCTGGGTTAATGTGTAACTCCTCATGGACGAGCTCCTGCTCGCAGTAGCATCAGGGTTTTTCAGAGTGGGATTCGGCATGGAAGGTGAGCACCGGGGAGCTGTACCGCGCCCTTTCACCACCAGGTAATATGGATCCATAGTTAGTGTTAGGTGGGAGGGAGAGGAGAGAGGTGCCAAGGCAGTGGTCCTCACCCCGGATGGTGCCCGGTGGAGGAGATGAGGATCTCCCTGGTCTTTCCTGGCTGGGGATGCTGCCCCAGTGCAGGGCTGGGAGGAGGCTTGCAGATGGGGAGCGGCTGTGGTGGTGATGGGTTTCAGTGTTGATGATGGGCATGGGGAGGCACCGGAACAGCCTTGCTTAGTGATGAGGACGTCATTTGTCCTGCTGTGCTGTTTGGGCACAAGCCGCTGCGAGCCACCCTGGGGCGATCCCCACCCCAAACAAGGGATCAGAGCAGGGACCCAGTTACCACCTGGCCAAGTGAAAGAACCTGTAAAAGAGGTTTATCCAACAAAAGCTCCAAAACGTTCCTTGCAGACGAGCCCTCAAGCTTACCTAGTGGCTGTCAGTCAGAGGTGCACGGCTGGACATTTCTTCTAAGCTTCTTTAACAGGATCCCCACAAGGTTGGGGTCTCTCCTGTCTCTAATGGATGCTCAGCCCGCAGGTGGTACTCCCTTTCTTCTCACAAACACCCTTAACCTCAATGACATTCAACAGCCGTATTGGCCCCAGCTAGCATTACAAACGCTTTTCTTGAAGGCACTGGAAGCAAACAGATGTGGCTGCGGAGATAATGGAAAAGGATGTAAATAGTAGCTCCCCAGAAACCACAGAGTTTTACCAAGTGGCTTTGACACTTGCCAAATACCTTTAAGCTGATAAAGATCTGATTTGTACTTCAGAGGTAACCTGATTAGCAACCAATTTGAATCTGGAATATGTTAATTGGTACAAACATCACTAAATCACTTTCTTTAACCTATATGAAGTAGTGTGAATGAACGACACCGAAGGCCAACACAGCCCGGGCAGTCATACAGAATGACTATTTCTGTTTCTACCCACAATAAAATAGTATGATTAGTAATAACATGTAATTGCATGTACACACACAGAATGACACTAGAAGGTACTCAAGGTCAATCCAGCACTCAGAATTTAAGACAAACTTAATTAAATCTGCCCATGCAACTAAAATCTGGTCGTGTACTAACTTTTTTGCCAGGTCTCCTACCCCATTCAGTGCCCAGTACCGATGGTGTTGACTAAATGAGCATCCATTCCTTGTTTTATTTTGCTCAGTCGCAGGCTGTAGAACTTACTGGCCCTCTCACAAACTCAGTGTCTGTGTGTCTCACAAATTTTAATATATTAATTTTGAACACTGCTTAATGACAGCTTGGAAACGGGGAGCTGAAGCACAGAGATATTAGTGTCAAAAAGGTGCGGAATCATAAACTGCCCAGATTGAAACCTTCCCAGCATGATATTTCATAGTGCTTGTCGTTACCCAGGGCATCGTTTATATCCACAACGCAGCTGTAGCTGAGTTAAGTTTCGGGTGCTCACCATCTTCGCCACACTTCGTGGTGTGGTGTTGGGCGTGCGGAAAGGAAAGGCTGGACCACTTGTTGCACCACATTGCTGGCACCACAGCTCATCCGGTGGCAGAGGTGACACCAACATCTGATTCTAGTGTGGCACCGAACTAATTTCTTCTTGAAAACCTTCCATTCACTACGTAATTTCTGCCTCTGTAAGAAAGCATATAGAGAACCTATTAAGCAACTGTCTTAATTTTACTTACTTGCTTCACTCCCAGCACAGAACCATTCAGGCTGCAGGTCTATCAGCAGCATGAGACTTTGCTAAGAATTTATCAAAATTATGTTTGTTTTTAGCGTGGACAAGACACCATATCTTCTAATATCATTTGCAAAAGGGATTGCAGCATTTTTGGACGTGCTTGCAAAAAAGGAAAAAAACAGTCATTCTCGGTTTTCAGGAACATTTGTTTGAATTTTATAGATTTTAAAATACCAATAAATAGTCTTAAAAATGAAAAAACAATCAATCTGTTCTATAAACAGCACTAACTGGCTTCTTTTTAATGTATAATGAAACTTATAAGAAATTGTTATTGCTTTACATTAAGGAATTGTCTGCCTTAAGTGACTGGTTATAGGCATTTCTTGGCATGATATTAAGCTTTTTTTTTTTAAGTAATCAATTTTAAAAACAAAGAGTTCAGGGTGATATTTCTTGTTTGAAGTCCATAAATCACGACTGGGGCTTAGCCTCCCTTTTGCATGTTGCATTGCCCGAAAGCAGCTAGGTATTACAATTATGCACTATCCCATCTGTGTTTAGATTACTCGGCAAAAGAAGAAATGGGATTTTTTTTTGTTGGTTTTGGGGTTTTTTTTAGCTTCAGACTGGGTTTTATATGTTAAAAAATCTGTTCTCATCCGTGCTTGGCAAACAGCAATACTTTGTGCCATACAAAGGGAGCTGCAGCGTTTCAGGGAATTCCTTTTAACTTTCTTGCTGAAGTACTTGCTAACCTTTATCAAAAGACTCCTCACCCCTTAACAGACTCTCTTTAATTGGCCACTTGCATGGTCAGTTAATATACTGTGGTGGAAACCAAGTGGTAAAGTGTGAACAACCGAATCTGGCACTATAAACTGGGTGACCACTCTGAAACACGCGGCTATTTATATCCAAGGCAGTGTTTTGTCATGCTGATTTTTATTAGCACGGATTAGATACAGACAACTTGGTAGATGTCACAGATGAGTCAGAAAATGTTAAGCACGGGCCGTTTAAAACATGCAAGTCCGCAAACGAGCGATGGGGCTCGGAGCCTGGTCTCTGCCCTTCCCCTGGCGAGCAGGGGCACGGCACGGGGCCAGCCTCCACCGCTCCTCTTCTGGTTTTCCTACAGGACAGGATGGTCCACCACTGGACGGGGGGAAACATGTCTGGCTTATGGAAGGGGTTAATCTACCCTCAGGAAAGGTTTTCGGTGGTTCTGTGCAGAGAAATGTTTGGTTGAGGGTGGCAGGAGCACTGTCCTTGCCTGGAGCGTGGCAATGCCCTAAGTGATCTCAGAAATGTAGTAACACATGATGTACATGCCTTCCTTGCGGGGCTTAAAATTCATTTTCACCTTTATTGCATTTATTTTACTACCTCCAAAGGCAATGTGAGGAAATCTGGCTTAGCAATAAAGCAAAAAATAGGTGACGCCAGAGGAGGAACATTCCTCTAGAGTTCTGTGTGACATCTCAAGCTGCTCTTGATGTTCTTGACATTCTTGATGCTCTTCACAGGCTCTTATATTTGCTTGTGGGTAGGACCACACTTGCAGCACCATTACTCTGAGTGCTATGAACCTGCAAAGCTACTCTGAAATCTCACCTTCCTAAGAGCCAAGTCTTAGGATCTATCTCCGATCTTAAAATTTTAATTGGATGTCTCCCCAAGGCTAAAACAATTTTTTGTCCCTGGCCATAATTTTTCGTTACAATTTTGGAAGACCTGTCAGTAATAAATTTACGTTTGTTCTTTGTTCACGAGCATTGTAAACAAATAAGTTAATTATGAAAAAATATATTATACACGCCTGCTTGCCTATTTGTTATGGCTCTATTCATAGAAGCATTAAACATGCTGCAGCTATACTTGTCCGGTTAAAAAACCCAACCTGTGCTACGTATTTATAGAGCCTATACAACTTGAGAGAGAAACCGCTCTTGCTCAGAATGAGCGCACTGGACATTCCCAGCTCATCTATTGCCTTCCCCTTCCTAGGAACAGGAAAAAGAGCATCACTCAATGGAAAACTGTGGAAAAATCTGTATCTTGTGACCTGGCTTTCTGTTTTCTGTGGCCCTTAGCTGGACAAACTCCCTTTGTCGTCAAGGTACGTAAGATCAAACCTGAATGTTGTTGCTGCCGTCACATATTGTTCCCTAAGGCTTGGAAGAGGGTGAGCCACGAGTAAAACTGAAAGTACAGAGATTCGACATAGTGTGTGCCTGTGTGTACAAGTGCGTATGTGTTAGTGTTTATAAATAAAAGTTGTCCAGAAGAATCTTGCCATAAGGTGTGCTACAAAGCACTTCCTACCTCTATACGCTTGTATGAGTATAATCATTAATTGTAAAAAGAGACAGTGTCTCAAATCAAACAGGTGATCCTGCAATCTCTCGCATCGATATAGTCCTACTTCACAGAGGGAGCGTGAGCAGCAGGCATTAAAGCCAAGAAAAAGGCAATCAGGTCTCATTTGTAACGTTAACTTCCAAAATGCCAAAAGTGGTTTGTGTCTCTGATCGTTAATATTAGATGCTGCGTGAAAGGCTGCCGTTGTTAATAACCACAGGCATAATACCGGTCAGAACACCAGCGCCTGGCAGATGCAAGCGCGCGTATCTGTTACCAAGCCCGTGAAGCTGGGCCTTGCTGGACAATTTCCAACTTGGGCAGGGTGAACTTTAGCTGAGTAAGAAATCCAGGCTGTCATTCGTGAAGTAGCTGGCATAGGTGCAAAGACTCCCCCGTCTTTGGGAAAGTGAAATAGCATTTTTGTCCTTCATTGCGGGATGCGTTCCCTTCTAAAGAGTTAAAATCAATAACAGGAGTGCCATGCGTTGTAAACGTTTATCATTTATTATGCATTTAAATGTGCACAGCACATACACCACAGTCTTGAACAGCACCTGTATAAAACTACAGACAGATTCTGGTAAATGGTGAAAGCTCATACCATGTAACATTGTTATCGAGGTTTTATCACAATATTTCAAAGTTACAACAACTACCTCCGAGTGTATCTTGTGTGAGGCCGTCGGTTGTGGATTTAATGGAGTGAAAAGTAATAAAGAAGAACCATTCCCAGAGGAAAACCTTGTGGTCTGATTTTGCTATCTGAAATCTGGAACAAAATCATCGGTTGTCAGAGGTAGTGGTGATAATTACACAACGATTACTCACATATAGAAAACATAGAAAGTACAGAAATCCCCCCAGTTCTAGGAAAAAAATTTAAAATCCTTAGGCATGACATTTCCTAGGCTCGCTCTCTCTTCATTTGGCTTCCTTTTCATTAATTGTTATTTTTGCTTTGACAGCAGCTGGCTTCAGATCTGGTCCTGGTCTGCTCTGGTCTTACTGAACTTTGGTGAGTAGATTTTGTCTTCAAGGTCATGTGTAAGTAGAAGATACAGGCAAGTCTACACCATTACAAAGGAACAAAGGCTTTTGTGTAGGAATGTAAAGAGAAAGGGAAAAAGAAAAAAAAAAGCTACTCAGATTTGCATGTAGTCAGAAATAACTAGTTTAGATTGGAAGATGATCTGTAAACATCCTCTAAAGTTGCCAAACGTTGTGGTTAGTCCTGATTCCCACTTAACATACTGATGCCCCAAAGACAACGTATCTTTTAAAGTAAATAAAGAAAGGAAAAAGGACAAATGGATCCTTTTAGTGATTCCCCCATCACCAAACCTGTCTTTTCCTTCATCACACGAGACATGAGTTACACTTGCAAAATATATAAAGAAAAATATAGGGTTACTTGATGACGATATGGTACTGCAGCCTGACAGCTGTCTGCAAATATTTTCACCATGATTATCCTTACTAAAAGTAAACCACCGGGTAAAGATAGCTCAAACGTGACAAGGCTCAAATAGGATGCAACCAACTCTATCCTGAATACTTTTGGCTACATATGGAAAAAAAGAGACGTTTGGGATTACGATTGTTCCCCCAGGCCCTCCTCCAGAACTGTAAGACCAAGCAGAAAAGCATGTACCTTCCTTCCATGCAGATTTTTTTAGGAGACTGGCTTTGAGAGTTAGTGAGGTAGAAATGAATCAACTTAATGTCAGGGAATGAGACAGAAAAAAAGCAGCATATTTCTCCTTCCAAATACTGCACCAAAACTAATAAATATTACAAAACAACCTCAATTCCTTGTAATCAATCTCAATTCTCTCTGTGGAGCTTGTGTTTTCTACGACCCAGCAAACGCTTTTGCCTTTTAAAAACTTATGAGTGTTATGGAGTTTCCCAAACGTTGAAAAATGAACGTAGTCTCCAAATGTGAAAGGGAATTTGATTTGAATAAAATATAATTCGTTCATGATAGCGTGTTTCACGGTGCGCTCGTTGGGGGAGGGGTGGACACATTTTTTTTTTTTTAGCTTAATGCCAAGCATTTGCATCAAATATATAAGCTTCAAATATAAGGTTGTATGCTCCTGTATATCTAAATAGAAAAAAAAATCACCCCAATCCTGCTGAGTTTATATAGGTGTTTAAGCCTCTCCACCGCCTGGCAGCTCTATGAAGACGGACTGCAGGAAAGTTCAAAGTTCAGCACTGGCAGATCTAAAAACAGATTTGTGGGGTAGCTCTTCAGCACCGCGCTTTCTGTACCGAGGTAAATCGATACTGTTCCAATTAAATAGCAGCGCCGCACAAAGGAGGTCAGGCATTGTGTGTGGCTCCGCGCTGGCATCCCACCCAGGCACCTCCGCCACCGCTCCTTCTCGGAGGCCAAGAGCTTCTTTGGGAGTCACGGGGGGTGTTGGAAAACACGCAGAGGAGAACAAAGCCACCGTAACAAACAAACACACACACACACACACGCACGTGTACAACGATAGACACCCGTACAACACACAAACAGTGCAAAACATCGTAATAGAGGAATTGAATTTCACCTGGCTTAGGACACGGAGTAGCAGCACACCTGTGATAATTTAGAAACCAATTAAATAAACCACAAAGCAGAAGTCTTCTACTGTTGCACCATGAAATGAAATACCTTGGGTTGGAGGTTTGTTTTGTTTTCAGAAATTAAAAAAAAAAAAAATAATATCGGAACCATAAATAAATTCTGTGGCAATATATACAGATTTAAATAATTAACTTAAATATCTTACACCTACTCTTGCATAAAACTCTCCAGTAAAAGTGCACCATGTTTCTTTTCTGCAAACGTGTTCTGCGTCTTCCCATGTGCTGAGGTAGGTCTGAAAGGAGATGTCTCAGATTCTAGGAAGAAAATGCGTCACTGTCATTGTGGGAGATACTTTATTGCCTTTCTTTGTTCTTCCATTTTTGCTCAGGGCTATGTACATCCCGGGATAAATCCTGGATTCATAAGCATTGTAGTTGTTTGGCAGGAGAATCTCTTTGAATTTGCACTCGTCATTGAAATGGGTCTGAAATGAAAAGGGAAGAATAAGAGGGAAGGAATTTTAAACATCAGGTGTGGAAATATTCTTGCTACCAGGTGTAGAAGGTGTGCTGCAGGGAAACGTGCAGCTGACTCCCCCCACTTAGTAATCTTTTGAAGTGGTTGCCCAAATGAAGCTTCAAACAGGACTCAGGAGTCAGAAGATCATTAAGGATGCTGTGTCCAGGCCAGGCATGAACACCTAAAGGTGGGAAGGACACCTGTGGCTACGTCTGCACTCTTGAGGGAGGGGGACACATTTAACCGAGCTGCAGTGGGGTGAGGCCCAATTCTGCCGCCCGGCTCGTCGCATTGCTCAGGCGTTGTCCTACCAGCAATAAATTGCCTGAGAGGCTTCAGAAAAATCTGAATGCTAGCACTTTCTCATGCTGCTTGAGGAGAAAGAGGCATTTTAAAGACACTCAGCCTGGACAGTATTTTCTGCTCCTTTGGTTTTAAAATCGAAGGAAGGGTTTGGGTTCGCTTATGTTAATGGATCGGGAAAACAGAGCTGACAAAAGGCACGCTTCCAGTGAAGAGGTTTCATTTGCAAGTAAGTACAAAGAGGGACAGGTGTTACAAGTGTGTTGTTATCTGGAGAGTGACAAACGAACTTGTCTCTTATTATTGGGCAAAAGCCTGGGGTTTTGTAAGAGAGGTCTCAGCCTGCCAAGCTGAACGCTGCTCTGGGAATTACTTTATCCAGGACACCAAAGCAGCCGTCTTCATAAGAAATGATGCAAAGGGAGCTCTTGCACTTTGGTGGCTGATTCTGCCTGGGTGGCTTTTATATGTCAAAATCCTCTGTAACACGACTGATGCCCCAGAAAGTAATTCTGAATGCTTCGTGTCTTCATGTGAAAATGCCCTAGTTAACTTTGACATAGTTTGGCTCTTCCTCAGCCCAAGTTTCTTCAAAGTGTATTTGAGAAACGTAAAATAGAAAAACCATGGGTAAGGAAGGAGACCCAGAAACATGGGTTTGAAATGATGCTGATCACAGTAACTTACACAGAGGTGAACTCAAAAGTAGGAGGACAGCTCAACATGGGCAAAGACACGCACTTTTATTGTCCACCCCAAGTGCATTTTATAAGATGCCTTTATCTCTTCCAAAGATTCAATGCAAAAAAAAGATCTGTATTGTCTCCTAATAGATCTGCTTTCTTAAAAATACAAGACCAAACCTTGAGGATGCTGAACTGTCATGGGAACAGACTGTCCAATCAAGAGCATTAACAAAGAGTGATCCTTAGGTAGGTGACAGGCACTGATTCATCTCATCATAAAAGATCATTTGTGGGGGCCTGGCTGATCACAAGTTCAAGTGCACTCAGACAGATGGAGTCAGTGATTGCCATACCCACTTAAGGCTGTTTGCAATTAAATACAAGAAGGATATGGACTGAGGCTAGCTTGAGGTCTTGCCACACAAATGACGACTCTATGTGGTAGGCAAGATGGGTAGCCATGGTTATGGTTAGGTGACTATAGCTTTTATGGAGGAGCCAAGGAAGTATAATGCGAAAGAGTGGGGTTTACTTCAAAAGCTCAGTAAGGAGCATATGTGGGCAGCACATCTCCTGTTGGCAAGGCAGCAAGGGCTGCCCTGTGTTGCCTGACTCAGGAGGGGCAAGGATGCGACTCGGGCAGCTTCTAGCACCAAGCAGACCTCTCACTCCAGCTGACCATAGTCCCCTCCCCAGGCACACAATTGGTGGCTACTTACAGATCCATAGAGTTTGCCTTTGCTATTCATGGCCACGAAGAGTCCACTTCTAACTCCAAATATGCTCACCACTCCTCTTTCCACGGGGGAGATTTCCAGCAGACCTACAGAGGGGACACACGAATCAGGGGGACAAAGGTGTGTGTGGCGTCAGTGCTGCCCTCACCCAGTGGCTCCCATTCCCAGTGTGGTGTGGATCCCCATGCCCCAGCACTGCTGTGGGTGGCCTCAGAACCCCAGCCTCGCACTGCACGTGCTGCCCCATGCCCCATGCTGGGACCTCTCTTCTTTTAGCTAAGTATCTATTTTTACTTCGCCCCCAGGCATCCTCCTGTGCAGCCGAGGCTAAAATAAGCCAGAGTGTGCTTGGGGGCGAATGAAACATTTGTCATCATGTAGCTTATATGCCCCCCCCCCCCCCCGGATTTTATTGTTTCAGTTGGATATCAGAGCCATGGGGCCACGGGGTTAAGTCCCCAGCAGATGCTTTTCAAGTTTCGGGGAGAGCTGGGCTCTCCCCGGCCCCTGCTCAGAGTGAGCGGCTCACTGGCTGCGGTACCCTCCAGATGTTGAGGCAACCCCGACACCTGATGCCTGCTGGCGGCAAGGGGACAGCACGGCTCTGAGCAGCGCCGCTGAGCTCCGCCGGAGCGCCCGATGGGCTCCGCCGCCGCCCCGCTACCCCGGGCACCCGCCGCTCTCGCGGGAGCCGAGGCGGGCGGCACAGCGGTGCCGCGGGCGAACGGACTTTTTCGGGGAGTTCGAGGTCTGCCATGCACCCACCCTCCCTTCGGCGCATACCGCTCTCCGGGGCAGATGAGCGGCTCCGCGCCCGCGGAACCTCCCTGAGGGGTGGTTCCGCGGGCGCGGAGCGGCTCACCTGCCCTACCGCGGGGGTCGCCGCCGGCTTACTGTATCGATTCTCGCTGTGAATCCCGTCGATGCGGCCGTCGGGCAGGACCTGGATGTGGAAACCGATGCCCACGTTGCAGTAGAGGCGCCGCAACCGTTTGATGCCCAGGAGGTAGTCGCCGTCGCGGGCGGCGTCGCGGCGTTCGGCCGGGAGGCGAGCGACAGAGCGGGCGAAGAGAGTCGCGTCCCAACGGCGCTGGCGGGGCCCGGCGGGGAGGCGACCCGGGGGCGACCGGCCGCGGACCGCCCCCGGCCACAGTAGCCCTAGGAGCAGAGCCGGCAGCAGCGCGGCGGGGAGAGGCATCCCGGTTAGGGGCGCGTAGCCACGGGCCGGCGGCCGGTCGCTCCGAAAATACGCTCGCCCCCCAGCTCCCACTTTATACTGAGGTCAAAGGAGGGGAGAAAAAAAGAAAACCAACAAAAGCAAAACAAAAAAAAAACACCACCCAAAAAACGAGGCGGGGGGGTTGGTGGAGGAGGGAGGGAGCCCCGCGCTCAGTCCCCCGAGGATCTGCGGTTTCCCTGGGCTGGCTGCATGGAGAGGAAATCCCGGGAGCAAGAGCTTCTGAACTTGATCTCAACTCCAGGAGTCTTGTCTGAAGTGCTGATCTTCTTCTATAGCTGCTCAGCCATAGCGCTTTAGTCCTAGCCACGATATTTATATATCCATGTGCGTTGGTACCTATTACATCACCACCTACTGCTGTCTGCTGCAGCCCTCCGGTTTAGCTGAAAGTCAAATTATCACCCCTAGATGCTTAACAACTCCGAAGCGTCTTGAAGGGAAAGGGTGAGCAGCACTGGTGCTAAACAAGAGGGACAGCACAAACTTTTAAAAAGAAAAGGTCATATTTTGCGTTCATCACAGCAGCTTCCTTCTCACTCTCTTCATTCTTTTCTTTCCTTTCTTTTCCTTCTTTTTTTCTCTTTCTTTCTTTCTTTCTTTCTTTCTTTCTTTCTTTCTTTCTTTCTTTCTTTCTTTTTTCTCTTCTTTTTCTCTTTCGTAAGTGCTTACAAATGCTAATGCAGGACACAAAAATCAAAGAACGCTCAGCACACTTTCCACCCAACACAATGTATGACTTTGTGGAAATCTGTGGAATTTCGGCTTTTGCTGTTTCCAAGCGACATGGTTTACAGTTTGCTGGATGCAGAAAAATTCCCTTCATTAAAAGCCAAAATAGTTGTTGCATGGGAGGTTTAAGAGATGAAAAATGAAAGAACTTGCAAAAAAAAATAATTAACAAAGGGCCAAGGCTTTAATAAAGATAAAAACATTTAAAGAGGCAGCATGCTCTCAGAAGTTGTGATAATGTCTTTGATTCTAAATATCCCTTTAAGAAACCAGAAAGCACAACGTTGCTCTGGAGTACAAGAGGCATGGAGCTCCCTCTTGGTCACTGTGCTGAGAGGGGCTGTAGTGACATGAGTTTATTCCTGAGCTTTAGAGGCTGCCCATTCATGCAAGTGTTGCTGTGCTTTTTAATGGCATGATTATTTTCTCATCTTTGCTGCACATGCACTTACTTAGATGTTGCTGTAGTATCTTACTGATGCAGGTAATTATTTCATTTAAGTTCATGAAAACGAAGCTCAGTATTTAAAAATAGAAGTTTTCACCCCATCAGTCCAGAATTACTTTGTTTAGAGCAAATCCCATATGTTTTGTCACCCTCCCTTAACTTAAGCCTTGGTCCTCAACGGGTTTTCAGAACCAACAGGTGAGGAGACATGAGGACAATTTTGGAAGGTCCTGAATTAATACGAAAGTGTGTGTGTGTGTGGTGGGGGAAGTGGTTTGTGACTCAAGTCCTTTATAGCCTGAGGACAGTTTAGTCGTTCACGCCAGTAAAGCTCTCCTGCTGTTCCAGCAAAGGATGCGAGAGAAAAGAGAATTGCCCCAAGCCAGATGACAGCTCACCTAGGTGCGAAAATCTCTGACCTTCGCTAAACCTAAGCAAACTTAGATGATGTGCTTTTATTTCTTCTTGTGAGGTGCATATACACAGTGTGTGTGTGTGTGTGTCTTTCTCCTACCACACCTCTCAGGACAGAAAAGGGACTGCTGCTGCTTTGTGGGTGATTGCAGTCTAGTGCTATAGAGGTAAAAGACACCTGGGTGTAGTTTTGTCAAACAAGTTAATTTCTGTGTGTGCGTTTAAAGGCAGGAGAATTTAGATTTTTCTCTGTGGAGGTTTACAAGCCGGTAAATCCATTAAGGTCAAAAGCACAGACATTTACTACATTTCTGTTTGCATCAGGTCCATCCAGACCCCTCTTACACCCGTCAAGTCCGGTGGATCAGTTCTGGATGAAAGGGCTGTGCAGCAGGCAAAGGCCAGCTGCTCGTGGGGTTGGAGACTGCCCTGCTCTGCAGGGGCCGCGCTGGACACCTCGGCCTTCCCCAGGGGCCTTAGAACAGCATGATCCCATCTCACTTCAAAATCTGAATTATTTGCTGTTAGCAAACATCAGAGGATGAATTTGGGATTAAGTTTATTTACCTTCTGAAGGATAAGGCCAAGGAGTGGTGCTTCTGCCAATACACTGACCCGGCAGCTTCCCTGCTGCAGCAGAAGTATGGTCCCACACCCACCGCCGATGGGTCAGGGCCAGGGTTGCTCCGTCTCACTGCCACTGACAGCGATCATCCCTGACCCAAAAAAGCATGAACTCTGAGGCCTTAGCCCTGTGAACGTTAGAACTTGAAGTCAGAGATGTGCACTGGAGACCCAGCGGGCCGTGGTACCTTCATCCTTTTGAGATGTATGGAAATGGGGCCGAAAACGCACGATCAGGGTCTGAGTCCATATGTTTGCAAGATCATAGAATCATCGAATGGTTTGGGTTGGAAGAGACCTTAAAGCCCACCCAGTGCCACCCCCTGCCCTGGGCAGGGACACCTCCCACCAGACCAGGCTGCTCCAAGCCCCGTCCAACCTGGCCTTGAACCCCTCCAGGGATGGGGCAGCCACAGCTTCTCTGGGCAACCTGGGCCAGGGGCTCACCACACTCACAGCAAACAATTTCTTCCTAATGTCTAATCTAAATCTAAATCAGGTCCTAAATGATGACACAGAGCACCCAGAACATCAAATTATGTTGTCACACTATCACTGATTAATAAAAGATGCTTCTACAAGTTCTTTCTTAAACTTGTTACAGAATTAAATGACACTCTTTCCATAAAGGCTTCAAATGAACCTTTCCGAGAGGAAAAGCAACCAATTTTCAGCCAAGAATGAAACTATGAGGTTTGGGTTTACTTTCAAATTTTATATATTCGTGTGTGCCAGCTTGTGTACAGTCTATCTATGAAACGTTAGTCCTGGTACTTCAAAGCCCTTCGATCACTAAGTTGTTTGTATCTGTGAAAAAACCACAGGGATGAAAGCAAAGCAGAACTGCAGCATTTCCAGTCTGCACCAGGTGTAAATGACAGGTGGAAACTGCTGATGTTCAGGGTCTTTTT
Organism: Chroicocephalus ridibundus; assembly: GCF_963924245.1. Classification (NCBI taxonomy): domain Eukaryota; kingdom Metazoa; phylum Chordata; class Aves; order Charadriiformes; family Laridae; genus Chroicocephalus; species Chroicocephalus ridibundus. The sequence goes on along the minus strand of NC_086287.1, from coordinate 4,085,892 downwards.
GCTGCAACACAGACATTGTCAGCTGGAAATTATTGTCACAGGAAACCATAAAGCAGCATATTCCCTATGGACGCCAAGGAAACTGTGTCATCTCCAGGGCAGAGCCAGGAACCGACCCTCCAACATGCCACCAGCTTTCGCGCAGCGAAGGGGACCTGTGTGTTTCCAGATCATCCCGTTATTAATTCTTCTGAATCTTCCATATCGTGCCATGCTCCACTACTCTGTGCCCCCTACGCCTTGTGTCACACACCCTTTCACAGCAATGATTTAGATATTAAAACAGGTAAAACGTCTTCATCTTCGTATTGGCTCTGTTCCCTAAGAAGCATATGGGGATGTCACAGTTCAGGCAGCTCTGCTTTCCAAATTCCTCTGGGCTTAAAGTATAAAAAAGAAGAAAGGATTCACAGAATTCAGGTCCACGCCCAGGTTCAAGCGCCATGTCATGTATTCTGAAGGAAATAGGGAAAAGAAGAAGGTATCTGGAATACCTTTAAAACTTTTATGGAAATTATTCTGCAATTGCACTGGCGCAGCAGTCCTCCGAACTTGGCTCTGTGTTGGTATCTCTAAAGGGGTCTAGGTCCACAATTTAAAAATCAATTTACATATTTATTAACCCCAGTAAATAGATGTAAATGGCCCTGAAAGATATTACTCATGAGCTTTTCTGTTGAAGGCAAATATTGTACTGAGACCCTTTGATCTGGAAGGATGGGGAGTGGACTGGAAGGGGCATGGAGAAGTATATTGTTCGGAAAAAATACCTTTCACCATGTTTGCATGCTATGAAGACATGGTAAAAAAGCAAGCCCGTACCTCAGCTCCCCCTTTGCGCACGCCCCTTTTAATTATGATTATTTTGGAAGACAACTACCCGGCGATCTGCAGAAGGGACTCGCCTGAGAAAGCTTTCTCACGTTCACGTCTGGCTGCCTCTCTGTGTGAGCAGGGGCAGCGGTCCCGGGAGAGGAGGCAGGCTGGAATGCAGCGCGGTGCTGGGGGCCCAAGCCCCGAATGGCCGGGGTCGCTGGGAGACCTTCGCCATCCAGGCCTCCGCTGCCTGCATAACACGCATACCCACACACGAGCGAGCGAGTCATATGCACTCCTCCTTTTTTTTTTTTTTTTCTTCTCTGTTTGCAGCTGGTCTATTTGATCTCTGTGTGCCTGGGCTGTTTGCTGTTGTGAGCGTCTTGCCATGATCAAAACCTTATTATCTCGAGTGATGTTGTAGTGTTATATATTGGGAAAGGGCAGTGGAGTGTAGCAGCAGGCAGTTACAATGCTGGGCAGATAACAAAGGCACCAATAACCTCTCTCCAGTGCAGTTGGATTGATTCAGCTGGAGAACTGAACATCACTTTGCTTGTGATGGGTACGGACTTTTTCAACAGCTACTCCCTCTGCTGCCGTTGAGCTTGTGCAGTCTCTGTGTATCTCTGTATAAAGCAGAGATCAGAGAGGACATGACTGCGTCCATCTGTGTAACTCCTGTAGGTCTTCAGTGGCTTCGATATTGCAATTCACACTTCCAGCTTGTGACTGTGCTGCTCCTATAGACCTGCTGCTGCAGGGTTGGGCGCCAAGGAGCTCCAACTGGAAGGCCAAGCCACAGACATTCGACTTTCCGTGAACTACATTCAGTGTCTTAGAAGCCTTTTTCTCAGCTTCTGTGCTTGATTTGTTTGCTTTATTGCTTTTTGAGCTGTAAGGTTGCTGTTCCTGCAACATCAGCTCAAAGGTGAGGTGGCAGTGTGGCGATAGACACACTCTGGGAGACCCGAGGCCACTCTTAGTCAGGCAACCTGACGTAGTCATGACAAGCCGTTTCCTTGTCCTGCTGGTCCTTGTCAACGACTGACGTATGAACAACTCTCAGGTGAAGAAACACATCTGGACAATCTATTATATCCTCTGCTTCTTACCCTGTTTCTGCAGGCTGGAGCTCTTCTCCATGCTTTTCTTTCACTATGCATTCCCTGCAACAAAAATCCCCAACCCTACTATCACTACTGTTCCATATTTCCAGCAGTTTTCTTTGCTCCATCATTTTTGTTCTGTTATCAGCTCTTTTTGCTGCATGTGCTTCCTGTCATCCACCACCCTCTCCCTTTTTCTGTAGCTGTTCTACTCTCTTCTCCATCCTCAAGACAAGGTGACAAGCTTAGAGAAGCAAACATCCTTCATGGAAGTTACATTCATGGTAAATGATGACTAAACGACACTATGGCCTTAACTGCAGGGCTGAAGGATGTGTCCTACCTGGTAGATCTTCTGCAGTCACCTTTGGTGCTGCTGCTTACTTGAACATGTGAACTATGGCCGGCATGAAAATGAGCTTTGGGGAATGATGTCACGAGAACCAGCTAAGGAGGAACTCTTAGCAGCCTTAAGTGGGATTTCTCTCTGACGTGATCAGTGCCAGTTCCTGAAGCCTGAGATGGTTTTCCATGGGGTGGTGGGATGAGTGGAGAACATGGAGGATCTAAGGACTCCTCAGGAATATCACTCGAGTTTGCATTACTGCAGAGCAGGACTCAGTGGGATGGGGCAATGGACATGTCAAGCCAGATCATTTTTGAGGGCAATCACGTCCCGGGGTCTTGTCATAGCCTCACAGCCCTCAGCCTCATGAAATCTGAACCAACGTTTGGAGAGGAAGTCTGCTAAGAACCTAGATGGAGAAATATGTTCAGAGGGCTACAGTTATTAATGTAGATCTTTTTTAGAAAACTTAGTTCCCAGTCAGGCTCATTCTTACACTAAAACTCACATGCTTATACTTTCATATTCACTGCTGAGATTTCTGCACACGCTATTTTGTTCTTCCTTGTCCTGTATTCTTTTCACTTACTGAAATTATAAACACTTTTAAACCAAAAATATACGTTTTTTCCTTTTGTCAGATTATGGCACACATACTTTTGCTGATACATTACTTGACACCCGGCCAAACAAAACTGGTAAAAGGACACATAACAGAAAACGAGTTTTGAGAATCAGGGTAAGTGTTTGTTAAGCTTATTTTTATTATTATTATTGTGGGAAATAGTAGCTTAAGCTAACTTTTTGTGTGAGAATGTTTTAGCTGACATTGAATGTAGCATAATTGGTTTACACTAGTCTGTTCAACATGTGGCCTCTCTTGCATGAATCATTTTTTACCGGTGGCTAATGTGAAGAAAACTGGCTGTTGTAAGCAAATGACGTGTATTGCTGAATTTTAAAACTTCCCAGCAAAACACCACTTAAAATCTGTCAGAACATATATGGACGTAGCTGTACAATTCATAACCTCTCCGAGCATGTAGGAGACTAGCTTTTCCAGTTGACCTTTAGTGTCACAACCATGAAACAAGCGGATGTCTCTTTTCCTTATTTACTCTTGGACTTTTTGCAGTGATCATCACTGCAAGATCTGAGTCCTCCAAGGAGGTAGTGGCCGTATCCTCAGAATACCTCCATGAGCTGGGTGTTGCTCTCCTCCTTCCCAGCCCATTGCTCACTGTGGCAGCGAGGGGCAGCTACGCTGCCGACAGATGAGAGGTCTTCACGTACATCTGGGCTGGCAGAGGAAGAATCAAGACCAGGTTGTGGAAGATCCATGTGGTCTGTTGGGGCTGATGAACTACTGTGGTAGAAGTTCTCAAAGCTTGGTCTAGGCAAGTTGCTTTCCCAACCTGGCACAGCATGAAGACGATCGGAGGGCTGGAGCACCTCTCCTATGAAGACAGGCTGAGAAAGTTGGGGTTTTTCAGCCTGGAGAAGAGAAGGCTCCGGGGAGACCTTATAGTAGCCTTCCAGTCCCTAAAGGCAAGGGAAGACCAGGGCAAGGGCATGTAGCGATAGGATGAGGGGCAATGGTTTTAAACTAGAGCAGGGTGGGTTTAGATTAGACATTAGGAAGAAGTTCTTTACAATGAGGGTGGTGAAACACTGGCCCAGGTTGCCCAGAGAGGTGGTGGAGGCCCCATCCCTGGAGACATTCAAGTCCAGGCTTGATGAGGCTCTGAGCAACCTGATCTAGTTGAAGATGTGCCTGCTCACTGCAGGGGGGCTGGACTAGATGACCTTTAAAGGTCCCTTCCAACCCAATGCATTTTATAATTCTATGAAGAGAACCTACAGCGCTGACTTCAACCCCAAGGACAGGACAGCTGCATGGGTCCAGCGGGACCATGGCACTCACCTGCACCAGGAGACACGGCCGGGCTCCTTTGATTTTGGACAAGCTCTGCACCTTACGGGCTGTGTGGGGTGGGGACTGGAACAGAGACATCCTGAAACTTCTCCACATACTCTTCTTTCCTAATAACCACCAGTGGTGTTGGCAACAGCTAAAGCTTTATCTTGCACTCTGTCACACAAAAGACCCTGAAAACAGTTATAGAAATACAGTTTAAGAGAGAGTTTGCTCAGAAAAATATCCAGTTCAGCACTACATTACTCCTGATGAAGTCAGCCTGGAGACAGAACAGCCAGAAACGGCCGTATGCTTTACTGGATGAGTTTTTGAAAAGTAAACTGCAAAGATAACAGCTAACAGCTGTTACACAGATAACAGCTCTAGAACTTGAAGACGAACCAGCGTGGAGGTTACCCATCAAATTCTGTGTTGCTTGAAGGTAGTGACAGCAGTAATAATTAGGTAAAAGGTAACTTCTTCCCCTTCAAGGCATTTGGAAAGAAAAGCTAAAAAGGTAGATATAGAGCTATCTATAGAGCATCTTGCAGAAGCGTGTAAAACAGGTTATCTGTCAACAGACGCATCAGTCATCTGTCATCAGACATCTCTAGAGGATTTGTCTTAGATTTTGGCACGTTCATTATTCACTCTCTCAGCCCTCGCAGATTACAATGAGAGCCAGTTCTCACTCCAAGCTTGGATCACACAAGATATAAGTAAATAAGTTTTGGATGAATGATCCTTGCCCAGCAAAATCCCCTTGACACCAGGAAACCTGCAGAGACGGCATACCGCACTGCATGGTTTTTGACTTAATCACTTAATTCGTCTTGTCATTCAAGGCCCAGAGCAACTTCATTTTAGTCAACTGTTTTAACATTACCTCTCTTTCTCCTCCATCTTTCTCACTTCACTAATGAAGCTACAAGAGCTACAATAAGAGCTACAGGAACTAATATACGCTGGTCAAAAAATAAACAAGCAAAAGGAAGAGAGAAACTACTTATCTCCTTTGGGATGATTCCTGGTGCAACAGTCCTGTTCTAAGAGTACATTTCTCACAGGGTCTACTTGCACTCCAGCAGATGAAAAGAGGAACAGGACTGGACTCTAAGTCAGTTTGTTCAATGAAGCCACACAGTCTCATTAGGTCTCAGCAAGAAACATTCAGTTTATGATTTTTTTTCTCCCGTTTCAAAATATGTTTATATTTGGGCCAAGAGAATGTAGAGAATCCATACTACTAATGTGCTTTGCAGGAAGAGATCCCCAGGAAATTAGCTTGGAAACTCGCTTTGCTTAGGACTGCTTTTTGTTTTTAAGATGTGGAATGAGTTCAACGCAAACTTGAAATGACCATTTTAAAGATTGTCTTGAGGAAAAAACAGGCTTAAACCAGGCAGACAACAACAGGAATGAAAACTTTGCTAATCTTAATAGTTTTCATCATTGCCTCCATTGGTGGATTGGAAGCCACTTGGAACTCAGCCAAATCTCCTTCCTGAATATGTATGTCCTGCAAACGGTGAGCGTAATAGTGTGGTCACCTAAAACCCGGTAGCTGTCACACGCAAGCAGAACATCTCCCACAGCCCCAACGTTTTCACTTTGCTACTACCCGGCTGGAATAATGGGTAAATTATTGCATGAAAGACACTGAGTTAAACTTTGTTTTCACTCATATCCATGTAACTTCCTGAGATAATGGGAAAAAAATGAGAGCAGCTGAGTCTACAGAAAGCCCGAGCCCTACTGGAGATATTGTTTTTACGTTCAGAGCACACAAAATTCAGAATAATTCTTTTGATATGAATCTCCATGTACATTATTATTTATGTTAATGGGAATGCAAGATGTCCACGTGAGCTGTTGGAATCAGGACAGTGGGATGGGAATGATACATAACGAAGGGAAAACTCCCTGCCCAGGGAATTCAGACAGTGCTGTGCAGTCACTGCTATGCTATTTGCCACGTGCTATATACAGTCACAAAATATTCCACTCAGTCAGAGACATGGCCAGAAAAAGCCCTGAGAACCCCAAAGTCTTACAGTCTTATAATAACCACTGAAGCACGCCCTCCCGCCCTCCGCCACAAAAGGAGCAGAGCAGAGCTCCTCTTGACCTGCACTGGCCAAGCCGCGTGCAATTTATTCCAGTATGTAAAGAACGAGGCAAAATCAGAGGGATTGGTTTCACTACATCCATGTAGTGAAATCTAGAATTTTTTTAGAATTTTAGAATTTAAAATTGCTTTTAGAATTGCCGTGGAACTGTGAAGCAAACATTTTTGGCTGCTTTAATGAAATTCTGTAATGCTGGAATGAGTCATTATAAAATTATCTGGAGTTTTCAGAATATGCATTTATTTCAGGGGATAAAAAAACCTAAATTCAGATACCAGTATTTGGGTGAAAAAGGATCCTGTCATTAAAAAAAATAATTCAGGTTTAATCTCTGTTTTTCTCTCCCCTTCTTCAACTTTTTAATTCGTAAATTTACACTCCTGAGAGTTGTTGGACCAGCATACTAGGATGCTACCTGTTACCTGAAGTTCAAATGCAGGAACTCAGAAAAATAAAAGGCATTAGAGTCTTTATGAGTGCTTCTTGGATTGGAAGACAAAGGAACACAATGATGATACAATAGTCCTTACTCTCAAATGCCACTCCTATTAGAATCATAGAATCATTTAGGTTGGAAAAGACCCTTGGGATCATTGAGTCCAACCATCAATCCCACTCTACAAAGTTCTCCCCTACACCATATCCCCCAACACCACATCTAAACAAGTCTTAAACACCTCCAGGGATGGTGACTCCACCACCTCCCTGGGCAGCCTGTTCCAGTGTCTGACCACTCTTTCTGGGAAGAATTTTTTCCTAATGTCCAACCTAAACCTACCCTGCTGCAGGTTGAACCCATTCCCTCTTGTTCTATCACTAATTACCTGTGAGAAGAGACCATCACCAACCTCTCTACAATGGCCTTTCAAGTAGTTGTAGAGAGCGATGAGGTCTCCCCTCAGCCTCCTCTTCCTCAAACTAAACAGTCACAGCTCCTTCAATCACTCCTCATAGGATTTGTTCTCCAGGCCCTTCACCAGCTTCGTTGCCCTCCTCTGCGCTCGCTCCAGCACCTCGAGATCCCTCTCGTATTGAGGTGCCCAGAACTGGACACAATCCTCAAGGTGTGGCCTCACCAGTGCTGAGTACAGGGGGACAATCACCTCCCTCCTTCTGCTGGTCACACTATTTCTAATACAAGCCAGGATGGCATTGGCTTTCTTGGCCACCTGGATTGTCTACAACACTGTACATATTATTGCCATTATTATTTTTCTGGCAAAAAAATCAGTCTAAGGCTTCAGTTACAATCACACCACGATCAGGACAAAACAGCAAACACAATAAGCTGCTGACTGACTTGTATTCCAAATGCCCAGGCAGCTGCTGGCTTTCAATAGTGTTTCTACATGTTGTAATTACAAATTACCGCAGTCACGTCATTTTCATTTGGCCTTTATTGGTCAACACCAGTGCAGTAACCTGGAGGAACAGTACGTGTCTATTTGTGTATTGGTTTTAAGAAGAGGATGGGGCAGGTCATGTCTTGTCCTGCACAAGGAAAGCGGCTGCAGAAGGAAGGGAGTTGAAGCCGGTCAAGACATTACAGCAGGATTAAATCACAGTGTCAAACCAGAGCCACCTTTGGAGAGATCAGACCAGTCCTGAAGATGCTGTCAACCAAGGGAGCCTGGGGAAGGTGGGCGTTTGTTGGTGCCGACTCTGCCCGACACTAAGAGGGTAGATGGAAAGCCTGGCTCGGGAGCCTTTTTCATGGGGTGCTGGACTGTGACCCCAGTAAAATCCCACTGGCTGGGAACTGGAAGGTATCGGAGGGAGCGAGAGCCAGGGAGACCTCAAGGCTACCCTGTTTGCTTGCCTGGAAGTCCCCACTGAACTGCTGCCAAAGTGATTTTATAAGAATGTTATTTTTGGTGGTAGTGACCATTTTCACTGTCGGTATTTGAAGAGGCAAGCAGTATTCCCCATAGCCAAGGTATTGCAGTCTGGGGATGTTACACCCGCAGTCAGATCTCCTCTTCTCCTTTCCCTCTAGAGCTCCCCTGCTCTTTCCCACACTGCCTGAGGAAGGGGTTTACCTGGGGCCACTGCTGGGGAGCTGGGAGGACGAAGGCGAAGAATTGTGCTGGCAAGGGATGTTCCGCTTTAGACTCTTGCAGGGCTTAGAAAGTTTCTCGCCCTCCTCCCCTCTGTCACCACAGTAGTTTATCTAAATTGCAGCAGGAAAGTTACGGAGTGTAAATAAAAAACTACCCCCAAACTCCCTCCTGCAGCAGCTTTGGTGCAAGGACAATCATAATACAGAATCACCGGAACAAACCTTGTACCCTATTGTAGTTTATTATTTAACAGCAGCAAATTGCCATTATTTTTTACTGAGCCTGAGTTGTGGTTTGCAGCCCATTCTCATCCTCCACGGTGCTTTCACCTCAAAATGAACACGGACTGCAGAATTAGCTCCCAAACACATCGCGTCATGATTTGTTGATGTTGGCAAAGTGGCTTCAGGAACGCTTCCCTTTTGGGGCTGCAACGGTTTGTACCCAACACCCCTGCCATCGTACCCGAACCCTTGAGGGGGTTCAGCACTTCCATCGCCAGCACTGTGCTCATTTCTGACAAAGTTGCATATTACTATGTATATAAACTATATAAGCTTCTGTGATGACTAGGAATAAGGTAAAGACATTTCCCTTAGCTGCAGAGGGGAACACAGAGAACAACTTTGCCCATGGACTAACCCTGTGCTGCTGGAGGAGCTGCAACACCTTAGCAGAGAGCTTATGAGAAATCAGCCAGACTTGTTTAAACGGCAATTTGGAATTACCAAATACTAGCCAAATATATCTCGCTGTTGTTGTAGTACAAATATAATTATTGCTATTATTAGTAGTAGCAATAGTTACTATTACTGGCTATTATTAGTCATAATTTTTACTGTGGTACCACTTAGGAATTCCCTTAGTAGACCAGGGTGCCATTGCAATATGCACTGTAAGACTGTTACCATGACAATTTTTCTCTGTTTGCCAGTGTGTTTTGGCTAGAGAGCCAGCTGCTGACTAGCTGTGCTCCAAGTTGCCGAGCAATAAATCCCCAACCAAATTCACGACCAGATTTCTGCTCCAAGTCTCAATCTTGTGACTTGCCGCGTAGGCTGCTTTGCAATCCCACCTGACTTCATCAAAGCCACTCTGCAAAAACGCCGCTCTGCCACCGAATCGAGAGGCTCCTAAGTCAAATTTTTGAAAATATACCTTGCATACTCATTCGTACAGGTAAGCACGGGAGATGCCTCTGGTGAGACTGACAATGCAGAAAGTATTTGTGAAAGACTCTGGGGAAACAAGGGAAGATGAGAACGATTTCTTTGCAATACAAGAGAAAAAGCTTTTGGAAGCACACTAGATTAAGAAAAAGGCATTTAACTAAGCAGGACAAGACAAACTTTGTGAAATATTAGTGGTTTCTTATAGATAAGGAGATTTTGCTGATAGATTATTAGTCTCAAGAGACCCACAAACTATTGGCCTGGCTTTCGGCTTAATGTTGAACATACTGATGTTAATTCTTCCAAGACGATACAATCATTTGACATTTTTTCCTTCCTGTAACAACAGTAAAATTGCTCACAGCGCATGGAGAATGAATTTCACTGCAGGGTTCATTCAGAAATGGTGTTCCGCTTAAAGTTTTCATAGCCTTCTGGGCTGAGGTATGTGTTATGGACTGAGCATAAAGAGCATCAGAGGTGTGCGTGGAGTCCTCAGGTTCTTGCAAAGACCCTGGTGATTCGGCTGCCCCAGGACCGCTGGGGTGATGCAACCCTGTTGTCACCAGGACCGCAAGCCATTAGCGTCTGAGGGCTGTTGGGTAAAGCCACGGTATGTGAACTAATGGTCCCAACCCATTACCTACCGAGTTGAAATCCTTATCACAAAAGCACTATGGTTGTGATTTGCATCTCTCCAGTGTGTGGGTTCAGCAACTTCTCCATCTGTCATTACGAGTAATCTCTCTTTGTAATCTCCCTCGTACCTCTGTGTCACCAATATCCCCACTATAGGTGTTGTGTTTTCTAATGGTCCACTTAGCGCATTCAGAAGTCTTCCACGCTCACGCTATTGTTTGATTATGTCTTTTAGGGTTAAGATCTGATCAGTGTATGTACACCCTCTTCTGAAGCTAAACTGACTTTCCTTAAGCCTGCTATTCAGCGGTGCCTGCTTTCTTGTTCACAGGCACTCAAGCAAATGTATTCTCAAACACAGCAAACAGGCTAATGCCTCTTGAGTTTTATATTCCTTCCTGCCACCTCCTTTTCTTTCTCTTCAGCTTGCTGTAATCACATCTGAATACCAGGGACAAGTCCTTCCGCAGCTTTGTAAAGCGCTGGGAGTACCTGACACTGTCCCATGGGTGACACCTTTGCTGTCAGTGCAGTCAGGAGGACGTGATGCTTCGGAACAGCTGTCCGTGTGTCACACGGAGGATCCCAGGAGCAATGACACCTGTGGGGCCACGGCACCCTCCTCAATGGCTTTCAGTCTTGATCCTTGTGGCTGTGCTTGACACCCATGTTGATCAACCTTTTCAATGTCCCAGCATAGATTACCAATGCTCTTTTCAACAGTTCTCCACTCTCCCTTCTAGCTTCTCACCTGAAGTCCTTAGTTTTTCCTGTCTCCTTCTTCAATACAATAAACTTTTGAGAGACGAGCCATTCCGACACGTTCCTGACTGTCCATGTGGAGGTGTGGGACCACGTGAGTTTGTGACCTACTGCATCCGTCACTCACCTTCCAAAGCACAGCTTCAGGCATGGCTCTGACAGGATCTATTTAGAAATATTGATGAATTGAAAGCGCATCTGGAACTTGATCTTACGTCCTGATTTAACACGTACTCAGCCTTCATTCAGGCTAATCACAAAACTGATGTCTTTTCACCCCAAACTCTTTTAATGTTTAGGGGACTTTTGTCGTTGATCAGAGTTTATCTGATTAACTACTGATAAAGCTGTACCATGATACAGGCAGGGAAAATATTGCTTTTAAAAGAAGACGAGCATTCAGACTTACCTGTTGGGATCAAATTGAAATAACAAGCCTAAATTTCTTCCTTCGGGCGTCTTGGTGATAGCTTTCCGAGAACACTCTCCATCGCTGGCAAAAGGCTCCCAAAACTTAGAGGTATTGTGGCCAATCTCCAGACAGAGGCTGAAATGAAGTTACGTCTTCTTGAAACAAACGTCCAGTCGCTTCTTGCCAAATATGTCAGGGTTACTGGTACTACAAGAAAAAGACAGTGAGGAAAACAAATATTGTTTTATTAATTCTCTTACATTTCTGTGTTATCCAAATGCTACAAACATCATTGTGTGAGGCATCGCACAAACGTGTAGTGTAGGACTCTGATCTGAATAGCTCGTTAGCTTGGTCAGTGCTGATGTAAAATAGCCATGTTGCAGGTTTATAACGTAAAATAGTACTCCTTGTGATACAAGCAAAATCCGTTATAAATAAAAAAAAATCCTGAAGTTGTTTACGCCAATCAAAAAACAGCCATAGTAGTGTTTGTGCCTTAGCATTTTAGTGATCAAATTTGTATTTTGCAAAAAAAAAAAAAAAAAAAATCTTTCACTAATAAGGGATGGATATCGTGGTTAGTAAAAATATCTCAGGATCATGAGGAAAGTCTGTGACGTTTTATTTCTGCTAGAAATCGGTGTAATGATTAGGGCTTCCAGCTCGGGTTCCAGGGAGACATCTTTCTTCCATTGCATTTTTCTCTGTTCCTTCTGTGCCAACTCTTATAAAACAAGATACCATGGGATTTAATTCTAAAAATCTAATATTACTGCCTTGTGGTGAAGTGAATACTACAGATTCCTTCTTGATAATACTGTCTCATGGGATTCCTGCGTGGTAACAGAATCTCCTGGGATTCCTGCCTGGTAACCATATCTCACTGGACTTTGGTAGTATTTCTCCCATTGGATAACCCCGGCCCCACCAAATAAGCAGTCATAAACCTTGCACTCTCATTATTTTACATGACATTATTTTACTAATGTCAGATCCTGCACTGTTTAAATCAGCGGGGTGTTTTTGCCCCCGCTGATTTTCACTAAGTTAGAATCTGGGCTTCAAGGAAAAAAAAAAGAGTATTATGGAATATTTTATTTGTTTGACAAGAATAACATTAAGAAATCCTTATAAAGTAGCAATAATAGAAATATTTCATGGCTGGTTTATGTACACGCTGTCATTCAGCTCCTGCAGGACACGCACTTAGTCTTTAACCATACGTGGACTAGAAAGCTTTTTGTTGTTTGAAAAAGGAGATGTTGTAACAGTTCCTCTTCGTGCCAGTGAGAGAAATCACAGCTAAATATTTTCAAAAGGAATAAACCAACAGCCATAAATTATCTGTTATTCTGCTTGTTTCGATTATACCCAAAGGGCTCACTAAAATATCAGGACCCCGTTGCAGCAGATACTGCACCATTACATATCGAAGGAGGTCACCCAGCCTTCCTGTTCGTAGACGCTCTGCCTACACAGTTGTTCATAGCAAATCGACGGGGGATAAGTATTCCAAAACCAGAATTTTGTTCTTACAGTCCTGCCCAGCATCTCCAGACAATTTTCCAGCTTTTCCCTTGGAATCAGCAGCTAATCCCCTTGCGGGGTAACTCTGGCAGGAGAGGCTGGCCCCCGTGGGTGCATGTTTCATGGGGCTCAGACCTGTTTCACCAGCCTGTAAGGCTGAGAGTGGGCCAGGAGAGGTCTGCTCTGCTTTGCCCTGTGAGATTTCCAGGCTCAGAAATTTTTGCTTGAGCTTTCTTTTGACTTATTTAGTGTTTCTCGTGGCCCGCTTTTGAGAAGATGGTGGGATCTTTGTGGTTGGGGGATCCCCTTTGTGGATGGGGGGATTGCTGCTGAGCTGAGAGCCAGCCTTGCGATTTCATAGGGTTGTCATATTGCTGTCATACACCTCTTGGAGAACCCAGTCCTAGCAAGGTAGGTCAAATAAAATGGTGGTGGGCCCTGCGAAGAATTATTTAGTGAGCTTTGTGTCACTAAGCTCTAGATGTACCAACAGACATCAGGGTGGGTACTGACTACCTGGCATTACCTGGGTGGCTTTAGCAGAGCTCTGAGCAGCTGAAGCTCTGGCTCAGTAAGAGAAGGAAAGTTGAAAACCCAGACACTACTTGGGCTTGCGCTACAACGAGGGCACCTGAAGAATACAAATGTAAGAGATGAAAGAAGGTAAGCAGGCAACACACTGTATCTCCTGCCGCGCATTCAGACAAAAAAAGAGACACATGCCATTTTTCCTTGTCACAGCTGTCTTTCAGTCCAAATATAACACTCACAACTCCAGATCTTATGGCTGTTCTGAGCCCTTTTCTGAATCCAGACCCTGCTTCAACACCAACTTATCTTTGGTCTTGATCAAGACATTAAACCTCATAGCTCTTGGAGATGTAAATACTGTGACAGCAATCCTACTTTATGTTATTTTTCAGAACGTCAATAAAGTTTCTGAAGCACTTTCCGAAGGTAAAAAAAAATAACTACGACTGATGCACTTGATACCAGATCTGCCAAGACACCTTTATCCCAAAACTCTTGAATGTCCATGGTGTTTAGCTGCCTGAAGTAACACTGAAATTTGCAGGCAGATAAGCAAGTAGAAGGTATTCAGGAGCTCCAGTGGCTTTGGTCCCGGCTGGCACTTTGGTACCTTCTGCGACGACGAGAAGGGCTGTATGTTCTGGCTATTGCTATAGTGGGGTGACAAACAGGAATGGTGCCGGGTTAGGGTCTACATCTCTGCTCTGTTGCCTTTTAGGGTACAACTTGCTGCTTGGACAATGAATTGAGAAAACTGCATTGGAGACTTGTGGAAATATCCGCAGGCAGCCTGGACAACGAAAACAGGAAAAACAAAACACTTCTTACCAGGGGGCTTTTGACAGCCTCTTAAGGGGGCATTCATGACTTTCTTGTGAGTCACCGCCCCAAAAATACTGTAAGTGCTATTCGTTCAGCGGGGCTAGCAGTGCAAGCTGGAAACAATCTAGGGAACTCTCATCTTCAGGTCAGTGGGGGCTGGCAGCACGGTCGCTCTCGCCCTGGGAACGAGGGGCGAGACGAGAAAGAGCACGGCTTCGAAATTGCTCTCGTGCATGCTGCGGCTGTGGACTGGCACTGCAGAAAGGGATGGGTTTATTTGCTGCCCAGAAGAAGAGCTGTGGATCCCCTTTGTAGTTCTCGTGAGAACTAGAATGATTTTTTTTTTAGTTTTATTTTTTTCTCTGTGCTCAAGGGATGATTATGTCCAGGAAAGGTTTATGTAAAATTGGGGGAAAAAAAAAAAGAAAAGTTGCAGAGCTTGGGGGACACGCGTGAAAATTCCTCCCATCCCACACTGCTTAGTCTTCTGCTTGGAAGGGTCAGAGAGCAACCTTGGTGTATATCCCATCTATAGCCCCCAGGACCATCGTAGAGCCCGAAGTCCTCTTGCTATAAAAATAGGGGAGAATCCATAAAAGCAGCAGCATCTCATATATAGCACAAATCTTTTCTTACAAGATAGGCAAGAAGCTAAATGCCTTAATTAGAAGTTCACTGAGTTATTTTTTGTATGTTGCAGCTAACGACACAGAACATGGGCTCCTGATTGAATACCAAGGCAGTAAATCAATGGAGGGTCTTTGCTACCGTTCATGAAATGCTCCAGCTGTGCTCCTAAGGATTATAATGTCAACAGAACTCTTGATTTGAATCACAGCCTTGCCTTCACTCAGGGGCCATATATTAGTCTTGAAAAGCAGACAGAGTTTCATCGTTCAAAGACAAAAAAAAAAAAAAAAAAAAAAGAAGAAGAAAAAAAAATCACTGAGCTGAAAATAAAATGATGATGTAGGGGAGGAACATTGCAAGACAGCCAAAGGAGACGGGTGGCAAATTTCAGCCAAAACCTCTAGAAATGTGAAAGTTAAGATATTTCTCCAAGTTTGTTTAGTATAAGTTTCACAAGTCAATTTTGTTTTTTCCTAATACGTTTAGGCAGTGCTTAGCCACCTAATAAAGTGCTCAGCTGCTGTGACTCCTCACGGCTTCACCGACGCCAGTACAGCAATGCCAACCAACTTCAGCCAATGATCTGGTCCTTACTCCGAGTATGATATATATCAGGAAGCCCAGGAAGCAAG
The DNA here is from genome assembly GCF_963924245.1 of Chroicocephalus ridibundus. Taxonomy (NCBI): domain Eukaryota; kingdom Metazoa; phylum Chordata; class Aves; order Charadriiformes; family Laridae; genus Chroicocephalus; species Chroicocephalus ridibundus. The sequence goes on along the minus strand of NC_086287.1, from coordinate 4,070,384 downwards.
ACACGGATCGTTTTAGACACAGGTAAATTTGTCTGGAGGACAAATACATTTCTGAATATCACTTGTGGTTATGCTTCTGCTTTAGAATGTGAACAAATCAATGAAGACTAGACTGTATTCCATCACACTGGATTCCTCAAAGCTGTGTAAAAGGTGTAGTTTTGCCTTAGCAAAACACTTGAAGTTTCCCAGGAATCTTCTGACACTTAGCAGGTGTTCTCTTGCAGTGATTGTAATAAATCTTAACAACCCACATGCAATGAGGCAAAAAAAAGTTGAAGACTCTCCTAATGATGACCTTGAAGTTGTTGACGAGGTCACAGTGGTAGTGTCATACTGCAGTTTGCACATGTTCTTACTTTTTTATTCCTATAGGAATCAGCTGCTGCCAAAGTACACATGATACAAACTAGAATCTTGATTATCCAAAGCTCAGTCATAGTCTCTGTTTCCTATAATACATTTCCATCCCTGGTATTTATTGCTTACATTGAAAAGTATCTCAGTTATTCAAAACCTTGGTTACTCAAATTCAGTAATTGGACCCATTAAATCAATTTGCAATTAATTCAGCTGGCCCAGAAACATTTCCCCTCTCATAACTCTACTGAAGTTACGCAAAAAGTTTGCACAAAATTATTCAAAAAGGGAAAAAACCTAGCTTTACTTGGAATGCTTTTGTTGAAAGCAAAAAGGAATAGAATCATAGAATGGTTTGGGTTGGAAGGGACCTTAAAGATCATCTAGTTCCAACCCCCCTGCCCTGGGCAAGGACACCTCCCACTGGATCAGATCTGACAGAGCCCTAATATTCCTGGAATTTTGGACAGCTTTATCCCTTTGCAGGTGTGAAAAAACTGGCCATCCTTCCTCTCTTAAATGTAGAATTCATTGAAAATGCTGCTTTTCACTAGCACCGAGGTTGAACAGTAGCTCAAATACAACAGGGTTGGAGAGTTGAGCCAAGTTCCTGAAATGTAATGCTAATTTCTATGGCACTGGCGCTTGCAAAGTCATGACACCCACTGAGGATGATAGCAGCCTGTTTCCTGGCTTGGCATTTTGCTTCCCCACCATCGCATGTGACGCCTGTGCAGAGCTGCACCACCTCGTGCTCCTTCTACCACCCGCAGGACTGCACGCGGGGCTCACGCCCACGGCTGCCGTGATGGGCGAGTGATGACTATTAGACTCTCCAGCTGCCTTCATGCACATAAGTCTCTTGCATAATGTGAACCTCTCTTCTCATGGAGTCTCCAAGTCCAAATATACGTGTGGCACCAAAGTTGAACACACGGTTTTACAACCTTTAAACGTATTACTGGTTTGCCATCACAAACAGTCTAGCCAGACAGAAAGTATGAGTTTTTCCAGAAATAAATGAACTTGAAGTATCACATCTGCAAGTAAATAATGTCATTGGTGTGCAAATATACTTTTTGTTTGTTTCGGATAAAGTGCTTTATTCCTGGAAGTGTGGGCAGAATAAAAACCCCCAGGCCTTCACCCGGCAGGGTTCTCCAGGACAGTTTTCTAAACTGATTCTGTTTCTTCTTCCCCCCCTGCTTCTTTTCTTCTTTTTCCTCTATCAGTCTCATGGAGAGAGCAGCACCACAAGGGCAGCCTGAGGTGTAAAAGTATTTTTCTTATCTCTCTTTGATTGCGTTTTAATCAGTCCACATTTCCTTTCTGATTCTGCTTTATCAAGGTTGCACGGAGAAGAGGCACAAAGTGTCCTTCAGTCTTTCCACAGCTTTTTGACCAAAAGCTTCATTATTTTCTTAAAAAAACCCAACCCCCTTCCTTTGTTTAGCCATACATGTTCTTTGCATGGGCCGTAAACTAGATTTGCTCCAAAACTAACCAAGAAAGCAAACTCCTGCCTACCTTTCTAATTCACCTTCAAAATTGGAATCTTGTTCCAATATTCAAACACCAGAATATTCCACACATGGACCTTACAAAGTGTATTATTTTATAAGGGCTTATTTGTTTTATAAGAATCTTACCGTTCCATAAATTTAGAGAGTTTTTCCATCTCATTCATTCGCCATGGGAAATTAATATGAAAGCATAGCTGTGCAGATAAGAATTTTTTTTTTAGATTTAAGTTTTCTGTGGAGTTGGATGGAGCGTTTGGCTTGTGCCATGAGACAGTGCTATCGCAAAAAAAAACATTATTTTTTTAAATTAATTTTTAAAATCAGATAAGCTGTCTTATTTTTTGGTTTTGGTAGAGAAGCTAACATTTGTTAGAAGTTAAAACAAGAAACACTATTAAGCTTACATCAACATAATCTTACCTTGCGTTGAGCTATGGGGCAGGAGTCCCTCCTCATCCTTTAGGAAAAGGTATTAAAAGGTAGGTAGATGGGGTTCCTTCCCCTTAGGAGGTACTCAACCTGCTATTAAACCTGATCAAATTCCAGTTCCTTATTGTCCTGCCCCAAAATATCTCTGCACAGTCACAAACCCAAATAGCTACAAAATGAAACCCAAGCCCTGAGTTCAAGCACTGTTAGCCCTCTTTTCAGCAACTAAAGCCTTATATTTGCCTGCAGATCAGGTTTCAGAAGCAATTAAGTCGCGGGGTTCATTGTAGCCCCTTGGGGAGACATTACAAGTAGAGGTAGCCACGTCTTTTAGGTGGATTAACAAGGAAGGAGTTGATTCTGGCCGGAACGTGGTCAACAGCCGGCTTCTTTGGGCACACACGTAGGGAATTAGTGAACCTGTGTCCCCCTCCAGGCTCCAAGAGAGGTGTGCTGGAGCATCTGGTGCTTTCTGTTGGCTCAGGAGGCTCTTTCTGCAGGGTGGTGGGATTTCTTTGAGACCATTCTGGGGTTGGATCACCGGGCTGCTTGTGTGCTTTCAGGCTTTCTGGGAGGAGGCTGTTCTTACTTTATAGGTATTCTATCTACGTAGAGCAGAGGAGAGAAAAAGTTAAGAAGGGATTGTCTTCTCTGAAAACTTATACAGAAGTAATGAACCAGAAGTAAAAACATGGGCCTACAGGGAGGGAAGTTGCAGTCGAGTAGGTTTTGGTACAAGTTTTTACTAAAGCTGGGGAAATGCTTAGAGAAGTAGACTGCAGAAAGGGATGATATACAAAAGAGAGTGGATTTGGTCTGTGCAATACAGGTATAAGAGGAAACTTAACGTTGCATTGAGTTCTCTAAGAAAAAGCAAATGATATGTAGGTTTACCTTGCCCCATTTAGATTAGGAAATTTAAGGTGTTTAAAAAAAAAAAAAAAAGAAAACAAGGAAAAACTCCATTCTGACGAGCTTTGTTCTACCATCCTGGTTCCCCTCTGGGAAGATCTTAGAGCATCTCTATTTCCTATAGCTATTTTTGAATGCATTTGCAGTAAAGCACTGGAAATGCAACGTGCTCTTCATTCAGAACTGGGGAAAGAAAGGGTTAATCTGATTCAGAGGGTTTTCTTTCCATCTGCACTACTGAATATGGCTAACAGATCCTCGGAGCAGACAGACTACGGGACACAAATAAACTCAGTTTCTGCTGCTGTAGTTTTAGACCCGTGTTGCCATGAAAAAATGTCTAAGGATTTAAGAATAATTTTCAGTTGGTTTCATGGTCTGAGCAACACATGCCTGTGAGACTCCAACGTCTGCAGTGTAAACCAAGCGTGTATGATCATACTATAACTATGCCGAGTAATGTATGTCACCTATCTTCTAGTGCCACTGTCTCAGAGATTCCCAGCAGAATTCTTTCAGACTAGTTCATTTCTGGCCGCATAAAGTAACATTTGTGTGACTTTTCCTAGTAGGAACATGAAAGGAAGGTGGAGCCTTGATCTGCTGTCAATTTTTTGGGGGAGCCATATTTGATGAAGTATCTAAAGACCCTGAATTCTAGTCGTACATTATGAATGAGCCCATTTCTCCCTCCAAAATCCTCGCAAGGAATTATTTCAATAGGTAAAAATTGATTTAAGACAAATTATCGTCTTTTGTGGCTGGTCATCATAGGTCATCACATATGATGTTTCATCAGACAGTATAATCAAACTTACATGAAGTACTTGCAGAAAAGGTTTTTTCCAAATGAAAAAGCCATTCCATTCAGAAACATGTTAGTGTGAGGTCTTGTGATATTTTGATGCTATCAAACCTAGTTTGCTTTGCAACAGGACAAAAATTTGCAAAATCAAGCAGCCGGTGCCAGAGACGTTTCCAAGTCAGTGGAACCGCACATCCCACTGGGGCTGGATCCTTCAAGATCTGCAGGTCCTTCAAGCCCCGCTGCCCCGTGCTTCTTACTTTTGCATTAGCATCAGGATGTCTCTAAATTCTCCTCACAGACAAATCACTGTTCTTCAAATCCAGACATTTCAGACCACAATAAAGATAGTACGTGTCTAGGATTGTTACTGTAGGAAAGCATAACATTTTCTTTAATATATAAAGTGAAGACCGTGAGCTTGTTTTTGTGGTTAGAAAGGGGATGTACCCTGGATTTCAGAAAGGCTTTTCTTCTGCTATGCAGTGGTGGCATCTAAACTATTGCAGAACTAAAACGGGACAGAGTTCTCTTTAACCTTCTAAATTTGGAGGTGGCCCGAGAATGCTAACAAAGGAGGGCAGTTACCATCAACTGTTCTTTAATTATAGATCTGCTTGTTCACCTTCCCAAATCCTTCAAACCTTCCGAAAGGAAACAGGAGACATTTGAACTTGAGGGCCGCAGCAAACTTCAAAGGCACTATTTAAGATAGCTTAAAAAAAATAATCAATCAATTCAATACATTTTCTCCCTATGCAAAGCATTTTACCACTTAAAATCCGAGACGGAAGAACACAAATCTTCTTTAATAGAAAAGGAAGAAGATACGCGAACTAAAGAAACTGCTAACTTATCCAAGCTATCCAATTTTGTTATATTCTTTAGTTCTCACAGGGGTACAAGTTTCCCAAATTTCCCTGGGGATTTATACATATTCTTGCTCTCTTTCTCTGGCTTGTTAATTCACCCCGCTGAAATAAAGCTTCCCAACACCATGGTTATGGGCGCTGCTCTCACCTGAGGAACAGTACATCCAAAAACCAAGTCACCTTTCGCTTACAAATAAATAACCATTTTATTTAAATGTGCCCCTGACCTGTTTTCTGCACACATGTAGGCTCAGAGTACTCCAAAATCTGTTTTAGCTTTCACAATGTTGTAACATCAGGTGGAAAAATTATTCAAGTCCACTGAGAGTAACAGAGTAAGTCCCACCACTTGTGGTGGGAACCAGACCGTGCTGGAGTCAAACCAAGCAATTACAGCTGAAAAGCTGAAATTCACAGTATTGATTGGTTCAAATCACTCCAACAGAGTGAATTCTTTGGTGTATATTCTGCCCAACAGCTTCCCCAAAGATAGTAACAAGCATGAAATTTGGCTTCAGATCGGCGAAAAATATGTCAAATTCAAGTAAAAAATTTTACACCTAGTTACTTACGTGTCTGGTTTTATTCGTGTAATATTTTCACGTCTCTTTTGTATTTTAGAAGCTGGTCACTTCTTTTTGCTGTCACTTTAATGGCCACAAAATGTGTAAAGCAACATTTGCAGCTGCAAATGTTTCCTTTACTGGGTCGGTTTGTCTCTCAGGGTTGTGTTCTCGAAACCATTTCCCATTACAGGTGTGTTCTTAGTCTATACACCAGCAAGTGAAGAATGTGAAAAAACACCCCAAAGGAGGAAACCTCCCTCACATTGTTCATTTCTACACCTGCAGCTAAGCTTTTCTGTGGACAAACCAAGAAACTCACTATTTGGAAAAAAGGCTATAGCAAGAGATAGGAATCCACAATCAGTTTTTCAAAATGCCGTTACCAGAACAAAGAGAAAATAGAAATTCTTCAGTCCCCGAAGACTTGTACGGCTGTGGTGACATCCTGAGGAGACCAGAAGCAACCCACGGGTGATTGAAGACATCTTACATCCTCTTCTTAAGCTCTGGAAGATGCAGTAATAATATCTGTCAGGATCTGGTTCATCAGCAGATGCTCTTCACAATCTCCTGTTTTTGATGTGTTAGCATCCCTCCCCTCCACCTTACCTCCCCACAGAGACAATGGAGACTGGGGAGACTATCAGTGACCACAGCCATATTCCATGTTGTGACACAGGTGGGTCATGAGCGCTTGCACCCTAGAGTCAGGAAAACAAAGCGAAACATGGAGGTGGACCCCATTTCTCCCCAGACCCTCATGTCAGCATACAGGGCTGCGGCAAAGCCCAGGCTGCTCGTCCATGCCCCGTGCTTGGGCCACGGTGGCAAAGCTTGAAGCCCAGACTCCAACGTCAGTCTCTTGGCCGTGAAGCCTGAAGGGCTCATTGTCAGCTTTTGTAAATCATATCAGATATAGCTTACATTATCTAAATGCTAAATGACTGATATTTGCAATATCAAAGAACAGTCTAACAAGGTAGATTTGAATTAATGGGAGTTAATGAGTTTCATCCAACCGTATGTTGTTTCACTTGTTTCTTTCTTTGCTGGTGTATTTTCCTGGTAAAAGATAATTTTTTTGTGTTAATTCTAAATGCTATATTTATTACCAATAAAAATAGTTTGCGTTCCAAAAGGAGAAAAAGAAAAGCTGTCAGTAAGGTCCTTCTGCGCACAGATTATTGTTTTGATAAGACAGATCACAGCAGTTCCTATCGAGATATTTTTGGTAGAGTGTCATGCTGATCTCCTTGCAAAGGCTTGGTTCTTAGAAAACAATTCTGCACATAAACAATGCATCAATAGTTCTCCTAACTGAGTCACCCCTTTTACAAGGCCTTCAGCACCTTACTGGTAATTAAAATTGAAACATTTGCATTCCAGGAGTATAAAAATATGTAGAATCTTGTTTGCTTCGGGCTCAGAGATGTAATAGTATTTGCTGTATGTATAAGACATTCAGTAATTTCACGATGACTAAACTTAGAAAGGTTAGGCTTAATTTGTTTTAATACGTTTTCAGAGAGGTACATTGCAAACAACTCTCTTTTAGTACTCTCCCTGAGTTTTTGAGGCCACGAAAAGTATTCCTCATTTTTAATGCAACTGATTATACAGACATACATACAAATATGAAGAATCTTATACTTTATAACAAATACAAATAAGCACTAAGATTCAAAGTTTTCATTGTCATCATTAACACCTTTATTAACGGAGGTTATCGTTTAGGTCTGAGAGGGAGATTTGGGATGTCAATGCGCAGTGGTGGCAGGGTGCTCAGGGGAAAGGTTTTCACTGTAACTCAGTTTGTTTTGTGATATCTCGTATTGCCCTACCTGGCTGCAATTTTAAATATATTTCCTTGTCTGTTTCTCTGAGCTCATATTTACCGGTGAGGCTGTGAATCAAATAGGATGATGAATATCAGCGTATTATAACAGGTTTGCTGTCTAGATTGTCTTCAGCCTGAAGAAGAGAGTCCATCTAGAACTGTTCTAGATGAACTGTTCTGGAACTAGTCCCATCTAGAACAGTTCTAGATGATGCAAAACCTTCTGAAAGCTGGGGGAATAACCACATCCGCGATTCAGACAATTATAAGAAAGAGTTAAGCCTTTTTGACTGAACAGTTAAACTAATACCAGCCCCATTCCAAAACCAGGTCCATGCAACCACCCAAAGCAAAGGCATGTGTGGTCAAAAGGATTTCTTCGCCTATTGTTTTGCAGAGGGTTGTACATCTGCAAAGAAAGGCAGAGAAGAAAAAGGAGACATCAGGAAGTAAAGCAGGAAATCCAGGAGCTCACAAAAGGACTTGAAACAGAGAAGGTTTGGGGCTAGGTACTGCTATTAAAAAGTATGGACAAAAAAATGCCCTCTAGCATCATTTCATGCTTGTGGTGATTAAGGAAAACAGATTTAATACGTTATTTGTAATTAAATAAGATTACCTTAAGAAATGTCACCAGTCTCTCTTCTAACTGCTGAGGGTACGAGCATGAAGCAGTTTCCAAGTACAAACGGGGTGCACTGCTGTTCTCGCTGAAGCAAATGGGTAGCGGTAGCAGGGCTTGTAGAAACGAGTATCAGACCTGTAGCAAGTGGTGAAACAAAGTCAGAAATATCACAAAATCACTAAAATATAACCTCAGGCTGGCAGAGTAATGACCCTCAAAGAGAGGGAAAACCCATGCTCAGAAAGTGGAGAAAAATGTGTGAGTAAATTGGGGGGAAAAAAATCACGTTTTGTACCTTAGTTATTCAACATGGGTTAACTATTTATTTTTCCTGCACAAGTCTTGCTTGTTATGAACAGATAACCACAAAATTATTAACACAGTCACCAAAGATCAGAACATTTTACATGAAGTTTTGAACGGCTTGGAAATAAGAGCTATGATGGGCCAAAGCAAGGATTAAAGGAATTAGAAAAATCTGCTTCAGACCTAAACCAAGAAGTCATGGATCAGGCCGCACGTCTTCTGAATGGAAGCAAGTGAATGAAAACTGACGAAACCTCTTGATACACTCTTCTCTGCCTTATGCCCATGAAAGAAAAGGACATCCAAATCCAGTTCCAGTTACTTATGACTGGGAAAGTAACACAATATTTGTGTAATTTGTACAATTTCTACAGAAGAAGATTTATTTTTAAAAAAGTGCGAAAGTAGAAGGAAACGGTTCTATACAGTGCTGGCAATGGCACCAACAGAAAGACTTTTATGACGGGGAGGAGGTGAAGGAGATGAAGAGAATGTACCTTGTGGAGTTCAGGAAAGAGCTGGTGCAGGACAGAAAGCTGAAAAGGTGGCTTTTGGAAGTACACGCACCAGCTGCTCAATTTCTGTTTGTATCTGGCAATTGAAGGACTATACTGAATGTGCGATAAGTGATTTTAAGGGAAAGAAGAGATGGTCAGTACACCAGACAGTTAAAATGGGCTAGAGAATAAGTGATGCGAAACTGAGCAGCATGCTTGGTTTCAGATGAAGTTTGTGAATGGAGAGAAACACGAGAGGCTGGGCTAGGGAACTGGACTCTGAAATGCGCAGAGTGAGTCTGAATTTCCAAAGGTGAGGGGGAACTCATAATCGGTTTGAATTCAGTACAACTAATAACTGAATTACTGAATCACAGAAAGGCTGAGGTTGGACAGGACCTCTGGAGGGCATCTGGTCCAAGCCCTCTCCTCAAGCAGGGCCACCTAGAGCAGGTAGCCTGGGAATAGGCAATTAATATGTGGTGACCGTGGTCTCCCGGCTCCAGGATGAGAACAGCAACAGTTTTGTTCTCTGGTAACTGACTTGCCACCCAGGATGGAGATGGTTGAAGCCATGGTCTCAAGATCATGAATGGATGGATCTCACACAGGGTGCCTCTACACCAGCATTTGGCTTAAATCAGGAGCATGCTTTTGAGAACAGTCTCCTGCTAGTTGGAATTATGGCAACATTTGCTGAGTGCATGAAGCGGATTACTTCTTGCTGACGCTCAACCCAAAGACCCTCTCAGAGTGCTCCACCTGCCAAAGGGCTTCCAGAGGCTTCCAGAGAGTTACCTGCTCTAGGTGACCCTGCGCTGGCAGGGGGGTTGGACTAGATGATCTCCAGAGGTCCCTTCCAACCCTATGATTCTATGATTCTATGATTCTAAGGCCAGACTGGATGTCATCCAGAGGAACCCTCCCACCCACTCCCAAAATGGTTCCAGTGGAACCCTCCCACCCACTCCCAAAATGTGCATGCTGTGGACACCGGGTACTTGGCACCAAAGGTTTTGCTCTGCAGATCTGTTGCCGTGGGTCTGCACTACGTGGTAACACCAATGTAACCACCAAATGCTGATGGTGGCCCTGAAATGGACTCTGAACCAAAACAATTGAAAATTGACCTGGTATAGAACCAAAAGGCTGCACCAAACGAGCTCTTTACCAGGTCTGGCTTCCCTGAATGACCCTTTCTATGATCTCTATGATCTCTATGATCTCTATTTTGTGTTGAATTTAAGGATGCCAGTGAACTTCTGGAGTATGTGAAATTTGCAGAAACTCTACACTACGAAATGGGTAAAGATTACATCTTCATCAAAAAAAAAAAAAAAAAAAAAGGCAAAAAGTCTGATAATAGCCTGTACGATGGAAGGGAATAAAGTCACTCAAGAAACTTTCAAAAGAGGAGACACGTCTTGTCTTTATAATCCTAAAGAGAAAGTAACAGTAACTCAAATCTACCGCCTGTTGTACGGTATCCTTTAAGTTCTGGTCCAAATAAATAAAATGGGATAGAGGATACAACTGGGATAATTATCATGAATAGGATTTCAGCCTGTCAGTATCTGGGAACGGTGGAATTCAAGGTTGCTAAAAGAATATTAAGTAATGAATGTCTGTAATGAAAAGTATTTCAACAGGAACATTAATATTTCTTAAAAGACAAAAAAAAAGACAAATCCCAAAGCCATCTGCTTTGAATGCTGCAATGAGACTGAGCAAAGAAAAATTCTAAGAATGCCAGTAAAATTGTTTTAGGTTGATGTGAAAATCATCACTTACCTACAGTAGTTAAAATGCCATTGCGTCCAATCAGTTAATTTTTTTTTCTCTTGTCTCCCCCCTCCTTTTTTTTTCAGTGTCAGTATTTTAGACTTTGTTGGGATGAAAACTGAAATAAGGATACAGTTCATGTGTTAAGCTAAACTTCATTGCCATTTCCTATGGGAAGGTGGTTAAAACAATACTCCTACAAGCAGCATGCAATACAGCTCAAAACAGACGGGAGTAAGAAGGTGTTTTGTCATTAATGATATTCCTATATCACCTATAGCAATTACCTTCTATTGCATTATGGCAGGCAGTTTGGCCGTCTGGAAAAAAGTAGAAGGAGAAAAGAATGAGAGGAAAATTTGATAAAAACAGAGACAGAACACAAGCATTTGCCCTGGAGAAAAGCTAAGAGTAAAGACTAAATGTTTGATAGGAAACGGACTTGGAGCTGGCGTGAAGATGCCATCTTTGTGTCATGAGAAACTGGAGTTTCTTTAGACAATCAGGATTGTAACAAAAATACCTGATGCCATTAGTCATTAGCTTTCCAACAACAATATTTAGGGGAGAGAAAGCTGAGAATGGATCTTGTTTTTCTTACAAGTTGAGGCGAAGTAGATCTGAAAGCTGCCGAAATAAATATGGCCCAGAAATTAGACATGGGGAAACCCAGCTCTTAATCTTCAGCTGTAGGTAATCTTTCCCTGCCAGTTGGGCTTACTGACACTTTCCTTCCCTTGCATTTTGTTCTTGAAGCTTGAGAGCTGTGAGGACTCCTTACACTCCTCTCTTTCCTGCCCAGTCAAATTGTTCGGCCCCCACCAGTAGCCTGAAGGGAAATGCAGATCTGAGCTAGGGTAGCTGGCGTAGCCAACAGTGTGTCCCCAAAACACCCCTCATGCCCAGGATGCAAAACTTCATTTTCTTCACTGATACAACCAACTTTCGAAAGACACCTGGAATTCTGCAGTTGTTTGGACCTTGTGTGTTTTGCAGGAGAGTAAACAAAAGAGAAAATCTGAATTCTTCTGTTTCTTTTTCACTCTCTACGTTTCTTCTTTGCACAGCTTTTTCAGTGGCTCCTGACACGATACTGCCTGATTACTTCTGTGAAGAAACCATCACTATTTTCAGTTATTGTGTAAAAGCAAGAAAATTTGGGAATGTGGTTCATGTAGTTCATGTGGTTCATGTGGTTCTGTACCCTTTTTTAAACCTAGGTCTAATCTGTGTGCACCACATTGCATTATTTAATGTACATCATGTAAGTGTCTTTTTACAATATTTCAGTATAAAGGAAAGCAGAGATCAAAGAATTTTGACCTTCTTATTCAAACACAGTTTTCCTTCTTTGTTAGAATATAACAGAAAAGATACAAAGGTGGAACGAATGGAGCACACTTTTTGGTATAAAGACACCTTCCTTTTTTTACCTTTATAGGGATGTAAGCAGTGCTAAACCTATAACTACTAGGCTTACTAAACTCATTCTACGGCCTCATTTTACTTCTCTCTCTTAGAGAATTCACCCCTTAGTGATGGAAGATTTTCACTAGCTAGTTTTAAATGATCATGCTGTTAATTAGTAGGTAGGCCACAAGAAGACCTTGTGTTAATATGACCAGGAATGGGATTTGCACCTGTCTATTTCTATATAATGTCATATTTAACGTACAGATCTTTTGTTAAATTCAGATTGAATGTTTATTTCAGTGCGGTCTCTCTTTCCTCAAGCTGTGCTGTATCAGGGATTAATTCTAGGAAGTAAAGAGCACAAGGCCAAATCTCATTGAAATGACCATTATTTGTGCTTGTCAAGCACATCTAAATCTTTGTGCTGCTCTACAACTCCTGGATGTCAAGAGAGATTTTTGAAACTTAACCCCTTGCTCAAAATTAAACTTGTGATGTGGACTTCCCTCAACTTTGTAAAAGTTAACTTCCAGAATCAGAGTAGGAAAATTTATAGAAATATATTTTTATATGGATTGAACCAAAACTCAAGTTCGTTAATCACCGTCTGGATTTGCAGCTTTCAGTTTAGGACTACCTTGTGAAAATAACAAGCATTTGAAAAGAAAGGAAAATCATAACACGGTAGACACCTTAAGTTAGCAAGTCACTACAGTTTTTGTATGCCCAATGTGACTGTTATTTTCCCCCCTAAACAGTAAAAACATATTTAACCTAGATATTTAACCTAGAACAAGGGCTTCCTGTAGAAAACTTAGGTATGCAAAAGCACCTGATAAATGTTCTCATCCCCAACGCTGAATTTTCTATATTGCAAGTTCAGTCCACACCATAAACTGAGATTTCACATCATATTTGTGTCCTATTTTAGGAGCGGATTCATCAATTGGTAAACAGGTAGATATTGCTAAAGCTTGGTGAATGCAAATGCCACTTTACCAACATTCATTTATTTGAATGACAAGGTCAGGTGTCTTGGGTTTTTAATTAAACAAATTCAAGAATAATCTAGTAATGTGTAAGTCTTGAAATGTTTGAAGTAGCTTACAATTTTGCTTTTCTTGGACAGTCTTGGAAAAAGAATAGTTGATACTGGCTGATCATAAAATAAATATAAATATATGTAAGTTAAAAAATAAACCAGTTTTCTAACTCCTGTATTCCATAAAAATAGGAATGTAGCTTTTTATGAGGAACTGCCAAAAGAGCCATGAAGGTGCGATACCTTCTCTGTGGACACAAAATTGGTAAGTGTAAAATATTCATATGCCCTGGGAGGACAGGGTCACTGAGATAATACCCTATGGCAAGTTAGAATGAAAATACTAGTAATGAATTTTTTTCTTTTTTTTTAGAAAAGAAAATGTGAAAGTCATTGACAAAATTATTACATCCAACTAATTTACATTTGAATGTGCCTTAGTTTATCTCACATCTCTTTTACCACCGATAATAATTCTACAATAGCTAAAAGTAAGTGATGTGACTTTCAATTATATTATACAGTGTATAAAAAATGTCCATGTTAATGCCTGTCATACAACCACAGCTGTTAGTTTTTTTACTAGTATTTTGAAGACTCTCAGTCACTTCCAGCCCCCACACAAGCTCCCCCCATCCCCATCAGCGTCCTCTCCTTCTTCGCTGGTTCTTGCTCAGGGGCTTCAGAAGACTCTCTCGATATTTCACGTTTGTGTGGAACAGTCGGACCATTTCATGGTCTTTGTTATCCAAAACTCTGGGCAGAAAGAGAGACGATTTCTGTGTCCTGCGAGTTTTAAAGCCCCTTCTGGGTCGTCCTTTCCCATTGATTGAGACATACCAGAGTCTCTCCGCACTGGCTTTGCGCTTGGTCCCGGCTCTGTTAGGTACAGTCCGGTAGAGACGGGATGCGTAGGTGTTGTAACCCAATTCGTGGATCCTCTCCACAAACTCACACTCTGCATTATAATTTTCCTGTAAAGCAAACATAACAAAATTTAAGAAAGACCATATGGGCAATAGCTCTCTTCTACCTCAATAAGATTGGACTGAAGTCTTAAGCAAGACTCTACTCATTTTTATGATAAGGGCAGCAACACATGTGGCAAGAAGAACTCAGACTGGTGCTACAAAAGGTGAGAAGAAGAGAAGTGCTGAGCCTGAACTGCTGTGCAACAAGGTGCTGTCAGCAGTGTGAGCATACTCCGTGGGTCAGAGACAGAAAGAGGCCAAAAAACAATTTGCAAACAAAAAGTGATATGTGAATAGGAATGAATAGCTTGGTTGATTCTTCAGCTCTAAATTTATTTTTTTTGTGCTTATAGATCTAAATATGACAGGTGATTTAATTGCTGCCTATCAACCTTTGATATCTATTAAAAAGGTAAAATACTATGGTTTAATGTAAAATGTGGCTCTTTAGTTGGTATATTATTAGTTAGATACACCTGCCTCCAGTTTGTTACAGCTATTTGAGCAGTAAACAGCACCTTGATGAAGTGTCTTTCTTTGCTTCAGCACAACAAAATCCAAGTCCACCCTGCTCACCGGTGTGTTCCTCCACAATGCTAGGCTGGTCCTTTATCACAAACGGTAGGGGAGAATACACACCCATCCTGGGTGCTCACATTTTACATGATCTGCCTAAATTTGCTCCTTTTCATCTGGTCCTCAACTGAAAGAAACCAGTGTGCAAAAGCCTGGCAAGAGTAACTCCCTCCTCCTCCCTGGGAGCAGGAGAAAAAGTGCAAACGAAGGACCTCCCACACTGTACATCTTTGCTTGATTACGAAATCATCTTTGCTGTACCTGTGTGATTAAACCTCCAGTACCTAACATGCGTAGAGCACAGAGGCAGAGGGGAACTGCTACCATGGTCCTTACAGAGGATTTTTCTTTAGTGTTGCCTCTGTGGAAGACATGGAAAGGGCACGGGTAGCCAGGCTGGGGCCAGAAAAGCTATAGGCTCCATTAACAACATGTCTTTAATGCTGTTCGCTCACCAGAAATGCTGATAGGCATTTAACAAGATTTTAAAAGACTCCACATGTCTCAGCTTCACAGCTGTAAAACGGAAGTGCCCTTCCTTGCAAGGACAAGGTTTTCATATGCTGTGGTGCTGGAGCCCACGCAACTACCATATGTAGGTAGATTTGTCCCGCCGCCTGCCTCAGTTCTGGCTGTAGAGAGATTGTCTCAGAGGATAAACCTAGAGGATTATCACAATTTGCCAAGGACACAAAGGAACTCTGCAGACTCAACAAACTCATTTTATCGACATGGGAAAATTGGTAGTACAAGGAATAATGGAGTTATTCCAACCCTGTTTCATAAAATGCTCCCTGCATAATTATCCCCAAAGAAGCCAGTCTTATTTGAAATAGGGGCCTTGCACAGATTCCTGGCACAGTAACTTCAATAAAGTTGTTGGTCAGTTTTTTCTAGGCAAGCGAAGCCAGGAAGTTGCTCCTGAGCTGAGCCCTCAGCCTTTGCTGCTTCTGTGAAAAAAGCTGGCATGGAATAGCTTTTCCTGGATTGTCCCTCCAGCTCTGAAACGCAAGTCTGAAACAGTCTCTTTCAAACTTGAGCTGGAACAGCAAAATTTATATTTTCTAGTTATATAGAAATCTTTCATGGCTGATGTTCCTTGGCATGTGACAGTTGAACACACTTCAGGATGGCGTGATGCTTCTCATAGTAGAAAGGGAAGTCCAGGATAAAATCACTCCGTGGGCTATCCTGCTCTAGGCTTTTCTCCACTCTAGGAGAGGAGGATTTTGTTCAGAATTTGTTTAGTCTTATTTTAATTCAGTTTAATTAATCTGGAGGAAAGGCATACCTATTTTGAACAAGAAAGAGAGAAAGATATGAAAGAACTTGAAAATTCATCCTTCCCATTAATTTCTTTGGGGCAAACGCTGTCTCTGAGCTGATGGAATAGCTCCATTGAAAGAGAAGCCCATTTTAATCAGAATATTAACTGGAAGCATAGAAGTGGCCAGTCTTAACTCTGGCATAGCAGAGCTAGTATGGCTTCATTCCACTTCAGCTGCGTTTTCCTTTGACAAAATTGTTTGCGATCTGCTTCTCTGCACCAGCAAAGAACCATCATCCTTACACACAGGCCCTTTAATCAGTGTGCATCACACGAGACAGAAGCTGGGGCGTAAACACTATCAGAACATTCTTGAAAAGGTGGAGTAAAATACATTAAACCAGGGAGACAACGGAGTTGATTGTGTTACCTCGGTTACATTCACACGGAAAAAGCTCACATTGCTGGAGGATATACCATGCCGTTCAAATCAACAGAATTACATATAATGACTAGTTGGAGGAAGCAAATTTCACATAGCCATATTTTACTCTCTTCAAATCTGTTTCCATACCACAGGATTCCTGAAGAAACTGCACAGTTTGGCTGTTACACAGTAAGAGATCACAAGATTGCTAGGGGTGTAATCAAAGACAATGGAAGAAATTCAAGTACGTGGATAAATTGTATAGTATACACACTGATAAATAAGCCTTAGTATGTCCCTGAATGTGAAGAAGTCTAAGCTAAAGTATTTTATTCACCGAGGGAAAATATTGGCTGGGCTGAAAAGGCAAGGCTCCCACTAATGTCAGTAGAGCACAGATCTAACTTCAAAGATCAGGAAAAAATGATTCAAAGAATAGAATAAGGTTTATTTTCACCTTTATACTTTTGCACCTTCTTGTACTTCCTTTCCTTGCAATAGCCCTACCTTTTAGTACCTGTAAATTCTTTCACTGACCAACCAAATGCTCTGTGCAAAGAAACTCCCATCAGTAGCCTGCTTTCCTGTAACAGAGATGCTCAATTACTTCTGAATATTCTTTATCTGACATGTATATCCCCTGCCAGTGTCCAAGATCCCCACCAAATATAAATATGGATAATTTTGACTAGAGATGGACGTTCTGCTCTGCAAAGGCTGGCTTCTGAGGTCTTTATCAGTGTACCAAATTGCCCAGGACTTTGGCCATGTGAAATACCTTTGCCAAATACATTCTTCTGCCTTTGGCTGTACAGGCAATAAGAAAGCAAGAACACAGCTTCTTTCCACTTTTAAAAATATACTGATGGGTTGCCTGTAACAATTCCAGACAGAAATCTGTTATAACATTACTCTGTTCTCTATAAATGTTTATTTATAAGAAATCAGTGCTCCTCACTGGACCTGTTCTCCTGTTAGGAAATGACAGGCATATGTCAGTCTTAAGTGAAACTTACTGATGCATAAAGTCTGCCCCTTTTGTTCATGGCCAGGTATCTGCCAGAGAACAAGCCCTTGATGGCAACGATTCCAACATCAACAGCAGTTATTTCAAGAATACCTAGAAACAGAAACAATTATGAGTTATGTCGTTACCCCCCATCATCCCATCATGTGCAATTTTTTGACATACATTTGAATGACTGCTTACCTGCAGAGTATGATTTCACAGCTATCACTAGCTCACACCAAAACCACAGTACAATCATGCGAATGAAACAAGACTATTATTTGAAACAGCATAAAACAATGAACAACAACGATGTGGGATTGTTTGAGACAAGCTTGACAATAAATCCCTAGATGTCTGATTGAGATTGAACTCTTTCAAAAATGAAAAAGATCTGACAGTGAACTAGAGGCTCACTTAATCCTATACGTATATAAAAAAGTTTAAATCCTGTTTAATGCTTAGGAACACAAGAGCTCTTGACTTATTGAAACCAGTCACAAAGCTGTCCATTTCAGGACAAAGCCCTTGCTGAGGTCTCCAGAGGGTAAAACAGGGTGAGTTGGCTGCATTTTAGAGCCATGTATACAATCATGAAAGGAACTTGTCATTTAGGAGGTCAATGTAGCCCTCCAGACAACGACAATATGACTGTCTGAGCCAAATTAAAAGGGAGGAGATTTTCAGGCCATCGAAGATGGGGTCTCAAACACCAGAAGAGTGTCACAGGCGAGGGTGGTGCAATACTTGCCAAAATGTTTACGTCCAGCTGAAAGTGCCATGATGCTGATGGAGGCACAAATGGTTCGGGAGATGTTGTGTTGTATGTGCAGGGCTCTCTAGCTGGCTCGCTCAAACTCTGCTCTCAGCTGTCCAGCTGTGGCCTGATGGCTTGGTACTTTCTATAAGTGTTTGGAGGTGAGAGGTGACCCTTGCACCCAAACCCATTGCTGCCTTTCGGCAACGATGAAGCTGAGCCAGGGGCCTGTCCCCTTTGCAGGGCTGGATTGCCGGCCTGGGGGAGTGGGGGTGGTTTTGGTACAGCTGTTTTGAATCAGGCACCGGTTCGCTGCTAAAGGATGCCTCCTCCAGGCTTTGATAGCGAGGGGGTTTTCCTCTAGGAAATAGTGGTTTTCCTTTATGGACTTCAGACAGATCCCTGAGGTCTCCCTATCTCTGTGTGCCATCACCAGCCGGGATTTATGCTTCCTGGGGTGGCGGGGCCGGGGCGGAGGCCGGGCTGTGCCCGCGGCCAGGGCCGGTCTGGGTGCGGGGGCGCCCGGGGCTCCCCCCGGGGCGGCAGCGACGGCGCTGAGCCCCACTCTCCCCCCTTCTGCCGCCCGCGCACAAACCCCCTCGTTCCCGACATATCCCGTTTCATCTTAATTACTGCCGATCCCCGGCACATGTCAAAGGGGACAGATGTGATTTAGCCCGTGGAAGCTCAAGTCCCCTGCGGGAGACAAGCTGGGGCGGGACGAGGGAGGCGAGGGCAGCCTGCGGCTCGTCGAGGAGGGCACCGGGACTCGGGCCCGGGGAGGTGTGAGGCCATCCCTTGCCCAGCGGGCCGGGCCGGGGCAGGACTGGCGTGGGCAGCCCCCGGAGGAGCGAGGGCAAGCGACAGGTCGGGCGGGGTGCGCAGGGAAGGAGCACCTTCCCGCTCTCCGTCGGGGGGAGCTTGGAAAGGAGCTGGGGTCTGGGGGTCTCGCTCTGCCCCGCGAGGACCGAACACCTCCGCCGCCGGCCGGGTCAGCTCGGGGGTCCCCCGCCGGGGGCCCCCGGGGATGGAGCGGGAGCCAGAGGGTGCGAGGGCGCGGAAAGGGAGCTGCAGGGTCCGGCGGAGCCAGCGCGGCGGCTTCCGAAACACCGAGGCGAGGTCCCGTCGAGCCCGACGAGGGGAAGGGGCGAAAGCCCCGGCAGCTGGGGGTGCCCCCGGTTCTTCCCGAGGAGCCCCAGCCGCCGGGCAGCGGCGGGCAGCAGGAGAGGCGGGAGCGGCTTCGCCGCCGCCCCGTCCGGCACCGTCCCAGCACCCCCAGTCGCCTGCCCGGTGATGCTGGAGCAGGACGCCATTGGTCCGGGGGAGAGACCCCCTCCCCACGCCCCGGCCCGGGGGAAGCGGGATGGGAAAGGTGTGCCCGGTACTCACTGAAGACGCTGTTTTTCTCCAGGGTGCCGTTGATCTTGCCGTTGGGGTGGATCTGGAGATGGTACTTGGTGGCACAGTAGAGTTTCCTGCGCCTGGGCGCTCCCCCGAGGTGCTCGTAGACGCCGCCGCGGCCCCCCGCATCCCGCCGCGGCCGGGGGTCGCTCGGGGAGGCTCCGGCGGCCTCGGCCACCCCCGCGGCCCGCCCTGGGGACCACGGCTCCTGCAACAAACTCAGGAACAAGATCCAAATTATAACCATTGTGGCATGATGGCCGCAGCGCTTAGTTTGCGGGGGAGATGGAGGCTTGGAGCGAATGACACCAGGGGTCCCATTAAAGCCGTCTTGCTAGCAGCACTCCAAAGTTGCAGAGCACACACTGCTTCGAGCCGTGAAGCATCGGCAAGTTTTTATCAGCCTCGATCTGTCCCTTTTATCTGTCTCAGATTTACTTAAATCAATAGACATCGGCAAAGGCCACCGAAGAGTCCCAGCTGTTTGGATTAGATGGAGCTGCCGTGATCAGCCTTCTCCTTGGGTTTCCAGCTAGACAGACGGCAAGCATGAGAGGCAGGAGGAGAAAGAGAGAGAGAGGGAGAGAGAGACACCCACTGAATTTCGGCAAGAGGCTGTGGGGAAAACAGTTGATCGACGGAGCATAGAAATAAAAGCAGCTTCCTGCAACAATAGCCTGATCTGCGACCAATTGATACAAAGCAGAGGAGGCAAAAGGTATCAGTCTCGTGTGAACTCCCAGAGTGCAGCGTGGATAAAATTACACAGCATCTCTCCCCGACACACCGCACACCCCCGCACGGGGAGGCGGGGGGGGGAGCTGCGGCCGCCGCCCTCCCCGCTGCCGCCCGCCGGCCCCGCGGAGAGGCGCGGTGTAGCCGCGGACCCTCCGCTGGGCACCGCCACCCCCTGCTCAGCCCGGGGCCCGCCCGCCGCAGCCGGGGAGGGGAGGGAGGGAGCGGGGGCGGGGGGGGGGGCGCGGGAGGGGTGTGATGCTCGAAGCGAACATCTTCGGGAGATGGTTTTTGAAAATGCGCGTGTTAAACGCAGAAGCGTAAGAAAAGGGGGTGCGGGTCCTGGCTTCTCGGAAGGGGACAAGCACGTTTTAATGGCTTTCACTCAGGGGTCAGGGTTTCTTCAGCGTGCCCCCCCCCATGTTCCTCTTGTCGAAAGCAAACAGTTATTACTAAATCAATGAGTTCACGGTTACAAATAATACGCATTATTTAGGTAGGTCTCTCGAGATTTAGTAATTTCTAAATTAACTTAGACAAAGTAGGGCCCAGTGAGTGTTATTCCATACATCCCTGAATGCATTTGCAAGAAGTTGGAGCTAATCCTTTTTCTCCTCCTCTCTGGTGCCTGGTAAGTCTCCAGCAGATCTGCACTCGCTACCATGTAGCTTCACACCGCTGCCTACGCTTTCAAAATATGATGGAGCTACCTATAAATAATATAAAAGAAGGCAAAAGGTTCAACAACTCAGTGAATTACGCTGTCCCTGTGTGCTACTCAAAGGCAGCTCGTTAATTAGATTTGCATCTGAAACAGGCAGTAGGAGTTTTGGGGAAGTGTTTGAGAGATAATTAGTATTAATGTGCTCGAAGGGCACACAAATACACCTTTGAAGTGAGTCACGTCAGAATTCAAGCGTTTGACCTTGATCAATATAAACTTTTTCCAGAACCGGTGAGCAAGAAGAGGTCTATAAAATATTTTTAAAGACATTCCTATGTAGAGCAAGAGGATTTTCTTACACGCTAAAAAGATCTTAGGGAAAAAAAAAAAAAGAGGAAGGAAGCTTTTACTAGTGGGAAAATAAGGGAAGGGATACGACCTTTTCCTAAAAGGAGGGCGAAACGATCTCGAAAACTACTCCCTATTTTAAGCTGTGCTTAATATTTAGTAGTTCTCCAAGGCTAAAAGGCTTTTCATTATATAGTCGTCTGGAATAAAAGGAAACACATAAAAAACCCACAAGCACCCCTCTCCGCCATTACCACCCCTCCCTCCCCCTTTTCTTCTCCACAAGTTAAGCCCTAGCCTCACAAGGAGAGTTTGATCTGGGGATGATAAATGTTTGTACAATTAATTCTTTATTGCTGTTCTTCTGCAATGCCACTTCCAGGCAGTCATGTAGTTCCAGTATGTTTAGTAAAAGTAAACGACTGGAAATTAAAATAACTAAAGCACTGTATGCACGTAAAAATATGAAAACACAAATACGCAGGGCCACAACCTTGGAGTGTATGCGGGGCAAGGGGGGGACCGTCGCTTGCGGGCCAAATCCTTCAGTCCCTCCTAAACCAAGAACCCCTCTGAAAAACCTTCCTTTCGGGGATGCACCGCAAACCGTGTCCTACGGACTGGTAACCTCTGACGAGACAAAAGTGGTAGGAGAAAACTGGACATGCCACGAGTCTCCTGAAAGATGCCCTCACCAGCACAGCGCGAGGGCGAGATAAAACATAATTACTTTCAGTAATTATAGCGATCTCTTCCCGAGTAAATCTCAGGTCGTCCCGAGCCTAGTGCATCGCCCTGTACATGCGCTGCTGACATTTTATAATTTGGGATTTGCAGGGTATTTTTCTTTAGTGCTCTGAAAAAAAAAAAAAAAACACAAAACCAATCCCGCAAGCTCCTCCTCCTGCCCCCCCTCCCCGCCTCCCGCCGCAATAATAAACCAAAAAGACTAGTGGGTGGAAGAGTAACACGTTAATGACTTTTGCTCAAATTGCTTCCATCTTGATCACATTTTCATAATTAGCACCATCATCTACAAATCTTTCCGCCCTGGGCATCTGACACAGACAGGCTTCCCAAGCGATGTGTATTCTACTTATTAGGGAGGGGAACACTTATAGGTCTATCATTAATGGTTCCCTTTCAAATGAAATGAAAACGACCTCCACGGAAATATCAAAGGGGTGTAGCTACCTTGTCTCGCTTGGTACAACACCGAATAGCAAGCAACCTTAAGTCGTTTTGCTCTAGTCAGACATCTATACAATAAAACATAAGCCCACTCTTGTATATTTTAAGTTGTCTGGTGACCATTTTTGAAAACAAAAAGGGTCCCTTTGATGTGGTCTAATTCTAACAGGGGGTGGGACGTCAGATGTGGTCTACCGATTCTTTCTGGAAATATTTTTAATTATGCCCCAAAGCTCCTTGTAGCCCCAAAGTAATAACCAGAGAGCAGTTTGAGTCTGTTACTTAATGTGGAAGGGAGAATAGGCTCTAGACCATATGTAACTAAATTAGAATTACAACCGATAATGATCTATTAATTCGCTCGAAATGTGCGATTTTTAAATGGAACATGTTAGGTATCTATTATTCTTTATGCCTGATCTTACTAACGGAATATTTCTAAGCCTCCTTTCTAAGCCTTCTAAGCCATAAAACCGGCATTTCTCCTGGCAAGTCATTGGGTAAAAGTGAGTATTTGAGACAGATGTGTTTATCCCTACAGTGTGCACGCTGTAAGCACACAAAGCACTTGTATTCTTAACTGATTACCCCCGGAGAAGGACCGTGTATTCGGATATGTACGTCTAAGATCTTTGTGAGGAAGCTACGCGTATTTCTATTTAAGTCTTGCATAAATGTAAACACGGAAAAAAAACCCGCAAAATTTTGACAGCCCCCCCAACTTAAAAAATGCTAACTTTAACCTATAATAAACTCTTACAAATACACATTTTTCGCAATGATTCAGCTTTAACGCTGCCGTGAATCAGGATCTGATTTTACTGCGCGGCTCCAACGCCTCTGCTGCAGCTCCGCGCCTGCCCCTCGCTCCCCCGGCCCCCGGCGCTGATTTACGACCGGCCCGTTACTCTAACGAGAAGGAAGTTACAATTTGTAGAGCAATAAATACCGAGGCGGTGGGTGGAGCCCCCAGCAGAAAAAAAAAAAAAAAAAAAAAAAATCGCCCTCCTTCACCAATTAAAAATCCATTTTAGCTCAAATGTGGACCGTGGGAAGGTCTCAAAGAAAACACAGCCTGGGTGATTATTAGGTGTTTGTTTGCAATGTGTTAATGTCGCCTCCTGAACGTAACTTTCCTGCCCGATGCAGTTTGCTGACACCTGCTGATATGGGGAAGAGGTTATAAAATTCAATTGATTTTTATTCAGCTATATTTTGTTTTCTTTGTGGTTTCCTAGCGGGGCTATTCTGCACCCTGTGAACAATATAATCTTGTTTAAATGACTTTCCAGACCACACAGCATCACATTACCCTGTTCTATACGTGTAGGCAATACTGTTTATTGTATTGTACGCTATTAACTCCCAGAAAGCAGAATGAAGGGAGAGTGGAGGAGGAAAGCTCCGGGGAGCAAATTCATAGCTTCCAAGGTTCAGGTTGCTTTCTCAGGTGGAGAAAATAAGATGTAGATAATTTTAAATGAAAATAGATACAATTCTCTACCGGAAATGTTAAACACATAACAGGCATATCATCAGTTCTCCCTTCATCCACTCATATGAAGTGTTTTTCATGTTTACAGTTACTTTTTATGGTTTATGGATAAACAAGTCTTCAGATTTAGGATGATAAAGTTGATTCTATACATATTATGCAAGCTACCGCTACACTGCACTTCAGAAAATAAATTAATCTAGAATTTTTTAACTTCTGTATTTAGGTAGAAAGCATGTGTGTTTTACTGATATCATTGAGATCTCCTAACTTATCTGTTGTTGTTGTCATATTATTATTATTATTATTATCATTATTATTATTATATTGCCATCAAGATGCAAATGCCCAAGTTCCTTACTCCAGGAAATTTCTCCTAAAGTTGGCAAGAGTTTCTTTGCCTGAGGACT
Organism: Chroicocephalus ridibundus; assembly: GCF_963924245.1. Classification (NCBI taxonomy): domain Eukaryota; kingdom Metazoa; phylum Chordata; class Aves; order Charadriiformes; family Laridae; genus Chroicocephalus; species Chroicocephalus ridibundus. Next base: position 4,046,164 of record NC_086287.1, on the reverse strand, counting down.
GAGGGATTAATCCTTCATTCAAAGTCCATGGAATTCACTAAGAGCCTTTTCTTTAACGCCAGTGAATTTGGATCAGGCCCAATCTTATTAGCAGAAAAATTATTTTCCCTTGTTCTCAGGTAATCTCTTAATGGTTTACTGAACGAAAATATTCAAAACAATGAATGCAGCAACATTAAACAAAAATTTAAAGTCTCTTTCTTCCCTCTGTTGCTTACTCCTTTTCAAAACAAGAAACAAAGGAAACAGTAGAAGAAATGTAACACTACCAAAATATGTGCGACGGTGCAGTTTAGATGACTGTCACGTGACTTGTAAAGATTTGTGGCAGGCTCAAACCGTGCTACAATAGGGATATTCAGACTGATACAGAACTGTAAACTGCAGCCACGAAAATAACTAAACACAAGGGATACGGGGATGTCTAGAAGAGGAGAGAGGGAGTGTAACAAACAATAGAAATGTAATTTGTTGATAACTTGGGGACCAGATTTGCATACCCGCTTCACACCTTTGATATCTCAATCATCACTTAATAGCCTGAGCTCTTGGAAAAACCTTGCTCCTTTTTTTTTGGTAACTCAGCATGTGTTTTTGAAATCCGCTTCAAAGCATTTCTTTAGATTTGCAGGGAAGTGTGGTGTACCTGAGAGAAGTATCTGGCCCATATCCATGATGTAATTGTGCTTTGTGCCTGAAGGACCTGCTATTCAGATAAATCTCTTACTACTTTTAGAATTTATCCCCTGGTTACTTTCACAATCAGAGGCTTGTTGTGATCTCACTCAGCCCTGAAAATCTTTGGGAATTGGGTTACCTGAAGATAAAAGATCTCTCTTTCTGCAAGCTGTGGTTGGATCAACACTTCGCAAAATCAGATGACAGGCACAGGGGTCAGGCCTAGGTCTGTGCATGGGGCTGCCCAAGCACCAGGGATAAAAACTGAAAGTAGCTGCCTTGGGGAAACACCACGTGCATGAACATATGTCCCTGGAAGAAAAAACTTGGTGCCAGGAATTATCCACTCCAAATTGAAGATTAGTAACTTTTCTGGTTTTAGGGGAGACTACTTCAGATCAAGGTTTACATCATATGGCTGGTGTTTTCCCAGAAAATCCCATTCATGGTTGTATGTTGTCCTAAGGTGGTCACAACGCAAAGTCTCTTGAAGTTCCATGTAGACCAAGGGATAAGACAGAGGGCCAAGTAGGCAGGAGAAGTACAGGCAAGGAAAGGTTGTGCAACTTTCAAATCTAAAAAGACAATGTAGAGAACAAACAGAAACACAAATTAAAATTAGTACCTTAGGTGAATGTCAATGGAATTCCTTCTTTTGCCTCAAGGGAAGAGATGAAAGTACCTGGCATTTGTCACCAGTGCATAAAAGAATGATCCTGTTTGTATTCCTCACGCACACATGTGCACAAACACACACTGACATCCCACACAGTAAAGGTGAGAGGAAAATGTGCAGTGTGAAGAAGGAACAAATTAAAAGTATCTTTCCTTCTGGTATTCCCCACATCTACCTACCAGGGCCTGGATGGAAAATAAAATGGAGCAATAAATAACTCCCAAGTGTCCTAGGTACAGTTGTAAATAGATCAGTTTACCTCTAGAACCGATGTCACTACAGCCTCTTTGGTTACAGTTTCAGACACTGACCATGACATCTTTATCCCACCTGTGTTAGGCAGGTAGGAGGCACTCAGGACACAGGGGTCACCCAGAGTGGTCCTGAGGAGTCCCCAGAGGCTTAGGCTGAAATCAGTGATATTTTGCTCCCCTCCATGTCTCTGCCGTGGTCACCTAGGAGGTCTGTGGTCAAGGAGAACCAGACTTGGTTCTGGGGCTTACTCAAGCTAGGACAAAAATGGCCTTCACTTGATACTGTGCAGGTAAAGATCCTTCCCACAGACTCCCTCTCTAGGGAGGGACTGAAGGTCTCTCTTGCTAGATCTGGAACTCCCTAGGGGAAATTATCTGCTGAGAAAAAACACGTATAACCTTTCTTCATAATTTTTTCCTATTTTGTGGGAGCAGAGGTCCTACAGCTTAAATCCTTCTGATCAGCAGTGCAAACAAGGAGGAAATAATCTCTTTTCACTGCTACATCCCTCTGCCTTCCTTCGTGAAATCCATAACTTTATCTGGACACTTTAATGTTGACATTTCAAGGTAGAGCTTGCAGTGTTTTTCCTGAGCAGTAGCTGGGCCTAGCAATACAGCTGCCATTTGAGATGCCACCACATGGAGTTCCCTTTTGCATAACGTTTCAGCATCCCTCCCTGGGGGTATCAAACCCTCTTTGCTGGGTTGTCCTGCAGCCCCAGCAGCCCCGGCAGCCCCTGCTGCCTCGCTCCTGCCTACGCTCTCCCCTTCGGCACCTGCTCTCCTGCAGGGCAGAGGGCTGCGGCACCAGGGTCCTGTCCTGACACTGGTCACCCCACATAGCAGATGTGGCCTCAGTTTGGAACTCTTAATTTCTGCAGCTTTTAGCAAATTCTTTTTCATAGTAATCTCGTTAATTAGGTTATTAATCAAGTGACTGATACCATGTTCTAGACATCCTATATCTAAGACAGCATATCTAAGAAAGTATTAGGTAGATCAAGACAATTTGGGTCTCCTGTTTCAACCCAATTTGACAAGTGAGTAAGGCTGTCAGAGCTGCTAGATCTGAAGGTATATTTTTCACCTGTAACATAAAGAGGGAGGTTTAATAATTTAATAGTATGTTATCTTAGTGCACTTTCTAATCTAAAACAATCTTCTACTGCTTCTTCTGTCCTCGGAAAAATTTCATAGCAGTGATGACCCAAATGAGCAATGTGTTAACCAAAAGAAATAAAATATGTTCCTGAAGAATCTTAAAAGGAAGATGTAGATGTAATTTGTGATTGATGACAACACAGAAATGGACTGCCTGTGACACAGCTGGTCTTGCGAAGAGGGGAAGAACTCTAACCCCTCCTCACTACTTGCAGCTTCTGGTTTAAATTAGTGACTATTAGCCCCAATAGAATATTCTCCCACTGAAAAGGGCTTTTTGGTGGCAAAGCGATATGTTGTGATCAATAAAAGAGGTCAGGGCCGTTTTCTTTCCTGGTTTTTACATTGCACAACTGCAGCACTGCTGAATGCTGCAATTCAGTCTCAGATACCAGTGCTTAGATAGCAGATTTCAGGTGATGCCTGAGCTAATGGCTTGTACAGAAGTGGCCGTGTAAGCATCAGGTATCGGGAATCTTGGTATCACCAACACCCACAGCCAAATTCTGCATGTGCTCAAAGCCACAGGCGAATTTGTAATGGTTATTTTTCTCATAACTACTTTGGCAGCTGTCTCCCTTTCCTTAGAACTTAAGCAATATAATCTCATAAACTCAGCATAGAGGAACTAGGAGCTAACAGACAATATTATTTTATCCATCTCCAACCCTTATTGCCACATCTCATCCCACTTCACTGTTTTCTTTCAGAAATTTTTCTCACTGGGAAATGAAATGCGGCCTTCCTTCTCTTTCCTCTAGTCGGGATGCCTGACTAGTAAGCACAGGTGATTCTTTTTTTCATCACATCTGAATACTCCCAGCATAGGTAAGTTGCATCCCATAAATGTGGCATCTTAGATATCTTTACTAGGGCCTTGTTTTAGGCAGATATATATGGACCAGAATTTTTCCTTTGGCTCATTTTAAAAGTACTGATGTATCTTGAAGAACTGGTTCTTTAGTGAATTACAGGAGGCTGGGTAAGTACTTATTTATATCTTGATGTCTGAGAACTGCTTTCTCCAAAGTGTATTCTTTGCTGTCATGAAGGTCTGCTAGGTAATCCAGTTATTTGCCTTAATAATCTATCTCAAAAGTAAAAATTTCCAGAGCTGTTCCTGTATCTTCTCTCACAAACCACGCACAGAAAATTGAGTCCAAATCAACTCCTTCAGCCACTTCTGATTTTGGTTTTAGCTCAGAGGCCTCCAAGTCTCTAATTTGATCACAGCAGCAATCTGCAAAGTGAAGAAAATCAGCTTCTGTTTTGGATACACCTTAGTCCTATCCCTCCTTTTCTGGGTTGGTGACTCCTACTCTAAGACTACAATGAGGATCTAACTAGGGTCATTTCACAATCCAAAACTGCAGGACAATCTAAATAAGACTACTGGAACCCCAGCAGGTCTCTGGAAACTCTTGCGTTTATCTTCTCCTTGTCCTCTGATTTTAACACTTTACCACAGAAAGCCAAAACACATCGGGAATTTCTGCAACAGAACAATATGAAACTTTTTCAGGTAAGCAGAGAATCTTACTGAAATATTTGGAAATTACCCACCATAAACGGATCCTTCAAGAAGCAACAGCCTTTGCAGAATTTCTCAACTGGACATGTTCACAAGAGAGTGCAATGCTACTCACAACCTCTCCTTTTCCCATCATCAGGTCTTTAGCAGACACATTCTTCCAGACTACCACTAGCTGTTTTTCGATAGATTCTCTTCAGTTCCTGCAGCTGCAGAACTCCAAAGAAAGTCAGACACACGTTGCAAAGAATGATCCCCAAAAAGTTTGGCAGACCAGCTAGCTGTAACACTCTGGTCTCAAGGTTATGAACATGCGTGAATTCTAATATGAAGAATTCAGATCCTTTATGTGAGGTCAAGGGCACTGTTATCTGTTTGCCTCAGAAGTATCTTGTTTATTCATATATGAAGGATGTTACCAGGAGTTGTGGTCCAGCTACATCAAAGTGCAATGTTGTTCCCTAAAAAACAGGTCTCTCTATTAGACCTCAATAGAGGAATTCTGGAATATTTTTCAAAGACACTTCTTCAGATAACTTGGTTATTGCTGAAAGAAGCACAGTTCATGTACTTTCTCACTATGGCTTTTATGCACACTGATCTAGGATAACAAATCCTACCCTATGCTTGCAAAATATTGCACCTGATCACAAAAATTCCCCCTTTTTTTTTTGACTCTGACCATTTGGCTCTTTCCCCACTCTGCACTAGAAGAAATCTCAGTGTGGAGCAGGAAAAGTTTAGAGACTTATTTACCAGTTGTACCATTTCCCCTCATGGAAGTGGAAATATACATGTTATTTTCAGTCCATTACCCAATCTAGCCTAACCATTAAATATCCAAAATACACTCATTCTTGTATAAGAGAAAAAACAAGGGAAGCACAAAAAAGTAAGGGACAGCCTCCTCTGCTCCCTGTGTGCCTTTGCCTGCTGCCACTCAGGAGGATGAAAGCGATGCCCAGCAAGGCTTGCACCTAGTCTCATTCTGTATTACCACCTCAGACTCAATTATGGGGCTGTTCTGGGAACAGGAGGGTTGGTCAGCCCACACTTTTCCTCCCTCACTTCTCTGCTGCCTGTTGGCAGGGTGTGTGTCACAGCAAGTGTCCTCCCCTCCAGCCCGCTGTCTGGGGGCCTACTCCTTGGCTAGAGGAGATTGCCATTTCCCAAACAAGCTGGAAGCACCTATGTCACTAGCATCCTCCACCAGTTAAGGAATAGGACCATCTGTTCATAACCTAAACCAAGGCATTCTTTGCTCAACAATATTTGGAAGATAATAATTGCTGGGAGTGATCTCCAGCGGATGGCGATTCACAGAGCTCCCCTGAAATAAATCAGTGAAGTAATTGTCAGACAAACATCCGGATTAAAAGAGAACAGCAGGTTTCATAATCACCTGAATTTTATGGAAGCAGAATGCACACAGTTATAGAGAATTGTTTATTTACTTTTGTCTTAAGTTTAGAGTTTTCAAATATACATTTTTTTTCAAGTCACTCATTAAAATCTAATCTTTACTTAGAAAGAAGGACACCCACCTCTGAGCAGACACACACAGACACACCTGCATCCCCTAACCAAAAGTAATGCCTGAACTTGCAAACTCTTTGTCATGAAAGTAATCTTTATTCACGTGAGCAACCCCACAGGACTATTCATGCAATGGAGAATTACTCACATGAGTAAAACTTTGCAGGATCAGGTCCTGGATCTAACAACAGCATTTTAATTACAGACAATCCCCAAGCAATGTGTACAAAAGAGTTTTTTTCCTGGACAATAACAAAGGTTATTAGCCTGTTCTTTTTTCCCCTTCTTGCTCTTTGGTTTAAAAGGAGGCACCAATAATCCAAACCAAATAAAACTGACCTTTGAACCTTTTTTGCTGTACTTTTTCTCATGCCATGATTTCTTTAGTGTGTTAGTGATCTGAAGGCTCGTTCTGGGCTACAGCCACTTTCCCAGACAGGACTGCCTTTCGTCCCCTGACAAATCACTGCTGAGCCCCTTTTGTCCTGCACCACTTTGATCTCACCTGCCTGTCAGGCAAAAAAGAACTCCCGTACAGTCAGAATGCATTGCAAACAAATTGGCAACCATTTCATTCCCATACACCATTTCAGCAAAGATCAAGATAGAGATAGAGAATTTTTAACCCTTTCATTGACCTGTAGAACCGAGAGGGAATGCTCGATTATGGTGGAGTGATAAGATAATTTCTTAAGGAACTGGAGGATTAAAAAAAAAACAAACGCCAAAACAACAACCCTCTGTAGATCATAATTGCATGGCATATTAGCTCTCAAATACAAAGGAGTTATTGCACAGTGGGCAGTGCTATGTTCAGATACAAGCTTTGTAGAAGATCGATTCCTTTTAATTGGACAGCTGCTTAAGCATAAACTAAAGAAACATAATAGGTGTTCTCCAATGTGAATGAAATTAATCCTATTGTAAATAACCACTGGAGTATTTAATGGGCTGTCTGAATCCTCTCCGATATACAAACTTAGCCATAGGTGAGTCTTTCCCAGTTTAATCTCAGTAATTTTTTTTTTTTTTTACATTTTACAGTTCCTCATCACATACAGCTTAGAAAAGGCATTATGTAACAATTTTAAAGTGACGTCATGCCTGGCAATGACTTACCAAGATCTGTGTATTTCACTCCATGATATTAGAGGTATCAAGTCCTTTACTAGGTCAGTTACAATGCAGCTACTAGGCTGGTCCTGCTTATATTGAGTCCTGTTTTGTCTATTATTTTCAAGGCAGAACTCCCTATCACCTTCAATGAACTCAGATTCACAGGAACATAGGTGCTTTTCAGCTGTTTACCATTTATCTGCTCCAAACTGTTATCACGTGCCAGCCTCCTGCCCCCTGTTCACAGTAGCAGCCCTGTTTACCCAATAGTCTGCTTTCTACCAAAATACTTCATCACCTTTATTTTAGCATAAAATGCACTGGCAAGACATTTAGTACTCAGAGAAAGGAAATTAAATACATCCCACTCTTCTATTTAAAATGATTGAAAGAATAAGTATAGACTTTTGGAGAAAACAAAGATACACCAGCGATGAAAAGAAGAAAGTCCATTCAAACCTGCTGTCAAGCATACATATTAATGAATCAAATGCACCAAAGAAATATTTAAATTACATTTCATAGATAAAAGTTGAAAGCTTCTATTTTCCTGCCACACTTACCCAATGCAAACAATCGTAATTCTTTTATTAGTTTCAAGATACCCCTGCATATTCATTTGATTCAGAGTGTATAAGTTTTGCTTTCAAGTGTTACTCCACTAATTTCTTCACAAGGAGAGAGTCCTTTATTTAACAGTATCTGTTTTCTGAAATTAAAGGGAAAGAAGCTGTTTAAGAGCTTGTTATAAACTTTAAAAGGAAACTATTACCAAATCTCAGCTTTTGTTCATTGTGCTGATGACCTACTAATGGTCAAATATACTAATTATTGAGGTAAAAAATTAACAAATTCTTTTACTTCTTGACAATGAAGCATTAGATTTTTATTTTAAACTAAGCTAAGTATAACTTCATGTTCAGAAATCCCAGTCCCCAAAGCATGAGAGCAGACTCTCAGTACCAGCTAGTCTTGCTGGGTTGGAAGTTGTTGCTGGTCTGTGTTTTCCATGTATGACACATTCCCATCAGACTTTCCTTCAATTCGATATGTGAAAATGGCCTGGTCACAGTGGAGGAGTTGAGCGAACTCCTGTGTCATACTGCATGGCTTCTTTGACTTGAAACTGGACAGACTTTTTTTACATTCACCTCTCTGTTTCTTAACTTGAAACTTCAAGTGTCTTTCAAAAAGCACTGGAATACAGCAGAGCTTCTGACGCTGAGATCTTTAGGAGAAGCTGTCAGAAAGCGTACTCTACTTGTGGTTGCAGTGCTAAAGCCACTGTCAAAAACTGAGGGCTAGATGGGAGGCTCCATCATTCCCGAACAGGATCAGGTGCTCTTCTTCAAAAGGATCTCTCCCATCTGGTCTTGCAGGTCTACTTCAAGGGCGTTTCATGACCACCCTTTTTTTGGAGATGCTCAGTATCTCCTGACCTGAGCTCAGCCTTCAAGAAAATCTTTAAGGCTCCCTTCCTATTTGTGTGAAGCATGATTCTGTCACAACAGCTGTCCAGCAATTAATCCTGAATTGCATAGTTGTTAACAGGAAAGTGTCTGTAATGAAAATCAGTAAGTTTGGAGTAGGGTCATTTTTCAGGGAATTTCCTGGGATTCCTTGTCCTTGTATGGCTGGGCCAGATCATCTAAACTAGCTCTAAGGATTAGACCTAACAACACCACTGAAGATGTTGTGTGTGGTGATGCCACTGCTGCTAACCCAAACACAACTGCAATGGTGCAGGTACAGTTAGGAGAGATAATAACTAATATTCTTTAAAGATGTATATACAACAACTGTGAATACAACTGCACCCACTGGAAGGAGACGTTGCCAAAAAATGCCAGTGAGAAGTTCCTTTACCGCTCTGGTGTCCAGATATCTTTATGGCTACCTCAGACTTCTTTTTCTAGCCAGTATACACTAGAGTCCTTCTTAGGGCGTTTTTTTTCCGATGATGGGAAACTACAGCTTGTATTTGACCCAGCGTGTGCAAAAGTCAGCTCCACGTTACCTTTCCTATCAATTGTTTTGACTGGCATTCTTCTCCATGTAACTCTACACACTACTTTCAAGCTAGCTTTAAAAATTTCCCCCCATGCCGCCTTTTTTCTTTTTTTAACCTGTTCCCATCAGCTATTTAAGGTGCACTCACTTTTTTTTTTTTTTGAGACTGATTATTTATAATTAGCATTTTCTGCCCACATGCAATTGTGTTCTAAACTCTTTCACATTTGGTTAATTCACTGACTTTAAAATCTATTAATTGACATCCAGAGGGAAAAAAGTAAACATGTCTTTAAAGATGGCATGAATGGTTGAATCAAGATTAGGTCCCCACTCTTTTAGTCCCTGAATTTAAGGGAAGGCTGCAGTCTTCAAAAATCAATTGTCTTCAAAGCTCCAAAAAGAAATGGAATGAGCAGGGGTCAGACTCAAGAGCATCCCTTGTGTGCTGGAGTTAACATTACCTAAGTACTTTAAACGATCACTAATTAGTGCTTTCAATAGGCACTCTGAAGACCACAGGATTGAAATATCTTATTTGGGAATAAACAATTGTGTAAGGCAGACTAGATCAACTCTCTAACAGGGGCAGCAACATAAATCTTCTGTTACAACCTGTAACCAGAGAGACATCCTCAAGGACCCGCTAAACCATTCACAATTGCCCTCTTCCATTATTCCCAGGTTAAGATGGCCACAGGGCTCTTGCCTGTACACGCAAGTGTGCTCACCTGCTAAATTCAGTTTTTCATGCAGCCCTTTTTGTCTTGAATCAGGAACATGAGCGTGCCCCTTAGTATTTAGGAGACTAGGCAGTAAAAAAGGTATCCTCGCTGACCGTTTCAGATGCAACTTGGAAAAATTCTTAAAATATTCTTAAAAGAATTCAGTAGTTAGAGTTAACTACCCACAACTGCATTTGATCAAAACACGAGTATCTAACAAAGCAGCAAATTATAATTAAATATTGCCAGATCCTTGAGTTTCAAATCAACAACAATAAATATTTTCTAGGTGTAACAGGTATTAAAAAAAAATCCCAATAAGGACAAGAAAACATACCATTTGACATACATATCCAGTCAATTTTTAAGAGTGCTGTTACAAATACTGAGTATTCTTGATGGAGGTTTTCTAAATAACATGAAAATCAAACGCAGTTTTCATGAAATGTGGGAATAATGAATATACGCAAGAACAGGGATCTGCCATAGAAATACTGAAAATCGGCATAGGGGCGCCATTTGTAAAAGTAACACTTCATAATCACTTATTTGCTTTCTAAAAAATATTTACTCATTACTGTAAAGTAGGGTGAGGATATGGAACAGGAAGTCAACGGAGATTCCAAAACAGAAGGGCAAAACTTTGACTTGGACCTTTATCCAGAGCCTGCGATATTGCACAAGTTAAATTTCCTTTCTGGCAGCTGTCCCTTGAATAAATTGTATTGTACCATCTTAAAGTGCAATACAAAACATATAAGACCATTAAAAAAATATCATCAGAAAAATGAAAGTGGAGCTGTGAATGTTATAAAGGATAGTAAAATCATCTTTATCCACCAGAATTCAGATTATTTTTTTTTATTTTTTAAAAGAAAAATTGCATGGAAGACAAAACGTTTCTGAATTTACAAAGGCTTAACACTTTCTTTGGATTTTTTATTTTTTAAACTTTTTAAATTTTTGTATTTACTGCAGCCACTAGAACACTAACTTTGGATGTTTCCAGCAGTGGTTTTGGTTTTGTTTTGGTTTTGTTTTTGTTTTTGTTTTATTGAGGAAAATGGCTTCAAAGATGCTACCAGTCCCTCCTATACATAGTAAATGAGAGCCAGCAGAATCACAGTATGTAACAGAAAAGGAATCCTAGAGAAGCATCAACCCTAAGGTTAATGTAAAGTTTAATAATAAAATCTGAATTTCTCAGATTTGATGATATGATCCAGCCTTGGAATTTTCAATAGGATCATTTAGAAAAATATTAGAAAAAACTAAAAATTATTCTAGTCATTGCCACTGTCAGAAAACCTCTTTTCAAACAGAAAAAAAAAAGCCTGTTCCTCCTTGTGGCATTACCTGAGAAATCAGTCATTAGCTTCTATCTCAAGCATTGGCTGATTGGCACACGGAAATGAAGTTGCCTTACTTCCTTACTTTGGGGGCTTTGTTGCGGTTAGTTTTTCAGGGCATTGTGTTTTAGCACACCACTTTCACGGATGAATAATGGCAGGGCTGTTTGTCAGCCCGAGCGTGGACAGGTGCTTTGGGGACGTGGCTCGCACAGCACTGAGCTGGGGCTCAGGTTTTTCCGGGGCTCAGGTTTTTCCAGGGCTCAGCTCTCCAGTTACTGCTGGAAACCCTCTATTATGCCCCATTCTGCAGCCTGGCGACAAGAAACAAGCCATTTCTGAAAAGTTAAAGCAGGGGTCATCTCTAATTGAAACAACTCAATGTGTAGGTCAGATTTGAAGGATCTTTAATGTGAGAGATCATGAAATAAAGAGATTTAAGCAATTGTTGAAACATGTAATTTCAAAAGCCAATCACACAAAGGGAGATGTGAGTTGGCCACAATGGGGAAAGACAAGCCGCAGTTCGAGGATGATCAATAGCTGATCTGTGTTGCTCTTATTCTTTGTGAAAATTAATCTCGTATTTTTCTGATTTTGGTCACTACAATTAAAAGCTCAGTTCTATAAATCTCTCCCATTCAGTGTTAGCTAAATAAATCAAATCATCTAGAAGTAAAACTGTGTTCTGGATCAAGCTCTTTCCTTCTATATTCTTCTATGGATGTTCAAAACTAAACTTGTCCAGACCGAATATAATAGAATTCCGTCACGAAAATAAGTTTTTTGTTTTTTCTGCGTTGGAAGGGGCAATGCCACCTGTCTTTCATTTCTAGGAACTAGATTCTGCAAGTCTCATCTACGTAAAAATGTTTAATTTACATTCTTTAATCAATAACCACTGATTTTCGAAATGTAATGTAGAAACTGTTCCGCGGTACAATCCAACCAGCATTATTGTATTTTTGAACAGGGGACCAGAAATTGAAAATAATTCATAAGAAACTGAGAACAATTGAACGATTTTCATCACCTATTCAAGAAAGCAGGGATGGTGTCATATAAAGTCTTTATTATTTTAGATGTGCAAACATCAGAACAGTTTGGATTGTAAGGTTTAAGGCTTGATCCTGTAAGAAAGTGGCCCTTTCCTAAATTTTCCATTCCCACTGATTCCAGTGAGATCAAAATGTTTGAAGGTGCTCGGTGTCTCTGTGTATTGTGGTTATTGCTGACAGAATCCAAAGATGGCACAAGGGAAAAATATTCCACAGGGTTTCACACGTCCACTGCATCCCCTAGATAATGAACTGGTTGTGGGTCAACCTGAAATTGATTATTTCTGTTTCTTTTTCCTGAAGAAATCCAGCATTGAAAAGATTCATAAAGTACTATTTCCAACAATGCTCTGTCCAGATATTTCAGTGGCTGCTCCATGCTGGTAGCGCTAATTCCCTTTCTTACACATAACTAATTACACTCAACTAATTCTGACCTTTGGGCCTGGCTGGAATCATCCCCTTGTCACAGGAAAGCCAAGAGCAGTGTGACCTTTAAACTACCTTAGTAAGTCGCTGGTTGTTTCTAGGCTATATACAGTCCATGTGAACATTTAAACCGTAAAATACTTTTTAACTGAACCTCTCATTTGAAATGCAGAAAAAGAGAAATGGGAGGCAAGATGGTTTTCTGAAAAATGAAAGAGGGGTCCACACACCAATATAAAGTAGACAGTATTTTGAATCATAAATCTATCAGAAAAAATAAACTGTATATGTGGAATCTGACTGCGTAAGCTCAGCAAGAGCTTTTCATTAACATCATAAGCTTTGGAGTGTTTGTCTGAAAATTCTGATACTGATTTTAGAAGGCTCATTGAAGAAAAGCTCTGACTCCATCACCTGGCAGACCGAATGGTCAGCAAAGTCTTAAGAGGAGTTTCAATAATTTTTTCTAGCTCTGTACAAGACATCAATCTGCTATGGCCATAGGAAGCTGCTTGCAGGATTAAATCAGCAGCTGATGCTTCCCTAGATATATTGTGAGATGTCTTCCTTTCTGTCATTTAGTTTGGAGGTTGGTGGGTGTGATACGAACATTGTGTGCATCAAGTCTCCAATGTTTTGTATTAGTGCGCTGGTACCAAAGGGGTTAGTTTTTAAGGGAACTTGTGTGACCAGTTCATTTAGCTAAGTGCCAGAGCCACAAAGTATTTGGGGTGCAAATGAAAGCTGCTGTACAAAATAAAGTCATATTAAAACTAACTGCATATTTTTGCAGAATAAATCAACGGCACATTTGGCCACAGCTTCCTAGTGACACTGTGAGAAGGCTTCTTGAAAAGCTTCAGTACTCACTGTGAGCTTTCCCCAAGGCTCACTCCAGCCATCCTTGCTGGAGGAAGGGGGTGGAAACACGGCAACGCCTGTCCCTTTTCCCACATGCGAGCTGCATGAGCACCTATTTTTTTGGAGCATTCTGCCTGCAGTCCTTTGCATCTATCAGCACACAGCCATAGAGCCCACATCATGCCTCTGTCTTGCCATTCTGAGGGACTCCCCAAACTCCCTTGTACTGGTAGGATATACCACCTTTTCTTTATAGTACCATGTCTCCACAGTAAGCCAGACGTGGGAACAACCCTGACTGTATCACAGAGCTGGAAAAGGTCCCACGTTGCCCTCTTACTATAAAAGACTGATTTTGAAAGGCTACCGCTTACTAATGGTCACAGTTGATCAGGCCAGCAGGGAAAACAACTTTATGTTAAGATTGTAGATTATGATTAAAGGTTACATTACTTTAAAGATCACATTAAAAGCAAAGATGGAAACATCTGCGTAAGTAGTGGTAACTTTTATAGCAGTGGCTCAATTCACTCTGCAAATAATGGAGGTGCTTGCCCAATTTGCTGGTGGGGAAGGAGGAACCTCACCGCTTTTGGGGGAAAGAGTGACAAAGACGTGGCAGAGATGCAAGCCTCTTAATACAACGCAGCACCTGGAGAGGACGGTAATAATGAGCCTTGGCTTCCCCTCCCAAAGCCAATGAGACTTGGTCTCTGGCATGAAGTTTGCTGCTGACCCAGACAAGACAAACTCTGCCAAGGTGTTGGGGCACAGCACGGCTTTCTGGCTAAGCTGATCCCTCCCTGGCTCAGCCAGGAAGGAGTCTCACGCAGGACAACTTTGTGAGACAAGAAGCTCTCCTGGTGCAGACCAGGACAAAGGCGCAGGGCGTGCATCCTTGCTACTGCCAGCCTCACCTCTAGCCGTAGCATGGGCAGGGGGAGGCTTTTTGCGTCTGTAGTGCTCAGGACCTCCTGGCTGTTTTCAAGGGAATCCAGGATGATATCAACCGGGTTATGGATGGGGAACTAAGATGCTGATTAACTTGTCTATGTTATACAGAATAGCATATGGCAGAAGATAGATCAGACTTGAGCTCTCCCAAGACCCCAAGTGACAATGTAAAAGCCAGCTCACCCCTTCTGCTTGTTAGACTCCCATATGTTGCACTGTTAAATTCTTCTAAATAGATGTTTAATCTGCTTTGTACTGTCACACTTAATAATTCGAAGTGTTGGAGCAGGGTCATTACTTACAACTTGTAAGAGGAATTATTTAATCAAATATAATTTTTTTTCTTGCTCTGCCCTTATGGGAAAAACTTGGGTTTGTATTCCAGTTTTTTACATTTCCCAAGTGCGTTAGCAGCAGAGCAAAAGAAGAAACAGTTTTTCCAGAAATCTCTCTACTATAGACGTTTTAACAAAAGGATTTTTAAAACAAAAGTGAATGTCACTGTGCACATAGCATAGGCTAAGACAGCAGTTGCATTGCTTAAATGTGCTCTTTAGAGTTTTAATTCACCAGGAAAACCCTCTCAGAGAAATTAAATAGTACTCATGGGAAAGGATCTTTCTTTCAGCAAGTTTTCTTGGGACTTTCAGGGCCATTAACAGGCCTAATACACTGCATTACCTTTCCAGTCACTTCTTTTCCCTTTGTTGTGATACCTACTTAAAATATCAAAGCTGTGAGAAGTTCAATGAGATATTGAAAACTGAGTAACACAGGTTTTATATGACAATCCCAAATCCCGCCCTCTGTCTTTTTTTTAAGAGTTCTTTGCCAGCATCACTAGATGAAAAAGAAATAAAAAGTCCATGGGTGGGACATGAAGGACTGACAAGGTAAAGCCAGATCAAAAAGAAGCCTCCGTTAATAAATCAAAGAGGCTAAACAAAGGACAGAACAGAAAAAGTATTTTGAATCCTGTAACCTAGATATAAACTGTCCTAATTCAGCATTATTTAGCACTCACAGATTAATTCTTGGTCATTCTAACTTGAAGAAGAGGGAGGGGGAGAAGCAATATTCCTCTGGTAGTATCAGGGAAAAAGCAACGTATTTTTCCTAGAGACAAGGAATGAGAAAAAGTGCTAGTTCTTGATGTTTCTGATTAAATGTTAACATTTGGGGTTTTTTTAGTATGCACAGCTATTGGTCTAACAAAGCTAAAGAAGGAAATTGTAAAAAAAGAAGTGCAGCTATAGCTCTGAAAGTACACCTAGATGATTTGTTAACTACCACTGGGCAGAAATAAATCCCTAGAATATGAACTGAAGGAATTAGCTTTCCGTCAAGTCTTTTCCTTTAGAACTGTTGTGATCATCAGTGTGACTAAGTATGAGACGCAATTGATAAAAGCTGCCAGGACCTCGTAGCGCACAGGCAGCTATTAAAACAAAACCAGGAAGAACGTTTGGAAGAGCACTTTCTAATGCTGTGGTAGCATCCAGCACATATTCCAGGCTATGCATAGGTTTGTGATCCAGCCAGTCAATTAGCTTTCACAGTCCTGGTCCAAAAAGTTCTTAGTCAAGGTTTACAACATGTTCCGAATTCAGATCTAATCCTGACTTCCCGTAGGTGGATGTCATACATTGAATCAGACTTTGTGCTGAGGTTTTCAGTATCCAACACAAGTCTGACTTTTTAAGAGCACATCAAATACAAAATGAACATATTTCCACCTTGAATACACATTTGGTGGAACTGTAGAAATGTATTTCCTTACAATTATATTTTTAGAAAAAAATTGGCAAGTGTCCTATTTCCACTGATACATTCTGACCAGTAAATTTTGTTGGTGAACATGTGAGACTTCTGCAATCCACTGCTGTCTGTATTCAGCTACTTAACCCTGGGAATTCTTCTCAAAACCAAGCTGAGATTCAATCTATATAATCCCATTGAATGAAAACACAGAAGTGAAGATCTGGTAATCTAAATCCAAGCATCTCAGGCCTAGCTTTTAGAAGCTAACCTTAAAGTGCCTGGTTGCTGTAAACAGCGGTCTGCACCTGCTGGGTTTATTTCCAAAGATGCAGGTATAAGCCTTTCTAAATGCCTTTTGCTTTCCTTATCCATTCTGTAATTTGACTGGTCTCAATTTGAAATTGAAGGCAAGTATTTTCTTCTTTATCAATAATCTGCTACATCTTTTAAAATAAATATTCTTTTGAGCATACTTATCAAATCAGACGTCCACTATGGTTCTTTAACAACAAAACCGTTTTTTTAACCTGACACTTTAAGGTGGACTTGATAACCCCTAATCCTCAACTGGGTCTATAATCTTTTCTTGTTTGGTAAATTGCCTTTAAGAAAGTAACCTAGACATGTCTTTGATGTGGGTTTGTCCTTTATTTACTGCAGCTTCTAAAAACCTTTGATAAATTAATCTCACCAATAGAATAGCAATGTGTAATTCATACTTTGATGCCTACTATTGAAGGAACTGCTATTCACTACTGCTACTCAGTGGGTTAGAGGTTCAGGAGAAAATACACAGAAGGCATCCTCATTTAAATGGTTTCATATATCCAGGTAAAGAAGATTTTGTGTGTGCTTGAGAAGCAAACCATTTCTTCCATAATAACTTCCATATACTTAGACCGTACTGTTTCCTGCAGTTCTGCATCCGAGCATGTGTGATCCACTATGAGTCAGCTTTCAGAAACAGTGGCTTCTGGGAGATTTTAAAAAATACATCACTATGCATAATTACAAATAAAAATAGGCATTTAAATAAATAAATAATTAAAAGTGTGTGTTATGTGTCTGTGTGCATACTCCACTAGTGTTCAGTAGGACTGTTGCTGCACGTCTTCCTGCACTATTTCAAGATGACCTGTTGTACAGCTATTTACACTCTGTGAACTGACACATTTCAGATTAATCTGGTGTTTAGCTCTGCAAAAAGGAAATCTAATTCATATGACACATGGCACACAGGCAAATTTTAACGTGTGGAACCAGATGTACTTGCCTGAATCAGAAGTTGTCTAATCTCCAGTACCCTAACAGGCTGTTATTTGTTTGAATTATATCAGCACTGCCATGGTAAATTGTCACTATGAAAAGATAGTGCATATATGCACACAGTAAGTGCACCCTGCCAAATCATCTCTGCTTTTATTAGCCCTGCATCCTAGATCAGTGCAGCTCAAACATGACATTGAAGATTGCAGGCCATACCTTTGCTTGCAGCATACTTAAGTCTGAAAAGGACATAAGAATCAGTGCTTTTAGCATCTGGTACAATAAAATCCTTAGGCACACTAGAAACTGAAAGTGAGTATCAGTTGAAAACAGAAACTTGCTGTTGTTGCCAGCTTACACAAAGTAACATGCCAAAAAGCCTCTTACCAATTACCCAACATTTGAATTTGTTCTTAATTTTAGTATAATGGCTCAAAATTATGATTTAAGTGCTTCGGGTTTTCTTTGCAGAATGAACAACATTCCAAAAATATTTGACACTAAAAATGGACATAAACAACATCATTATAATTAGGCAAAGTCTATTTTGGGAATGTCAGAAAGAATGTCAAGAGTCTGCTGGGACTGTGCCCAATGTCATCATTTAGTATAATGACTCTATTCATCCCATTTAAACGCAAGACCACAACATTTTTCTTAAACGTACGGCAAGAGACAGGAGTTTTTCTCATTCTCCTCACACTTTGTAGTGATATTTCCTTTTAATATCACTCTATCTCTGCCTTTACTTGTGTTCTCCTCCTATCTCTTTAGTCATACATACAGAAAAGTTGCAAACTTTTCCAAAAATTGCGAGCACAAATACGAGTGTGAAAGGCTAGGCCTAAAGACACTGTGATGTCTGCTTAGACTCAATGAAGAAAAGAGCAGAGAAGAGAAGAAAAAAGAGAAGAAGAGAAAAGAGAAAAGTTGCATTGTTATAAAGGCAGCTAAAGGAATTTGAAATTTTTTTCAGTCTTCCCTCCTGTGATGGATGACTGTGGAGATTGTCTTGTAATATCCATATTCAACACCTCAGTTCATCAGACTATTTAACCCAGAATCTCCCATTCCTAGGAAGAATTTTTTTTTACTATGAGGATGGTCAAATATTGGTCCAGGTTGTCTAGAGATGTTTTGAAATCTCTGCCCTTGGACATACTCTAAACTTTGGCAGATGTGAGGAACCTGCTCCAACTGGACTTCCTTCAAGCAGGGGATTGGACTGAATGACCTCTGAAGGGACATGCCAATGCAAATTATTCTATGATTCTTTGCTGCTGATGTATAAGAAGATGAATAAAACAACATAGTAGTTCTTCGTTATATGTCTGTGCAACACATAAAAAACGTGATGTCTTCTTCTCTATCAATCTTTGGAAGTCCCAGTGAAGACAGCAGTGCTAAACACATTTTTCATAAAGCTGAAGGAATTGGCCATTTAAATTTTGAAATGAGGTTGAAGATCTCTTGGTTTGGTTTGTGGCTGTATGGATACCTGCCTATCGGCTCACATCTTAGATGATGCCTCCAAGTGCTGCTTCTTCTTGTGCTTTACCGTATTCCCTTTCCATGTTTTTACTGACTAATCAGTAATTCAAGTTCAGAATTTATCTTTTAAATGAATTTATTTGCATCGTGAATTGAATAATTTAGTCACTGCTTTGCATCTTTTTTTTTTAAACCTTTTATCATAAAATAAGGAAATGATAAAAGTTTACAATAAGGAGAACTTCTCAAGAACAGGTCCAGCTGATAAGCAGATGTGTCAGACAACTCCCAACCACTGTGATGACATTTCTATGTCTGCTAATTAACATGCTGAAGTCCAAGAGTCCAAGAAGATGATAACACATGTAGACATATAGATTAGATTATACAGAGATATTAGGTAGGTTAAGTGTTTTTAGCAAAGAAGAAGATATTCCAGTGCAATCACTATTTAGAAGACTGATAAATGCCAGCTAACTTATCAGCTAAAGATGCCTTCAGTAGAAAAAAAAATTGCCCCCAAAAAAAACATTTGGAAGCAAACTCTTTATTATTTATTTATTCTCTTTACTTTTTCCATATAGAAAAAAAAAAAGAAAGAAGAAATACTTTGAGCAAGGGCTAAGTTCTGTCATCATTTATGGTGATACAAACTCAAAGTTAATTAATCCAGTTCTGACTTCATTCATAGGTTGTATCTGTGATAAACTTCGCACAAGGTGAGGTAGCTAATACACTCTTGTGCTGTGTGTGGACTCTTGTCTCCGACTTTGCATGCTGCAGTGAAAGCTTCTACTTCAGAGTTATCATCTTTACTCTCCTTAGAGGTATTGGAGAGAAATAAGCAGAGTTTCTGATTAAATCTAATTCTGAAGTTAGTCATTTAAGTTGTAAGTAAGAGGAATGCCAATACGGAATTACCTGTTTTCACTAAGTCCTTGTAAAAAAGGATTCAGATGTACAACTGTATGCTGTAGACATCCGAAGCAAGGTGAACTGAACCTCACCTTCTGCCCATGAATCAACACTTTTCCATGGAGCAGTCCTGGAAATAGAGGAAGGTCCTTCATGCCTCTGGGGCACTCTGGCCATGTGTGTATTTCTGTACCTGAGTCCCTGTGCCTGGCTGCAAATCATGGCTGTGTCTTTGCTCCAAGGCAGGGTGACACCCAAACATGTACTGGACCATCCTTCCAAATCCTACACTACTTTCATTGAAAGGAAGCCTAAAGAAGCAGGGCACACGAAATACATAGTATGCTCTGAAAAAGGAGAAAACCAAGACCCTTGGTGCAAGCACCATTAGGTGCAACTTCAGTCTAGAGAGAACATTTGTATGAGGCAACTATTGGGCTGTAAACAGGTACTCCTGTCCTCTGGGCACCAGAATCTCCATCTAGATGACCCCTTCTTTATGCTCCTCAAAAGCCAGATAAATCTGATAACTTCAGCTGATCCTTTCTGGTATATCAGCACAATCAATACCTCTACTGACACAGATGTTGCACCGAAGTGAGCTGAGGGGAATTTGGCCCTGAGCTGTTCTGCTCTAGGCCTGTCAGAGGGATTGCTATTTGAAGTAACAGCACAAGTTGTGAATTTCCTTGTCTGCAGACATAGACAAATGAGATGGGACAACATTCTCTGAGCAAGGAGCCCTTCATGAAAGGGAATTGGAGAAGTGGAAAGTCTGCGCTCAATTACATTAACGAGATAAATCATTTATGTGCCTTGAATCGAATTTGCTGCATGATTTAAGGGCATCATCACTGTACACAGTGTTGTCATTCCTTGTTAGTTGTTATTTCCTTGTTATTAATTCTAATTCTTATTGCCTCTCAACTGTCCACGCTCAGAAAGAGAAATGCTTGCGTTTTCCGTATTCTGTTGCTATGTAATGTGATACAAAACAAGTTTGGAGTGTCTCCCTGAGTGCGTGCAACAAAAACTAGGCCAGAAATCCCTTCCGCTGCAGCTGCTAATCATTAAATCATGGACCTGTTCAAGAAGCCCTATATCCTTACGTCAAACTGCATGAGAACCTACAGGAAGGTATTCATATGACAACTAAGAAATCCCCTGGAATATAGTATCTGTGCATCCTCTTCCTACTTTTGGATACAAAAGTCTTTTGGTTTTAATAGAATCACTACAAAATTATGAAGTATACACATGCATGTATATTTGAGTGTACACAGACAGAGGCAGAGGGAGACAGCTGCTATTATTTTAGTAGAGCTGGTCAGAAACATTTAGTAGAAATGAGAATTCTAAAAAAATTGAGGGGAGGAGAAAAATTAAAATGTCACAATTTTTTTCTATTTTCCAACTAAGGTTTCTGCAGATGAAGCAGGCTATTTTTCTCAAAAATTGATTTTATGTTGTATTTTTAGAGCAAATGGGGAAAAGATAATTGTGGATATCGTGTTTTTTAATTTCAGACAGTGTAATTTTAGGCATACTATTTATATGGTCGTAGTCTGCACTTGAGTCAGCATGTTTTTCCTGAGATATTAAAAAACTTTTGATTTAAAAGAAAAAAATATAGGCAAATCTGCAATGAGATCAGCCTCTGTGCCAATAACCATTTGTAAGATGCAAAAATATTTGCTAAGATTCAAAGATATTTTCACCAGATCTCATTTCCTGAGTACAAAATTCCAATTTTCAAGGTTTGAGTGCTTATTCAAACGTACTTCACTTTTACTGAAGTAGTTTTGAAATCAAGAATGGTTTATGTTTTTTCCTAATACATAAAAATCATAAATATTCAGTATCTTTTTAAATGAATGTTTCTAACCATGTGTATATGTTATTATGAAACTCAGTATTTTTATGGAAACAGTATTTTATGGAAATGTTCTCAAAATAAAAAGGACATCTTGCCTTGCAATGAGTGTTATGATCATTGGTATTACTTGAAATGTTGAAAGTATGAAACCCTTAAGAGAGGAGATTAAGTACTGTATCAGGAAAAACTCAAACTGTAGCTGATAAGAGTGCTGGATAGATGTATATATATTTAACACATTATCTTTTTCTTGAAGACATGCTTGACTCTGTACACCAGTCCTGGAGCCCGGAGCAGTGGTGCTGGCTGGGCTATGACGCTGGGCACTGGGACTGCAGCTCCCACCGAGCGTGGGGCTGGGGCAAGGCTCTGTGCTGTGTGGGATCCTCTGCTGCAAGGAAGAAGGCAGTTAATTCTGGGGGTTGCTGCAAGGCAACGGCAGCAGCAGGATTCTGCCTCTCCCCCAACGCAGGGCTCCACCGTGCAGGAAGGAGAGCCACCTGCAAAGAGCACGGTTGGTGCCTCTGTAGAGCTTTCTTAACAGAGACACTCTCTCTCATTTTCTTTTCCAGCTTGGCAGAGCCATGATTTTTGGCAGGTGTATACTACTAGGTATATACAAGGGTGTTTGCTAGACTCGATTAATATATGTCATATTTGGAGATAATTAGGAATTGCTCTATAACTGAATTCCAGTCTCTGCCATCATCCTGCCAACACTAGGATTTTTGCCACTAGCTTCAACAGGGAGAGGATTTTGCTGTACAATGAAAACCAAAGAACAGGTTTTTATCAGACTCAAAGAGTATAGTAAAAGTAGGACAACTCCGAGTGCTTTCTAACATGTAACAATATTGATCTGCTATCACTGACCTCCTACTGCTGCAAGCAGAATGACTAAGCAAAGGCTGTTTATTTTCCTATAGATCAAAGAGAAGCAACAAAAGAGATCTCCCCAAAAGGTGGTTCACTGCAGAAGTCAGTGCTCTTGTTTCCCTATCTGATCAGCAGATTCCTTCGGCTTGCATTGATAAACCCGGCTGCTGCTCAGTCAGCCTCAGCCCTGTCATCAGTCTTGTCGGACAAGATGCCTGACTCTTCCCAGGCTGCATGGGAGAATAACAGTGTTGCTCTGGCATAGCTAAAATACAATAGATGGGAGCTGGAATATAAAGTGGGGAATTCCTCACATACCTTCCCATTTTCATGGACTATTGGCAGCGAAGAAGGAAAAAAAAAAAGAAAAAGCGCACTTTGGCATTCAGCCAGATATTTCATTCGTTTTCCTTTTAATTGCCTGAAGTCATTCCACATTGTCCTAGGGTCCCCCCTCCCCGACCTCTCTATTCTCCCGCATCCTTGCCCTCCCTCCTCCTTGCGGCCACCCTCAGCCCCAATGGCACTGGTGGAATCACGGAATCATAGAATCGCCCAGGTTGGAAGGGACCTTCCAGATCATCTAGTCCAACCGTCACCCTAACTCTGACAAACCATCACTAAACTATATCTCTAAGCACTATGTCTACCCATCTTTTAAAAACCTCCAGGGATGGTGCCTCAATCACTTCCCTGGGCAGCCTGTTACAATGCTTAATAACCCTTTTAGTGTAAAAATTTTTCCTAATATCCTGTGCAGCCTCCAAGGAGAGGAGCACCTGGGCACCCGCGTTACTGGGATGCTGCTCTCTGGTCTGATGCAGAACAAGCAAAAATCCGCCGATGGGGTAGCAAGTGCTTGCCTTACCAAGATCTTCAGCTTTAGTATGTGGCATAGGACCCCACTGTTAACTTGGGCAAACTGTCGTAGTTCAGTGGACATCAATGAGACTGCAACAACATGCATTAACTGAGGGTCTTTCCCTGGCTCTCTATACTTATATTCATTATCCAAAGTGTCTTCCTTAAGGCTTCAACCAAATTCCAAGTTCCCATTACAGTCTGCTTGCTTAAATTCCCACTACTATGTCAATTAGCTGAAAGAGTCCCCTCTCCCAGCATCTCCCTGCTGTGTAGCGCTACTGGGATGTGTTACACGGAGCTGTTTCATTTAACTTCAGAGCAGTTTGCATTTTAGTGAATACAATGGGTCTTGCACTGCCTCTATCCCCAGTGAACCTTATTTAATATTTGAAAAAGACAGAGGCAGAAAGTATGAGAAGTAGTACTTTTTTCTGTAGTCAAAGAACACTAACCAGCAGATTTGTTATTTTTTTCAATTATACTGAAGAGCAAAGCTCTCAAATACTTCATCTAATATCTTTTAAAAGGCCGGTTTTCTATAATAATTTAATGAAAATGCATTTTAAAGAGCTTTAAGACAATCTTTACCTCCAGATCTTTACATAAACAGTTGGCTATGCTTGTATAACAGTCATTTCAGGACAGCGTATTAGAATGCATCCACTGTTCATAGGGATCAGGTCCTTGAATATCTTACAGATTAGGATTGTTTTCCCAAACAGTAGTCAATAAAAAAATGGTACACTACTCAAATAGGCAAAAGCCTATTTGTGGAAAAATAGACTGAAAACATATTTTTTAGGATGAAAGCAGGTATGGTTTTATTTTGATTATATAACAATTTCAGTTTTCTGGGATATTCTGTAGAATCTAGGAAGAAATTAATATACCAGAGGCTGCATTTTAAGGTGATGTTCTGGGTCCTGGAGTAACTGTGGTTTCAAGTCTAACATCTACATTCAATCTTTATTTATCCTAGTTGTTGGTTGCCAATTTTATGTCAGTGAATGACATGGTGATATTCTCCATTGGAAAGCTTGTAGCAGAATGAAAGAGGAGGAGGGACTCTTTATCAGCAAGTGTAATGATAGGACAAGGGGTAATGGTTTTAAACTGAAAGAGGGGAGATTTAGATTAGATATCAGGAAGAAATTCTTTACTGTGAGGGTGGTGAGGCACTGGAACAGGTTGCCCAGAGAAGCTGCAGATGCTCCATCCCTGGAGGTGTTCAAGGCCAGGCTGGATGAGGCTTTGAGCAGCCTGGTCTAGTGGGAGGTGTCCCTGCCCAGGGCAGGGGGGTTGGAACTAGATGATCTTTAAGGTCCCTTCTAACCTGAACCATTCCATGATTCTATAAGAGAAAAGAAGGGAAATCTGCCAATGAATGTAGGGAAAAGGAAGACTTATTTTGTCAGGAGGTAAAAATACAGAAAAACAAAAAAGTATTGCTAATGGAGTTCATACTCTACAAAACTTCAAGAAAAAAACTGCAAATCCAGGTTAACCAAAGTATTTTGTTGTCTTAGATTATTACTCAGGTTCTCACTGTATCTAAAGTCTCAGTCCGGTCTTCAGACGCTCCCAAAACAAGAGCTGACACCCTGCATGCACCTGGAGCCCAGGGACAGTGTCTGGCCAGCAGTGAGCCCACGACATCGAAAGACTGTGATTGCAATCTGTGTTTGGCTTTCAGTATGAACTCTAGCTTGTTCCTGAAGTACAAAGATGGCCTGTTGATTCATATCTTAATGTTATCATTAGAAGCACTTTCTTAAATGAAGCCTAGATAGAGATCTATGATCTGCCACGGCATGATGGCAGATGGGGACAGCAATGCACTGGGCAGTAATATCATAGAATCATAGAACGGTTCGGGTTAGAAGGGACCTTAAAGATCATAGAATCATAGAATCTTCATGGTTGGAAAGGACCTTTGAGATCATCGAGTCTAACCACACACACACAAAAAAACCCCTACAATCTCTGCCACTAGAGCATGCCCTGAAGTGCCACATCTAGACGTTTCTTAAACACCTCTAGGGATGGTGACTCAACCGCCTCCCTGGGCAGGCTGTCCCAGTGCCTGACCACTCTTTCAGTAAAGTAATTCTTCCTAATATCTAACCTAAACCTCCCCTGCCGCAACTTCACACCATTTCCTCTGGTCCTGTCATTATTCACCTGGGAGAAGAGGCCAACACCCACCTCTCTACACCCTCCTTTCAGGTGGTTGTAGAGGGCCATGAGGTCTCCCCTCAGCCTCCTCTTCTCCAGGCTAAACATGCCCAGCTCCCTCAGCCTCTCCTCATATGCCCTGGTCTCCAGACCCCTCACCAGCCTGGTAGCTCTCCTCTGGACACGCTCCAGCACCTCAATGTCCCTCTTGTACAGAGGGGCCCAGAACTGGACACAGCACTCGAGGTGAGGCCTCACCAGTGCCGAGTACAGAGGCACCATCACTCCCCTGCTCCTGCTGGCCACGCTATTCCTGATACAAGCCAGAATGCTGTTGGCCTTCTTGGCCACCTGGGCACGCTGCTGGCTCATGTGAAGCTGGCCGTCCACCAGCACCCCCAGGTCCTTTTCTGCTGGGCAGCTTTCCCGCCACTCTTCCCCAAGCCTGTAGCGTTGCTGGGGGTTGTTGTGACCGAAATGCAGGACCCGGCACTTGGCCTTATTAAACCTCATACAGTTGGCCTTGTCCCATCGATCCAGCCTGTCCAGGTCCCTCTGTAGAGCCTTCCTACCCTCAAGCAGATCAACACTTCCACCTAGTTTGGTGTCATCTGCAAACTTACTGAGGGTGCACTCAATCCCCTTATCAAGATCATCGATAAAGATATTAAAAAAAACTGGCCCCAAAACTGAGCCCTGATGGACACCACTGGTGACTGGCCGCCAAGAATCACAGAATCACAGAATGGTTCGGGTTGGAAGGGACCTTAAAGATCACCGAGTTCCAACCCCGCCTGCAATGGGCACGGACACCTCCCACTAGACCAGGCTGCTCAAAGCCTCATCCAGCCTGGTCTTGAACACTTCCAGAGACGGGGCATCCACAGCTTCTCTGGGCAACCTGTTCCAATGCCTCACCACCCTCACAGTAAATAATTTCTTCCTAATATGTATCCAGCAACACTTCCACCAAGCTGCTGCCAGTCACGGCAGCTGGGGAGACACAGCAATACAGGATTTTATCTCGTGTGTTTCCATTAGGCTAACGAGAGGAAAGCTTGCTTTGCTTCCCACCATGGTGCAGCCTCACCTCCCTGTAACAGGACAGACACCACCTACAAAGCAGGGTGAACTAGGGGAAGGAGAAAAGGAACAATCAAAAATGTGTGATGTTCAGCTATTATACAAATGGGAGCTATAAAAAGAGGATGGAAGTGCAACAAGCAGCTAGAGAGGGAGAAATTATGCAAACTTGCAAAAGCGCTGCAGTGATGTAATATTTAGTGGGCTCTTAGCAAGGGTTAGTATTTGTGCACCGATTATATTTTTGATTTACAAAGCACTTTTCATTCAGAGATCTACAAGTGTCTCACACACACTAGTGCCAAAGTCACTGCATTTGCCAGTAGAGTGAGATAGCTCTGGAATGTCGTTAAAAGCAAATGCTGTCTAATGTTTTACTTTTTAAAAACAAATATCAAAGAAAGGAAAAAAAAGGAAAGTTGGAGGGATGGGGAGGAGGGAGGGAAGAGTCAATTGCTTTTGCAGAAACTGCAGTTTCTTTCAAAAAACCTGTCATTGGCATCTTTCCCCAGAAAACATTTTGTCATGCACATCAGTGTATGTCTTTAAGGAGATCAATCTAGAGAAGGAGTCAAGCCAACAATCATAGTGACAGATTTTCAGATGGTGTTCTCATCAATCACGCTGATAATGAGGTGGCAAATTGCTGTCTTATAGCAAAACTAGAAAGACAACTACCCCAGTAGGTGTCAATGAATATGTCAAAGGATTGTCCCTAGGGGAGTCTGAGAAGGTTCTCAGAAACCTCTTTGTGAAGCCTGAATACAGAATACTTTATTGATCACTAAAGAACTTGCACTGACATGCTATTTCCCCATGACATTTGAACCACCAATTTCCTAACTCATGGTGAATACCTATTTGGTAAACACTTTGGGAGTTTTCTTTCACCTTTAGACATAGTAAAAAAATCTCATTTTAATATTAGCTTAGTCTTTCATCTCCTAAAGAAGATGAAAAGCAAAATTTTACAAGTTATAAGCAAGCAAAATGCCTGAAAATATTTAATGACCAATAATGACTGTGACCCAGTAATAATAACTCAGAATTAACTTTAGATTATATTCTGAGTTATTTTCTTACGTTCACCGGTACCTTATATTCTGTCATGTTAGTGAAAGAAGTAGTCCCGTTTATGGAGTAACCTGCTATTAATTTGCAAAGCTGGGTTATCAGTACAGTGACTTTTGAAGATAAAATGGTCCTTTTGTTCTCCATGTCCTAAGTCTCTTAGCATCTGAATTAGAGCCCAGTATGCTCCTGCAGCTCGAGATCACGCAGTGGTGAATTGCCGTCACTCCAGGTTGTGTTCTAGAGCATTTTGGTGGCAGACAGGCTGCTGTTTACCAGGCCTGAATTTCTGCATGCCTTGTTTGTCCAATTTTCAAGCAATCATGGCAATGCTTAATTTCTCCCATGTTTGTTAGAGTGCAAACAGTATGGACTGTCCTTTTCAGTTCTGAGGCCAAATAATATTGCAAAAAGTTTAATAGTGAAAATTTTACACACTGCTTTGACTGCTCTTGGCTCAATTAGCTGTGAGACAAATTTCACAAGATTTCCCTCAATATTTACATGAAAAAATGTGTCCAAACTCCTTCGGAGATAATTTGTCTAGTCTGTAAGTTTAACACTGCTCAATTTTGGCAAGAAAATTTAATGTGAACAGATGGAATTTGTTTAGTTTTTTCTTGAAAAACACTTTGATAAAAATCTTCATTTACAATCAGTTACAAAAAGAAAATATCCATCCCACTAATAATATTGCACAAAAAGATTTCATGCTGAGAAAAGGCCATAGTTCTGTAATAAATATTTTAATGCAAACATTTCAATTTGATTTGGGGTTTATATGGTGCCTAATACAACTGTTTCTAGTCTTGAGATTACTGATGCAGAATCATACGTGGAATAAGTTTTCTAATATCCATTTAGGCTTGTGTGACTGAAGTCAAATGTATTGGGGACACGGCCTCACTTCTGTATAAAACTGTAAGTGTATAGTTGATAACTTACAGCACACATGGTAATTAAATGGTATTATCTGGTATACCCTTACATTGCAATTATACACAAACACCTGGTATAAAGGCACACAGATTTTACATGTGCAGCTGTCTGGGGTTACACATGCTTGGGGTTGTCCCACCTTTGAGAATATTTAGGCATTCAAAACTACTGAAACATATTTGGTTTTACATTCAGCTTTTGTCATATCAAATAAAACATGTGCAAAGCACATGGAACAATAAGAAACTTAATTGCAAGCAATAATAGTGCGAAGGCAAGGAAGAGTCAAGCCCAATGTATTCTCCGTGTACCGCTTATGCTTGCTTGTTGGCAAGTTTTGCCTAAAATAAAATGAGGCATCAGCCTAATTTCACATGCATCTTCTGTCAGAAGACGGTTTGTGAAAGTCTGAGAAAAGCAGTCCAAAAGATTGTTTTGCAGAATGTCAAAAATTAGAATCTGGAACAATGTCTGGGATTGTTTCTGCTTCCGACCTTTGACATTCCATGAAACAATATACTGAAGCACAGCTCTACTTCAACATTATGAGTAATGTATTTCAAAGGGTTTATGAGCCTTATCTAATTCCAGTTAAAGTTAATGGAAAAATTCCCACTGAACAATAGTAATAGTAAGTGTAGTCTTGCTGGATTGCCAAGGGGCTAGCTGTGAAAGGACCACTATTGTGCTAGACACTCAGCGGAGCAGTAGCAAGCTCAAGTCCCAAAGAATTTATGATCTAAACAGACAAGACAACCCCATGGGGAGGGAACAAAATAGCCCAGGAACTGAATGGCATCCTATTATACCATGTGTAATTGAGTCATATCAGTATTTAGTATCTTGGATCTTAATCTCCCAATTAATACAATTGGCATTAGAGACTTGAACTAGAGCAATCCCAATTGCATCTTAATTGGAAATTTGTTTTGGTTTGAATTTCCATTGTATTTGAGGTTCTGTTCCTATTCCTTTAGTTTCTTACCTGGACTTTTAAGACATGAACAATGTGGCACCCCAGATGAGGGAGCAGGTGTATTTTTTGAAGGCAAGGGATCACCAGAGCCTGAGCATTACAAAGATGTCAGTGGCATGTACCTTGGCATATGGGGTAGCTCTCCATGTATTTACTAAAACTCAAAGAAACCTGCTGTTGTAAGTGCTGTTGAGACAGGTCTGACATGGGATTTAGGATTTTTTTCATTTCACACATGCCCAAACAAAGCAGCAAGGCAGGCAATGAGAAGATCAGCGACTCTACTGCCATCCCTAGCTGAATTAGCCGTCCTCCTTGCGTGCTCCTCTGTGTGCAGCTAGCTTGGACTGTGGTCAGCCTTAAACATACAACCTTGTGGATCATTTAGACTCAGGAGGGCTGTCTGTTTCTCCCCTTCTTTTCGCAAAAATTCATAAATACTTTCAGTATTGGGCCTTTACTTGGCTAAATGTGTATAGCATATGTGCTACGGTTTCTGTACTGATCAACATTAGCACCCAGGAAAAGACGGGGTCCCTTAGCAATAAAATCTAGATCCTTTTGGCTTGAGCGATGAGGGAGATATTATCAAGTATCCTTTGAAAGATATGCTTGCAGTATGTCACAGGAAACAAGCCGGTTTCATCCTTATAAAAATTGTGATGTACTCGGCAATTAGCTGAAGCATGAGACTTCTTCAACTCTTCCTTTCCTTAAAGGCTCAGAGTGTGAAGAAGGACACAGGGAGGCATTAAGGAGGTTGCTGCCCTGAGCCTGCATTAAAGCCCCTTCAGATTTTCAGTCATGTTGTCCCAGTCTGAAAATTTGTAAGAGTTTTGATGCATCATAAGCAGTGAAAACCCACAGCTGCTATTCACATCCTGAAATTAGTCTCTGCCCTAAGACTGTCTTGGAGGATTATGTGATCCTTTCTTGCCACCCACTCACTCTGTCATTTCCTAAACTCTGATGGTTTTTACATCAGAGTTAAAAGAACACATGTACATGTATATCCCTGGAGCATACTGCAAACATGTTTTTAGAAGTACACAAGAAGTCATCTATTTCATAGGTCTATCAAAAGTAACTGGCTTTTATTGTTAAGGGACTCGAGGGAACACATGTACCACTGTCAGCTTCTCTCCACGCCCACTCTACAAGATGACTACAGAATCAATTTAACCAAGAATGAAGACTGCATAATTCAAGCAACAAGGTCAAAAGTCTGATTTCTACAGAAAAAGTGCACTGGTTTAACTTCAGTCAGTTTTTAAATCAACATTATGAAAGCTTGGTTAAATAATTAGGTAATTAGATTAATTCTGCTTCTAATTTAATTTAAAGCTAAGCTAATTTAAGACAAACTAATAGCTGCTCTTTTAGGCTAAAATTAATATATTCCCACAAGAGTTTGCACCGATTTACCTAAATCAATTAAATTCATATCCTAGGTCAAACCAGTGCAACTTTCCCATGTAACAAAGGCCTTAAAAAAAGGTTTTTATCCTATGTCCTTATCTTTCTCTATGCTCATGTGAATTGTATTTAAAAAATGTGCAGTACTGCAGCTGCTTGCTGCAATCCCATTTGGGATTTGCACCTCTTCCCCATGACAGTAGGTCACACAAAGCACTGACAAAGTGTTTTCACCTACTGCATGCCTCTCACTCAGTACCATTTGTATTCAAAACAGCAGGAAAATGATGGATGCTTTGAATATAGGGCATCTTTCATACAAACCACACAGCTTGTGTGTTGTAGTTAGACCTTGGTAGTACAGAGGTGAAAAAGCTCTGATGATCAGCATAACTTCCTTTTTTTCCTGCTTCTTTTAGGGAATGGCACCCCAAACAGCATCAGGGATTGTCAAAATGCAGATGGGTTTGTAGTGCCTTCACACCTGATGCTCTTTACACCAACTTGTGGAGTGAGGCCACTGCATGAAGAGGAGAAATATATTCCCTCAGTAACTGGATACTGGTCCCCCTGATATGGGCAAACTCCTGGCAGATTGCTCTGCCTGACTCCCAAGTGGATGTGTTGTGTCTGTGTATATGGAAAGGTCTAATATAAGGGTGCTGCTAAACCCTGTTTAGATAATTAGCTCTTGGTTCGTCTAATAGCTGCTCTTAGGGTGGGAGATTTACTGGTGAGGGAGAGCCTGCAAAGATTTAACCCTGCTATCCTTCAGCCTCTTGTGTGCTTTTGCAAACCCTGCTCAGCCCTGCCTGTGCCTCCAAACTGAGATGAAGGCTGTGTCCAGCTCTGATTTCTGCTAGCACCTCTTACAGCTTCTCTGGTGCTCTAGCTGGAGTGAGTGCTACCTCAATGCTTTCTCGCTACCATAGCCCTGTAAAAATAGTTGCATGAACAGTCACCCCCAGAGCTGAAACAGAAAAGAAAGGAAAGGCGAGTAAGCAAAATATCCTGTGATGGGAGCTAATAGGACGCATCTACAATATACGGACACAAGTCAGCACAGGTCTGGGATGCTACCACCTAGCAAGAGAAGATTCATGGAGTGGGATGAAGAAGAGAGGGGCACTGAGCAAGGCTCTGTACAGAGAAGTGGACTCAAACCATCCTTCCCAGTGCATGACTGAGAGGTGGGCAGTTGTATGCAGAACATCCTTTCCTCCTCCGCTTGTTATTTATCAGCCATCTCCAAACTCTCATCCCTTTACCCAGCTTTATCCAAGATTTCAAGTCCAAGGACATAGCCCACCATTTTTGTTCTGCTGTTCTTACGTATCTTCTCTCCTCTGCTTTTTCTGTACAAAAGCATTTGAAGCTCTTCACTGTTTCCCTCGGTCAATACTTGATGGTTAGTGAACACCTCCTAATGTTTGTCAGTCATGTAAGAAAAAACCAAGCTATTCCTGCATGTTTAGTCACTGTGTAATCTTCATAGGTCTTGCTGGGTCTGTTGCTGCTTGCTGGGACTCAGGTGCATATCAGCTGGATCACCTTTTACTGCACAAAATATGAGGACATCATGTAGCACATTTCCATAAATATTTATGTGACTGTTGATAGAAATCTAAATCAGCTGTCTTTCAGTGCCTTTGGATCATTCTGAGTATTCACTGGCAGAAATAGATATGAATTTTAAGCAAATACTGAAAATAGCCTCAGGCCATGATTTCTGAATTGCTAAATGTGAGTTCTTGCACCAAAAAGATGCTTCTAAGCCTTGTGGCCATCTAGCTGGGGTACAGAAAGGTCCTAGCAATTCAACTTGAATTATCGATCTCAACTATTAGAAAGATATAGCTTATAAACAATTTATTGACTATCCATCAAATTATACAGGCAGTAAAATCAATACGCAAATGCAAGATAGAACTTGGTGAAAAAATAATGATGTGCAAATTATTCATCCAGTTCCTGATAACACAAATAACTCATTACCTTTCTTTGAGTTGGGTGTATTTTGTACTCATGTAAAACATTCATAGAAAAGCTCATAATTAGTGAAGTAAAACATTGCATGATTCAGTCAAAGGAGTGCAGCTATGAAACACAATCTGCAGCACATATGTTCAGGTAACTCCTTGGGAGTAGACAGATACATTAATTTTTTATAATGAAAATGCCAACTAGAAGAGCCAGTGAAATTGGTAAGGTTATTCACTCTTTCTGGAAAAAAGAGCATCTTGAATCTGATTCTAGTCTCCCTTGCACTCAGATTATACAAGTGAGAACATAATTCAGTCTGCCCATTCTGCCTTTACAAAATGATTCCTTTCATTAGGACTAAATGCTGGTAACAGAATTCTAGGTGATTTAGGGATTTTTATAGTGTGGGTGAAAAGTTAAAAATGTGTAGTGACCATATGTGTCTGGATAACTATACCTAACTGCTTTCTTTAGAGTGCAGATTAATTAGAGAAGTAGAAGACAATACATCTTTGCAGAAGAATGTTACGATGTAAAAGCATTGTGTAAATTAATCAGTTAATCTGACTGAATGATAAATAAATCCAAAAGGAAGTAGGATATCTCTAATTATATCCCAGGTAAGTCAACACGTACCTAGCCCAATTTTCTGCAAAGGAAACTGGATTGTCAGTGAAGGAATCTCCAGTTCCATGTACAAATCCCTCAATAAGCTAAATAATAAAATAAAAGGTTACCTGTTTAAATTTTAAAACACAGACTTAGATATCTGGTTTTATTAATTTTTTGTCAAATATCTTTCCTTGTATACACTACTCTTTAATCTTTGCTCTTCTACAAAGAAAGGCAGGATATGAACCAGAAAAAAAAATCTAAATCCTCTAACAGTGGTAAAAGACTGATTGGTCTCACTTAACGAAACAAAATAATGCAGTAAATTAGGAACTGACAGGTTCTGACATCAATTTACTGCAATTCTTAGAGAGCTACTTCCAAGCCTCAGTTCCCTCGTGTGTTTAACTGCCAGCTGCCTACTTGTAACTCAGGGAAGTTCCAGGAGATTTTACTGATAATAAAATATGACTGATCTTGCACTGGAAATTAAGTGACTATTTTATCCTTTTTTCACACTACTTTCGAGATCATGCATGTTAAGTGTTACTGCCACTCCGTGTGATAAATACACTTACTCTGGAGGAATCATGAGAAGTCATGATGTCTCCCACCAGTGTGAATAAGTCTGTTAGTCTACTCCATATGCAGCCTTTCCACCACAGCTAATACTGATTACATCCTACTCAGAGGTACCTTGCATAAAATTATTGATGGAAAGGAAGTGAGCTCTTGAGCATTACTAAGGAAGTATGGGACTTGATCTTTCAGTTTATTTGGCTCTGACAGCAAAAAACAAGGGCTTGCAGATAGTGTTGACACTTTTCCCCTTCAGATTGCGAATATTTCATACAGAGATTTAAAAGAAAAGGAGAATTAAAAAATGCTATAGGATCAAAGCAAATAGACTGGGTTATGAACCTAAATAAAAATGTGAGGAGTCTAGAGACAATATGGGGAAATTTTGTCTTACAATTTCAAGGATTTTTCTCATGGGAAAAGTAACACTTTGCTTTAATAAAAGAAAATAAATAGTTACAAGCAACCCATTTGCTGTTTGATGTAACAATGTTATCTGCTCTCTGGGCTTTTTTTGTTTCTGTTCAAGGCATAAAATAATTATTGAAGAGGGCTGTTTCATCTCCGTAGAGTACAAAAGTCCTCTTGCTAATTGCCACATCAAATGACTAGAGGACCCCAATGGAAACCTTCAAATGACTGTGAAAAAATTCAGGCCATCACTAAATGCTGGGCACTTTTTTTGTGTGTGTGATTTCCCATTGCAGATTAGGTTACTTGGGTGTGGGCTTATCACACAGGAAAGGCCTGGCTGCAGATTAGTTCTGCACCATTGCAGGTCTGTTATGCCAGCTTCATCCTTGACCAAATCGATGGCTAGCACCTTTATTGTATTTTTGTGATACGAAAGAACACTGGACTGTCCAGGCAACAAAAGAAGCAGCAGAAGGCCTACTGTGTTTCTAAAGTGTTACTTCTCTACTTTTTGTCATGCACCAGTGACATGAGTGCCGGGTCCCAGACTTTAACCTCACACAGAGTCAGAAAAAAGCTGTCAGTCTCGGCTTGTTCAAAGACAATTCCTTTGTGAAGATCAGACTAAAGTGGCATGGTCCATATACTCACTAAAGCATGCCAAGGAGTCAGAAAGTCATAATCCGCCTTTGTACTTATGACCATTCACATTTTCCTCCATAGCTGGTGCCCAATTACCAGTGCTGTAATTTTTTCTATTGTTAGAAAGCCATAAGGGTTTAGCTACCACTTATCCAATCGGGGTCATGACCTGATGTATTTAGGCTTTGCAAATATAAGTAACAGTTCCCTTATCAGTGTCACCAGGACTCTTTAACACTTAGCAAGCAGAAAGATAAATATACTTGGCAGATACAATTTGATCCATTGCTAAGCCTTCCATTTTACCAATGACCCATGGCGCTCTGCCATTCAAGGGTATGTTAACTATTATAACCTTATACCCTTCAGAGCCGGCTCAGAAACTGGCCAACTTCTGCTTACAGGAGAGACTTACACATGACAGCCTGTCAACCTGATCTATAGCACAAGCGTTGGCACTGTGAAACCAGTGATGATTCTGACCTTGCTTGCTCTAGTTCTGCTTTGGCCCAGTTCTAGCAGAATTCCTCCTGATCTACACCAGTGCAAGAACTGGGCTCTGTCCAGGCCAATTTGATTCCAGGAGGAAGCCGAAGCCAAATGATTTCTTTGTTGCTATTACTAGAAGCATCACTTTTTACTTCTTGACTTTCTTTGATTAACTGTCTAATTTAAATATTGCTTTACGCTACTTTGTAACTCAGATTTATCCTGATTGCTTTCTTCTCCTCTTCCAAATCCTTTCTAAGACCTCCACCAGCCACAAGGTCTACAAGAAATAGGACAAGGGCCTGGCTTCAGAAGCTGGAGAGTGCAGATTCTCTCATTCATCCACCCTTCTAGCAGGTACTGAAATAAGTACCCTCAGCAGGGTTATGTTTAACAGGCACATATTTAAAAAGGCCTGAAGATGCAGCATCAGATCTAGAGAAACATCTCTTTTAAGCAGAATAGTGCAAGAATTCAAGTGTGAACCACTAGTGTGAAAATCCTATAATAAAACCATCAGGACAGGCTAGAGCTTTCTGCTATCTTGAAAATGCATCTTGATTGACTAGAGGTCTGAAGGTTTGAGGCACTCAGTTATTGCCTCTTCAACAGTCACTTGAGAAACCTTATCCCTCATTTTTCACAGAATGAAACTTCCAAATGATATTTTGCGGTCTAAACATAAAGGAATTGAAATGCAGTTCTTACCAGAACAAGTAGGCATTGAGTAGCCAGACTCCCTAGACTGCTTTGTGAATCTGTATCCGAGTCTTCCTTATTCTCACTCTAGAATTTCTTTGATCCTTACATTTAGGTTTTATTAGTGTCACCATAAACTGCATGGATGGATGGCTGGATGGGAGGAATTAATGATAAAGGTACTGTTCTATCAGTTCTCTTATGAGACGTTTGGCAATGAGGCAGTGTTTTCGCCCATAAGTGAAGACAATTGTGTCACTGCTTGAGAGCTGACTAGTTCAGAGCCCACCTGTAAGAATCTCTTCCCGCTTAGAGTAATACGCACTGAAAGACACAACACTGAACGTTTTAGAGCAGCATGAGATTAAAAGAGATTTGCAAGGCAGAGGGAGCAGAACTTGGTTTTCATATGCTCTCTAACAATTTTTTCTGCATTGCTGTGAAGCACTGACTCCTAATATAAAGAAATTCAATAGAATGCTATTGTCAACTACATTTGATTAGACATAAAGCAACACTGGCAAATATAAAATACCCTTGCACTAACCATGGAGACTTTACACCTTAAGATGCCCTTCTTAAAATTACAAAGAGTTCACAAGCTGTTTTTATTTATTTCCATCATGTGGGCAATTTTTATGACCACTGCAAATACCTTCTATCAGAGTATCCTCCTTCATTAGGTTATAATATGCTTTAATTCTCTGAAGTGCTTAAATGCTAGTTAGCTACTAGAAGAGAGAAGATAACATCTTTTAGGAAAATTAGAAACAACTTAGTACTTACAGTGGACTCTTAACCAATCAAAAAGAATGGCTAAGACTCCTTTTTCTTATTAAAATGTCTTAGCCAGAATTAATGGCTGAGTAGCAGCACCAGCTCATTCATGTATGCAATTGGGTCATGACTGGGTCAGCATTTCAGTCATGATTAAAGCACAGAGCCAAACTTCCCACTTAAACATATATCTGTGCACATATAGGATTGTTTGGCCTTCAGGCCTACATCTGGAATGAACTTATTCACGTCTGGTGGACTTATACTTACTAACAAGGCAAGCTCCCCTGTCCCCTCTCTGACATATAAGTTAAAAGCTTTATCTGAATAAAAACTGCGAAGTCATTTTTATACTCTGAATAACAAGGGAATGTTGTGCTATGATCAGTGTTTTCACGATTATGAGTCTAACACTTTACTAGTAATAAAGCAATGTCAGCACTACTAACTATAAGGCAGAGGCCATGAGGTGGCTTATGTCTTTTTTGAGTGTTGAGAATTCCCTGGACAAAATCAAGAAGGCAGAGGAAAAAAAAATTACTTTGCATTTTGCACAGCAAGGTCAGTTCAGGCTGATGATACTTTTAGCATCATTAAGCACTGTTTCATCTCCCCAGTTTTGCAGGGACTTGCTAAACATCCTGCATACGCTTGAACAAAGACACTCAGCCACCAAAGTCCTCTTCCTCCTTGGAAAAACTGTCCAAAGAGTCAGTTAGCACCCCTAGTTAATACTAGCGGAGAAGCATGCCCATTTATTACATGGCTTCTCTAAGTTTATATTGTTTCTCCTCCTGTCTGCTCCTTTCTTTTTCTTTTTTTTTTTTTCTTTTAGCACAGTCCATTCTTCAAAATCTCTAAGCTCTAAGTAAGCATAGTTTTTAGTAATTCTTAACCCAAGAGACAGCGATGTAGTGCTGGACCTAGCCCTTGCAGTATACAGCAGCAGTTTTGAAGGGTGAGCAGAATCCATCCTTACCCAGAGGACACCAAAGTCCATACTTTGATGATCCAGTACAGACTTCGCAAGCATGTCTTTACTGATGGCCAGCTGAACTTCTAGATTCAGACTCTGTTGGTGTAGCCCAAATCGCAGTGTTGTTATTATTATTCTAAATATCCAGTTTAATTCCCTTAGAGTTCATATCCTTTGGAAGTGCTTTATGGAAGTTTTCTTTTTAAGTAAGTGGCAGCTATATGTGACTTAAAACAGACGATATATTTTAGGCTATCACTTTTATCTGGAGCTGAGATGCTCAGGAGAATAGGGATTTCTTTTTTGTTTTTTAATGATGTGTTAGGCCATGGAGTTTCCTGAACATTTAGCAAAGGGATGTCAGGGTGAAACAGCTGCACATATTAAACCAGCAGTGAAATCCAACTCCTTTTCATCTTCTCAGTTATACAGCTCTTTGTGAAATTATTCCACAGGGCAATGTGTGAATAACTGCTAACTAATGTATGATCAATTCTATTTTAAGGTGGTACAAATGGGGCTGCCTGCATAGTGCTGACATAGGTGATGGAGCAAGCACTGAGAAAAGACAGTGTCATAAATTGATTCAGGTTAAATGGCCTGATTCTTAGCTAATTATTTTATAGTTCATTGACATTCAGCAAATGTGAGAACTGCAAACCTTGTAGCCACAAGGTGCCATGAGATAGCTGTAAACAGAAGGTCTTTGATGCGACAAATGGTATGTAGAGGCAGTTCCATACAGGCGTCCTAACACAAAGGCTCACTTACAGGGCTACTACCAAAATAAAAAATAAATCAAGCCATAACAGCTATTTTGATCCTGCCTGGAAAACTCTTACGTGAAAGAATCTGACACACTGACCCTACCTTTCCCTTACCAGTTCCTCATCTCTAGTTACAGTTTAGAAGATATTTACAAAAAGCGTAAAGAGAAATCAACCCAT
The DNA here is from genome assembly GCF_963924245.1 of Chroicocephalus ridibundus. NCBI lineage: Eukaryota > Metazoa > Chordata > Aves > Charadriiformes > Laridae > Chroicocephalus > Chroicocephalus ridibundus. Next base: position 4,006,996 of record NC_086287.1, on the reverse strand, counting down.
CATTTGTATCAGTAGAAAAGTAAAGCACTTCTGTAAACAGATATTGTAATGAAATATCATTTTGGAATTTCAAAGAAATATTAGAAACCTTCAGAAGTCTTGCAGAAACAAGAATACAGGTAAAATAATACAACATGTTTACAAATACCCTTGACTCTCCTTTAGAAGCTGCCAGGGTGTCCTAATTGAAAGTACACTCAAATAGGGTGAAGGGGGAGACTGATAAAAATAGTTTATTTTAATCAGGTTTTAAATTAACAAGCAAGATGTGTTGATTTACGTGATCGGCTCTGATCTTGGTTGGTGAGTGTTCTTCATCGTTTTCCCAGTAAAAGAAGGCTATTTCTTCAATAAGTGACAAAGCATCCTTCTCCTTTTTGTTTACCAGAAAGTTTCCCTATGTCTCTTCATATTTATTTCAGAGTTTGCATTGCGTAGCGTGTATTACGCATGCATTACTCAGATCTATCAAGCTGCATTTAGATGAGAATTTGAAACTAAACTAAACATACAAACTAATATTTTACCAAAATAATTCTACCCTAAATAGATATAAGAACAAAACATGGTTTTACCAAGACAGAGTGTTGACAGATTTCTTAGATAATGAAATATACTCTCTGTATGTATTAAACTCAATTGATTGGCTTTTGATACCACAGATCAGAATTTGAGATTTACTATGTACTATCTCTCATAGTCTGACTTTATTCACGGTTTGGGAGGGGAAGACAAACTTCCTTGCATTCCCAGACTTTGAGGAGTTTCTGAAGTTCGAATCAACTAGTTGTTGTACCAGACTAACCAAATAGACATAAATGAAAAAGTTTAATAGTGCAACAAACTCTGTTTAAAGAAGTTCACCCAGCAACCAGTTCAATGTTTTGGCTTTTGTTTAAAAGGTCACCAGAATTAATTCACTGTTGCCAGAGAAGCTGACAAAATATCACGCTGCTGGTCACTGATTAGAGGACCCTGGCTATGGAGATTCAAAAAGATCGGGGCCCATTTATCTTATTTTTATCAAAGTCCAGGACAATCCCAAGAATTCTGTATCCTTCCCTTTCCTTCCCCTTCCCATGCTGGAACAGTTCAAGATTGTTTTGTGATGTGGTGTAGGACATCCCTAGGATCAAGCATCAGGTATAGCAAATTCATCAATTCTAAGCACTTAAAAAACCTTCAAGCATTAAGTTACTGATTCACTGTTAGTGATTTCAAAATGTCAGTCAGGCCCTTTTTTTCTAGGACCACTGAGGCTCTGAAACCAGGGCTGCTCCTGCTCTTTGGGGCACAGATGATTGCCCAGAGAGATTAGGCTTGAGTTCTCCCGTCTATATTCACGTTCACATCAATGTGATTACTCATGCCTAGAACTCAGAGCAGAGGGGATGGTAAAAATATAATGATAAGTTACCAAGGATTCGTTCAAGTATATTGTTGCGAAAAAAATCACACTTTTTGCCACAGTAATTAGGGCAGGAAGGGATATCCACATTAAATGGGATTTGTTGAGGAACAAACATGCATTTCTTACACAATTTCACAACCCAAAACCCACCAGACTTGCAAATTCAAAGTTTTCCCAAATTAGAAGCAGAGGAAAAATGTGATTTCTCCTGGAAAATCCACAAATCTTAAAAATCTTAAAATCTTAAATCTACAAATCTTAAAATAAGATAAAATACATTTTGAAACAAGGTTCCAAGCCAAACAATTCTAAACTTAGTTTTTATTTTCAAAGTTATATATTATCATTGATAATATTTTTTATTATTTCTTTTAAAATTATTTTTAAGATCCTATTTCTCTTATTTCTCCTTTTCTTTCCCTCTATTTTTCCTTGCTGGAAAATGGTGAAATATGAGAAAGAAGGGGAAAGTGCTTACTTTAACGTGGAAAAATTTGTGAAAAACAGAATGCACCTTTACAGAGTTCTCGGCATTGCCTTCTAAACAAAACCTTAAAAATGCTGAAAGAAAATTGGAAAACATAGAAGGAAACTTACTCTCCTCTGATCCTGATTTCAGTTTCCTCATTTGCTTGGTGGGAAATCTACTTGGACTGAACAGTGTTTCAAAGTGAAGGATATCAGTTTTGTAATTTTATTTGTTCAGCCCACTTAGTCATAAATATTTTTATTTAAGTTGGTAAATTACACTTCCCAACTAATAAAATAAAAACAGCTGTGCTGTTTTAGAAATGTGTGAACTGACTTTACTCCCAGCTTTGCCCATATTTCAAAGGTTCTTGTGTTCAGGTGCTTCATTTAAATTAACTTTCAGAGCTCCTAGATGGTCAATGGTATCAACACAGGTGGTCAATTAATTCAAATAATTTTTAATTTCCAGTTTCAAAATGTTCATTATCATAGAAGGTACACCATACAATTGTTCAGTTCAGTATTGCCAAGCATGTGACAGCATCATTCCTGTCTACAGGGAATGTCACACTATTTAAGCTATTCACCTTTCCTATGCTGGTATGGAATTTTGCTTTCTTTTTTGTGTCTGCCACAGTAACCCTACTTTATTTATAAGGCCTGTTCATCAGAGATAAATGCATTTGCTCATGACTTCTGTGCAGCATCTTTTTGTCATTCATCGCAATATTTTGAGAAAAAAAATGAACAAAGCAAAACAAAACAAACCCACAAAAAAACCCCTGGAATAAGAATTTCTTTTTTCTTATTAGGAAATCACCCTCTTAACATTCTCTTGCTTCCTTCCTTAGTCCCCTTGATCATCAATAAACAGATGTCTGGTAATCATAAATAAATGTTTCTTGCTATTTCTATGCCTGTTGGCCAAAAAAAACCTAAGAACAACGTTTGAAACAAAAAAGCAAACTGTAAAAATGAGTAAATTAATGTTTAATACAGACTTAGCAACCCTCTTACAAAATTCCCAAAGGTCATGAGTCAGTAGAAAACAGATTTCAAACTATTATTTTGGAGTGGGATTTAAGTGGGGTTTAAGAACAGACAATGAAGGCTGGGAATTCAGTGTTGCTCTTGATCCCTTCAGTGGTGCGCAAGTCTCACTGAATTTGTTTTGTCAGTCTATTGGCAAGAATTTGGCATAGGAGTCCAGCCATCAATCACTAGAGTTTCTTCAGTTTAGATATAAATAGCGTAGGTGAAGGTTTAGGGTTGTTTATAAAGAATGCACAAAATCTTTTTTTAATCTGTTACTGACAGATGGAAATACCACAGCGTGTTTTCAGGCCAAACTCAATGCTTGAGACATCTTTGAGTATGAAGTGCCAGCTAGCTGGCCAAAATACAGGAAAACAGCACTTTTCATTAAATTCTTCAGTCCTGATATGGGAAGAAAGGCGGTCAGGGGCCTGAAGTGCCGTCCTCGAAGCACTAGAGCTAGAGCACTGAGCTGGGTCTCCCTTGGCAGGTGCCTTGTGTTAACTCCACAAAATCCGCAATGATTCTGGGCCTCAGCTTCTAAAGAATTTCTAAAATTAAACGTCTTTCCCTTTTGTCCACCTCATCTTTGTTTTCAGGGAAGTTCTCCAGAGCTAGAGGCTCTATTATGAGTACACATGTGGTGGGCTGACCCTGGCCAGCAGCCACCCCGCCCACCCAGCCGCTCTCACACTCCCCCTAGCTCAGGGACAGACGCTGGGGGAGAAAATGGGGTGAAAAAGCTCACAGACTGAGATAAGGACAGGGAAATTGCTTACCTTTTCCCAGCCTCAGCTCCGCTCCTTCACCCCTGATGCCTCTGCTGGGGCACGGGGGGCTGCGGTCGGTCTGTAACAGCTCCTTTCTCCTCACACCTTTCCCCGGCTCCACCATGGTCTCTCTGGGGGCTGCAGGGGAATCCCTGCTCCAGCACCTGGAGCACCTCTTCCTCCTCCTCCTTCTCTGACCCGGCTGCTCACAGGGCTGGTTCTCGCTTTTTTCCCCTCCTCCTCTGCTTGTCCAGCATCTTTTGCCCTTTATAAACACTCTTTCCCTGAGGTACCACCAGCCTGGCTGAGGGGCTTGGCTGCCTCTGGCAGCGGGGCCCTTGGAAGCGGCTGGAACCGGCCATGCGCTGCACGGGGCAGCCCTGCCTTCTCCTCACAGAGGCGCCCTGCAGCTCCTGCTCCCAGCACCTCGCCAGAGACACCCAATGCAACGTGTTTTTACACTAAGTGTCGTTCCCAACCTAAACGGTTCTATGATTCCATGATTCTAAACGGCAAAGGTAGCTCTGGCGGCAGCCATTATCACTGAGGGGTGAGCAGCAAACGGAGCTGTGCTCTCAAAGCATGGCCCACAGCCCCTCGGGTTGTCACCCATCGAACAGGAGCTGTGCAACTCAGTGAAGAGCTAAAGATGGCATCATTAGCCTAGTATGTAATTTTGCCGCGTGACTTTTTTTTTATTTTTGTTAGTCTAATCGCTGCGCCCAGTTGCTTCTAAGGCAGCTTTAAGGGATACCTGGTGGCAAGATGGCGTCAGGTCTGGAGTTGTTCCAGTGCAGCGACAGCTCAGAAGTGCCTGGTGTTCACGCTGGGATCACAGCAAGGCCAAAAGCCACCCGAGCTCCTGGACATGTGTGTCAGGGTGGCCATCGGTCCTGGAGTCTGGGACATGCCCTGGAGTCCTGGGACATGCCATGGGCCTGGGCAGAGTTAGTCCCAGAGCCCAACAGGGAGAGGCCTGGACAGGGAACCTTCCAGAGGTGTGTGAGTATGCCACTGAAACTCCGTTTTTGAAAACCCATTTCGATCTTTCCAGAGTGTGTTTCAGCAAAATGTTGCACTGTGCTAAAAGACTGGTGGAAAATAAAAATCCAAGTCTCGCACAGTGCTAACTTCCATAGATTATATTGGCAAAAGCAAGGTATTTCGTATTCCTACTAACGCAGATGGGTATTATGTCATCACTGCTGGTACACTGCTTGTTCTCATGAAAGGCAGCGTGCTGATAGATAATGCCAGTATTTCAGTCTCAGATATGTAGCGGATACAAATTTGTCCCTGAATGCTGGTTTTCAGTGGCAAATATAGATGCCTTTATGTTTGCATTTGCTGAGCCTTCCTGAATCTTTTTTGAAGCTCTTCTCTCCAAACACATAATGAAGAAATTCACTTTTCAAAAGTCAGAAGAGCTGAGTTTCTTAGGACAGTCTGACCCACACCAGAACAGAAACCTCAGTTTATGAAAAATAGTATTACAACTGTCATGCTGGCTGATGTCCTCTACTTTTACAACAGAACAATAGAAAATCAATTACACTGGCACCCTGCCTGCCTTGCAGGGTGAGACTGTGTAAGCTTTCTCAACAGACATAGCAGATGTTTCTTAAAGACCGATTTTTGAAGCCTCATTCTTTAGGGAAATTAGGCCTCCTTTGACAAATATTATGTCTTCACTTCCTCAGTTACAAATCACAAATCGTTTTGCGTTTCCACAAGGGGTAGGCTGTATCACTGAGACACCTACTAAATGCTGGACTAAAATCACTAATTCTTAGTGTATGGGCTACCAAGCTGCCCGCAGATGGTAACACTTGCCAGTAACCTCAGGAAATCAATACTGCATAGAGTTAAAAATGTTTGTCCCATTCCCTTTCCCACCATACCATCTTTCTCTGTCCTTAATTTTACATCTAGAGAAAAATATGGTATTTGGTATTAGGACCCACTTCTGTAAAGGGTTTTAGCAGCCCACATTTTTAGAGATGTAGTCTCCCAGGTCAAGGAAGGACTTATTTTTTGAATGCCTAATACATATTTAAAGGCTGATAATAGCACAGGATAGCTCCAAGAATGTTATATAACTTATAGAGTGTCTATTAAAAAAGGAGAGACTCTGCCATTTAAAAAAATAGAAGCCTGTGAGATTCCCACCATCTGGATGGAGTCTTTTTTCTTCCCAGATGAATTAGTTGTCAGGGGAGGAATTATTTTAGGCATCAAGTAACCCCTGATTGTGAGTGACAGACTAACACAAGAGCAGATGCAAGGTTACTGCTGCCTATCCATTATGTGGAAAGGAGACCCATGCATGTCCTACTTACTGTGCATACTGACTTGGGTTATTAAAAGAGTAACTAGAGGTGGGTCAGACCCAGAAGATAGTTCATACCACTCACAACAGATGTTCTTTCACAAGAGAGAAAGCAAATACTGGATACTTTCTGGGGATACTATAGAAGGAGGGGTATTCATTGCTTACAGCAACTCACTAGTTCAGATTTTCAACTGAAGCACAAAACCAATTCCAAAAACTTTTTCAGTCCAAAACCAATTACTTTGATAAACTTTCTTAGGGTCTGAACGCTGCAGAAATCGTGTTCTGGTATAACACCCTTATTTGTGAGTATCCTGTGCATAACAGCACCTTGATGAACACAGATAAATAGAGAATCTGGCAACATTTTCAATACATCTTAAGATAAAAATCGGTTTTCACTATCTCCTATTTCAGCTAATGGAAATGTCTTTGTTTATATAAATATGGATATCTGTAAATCCCCCTGTCCTTGCAGGCAGTACAAGTTTATTATGGGAAGCTTTAGTAGTATCTACTCAACAATGATATATTTATAGGTTTGTGTAATGTTAGCTATAGCCCAATATACAATAAAAGAGGTATTATTATAGTAGAAGTGTATGAAATGCTGTCCAGAAATTTTTGTGCCACCTGATTTCTCTACGAACTCAAAACTCAAACCCTGTCCACCCAAATCTTTACCAAGGCTCCTGAATTTATGAGAATATCTATCTGGGTTAGTCTCACATCTGAACCATTTTTTTTTATTAGTGAATCCAAACTAAGCCTGAGCTGGTCTGAGTCTGAAAATTCAAAAGTGAGGTGGTGGGCAGTGAAACATTTTACATTCTGAGAGGAAAATAATGTCTACAATCAATAAACACCACAAGCCACAACACAGCATTTTTCAAATCCAGTGTAAAGAGAGCAGATGGCCAAAATAAATAGGTATATGAAATAAATGTGTGCTAAATGTTGAGATCTGATCATTTTCTCTTTAGAGAACTTGATGAAACACAAGAGGGCTGTGGACAGTGCTAGCTGAAAATAAAGAAATAAAAAACAGTGCCATCTTGTGGTAAGTAAAATGCTTTGATAAGAGAAAATCAATTTTTCATACATACTCAAAAGTCTAGATGTTGGAGTAAAGCTATTTGGAACTTGAGGTGGTGCTTTTACCCTCCTCTGCGTTGGTTTCATTGACAAGTTCATAACTGCTGCTGTTAGAAAAACATGAAGGTCTAAAAAACGTTTGTTTCCACCAAGTAACCAGCAATGGCTACATGAAGTTTAAATTAATATATTCATGTCTAACTCCTCATTGTGTTGCCTTATTTAACATGAATCACTAGTCTCCATATTTGAATTACTGAGGCCGAAGGTGATTGATACTTATCCCAATATCTGACTGCTGAAATGCTGTAAAGCTGAAACTGCAGCTCAGGACAGCTGTGCAGCAGTAAGACAGGGTCACCTCTGTCGAAGATCATGTTGAAGAAACAAGGTGTGTTTTCTGAGAGCAGACTTTCTGAAGTTAGGCGGTCTGCCCAGGCAAGCATGTGCTGTTTGGAATGGAGTTGAGAGTATCAGAACAAGAACTTATCAGTGCCTTGCTCTAATTACTGATACCACAGTATGACTAAAAATAAACCTGAGGCTTTATCATGCAATATTTAACTTTGGCAAAATATTTCTCAGGCCTGACTAAGACTACTGAAATCAGCAGGATCTTTTGTCTTTGACCTAAATGGAACAAGACTTCAACCTAGGGTACACATACTTCTAACATTATCCAGCATTTTCTGTCTTACTCCATGAGTTTTTTCTTAAATCATGTGATCTGTTTACCAGTGCAGGTAGTAGTAATAATATAATAAAAGTTTGATAATTATTTTAGGAGCCATGGACTGTCTGGTACAGTATCTCACAGTGAGTAATAAAAACTCTGAAGTTACTCCATTAATTTGTTCCTTTTGATTGCCCTTGAAATAAGAAAAGAATTCTACAGGTTTTTTACTAAAAATTACTTTCAAATACCTGTAAAGAAAATCTTTCCGATATCTTGAGATTTACCAACTGTATTTACTGACAATGAAAGAATTATGAGAAGGATGTATTTTATGGAATTTTCCAAAGTTATGATTAAGATTTCTTGGAATTTGTCAAAATTACCCTTAGGGTTAACATAATTAATTTCTGGTCCTCATCCAAAGGTATTAGAATTAAAAGAATTGCATGCCTTTATCTGAAGTATGTTATTCATCCTAAGCAATAAACTTAACTCTTTGCCGTAAATGTTAAGCCTACAATATACTGAATGTTGACAAGAGGAAAGAAGAAAGTCTTTTACATTGGGAAAAAATATGGGTAACTTCTGGCCAGACCTTAAGTAACCTTACTCCCATTCAGTTTCAGGTCTTCAATGTATAAACATTGGTTTTATAATAAGATTGAACCAAGTATGTTCTCTTTTTTTATAACAGCACATGCTTTAAAATAGCAGTCTATCATTTTTATTTGACTAATTCTTTACTACTGAAGAGCCTGGCAGCACGTACATCCAACATCTGTCAAAGTCATGTCCATGTTTTCCTAAATTTAGGCACCTGAAAACTGAAGTTTCCAAAATTATGATTTCTTTCTGAAAATGAAGGTCAAAATATTTATTTTCTTTCATTGTTATTCTACATAAAAAACCAAAAGTACGCTTGTGATTTTTTTTTATTGTACATTGTTGGAAAAAAAAGCAGTTCAAGATACCTTAGGAAATATGCTTACATATTTCCCTGCAGCAGGTTTTTTTCAGAGCTTTCTGCATTCGACAAAGTGTGTTGAAGTCTACTAGCACCTGAATTGGTACTCTTGGTAAGACTACCCAGATTATCACAATAACAACTGTTCAAGTGAAGGAAAGAAGTCTGCAAGTCTCCGTAATGTGCCTTTCTACATAATATCTTTTCTGATTGATCAAAATCTAGCTATTTGCTGGAGGAAGTGCAGAGGCTGTACTCCTAATCAGCTTCATACCAATCCCCATGAGTCAGCATGTGATCTCAGGGTGTATAAAACACGTAATGCAGAAGAAGTGAAGAATATGTAGAGCTGTGATAGCTCTCACTAGCTACTGATCTTTATTGCAAAAAGGGTTTCCCAAGTACATGGAACTGTTGCAGAAGGGTAAAGAGCAAATTGGCTGGTTCAATCTGGATTTCTGGGAAAGGTATTATTGTACCATCTGAAGGATGCAATAACTGATGCAATAAAAATGCATAAAAATATACTTGTGTACCTTTAAAAGTAGGCCCAACTTCTTAGGTGGTGCAATGTTGGTATATAGTATTTTTGTTAAAAATTATTCACACCTTAAGCTGTTCTTCCTCTTGGCTCTCTGATGTGTGTTGAATGTGCCTTATACCATTCAGCCATATCAAAATATTATAACGGCTGCTAGAGTAACTAAATTCAATTACACCATTGTAACACAGTTGTCTTTACTTTTTTATTTATTATTTGGTTAGAAACATGATGGTATTTCCCAAATGGCTAAAATAAGCCATATTTTTCTCCTAAGTATTTCCCTAATGAGTGAAATAAGCAGATGCCATGCTCGTTGCTGATGGGAATAAAATCACACACTAGGACGCAGAGTTTAGCTGAAAGAACATCAGGCCACTGCTCTTCTAAAATATCAGAAATGAGTCATTATTTTATTATTTCCAGTCTTTGTGATGAAAATATTCCGCAGGCCTAACACACAACAGAGGAATTTATTCTAGACCTTAATATGCATTATTTCACTGACACTAAGAAATACTTGATCGTAACATCACTGAAGGGACTGATGTTAGATTGTGACCACAGCAGGTACGTGTATGAGTATATTACCAGTGTACACAGGCCAATGCACAGATTAAGAGTATTTTAGTCACATTTAGATCATAATTGTCCAGAAGATGGTGTTATGAGTCACAGGAACTGGAAGTTTCTTAGGAAAACTTAAGTGACCTGAATGTTACAAGTAGTTCTAGGCTTTGGGGAACAAGGAGGACTATGTGGCTGAACTTTAAAATGTAGAACTGTTTGATTAACAATTAGAATTTATTTATATGCCAAAATGTGCCCAGTTAATAATGCCTGTGGAGTGAGCCACATACCGACACAAACATAGTCTACTATTTTTTGTTTGTTTGCTTTTAAGACTGAATTTCTTCCACAAATCCATATACAAGGCATGAACTATACCTTTGTCACCTCTAGACTACTTAGTCTTATTTTTATTTCTAAAAATGGAAAACAAACCTGAGCGAAATGTTTAAAGTTAGGATTGTTCAAATCTAGGAATGTGTTCTGATAAAGACTCTTGTAAGAAATGTCAGGATCTGCAAATACAAAATCACTAGGAGCAATTGGGATTGTGCCACTTTAATATATCAGGACCTAGGAAAAGGTGGGAAATGCATGGGAAGAAAGAGAACAAATGGGCTGTCGTTGCAAGTGAAAACAGACTTATGGCTTCTCTTAACCTGCTATGGGACGCTAATGCTCCACAGGGCACCGTCCTGCTGGCTACAGGTGCCAGATCACATCACACTTCGGCCCCATTCCCATTTTATAGCTGTAACAAGGATTGGTCAGGTGGTCAACAGCCTCGCAGAAGATTTGCATTTCACTGGTGTATTAAACATGTGCAAAGAGGCTGAGGATCAGTCAGGAAGGCTGTGGAAGGACCATTCTCATTGTGGCAGCGGGGACATTATCATACAGAAATGAAGTGTTAGAGCAATGGCTAAGTGAATGAAAGACTTCGATTAGGTTTTTTCCTGTTTGAGGGATATCCTAACCCCTGTAGTTTGTTCTATATGCTTTCTCTTTTCCAATAGCATTGTTCTATTCCTCAGAAAAGACCACAAGAATTTCGAAGCCAGGGAAACTGCCTTTGTATGGTTGCTTTCTCTAGTAAATAGAGAGAAGAAGAGAGCCCTGAAACCTGTCTCTTCCTTTGCCTATTTTGCATTAACCACACACCGTGTAAAATACACCGGTCATTGATAGAGTGTGCACCAGAATCCAAATTTCTCACATTCTAGATGAGTTCCTGAATTGTTATTTGACAGCAGGAGACACCAGTGCTCACCGTGTGGATTCTTTCCTGAATGACGGCACAGCTTCTCCTTTTGCTCTGGGTAGCTAGGGCACCTTGCGTGAAAGTCAGAGACATGGGGTTGATCCCTCCTAGGAGCACACAAAAGCTAAAACTAGGCTTCTCGCGTCTAGGATGTTTGTCCCAATCCCATGTGTATGATGATGCATATCTCTCTCTTTTCAAAAGGCTGAGAAATGCTCTGATTCTTTCCAAAGAACCCTTGCAGCTAGTTACCCAGAATTTTTTGACTTTCATTCTGTTCTGGAACCCAGAAAAGTCAGGTTTTCCCCAGATGAATTTGTAGCTGCTGCTGACAAGCTGAATTCAGCAATACAGCGACTGACTTCTATTCATACACTGACTTCTAAACCCACGTCACAAGAGGAATGCGGGCCTCGTGCGTGGACCTTCAAGTCCACCGATTAGATAAACTGGAAATACTATACCAATCAAATTTAAACAATGACTATTTTTTGAGCATAAGACTGTAGCCAAAGAGCACAAACCACTTAAAGACGTGCAGCAGAAGTTTGTGAGCTTTTAAGTACTGTTGCTGCACAGGTGTTGTTACAGACATGCAGCAGAGTATATAAATAGACACGTTTCTTGTGCCTGAATGTTGCAAGACTGGAAACAAGGTAGAACCTACTCTAAGAGAAGTAAACAAAAAGATGACCTTTTATGTAGGTAAGGAGTTCAGAGTTACATGGGGGTTGTTCCGTAATTGCTTTATGTGGAACATGAGTTACCCAGTGACTGTGCTTTCTGAGGCATGCCATTTTTTTCCCTGTTAAGAAGTAGCAAAGTCATATTGCTAATTTCCTGCTCATTAGAAGAGGAATTCCAACAGATAAGTCAGTAATAGAAAGAACAGACATTTATTAAAAACAAAATCATTGTTGAAATAACCATTCATCAATTATAAACTTCTAATTGTAGGGTTTATCTCCCTTTTGCCTTTCACCACCTGTCACAGATTTGATGCCTTATCATAATTATCTTGTTTATTACTGATATCCCAGGTGAGTAATACATGAGAGGGCATATTCCGGGAGTACAATACAGAGAAATTGTGTGAGCAACCATTTATTGGGATTAATGAGTGCAAGAACAGTAATAGTTGTATGGGAGTGCAACAATAGTCCTGGAAATAGGCATGAAGAGAAGGACATCTGAGACAATGATTTGATTAAAAGTAAGAAAATGATCACTTGTAAATGTACATCCACAAGTTTATCTGCATGTGACGTGTCTCCTAACCCCTCCCTCCCCTTGGTATATGTGCTTTACATTTTGTAAAATCAATATCAAACCCAGTGCAATAGAATTTCTGTTTCTCCAAATTTGCTTGAAATGTAGCAATTTAATAGGTAGCAAAAAAATTCCAAATGCCATAGAATTGTAGTTTAACCGATACAGGTACTGAAGCTTACAAAGAACGTCAGCCTGGTTCGGTTTTGCAGCTATTTCTTAGATTAAAAAATGCACTTTGAGGAATACCAGTTAACATGAAGAAAGCAGAAATCCATCTTGCTTCTCACGCACCTATGTTGCTAAAAGAGGAAATTTTAAGTTTCAACATGGAAAAAGCCTTCTAGAGAAAGGCAACATTTACCTGACAAACCCAGCCACGGGGGTGAAATGCAGTTCCAGCAGTACTCTCAGCTTCCTTTTACACATATACATTCAGTGGCTCAAGAAAACGCTGAGTGTCTTTAGCAGATTATGGATTGGGGCCTTAGCACCTATGAATGTTTGCATTGGTTAGATGATATGACTGTGGATTTCTGCTGTGGTCAGGGGTGGCAGAAAACCATCTGAGAATTTCCGTTTCACCCTAGTGTACAACTTGATTAGCTTGAATCTTTAATAAGCAGATTAGAATCCTGTACTAAATCACAAAATATCTCAAGTCTTAAATTAGCTGACAACAATCACACCAAAGCAATGGTGATTTCAGTAATCCAGACTGTTACTTAAGAAAAGTAAATGGCCTTAAATGTGTGTGGCCTAATATGTGATAATTTGTTATGATCAAAGGTTTTTCCTTTTCTTCCTCTGTAAATTTTTAAATAATTCTGTAGAATTCATCATAGACAGCTGCCTGATTACACATGTCCAGTGCTTATATGATAGGTAAGACTTTAAGTTTAAATCACAAGTGACATCAGATGGGAACCGGGTGCTTCCTTCAGTGAAGGCTTCTTTGGAAATCCTAGATTGTGTCTGTAAAAACATGATTTCTAGTACTTTGCAGAGATCTATACATAACATACACAAGTTTTCTTTAAAAAATGAACAAAAAAGAGACATACAAAAAGGCCTATGATTTAAAATATTTGCCACAGGATGTTTCAGAAGACTTTCTGAAAAGAGAAAAGCAGCTGATATTTGAGACATGACATTCATTCATAGTGCATTGCTGTTCACTTTGGGTGCATGGATGGGGGAGTGAAGACCTGTTTCCAGTCTCTAACAACCAGCCTTTCAGGATGAGAAGTTCTCAGGGACTTTTGAACAGAGTCAGGGTGGAAGTACATGAAAGTGTATTTAGAGTACATGAGGAACTGATGTCTTGGCGTAACACCAAAGTGGAGCACTAGTACAGCACAATTTGTGGAATGGCCCAAAAATGTTAGCATTTTCTTACTGCAATTGTTTCATTCTCTTTTGCTCTAGGCACCTTTCTTTGCAATCTAAACAAAACTGCCAGGGATTAGGTTGAATCAACTAGCTGCTAATATTTTAATCCTTTTGCAGCTCATTGACCATAGCTGAACTAAGCGTTGGTCAAGTGCCATGTCACTAGTTCAATGGAATTCAGACTTTGGCACTCTGAAAAAGGCAACAGATGTGCTTTAATGATTATCTAATAACTTGTATTTTTTTTTTCAGTTTGCTGTGCTAATGAAATCTAATCTCATTGACCCAACAGACAAAACCGTAACAGTAAGAACATTAATGGCAAGACAAAGGACCCGAACAATACCCCACTTTGGCAAAAGTCCAGAAATCAAAGCACTGCAAAATGTACTGGGAGCAACAGACAGGTTGGTTTCCATTCCATGAGCAGTTAAAAAAATTAGCTATACAATCTGCGAATTAACTACAGGAATATGAATTCAACATGCCTTCAAATAAACATCCTGAAATATCACTGCTTTTCCCGGGACTGGGAAAGAGCAGAGTAAAATCTTTATCAGGAACCACTAAAACTTCCTGACTGAACCCAAAATGTCAAGTTTAACCCTTGACTGATTCATTAAGGTCAATAGAGGTGTAGAAAAGATTATTCCAGTTTATGATGCCTGATTTTATATATAAAATTAAAATACTGCAGGCAGCAGCACAGTTGAAGGGTCTTGACTTCCGTTTTTCACTTCATGTTCAACGACTGTCAGATCACGTACTGAGCAGTCTAGAAAAGAGATTAATAAAATGGCATTTTGAAGAAACTGGGACTAATGTTTCAGACATAAAAATAGGGATTACCAAATCAACTGGACTTAAAATTTGTCATCCTCTCTCAAAAACATCTGGATGTTGTGGCAGCTGGCTTCACTGTTCATTACCAGTCTCACCGCGAGGACTGCTGCTCCAATGCACTGATTGGGAAAAAGTGCTGAACTCCTGTTGATTTCATCCAGGATTTTAATGGGAGTGAAATATCTAAATGCTTTTGTGGACCTGGCGCAAACTTTTTAAATGCCAGAATTGTCTGGAAATCTTTGCAGCGGCAGTTGTAAACAAACACTGTTTCAGAATCGTCCCTAATCTTTGCTGTCACTGCTATAGTTGTCCTTGTGCTATACAGTAAAAGTCCTGTTTATGAGAAGCTTAAAGAGAGCTTTAAAAGAGAGAAGACAAGCAGGTCTCTAAAAGATAGCTTTCACTCATGGGACATATGGGAAATATTTGTAATATATTTTTTAAATATTCTTTTATTATTCTGTTTTATTTGCAATATATTCTTTTTTTATCTCAAAGTGTTGTCCTAAAGTGCTGTGGAGCTGATCTGTTGCCTCAGTGATGTCTGGCTTAGTTTAGCAATGATATCGCAGTTGCATAATTATATTGCTAAACAAGATGATGAAACATCTTCTTCGGCCGTATGTGGCTGAAAAGACTTAATCATGATGGACTCTATGGCATTAAGCGATAACAACAACGTGAGAATCAAATCTAAGCACATATATCTGGGCTTAAGCATTGGAGGCCCTATCTGAATCCAAAAAGTCTTTGAGTTTATTGATCTTCAGGGCTTGTGCTCTGTACATGTACGTCCATGGAAGGCCATTCTCCTAGTGATCCCTCCTTTCTGACTGTATTTCTTTTGCCTTATCCAGGTTGAATTTGATCTAGCCATCTCTGTCTGGAAACTACTCTTATGTAGGCATTGCAATATCCTATTTATATCACTGGTGACGTTACTGGCAAATGGGACACAGTAGTGAGCATCACAAGTGAGTTGTCAGATGTTGAGGCCATGGCTTTTCTCTATCTCTCCAGATGACAGCAAGTAAATATTTTGAGGTAGGTGACTTAGATAGAAGTCTTTGATCTTCATGTGTGCCCTGCAGAAGCTTCTGGACTCTAGCAGAGACGAGCAGACGTCAGTCACGCTAATATACAGCTGTCAGAAGAAGCCATGTCACCTATAATTGGCAGCACCCTTCTTTGATTGCTGAAGTTTGGCTAAGGAACTGAATATTATCCTTCTGTCTTCTGCAGGCTTCAAGCCTGTGAAATGGATAGAGGAATTAAAATTACTGTCATCTCTGAGTATTTTTATTGACTGTGTGGTTGTCAAAGGGGACTGACCGAAAGATCAGAGATGACCTGATTGACCGGATGTAGGTTGTTGTTTTAGTTTTAGCTTCTGTGAATCCTATGTGCTTTTGGAGTCACCAGAGATAAGAGGAGGAAAATGCACAGGAGGGAAATGACCTACCTTGTTGGACATAACAATCGCTCTGGCAGGAAGTTTTGTTGATGTGAAGTTAGAAACCTTTAACCCCATTCAGCAAGGTTTTGGCCTGTGGAATTTAATGGAAATTCTGTGTCGCCAACCAAAGAGGTAGGAAACCTCAGTGATAACTGCTGCAAATGAAGCTGTATGTTCCTCTTTCTGTATTTCCAAGAGACAAATCCAGCTGCCCAGGTACCCCGTAATCAACCAGTGAGAGATTGTTCAGGGTAAGTGTCCCACCCAGAGGCCTGTGAGATTTCTAACACACTGTTAGAAATCTGCAATAGTTCTGCTGGCTAACAATGAATTGAACCATGGGATTCAGCTCCAGGTTAGGGCTGGGGATGCCTGGTTCAGGTCTTGTACTATTAGTGGTCTGTAAGGTTTGGCAAATAAATTTACCTCTGAAAGTATCCATTCCTCAAGTGATGAAATTGAAATTCTTCCCTGCTTTGTAGAGTTCCTTGTTGAACTTTATTTAGGTAAGCATCTAAGTTGTCCAGAATTTATATCAAAATAGATATGAACAGGCATCTCAGTCTTTTTTTAGCTAGCTCCATACTCTCTCTGTGGTTTAAGCTTCTTTCACCAGCTAGCAGCAGGCAGGCAACTCCAAACATTAGAGCAACCACAAGGCTTTTTAAATTCCATTGCATTTTGCAGAGAAAATTTATTTACTATGCCTGAACTACCATGGTCATACAGCAATAAAATATCCTTTGCTCTAAATTCCATCCTTGAAGGTATCACTGGCTCTTGGAGTGTTGGGTTTGTTTTAACAAATTCTCTTTACGTTTTTCTGTCAACTTCTATTTTTTCTGTCAGCCTCCAGTTTCCCGTCTCTCCGTCTCTGTGGCTTTGAAGCTTAACCCTGATAAAAAACAGCACTTATGTCAAAATACACTAATGTCATTTTGACACACAAGTGCACAGCCTGGAAGCCATTTCGCTTGGCAGAATTATCTCCTTTGGCAGCCTCACCACAGCTGAGCTGAGCTGCTGGGCACTCATATGTATTTGTCCCACTCTTTTTGTCAGGGGTAAACCCTTGGGACTTTCATCAGCTCACACGAAATAAACACCAATGCAAATAACTCTGAAAAAACATGCTAGTCTGAGACTGTTTTCTGGGAAACAGTTTCTTGTTAGTTTTGGGGGTTTAATTCGGGGCACCAGGGCAATCCAGGGAAATGAGTAACAAAGTCAGACACAGCATTTGCTCCTCTCCTTCCTTTTCTTCTGCTAAAGCAACAGGTTTTTAGTGAATGAAGGTGATGAATGGTTTGGAATTACTATGGATCATCTCCTTGGTGTTTCTGAATAACTCTGTTGTGCTCCCGCCTGCAGCTTATGTCTTTACTAATTACCCTAGAGAGGAGACCGGTATTAATACCAGCTTTTATGCTTCGAAAGAAGAATGATCTTGTGACTTCAGTAGTGGAATCTGGGTCTAGATTCTCCCTTCCAGATCTGGCAGGAGGACCCAAAAATGCTCATACTGTCAGCTACATAAACTGTAGGTCACAGGCCCTGCAGCTCAATTTAAGTTTTTGATTTTTTTTCAAAATAAATCAAACAGCATTTTGCCAAGAGCCCTTGCATGTTTCTTCTTCTTACACAGTTTTTAGGGGATATAGCAGCCAAGAAATAGCTCAACGTTTGTATGCACCTACAAAGCGACAGCGTCTCCACTCCAGCTGTTTTTCAAAGGAAGCATGTGCTTACACCCTATACTCGGGCCATTTATGTCTGTGTCTTTTGTACCTCTATTTCATACAGATTTCTTGAGTGCTAAGTGGAAAGTGACACATCGTATGTGTTTTTGAGGGCAGGCTGGCAATTTTGATCTGATCTTTCTAACGCAGTGCTAAAACTTGGATTTCTCATTGTCTGGTGCCTGACTTGAGATACTGAGTTCTGTGGAAAAACAGAGCACTCACAGACCTAACTAAAGATAACGAGCATTTCACTTTAAAATGTATGTGTTACATGGTACTTCTACTCTAAATAATCAGATATTAAGCATCTCAAACTGAGTACTTCTTGTCAGTGAGTATTATTTATATTTATATTGACCTCTCTGTCTCAGTTGTAAACTGTAAACTGACAGTACAACACTACTTCATCACCTCGAAAAGGTGTTGTGAATATACGCGTATTCATGTTTGTGTTGCACTTAGCTATTGTAGTGATAAGCACCATAAAAACGCGTGAGGAATTTGCATTAGACTTTGAATAGTGATGCAGTTAAGCAAGGCCTCTGTGAACACTGCTGGGAAAACATTATACTACTACTGAGTTAGTTTTAAAGTGGATAATCTTTTTGCATATCGGCTGAATTAAATGCAGGGGAAATTCGGTCGTGTAGCAAAATAAAATAGGAGGAAGAATACTTTTGTTTAAATCTTTCAGATCTCAAGTAAGAGTCAGAAACTTGTGGAATTCCCAGATACTCCAAAAGCAAATGTTTACTGCAAATGCTAGAGGCAGTGTGTTTTAACCTGCTTAATAGCCCAGTAGTGAATCGTTCATAAAAAGTTATTGCTTTCAATTAGGATTAGAACTAGGATTAAAGTTAAATTCCTTAATGCAATATGAGTTGCAGACTCAATATGAAGTACCTTGTTGAGACTGCATCAAGATATGAGGAATGCATAAAAGGACAAAGCAACTAGAAGCAAATCCCGACTCTGTTGGAGAAGCTGCTGTCAGCTTCCCTAGAGTTAGAATTCATTCCCTAGTGCGTACTACAAATACGGAATATGCATCGTGTGCCAAGGTTGCATGTTTTAATAGTCATGCTAAATAAGGACAACCAAGACATCAGGTCTTCACAAGAAGGCAGAGTGGTTGAGAAAGCCATGAAAATTAAATCAAGGCTTAAAATTATCACTGAACAGCTTTCCATTGAAAGATAAAAGTACTTTCATAATTAGGACAAAATTAGTAATAACTAGTAATGTGACAAAGTGTCACATTGCTCGGAATGTATTAACTCAGAGCCTTTAAGAGAACAAATCTCCCACTGCTGCACACAATTGTGATGGAGTTTTTCATTAAAAAGACTCTTTTCTGTTTGGATTTAGATCAGTACTTTGTTCAGTGATTCTTGATATTTCATGCATCATAATATCTCTGAAAAGAAGAAGGAAGATCCTTGTCTCTCTGAGAGCTGGAAGCAAGTGACTGAAATAAGAAAATAGTTGTAATATCTCAATACGGCATTGTTATTATGGCAATTTATTTTAAAACATGACTTACGGAACCACAAGGGCCTCATCATGTTCTGAAACTGTGTCCCATGCCTGGCTGTCTACCTCACCTTTTTCCGCATCAAATAATGTCTGATATTTTACCAGAAAATATTTAGAAAAATGAATCAACACATCCACAGAACAGAAACAAAATCTTTCACGCATATTCTGAGAAGTTTTTGATCACTGGAAATCAGTTAAGAAGTCTTTTTCTAGTTTTAACTGCTAACACAAATTTGGAAAATAGGACTGGGTGCTGGGTGGTAGATGTGTATTTATACCTACCGTTGGCAAGTTGAACAGAAACAAAGATCGTAACATTATTGGCACATTGTCAAACAACAAAGTCTACAAGGTTTTCCTCCTCTTGAACACTTTATAATGCAACCCAATCAATTATGTGTGCCAATATCCTTCAGAAGTCTACTGTGAAGATGGTCATTCAGAATATCAGAACATTGGCGCTATGCTTTCCAAGATTCGTGAGTTTTGACTCACAAAGTTAGGCATCTTCCAGTAATTCAGAAAGTAGTGTGAGTGCAGGGAAGGACTGTAAAACTGGATTTGCTGTGAATTTAACTTAGTCTTGAGCCTAGATGAGATTACAGCCAATGACACCAGATGAACACATGAAGATCATATTAGAGACTTGTCTGAGGTAACCATATAATGTTTTTTATACTTAAAAGACACCAACATTAAACTTCAAATTAGAAAACACTCTTTCTTGGATGAGTACTCATTGCACATTTGTGAATACTCAACATTGGAATGTTCTAAAACAAGGGAGAGAGAATGAGGGTTTTTACATCTTCTTTGGGTTATCTCTAGTAAAATTGGTTGCAAAGAAGAGAAACAGGGAAAGCAGTTTTAATCAGAATTATGGGATTGGGGGCACATTTCTTACAAATATTTAGACTCTGCTTATTTGCAGAGAAAAATATTTTCAATTATGCCCAACAAAGAAAAAATTCACGGCTTACTTTGCAAAAATGAACTCAGGATGCACATCGATATTGAATCTTTGTTATATACAAAGAAGGCTGTGAAAACAAAATCCCCAACCCCCTTGTTGATATTTCCCTCTACCTCCTTCTTAAAATAAAGAGCATAACCGCGATCAGTCAGTCTGGAGAGAAACAGGGGGGTGAGGAGAGCTATCTGCTTTCTCTTTCCCTGCAAATGTTGGGTTTAGTTCAGACTCAGCAGACTGAAACACAGAGAAGGTGATTCTGCCAATATGAAGGCCAAAACAAGAAGTCAGAGGATACAGCCATATGCTTCAGCAGTAGCACAAAGCCTCACAGTTGAGTGGCATCTTGCAGGGGAACTTGCATAAAATGCACAAAGCTTGACAAAGCAGAGCGCAGGGAGGTCTGTTTCTTATGTGGCACTGGTTGTTACAACAGCTGGCTAAATTCAACTGCAATTGTGGTGGACAGCAGCAGTTGGGGGCCTTGCTTGTTGTCTGGCCACGAGGGACCACTACTATAACCTGTCATCACTCATCTAATGAGCTTGAAACAAGAGCAAAGACTCCTTGGCCGTACTTTGCTATCTTTAGAAGTGGTAGCATGAACCCACAACTGCTGTGTGTGGCAGGCCCAGTTGGAGCTGAGCTCTGGGTACCGATGACAGAGGGTCGGGATCAATCCGCACACTTAATCCTAGGCTCAAGTGGGCAGGCTCTGTTGATTCCCAGTGTACAAACACACATGTGCTTCTTCTAGTTTAAGCTTTAAAAGTACTTGTAAGTCTCTGAAGCCCTGGTATTCAAACCAGAGTAAAACATCCTGCATCTTCGTTTTGGAAGCCTGTCCTTTGTGTGTCCAGTTTTCTTTTTTTATTTATTAATTGCTCACTTTTATGGTGGGATAAAACCCAAGACTGAACAAGGCATATTTATAAATGCCATGGGTTGACCTCAGTTATGGATCAACTGAGAATAAACATGTTCCAGTATCAACAACTTCATAATGATTTAAGAATATAAAGTCCTGAGCAATAAAACCCACTAAACAGCATCCGTATCTTTATCTCCAGCCGTAGGCTTCTAATATATCATCCAGATTTTTGTTGCTAGATTTTTTCATCACACAATGATTGCAGTTTGGCAGTTTTGCTCAATGTCTGACTTGCTGTTGGTTTCTTTGCTGGGGTGTCTGGGTGATAAGCCAGGTTTCAGGGTTACCTGAGGATTTCATAAACAGACTTCAGAATATGACTAGGGTGTTAGCTAGAACAGAAATATGGAACAAAAAGATTTTAAGAATGTTTTTGCAGAGGAAGTGGAATTATGACATCCATAAAGTTTCTGCCTTCAGAGGTTTTCTTAATTGATAAGCAATTCACCTGGTGAACAATTTGGGCTCTGTACACTCCTAGTTTTGGATATTACAAAACAAGGAAAAAAATCTTGAAAACCTTTTTACCTCCCTATGACTTCAGCTGCAAGAGTTCTGCCTTCTCTTCAGTTGGCATGTGCAGAGCTGGTTTCCATGCCGACTAATGAGCCCTCTTCATTAATTGTGGGCAGCTGGCTGCAAACTCCAATTAGGGCCCCATCCTTGCAACTGTGTGCATGTGTATGACTTTAAGCACATGAATGTGCTATTCACACACTTACCGTTAGCTGTGAGAGTCCATGCTCGAAGGATTAGTCTCCCTTCTGGACACAGCAACACCTTCAGGTGCTGCGCAGGCTCCGGTGAGGACCATCTCTGCCATGAAGGCCATTCTGGCCAGGGCACACTGTGATCTGACCTCAGGCTTCCAGAGATGGTCAGTGTGGAGGCAGGGAAAGCACTTTCCTTGGCAGAAGACAGTGTTGTTGGCTTCGCAAGTTCTGTGTTCACTTACTCATTTCAGACAAGTCAAGGGATACGGCAGTAAAAGCAGCAGGGGGAAAATAACTGTTTATTATTCATATCTAAGCATATTTAGCTTCAGGCTCTCACTGAACCTTAGCATGAGTTATTACCCGCTGAATCAAGCCTTAGGCTAGTTTAATTATAGGAATGTCTTATTAAAAGGGAAGGAAATGAGAAAGAAAATTAAGACAATATTCCTGGAGTACCATCTGTGTGAGTATCTGGAGCTCATTACAGGTTTCAGATCTTACAATTAGCTATCATAAATGCATCACCCCTAAGTATCTAGAAATAATGTTTAGCTCAGAAGATGGTAATTCAGATCTATTCTCCAGAACTAGGATACAAATACTGGAAGGGTTGATTTGGTATCTTTAAAGGAAAACTGAGTTGCATTCGAAATTGATTTGTGCATAAATTTCAGGACTAGAAAAAAAGTGTTTGGCTACATAAAGGTCTTCAGGATGAGAAGTTTTAAAACAGAGATCCTGCAGACACATCCTGGATGTCATAAAATGGTGTTTTAATGCCCTTAGTGAGGGCTTTACTAGTATTTCTCACCTGACACTCATGTGAGCTTCTGTCTTCTAATCCAAAGGCTAGGGGGCTTGAGGTGGGGGAAATCTCCTGTAAATATCTGATAGCAGTAAACGAAAGATGTCCCAAGCATCAAATTCAGACCATGGTTCATGCTGCCAGAAAACACCAAAGTTTAAGTATACTCCTTACAAGGGGATAGATTTGGTCCAGTGTTATGAAACCAGCTCCAAAATCTGGATTTAGATTCTTGCTTCTCCCAGAAAGTTCATAGGTATTTGAGTCTCCAATTTCATTTCAGATCTACCTCATTCTTTTTTCAGGAGTAACATGGTCATGGTGGCATGGTAGCAGAGAATCCTGACATTGCTGCTATACCTAATGTTTCCTTTGCTTTGTTTAAAAAGTAAGGATAAGATCTCCAAAAGTTTGACCCATGGATTAAACTTTTTAAGCAAATCGTTTTTTAAATTTTTTCACTGAAGAAATTTTTTCACCAGAATTTTTTCACCAGAAGAAAGCTAATGGATACCCAGCTCTTTTGTAAAACAAGCTATTAAGTAAATGCTTAACTGTATTTTGGCTTGATTATATTGGCATTTTCATATAAAACTGGGGAAAACTTGGGCAGAAGACAGCTAAGAATGCAGTCTCACAATCTTTGTATAGCTGAGTATTATTTACTTATGATGCTTTGGTCATCTTGCAGTGTACTTACATTGAACTCCATGACTACATGGCATTGAATGGCCACCCTTGGAGCAGCCCTCGGTTGCCCCCCACGGTGCTTCGCAGGCTGTTGCCCCCTGCTACGCTTCTTCTGCTCCCCCCGAGCCCAGCTGCTCACATTCCCAAAATGAAAAGTTGAGCTGTTCCAGCCCCAGGGCGACCTCAGTTCTGCCGCAGTGCTCACTAATCATCCTTGTCCATGCTGCTTAGAAGAAAACCCTGACTCATGTATGATTTTTTTTTTATTTCCAACCATTCCCTTTTCTCCACAGCAGCATTTGCTTGGGTTTTTTTTGTTTATCATTTATTTACTAGGTAGGTTATAACAACACCTGCAGAGTGAAATCCTTCTTTTTTTTCTAAGCACATCATGCCTTTCCTTTCACTGAACTGCTGCTTCTTAGCTCTGAATTACCAACGAACTCCCTGATTTCCCCATGTCGTTCTGGAGCTGATGTACATCTTAATAGGAAGGCCAATGCCCTGTAGCTGCCTTTCCCTCATCAAATGCCAGGCAACAGAGGACAGTACCATCAGGTAAAGGGAATTTGGGATCCTGCTTTTGGGCTTAACTTCTGTGTGCCAAGTCTCTGTATGTTTGCTTATCCAAGCTTTCTGTAGCCCAGAGTCCCACCGCCTTGGGAAGCTGCTGTTTCCTACATGGGTTAGGTGGAGGAAGCTTCACCTGGCTGGCACCTGAAAACAAAGTCACCTACAAGGGTGAAGGCATCCTCCTGACCCCATAGGTGCCTTCTACCTCATCTCCCATGGCTGCTGGAAGGCTCCTGTCAGCTTCTTCTGCTGAAGCTGAAGAGGGGCTTCAATAGCATTTCAACAATGTAGAAGAAAACAGTAAAAAGGATTGGTAACTCAGGCACATGTCAACATGTGTGAGGAGGATCAGAAGAGAGAAGCCTTTCTTTCCTCACCAAATTCATCCTGCCAGGTGAGGCACAGAGGAGGGGGAGAAGTTGCAGCTCAGCACACAGCGCAGTAATGTTCCTGCAACATGGTTCCTTCGCACACACAGGCACACACAGCTGCAACCACAGCACACCAACTTCTCTGCGTATCAGCACAGAAAAAAGGGCATCGAGTAAGTTCTCCAGGATTTATCTAATGAATTCTCCATTCTTGGCCTTCACGTGGACCAAAGAAATACACTGAATCATCCCAGTTTATGACTTAGCCATCAGTGCTTTTAGTGATGAAGAAGCAGAGATGTCAATTTAAAGCGTTGCAGACAGTGGAACGAATTGATTTGAGGCTGGCCATATGCAGATTGGCTTCAGCCAGAAATGACTGCACACCACTGAGATGGAGATACAGTCAGAAAGAGCAAAGAAACCGCCTCGAAAGGAAAATGTTCACAAAGGCCAACAGTAACTTCAACATAAGAAACCTACATTTCACTGAAATACATCGAGGCTGCCATCTGGTGACAACAGGAAGAATCTGGGTACCAAGAATAATGCTATTGCTTATGACTGAATTCATAGTGACAAGGTTTTCTGCAGACAGTAATTTTTGTGTCAACGGTAATGATTGTATCTGCACACAAAAAAAAAAAAACAAAAAACCAAAAAAAACCAAAAAAGAAAACAAAACAGTTTATGGAGAAGCATTTTGACAGAGTCTTGCTCAAGATTAAACAAAAGCAGGTATTGCGGAAGCTGGAAAGATTCTTACCACAATAACTGATTTTTAACAGGTTTCAAGTTTTCAAATCATTAGAAAGTGAGTCTACTGCTTTATCATCTCTTTGTCCTATATTTTTATGAATATCTCTTCGAGAAAGTTTTTTTTTTTCTCATAAAAATGCCATTATTTCAAAACTGGCTTTAGCTAGAACTGAAATGAGAAAGTTTTCTTATCTGAAATGTAGAAACAATTTATTTGAACATTTTCATCTGTTGTTTCAAACCAACACTTCAACATAAACTTTCATTTCCTAAATTGACCAAAAAAAGGTAAAAAAGAATGACACAAAAGTGGTCTTTCACTTTGAAATATTAATTTGGAATCAAAATACTTGTTTCTTGTTAGAAAATTAGCATTTGCCATCTAGTCATATTTCATTTGGGGAAAAAAGGGGAATGATTTTTTGAAAAAAAAATTCCGACCAAGAAATTTGTATTTATTACAATTAGTGGAGGTTGTTACAGTCAAAGGAAACTGACTGTTGGATGTTCACATCTCCCAAATTTCCCTTTTTTTTTTTTTTTTTGTAATATAGTTGCAACTCAGGACTTTTTTTTCATCCAAAATGATTAATAAGAAATTGGCGCTGGACAGGTGCAAAAAGTACACTGGAATTTTCAGAGGACTGAAGCAGGAAGGGGTCAGAGAATTTAAAGATGAACTGCAATATTAACAACTTTGTGTTGTCTTTGGTCTAGATTTTAAATCCTGTATGCATCTGCGTACAAACACACAATATACGCACCCAATTAGTGTTATAGATTAGCAAACTAATTTTCTATGAGTACACAAAGGACATTTTGCAGATAAGTGTGACGCCATTTTGCATTCATGTTAGAAATAATGAGACGTTTCTGCAGTTCATTATATTATCTGCTACAGTATACACATGTGTCACTTCACATTCTAATTGTAGGGGAATATGTGCCGAGAACAGAAAATCAATGGGATGCAACCACGGGTTGCCAATATGTGCCTTACTAGTAATCGTGACTATGACAGTGCTACACAGTAGGGCTCCAGGAAGCAGCTGGACAAGGTTTGACTGACTACAGAATATTTGTGTTTGGGGCTTAGGATCAATTCAGAATAATATGCCCCACAAAACCATGTTCTGATACTTGCACTTCAACGTGCGTGAGAACAATCCTGTTTCTCATTCTGAACGATTGTGCGGTTTCATGGTAAGATTTGGGTTTGCCCTAAAATGAAACCAGATCCCAAAGAAATATTTTTAAGGGATCAACAAAGGAAGAAACCCAGAATAACACAAGCCCAGTAGCCAGTGCACTTGCTTCTCCAAACTAGGCCAAGTGGGGAACTGAAATTGAACACCACGAATATAAACCTACCATCAGTATTCTGACCAGATAGGCTCCTCTTTTTAATCAGAAATTTCATCCTAGTCCTGAGAAATTTCTGCTAGAGGAAGTTTCTGCTGAAATTAAAGTTTCTGCTTTGCTTAGAGGTATTTTCCAAAAAGTTAACTTACAAGTTTATTTTTTTTTTGCTGCATTACTTTCTTCAGAATTATTAATTTCTCTGCAAAGCATCTTTCAAGACCTGACTTGTGACTATGGTCATGATACTGTGGAGACTAGAATGAGAAATCTGTCGTAATAAGGGCAATAAAAGCACCAACTGAAAAGGTGGCCATTCATCATAGTATTCAGCCTATGCCTGTCCGTGGCAAGCAGGGGGAAGACAGTCCAAAAAGGGGGAAAGCAAAGAAGTAAAGCTGTTGGGTGTAGGAGACTGTGGGGTTAAAGAATGAGCGGCCCAACTAGAATCCATTTTTTGGTAAGTCTCCTTCATTTCAAGGGAGAGGTTAGGAGAAGGAGAATGAAGTAATTTTGTGTTTAAAGGCCAGCATGGGAGGAAGCAGGACAGACTAAATTTTGAAAATGTAATAAGTTTGCAGTGGGAGGCTGATATCGTGGGTTCATTAGAAGTCAGAGGTGATTAGAGCTGATGCTTTGGAACAGTTTCAGCCAAATGCATTTCCATCAAAGTATGTTTTCTTAACTGGAGTCAAACATTTCATATCAGAATAAAAAAAAAATCTAGTGAAATTTCCCAGGGAAACTTTGGTCAGGGAGTGTGAAAAAGATGAAGAGAGAGAATGCATGGACATATTCTACTTCAGTCTGGTTCATAAGAAAAGAAGATTTTAGTCTCAAAATGTCCTTGGTGTTACCATTGCCTCCTTATATTTCAAAAGTGAACAGGGATCAGCAAGGTGGGATTCTAAAAGGGTCCCAAGGTGAAGACAAGTCTTTTTTGTTTGGTATAGAAGAGACATGGAATTGCTCAAAGAGAGGTGGGCCATGGGCAAAGCAGTAGGATGGAGAGAGCTTTGTAGCAATGCTCAGGATGGTGACGGGAAGGGAAAGATGTCAGGGCAAAAGAGAAAACTGTGGAGGCAATTGCAGAATAAAAGTTATGCACATTAAAATATACCTAGCAGAACACTCTGTAGATTTTAAATATGCATCACCAACTAGTACAGCAACATGGATGGTAAAATCCACATGAAATTCTCTCTGTCGTAAACACTGTTATATACTACTGTTTTAAATACAGCTGTTAAATCCTTGTTTTTCAAGCAAAAGGACAACAGGAATAAAGAGATAACAGATTAAGAAGAATAAAGATTAAGAAGAATAAAGTATTTTGACTATTCTTGCATTTTTCTCTCATCACTATTTATTTTGATGAGTTGTCAGGGTTCATCAAAATATTCTTGAAGCTTGTGGTCTGGCTAGATGCCCATTGTGCAGATAGGAGTTGTGACAACAAAATACTGCGATTCTGTATCATTCTGCTGTGTTTTGAGTGGCAGGAGAGAAGTGAGTTTTCCCCGGCTAAGTGTCATCTTCCACTTCAGAAATAATGAGAAGTTGCCCCCAGTCTTCTGGAGGCACAGGGTCTGCTTCCTTATCAGATGACTTCAGGCCCAGATTCTCCAAATATTTTTGCCTCTATCTCATCCAGAACGCTCTGAAGAAAAATGTCTGCTTGTGACAAGTTGGCAAGACAAAATAAAGAGCATAAACTTGTTTGGATACTAACACACTCTTGCTCCCCATATTTGACTTATGAGCTCTCTTCTTCTGAAGTTACCAGTGCCTTAGGCTGCTCCAGGAAATACTAAAGGAGAATTTTGGTTTTAGCAAAGACAAATTATGTGATTGGAATTACCAACATTTCCCAGTGAGCACTCTGAGAAAAATGACTGGAATACTGTTTCAATCTTATGAAAGTACCAAAATATGCTCCTTTTATTTAGCTTATTTCACATTCTGGCTATGTAAGGATATCAGTATTAAACTGAAGAGTCCCACTTGGTTAATCCCATTTTTTGGAATGAGATTACTTTCGTATCTACAGCTGAATAAATGCTTACATATCTTCCAGGATGCTTAAGGCAGTCAGAGGCTGCAACAGGTAAAGCCATCATACATCAGATATTTCCATGACATAAATGAAGGTGATAAGGTAATATCCAACAGTGGAACAAGAGAAAAAGTAAAGGGCTGGAGTGTAAAATTGGTATATAAAACTATACCGTATTGAGTCTTTTTTCATCAAGAGTTGGCAGTTTTATAAGACTTAAAGCTACGATAAAATTAATTACTCTCCTGCATTTGCATCTAACACCAACTTTTTGAAGTTTTTATACCTGCCATTTACACTCTAGATATCACCTGAAATTTTACAATTTCTGTTTGTTAAGCTGTTCTGTGCCATTTTTTGCAAAAGAGGATTTTGCCTTCATATATCTGAAACGAAACCTGAACTGTGAAGGCCTGGGCCAGGGATCCTGTGTAGCTTGAGACAGACATTTAATTTCAAGCCTTGACTTGCAGGAAAGGTTGCCCTCTTTCATGGCCTTTAATAATAACAGCTTATTCCGTTAGCTAAATGTAGATATCCAGCGTTTGATTTCTATAGAAATCCATTTCGCTTATTTACTCCATCCATTCATTGTGCTCTTTCAAGAGCTAGAGTCAAGGGATAAGGCAACTCAGTTAAAAGTTAGGTTTTATTCTCAGTTATTCATCAATCTGCTGGCAAAAAAAAAAAGTCTTATTCCAGGGTAGAGTCCCTTCTTGCAGTAGTCTCAGAGCACTGACTTCAGGGTTGCTTTTTGTACATAGGGGCATCATTTAGGATGGAGTTCTTCATAGAAACAAGCCTAGCAATATTAAATTTTGGTGAACAGTTGTTTTTACCATGTTATTGTAATCCTGTCTGGAACACCGTCAGTGTAGGGGTCGTATTGCCTATGTGTGCTACATAAATGAAAAAAAATAAAAAAGACAAGATGAAACAAAAGAGAAAATGTCAATGAGCAAACTGGGGAATGTATCTGTCAAATACCGATGACAAAGTTATGTAAAAAGCCTAATCACAGTTCAAGTATTGTTTTAAATGTTTTATGGCCTAGGATGGTCCTGGAGGAGGGGGTATCTGAGGAAATCTCCTCTAAGAGTAAGGACAGTTGTATAAAAATGGAAAGGAAAAATAAGATTGGGACAATTTGACTTACGACAGTCAAGGACATGTCTGGAAAACAGAGCGCCACAGCTAGTCTGACAAAAGTTGGAAAGTTGATATGCTCAGTAAGAAGCTCCAGTGTCACTTCAAAGACAGACATTTCGAGCTAGACTGAATGAGGAGGAAGAGTAAGGATATCAAGGGAGTGACATGAACAAGTCCAGGCTTATGAGATTGCCAAGGATTTTGGAACAGAGAAAAGGTGACAGGGTAACATCTGCCAAGAGCAGAGCTGGCCAAAGTAGGTTAATCATTAGTGAGTTTTTCTTTAAATGACTGTCTAAAACAAAAGATAAACAGAAATATGGTAAAAAAAAATTAATACTAAATAATAGTATTAATATTTTTAAAAATATTAAAAAAATACTGTTTTCACAGTATTTTCAGTTAATACTTTTATTAATTTTCCCTTTGACAGTGTTATAAAACTACAAATAAAGTTTGCCTTTATGGGAAGCCTGTCCTTCAGCACTGAAAAGAGATGACAATTATTTTGACCATTGTTTTGACTGCTAATATTTTATCACTTAAAAAAACCCACCCAATGAAGTCCATTTCAAATCTGAAAATTACAGCAAAAGATCAACATTTGAAATGACTGAGGTTTCAAAATACACATGGATGATTCATCCCAGTTCAGAAAGGTGTCAAAGCGAGAAATCTGCCCTGGGAAGTTCAGCTACCAAGGAACTAGCTTGCCCTCTGTACATTACTTTTTGTGCTGGTTAGACTGGGAATTTAAGGTGAATCGGTTCCAGATGTAACTTTCTCAGTTGAAGGCTTTTGGCTTCTGAGCTGCATCATTACGGGGCTTTCAGACACCATGAAAGAGTCAAAGTCAAAAATAATGCTCAGAGTGTTGTCCTCAGTGACAGAAATGACATTGTTGTTGTTCCTAAGATTGAGAAAAGAAAATAGGGAAGATATCGTGGATGACCCTGTGCTTTGGAATAGGATTCCCCAGAGAATAAAGCTGGTTGAAAAACAGTGGATATATTACTTATGTAGTCACCAGCATTTTTCAGGCGTGATGACTTGGACACTTTTCTAATAACTACACATATTTAGATACATAAATATAGAGTGGGGAAGGAGGGGTCAAGAGCTGATCTTTGTGAGATTCCCCTTGACTCTTGCATCTGGAAGGAGGAAACATTTAACAAGGTGGGAGACTAGCCAGGAGAGGGCAGAATCATAAAAGCTAAGGGGGAGAAGACTGGAGGGTGAAGATGATGGTCAACAGTGCAAACCACAGGAAAATGGGGAAAGGATTTGGATTTCCAGCTTCATGCAGGATGAGATTCACAAAGTGCTCTAACAGAAAGGGAATACGGCAGCATCAAGGACAGACGAGCAGGGAGGACGTCCCAGTAGCAACTGGAGCTTGCGCATCCACTCAGCTGACACATGATGCAGATTAATGGGACTTTGTCGACCTACTTTCTTAATCTTGGTAAATGTAAGACTTCAGCATAGCGGCTTTTTTTGAAACAGGATGCAATTTAAGGCAAGAATGTTCCCTCAAAAGTAAATAAACATGAAACGGATGGGATGTTATGTTCTATTAACACTAATCATAGCCTTTTCTGATTGTTGAATTTTCTGAACACCAGATTCCTGGCAGGGCTGTTCCCGCTCTCTCCCCCTTTTTCTTTTTTGGCTCAACGAGAGTGAAAATCTATGATATTTATTGTACATCATTCAGGGAGAAATATGCTTCTTCAAATCTTCAAGTACATCTTCAGTATCTTTAAGGTAATTTGAATTTGCATGACATCTATTACATGAGCCTTGCTCTTCTTTTTCAGTTAACTGATTTTATTTTATTTCTTATAAATACACATGATTGAAATGATGCCCATTTAGTCAGCATGACTTTAGCCTGATACACTGTTATCTTTAACTTATCAAAAGTCCCACCTGACGTAAAACACACCGGAACAAGTAGCCCTTGCCTTTCTTCAAAATGATAATTAAATTTATTTCCAGTCCCTGAGGTTTTATATTCAAAAACAGGCAGAGTGTATACGAAAAGGCATACAGAACTCATGCGTTTGAGACAACAAATGCTGGTGGAAAACAAATTCCCTTTGTCTGCTTGGCCAAAGCATGAGACTGTCTCTATCTATGCAGGCAACATTTCCTCAGCTGCTGCTGTTGCGCCCTCCTCCCTCACATTCGGACAGTTGAAGGGAGATCTCCCCTCTCTGTTTAATCGTTTAGGAAAGTATTTGCAGGTTTAAGTATGTTTCGGTCCTCCCTTGATACCACTAAAGAATGTTTTCATTGACTGAATTAAGTATGAACTAGGCAGGTCGAAGCCTTGTGGAAATCAGTCTTTGTGATGTGAGTACCGTAAGAAACAGAGCACTAGAATCTTTTCTGGTTTAGCTGTATGGAAATGCATATGTTATTTATGCATAGCCTGACATCTCGTACATTAGTTACGGAAGTCTTTTCTCCTACGCTCACATAGCTCAGCAAATGACATACAATAGTTTGAAAATACAGCCAATATTTAAATAATACGGATTAACACATAGCATAATGGAACTGGACTGCAATTCTACAAAGACAATGAATCTACTGTTTGTTTCATGTAGCTAGACCCAAAATTCAGCATGCTGAGGTACAAGTTCATTTTAATAGCCAGTAGATGGAGCTTGACACCTCTTGGCAAGATTCATTCACTTCAGTACATGTAAATTCTTACTTGAAACAGCAAAGTAACCTTTGCTTCTTTTCTTTTTGGCTTAATTAGTTGCTGTGGGTAAGATTTGCCGTGAAAAAATAATGTCAAAACGTTATTTACCTGTTGGAAGGCACATTCAGATACTATGACTGTGCAGAAAGACAGCGGGGAATGCTATTTTAATGCTATTTTAAAAGTATCTTGCCTCTGAATTGTTCTGGACTATGTATACTTTGGCAGAACTTTTCCGAGAGAGTCAACAAAAGCCTTATGCCTGTGTGAAACTGGGGGCAGTAGGACTTAGTGTGGGGCTAAAGGAGGTATGCTCTGAAAAGCTTTGGTGCTTAAGGATAGAGTTAAGCAAGGTTTTACATGCTCCAGTGAATCTTGGCCTTGGTTCCCTTAATTTCTTACTGACAAACAGTAAATGCCACATGAGTGTTTCTGTCTTGTGAACACAGGAAATACATTTCTTAGTCCCTAGATTTTAAATAAATCCTAATCAGAAGGGTTGTCTGTCTGAGGGCTGCCTGTCTCATTTTCCTGTCCTCAGGGAAACTTTACAAAATTTCTACGTGCAAACTGAAAATACACTCACTCCCCTTCCAGAATTAGTAAGGTATTATGTAGGGTCTCCCACCTTGGTGTTACAAGTCTGGCAAACTCCTTATTTTCAGTATCACAGGTATTTTTTCCCCGTTGAATGGATAGTTCTTGCTGTTCTTTAGGTACGTGATACTATTCTTCACAAAGGAGTAACTTAGAAGTGTTTGCTCCTCTGGACAGCACGAGACCAATTCCAACTGGTGTGGCTAGGCAGTGACAGCACTTGGGACGTCTCTTGCTCCTGGGGCTCCGCTACAACCTTCCCATGCAGGGGCTTTCCCCACTGAGGAGTTTCCAAGCAGCCTCGCTGGAAGCATCAGTTCTCCCCACACAGGCCATGGTTAAATAACTTGTAAGTTCTTTGATATGGGGATAAGCAGCTCGTGCCAAATAAATCTTTGGCAGATCGGCCTGCAAGTTATGCTGCAGGAGAAAAGCAGCTAGTGAAAAATGATCAAACACCTGAGAAAAACTCACGACACTAAACATTTAGAAATTGCAAATTATTAAGTAGCCTCCTTTCAGGACATGTTTTTCATCATTCTCGGATGAAAACAACAACAGCATAGGTTATCCATTTTTCAGTTATCAAACCACAGATATTCATCTTGAGTAACATGGGCAGGGGACTACTGCCAGAGCTAGAAATCCTCAAGAAAACATGCATAAGAAATTATGAGAACTGAAGGTTACTGTGGGAAGCTGTATTTCATCTTTAACTATAGCAAATGCCATTGCAATTACAGTAATAGCAACAGAAACAGAGCTGAACCAGAAAAATGACAGATGATCGGCAGTAGGAGGGGGTGTCCGCATTCAGGATGAGTCACAGTGAGTTTGCAGATAAAATGCAGTAAAATAGTTTGGCCAGGACAGTGTGAACAGACACTAGGAGAGATAAAGTCAAGTGATTCTTTGAAGGTGGTCTGATCTTTAAATATGCTGCAGATTAGAGAGGTTGTGAGAGGACTGAGGCCTTGCTGAGTAGGGGCTGGATCATTATTCCCAACCTTTTCTCAGCGTGAGGAAATGAAGGAGTCGTGTTCCTACAGATAAAGCAGCAGTGCTGCCCTGGCCCTTCTGCCAAGGCCATGCAGTCTTGCCCGGTGTCAATCATCTACAGAGATAGCACAGTGCTACACAGGAACAATCCTGACCTCAAACAATCTGACTGCAGGAGGACACAGTTTGTTGAACTGAAAAGATTTTTAAAAATGATGTCAAGTAAACTTCTGTGAATAAGCAGAAAACAGTATGAAGAAATCCCAGCTACTGTTAAAGCTCATTCTACTGATCTTGCACAGGGTATTCAGCAAGTGGCACCAGTGGGTGTCCTTGATACAGTTCTCTGCTTCATTTGTAAGCGATTCCACTCTTCCTTCTGCCTTGTCCTTCTCATTTGGAAAATTCATTTTGAACTAAGCAATCTCCTTTGCCACTTCCCACACTCTTCAGAGAGTTACTGCCTGCCTTAGTAAGCACACAAGAAACAATGTTAATGGTCCAGGCAAATGTTCAGAAGTACATCTTTTTTGAATAAACCAATAAGAAATTAATGTGACTAATTGCTCATTCAGATAGCCTCAGTGACATTGGATCATGGCCTTGCTCAGAAAACACATTATCCCATTGTTCGTTTTGTTACCTTTTTGTGTTTAACTATTGTCTCCATTTTCTGTTGCTCGCCTACTCTGTGCTGTTACATATCCTTTAATCCAGTGATGGCAGATTATACGTTCTCTGGCAATGGGATTGTTGTTTCTTTTCTGAAGCAGTTAGGACTTCTTTAGTCTCTGGAGCAAAAGTAAATGCTGACTATTTCGTTTGATACAGAGGAATGTTACAACATAGTCCATTACCAGTTGATTAGAGGAGCAGAAATAAACCTTGAGCATGAAGCTGTAGTTCCCTGCTCGAATGACACTAAACCTATTTATAGAGACAGAGTAGGCAGAAAGTAGATGAGGAACCAAAACATTAAGGAAATAATTTTCTCAGTCACTACCAGGCAATGACAGAATTATCTTACTAGTATTTAGCTTTTGATATTGGAGAGCAGAAAGTGTGTGAAGGGCCCTGGGACAGCCGCAACGGCCTCCCTGCGCTCCCGAGTAGGAGCGCCACATTGCTCGGGGGCAGGGGGACTGTGGAAAAGCTGAATGGTCTGAGGTGGACAAACGGCTGAACAGAATGTGCAGTGTCTGCGTTTCCAGGGAAGTGACTGAAATTAATGACATCCTTTGTGATATTTTTAGACATTGTCTAACCCCTTACTCTTGAGGACCGAATTACGAGTATGAGTAGAAATGATCGTGGTGGGAGAGCGCCAACAGTCAAAGCTGGCAGACGCTAAAATTGGAAACATTGAAATGTTGATGGGTGGTGCAAGATTTTAAAAGATTTGAAATTTTTGGATGAATGTATTGAAAGTCTGACACATCGAAGTGATAGCAAATGATTTTATTTACTGGCTCCATTCAAATGACACAATTGCACAAAATATTATCCTTGAAGCAGACAAGAGGCCCGCTTCTACTATAGCCACAGACTTGCAGAATAAAAATGACACAAAAATTGATGGATTTATATCAAAGATGAATTTAAACAGAGAATATTTTGCACAAAAAAATTTACATTTAAGCCTCAGACTGACTGGGATTTGTAGTAAATTGCCATCAAATGCTTTATCAGGAGAGGTCATGGTACCACACAACTCTGAGCCAGTTTTCTGGGAACATTAAAGAGGGATTAAACAGCAAGAAAACCTGACATTTGAATACCGACATGTTTAAGGTCACATGACATATACTTCTGTTTTCCATGAAGTAAAGCATATCTGCATTATTACATATTGTCACAGCCATGGGAGACGCTGCCAGGACATCCCACAGGCTGTAAGTGCTGCATATAACTACAAGATCTTTAATCATGAAGGTAAAACTGGCCGGCTCTGCTCTAGCTCTGCAGGCTAGCTGCTGCTTCACACCCTCAGTGTTGATCATTGAAAAGGGGAGAAAGAATTGAACTATTCCCCGTTGTCTTACTCCCTGACCAACGATAAATCGTCCAGCTTAAACAAAGGTCTTTCTTTGGAGACTCCAGGACTTCAACACTGTGCGGTCCTGCATTGATTTGGTGAAGTCTTCACTTCAGGCAGGCTAAGGTCTGCGGATAAGAGAAAAATGAGGCTCTCGCCTGCCGCTGAGCAGTCATTTCCAAGCTGACGGCTGCGGACGGTGACTGCCCTCCTTGCTGCTGGAAAACGTACAGCTCCTTTCTGCAATGCCGTTTTGCTGGGATTTTGCTAAGGAGAGAGTCTTGCATGTTAGCTAAGACAATTTAAGAGGCTGAATGGGTTTTCCTAGATGTTGAAAGCATTACAATAAGAGCTTCAGCAACACTACTTGAGAAGTTGTCTTCTTTTCCTCTGAAATCATATAAAACCCACTTTTTGAAAGGTATAATGTAAGATAGGTAATTTAAAATGTATTTCCTTTGATTTCAGTGGTATTATTCAGGGTTTATGTAGACTTACGTGACAACAATATGCAGCCTGGCCATAGCATCCATTTCTCACAGCTAAATAGGAGTCAGCCTTTCTCAGGAATCCTTGCTTGCTGCAAAGCATCAAAAACCTTCTGAAACATAGGCCAGGATCTACTGAGGGAAAAGGAGAAAAGTGAGGAGAGAAGGGGAAAGGGATCGGATTATTTATTTTAAGAAGATAAACTAATTAATTGAAAGAAAGAGGTTTAGTTCTAGAAGTACTGAAAATGTGTTAAGGACTCTTATAAAACTGAACAGGAAACTGAAGTGAGAAGAGCACAAGCAGAACGAAGATGGAAAATTTAGGCCAGACTGGGAATTCAAACTCTGAGATTCCACCGAGGTAGTAAACACAGGAGTAATTTGCCAAGTAAGGTCATTAAAGAAAAAAGAGTTTGATGACTTGTGGGGAAGACAGAGGTTTTTTAATTGAGAGAGTGGATTTAAGGATTTAGTGGCACAGCAGGAACACGGAGAGGAGATAAACGTAAAAGGCTTGCTGGATTCAGCACGCTTTTCCTGTTCAGCAATGCGTGCGCCTGTTTAACTCCTGTCGCTGATTTGTTGTTCTAAACATAGACAAGTGAAGGCCAGGGGAGGACAGTTCAGTCAGGTAGGAGAATCGCAGCCAAATGAGCCCTCAGTGCAAACCCACTGAAATTTAGAGAAAGCAACAAGTTGCATGAGAGGGGAATTTGAACTGATTTCTCATTTTGCTGGACTTGGATAGCCCTCTCCAGATTAAGGGATAAGCATACAAAAAATGCCAGTGGTTAAAACCTGTCACAGTCTGGTGAGTTTCTTTCCGAGACTGGGGGACAGGGAAGGAGGCCTTTTTTCCCCTTCCTTTGGCAGCTCCTAAAAATGTTTACACAGTTTTCATTGAGCGATTCAAATGGGTTACGGACAGAGTGAGAGATACTCAGGCAGATAATAACATTACTTATAAACTCGTTATTTTAAAGTTAGGGGGAGGTGGAGGCAGATAACAGCAATGGCCATGTCCCATAACAGATAGGAGAGGAAAAGGGCGGTGAATATGTGGTGGAATTTGTCAGAATAAACCCTGTAAGCCCGTTGTACGGGAACACGCTGAGTAGTTATTTAGCACCGAGAACAAAGCAGCGAAGACTGTCCCGGCACCTGTCTGTGCCGCAAGGGAAGGCAAAGAGTCCAAGAGGTGTAAATCCTGTGGGGCAGCCAAGAGCGGCACGAAAAGTGGAGGGGGAGCTGCTGAACCAGCCAGTCGGGACTTGCCAGGATCTCAAAAGTATCACAAGCTTTGAACTTTGCAGATTCCTAAAGGTGGCGAAATCAAAGGGATCATGCAGTGGTGATCACGATGAACTACGACACACTGTGGAAACAGAGGCTTAAATAAAGGGGGAAAGAGACAAAGATAACTGAGGACGTTTCTTCTTTTTATTTATTTATTTTTATTTTTTAAGGAAAACACTTGTATGCAGTGGTTTCCTAGTGAAAGGGAAACTTGGGGGGTCTAGACTACACCCGCGCTACTTGAGAAGGCAATCGATATTGTCCGAAAACTACAAATTCAACTCATTTAGTTATTATCAGTCACTTTACAGTGACTGCTGCACTGGAGAGCAATAAGCAAGCCATGAAGATTCAGCCGTTTCCACACAGCTTGTGGCAAGAGCTGATGTTTGACAATAACTTTTGCTCAAATTGTTTTTCACTTCACAGAATTTCTCTTTTTTTTCCCTTTTTTTCCCCCCACAGAGAAAACAATCATATCTTCTGGTGTCCCTATAGGTCTTATTTCTTCTTCTTTCTTGCCTGGACCCCGGATCAGTGCCAATTTTTCAGTTTCTGTTTTTTCTATTCTTTTTGGGAAGTAGCTACAACTTGCAGTACTGGTCACCTTGAGCTATGCCTGAGTGTTTCCCTGTGACCTCTTTCGCACTTGTCCTGTTATCCATTCTACAGCCATCTAATTGCTTTGTGCAGATGAAGCTGGAAAAAGTGCAAATATTCTGCGAGATACCAAATTTCAAACTTGTCTTTTAGTTTTACCCTGCTGGAATGGAAACTCAGGACGCTGGGCTGGGGGTTGCATTAGGCTGCTCCTTTTCCATGTTAGAGCTGCACCATCAAGATTTAGCAAATAAGACTTGAGGCTCTCTCCCCTCCAGCTTATTGGTGAGATCTGCCATGTGGAGCAGCCTTTTCCCAGATCTCCTTCCTATCTACTTTCTCACCCATCCCTAATGCTCTGGGAAGAGTTATCAAAATTTCTTGCAGTTCTCAGCGTCTTCTTCATATTCCTGCTTGGATTTCTCAGCCCTCACAAATCAATTTTAAACCTCTGTCTCTGCCTCAACGGACCAATAAATCTACTATTTCATGCATTCTGGCTCTCATTTCTCCTCATGAGCTTTCTTGCTATTTTCACTCCATTTTATACTTCCCATCAAACCTGTTCCCATTCTGTTCTCCTTTTTGTCAACATGCCTTTTTCCCAGGTTTCCCTCTTTATTCTCTGCTCCTTAAAAAAATATAAATTCCTTCTTCCAGTAGAGCTTTCAACGATAATGGCACCCAAACGCCTTAATCAAAGCCCATTGAAGACTGTGGGAAGACTTTACTGGACTTTGCACCGGGTACTACACATGGTAGTCCCCTGCATTGTAGTCTGCAGGATAGACTTCAAGAAGATTTAGTGAATCCAACTTAGTTTGCTTCCTGGAAACTAAATTTTTGGTATGTTTAAAGTACACCAGCTATTTTATTCAATGTAACTGGATGTATTTGTAAATTTAATCTGAAAAGGAATAAATCTTGGATAATCTTCAAACCCAGAGATTGTCTAAATAAGGAAAGGATTGAAAAGAAAGGAAAACACCAGGAAAGTAATGGATTGAGAGCTTCCTGGAGACAAGAAGCAGGTATAGCCAAACGCTGGAGTCGAGGATTATTTAAAATTCCTTTGACCAGTGTACTTCTTTGTGAAATGGATCAAATACTGTTTCTATTAGATGACAGGGGTTCATTTCCTTTCCTTAGATAAACACTTTAAGGTGCCAGACTCCTCTGTGAGATGATAAATGACTTCCTAGACGTCATCATAAAGGAAGTTGTTCCTTATAACTGTTCTAAATCTGTTACATATCAAATTTCCTGTGCATGGCTGCCACTCTGCAATGCTTTCCAAACTGTATTTCACAAATTCTCAGTCTGTCTTGGAACATCAAGACACTCACTTTCCAGCTCCATCTTTGGCATTGTTCTCAAAACACAGGAGGTCATGGATTGGATTTGTAAGTTAGTATAACACATCCTGCCTACCTTGAATTACAAAAAATACACAATTTGGACGAGTGATTTATGAATTTATAATTACAGATGGGGCTGTTCTATTTCAGTTCAGCTTGGTGAAGCTGAGAACAGCTGAAATCTGCTTATTTCAGTGATAGGAAATTCAGGAAGAGGGTTATTGCCCTCTTTGTTTTGGAAAATTTGGATTGCGGTTTATATGTCATGCTGGAAACAACAATAGATTCTGAGATTCTGCTTGTACTCATGTATTTGCAGATCGCCTGATAGGGCAGTAAATATCATGCCAGGCCTTTTGGGTCTTCACCCATTTCCTTTGCAAATAAATTGTTAAAATAAGGCTCTCTCTTTTTATGGCACTTGACATTTGAGAAATGTTCGTTGTCAGAGCATTTATTGCAGTCTAATTAGTCCACCTGTCATCAAATTCATTTCTTCATTGTCATAAAGTTGCAGAGTCATAGAAAGGTAGAGAAATTTTTGCAAGATCACAGACTTCTTCCTAGTGCGGCAATTGCATTAACAGAAGGTGAAATATCTGATATCTGTCTCTCTGGTTTTTCGTCGCCAGCTATTCCTTAGGTTGAGAGGTATGTGTCTTTGAGACAGCTATTTTTAATTAAATATTTTTTATTAATTCCTAGTCTTGAGATACATGAGGGACGCTTGCTTCCTTGCGCCCCTGCCTGGTGTTTCCTGTCACTGAAGCTGTGTGCCTGACAATGCTCGTTGGTGTTCCTTGGGCCAAGTCCCAGGTGGGCTTCAGGAGTCTTCAATTTCCTTCGCCAAAAAGCCCTTTAAGAAGAATGCATTTGCCAAGCATTTCCATGTGACCTTTTCCTTCATCTAGCAAATTAGTCCAGTTTTCGTACAGTTCTGCTCTTGCTCTGAATCTGTAGTACCGTCATTAAACAACACACATTTTTAGAGCAGCTTTCTGGATTGACGTGTTCACCTATAATTAATTCAAACCGCTGAGAGATAAGCATGTAGTGACCCGAGGCACAGGAGCAATCCCATCAAAGGCAGAAACTGTAATTACTTGATTTGCGTAAATGTTGGGAGAATGTTGCAGAGGAGCATGGCTAGAAAGAAATGTGCGTGGGATGGAGAAAAAAACACAAGTCCTTGACATACATATTTGTATTATTACTTTTGTTTTAGCTTTAAAGCTGTTTGGGACATGGTCACTCCACTGCTTTGCCTTTCAGTGACAAATCTGAAGGTCTTAGAAAATAATAGTTTAAGTTATTCCGGGTAGGTGTTTATTAAGCAACCTTTCAAACGCTAAATATGTTAAAGCCCAATCTGGTTTGGCCAGGAAAAACTGAGCAAAGTAAAATACGAGTTAGCACCAGAAAAAATCTAGCACTAATGTGACCTACCCCGGGCTATTACAAAGTCATTAAACAAGAGGGCTGAAAACCAGCACTCTGAATTAAAATAGTACAATCCAAGCACTTTTTTTTTTTTTTTTTTTCACTCTAGAGATCATATTATTTTAATGCAAGATATCTAGTCTGGATATATACAGGTATACAATGTAGCTATGTTTAGATCCTGCAGCGTTTTAAAGTGCACTCAGAAGCTGCTCCTCAAATTCTAGAGGGATTGGCCTCATTTCCAAAGGCAATGAATAGAGGAGAAGTAATAAGGAAAGCCATATTTAAGCCTCTTGTATTGCTGTACCTGGCAGCACTGGGAGTCACACCTTTCTTTTCTTTTACTTCCTTCCACTTGAGACTGCACTCCAAAATTTCAAAAGCTAACCAATATATGACCTTATTCAAAGAAAAAGGAATGCAACCTTTTTGCCAGTGATGCAGTTCTGATGTCGGGCACGGTGCTGGGCGTTGGGATAGCTGAACGTTTGATCTGAGCAGGGGTTGTGCGGCCACGGCTACTGCTTGTAAGATACATGCAGGAGTGCCCTTCCCCGCAATGTCAGTGGGGAGGCAACAGCCCCTACATTATCTCCAGCCCCATACATTTGAAACCAGCCCCTGCATTATCTCCAGCCCCATACATTTGAAACCAGCCCCTGCACCTTCATATACCTTCCAGCTTGAGAAGAAGATGCATTTATTTTCTGCATATATTATTTCACTAAAGGCAACACTACGGAGGAAAAGACAAATATATGATTCGTATCTGAAGAGTGTTATCAACCTGTTCATCTACTAGTGAACTTGTTTTGAGAAGTAAACTGCAAGGAGACCCTATATAAATGCTAACCTGTCTATTAGCAGCATAGGCTCTTTAGTTGCTTCAGTGACTTCAGTTTCCTCAGCAGAAGAAAGAAAATGATTACCACACTTATGCCCAGTTCATGTCGAAAATGAGCAGCTTCAAGAAAGATTTCTTTAGTGCGAATTCAATTCCCTGGAAAAATTCATAGGCTCAGTTTGTGTGGACTGTTTACGACAGTAACTTAGCAAAGCTGTCCCTTCAAATCCATAATTTTATTAGAGAGAATAAAATACCCAAGCTAAACATCAGATGATATAACTACAGAGGACAGCATTTTCTAGTGAGTTTACAATTTCTTTGTCCCCGCAACGTCTCTAACTTAGTCTCCAGCACAATGCCAGGACATTCCCAGTGCTCTCCTTCCTCAGCTGGCTTCAGGGCTGCAGGACATGCAGGCTTGAAGTCTAAATTCTGAAATCAGATAACTGTGGCACTGCGTTGTCTTTTTTTTTTTTTTTTTAACCCAATTTCAGACAGAATACAGATATCTGACCTGAGCGGAATGGTATCTGTCAGAGCACAGGGAAAGCGTAATCCAATGCTTCAATCATTTGAATAGACTGGTAGCTATAAAACGCACTTTCTTGGGGAATCATCACCCCGATTATCAAAGATCAGAAGACAGTTCCAGTAACATGCAATGTTTGGAATGATTTTACCGTAGCTAATCACTATTTCCAGCATTTATTTTCCTTAATCTTTCAGCCTTCACTGATATGATTAGTACTGTTCTTGAAATCTTGTTGTCCTTTAGCTTTTACCAGTGAAAAATTCTTTTTTATTCTGTTCTTCCTTCTGTACCTCCACTCAATCTTTAAGTGTGTCCCTGAGAAGATTTGACTTCCCACCCTCCAGCTTAGTGGGGCTGCCACTGGCTTTGTTCTGGATACTGTAGACATCCCCAACATCAGTTTGTTGTCCTTATTTTTCACGTCACTTACA
The DNA here is from genome assembly GCF_963924245.1 of Chroicocephalus ridibundus. Classification (NCBI taxonomy): domain Eukaryota; kingdom Metazoa; phylum Chordata; class Aves; order Charadriiformes; family Laridae; genus Chroicocephalus; species Chroicocephalus ridibundus. Next base: position 3,963,899 of record NC_086287.1, on the reverse strand, counting down.
AAGCCCAAAAATGTCAAGGTGCCTGAGAGTTGGGATCAGAACCTGATGACTGATACTGGCCCTCTATTTCTCTGTTATCACGCTGAATGGACAATATTTTACCACTGTCTTTTGTTTTATATTTAGATTACAAGCAGCCTGTCAGACACAAGCTTTCTGGACTGTATGGCACAAGGGACAGGGTTAGAAGAGTGACTTCTTACCACCGCATCTCCCAACATGGGAAAGTGTTAGACGAGTACATGGTCTTACACCATAATATGCCAAGGGTTCCAAATTATTTACTTTTATTTGCACGTTCATCAAAGATTCCTCTAATGATGAATTGTAGCCCGGGGCGTTGAGTACAGAAAATGCAGAAAGCGCCTTTCCCCGAGAAGCTGTGAAAGAAAACTCTCCCTGATGTGACCTCGCTTGTGAGACTGGATGTATTCCAGCACAGGGGAGACCTTTGAATCTAAAATGTATATAAACAGAAGTACACAAATCCAGTAGCAATACAGATCTTAAAAACCGTCAGGACATTGTCTTTGCGAGAATAGTTCAAGAGCAGGACAGTTTATCATGGCTGCCCTGCCTAATATGGGAAGCAATGAGCACCAGCGGCACTCGGTAGGAGGCAACACGACTTGCTGGAGCCTTGGTTTGTGTGATAGAGCACCACATACGCTGACACCCATGGGGCTAACTAAGACACTGCCTCTTAACGCATCCGATCTGATAGAGCTTGTTTGCAAATATATTTAATTTTCGGTGTGGGAGACGTTGTCTCTTATTTATCATAGTGAAAACTCCTCTGGCATTAAGAAGAAGCACCACCGCGTCTGCCCTGAAAGGCATCGGGGTGTCTCTCAATGTCTTGAGAGGAATTAAATATAAACATCTGCTGACATGTCTGCTGCCATGAGAAATCCAACCGGGCTTGTGCCTTCAGCTCTTATGTGCCCCAAAAGAAAATCTACCTCAGCCTTAAGCAATACATTTATGCAGTACCAAACAGGATGTAAAAAACTAACACTTAGAAATAAGAATAATTTATACATTTTTAGCCGACTTTATTAATTGACAGATCTCCTGTACTGTAAAATGTATCAAAGACTTCCCATTTGAAAAATGATGTAGATAATGGGTGAATACTAGCGCTAATTGTACCTTGTTATGTTTGGGAAAACTCAAAAATGACTGAAAGAGCAGCCAAGAAAAGCTGAGAAGTCACTACCACAATTGATTTAATGATGTGATAAGGCATATATAAAACTCTCTGCTTGCAACTGGAAGACACCTCTCATGGTTTTGATTTGTTGCCAAAAGGAGTAAAAGATACAACAACTAAGGAAATACAAAAGCAATGAAGAATGTAATTTATCTTCTTCATGATCATTTTCCTGAAATAAAACATCTTGTGAAATACAGAAGTACCAGGTTCAAAGCAAAAAGAAACTTGCACATTGACTTGAATATTACTGCATGGAGAAATAATGGGAAATGATTTTTCCATACGTGTTATGGTTATAAATTACATAATTTAAAATAGTTTGACTAAAATCATACAAGGAAAAGTAAAAATGGTTACAAAATTTGAGCACCAGGGACAAAACCCCAAGAACATTAACAGAAACTGATTTATTCATTACCCCATGGCAGAGATGAATGACCCCTGGAATTCTAGCCATACTTCTTGCCTGTTCAGCTTCACTGTTTTCAATGTTCACAACTAGGTTTATTAAAAAAAAACACAAACCCCAAACTTTTTGCTCATCCAGATGGGATTGATCCAGATGGATTTGTAGTATCTTCTTTTTCTTCCTAGTTTTGTGGGGAGTGCCCTTTTGATAGAATATTCTTTGTATTCTGTATGCTCTTTAACTTATTTCCCACAAGCAGAGAAGAAATCATAGCACTCCTGAAAATAATTTTGTGACATTTTCTGACGCATGAACAATCATATATAATATGGTTTTATGCATCTTGTTTCGCTTCTTCTTACACCAGGCCCTAGAATCTCTCATTAGACCCTGTCACTATGCCAGGAAAAGCAGTTATAACATTTTTAGCCCATTTTCTAGTCTGTTGCCAGTGTGATTTTTTCCTTTATTTTCACTCTGGTTTATGCACTGTGGGAATATGATTTTGTGTGTAACTGTTATTGTACGTATGTACACGCACAGCTGCCCTTTTCACAAACACGAGCAGAAATCTCGACTTCCACTTGTTGGTCACCTTGGCTTGACTGCTACAGTTGCCTGATGTCTATGTCTGTTACTGGAATAAAATATAATGTCAAGCTATCAGGATGGTAGACCAGCTGTCATCAGGCTTGCTTGACAACACTCCCGAAGATATTTTCCAGGTCTTCTTTCCATAAGAACAGAATATAGAAGCATGGGTATTGGTAAATCAAATTATCCTTTGCTGCAAAATGGGTTCAAAATGGTTTTTTGCAGCCTCTGAGCTAAGCCCAGAGTAAGGGCTGCAAGAAGATGACAAAAGCGTATCAGGTGTATTTCTTGTGTCTAATAAGAGGGCCCAGGACTAGGTTTAGAGCTGATCGAAAGCAGCTGGGCTATCGGGTCGTAGTGTGCTCTAAGTGTGACAGACACTTGCCAGGGAACCGAGCCTAGACTGTGGCATCTCCAGACCAAGAAGATTTTAAAAGCCCAGGGTCTATACCCAGAAGCTCAGTGCATGGCCATGGGAGGGAGCTTTAAAGGGCTATTTGTGTGTCATATGTGGAAAAAACATTAGTGTACTTCTGTGTACACTTCTGGATACTTTAAAAGAAATTTGAAGGTGTGAAGTTCAGAAACATTCACTGTTTGACTCATTCCCTTACCTAAAATTTCCATGCTAAATGTATTTCTAGCAATTGCATCAAATATTGCATATGTCTGAAAGGTTATTAAATATTAATATTGGGAAAAGGCAGACTGTTCTCTCTTCTTCCTCTTCTAAAGTCCTCCTTTGATTTACTGCTTTCTCTAGTCCCGAATGTAAATAGTGTCACAGCAAATAAGTGTTTAGTGTCTATGAAGTTTATTCTATTGGTCTATTTAGGTTCTTAAGTCTGAGTTATAATGCATATAAATTAGTGACCAGTGAGTGTTGTTTAATTATCTAGAAGCCTTGTCGTTGACAAAGTGACCTGTGCTGGCTTTCTTGCCAGGAAGAATTGAAGTTGTTATGCTAAACTCTGGACAATTTGATGTAAATATTTACCCACCCAATAAGGAGGTGCTAAAACTAATTCGGCCTCAGGATGTTAACTCCTGGAGATCACACAAGTTCCCATAGGAAGCCAACTTCATGTTACACAGGGAAACTTCAGATCTCGCTATAGTAAACGAACAGTTGCTCTAAGAAGGTGATGATAAGGAGAAGTTTGGACTTGATCATAAGCATGCCTGACAAAAATTATATACACCCAGAGAGGGATCCACCTCTCTGTCTGTGCTCCCATATGGTGCCCATCACTGTGTGCTGTCTGACAGAGTGGGTTTTTTCAGTTCTGAGAGTGAAGGTCAATGCAAAGACATAGATCTCAGTGCTTACAGTCATCTGGTGCCATCTGAGGTGCTCTAAAGTATCCTGCCTGGTCTCCACTTGGAGCTCCAGGAGAATCCTACAAGTTTTCTAGCATGTGAATATTTTAGCTAGGCTGGAATGGGTCAAATGGGATGAGACACAGGTCTGTGAGTAACTGAATCAAGCCCTTATACTCAAGAACTCAGAATGATAAATGTCTGGCCAAGGTCTGGAGTTTTGGTCGCAGTTTCTGTCAAAATCAAGGTAGCAAATAGCTGCTGATTTTTGTTTTAGTGATTTGTTTCTGTATTCCTCCTGTGAGGGATGAACTGACAGAGATGAGTGATTTTTAGTATCCTCTTTTTCTTCCAAGATATGGATAGGGTTTGCTGCTAGGGACAGTATCAGATTCACTGGTTTCACATTGCTGCCAGACTCTCCTCTGGATATCCATCACTTGTGATCACTGGAGTAACCAAGCTGTCTCCCAGAATGAGATAGCCAGCACTTGAGCAGCAAACTTTCGGATAGGAAAGGACTTCATGGCCTGTAAACAGTAGGATATCTATTTCTGGGCTCCCCGCCCATTCCCTCCTGACCCAGGAGTGATGAGGTTTTGCCCTTCGAAGCTGCCTGAGGCCAGTTCCCGGGCTCTGCACCGCGGCACACAGCAGGCAAGCACTTGCAGACCCATGAGGCTGCTGCTGGATGAGGTTCTTTGAACTTACACACCATGCGCTTGACTCCCAGGCCCACCATCTGCATTGTCCCGGGCAGCTCTGCTCCCTTCGAGGCAGAAGACCTCCAAAGTTGGGGTCATCTATGTCCCTCAGGGGAGGGGACAGCTGCTGCGTTTGGTTTCCATCTGTTACTTGGCCCCTCTGGTCAGTGAACTCCGCAGAGATGTGGCTGTTAAGCATGGCCTTTCCAAAAATGGTTTCCCGCAAATATAGTGTAAAGGATTCCTGCTTGCTCCACATTGTTGACGCACTGCCACCTCCAAGTGCAGGTTTCACGCTGCTGGCTTGCACTCCTGAACATCACATGAAGAATAGGAGGACTACAGGGCTGGTCAGGGCTGGAGTTTCTGAAGAGACATGGTAGGAATAGCAGTACTTCTTATATGACATTGCTTTATAGAGTGTTTTGGAAACCTTTAGAGCACTACAGGGTGTGAGTTGCCCAGACTGAGTGTGGGGGTGCCCTCAGATAGGCTGCAGAGCCCCACACAGTCAGGACAGACCCCAGCTCACTCCCCTGGGGACTCTCAGGATGTCCCACGGGCGGGACAGAACAGAGTCAAAGGCTTTCATCTCTGTAGCTGCCACTGGGAAAAGCATAAGAGGACAATGGAGAGGTAACCCTTAATGTCATTGGTCAGTGAGCAAGCACTGCTGGTGGTGTCAGTCACTTTGTAGAAGACAAAAATGGAGCAATGACTGTATCAGCAGCTCTGGGTAGGCAGGTGAGCTGCGGTCTGTGGTCTACTGTGGTCTGGGTAGGCAGGTGAGCTGCCATCGGTGCTCCCACATGGGATCATGGGGCCACAGGACAATTCAGGCTGGAGGGGACTCCAGGAGGTCTCCCTTCCAAGCTCCTGCTGAAACAGGGTCGAGCTATGAGGCTGGACCTGGTTGCTCAGGGCTTTATCCAGTTGGGTCTTGAAAACCTCACTGGGCAACATGTTCATCTTCACTTCCACCTGTTATCACCCAAGTTAGACAGATTAAAGCCAGTGTGGATACCTCTGTCTATGCTGAACTCACACCTTCCTTTGGAAGCACAGGCTTGTCCTGAAAGCTCTCTCCAATAAAGAAACTGGGGAGCAGAAAATTCCTTTTTGCCTCCAATAAATTGGAAAACTTATCTATATATTTGCTTTCTGCTGCAAATCAAGCACTAACATTTTCGAGATGATAAGGGAAAGCAAATCTTCTCTTCACTTTTGGGAAAAAATGTAGACAGAATTAAGGCAGATCTGATGAGCTTAAATTGTTTCAAACTGCTTCCAACAGAGGAATATCCTAGTTTCCAATTTCATCTTCCTAAAACAGTAATATTTGCGGAGAATTATAGCAAGTCCTTTTCTGGGATTTTTGTTAGAAGCCAGTAGTAACCTGAAAAAGAAATGACCCGACAATGAATATGTATACACATATTTGGAATGCCAGAAACTGCTTTGCATATATTTAAAAACACTCAGACAAAAAGGTTACTGACTTTGTATACCCCAGAACTGCGACTCACTGATCATACAGAGCAGAAGCATCTGTTTGAATTTCAGATAAATACAACAAAAAATAACAATAAAGCAGCAGGGACAGATTTTTAGCCTATGTAATGAAAATATATCAATGCTATTCTTGAATTGTTTTTTGCTTGTCCTAAAGCCGAAGTGGAAGATGAAGAATGCACTCAACAGAAATTTGCTTTTAGGGGTTAATTTTGCTCCTGCATTCCTTGCGACATGAAATACACTTTTACAAGACATCAAAATCATAAATTGACATAACCAGAGACAAGCTAATTTATATCTGCAGAGAATCTGGCTCCACATGTCTCAGATTAGAGCTTCCACTCTGTGACTGTCTCTCTCCTTTTTCCCTTGCCGTTATCTCCCTTGCTGTCTCTCGTCAGCTGGAGAAGGGAAACCAATGGCTCCGACCACCCACAGTGCAAGCTTAGCAGCTGGAAAACAGAGGTGCCAAGGACCAGAATGCTTTTTCTCCAGCGGTGGCATCTCTTGTGGCTGGTCCTTTGGTTGGCATTAGGAACCAGGTCTGGTGGCAGCCAGGAAATCTCTTTTAAAACGCAGAAGGATAACATCCTTGCAACGTTCCCCTCAGCCTGAGTGTTTCCTCTGGGGAATTTGCTACTCTCTTGTATGTACAAAAAGAGCATCTTATCGGGGGGCGGGGGGTGTGTGATCTGTGTTCAAGGCCCTAATGACTCGGATTGAGCGTTCTCAGCACTTTATGGGAAAACAGCCGTGGCCCACCTTGGCTTTTATGGCAGAACAGGAATGTGAATCAAAAATTAAATTCACATAACTTTGTGGGTGGCCTTCTCTGCTATGCGGAATATCTTTGTGTATGCTCATGTCTGCCGTGACTTTGAGAAAAGAGCCCTTTACTTGTATAGCAACAAACTCTGAAGTCAGGGTGTTTACGTTCCTAAGTACTATATCATATTTCCTGACTAAGTTAATGAAACAAATTAAAACTCCACACAGATTCCTGTACTCACAGAGAACTGTGCAATTCTTACGAATCCTGGTCACAGTGGCAGCTAAGCATGCTGAGCTTTATTTTCCATTTGCTAAAAATCATAAGCTGACTTGCCTACTCTCGACTTTTACATCTCAAGGAATAGAGGATTAGGCTATAACACTCTTTACAGCTACGTCCCACTTCTTTGAATTGTTCAAAAGTTATGGTTTTCAAAGTGACCTAACGGACTGGTCAGCTTCACGGGGACCTGACGTATGTTTAAGGTTAAGAAAATGATCGATGGCAGGGTACTTTGAACACAAGTTTTCCTGACTGGGGTCATTAAACAAATGAATAATTAAATTCATTCAATGAGAATGCTGTAAAATGCACAAATATACAAGTGCTTGCCATGCTGGATTCTTAGTGTGATGTTCTCCAAAGAGATATCATCAGGTCTTAGAAATACCCTGTTTATGGTCAGTGAAATGTGTACAGCAGGGTTCATTCACAGTAAATGGGGCTGCACTTCTTCTTTTGTGTTTTATTTTTCTGCTCAGTTTTGAAACACAAGAAAAACAACGAAGTACCCATATCTGCACCTAAAGAAAAGCGTTTGCACCACATACAAGTGGAACCTGGAATTTCAAACTGGTTTTTGCATACCCATTTAACGCAGCTTTAAACTGGTTGCATATTCGCTCTCAGCGACAAGGCACCATGGAAAAGATTTCAGCATACGTGTGAACAAGTGTTATTCAGGAGATATTTATGCATTTACCTAATCATCCTTTTACAGCAAACAGTTTCTTCAGGAAGGGGGCCTCAGGAAGTTCCTCACCCATGAAGTCCCATGGCCTGTAATGGAATGGGTCATATGAGTACCCAACCCCAGAGCGTAAAGGCAGTTCAGAAACCAGCCTTTTGCTGTCATACTTCTTTAGTTGTTCATTTAAAAGTTTCACATTCGTACAAATTTTCTACGGAATAGCAAATTTCAAAATTAAATCTGTATATAAATAAAGACTATGCAATAAGTTGTGTATCTGCGCTATGAATAAAATGCTATGTTATCCTTAAATAAATCAGGTTTTGGATAAATTGAAATGTGAATATTTGGATATTAAAATAAGGATTTTTTTTCCCTGCCAGCTCAATGATTATGACAGCTTTCTGTTGATATTTTATTTTTTTATGTATTCACAACATAATTTACTTAGTAAAAGTTGAACTTTGCCACATTGCTAGTCTTCCTCTAACCTCTCCAATCTTTTTCTAACAAAAAATTACAACACTGCTGACAATGTATTGAAAACACTGATGAATATATAATGACAGGAAATATCCTGCCTTTTATAAATTTTCCTCCAAATTCACCCTGCATCTAACATAAAAAGAAACAATTGGATTCTAAACTATGCATAGTTTTAAGGGCTTACTCTTAGCATCCATTTTTAGAAATACAGAACAATTCCTCCAGCTTTTCAAATAGCTGAGACTTAATGTGCCATAAAAACATACTGTAAATATTTCTGTTGCTGTAATGGTGTCTCAGTTACCGCAAAGAGTTGCTAGGAGATTATCTGTGTCAGGAAGTTTGTTGTGCCTTCATAAAGGAAAACCAACAGTCATTTTGATACATTATGCAAATAATATCCTGTTTTCTCAACAGATTCCTTTGGAGCAATCAAGAAAAACTCCCAGCCTCTGAGCAGTGTTCATCTAGATCGCTGGATTCTGCTGCTGGTATCCGTGCAAGTAACACTTTCATTTTTTCTGCAATGGTTACAGTAGTAAATAAACCTATCCTAATTGACTTTAGTGCTAGAGATCATATTGCGAACATACCTACAGAAAGCATTGTCCAGTTCAGAAACAGCAAAAACATTTCAAATGTTACAAATAAATCATATTTGTCACCAAAATAATATTTAGAAAAAAACACTGTTAAACTGCCATCTGTTTAACTGATGGTTATCAAGTATGACATATTTGAGAGAGACGGGCACACACGGTGAAGCGCTGAAGTTAATAATTGCAAAAGAGAAACGTGGTTGCAAAACTTTTGCTGATCCCTATGTATAATGACACCTTAAAAGAACCTGTGATAGAATTTAACATAATTAGAGTACTTATAATAAAAAGAGGAACTTGTATTCCCTTTAAGACACATGATTTCCTCTTGACTTGTCTTTGAAGTTCCCAAGGTATTTTTTTTACTGGATCTGCAGCAAATCACTTCAGTCTAGCTTCACTCTAGGCAAGCCACAACTTTGCTGTGCTGCGTTTGAGCTCTGAAGAGGGACAAGAAGAAAGTGAATTTTCTATAAACAGAAAATGAAGTTCCCTGAACTTTTGCCTTAGAATCCAAGTAGGTCATTATAGAAAGTTTAAAAACCCCCAACATTAACGGTGAAATGTTCACCTGGAAATACTAGCAATATTGAAAGGCTTATAATATCTGTTGGCGTGTTCTCATATATATAAGATAAAAATTAATTTGGGACTTTGCTACTTATTTAGGTGTTATTCTAAGCAAACCCTTTAATTCCACACTCATTTCTGTTCATTAATTTATTCTGTGTTTGAATAAGGACTGAATGAAAGTTTAGTAAAGGCCTCCAAATTATAGCTATTGTCCCTCGTTACTGAAGACAGCTGTTAGTCTTTGATTAAATGTATATGATATAAACTGTGGCCCAAACTTTAACCGAATGTACTTAATTTTTGTGGAGCTCAGCAAGCCTTTAAGTTTGTTTGTGTTAATTGTTTGCATGCCTGTGCATCGCTTGGGGTTGGCGAAGGCTGTAAGTAGCACAAGAACATTTAGCGCAGTGTTTCTGACCCAGCTGGGTGAGGAAACGTCAATATGGGGGGAAGGTCTCATGAGATCCGCATTGCAAATTCCAGGGAAAAGTTATTCAAACAAGTATGAAGTGAACGATGCTAAATCTATTTGAGTTTGACTCATTACTAATGTGTTTCTGATGACAATTTTTGTGTAAAGTCAGAAAAATGGAAAGGATGAAAGAAAGTATTTTTCTGAGAGAATCAAAATGGAGCCTGTGGTAAATCCCATTTTATCCAGCATTGGAGTTGAATTTGAGCAATAGCACACTGGACTCATTATATTTGTTCTTTATACAAAGAGAATTATGAAGAGGAATTAGACATCTCCATAGGGCTCTAGTGACATTTTTTTTTTTAGTGACCATTTTTAGTGACTTTTTTTTTTTAATTATGCAGCACAAAGCTAGAAAAAAATTCATGACCCTATATCCAAATATATGTCGTAAATGCTTTTCAGTTTAGTGTCAAGTGTAGAAAATTATTCCCATGTGTTGGTATTATGTGACTAACACTGATTAGTGAATCAGAATTACTTGGGTTTTAAAGCCACTGCACAGGACATGCTTCGAAAAGGAAAGGAGAACGTTGCAAAAGCGTTGGGATGTTCTGCCCGTTCTTGAAAAACCAACTTCTCCTCAGCTTCAGCAAAATCCATGGCAGGTCTCGAAGAAAACAGCGCCAGGCCTGAAGGGGTTTCGAAACTTGATCAAATAGGGATGAAGTTTGTGCCAAGCTGGGCTGTGGACGGTGCATCAAGTAGGTACAAGAGCACGTTCTCCCCATAACACGTGCTCCTCATCTTTTGAAACTTTTATCTGTTCATCTGCTGCTCGCTTGTTTCATCTCAGTATCAGTTCCTGCTGTCAGGATTGATGCCACCAGCCTGTGTGTGTTCCCGAGGGGCTGAGGCCAAGGCTGGCTGCCCCCGGGGTATCCCGATCATGGGGTGCCGCTCCATAACGCAGCCACCAGCCTTCTGTGCCATAAGAGACCTTCCAGTAGCTCCACTTGTCCAAGTGACCTCAGAGGTGTTGTTAAAATAAAGTTAAGGATGAAAAGGAGGTTAATTATTATTTCATCAAAGGAAAACCACTTTAAAAGAATATTTAGGCTGGGAACTTGTGAGCACCTGGAACCCCCAGGATTTGGTCTGACAAAGGCAGGAGCACTCAGACATGCGTGTGTGGGTAGCTGAGTGCAGCACACGTTCAATAAGATAATCTGATTCAATAAACTAGTTCAGCCTACGGAGAGCTTTGAAAAGACAGAGTTTACTGGCTTTTCACTTTTAAAAAGATAAGCATTTCCCTTAGATTTGCATTATTCTATTATTGCCCATGCTACAGGAGGCATTCTGAAAGATATTTAAGAATACTTACAAATAATCATGATTAAATACAATTTGAACTGTGATAGTGCTTAGAGGCAGCCCCAATTAAAAAATGAGTTTTACAGAAAGGCTGGCAACCTAGGGCAAATATTTTATGCTTAAAAGAACACTACCTCTAACAGAAAGATAAGCTGGAAGTATTCTTTATCAGAACTGAATTTGTTTTACTTATTTCAAGAATAAGTAACATATTACACGCGTTTAGCACATATATCATTCGATCTATTTATAAAAAAAGTATGAAATGAAGTATTTATTTTAAAACATGCACAGAAATAAAGGTGGACCTGTGATGTACCCAAAGGTCTACAAACATATTTTTTTCTATTCACAGTGTCTAAAATAGTAGTGGGGTGGTAGCAGGGTGGGATAAAATATGCTTACGGCTGTCCTTAAGCGAAAGGATTGGATCACAGATAAGGAAATCAAGTATAAAAAGAGATGTTCTATTATAATTCAGATGCAGAAGCAGTTCACATTTGTAAAGGAGTTTGAATAAAACAGGTGACAACAGTGTATACTCTTATTGTAGTATAGTTCACACAGCATATAACTTATTTTAGCTGAGAATATATGAAGAAATATGATTTTTTAAGCCTAAATGTTTTTATTGATATCCTTTAATTTGAGGTGTTGAGAATAAAATGTATTTTGAAGGATTAAAGTGAAGCAATAACATCACACTGCATATTATTTTCAGCATGTCTAAATATTCCATCACTGTTAAATCCTACACAATATCTCCCATTTCTTTTAAATAAATGGTTTATTTTTCATTACATAAGAAATAGAAAATAGAGAAATAACCTGGGGGGATTTTCAGCTCACCTGATCTGTACTTCAGATAAAGCTTTTTTTTTCTTTCCCCTTCTCTCCGTATAAATATATACAATGAACAATAGCTCCTACTCAATGTTGCCTAATGCAATTTACTTGCCCAGCAGAGACTGGGGTGATATTGATGCATATTATTACTGATACATAGATAGAAAGATATATAGATCGATAGATAGATCAATAGATAGATCAATAGATCGATAGATAGATAGAGATAGGTAGGTAGGTAGGTAGATAGATAGATCGATAGATAGATCGATAGATAGATAGATAGATAGATCGATAGATCGATAGATCAATAGATCGATAGATAGATAGATAGAGATAGATACATAGATGGAGTTCTATAGATAGAGAGAGCTGAGCCATGGTATATACCTTGCTTTACAAGTAACCATGTCATGAAGTGAATCCAGATCCTTCTGGCTGCTGTTTCTGCTGGTTTATTCTTCTCAACCAGCTCCCTGGTTATTAGTGCCATACCAGCTTTAACACTCAGTTTTCAGAAAGTCTTTCCAAGGACTATCGGCTTAAAACAGTCCCCAGCAAAACTCCTGATGCAACTCAGCAAAAGGAAACCTTTGGAGTATTTAATAAGCTAATTGAATCTTTTCCGATAAACTTAGCCATAGGTATGTTTCTTCCGCAGTTCAATTTTTTAAATATACTCCTCCTTGGTTTCTCTTCAGCTTCTCATCAAATCATCACACGAAGTTTAGAGGAAGGTAATATGAAGTAATTTTTAAGATTTCATACTTGGCAATGATTGAACTAAGGTCTGTGTATTTCACTTTGTGATATGAAATGTATCCACTCCTTTTCTAGATCAGTTACAACACAGCTACTAAGCTGGTCCTACTCCCAGCTGGTCATGACCTGTCTTTTATTTTAAGGAAAAACTCCCCACCACCTTCAATGAACTAAGATTAACAAAGATTAGCAAAGCTGTTTGCCATTTATCTGCTCTCAACAATTACCATATGCCAGCCTCTAGCCCTGTTTACCCAATATTCTCCTTCTACCAATATGGCTCAGCACTTTTATTTTGGTTTAGAATGTATGAAATGTTGATCCTGCTGAAGCAGAGAGTAAAATCCCTCATTTCTCTAATGGGGTAACCATATATGTCCCAGTTTCTGGTGATACCAATTCCCATTCAAATAAAAAATCACAGAATCACAGAATCACAGAATCTTCAGAGCTGGAAGGGACCTCTAGAGATCATCTAGTCCAACTCCCCTGCTAAAGCAGGATTGCCTAAACCACATCCCTCAGAGCTGCATCCAGGCAGGTATTGAAAATCTCCAGAGAAGGGACTCCACACTCTCCCTGGGCAGCCTGTTCCAGTGCTCTGTCACCCTCACCGTAAAGAAGTTTTTCCGTGTATTTGAACGGAACTTCCTATGTTCTAACCTGTGCCCATTGCGCCTCGTCCTGTCACTGGGAACCATTGAAAAGAGTCTGGCACCATCCTCCTTCAACCCACCCTTTAGATACTTGTATGCCATAATAAGGTCTCCCCTCAGCCTTCTCTTCTCCAGGCTAAAGAGTCCCAGCTCTTTCAGCCTTTCCTCATAAGGGAGATGCTCCAGTCCCTCAATCATCTCATGAGCTTCAAATGTAGCTCAGACACATGCTGAGGGGTAGAAGGACCTGACTGAACCTTTTTGTAGTGGAAGTTGTGTTGATCCTTTCGTCCATTGTAAGAGTAGACCTTATTTTTTTAAGAAAAAACCAAGAATTCCTTAGTTTTCTATTGACTGTGAAGTTGTCTGCCGTGCACAGTAGCAAGGCAGAAGATAAGGTAAGGATCTAGAGCAGAATGGATGATAGGCTGCGTTTAAGGACAGCTGTCTGAAAATACAGATTTCTTTTTTAACTGTCTGCATTTTGGAACAGTTATTTACTGTAAAGAGTGAAAATGATAATGTAGAGCTGTTTGTATGTGAAATAAGTAAAACAAATGTCCCCTTCTGCCAGCTCCAAGTGTCATGTCTTGCAGACTCTCAAAGAAGTTACTTGGCACCTCTAGTTAGTAACTGAAATGCCCACAGAAAGGAAAGGAGTTCAATTTGCCCCGGTGTATTTATCCCTGATGTGACTCAGCTGAAATCCGTAAACTCTCACCGAAGATGTCTGTAGCCTCTGTTTATGCCTTCTACTTTAGTGCATTAGTCCTCTGAGGAGTGCAAATCCACTTGGAGAGCAAAGAGTGTTACCAAATACTTTGTTTGTTTTGGTATGGTGTCTGCAGCATAGTGAGAAGGACTGCAGCTCATCATCAGATTAAAAAATTTCCAAAACACAGTTATATTCAGTCTTTTTAAATTAAGTAGATACACATTCTCATTTCCTCAGGGAAACACACTTAAAAGGAGGTCTCTGCAGTGGGAAGAGAAGGGTAATTTCTAAGGGACGGTAAATATGGACAAGAGGGAACAATAACTACTGCCTAAGCTTCAAACTTAATTTTTCTGTATAGCAGTTTGCTATTAGATTTGTTGAATCCCAAGTTCTGCTTATGAGCAATAGGATTGACTGTGGGGTAAACACGTCTGTATTTATGGGATGATTTAAAAAAAGACACAATGCCAGCATCTCCTACTGCCTACGTTGGTACGTCTATAACAATGGTGGTGCCAACTTCAAGACCAAACAACAAGGACTAAATACAGGAATCCATACTTGGGCAATGGCTCTGAAAATGCTAATATATTTTAACTTCAGTAAGGAATTCAGATTTGTAATGTTATCTGTAGTTGATGTAAAGTGAAAATCTGAGCTGTGTAAAGTTCTGATAGCAAAAAACAAACATAGATCAAGCTTATCTAGATCTGTATTTTCTATCTAAAGGATGCCTACCAAAAAGTTTAAAAGACTTGGTGAACCTCAGACGTAATCTGAATTTGGTTTTGAATTATAAAGCTAATTTGTCTTCCAGGCTTGGAAAAAAGTGTCAGTCATTACAGCATATATGGCAGCTCTTCAACACTGGCAAAACTTGGTCTGAATCAGTAAGACTGTCTTAGGCGAGAGCCATTGCCTGAGGTCGCATTGGGCTAGATGCTGTATGTAGATACACATGTTCTGTTAGATGTCCATGCGCTACAGAGTTTGAAATACAAGTAGGCAAGCCCTAGAAAGGAAGCAAAACTACTTATTTTACAGATAGGGAATGGAAGCACAGGGAAAGGCCTTTTTAAATTCACGCAGGAACTCCGTGCTGGACCTGCGAAGTAAACTGCTTTTTACTGAGTCCTGGTCCAAAGCGCCTATTAGTCCCCCAACTCCTTATTTGTTTTTTTTTAATTAATAATAGTCTTATTGAAATATGGTAATGATAATGCTCAAATACGATTATCGTTTCTAGGTAGGTACAATCTGAGCAGACTGAGAATAGAAAGATACAGGCACAGAGAGATACCAAAGGTCATACATTACGTGAATAACAGAAACTGAGTCCTCTGAGTACTACCCTGGTCTCCTTTTTTCTGCAACTTTTGCTGTACTTTTAGGATTCCTTTGAGACTCAAGACATGGAAACTCCCATGGACTAGCACTTTGAGAAAAGCATAAGGATCTGGAGTAGTCTGTGTGCAAAAAAGGCCAGGTTTCTTACAGTTTCATTCTAAATAGTGATTATATTTTAGAACTACTTCATCTAAATCCAATAACTTTAATTCAAACCTAATTATACTCTAATGCACATCCTTTATATGCACTGTTTCCTGCAACCTGGGTGTTTTGAAAGCACAGCACATCTTAGGTTGATTGAACTCATGAAAACAAATAAGCAATATATTAATGGCCTTGCAATTGGTCAGTCAAGCCTACAGCTTGTGTTGACTTTAGAAGTGCCTCTGGACTCTCAAGAGCAACTCCTACATATCAATCGCTGTGGATAACATACAAAACCATCTTTGTGTAGAGTGGTGCAGGAGGTCTACCCCTGGCGTGGTGGAGCTCTTTACAAGGAGGGTAAAATTCACCTACACAGACAGTAAAGCTTCTCTGCATGTCACCCCAGCTCCTGATGATTTCCAAAGGAGCTGGTGGCCACCCTAAATGTCACAATCCTCCAAACAAAGTGCAGGGAACATGTCTTGGATGTTGAAGTTTCTCTAATTTGCATACATAGCTCTGTATGCCTTTATATGCATGTCAGTGAGCATGTGTATATTATAGAATCATAGAATCATTTTGGTTGGAAGAGACCTTTAAGATCATCAAGTCCAACTGTTAACCTAGCACTGCCAAGTTACCACTAAAACATGTCCCTCAGCACTACATCTACCCGTCTTTTAAATACCTCCAGGGATGGTGACTCAACCACTCCCCTGGGCAGCCCGTTCCAATGTTTGATAACCCTTTCAGTGAAGAAATTTTTCCTAATACCCAATCTAAACCTCCCCTGGCGCAACTTGAGGCTGTTTCCTCTTGTCCTATTGCCTGTTCCTTGGGAGAAGAGACCAACCCCCACCTCACTACACCCTCCTTTCAGGCAGTTGTAGAGAACGAGAAGGTCTCCCCTGGAGTATAAAACATACTCCACTGTACACTCCTGTCCCGCTGGGAAGATGTATTTCTACACACTGGATCAGAGTCTGTGATGTGCTGAATCCCACTATTGCCACTGACTCACACTCCCAGGCAGAAGCTCTCCAGAAGGAAAATGAGAAAGAAGAGACCTCCGAAGGAAATGTCAGGGTAGTCATTTTCTCATAAGACTCTTTTTGGCAGCTGGAGATAGTGACTCTGTAATAACATGTTGAAGTTTTGAAGGGGGATTCCTCCAGAACGGAAATGTCCTTAGAAGGACCATTTCCCTAACTGTATTCAAGCCTGTGGGAAACTGTTACCCTATGACGAGTTCTTCTAAACTAGATAGGATTTATATTTATTCTTAAATTATGTTTTATTTTCGGCAACTCCCCCGCTGTGACTTGACATCCCAGAAACAAGACCCTTCAAATTCTCAGAAGCCAGAAACACTACTGACACAACTTATTCAGAATTGTCTTTGTTAACTTGGTTAACACTTGATAAAATTCTCTTTCCATTCAGCCATTCCCTTCTCTCCTAATTCTGGAACAGCTGTTGTGTATATTAAAAATTTAAGAACATCTTGCTGGAGGTATATAATCCAAATCAAGAGAAGCGAAGAAAAAGAGCTATCTGCTTAACCTGATTTTACTTCTATTTCACAAGCTTTGAATTTTGCATAATGAGACTTAAAGACAGGTGCTGAGTAAATACTATCTTGTAAAATAGCCTAAATTTGTGGATTTAATTCTAAGTGTACATTGTGAGTTTTGGGTTACCTTAGTTTTGTGTCTAGAAGGTTTTATTCACTCCACTGAATTTCAATTGTAATTTTCCTCATTTTTTTTACATGACTGTAACAGCTCACATTGCATTGGGCTGATGGTTAATAGGGTTTTTTCCTTGCAATCGCAGTCTGAGATCTAAGAATGAGACTGGATTAATTTCTAATTGCGCACTCTCATGAGAAACAACAGATTTGCCAGTTTGCCCAATGCCTTCAGTGGTATTTCCTAATCTCATTAACACCTGGAACTCTATTAATGTGAAGTGTACTCCTATAATAGACCATTCTGCTGATTATGTGCAATGTAGGGACAGATTCTAGATCAATATTTCAGTTTTACTGGTTGTTCAGATTTGCCAGTGACAATGAATGGTAAAATCTGCTGTTAATAGACGAAGAGCGATTCCACACACTCACAGCAAGAAGCTGACACTTTTCCAGACATTCAAAGCAGAAACACACTCCAATATTTTGTTTTGTACTTGTCCTATAAGTCTTCCGGTTTTCACACAAGAGTGAGAATTTGGCGACTCCTCGTGTTACGTTTCCCACCAGACTCTTTCACTGCGTACACTATCAGCTATTGGAAAAGTTGGCAAACAGACAGCAATTCAGGGGTCTTTTAAGTGAAAATCCTCTCCCCTGTGAGGGGCAAACCAGGTTAGACACTGCTTTATGCCTTCTTTGAGGACCAAGTAGGACCAAGAGAGAGCTACTTTGCCAGCCCTGTGCCGAGCGAGGGGAAACGCACCAGTGAGATGCTCCATAAATGATGTGCTCTGATGCCTGCCCCAGTGAGCAAGCCAGAGATTGCAAGGGCCTCGGATAAGCAATTTGGATTGAATCTTATCATGAAATGGGCACAAATCCTAGAGGAAAATATTCCCACGCTTCAGGTTTTGCACCCGAATTCAAATCTTCCTACTGTCCTTTGTGTTAGAATTTAGCAAGGCTGGGATTAGCTCCTGTATTATACAACATCACATCAAATAATTAATTCTGGTGACCGTTATTTTCAGAAACAAAACTGAAAAATCTTTCTGAAATGACATGAAACCACGTTTTAGTGCTTTCATTAAGTTCAGAGGTTAGAGTTCAAATTTATACTAATAGGTAGTCTGGAGGTTCATGTTACAGACATGTTTTCTCATGCCTATAAGTAGGCAAGAACAATTAAGGCAAGTTAAAATCATTGAACTCCCTTTGTTATTGTAATTGAACTTGGAAAAAAACAATGCTGAATCTAAAATTTTCAAAAAGGTAAAGAGCATTTCTATTTCACTTTTAAGACTGTTGCTGTTCTTCATAACAATCTTGAATTACTTGCCCAGTAGTAACACAATCGCTTACAGAGCCTGTCAAGTTACAGGTAATGTCAAGTATTAACAATCTCTTGGCAAACTTGAACCTATACCCAAAAGAGCAAAATACCTACAAGTCTGCAGGGAAGAGAGAGTCTTTCGCTTGGTCAGAGCGTGCCAGAATGGCTATTCTCCATATGGTCTTTGGCGTGATCCCAGATCATCTGTGAGGGAGACAAAAGGACATAAATCTCAGATGGCAGTGCCTTAGTGTCTGAAGATTAGGTGATGGTAGTGCCTTAGGTCTGAAGGTTGTGAACCTTCTCGGTGAGGCCGCATCTGCAGTACTGGATCCATTTCTGGGCTCCCCGGCTCAAGAAGGACAGGGAACTGCTGGAGAGGGTACAGCAAAGGGCTACCAAGATAATTAAGGGACTGGAACATCTCTCTTATGAAGAAAGGCTGAGGGATTTGGGTCTTTTCAGTCTGGAAAAAAAGACAGCTGAGGGGGGACCTTATCAACACTTATAAATACTGAAAGGGTGGGTGTCAGGAGGATGGGTCCAGGCTCTTGTCAGTGGTGCCCAGGGACAGGACAAGAGGTAACGGGCACAAACTTGAGCATAGGAAGTTCCATCTCAACACGAGGAGGAACTTCTTTACCCTGAGGGTGGCAGAGCCCTGGCACAGGCTGCCCAGAGAGGTGGGGGAGTCTCCAACTCTGGAGACATTCAAACCCGCCTGGACGCGTTCCTGTGCAGCCTCCTCTGGGTGACCCTGCTCTGGCAGGGGGTTGGAGGGGATGATCTCCAGAGGTCCCTTCCAACCCTACCATTCTGTGATTCTGTGATTCTCCTTTGTACATGCAACTTCCCCCCACCCCCATTTTGTGCTGTAAAACTCCTCATGTAAAACATGCTGGGGGATTTTTACAGCACCTTAAACACTGTGCTTTATAGAAATCTTGGATGAGCAAAGTCTTACTGGGTAAATTCTCTTTCCCCTGTCTTCCGCAATCGCTTCTTTTATTCCACTTTTACATTTAAAACATTCATATGTTCATATAAGATAGTTATACTTTTTTTTTAATTTAATACCTGTGGAAACCAGACCTGCCACCCAACACATGGGCAAGCATTGACATGTGTCTTGTGAGATCAACTTCTTCCTCTTGAATAAATGCCATTAACCTGTTGGGAAGTTATGTGGTGATTCATGTCTGAACGCTGTAGACCAGAACAGAGCTTTTAAACGCTACGTCTATGTTTAGGCATAGATTGCAACAGATAACTAACCTGGAAAATGGGATGCAGAGCAATGTGAGAATTCTTACACAGAATAGACTTCCAGTCACTGAATATTGCGTAATCGAAGGTAAACAGAAATCTTGTTTAACGAAGCTTAAAAAACCTCAGGATGGAATGCTTGTTGAACATAATACTGTCTAATTTCTACTTTGTCAGCTGTAAAATTTATCTCCTCATTAAAAAAAAAAAAAAGTCAAATAAACCAAAGTTTATGAAACGTATGTTTGCATTTACAACTGTTTTGCTGTTCATTTTCAGATGACTTTGGAGACATGGCCTGTGTTATAATACCACTTCCATTAAACATTGGAAGCTCAACTTTTTGCAAAAAAATTCACACAAACATTCTGCTCGTAATCCAAACAGAGGGGTTATGAACTGAACCTTCAAACAGAAACTTTCAATATTTGGCTTCTCAGCTCAGTAGCACCAATATGGTATGCCAACTATCAGGCACTGTAATTAATAATTGTTGTAAAAAAAAGGTCTTTAAGGCAGAATACCCATTGCATATAGCTTGTCTGCTTTTTTAACCAAATAAGGTAATAGGGCATTTCACTGTTTATAATAGCAACATGAAATACGATGTTTCAAACTGTTAAAGAAAACACATTTAAACTTTTCCTGCCCATTTCCAAGTTTCTTCAACTTCCAAAAAAAAAAAACCCAACCAACTGGCTCTGATTCTCTGGCAGATTTATAGAAACCTCCGTTTTTCACTTTTCAAAACACTTTAACAAAGCTTCAGAGATGAACAACATATCACCCAAGTTCTGGCATTTACGCGAGGACTGTACGCACAGTTCAGAAAGAGTAAACATGCAAAAATCAATTCCAGAGTATGACAGAAAGCGGAACTAATTAAAGACGCCCAAGCAAAAGATATAATTTTCTAAGACAAACATGCCAATATTTATCACATAAATAAAGCTGGTGCTGCAGTGAATCTGGTGGTATTTATAAATATACATCTGGCACAATAACATCTTGGTAATTAAAAAATGAACGCTAATAAAATATGTATAAATACTTAAGCCCTACACTAGACGACTCTTAAACTACTGCTTTAGCCTCTTATCAAAACTTAAACATTATATTGTCTGATAGCATCCTAAAGTTCTTTAATGACCAAACATTTGTAACTATTCCCACTTGCCATTGTAACTTTATTGACTTAACCAGAGTTGCTTTTAATTACAGCAGCGAAGGGAGACAGATTCGGACCATGTAGTCCCCATTAGACGTTTTTTCTTTCCTCCGTTTTTCTTACCCAGCAAGTGCAGTGGCTTTGTAACAGAGCTACCTTGGGCTCTCCGGCTGTGATGCCAGTCCTATCTGGTGCCCATTACCCCGTCATCTTGCTGGAGGTTTTCTTGGCATCAGAGCCAGGCCAAAGCAGATGGAACACAGCCGCAGGATTTTATTCCCTGCTGCTAGTTTGCATTACGTTCCAAACAGAAAATTTAAGTCAATGGGGTTTCAGAAACAAGGGCAGTGAAGCACATTTACGATGAAAGAGTGTCCTCCTCAATCCTGATGAAAATCACAAGAGGTATTATATTTTTTAACGCTTTGCAATGCTGAAGGTGATGCTGCTGTAGTTCTGCCAGATCAGGTTTTTCTCATCAGCTGAGTGTTTGATGTTCAAGAACAGCAAAGCTACTCGCCCTCAGAATGCTGAAACTGCCACCGGCACCTCCTTTTTTTCACAGCCAGGTTCTTTTAAGGCAAGGAGTACATGTTTATTACTACTTTGTTTTGTTTCTAGCATGGTGTGCCACTGAAACAGAGACACTTGAAGAGGAGGCAACTATTGCCTCTGCCACTGGAAAGGGATTTCTGCACACTGGGGCCAAATACAGAGGGTAGAAAGTGGGGAGGAGGGATGAATGTGTGGATGTGTATGGGTTACGTGAGCTCTATGCATTTCTGTATTCAGGTTAGTTGTCTTTTTCTGATTCCCCGGTGTATTTTATTATCTGGTGTATTTGAGATTTCTAACGGCTTTTGAGTTTTGCACATATCAAATGCATTCAGGAAACACTGATTCCTTTTAAATTACAGCTCTAGAGCCCATGAATAAAACTCAGCTTTGCAGATCAAAGTTCCTTTTGTCATCAATACAAATTCAGCATGCAAAACAAAGGGAAAATCAGCAGCAAACCTGCACAGCATGAATAAGAAAGAGCCCTGTGGCTGGAAAGCTTTACTTTTGAGTTTGAGTTTTTTGGATTTGGAAAGGTTATTGTAGTTTGCTTTCGCAGCATTATCTTTATCATGTCAAGAGCCTCTTTCTATTTTTTCAGTTGTCTTGGGCTGGAGATTTAAATATAACAGCAAGAAAACCAGGTTGTATTCATCATTTCACTTCATTTCTACTTGGTTGGTTAGTAAGAGAATTTCCTGTCCGCAGGAAGGTTCCATGCTTTGGAAAGAACACTTTATTTCAGGTTGATGGAAACATTATATGCCACAGTTGACACGGTGAATGAAATGCAGTTCAGGAAGTTTGTATTGCTGCCTGAAATGAAGTTTTATCAGACTTGACATCCATGATGTTAGAAGTTTCAGTGTGCACAATGGGGCGTTTTCTAACTCTTCTATGACTGATTCCAATTCAGGCTCTAGCGCCACATTCAGCAGCAAGGTTATTTAGGATGTTACAAGTAGCCCGTAGCTCTTTCCCCTTTTCAGAGCCACCTCCTGCTCTGGACCATCACCAGCATGTGTGCTATCATGTTGTGAAATAGTTTGAGGAACTGATTCAACTGCATTTTTTCTTCCCCGCCATTCACCTAAGTTACCCGAGTAGTTTCTCATATACTTGCAGAGCCACAGCACAGGGCGAGGAGCGAGTGCAGCAATGAAAGGCCCAGCACGTACAGGCAGGGGGATGGATTAAGCCAGTGTTGCCACCAAAACTTATTCATGTGGAACCGTAATCACTGTGTAATTTCATTATCATGTATAGGCTACCTTGCTTCCCCAAAACAGTGTATCCAAATCCCCAAAGAGTTGATTCATATGTCTGAGGAAGATGTATTAAGTACCGTGCATGGATGAGAAACAGATGTTTTATGTGAATGTTAAAAATTCCAGGACAGTTTTTGCAATGATAGAGATTGCTCTGGTGTCCTTGGCTAGCTTCCCTGGTGGTGTCACTTGTTTTGTATATTGTTTGGATACACTGCAGAGATGGATGCTGCAGTCATGGTTAATGTAAGGCACCTATCAAAGGCATCCCAGAAGCCTAGGGCACACGTGTAAAATATCTGTATATCTACTATCTATCTATAATATCTTTTATCTGTAGATGAAAGAGGGAAAGAACATAAATGAACAGAAGGCAAAAAGAATAAAATGTGTTTATCTTAGGGAAAAAGGGGAGGTAAACATGAAAAATACTGCAGGAGTAATGACTCATGAAAAGGAAGCAAAACAGGAGGATGTCAGTGAATGTTGATTACTGAAGACCTGAACAAAAGCATCAGGTGATGATGTTCAGTTGGCAATTGTAGTGAACGAGCTGACTGACAAATGTCCCAGCAGCATAAAACAGGAACAGTCCTTTAAGAGACAGTTCTTCTTTAAAACTTCTTAGAGAACTTAACAGTTCTCTAAAACTCGAGCTTTTGCAAGTACAGGAATGAACGCTGCTACTAGCACACACGCCAAAAAAATGCCTCTATCATAAACACAGTTGGAGACGTGGCATAATGCAAGCAAAACCACCAGTATTTTGGGAATTAAGTAAAAAGAAAGGGAGAAAAATTTGGCTTAGGGAACAGTTAGACATTCCCAAACTGACCTGCTCCTCTCCTCATCTCTATCCCATCAACTGTTTCAGATTAAGTGACTGAAGAAAAAGCCCCTCTCACGCACCTACAAACTTTATTAAGCCAGACTGCCCTGATTTCCAGGGCTGGTAAGTGCACTTGGAAGCCACTGTTGCTAAGGTTGGAAAAGCCAGGCTTCGGTCTCAAGTTTGCAGGAGCGATGGCCTTTTTTTTTTTCCTAGTAACTGGGCCTGTTGTCGGTAATGTACAAGGTAAACATTTACACATGAGAACCAAAGCACAGACGAGTTCGCTGACTCATATTCACAAGCCAGGTTGTTAATGGTGTGAAAAGGATCCATGTCTCTTGACTCCCTCTTCTGTGTTTTATCCACAAAACCATTTTTAAGTCACATGATACTTCTGAGTTTATGATGAATTTGAAGAATACATTTCATCTTCAACA
This sequence comes from Chroicocephalus ridibundus, assembly GCF_963924245.1. Classification (NCBI taxonomy): domain Eukaryota; kingdom Metazoa; phylum Chordata; class Aves; order Charadriiformes; family Laridae; genus Chroicocephalus; species Chroicocephalus ridibundus. The sequence continues at coordinate 3,939,912 of NC_086287.1, read as the reverse complement.
CATATATATTTACAAAGCCAAAAGGGTTTTCTCAATGTGGAAACCATTAATTAGCAGTTCTACCTACATGAAATAGGCAAGAAATAAGCAACAATATTTTCATAGCTACAAGAAATTGTATTTTCATGTCTACAAATCGGAGAGGATCTTAGCAAAGAACCTTAACAGCTGTGATTACGGGGCAGTCAAGGTTATACTTGCATGCAATTAATGCAGAGGGACTTCTAAATCAGCAGTGCCCTGCTCCTGGTCTCCCCAGAGACCTTCTGCCTTTTGTTCTGCACAGCCACCTCTACCTCTGTTCTGGGACAGATAGATTGGTAGCAGAGGTTACCCCATCTGCAGCTTTCACGATTTGGAATCCACTAATAAATCCTTCCTAAACGTGGTAGCCAGCTAAACACAACAGCAAAGAGGCAGTTCATAACCTATATGAACACAGAGAATGGGAAAAGCAATTCTGTGCAGGTCCAAACATGGTAAATTATCAGGAAAATCTTAACAGTGAGATCTGTGTCATTGTAGAATCATTTTCCCAAGCAGAATAATAGAAGCTTGAAACTTTCGTACTTGGATCATCATCATATGAATGGTATAATCGTCCTGTGTATGGTATGACTGCATTGCTAAGCCATTTTAACTCTATACAGGGTTGTGCAGGGCTCAGCTGTGATTTTAAATGAGTGAAAATAGTTCAGCACTTGCAAAAACCTCATTTCCTCCGTGTGATTGTTACCTGCTGACTTAAGGGTCCCACTTCAATGAGCTCTCAGTTAGGGAGTCTGCTTTGGGACCTCAAGTTCACCTGGAAAGTGTTAATTCCTTTGAAAACCAGTTCTACTAACACTTGTTTAGGCTGGGAAGAGGGAAGGGCTAGACAGATAATTACCTTGAGAATCAGAAGAACATAAAAAATCCAGGGAGAATGAGAGTGCACCTAAGAAAGCAGGAAACACCTAGGGAGGAAACCTTCACTGTCTGAAGTCAAAGAAAAGACAAATGGGAAAGTTAGAAAGAAGAGTACTCTGTCAAAACCATTCACTGAAGTCACAAAAGTGACTTGCTTTCATTCATTGCACGAAAAGATGCATGTTCCTTTGAGTTTAGCTATCTTTTATGAGCAACAGTGGGAGAATGAATAGCAACAGATCTTTCACATACGTAACCTTACAAACTGACGCGGGATCTTGCAATGGGACTAGAAAAGCAAAGCAGAAATTCGGCAGCGGGAAAGGTGAGCAAGCAGAGCTCAGGTTGCCCTTCCATCACCCCACAGCTCTGCTCTCAGGATTTACATGGTGTTGGGTCTCGTGCTCACCCGCTGCACTGGGGCAAATTCCACTTGGTTGTGTGTGCAGATGCCCATACTTCAAGACAGGATCCCACTACATTAAGAACTTTCATATCTTAATTTATATTTCAAAACTTCCTTTTTAGTGAGCTTTACTGTGGAAATACAAAGAACTTGAAAAGGGACTGGCAGTTTGGGTAACACAAACATCACTGATATTTCTATGTTAAAAAAAAAAAAGCTAACGGTCCTTTGGCTCAACTTTGCATTTTGGGGCTATTTGGTATTTTTTTACTTAGAAGTTGGATTCTCTCTTTATAAAACCAAGGAAACAGGGTTCCACCTTCATGGACAACCATCTGCAGTTGGAAATAATCCAAATTCAAATATATAATCCAATTTCCAGTAAAAGAAACGAGGCAGCAAAATACGCACATGCCGGGGATTACATTTACAGTCATGTCAGATGAAAGAATGATAAAGCATTGCATTGCTTTCCTTTATTTTCAAAATCCGTCTCACTTGAGAAGACAATCAAGAATTATAACAGTTTTTTTCTGATTTACTGTGCGTGAAGAGTTTCTATCTTGCTCCACTAGCTTGTTGGTGCCCCCTTGTGTTTAAAAGAACACGATAAAGATCAATTGTGTCAGTCTTTTAAGAGATTCATGGAGAGGAACTTAAACAACTATACCTGATAAAGGCATGAAAATTAGGGCAGAGGAAAAAAATATTTGTAAAAGATTTTTTAAGAATTGAAAACAGATTTCTAGCTTGTAATTTTTCTGCATTGTTTTTACATATTTCCAGATGTTACCAAAACAACTGATAAATTAAAGTTATTTATAAGTTCATAGTAAGTGTATTTTTTAAAGTATTGTCATGGTTTCAGTTGGGATAGAGTTAACTTTTTTCCTAGCAACTGCTATAGTGCTGTTTTGGATTTGGGAGGAGAAATACTGTTGATAGTGCCCTGGTGTTTTCGGTTGTTGCTAGGCACTCAAGGCCTTTTCTGCTCCTCACACCACCCCACCAGCAAGCAGGCTGGGGGGGCACAAGAAGTTGGGAGGGCACACAGCCGGGACAGACGACCCCAACAAACCGAAGGGATGTTCCATGTCATATGACAACATACTCAGTATATAAAGCTGGGGGAAGAAGAAGGAAGGAGGGGACATTTGGACGGATGCTGTTTGTCTTCCCAAGTAACTGTTACACGTGCTTGAGCCCTTCTTTCCTGGGGATGGCTGAACACATGCCTGCTGATGGGAAGCAGGGAATGAATTCCTTGTTTTGCTTTGCTTGCATGCATGGCTTTTGGTCTACCTATTAAACTGTCTTTATCTCAACCATCAGTTTTTTCTTACTTTTACTCTTCTGATTATCTCCCCCATCACAACTAAGCACAGTGAGCGGGTGGCTGCATGGTCCTATTCACCGGCTGGGGTTAAACCACGACAAGTATTTAAACAAATATTCAAAAAGAACATTGAGACGTCTTCTCTTTATTCTGTTCAGGCTTATTGTTCCCATGCATATAATCAAGAATTAAATAATTCTCTTTATTATCTGATGGTGAAAGGTATCTGAGCACTTGTTTTCAGGCACCATTATTTTAAAGTATGTGGCTTTTTGGGCGTGCAGGTTATACATGTGAAAAAGGAGTTGGAGCAGAACCAGCTACTGGAAAGTCTCTTATTGTGTCACTGATCCCCCTTCAGACATTGTGCCAAGTACATCACTTCATAGCTGTCCATATCCTCATCTTCAGTTTATGTGTTGGCATCTTCACACAGGAATTCAACCTGCTGTTAAGATGAAAGAGCTGACTATAAGTCTCTTGGTTTTAATTTACCATTGGAATAGCTGATAAAATAGGTCAAAGAAAAAAAAGTTATGTATGTGGTAAGTAATGACCAGATCTCCCCCTTATTCTTGTGCAGCAACGGAGAATGGGAAAAAAAACATGGTTTTCAGTCCCAGAATGAACACAAATGGATTTGGGTCAGCAGGCATGTTGCCAAGTACATATTTTGCTGTGATCCTGATTAATGGCAGAAAATTGCATCCATCTTGTCTGTTGTGACTTAGGAGAATAGGACGAAGGATGTCAGCAACCCAGCAGCTGAAAAAGAACTGCTAGACTATGGCATCGAGTTATGAGAAGGGCAGGGACAAGACACGGGTTTGGTGGGTGGCAACCATCCCACCATAATACAAGAATCCAGCAAATGTGAAGAGCTGTTGAAGGTCCTACATTTTGAATGGGAATATTCAAGACCTGATTTTGAGAAGAATATGAATCACTAGATATTTGTGTGAATGTATCTATTTCCCACTTTGATCTACATAAACAATACACACAAAACGTCCTAAAACCCCTCAAATTCAGTTTTCATCCTGTGGTCAGCAAGAGGCTGCTGCGATTTGAGTTCTCCTGAGAGGCAGCTCACCTCTGAAAGAAAACTCCTTAATCTGGTACCTCTTGGATCGCAGTCCTGACAAAAGTAGTGGTGAAACACCCTTTCTTCTTTTCTTGCAGCTAGAGATCTCTTTGACAGTCTCGAGGGTGAGCTACAAAAAATTCTCAAATGACAGATTAACTCCCAAGTGTTGCAATTAAAGAGATTTATTAAGATTAGGTGGAGAAGGTGACATTAAAGCTGAAGAAATGGCCTGGATGTCACATCTACCCTGACACGCAGCAACAGCTAATCAAGTAAGTTCTACCTTGGCTTAGTCATAGTGAATAAGATGCCACGAGTTTACAACCTTTTTTTACCAAACATTTTTATCCGTTCTTGTCCGGCCCTCTCCTCTTGTCACTCGGCCTAGCCCACAGTTACAGGCTTTTGCGTCACCTTGTTTTTGTCATCGCTTCCTGCTTTGCCTGACTTCCCACCCTGATTTACACCAGCGATGTTTTGAGGAAAGCAGAGGCCTGGGCTGTGGCAACACACAGGACCCAGTGTCAGACACTTGCTTTTAAAACATCAATGCGCACTATGTGCTGTAAGCAATGCAATTTGCTGGTGCGTTTGTGTACAATTACAACTGACACGGCTTCGTTACTTTTAATTACCCAGCTGGGTATAGACGAGCTAGTTATATTGAGAGATACACTCATGGAAAGTACGTGGTGTTCAATCCGACCAGGAAACAATCACTGCTACATTATTTTATTTGTATAGATTCAAAGCACGATGTAAAAAAGTCTATATTCTTTCTTGGATCCATTTGCTACTCAAAAACACGTACATGAGGATACAAACATACCTAATAACCAAGACCAGCACTCCTCTATTGCAGGTGATGCTCTGTCTTGCGAAGATCTGCATACCCGCTCCCAGATGGATGATTGCATATTAAAACATTCTTCTTCAAAATTGTCTGCATTTTCAATATTTCAGATTTTCAATACCTGTCCTGCAGAAACACAGAAGTCTGAGGCTGGAAAAGTGAACACAACTGTTCCTTCAACCAGCTTGTCATCCTCAAAGTTTCTCAAGCAGGTCCTTGGATATTCGTGTTTTGGAAAATATTGGTGAATCTCTCTGAACTTGGTACTGACTCACAGCCCTGGGCTGGATTCTCGGTTCATTGTTCCCTCTTCCCAGGGAGTCTTCACAAAGGTCGCGACTGAATTCGTCATTCACATGTTTAAACCACAAACACCTTGGAGATAAATCGTGGATATTAAAATAGATAATGTAACCAGTTTAAAAAAAAACACACAACAAAACACAACACCAAAAAGTAGCAAACACCTGTTACAAGCCGTTCTAACTGAATATACGAAAGTAGAATTTAAACCTACAATTCAGCGATAGTCATGTATAATTTCACTGCGAATGTCTCATGTCCATGGAAAGACCTTATAATATTTGTATGTTACCTGGGAGATAATTGCTGTATGTAGACCATTGAGATTTGCACCACAGTAATTAAATTCCAAAAAAGCGGACATATGATCATGTGTAGTATTACCCAAAATTAGCGCAACAAGTTCTCTGATGTTATACTGCAATCTGGCACTGTTACGACTTCAGGTCTTTGCTTATTTACACAAATCCTGACTTGCTAGTTTTTGTGAAGCGTTGTGGTAAAATAATGGTCTTAAATTATCAGCTCCCACGGCACAAAATGCACTTGGGACAGGATCACATACACCAGAGGTGGCAGCAGCCCGGACGGAGTTAGTGGAGGCCTCAGCATCTTCCCAGCTGTGGCCACGCTACCAACTGGAAACACCTGAGCGGAGAGGGGCAGCACCACCACCTGCCCTGCAGGGAGACGGGAGCTGTGGGGAGGGAGGGACCCCCAGGGCAGTCACCAGGGAATAAAAAGGCTTTTGGCTTCTTCACTTGTGGCACCTGGGCTGGGTGCAGGAAAGGCAGGTTGGTCTGGGCTCCTAGGGGGTGGGCTGTCTAGGGAGTTGGATACCATAGTTTTGGGCTGTAGGTGTGATCTCTGTTATCCTGAGAGGGGACAGGTCTGAGTCAAGTCTCCTCTCTTGCCGTTCCCGTGAACACAGCGGGGTTAGAAGCACCAGCAGGTCCTTCTGGAACTGCTACCGGATCTCTGAGCTTTTTAGCTCTAATCTCCAGTGCATACCAAATCTTGAGCTGGTGGAATAGGCTGCCCAGGGAGGTGGTGGAGTCACCATCCCTGAATGTGTTTAAGACTCGTTTAGATGTGCTGTTAAGGGATATGGTGTAAGGGAGAACGTTGTAGAGTGGAGTTGATGGTTGGACTCGATGATCCCAAGGGTCTTTTCCAACCCGAATGATTCTATATCTGCTGATAACTAAAGAGGATATGAAAGTATTTAGGTGCTGGCACATGAAAATCATTGCTGCTTATGGGAAAAACTTCCATTACTGTTAATGAAGTGCTAAAAAGTTGTCTCTTAGTGGGCTGCCAGTCTGTGCATGATGCTAATTCTGCTGTCTCTCTGCCCTATAGATGACTGTAGCACATGGGCTATGTTCTTCTAGTATCTAAGCCACTTAAAGGGCATTAGGTTGAATCATTGCTAGTGCCTCTTTGTCTCTTATAAAAAAAAGATTTTGCTGCTTCCTTTATAAATGGTGCAATAATTGCAGGTTCAAAAAAGAACTTACAGCGAACACCTGGACTAAATGTGTGTCAAGGGAGAAACTGGCTCCTATAAATGTGGAGTGGCAAGTGAAGTCACAGGTAAATACTTCACCCTCTTTTCCTCTGTGTGATTCAAGTGGCAGTAAAACTATAGGAGTCACTCCTGGTAAGCAATTTGCTTTTTTTAAAACTTCATTGCTTAAGAGCATAGATCCAGAGGCAGGTCACAGCGTGCAGCTGCAGTTTGCACACGGAAGCACTGTGGGCTGATTTTTGCTTTGGCCTGTACACTGCGAAAAAGAAAAACACAGATACACGAAAACTCTTCTTATTTCTCCTGTCCTAGTTAACTGAAGCTGCAGTTCAAGAAGATAATCAATCGCTGCCGCTAACTGTTAGCCGCACAGGTCAAAGAGAAGGGAACATACTAATGGAGGTGTCTGTGGACTGACAGACTTGCCCTACAGCAAGAAGGGATTGAGATTAGGAAAAACTTTCGTAAACACAAGTATACCTTTAAGCATAGAGCCAGATTCTTACAGAAGCTTGAAACTGATGATGGCAATCTCGTGAGTTGGGAAAACTCAGATCAGCAGTAGCTTGGGTCCGGTTAAATCTGCTTTGGGGTAGAGAGGGGGATTGGATCCAAAGACAGAGGGTTAAAAAAAAAAAACCGGAGCGGGCTCAGTTTCACTCCCCCACCCCTCTGGCCGGCGCAGCTGGGCTAGCCACGGCTGTCATAATTTCCTTCCATCAGTAGCAAGGGGAGACTCGGAGACCAACTGTGACTCACATGGTCTGAGTCAAATCTCCTCTCTTGCCGTTCCTGTGAACACAGTTTACAGCATCTTCTAATTTAATTTCAAAGTCCTGGCTGGGCTCTTGGGTGGTGTTAATTTCCAACTGTAAATTGCAGAGGGAAGAAGTGGGAGGTTCCTCTGACTTTTGTAAAATGACACTTGGAAACTTCAGCAGCATTAATGGGAAAACCCTGCGTATATCCATAGTGGCTAAAAGTAACTAGTGAAAGCATTTCATGGGGACATGAGAAAGGGAGTAGTTCTCACTTACGCAGAAACAGGGGAATTGTCTTCTAATTTTTTTCTGCTCTTATGCAGAACTTCATTTTTTTTTTTTCACTTCTCTTACATTGTCTAAACTTGTGAAAATCAGTCATCCTAAATATTTATTCTTAATTTAGGGGGTGCGTGATGACCCCCCCAACCTGCTTCTGCCATTGGCACAGGCAAAGACCTGCAAAGTAGTGGATGTTTTTCACTATGGACATTGTTTGATTCAGTCCTTAAACTGCCTTCAGCTTTGAGCATATATTTGGGCGTACTAGACATTACTATTTACAAACAGTAACATTTTTCTCACTCAACTTTGGCAAAATGTTAAATCACACACCAAAAAAAAGCAGAGACTGTTCACAGAAATAATATTTAATATAAGCACGCACAGAAGCACTTGCAAGATTGGGGCATTGATGAAATAATGTTTTTAGCAGTATCTGCTTAATAATTCCAACACAGAGCTACGCTTGACCTAAATGAGTTCATAACAACGAAACTATTTGGTGTTTTAGGTACATGAGCTCTATACAAACACCAAGTGTTATACAGCCAAAAGACTTGCCACGCTCTGAGGTGCGTCTAGCCCAGGACCCAGTGTCTGTCAGTGGTAAGTAGCAAGGAAAAGAGATAAGAAACAGAACATCCTTCCCCACAAATGCCTTTCCAACAACCAGAGGCTTAAGAGCTTACTGAGCTGAAAATTATAGCCAGGCTACTTTGTACAGTAGACACCGTTGGACCTATTTTTCATAAACGTTTCTCATCCCTTTTTAAAAAAAGCTCTGCTTCTGACTTTGCTTGTGTTGCAGAAAATGTAACGATGCTCTGTATCCATAGTTTTGTTATATTTACTATTATATAATAATTTACATAATAATCTTATGGTTTCAGTCTATTGTGTGGGAAAAAATCTCTCCCTGTTTATCTTCATCTTGCCACCTGCTAATTTCTCTGGGTATGCCTTAGTTTTTTATATTGTGATTTATCATTCCGTTTATCTTTCCTGCACTGCCTGTGGCTTTAGGGCCTTCTGGAACCTGATTCTCTACCTCATATACAACATAACTTTTTTTCTTCCGTGTGTGCATCAACAACAGCCGGGGAGAGCACTGTGTGTAGTGCGGAAGGCGAGGAGGCAGGGGGTACGCCACTGTCACAGCCACGGCCAGTGTTTGTTTCACCATCATGTGATTGTGTTCATGCTGTTTCGGGTGGCTGCCAGGGATATGGGCTCTTATCTCCGGATGCCCCAGCCGAAAGGAGAGCTGGAGTGTATCCCTGCCTTTGCTGCGTGCCCCTCAAAAGTGTAAAAGACTTCATAAAAATAGTTCAGAGAGGGGGTTGGTGGCCTCGTTGGTCTCTTTTGCCAATGGTGGGGCCGGCGTTATGCCCAGGCATTTTCCCAGAGCATGAGCACCCCTAACACCCGGAGCTTTTTCTTGGCTCCAAATCACAGGAGCTGAGAACTGCATTATTATTGTTATAAAGGTACACAATACATTTTGCAGGAGCAGACTAGAAATATTTCCAGCAAGCGCACTTACTATAGGTGTGGATGCCAAGCAGCACTGTCTCCTTCCTAAATTGTTAAGAAAGCATTTTTGTTTTATTGCAGAGACAGTAGATTCTCTGTCCCTTTACCATTCTTCTCACAAGTATGTGTTGAGATGGCACACTGGGCTTATCACACGCTAAGGAAGAAAACTGTAGCTGGAGTCTCTGCTTCCTATCAGCTCAACAGCCTATTTTAGCTCATGGGGCTCTTGAAAAGACAAATCATATTTCCTCTGCTCTCGTGCGCGGTCGGAGTCTGAGCAGCCCCACTGCTCTGTTCTGTCACTTCAGGTGCAAGAGTGGTCCAGCCTTCGACGTGAGTCCAATTACAAAGTCTGTACGCGCGCACAGGGAGGAGTCCAGGGAGTATTGACAGGTAAACGAAATAGTCTGTGGAAGCGGTACGGGGTGATGGCCGTCTGGCAGCCTCTATCCAGATGCGTGATTTCATGATTTCCCGTTATCTTTATAGCTCTTTCCAACAACGGGCTTCTCCAAAGCGGCTGAGGGATCTGCTAGGGCTCATCCAGGGCAGTGGGAAGGAAACTTCTCCTGCTGCCTCTCAGTGCAACCAGGTGGAGCACAGCTTCCACAGCACACTGAGGTTTCCTCATTTCCACTCAAATCTGGGCCAGGTCAGCCCAGGACCTTCTAAAATAATACTAGGCAATCAGTGTATTTTAATTTTCAGGACACTTTAAAAAGAAACAATTGCCCGTTAACACTTACACACCTGGAAAGAGGCAGCAATGTTAGCTTTATTTTTATTTTTTTCCATGCACGGGGCTGGAATACAAGCTCAATTTTTTTAAATCCTGCTTGTCAGACTAAAACTTCCAAAAAGCTCGTCATGAAATGATGTCATCGATCAGCTGGCCTGCCTCTGTCTGGCCTTTCAGTAGAGAGTCACCTGCAGAAAAGGCAGCCCTTTGATGCTGTGCCTGCCCTGTACGCGCTTAAATCCGGGCTGGGTTCCCGCCCCAGCTGTAGTCAGCAGTTGCTCACGGAGCTTGTGGTCATTATGAGATAGGATACTGGAATCTGGCATTATTTCCAGATTTCTTTGTGTTTCACATTCGTAAAACAAATATATATGTTGGTCCTGTGCCCACATTTGGTTCTGTCGCAAATCGCCATCCAAAATAAATTAATTTTAGGCAAAGGAAAAAGAGCATGCTCCCAAGTGCCTTTGATCTCCGGTTAAGCAAGCCATTTCAACACAATCTACTTGCCCGCTCTTCTGCTAATAATAAACTAAGTAATGGGTATTTTAAAAATAGTTGAAATCCACACTCTTTCAAAGGAGCACAAAAGTTAAAAAGGAGTAAAAAGATAAAAAATGTAGCCTAAAAGCATCCTGACTCAGTTTCAAATCCTCTAGAGATTATATTCCATAAAGGAAAAATCCATATGCATAAATTCCCTTGTTTATATATTTATCTCAATGTGCTTTCGGTCCCTTGTGTCGAACTTTCAACTAACCCAAGCAACATGCTTTTACAATTTTAAAAATAACAGTCGCGGAGAGATATCTGAGCCGTAACCCGCTATTTTTTTGGTAACAAAGGAGAGCTGAGAGTGGAATTAGGACCGTGATCTAAGCGGGAGCAGCGTCCCCTCACTGTTCCCGCGGTGGGGAGCCCTGTGCTACCCCCCCCAGTGGTGCTGGGCACCCTGTTTTCCAAGCAAGGGGGGAGGAGGTCGCCTGTCCCCACAGGCCAAGTGGCTGTGGCTACACAAAGCTTCATAGTAGCCCCAGGGGTGAGTACGACCAGCGAAGTGTGGCTCGGCAGTGTCCCTTTTGAGGCTACGAGGGGACCGGGAGGGGCCTGGATGCAGCAGCAGCGCGAGCAGCCCTCGAAGAGCGATCGTGGGGTACTTGGGGGCTGCCTGCCAGGAGGTGGGAAGCCTGCTGAGCCTGTTTCCTTCTGGCAGAGCCCTTGCGCTCATTTGAACGCATTTTTTGAGGGTTAAGTGCTTGTCTCAGATGAAAAAAAAAAAAAAAGAGAAAGCAGTCAGAGAATGGCGCAGATAAATCTATGTCAGTTTTGCCAAAGTGGGTGTCTGCAGCAGCCCGGGATCAGGCAGCAGGTTTGGAGAAGACCTGTGGGGCACTGAAGAGGGGTTTAAATCCGTGGAGATTAATAACCCTGGAATGCTGTGCAAATACTGCAGCCATCCAGCTGGAGCTGTAAAAAGCGAGTGGCAGCTATTTTACACCTCACGCTTTAAAAGAAAAAAAGGTAGCAAAGAGGTAAACCGGTGGTATTCTGTGTGGGCCCAAGTTTGTTGGTGTGTACTGCGACACTCAGAGATCCCTCCCGGACCAGAGCCGGGATGGAGAAGGCCGGCAGCAATAGAAATGGGGCCCTGGCTGTTCAGGTGTGGATGGAGGTAAATGTGTCACAGGTGGGGCAGTAGGGCTACGAAGATGATGAGGGGACTGGAACATCTCTCTGATGGAGAAAGGATGAGGGATTTGGGTCTTTTCAGTCTGGAAAAAAGAAGATTGGGGGGGGCGCATCATATCAACCCTTATAAATACTTAAAGGGTGGGTGTCAGGAGGATGGGGCCAGGCTCTTGTCAGTGGTGCCCAGCAACAGGACGAGAGGTAACAGGCACAAACTTGAGCATAGGAAGTTCCATCTCAACACGAGAAGGAACTTCTTTACCCTGAGGGTGGCAGAGCCCTGGCACAGGCTGCCCAGAGAGGTGGGGGAGTCTCTGTCTCTGGAGACATTCCAAACCCACCTGGACGCGTTCCTGTGCCACCTGCTCTGGGTGACCCTGCTCTGGCCGGGGGTGGGACTAGATGATCTCCAGAGGGCCCTGCCAACCCCTGCCAGTCTGTGAAAGAGGAGGGAGCTGGGCTGGGGGGGCTTTAGCCTGTACCTTGGGCAAGGGGAGAGTTACCACCGGCAGCCACAAATGACAGCTTCACTTTGGTGAAGACCAAGACGTGCTTTTTCTTTTTCTTCTTTTTTTTCCTGCCTTCTTTTATTTCTATTAAACTGAAAGGTGTGGGAGCTTTTAACAGCCATGAAAAAAATAGGAAACGAAGCGGGGAAGCGGTTAAATGGGCTTCATTTCGGGCACTGCGGGGAGGCTCAGCTCCAGCGAAGCTCGGTGGCGGCGCCCCTCTCCCCGGGGGCGCTCCGCGGCCGCCACCGTCCCGCGGGCGCGCAGGTCGCGCTGACCTTTCGCGGACGCGCTTCCCCCCCCACCCCCCGCCGCCGCCGCCTTCCCTTCGCCGGCAGCTGCCGCCGTCGTTCCGCCGCCCAAGGTCAGGTCGGCCCCGCCGCCGCAGGTAGGCGCGGAGCTCGGCGCAAGGTCCGCGGGGGCGGCGGGGCGGGCGGGAGGGGGAAGAGAGCGGCGGAGCCGGCGGCGTGACGCGGAGGGCCGGCTCCCCGCGGAGGGCCGCGCTCCCGGCGGGCCGGGCCGCCGCCCGCCGCCCCTATTTAAAGTCTGGCCGGGGGGCGGCGGGGAGCTGCGCGGTGCCGCTCGCTGGATGAACGCGCCCTCCCCCAAAAACCACGAGGGCGGGGGGGGGGAGGGAAAGGGAGGAGGAAGAGGAGGAGGAGGAGGGATCCTGGCAAGTTCACTTTGGTACCAAGCGGGAGCTGGGCTGCGGGGCTCGGATAGGCGATGGATAAGGATGAGATCCACCTGCGCAGGCTGCCCGCCGCAGCGCCCTGGGGACCGCGTAAGTCTTGGGCGGCGGGGAAGGTGCGGGGATGGGGGGGGCGCTCCTTCCCGATGGGGAAACCGGCTCCGCGGGCGGCCGCTCGCCTCGGCCCCCCGCCCCGAGCGCCCCGATAAGCGATTTATTATTAGCGTTTCATCGCCTATTTTTAAAAATCCGGGAATAATCTCCGCGAAGTAGCAGGGAAATAAAGTAGCCCTCGCCCGTCTTCCCCCTCCCGCCCCCGAAAATGTAAAACGGTGTAAAGTCCTCTTTACCTGCGTTAATATAGTAATTAAAAGCTCTTCTAACCCTAGGAAGCCAATCTAATGATGAAAAATTGCTGGAGTACAAAGTATATGGGATAAATCCTTGACTTGATGATTGCTGTTAATTCACACTCTGCCGCGGAAGATGAGCAGAAAAAAAAAAGCGCCTTATAAAATGAAATGGGTTTGCCTCAGATTGTCAGTAATGTTTTTACAGAACTGGCTAAATCATGTATCTTTGTATCATTAACTAATGTGTGCAGCAAAATAAATTATATATATTGGAAGGGGAAAATACATTCCTTGGCTGAGAAGTTACAGAATGTTTAGAGCCAAAGAGCCGATCGTTTAAATGGTAGGGGGTGGGAATTTCCTTGGCTTCCCTCTCGAAATAAATCACAGCTCCGTGTCTGTGTGCATGCGTGTGCACCCACATGTGCATTTCTATAAAATCTTCACGCACACTGTGTATAAAACCTTCACGCACCCGCACTGGAACACAAATTTTACAAGCACTATTTACTGAACGCATTTTTGTACCAGTTTAGAGACAATAAAACTAGAACCGAGATGCTAACCAGGAACATGCTGGAACACACTTGATTATCCAGCTGAATTGTATACAAATGAAGTAAATTTAGCATGGCACCATTTATAAATTCCATGCTTTACAATCAAAATTCCAAATCTAACTGTTTGCAGCTAAGAATAGCACGGGGAGCCCTTTTCTTTACTCCCTCTTTTTGGATTCCCATGAAAACCGTTATCCTAGAGTCTACTCTTTAAACAGCCAAATATTTCACTGGAGTTCAGCCCATTTCTCAAAGAAATGCTGTACACCCATCAAACCATAGGCTAGCCAGAGTGCTCAGAATGAAAAGAAAACTATTTCTTTAATGTTTGACACCAAACAAACCATCTGGGCTTTATATCTAAATACCAGGGGATGGGGTTTCTGCATGCCACTGATTGTCTCGCGTTAACTTATTTATTAAAATAAGAAGGAGCTCAAACTTGTCACAGCTGAAATGGAAGGCGAGCAAAGCATGGGAAGCTGAAGCGTTATCGCAGTACATTAAGAGAGATATCGGTAAGAGGACTAAATGATAAAATGGCACTAGAAAGCTCTACCATTACTCATGGGGCAGGTGGCACTTTATCATGAGGTAATCGCAGTGATAGGGCGAGAGTCCTGAGAAATTGTTTGAGTGGCTCTTTGAGAAACTTTACGTAGTATTTTACAGTGACTTTCTCTATTTAATTCACTGAATCACCCATTAGCAGCGTGAACACTGTGTACCAGCCTCATTAATGAGTTCAAGGAGCAGTTTTGTTCTCGGAAGCACACGTTTGTGTTTCTATTGATAACCTATCCAAAAGAGCTTGCTTGTAAAAGCTGTTTATAAGATGAAACTCCTGTCTAATTACATAGCGGATCCATGTGCGGCAGTAAAAATCCTGTCCGGTTCTGTGGTAACTTTTGCACTATTGCTGGAGAGACACGTGGAGTCCCATCCTTGATGTTTTCACATGGTCTTTGTGCTCAGAAAAGCCTCCTGCAGACAGCTAAGAAAAGTTGCTTGTTACAAGGAATTAGGGAAGAGCTGGGGTCAGTGAGAGGATGAAGAAGACGGGGAAAACGAAGGGGAGTGTACACTCCCCTGAGCTCTGGGTAAATACCATCAGTTACCTACAACCAAAGCACTGTTTTATTTTTTGCGAGCATTGAAAAAAGTGACCTCAGTACAGCATTTTTGGCTCTTTGAAAGGACAGGTGTCCTCAGTTACATCTGTGCCTGAGGACCCCGACATCGCAGCTGATGGCTCCCAGCTTATTTTATGCCGATTCCTTCCTTATGTTCTGGGGTAACGAGTGCATGTAATGAAGAAGGGGCGAGGGTCAGACTCGGGGTGGGGCTGTAGGGAAAGGCACTGGAGTGTTGGCTTCTGAAAGGACCGCGGTGGTATCCTGTCACCTCACAGAAAGCCTTAAAGGCACTGGGACAAGTGCTCAGGACTAAGCACAGGATTAGGAATCAAGTCTATACCCCCTACATTTCGGCAATCAAAAATTCCCTGAGCGAACATCTGACCCCTTTGGAAACTGTGAGAGTTTTTTGTCACCCACTTAAGTGTTGTCAGACTATCACCCCGGAAAATGAAGTGCTCTCCCCTTTTTCTCTGGAAGATGTTGTTCCAGCCGGAGCTGGGACTTCCAGCACGGCTCCGTAGGTTTCTCGTATGTATTACCCTGCTTCCCACGGTAGCACTGCAGCTATTTCCATTAACGGTGAAAATGATGAAGCATATTAAGCTAATAATTAATCAGAGGTGACAAGGGACTAATAACTGTATTGATTTAATTAGGACTTCTTTTCCAGCTGTGTAACTTGCAGTCAGGCACATCATTAACTTAATATTTTAATTTGTAGTAATAACTTATTAATTTCTGGGGACGAGCAGATACAGAGGGGAAGCGGCAGCTCTGACGGTGCGCTGGACTGCAGGAATCGCTGCGGGAAGCGTGCCTTGTCCTGTACGAGACTGACAGCAAGCAGGGCAGTTTGTCGGTCACTGGGAGCTCTCGCAGGGTGTTGGGGTGGTGGGAAATGGGGCGTTGCGGAGTAGATGTGGATGCACTGGCAAGGTAACGTGTAGCTCTACGGCTACCCGCTGCGGTTGTACGGGTGTGACATGAAATATGGGGTAAAAGCAGCATGCCAAAACAGAAGGCAGGAGAGTAACCCTGGGAAGTAGCAGTATTTATTGGCATCAGGAAGGGAAAAATGTCCCTTTTGACTGTAATTACACCCTTTGGATTCTGGCAATTTTGAGAAAAGGAAATGCTTGGGGACGTGCTGTGGTTGGAAAATAAGGCTCGCTTTAAATTAGGATCACTTTGGGGAAAAGGAAGAAAGGAAGGGGCTATAACAAACTTTGGGACTTTACTGTGTGAAAGGCTCACAAATGCTAAGTTTGCTCATTTTCCCTCCAGTTTTAGTGGGGATACTTAGCGCTTACTGGGCCGTGCTTGGCATCTTATGCAGCCAGGTCCTCAGCAAGCCACCTCTGATGTGCTCCTGAGCAGGGACTTCTCCGGGAGCCAAAGGAGGGAGAACCTGTTCTCGCTGAGAGCATCACGCTGAGTATACGGCTGTATCGCAGTGTACGGCAAGGTTTGTGACTTCTCGGGAAAGAGCTCACGTTAGCCTCTGCACGGAGCGCAGTGTCCTGCTCTGTATTACCGAGGTGCTTGTAAATCTTTGCACTGACCCGTGGAAAGGCTGAACCCCGTGCTGTGCCTTCGCTTGCTGCAGAGGGCGGTCAGCACAGGGAGGAGATCTCTGCAAGCCAAAAGCACTGAGCAGGCTACAGAGGAGGGCCTGTCCCAAGTCCTTGCCATTGTCCTTCGGCAAGATGACGGGGAGTTTGCGGTACTGAATCTCTCAAACATCCATTTCACGTAGGGTTGTTGGGCCACTCTGCAGGTAAACCGTTAGACACCACGAACAGAAGCCACCCCTTCTCCTTTCTTTTCTTGGGAGTATTTTCAGGGATTCTGAAAAAGTACTTCTGCACACATCCTCATATTTTATTATACAAGCCAAGTTAGCAATAGTGGCGTGAAATAGTTCTGCTTACTTTCAGAGACTACAAAAGCAGTTTAGCTGGGGACAGCGTGTGCCGGTATGGGAATGTTTACCTTCCCGACCTCCCCCGTGTTTGCTGCCAAACTTGAGATTGTGGCAGGACTCTCGGTTCTGCCGTAGGTGCAAACCCCAAGAGGGGTTTTACAAATGACAAACTTTCCGGGGTTGGCAGCCTCCGCGCCTTGCTGGGACCCTGTCACCGCGTTATTTTCAGGGGTGCTAAGTCATCTTGTGCCAGCTGTTAGACCTGAGTAATGTAACGGAGTGATGTGAGAAACAGCGCGCAACTTTTTTTCCGGTACTTTGAAGAGCAAAAAGATAGTGGTGTCTCCATTGTCGCTGCAAGGTAATTTATGGGGAATACAGGCCTTTTAGAAACGACCGCAATGGCTGCCTTCCTTGGGAGGCCCTGGATGCGCAGGAAGCAAAGCTCCTCATGCTGGGCTGCATTAGTCACCACCGCTGCTTCGCAGGCTAGCCCACATGCCCTCGAGGGAAATAGATTTTTATTTATTTGGTTTAGCCTTTGATTTGTATCCCTCATCCCTCTATTTCTGAAAGTAGTACTCCATCCCGGTGGGAGGGCCAGCCCTTCTCCCTGCCCCCTAACCTCCCTCTATCCTTCAGCCTTTATCTGCTGGCAGCTGACCCGCGTCCCTGCGTCCATCCTCGCTTCTCGTTTGTTCTGTTTCTTTGTGCTGCGCCGCCGGCTCCGCCGTTTCAGCTGCCTTTGTTGCTTCCAGTGCCTTGTCCCCAGAGCAGCGCTGCCTCTCCTCTGCGGCTGCCCCACATGCCAGTGTTTTCTCTCTTCTCCAGACTCCCACAGTTCACATCTTTGAACTTTCTACTGGCAGTCTGTCCTTCCAGCCATTACGGAAACTATTTCCAGATTTGAACCGATAAAAAGAATAGTAGTAATGATAGATCTGGTGCCATTCCTCTTTAGTATCTTTGCCTGCTTACCTTATCTGCATATCTGATTTATTCTTGGAAGCTCTGTATCTGTACTAGGACCTGGATGTACATTCTTATTCCTATGAGTGGTGTATTAATAATATATGTAGTCACTGAGATGTCCTTTCAGACCGCAGCTCTGAAAAATAGAACCTCTTTTCTTTTTTCCAAACTGACACAAACACCTATGACTTTTTGCACACGAGTGTAAGTGCTCTGGGGGAGTTTTAAAATCTGAAGTCCGTTACGAAAAGGCTGAGTGGTTTGCAGGCATTAACTGCTTTTTTAATATCTTATAAATTATTGAACTTTTATCATGACATCAGTGATTACAAGTTACGTATTCCTGGCTCCCGGTCCTACTGTCTTACCTCTCTCTCTATTTGTGTCCTGTCTAGGGAGAAGCTTGGTGAGTATGTATTAGAATGGGAAAAAAACTTTGTTTTCTAAACACATAGCAAATATTTGTTGCCTCTTGTACATCTTCATTGACGTCAGCTGATGTCCTGCTTGCAGAACAAACTTGGAATATGCAATAGGGATCTGTGTGTTGATAAGTAAGGTTCACTGAGAAGAATTTTGTCCAGAGAGAGAGAAATACATTTCACAGCACTCAGTTAGTAAAAAAGGGGAAAGGTTGGCAACTAAATTCCATTTCCAGTGCAGATTCGGGACACATTTTCAAAAAGTAAATATGAAAAGTGAGCAGATACTGACTGACTGCAGTGACATCCTGGAGATAAAAGTAAGGAATGCAGAGTCCTCTGGATGCATTTTAAAACTCTTCTTTTCAACACGATATCGTGGGAGTTTTATCATTGTCCTTAAGAAGAGGAACAAGAGCTAAGGTGGAAGTTTCAGGGATAAGCATCGTCAAAGTTTTAGTTTTTTACTGAGTTGAATTAAGGAAAGTGGCAGAAATGTGTCCGGTGCAGCATTAACAGTCAAAGAAAAACCTATTCTATATTTATGTCTGATCATTTGTACCGTAGCGTCTTGGCTGACGATGTACTGCAAGACATGTCAATGAACGTGCTTTGCGATTCTCCCCGGATTTTGGCAGGCAAAGATTCAAAATACGGTATGACTTTATGCTCGTGGTGTGAGTGCCCAGAAGAAATCTACTGCAGACTGCAAAAGATGGAAGCTTTTATGCAAATACCGCTAAATTCATCTCAGTATGTTGCGGCGCTGTTGTCCTGAAGAGGTTTTCTACTGATGGATGCATGGTATTTGGCAACCCAGCAAGAGGAGGAAAAAGGGATGCGTGGGTGTACTGCATTTGCTGTGTTTTGGGGAGTTGGGCATCCAGCTCCATAATAAATCACCATATTGTTTTTGGTTAGCGTTGGCATGGCCTATTTATATGGAGAAGCCGATCTAGACCTTGAGACCTTTTCCCTTGCGTTTAGCCTGGTGTGGACACTGTTGATGGGAGGTTTGTGTAGAACAGTTTGGGATGGACCGGCTGGTGCCATGGTGTATCCGAAGAGAGGTATCAGCTGTAGGACCGCTGACGGGATAAATCTAAGCAGACCATGTCGAAGCAGCGGTAGCATGTGCGGTGAAAGCACCCTTTTCCCGAGGTTCGCTAGTGGAAACTACTACACTATTCTCTGTATCCTGTGTTCCTGGCACGGAGTCTGAGACCGGTCTAAAGAAGGAAAATGGTTCTCTGTGTGTAGTCTGAATGTTGGTATGTGGTCAGCAAGCCTCATCCAGATGCTTGTATCTTGCTGCATACTTTTGAATGTTGTTTTTCTGATGAATGGCAAGAACAGGTTTCTAAAAATAAATTAATGGTTTTCCCTTTTTACTTCCTGTGACTTAATATACTTTATTTATCTATATAGCTACTAGTCATTGTCATTCTTCGGCTCACACGAGTATAAACAGAAATGAGCCTGAGTCACAAAGTAAGGATGTGGAGCCAGGCTGTGTCCAGTTTTTTAGCCAGGTGACGGAGTTGCAGCCTGGGGCTCGTGGAGGGAAAGGGCTGGCTCTGGGGTTGTGCCTCCGGGGTGCCACAGGTGAAAGAGGCAGCGCGGAGGTGAAAAGCTACCTGCTGCTGCTTTCTGCATCTTCTTCCAAGGTGGTGAGACCTTCCAGCTCTGTGCAAGGTTAAAAAATAAATGAGTGAGTGGGTTTTTAAGGTTAGTTTATCACTAAAGTAGTAAAAGCCAAGTGAGATTCCAGTTAATTATTCCTCTAACACTACTCCTAAGGTTGGTCGGGCCAACACCCAAAGCAACAGTTACTTTCATTCAACAGCTCAAGCAACATACTTTAAGAAATTTAAGTCTCCTAGGGTGTATAGCCAGCCAACCATGCTGCTGATCGTGTGCCCAAACCAATCATAAACTTGAATCAAACAGATCTGGAAATAAATTAGGGTAATTGGGGGTTTCAGGAAGTGGTCCCCTTTCTGTGGTGGTTGCCTACTAAAACGTAGGGATGCTCTTTACAACATAACATTGGTTTGCTCTTTAGAAATGGGAAGTATTTGACTTAAAACATGCTGAGCATCGTTTCCTTTCCCAGAACGTATCTGGGGGGTACCTCCTTTTGTTGCTAAGCAGCACATCTGTATGTTGAATAGGAAAGACACCGTAATGTATACCGGACAATAGGAATCTGTGCTGTCTGGAGTATACCCCTATCCACATACCCGTGTGTTCAGGTATGGCTCATAGGACTGACTTTGTGTCCCGTGGGAGAAGCGGACTTGCTGACAAACAGAAGAATGCAGAGGGAGTGTCAACATATTCCAGTATTTCCATCAGCATGTCTGATTGTATAGAGGGCATGAATCGAGTAATCCGTAACTTTCATTTCAAATAATGATTAAATGTATTCAAAAGATTAAATGCATTCAGTTCAGCTCTACTAAAAGTCTGTGCGGTATATTGGGATCTGTTATTTGACCTTGTACATAGTGGAAGATAATGAGAGATTTCCCCGTCCACACGCTATCCATATATCTTTTCTGATCTTGCCAAAACATACGTTTTTCACATTTTTATGTGCACCATGTCTGGTTTTGCTTTTATGGGTAGCCTTGCTTCCTTCCCTTCTTTCTCTTCTCATTTTTCTTCATCCTCAGCTATCCTTGCTGTTGGATTGCCTGGTGAAAGCAAATGCTTCTCTGAGAACTGCTCTGTAGGGTATTGCAGAAGTTTTCTGTGCTTCACTTCTAAATGTCGAGTAAATTAAAAGGAATCAAAGCTTCAAAAAACAATAACCTTCCCCCAGATCCATGTTTGCAGTTCCAGTGAGTTAAATGAAAGTCTTCTATAAGTAGACAGGGACAGTGTTTCATATTGCAGGATCCACTGCTGTCACGCGTTTACTGGGTACATGGGTGTCAGCACTGTACTAGCAGGGTTGTGTTTGCAGGCTCCATCAATTTGTCTGGGAACAGTCTCCCAGGGTTCCGTGTTGACATCGACAGGGACGTAGATTTGAAATGCTACTTCATCTTTACAATTGCTGTCAATAATCCATTTGGCAGATAGCTGAGACCAGCTAAAAGGCACGAGAGAACAGCCTAAGGTACGTTGCGAGGATGTACTTCAGCTAACAGAGACGATTATTGCTGTGCTACAGATTTGTATTTCAAATTCAATCACTTTGTAGAAATATTTCACTCCGCGTGCCCCGAGATATAAGATGACGTTTGGGCTCTTGGAATAGGAACAGATCCTGTTTCTGAATAATGATGCACAAGGACGTGCAGGAGATCCTCCTTTAGCTCAGGTGGTAGGAAGCCAGGCTGAGAGGCAAAGGCGGAACACAGAAATCCCGTTCTAGCCCTTTTGTACGTGCTTTAGAAGTCCAAACTATTTCTTTACCCACTGGTCTTAAAGGACTTCATAAGCTTTAGCGAGCTGTTGGGAGAGCCCGTCAACTCCTTTTGCGTCGCATTCATTTGCTGTCGCAGAACTTCTGTTATACGGCAAGAACGGATGTGTTGAATCTAGGAGTTTGACAGGTCGCAGGAAACAAGGATTGTCATTTCAGTTCACGTGAAATAGATTCAGCTGAGAGAAGTTAATGTTTGTCCAGGATGCGACCGCATGCATTGTGTAGGCGAGAGTGGACGAAGCAGAGCGGTGTGTTATCTCTCCCAAATTAAAAATGGTTAAGAGTAAAATTGTTCTAGGTGCTCCTTAGTTAAGAAATGGAGTTGAGACGGTCAGGCTGTGCTTATTCACTCTGCTCTTTACTTTGCAGGGGACTGCTGAGTGTCATCACCCTGGAAAATCTGGCCTAAATGAAATAGCTTATTTTTTTTAAAATTACAGCTGATCATTTTCATTTGAGAATGAATCTGGTCTCTCAAACAGGCTCTGAGTAATGACAGGTCATTGACTACAAGAGAAATCGTGCTCGCCGGTACCCTTCTTACGTGGCTGTAAGGACTGGTGTGTGTTGCGATAAAGTATTTTTAATTATCTTAACCGTTTAAGTTCATCTGACAATATAACTGAGTAGTGGGATAATAAAGACCGCAAACTAATTACCAGTGGAAGAGCAGAAACAGGTTTTGGGTTAGATGGTTAGATTTTAAACATTCTGTTACAAACCAGAGGCGTGTAAATCAAACCTAAGCTTTTAAAAACTAATACTTTCTAAATGGCAGATGAATGAATGCAATTTTTAAACCTTCTCCTTGCAGCGTTTTGCTAACAAGCTTTCGGTTAAAGGAGCCAGATTCTTGTTTCCAAAAAAAGATTCTTGTTGTCTTGATAATATAAATTAATGAAAGCTTCCCCTTTTCTCTTTCTCTTCAGTATATTTTCTCAAAATAGCTCATTGGGGCTGTATCCTGCAATTTGCTGTGCCCTCTGGCCCTCGTCCAGTAAAGCACTTAAGTATTAGAAATAGCCCCGGTTTTGGTGGGAAGTGGGCAACTGAGCCCGAGACCCTCCCGCGTGTCCCGGCGGATTCCGTGTCTCTCTGTTTTCAAGGGAAACCCGCAGCACACTCCCCACCCCCCGCGGCATTTTCTCCTCCACACATGAGCAGCACTTCACCATACAGCCCCGACCCTTTATTCATGCGTCTGTTTGAGGGGGTTTAAGAACTATTTAGCTGAAGCGGAGGATTTTTGTGGTTCAGGTAGCTTCTCGCGAAGCTCCGCTCTGGAATTCAGCGGAGATTTTGCCATCCATCTTAATTTTGGAAGCGAAGCACATGTCTAATGATAATTGAGGAGTTCAGCATCTCACCAGTCATGGCACTAAATCTTTAAAGTAAAATCCAGTCAAAGCAGTTCCTGGGAGCCTGCGATTGATTTCAGTCCAGCAATTACTCGGTATCGACCGACTCGAGCACGTTGTCCGTCAGCCCCATCAGTTGCCTACAGAGGCTCGGTTGCGGGAAGCTTTCATGTTTTGCAGGTGGCAAATAAAATCAGGGACCCCGGCAAACGTATTTCAACTTCAGGATAAACAACCTGATGCGGAAAAAAAAAAAAAAAAGGCGTTTAAATCTCATGCACTGGGTAAAGGGCGTATATGTGCTGTCATTTAATAATATAAATAGGAAAATAAAGGCTTCTCGTAACTGGAGCTGACTTCAACTTTTACCCTTTCCCAAGTTTGATGCTGTTGCTTTTTCTGTTTCTTTGCACCACGTCCTCTTTGCAGCTGCTTTCTTTGTTAATTTTAAGATTCAAAAGGAGGAGAAAAGAAGATATTACAGAAACAGAGGCTGAACTGGGTAGGGAAAGCGTTTCAGCTGCCCACGGGCAGGAAATTTGAGCTCCTCTGGAACCTGAATGAGTCCTGGAGCAGCCTCGTTATTTTTATATATTTATTTCCCTGTTTGGCTGTTCTGCCTGCGTTTCCCACGTTATCATCAAAGTGGCCCCAGCAGGGACAGTTGTGAAACAGAAACTATCTGCGAGTAAAGCAACAAACCCAGAGGTTTTGTTAAGCTACAGACGCCTCGGGTTTAGCAGAAACAAACAACTTTAATTGCCGTAAGTATTTGCAAATGTTGCCGCTCTCTTCTAAATGTGTTTTAACGTTGCGGGGAGAGAGATGGGGAATGGCAAGAAGAGCTGTCAGGCAGCGGCAGCCCCATCTCGCTGAAATTTGGGTTGTGCCAGGAGACCGATGGTGGTTTCTCCCTCTCCCTACTCCCTGCCCTGGCCTGAAAGAAGATAGGTTTGCAGCAGTGAAGCTAAAGGAAAAAAATAGTTTCTTCCCCTGGTTCACATGAACTGCTTTGAACTGGAGCAGATGTGGATGTACAGAACTATCTGCTTACAGCAACTGTTCCATTTATAACCGTGGGGTTTCTATTCAGGTCTCTTTATCATTTTAACTTGTTTTCTGTTTCCACATCCTTTTCCACAATAAAATATTCTTAACCAAATGGGTTTTCAGCTCACATCCGAAACCTTTGCAAGTACTATTCCTTGCGTGAATTTACAATGCCAGCGGTATTGTTCAGTGACTTTTTGTTAATAATGATGGCCAGTGGAGGCAAGGTCGAGTTTGGGTTTGTGGTATTTGTAAGATGGGGTTCAGAATTTCGGTTTATTACCAAATTAGGGCAGAATCTGGAGTCTGATGTAATGGTGATAAAATCTCACAAAAGGTGTTTGTAATATCTAACTGCCCAATGGCATTTCTGCTAATTTTCTGCTTTGTTGAACTGTGTTCACATTTGGTGTACAAAATAAGTTTGTGTGCAACCCAGACCAAAATTGTTCCAGTGAGTACAGATAAGAGACTCAAACTGAACCACAAAAATTCGGACAGCGGGGTTGTTTTTGCTCTGGGTTTTTCATGAACTCCTACTTTGGAGTAAGTTCATTCACTGTTTGATTTGGTTATGTGCTGAATACTGAATTCCCCTGATGCTCTGCTAAGTAAGAAGGTGAGCCCTGCGGTTCCCATTGACCGAGACACCGGGACGTGTCCTGAGTTGAAGAAAAAATGCACGTAGTCACAGCTGAAATCAGTAGTGGTCTTGGGTTAAAACTAATCAGTTCTGCCTCTCCAGTTCTGCGCTTACTTGAGCGGACCATGTGGCCTTTATTACAAAATTAGGAATTCATTTTTTTAGAGTTACTTCAGTTTCTCTGTTCCCTAATTTTCTATGGAAACAGTCAGTTGTTTGTATGTTGGAGACTGTATGTGTCAAGTTCTTTGTCTTAGTTCGTTGCTTTCGGCCTTGACGCAGAAAACAAAAATCTCATCAAAGTTGTAGAGGCAGATAGAATTTTAATCTAAACCATATTAAGAGTTGAAACCCTCTGTGACCATGGGGTTTCGTAGGGTTTAGCCATGAACTACCTCCTGCGCCACCTTTGGCCAGAGATTTTCTCTTCTCGTTGACTCAATGGCAGCTCTAAAACTGGATGATGCCGTCCTGTGGAGCAATGTTGTGCTGGTGTTGGGATAGTCTGAGGAACAGTGTGGGAAGGCAGGGTGTCCCGGTACCCCAGGCTATGGATTCGTCACAGCGCTGGGTAAGAAAGAAACGCTTCGCTGTTGTTGGGTTTCCTTCACTACGCTCAAGTTGCATTTAAGTTAAATGAAAATAAAAGCAGGTATTCGCAGTATGGAAAAGAGAGTTTCAGATGTTCCCCAACAACAAATAGATGAAGAAATAAAAGGAAATTTTGCGCTTAAGCTGCTTCTACCAGGGTTAAACGGATAAGATCTCTCTCTCTCCGTCTGTCCAGCTGATATGGTGGAGGCAGGTTTCTGACACACAACCTGCGCTCGCTTAGACTCACATAAACTCTTGTGTAATTGCACCCGCGGGGTGCACCTTTCGGTGTGAAATGTTTCTCTTGCTCTTTTCTCCTTCCCATTATCCGGACGCTTGCTATTTGAATAGCTGTAGCTCGCTTTATTTCCTTGGTTTAATTTTCATTTAAAGTTTCTTCTAAGAAAAAAATACAGATATTTAACTGCCAATATTTTTTAATCTCTTGGAATGTTTTTGGTTACACTGTATGTGGCCACCACATAGAAGACCCTTTCTATATTCCCCCCACGACAGGACACTTCTCCTGAACTCTCCTAGTGTCCTTGCACCACCTTTCTGCAGCTTTAGTAAGAATTAAAACTTCATGGGAACGCACCCAGTCCACAACCACATCAAAGCTGAGGCTGAACTCCAGTTTTCAAACAACCCCCAGGGTTGGCCAAGTCTGGGTTTTTCAGTTTTGATTTGATAGGTTATAGAGAGACCCTGCTTGCCACACTCGGCGAGGGTCGGAGAGCATGCACTGAGTTCCCAAAAGCTAATTGCTGTCTGGACTGAGGCAACATCTCGTTTCTCCGTTCCTGTAACTTGTCCACATGAGTTGTTTTATCCTGTCTTTTACCAAAGCACCGCGTAATTTGTCTGGTTTTAATATTGACCAGTAGTAATTTCTTAATGTGAAGAATGTGCAGGGAAGGAAAATCCGTTTACAGTTCTTTGATAGATCAGTTCCATTTTTGTTCGCACTTGCCAGTTTTATTGGCTTTATTTTTAAGGAAAAATAATTATGTGGAGTCTGGTTTTAGTCGAGGACTTTTCTGTTTTATGTGAGGAACAGACAAAGACCTGTCGCATCAGAAGAGTAAAATTAGGTGGGAAAAAAGTGTCCTTTCCCTTCAACAAATAAATCAAGTGCTTCCACCGTGCAAGAATATACAGCAACGTAACACGTGTGGGCACTAAGGATAAGCAGACACAACAGAGGGAAATCTCTGACAAGTTTTAGGTATGTGACTTGGACATGGGATGTATCTTAGTAGACAGTCTGTCACTTTTATTCCCTAATAACTTTTGACAAGAGACAGATAACACTGCAGAGTTTATTTTAAGGTAGAATTGTTTAATTTTGTGTCTGTTCTCTTTCTTTCTTCTTTCTTTTTTTCTTTTTTTGTCTGGATACCTTCCCTTTCTCATACCAAAAAAAATACTGCCCCAGCTATTTGTTAAGTTTGGGGATTTGGGGTAAGCAGCTGGTTATTTTGGGGAAGGAAGCAATGGCTGCAGAGAGCAGCTGGACGCTGTTGGAGTGTCAGTTCCTTGGCTGTGGGAGCCGTGCCCCCCACTCCCATCCCACGTGCTGCACCCCCGGAGCCGGGCGGGAGCTCGGGGGCTACAGGATCTCCATCTGCAGGAAGAGATGATGCTCCCAAGCTGTCCCCAGGGTTCATGTGGACGAATACTACTTTTTTCCCTTTTTTTTTGTTTTTTTTTTTTTGTTTTCCTTTTTCTTTCTGGAAGCATGCTGTTGTGTGGTCAGGCGAGCACTTGGGAGTATTGGTGCGTACTCCTGCGCAGAGCGGTGCTGGTGGAGGTCAGTCCCAGCCCTCAGGTCCCTGCAAGCCCCAAACCTTCCTTGCCGTGACTGAGCAGGCTCCCAAACCGTACGGTTGTTCAATGGCAGACCGTATTTCCAAAACAAAAGTAGATTATCAGAACAGTACTTGTGACCGAAAGGAGATTTAAACACTGGGGTCTCCAAAAATGAAACGATTTGTTAGTTCGCCAGTGCCTGAGCGTGCGCGATGCAGGCAGCCGAGGCTTTGCCGTCTCTCTGCTTCCAGCGACGCTCCCACAGCACCGAGCGCGTCCCGAGGCTGAGCACCCCGAGAGGCGCTGAGTGCCCTCGTCTCCCGTCGCTTCCCACGGTCGGAGGGCACCGGGGAGGAGCGGTGAGTCACAGGCAGAGCCAGGCAGCTGTGCTCCTGGGGCTGGCGCGCTGGGATCGAGCATTCGGGACCAGAAGAAACACAAGAGTCCTCTTGGGACCGACGTGGGAGCATTAGGGCTGTCCAGAGAGGCTGCACCTGGGAGGAAGGAGACTATTTTTTTTTTTTTTTTAAAGCTCTTAAAAATGGATAAATCTGGGTGATGTTCTCGTGCACAGGCTGATTTGTTACACATCTGTGGCACAGTCCATAGATGAGGCATTGGAATATTTACTCGCCAAATTGGAAGGGCACAGAAATTGGCGGTGGCAAACCAGTGTGTTCCTGTAGGCTGGAGCTCCCCCAAGCCTCCAGGAGTGTCCCGCAGCCTCCTTCAAGAACGGGGCAAGAAGTCTTAGCCCACACAGAAAGAGGATAATTTGCCCCTGAAGAATTTTCTTTCAGGCTCAAAACATCTGAGTTCCAGGTTGGTTGGCTGGTAGAGTGTTGTTTGAAAGGCTGTTTTTGTAAAACGTGTCAAAGCCCTTCTCGAATCCAATCGGCTCCTTGCATCAGTTGGTGTCTTGTAGCAAGAGTTTGCCAAAGTTTGCGTGAGCAAGTGTTTCACTTTGTGTTTTCTGTATTTTAGTGATGTTTTACAGCAGCAGGGGTGTGCAGCATAGGGTCAAGGAACTCTTTGTTAAAAGAAAGAGGAAAAGATCCATCTTGCGTCACTGAATTTATACAGTACAATTATGAACTTGCATCAATAAAGTGTTTGGCTTTCCACTGTCTGTGGCTTTAGAAGCAGGGATCTTGCAGCAATACCAGCTTCAGCTCATCAGAGTGACGTGGACAGCCCCTACGGATCAACCTTCTCACTGTTTTGAGGAGATTTTGCTCCGTTCTCACCATTCTCTTGCTTAAACACTCAGTCAGTCATTTATGAGTCTGCTCATGCAGCCTTCACCTTTCCTTGGACTTGGTAGCGCTATTTCTTCCCACCCTAATTTACGTAATAGCGTTACAGCTTGAAACGATGATCCTGTCATTCCTTACTTGATGCGTGTAAAACTTAAACCCAATCAAAAAGTCCAGATAAAAGTAAACAGATGGGTTTGTACGTGGATGTGTAAAACCTGCTGCTATACTAAACCTGTCTGAGAGCACTGAAGAGAAGCTCATCCTTTAAATTTTCTTTATAATGCTTCTTGAGAGAATAACTTGTAGACCGTTAGATTTTCTTTTTCTGGAGGGGGGAGGGGGTGCAACCATCAAGTTAAAAATCTGTCTGGAGTGAGTGGAACTGATAGCCACCAAAGTATGTGTTACAGTTTGGAAACGTCTGTGAGAGGCTGTCACTGAGGAGAGGCCAAAAAGGGAGCCTGAAGGAAAAATTAGAAAGGGGGTAGAGTGTTATTAAAGCTATAATTATAAACATAGGAGGCTATTATTTCTATCCTTTAAAACTGCCGTGGGAGCGGGACTTGCTCACTGCCTGGGAGTTTGCAGCATAGGACCCAGGAACCTTTTAGTTAGGGAAGAGGGGAAGATGCATGTTGTCTTGGCAGATTTAGGCGTTCAAACCATGAATTTGGACCATAAGGGTTACGAACTGTAGAATTTCTAAGCTCTTGTATTAGTGTTTTCCCACTCGCTGTACAGGTAATTGAAAGAAAACGGGCTAACCCTTCGCTGGAAAATGTTTTGACTCCTGACTGGTTCTGAAATGTGAAATCCCTCGTCTGCTCCCAGCATCGCGTAGTGTGTGGACATGGTCCATCATCCAGTGTGTAGATGTGAAATGTTTTGGAAAGGGCTTTAGAAAAGTATTTCCACCTCTGTTTTCTTTGGTACTAGCTGCTGTTGCACCCTGAAAATAAAATGAGAACCGATTCCTTTGCCTCTTAAGGAAAGGGCCTGTTAAACCAGTGTTCATGGTGGTACGCGTTCAAGTTTCTTACTCTGCTTGTTTGGGTGGCCTCAGGAACGTTGCATTGGAAGACAGGCACCAAGGCTTCGTGGGATCAAGGGATGGACTCCAACATAAATAAGTTGTGTAGGTGCTGGGAAGGACCCGCCTTGCAGGTGACGGCTGTGGTCTGCGTCCTGTCACCTGGGGCGAGAGGGTGCCCGTCTTGGCGGCCGTGCTGATGGCTCAGCGCGCGGGCAGGAGCAGTGGCGGGCTTGCAACGCTTACTCCATGTAATTAAACACTTCGGCAGTGCCAGTGGGCAGCAGCTGCTTTGAAAATAACATGATGGAAGCGTGTCGGGACATTTTGGTGGCAGTAAGCCCGTGCATACTTGCAACTGAGAGCGCCCTGTCTCCCCTTTGATGCCCCACTTCATGCTCTCGTTTCAAATGTCCTTAAGGTTGGCCGGTTAATTTGCTTAACTTTGAAAAGCTGTGGTTCAGGCAGCACGGGTGTAACTTAGGCACATGAGTAGTCCCGTTCAAAAGACTGGGTCTGCTCATGTGTTATGCTCATCCCCGGAGCTGTTAGTCTCTCTTCAGCAATGTAATTAAAACCACACTTGGCCATGGGCGAGCAAGACGGGCTCTTCTCCGTGCTCTGAAGTGTTTAAATTTAATGGCAAATTTCATAAGCAGTCCAGTAGGCGCTGGCATGTATTGTTCGTGAAGGGTAATCCTGACAGTGCACACCAGTTTGTAGTTTATATGTAGGGTATTTTAAAAATTTATCTTTACGTTACGTTTTTGTGGAGCTCCAGTTGTGCTCTCCATGTCTGTCCCCCCCCGAGCTGGGGTTTTCATAGGAATTTTGAACTTCAGAATACAGGAAATGTTGATGGGAAGTGTGAGGGGAAATTATTTTGTGTTGTTAATACCATTTTCAGAATTTTCATGATGTATAGAAGATTATCGCATGGTTTTTTTTGTGATGCTGGAGGCCATCAAAGTCACATCATGACAGTGAGAAAATCCACTTTCTGTGGCTTGGCCGCAGAGAATGAAAGTGAAGTGTATCAGACGGACGTTATTTGTTGTGTAAATGGGGGAACTGATGGCTGTTGCTGTTGGATTTTTATTCCCAACCCCCCTCCCTGTGGTGGCCTTTGTGGTCACTTATTTCATGCTGTTGCAGTCTTAGAAAAACATAAGATGTCTTTCTAATTTTGTCTCAGGTGACTTTCTGGTGAAGGATGTTATAGAAAAATATTTTACTGCTATATGGAAGTACAGGAAAAAATGGTATGTTTAGAGAAGCTTGAATGGCTCCACTTTTCTGTCCTTTTTCTTTGTGTTGTTATTCCTCATCCTTGTCACTACTGGAACACTGATGCTTTTGGAAGCACCTTTTCAACTTGGTCCTACAAGTTAGTCAGTAACGAACTGGACTTATCTAGCCTGAGAGATCTTCACTTGGCATTAGCAAGAGAAATGGCCCGTTTAAATATGCACAAGTTTGTGTTTTCCTCCATCAGGATTGACGTGCTTTGCCCTTAGTGTTATTTTCAGTTTCTTTATAAAGAAGGCCTTTGCAGTCGAATGGTCAGAGCAGGACCTCGCAGTGTGTCCCAGGTTGGACCCATGACTCAAATTGCACTGAGTCAACGTGCATCTCGGCCGATCCAGGCTGCAAACTGATTATTAAGAATTACTTCAGTAAAATTTTGCATTTGGATTTAGCTTACGTGAAGGAGAAGCGTTTTTAAAGCTGTTTGAACAGGGGCGTTTTAACTGGAGAGGGTTCGTTTGGTTTTATTTTTAAAATCCATGTTTGTGTTCTGCTCCACCGCGTATTTATTTTAAAATCTACTTGTGCATCAACACATTCTCAATCTGAAATGTAGATCTCAGTCTGAGATGTTTTAAATGTTTGAACTGAATCCAGTTTTAAAGTACCGCAGTTATCTAAGAAGTACATCAAAGTTTCCTTCAGTGTTCATTTCTCATTATTATCTGTTCTGGAGCGCTGATTGTTTTTCAGTGTAATTAGTGTATGTGTTACCGTAAGTTCTCTTTCTGATCTTGTATCAGACATGCTCTGGTGTTTACAGAGAAGAATCTCATGCGGTGTCTACGAAGCTAAGTTTTACTAAGTCAAAAGGAAACTTTTGCCCTGATTCCACAATTTTACATATCGGATTTGCGTACTGTCACGTCACTCAGAAGGACTGGTTTGGTTTTCTTTGAGTTACGGGCGCATATAGTTTGCATTTCTATCCAATTCCTCAAAGCACCTAAATAAGCTCTATTCCTCTATTCCTTCCTGGCCGTGGCAGGACAGTGGATCATCGATCTAAAATAAAGCCTGCTGATGCTAAATTGCCCCACCAAAAATTTCTCGAAACTTGAACCCATCAAGTGAGCATCTTTCTTTACCCTTCAGCATTTTGTGTTATGCGACGGTGGAGTTTTGGATCTGGGACTAGCAGCCTTAAATCTTACATTGTTAAATCAGACTTGTCGTTGCTTATCTTCCTGGAAAAGGTTGTGCTCACGTGGCTGGGGATGAGAACCAGACAAGTGCAAAATACTCCATCTGGGTAAGAATAATTAGCGGGTTAAATAGCAGTTCCTCAGAAAAGGGTCTAGGACTCATAAACTAAACATAAATCCACAATATCTTATGTTGTAGGGAACATGTTGGTGTATGCAATAGATCATCTAGTAATTTTGCTTGAGGCTGGAAAAGCCTGACCTGGAGTACTTTATCCAGTTTCAGGCATTTTTCTGTACGACGAGTCTGTATCATACAGCCTAAAGGCGAGAGGAGAGCAGCAAAAACGAGAAGAAATCCAAGAAAACATGTCTTAGAAGACAGTGGTGGAAGAGAGGCATTTGGCCAGTGGGGTTTGCAAACGGGGTTTGGGCTTCTGGGTAGAATTGTTGTTTGTGGTGGAATATTCGTTATCCTTGTCCTATTCTGAGGTTCCCTGTGTTAATGCTGAAATTTGTTTGTAACTCAGAGGGAAAAGTCCACGTTACAGGAGCGGAAAGGAAACAGTGGGAAACCCTCTGTGCGTGCACGGCCTCCGTGCCAGCTGCTTTCAGGAACTCCTGGGTCATCATGTCCAAATCTTCGCTATTTCGGGCAACCACATCAGAGAATCCCATTCATAAATTTCTCAAGTACCATTATAAAAATAGTTTGATTTTTTTATTTATTTATAATTATTTTATTTTTTGCCTCCGTTGCTCTGATACAAACCTTGTGCCTCTGATCCAAAGCCTCACCGCTAATGATCATCTTTGAGTGTTTTAAAATTAACATAATCACATGTGCACTTTATTTGTGCTTCATTGCCCTTTGGCTTCTTGACCACCCAAGTAGGGGTAACGAAGGGGTAGTTTTTTAGCTTAAAACACTCAAATTCTTTTATTGTCTTCTCAAAGGACAAGCTTCTCCCTCCATCACTGCCACCATCATCTCAGTCATTTTGCATTTGTTTAAATTGGAGTCCATGTTTCTGAAATAGGGAGCGATGAGTGCTGCAGGCAATATCCCAGAGAAACACTGCTGTTGCTCTTTCATCCTTACTGGAAGTACCTTGCTCTTTCATCTTTACTGGAAGTAAATTGTCATGTGCCTTTTTCTGAGCTATGTCTCACAAAGGGATCAGTTGTACCGATCACAGTTGTGATCGACTGATATATAAGGAAGGAGTCCTGAAGTATCCTGCGATGCTAGACAGAGCAGTGATATCCACGTGATACCCTTGGAGAAGATTAGGAACAGCCTGTGTTTGAGCAGAAACCACGTCCCACTGTAGTGAGAGCCCTGATGGGCTTGTAAAGGAATTACAGTCATAGGAAAGATATTTTTGTGGGTGTTGCTTTTGGGCACAGGGTGGACAAGCAGTGGGCGTGCAGTTTGATCATGAGGTGTTAGCTGCGAGTTGGTTTGACGCTGTTTTCTGCTCTGAGAGCACCTCTCCTACCAGTAGTGACGAGAAGTTCTTCAACAGAAGGCATCTCCCAAGAGCAAGACAAAGGTGGCCACGAGAGCAGCAGAGTGTTGCATTAGTGGTTTCTTACACCATCATGAGGGGGCTCGAGCAATCCAGCAACTTTAATTTATTACCAATTTCTGCTTAATTTACAAGGAAGATGAGGTTTACAAGGTTGTCCCTTAACTGACACATGAGAGAGGAGCTGATGTACCAGGTGAGGTTTTCTAGTGATTGAGCAAGAAAAATCTCAGCTATTTTTTGGAGCTGAGGGTCATGAGGTGGTAGTACAAAGACTCAGAAGATTCCCAACTGGTCACCCCGTTAATTCAGTAGAAGGAGTCACATATCTTCATTGTGGACAGCAAATCTAGTTTCTGAGAGGAGGTGTTCCGTGCAGGAGTTAGGGCAAGAGACTGGATTTAGAAAACTGAAGAAATGTGTGGTCCGGTGTGGCTTACCACATTCCGTGTGGCTATATATCACATACTCTGAAAAGTTTGAGGAAATTTGTTGTGATTGGGACCTTAGCAGAAACAACCTTGTCTTTGGTACCTACACAGTGAGGAGAAGGCAGAACTGTCAGTAAATGGTAAAAACAAGAAGTATCCTTCCACAAACCCAAAGAAAGAGATTCCAGCTCAAGGGCAGAATGGACCTTGTGCCGGCAGTGGGGATACTGATGCATTTTAGGATTGCAGAAGCTTGGCATCCTGGCTTAAACTGGCAGCCATCGCACCCATGAGGACTACGACTCCTGAGGGTGCCACTGGTACACCTCGTTTGGTTCCCCATGGTGAAGCAACAAGGCTCCCTTCAGAAGGGCAGAGTTTCATAAGGTCATTGCTGGCTGGAAATTTTTATCTGCTGAACTGAATCAATATTTTGCAATTTGTAAACGTTACAGCTGCGTGGTGCGCCCCAGTGGTGGTGGTGAAATAATGAAAGATAAATGCCTGTCTGCACAAGAAGATTCCCCCCCCTCTTTTTTTCCTAAGGCATAGCAGCAGCTCGACCAGTCGCTTTGGTTGTGCTGCTACTAAGCGTTTCCATATTTAAACAGTACTCCAGATTGTTTACTGAAGTGGTTAAGCGATACGCCATCCAAACCTCTGGGAATCGCACCATAAATTTCCCAAATAAATAGGCATAAGGAGAGAAGCCAAACAGGATACAAGTGCTAAAAAGCCTCAAGATGAGCAAGATGTGTCCCTTTCTGTCAAACCAGCAAGCGATAATTTTACTATGAAAAATAGCATTTCAGATACAGATTTTTCTACAATTGGCTAATTTTGGTGCTTGGCTCCTTAAATCTTGTTTAAAAGGTCACCGGCTGAGTCCCTTCTAAGAGCCTGGTGGCTGATTAGCAAGCGGAAAGATTATCAGAGAAAGCACTTGGTATTTTCTTGTCCAGGGGGATCCCGATAGGGCGCTGCGGGAATTGTTACATAGGCTGGAGTAGGTGCGATGAGGCGGTTTTTTTCCACTGGAACATCATGTTCAGGGGTGACAACATTGGTCTGTAGATATTTCCTCCTGTGAGAACTGGCACTCCAAAAGCTTTGGGCTGGGTCAAGTCATACCTGTGTTTATACTTACTCCAATTTTCAGTACCATTAGAGCATCCAGCCTTCCACAAAATACGATTTTGTGATGTACTATTGAGGGACATGAATCAAGACGACTTTCTGTGTTCTCTGAAGTTTCCTTGAAGCATCTTGTTGGACTGCTTTGGAGCTGTGCTGTGGTGGCAGTCACTGTCCTTCCTGCCTTCGGTCATGAGGGCTTCACAGGCAAGAAGCAGCCCACAGGTAGGAAAGGAATAAGGAATATAAACTGTTGATCTGCGTTATAAATACTTCCTGAAGGAATATAGTTGGGAGATGAAAATTGTCAGGAAAGAAGTCTTAGTTTCATATAAACAGAAATCCAGCTCGTGTTAAAATTGGGCAAGGAAAATATGGCGTGTGTTTTAATGTTGAAATGTTTCTTCATGTAGGTACATGTAGTTATTGATAGAGGTGCTGTCACTGTCCGCTGTTGGGGGCACTAGTACCTTTATGTATGTATTAGTGGTGCACAAAATGCCGGTACTCCACCCTGCTCTCTTCACCGCTGCTAGAGGAGCTGCTTGGATGGAAACTGTTCCTCAGGGAGGAGGTCTGATATGGCTTTCCCTAACCAAGTCCCCCATCAACCTGCACACACCCCCTCTCCCTCCAGCATAAGGTCACTTGGCAGGCTATAAAGCCAGGGAAGTCAATTGCACGCACATTTTATCCCAGGCATATCTGCTGCTGCTCCTCTATGGCTCCCATATTGGCAAGAAGCAAATGTACATCGCTTGGAAGGCCGTCTTGTTTTTCTTAAGGTTTTTATCATGCAAAGGAGGTGAACAGGGACAAACAGAATCACAGAATGGCAGGGGTTGGCAGGGCCCTCTGGAGATCATCCCGTGCAGCCCCCTGCCAGAGCAGGGTCACCCAGAGCAGGTGGCACAGGAACGCGTCCAGGCGGGTTTGAATGTCTCCAGAGACGGAGACTCCCCCACCTCTCTGGGCAGCCTGTGCCAGGGCTCTGCCACCCTCACAGCAAAGAAGTTCCTCCTCGTGTTGAGATGGAACTTCCTATGCTCAAGTTTGTGCCTGTTACCCCTTGTCCTGTCCCTGGGCACCACTGAAAAGAGCCTGGCCCCATCCTCCTGACACCCACCCTTAAGCATTGGTAAGATCCCTCCTCAGTCGTCTTTTTTCCAGACTGAAAACACCCAAATCCCTCATCCTTTCTTCATAAGAGAGGTGTCCAGTCCCCTGCTCATGTGTGTGTTCCCCAAACGTGTGCGTTCTCTCGGGGGCTGGCTGTGGGTGATGCCCTGGTGCTGTTGGGCCAGGTGAGGCGCCTGCCCCTCGGTATGTCCTTACCAAGCAGGTGGTGGAAGGGTGCCTTGATCTTGAGTTGGCTGAAGAGTGACGGCGTGAAAATAAAAATGTGCACCCCTAGGATTTTTTTTTTTTTTTTTCAAGCACTGCAACCGGTTCAAATATTTCAAATACCACACGTCTCTCAAATTAATGCATGGTACAATAGCTGATCCAGCGCTACGACACCTGTTCCACCGTAACCCACTGTTGCTCTATCACATCACTTCACAGAGTATCTCCGATACACAGCTAGTCATAATAAAAAATAGCAACAGCTATGGGTTCCAGACATCCAAAAGGATAGCAAAGCAAACGGTTCAAGGACGTTACTAGCGAGTTATCTCCATTAGATTTGAAATCAGTCAGAATTGCATCACCTTTATTTATATTTACGTAGTTGCCCTCTATTCCTTTAAATACCAGTGTCGACATCATTATGCGGTCAGGGAGAAGAACTTTCCTTTCTCTTAATTAGCAATAAATTTATTACAGTTTTAAAAGCAATCACTTCAAGGTAATTTCTGAATATCTAGAATCCTTTAAAAAAATTAAAAAAAAAATATAGAGACTATTCATGAGAGTAAAAATCTAGTTGGCAAAAATACATCATGTCTTTTGTAAACTGGTTGAACTAACCAACCAACATAGAGTATGTGTTATTAAAAAGCAGTAAAGTTTGCAAATAGCAGTTTACAGTATATTTTTTCAAAGTTTATGGAATAACAGATATACTAAATGACAGTATCCAAAGAAATTACTTTTCTAAATATTTTGGTAAAACAAGAAGTTTTTTTCATGCGAAGTATTGTTTTTCTAAATGTTTCAAGGCTTGAGGATGAGCGATATATTAAAGTTTAATTCCATTTTATTCCATTGTTTAGGTTTTTTTTCACTGTACTGATAAACATTTACCAGATAAATGAACAGAACATTTTCATTTTTCAAAAAAAAAAAAAAGACAGCAAGTGAAATATTATTCTGCTAACCAAAACAGAAAAACACAATAAAACCTTGTCTTAAGCTTATAAACTTAATCACACTTTAGAGGAAAATAAATTCCTCTCCTAAATTCTAGGATGAAACCTTGGCCCTCTATAAATAACAAGGTTACAACATCTTCAATGTCTTTCTCAGGAAATATGAAAACAAATAATGTTTTCGCTCTTTCTCTCTATCTGCATTGACATCAAATGCTTGCTCTTGGCTGGAGTTGCCGTTTCCTTTCTTACCCAGAGTATCTTCGGGCAGACCATCGCCGAACACGAGGGTGTGATGCGTTTTCATGGTTGTATTTCGCTAAAATCTCTTCACAGATGGCCTGTGGTGGTTAAAATACCTTTTGACCATTAATTTTGTCGGTGACTCCTTGCTCTCTGATGAGGAGCAGTGAGTGAAGTGCTGGCTGTGGGCACGACTGCCTTCCTGCAGAAATCTGCTTCTTTAAGGGCCGTCCCTTTGGTATGGATTCTGAGCTCCTTTGGGAAAAGTACTGCTGCGGAGCAAACGGGAGCCAATTAGGAATGACACCTGGAAATCTGGATGGAGATTTTGGCCCAGTTGCCTCTGACCACCTGCAGTACCCACAGAGCCCTCAGCCCTCCATGCTCTGCTCCTTTCCATTTTGCCGTTGAGAGCAATTTCGCGGCAATTTCCTCTTCTTTAGTCTTCGGTAGTAAGTGTGGATTGACCGGTGTGCCTTGGGATAATCGGGGCTTTTTAGTCAGTCTGTCCCCTCTTACAAAACCTACAGGGCAGCAGTTCACACTTAGACTGGGTCTTGACTGCTCCTTTGATATAAGGATGTACCAGATAGTAAAGACTGTCAAAAGCTCGTTAAGGAAGAGGCTTGGTGAGCCTGGGCTCATTATCAGCTTCCCTGCCGAGGGACAAACTGCAAAGAATGTGTATCTGTGCTCAAACATTTCAAGTGTGCCTTTCATCTGGGGGGCTTGAAATGCCTTAACCAAGGCACTGGACCAATCCTTCCTCTCGCCAGCACCGAAGGGAAGGCTGACTTTGCTCACGGATTAGTTTTCTGCTCCAAGAATTTTGCCACCCAGAATGGGACCACCAGGAATCCTAAGCAGGAGTATCTTATTTTCCTATAGTGTGTGTTTCGGCATCCTCTGGCACGGGGCAAGCTAGCTGGCCGGCACGTGGCACCGTCCCAGAGCATCAGCTTCTTTGTGGCAGTCAGATCTCAGCTCTTTCTTAACAGCAAGGAGGAGACCGCCTGGTTGCATAGTCACTTCTGAGGTCTTCTACCTCTGGTATGCCTCAGCTTAGTTCATCAAGACTGGGGAATGCAGGGAATGGCGTTCTCATGGGTAGACAAGAGTTAATAGAGCTTTTCTCCTTCATCATTTGCATTCACTTGCTCAAGGAGAGAGAGATTCTTTCAATGCCAGCGAAACTGTTTATTGTCATATAACAACGTTGCTCCTCATCCAAGTGGAAACTGCAGGGCTATGACCACAGCTTGCTAGAACCAAGCTTTTGCTCAGTGCAGGATTTTGGTTTTATTTCCTCAAACAGCTAGAGGTTGCACTGGGCACCTTGGATGAATATCGCCTACTGCCGTCTCGCTATCAGCTCCGCTCCCCCTGCGCTGGCACACCCAAAGAACGTACATGAGGTGGAGCTCTGCCAGGCAGAACCCCACCCGCGGTGACTGGCTCTTTCAGCACAAGCAGAGAAGAGCCGCAGTTACTCAACGAGGTGACTGTAGTCAAAAACATCTTTGTCGGGTCAGCAGAACCTTCCAGGGCATCCATGCCTAAGTCTATGCCCTCTGAATGCCCTCGTGATATCGATGCACGTAAATTTAAAGACGAGGGCAAACGTTTCAAGATTAGGACTTTAAATGGGAAACCTCTTGGATCAAGAGCAGCTTTGCCAGGCAGTACATGCTGTGGCCTCAGCCCCCGGTTGCAGTCTATGACTGATATTTTAACAGTAAAACTGATAATCTTTGGATTCTCATTTTCGCATGTTTGCTATAAGGAGCTATTTGGAATAGCCTGCTAAGGGAAATTATACTTATTATTTAAAATTTATTTAGATATGTCAAAAAGCTGCTGTGAGAGTTTAGGTATGCGTTGTCCCAATTCATACCAGTTCTCTCCCCATAATCTCTCTTTTAGTTTTTTTTCCCCTTTCATCTTAACTGCTCCTGTTAGTTAAAACCTCCCTTCCCTCAGAACATCCAGACAAAAACAATGAGCATCACAACCCTTCAAAACATAACTAACAGGATTCCTAGAGCACGGATTCAGTGGATCTTCCACATCCAGTCCATCCTCCTGTTCTCACGATGCGTATAACTCGGGATATGACATTGCAGAGCGCATGCAAGAAATTCATCAGTACGTGTTTTGGAAGTCAGCAGTGATGTGCACAAGAAAGAGAGTTACAGCCTTTAGTCCCGATGCAGTTTAGTGAATCACTCCAGTGCTTCTGCTCTCATTGAAACTAATGTAAAATGAAAAAAAAAAACCAGTTGCAGGAGTTATTCTCTACGTGTAGCAAAGTAATTAGGAGCAGAATTTTGCTCATTTTGCCTATTTTGCTATGAAGTACTATCAAGTTACAGAAATAATGGGTAACATTGGAGTTAGAGTTCGCAAAGAACAATCTGCAGTGGACTCGAGCCTGGCTTTAATGCTGTATTTTGTGGAATAGCAACAGAAGCAAATCTGAAATATTTTTCCAGTGTCTGGTAGAAGAATAGACTTACTTAATAGACCATTAAATAGTTGTTGGTAGTTGGGGGGAAAAAGTGCAATTTGTCTTGGGGAGCTTTGTGTGTTTTGATAAAATATGGGATTCTCCCAGGGTCTAAATAAACAGGTAGCATGAGTCTTGTTACGGTAGAATTTATATTTGCTGGACCTTTATGTGCTGTTGAAAATGTCATTTCAAACAAAATGTTTGTTTTACTATCATTACATTTTTTTAGGCAATATGCTTTTCATTTTTAGATTTCACATTTCACAAGGTTTCTGTCAGATCAGGTGCGTCCAAGCCTAGGGCTACATACTGCAAAGAGAGTAAATTAATCTTTAAAAACAAAAATAGAAGGGCAGAAATAGAAATGTTGTCACAGTTGTGTGTCCTTCTAACCTTCTTTTAACATGTTGCTGATAATAATAGATCAATAACTTTAAAGCTGTAGACAGCCTTCCAGGAAAGCTGCAGCCCCACTCTAGAGACCCGCCGCGGGTATGTCAGTACTGAGAAATACGGCTAAGCGAGCTGATGTTTCAAATAATCCTGCCAGGAGCTGAATTTTTCTCCCCCCGTGTGACGGGAGTTGGTTTCCAGATTCCCAAATACTGGCCACGAAGGCTCTGAATGGGCTCTGCCGTTCAGGCTGATGCGAAGTGCTAACAAAGTGGTCAGCGTCAGCTATATGAAGATTGTCCTGCGTTAAAAGTATTTTCAATTCTGTAAAGGAAACTGTCCTTGGAATCCAAGTTTTATTTCGCTGTTCAATCTTATTCTTTTTTTTTTAAATGGATTGGATGGTGACCTCCTGTTTGCTTCATTAAGGTAATACCCCGTACAGACCTAGGCTACGGCCAAGTTTTAAAAGAAACACAAAAGCAAAGGAGATGGGTGAGTTCCAGGGCGTCCTACTTAGCGTGGTGCTAGAGGAGATCAAAGGGGCAGGGAGTCACCTCTCTGCAGGCGGGGGGACAGGAGGTGCCGACATCCCTGAAAGCCTTAATCTTGCCCCGAGGGTAGGTCGGTTGCCTTTTACAGCAGCCCTTTGCCTGCCAGGCCAGTCCGTGGTATTAGTGCAACCTCCTGCATCTCCAGAAGCAGTTGTAGAGGCAACATCTGGCTGCTCGCAACTGGGGAGAGGCCGGGGAAAACGTAAATCAAATGATCACAGATGTGGATCTAATCAGTGCTTAACTTCTGGACTTTGAACGGGACAAAAGTTCAGGACGTGGACGAGGGCTCCTTGGAGAGCACTGTGGTTCCTGACCGGGCTGTTGGTCTCGGGCCAGTGCCTCGTAAACAGGTGTCAGCGTCCCAAAAAAGATCTCCCCTCTTCGCCAGCAGCGGGTATCCTCACTGGCTGTCCCGTGGCACAGCTTCACGGGCCAGGAGGAATGACCCATAGGGCAGGAATGAGACGCGCTGGTGGGGTGGCATGCTGAGGCTTCCTTGACATTTGCCTTCCCTTATTTTTCTCGAGGACGAAGCAGGGATTTCAGGCTCCAAATCTGACAGCCTTTTAACACATCAGTAGAGAGAAAAAAAAAGCCCAACAAATAAGAGGAAGTGATAGGTGAGTCACTTGTGAGAATTTATTTTTTTCTGCTTCTCAGCCCAAGGATTAACCTGTAGCTTTGAATTTGGAAGATACAAGAAGTAAAGAAATAGGTAAGAATGTGCTGAAGGAGGATTCTGCTGCTAGGGGGCAATATATAGTAAGCAAAACCACACTAAGGTGTTTCCTCTCAGTATCTATCACAGCTTTTTTTAAAAAGAACCCCAATCCAAAAAATATCCAACATATTGCATACACTAGCATTTCTTCTGCAGAAAGAGCATAGCATAAACAAAATATACAACCTATATTTATAAGTATGTATGCTTTTTTTTCTTTTTAAACAAAAATATATATATATGTGTGTGTGTGTGTGCATGACTTCCTTAACATGCTTCTTCCTCCCTGTCACAGTAGGGTCGTTACCAGTTCTGGGACCTGCACACAGCACTTCTACTTGCTATTTCATATGGAACACGTGTCTTCAGTTTAAGGAATCTAAACCCCATATGGTAGTATTTCTGAAGCTTTTTTGAAGAACTGGTGTTATGGCTCCTTTAAAACGATTCTTTCAGGGAACTTACCCTATGTGATTCTTAATTTTTCATTCTGGATGCTGTCACAATTTATGTAAGGCAAGAAGATAAGAACGTGGACATTTGAAAGTCTTAAATGACACGGTCTTGTTCTCCTGCTTCTTCTTTATTGAGAACAACTGGAACAGCTGACTTAGATGTCTTTGTGACTTTTTTGTTCTAGCCACTTTCTTAAACATACTCCCTAAAGAAGAAAGCAAGGGGAGATAAGAGAAACGAGCTTCAGTGAAGTCCCGGGTTTCAGGTTGAGCAGTGAAATGGTTGTTCATTTGTTTATATGTGCTCATGCTGCCTTGATGGTGCTCGTTTTAGAACTAGCACAGGATGTTTCTGTAAAAACTGCATTGTGTGAATGCAATTTTCCATTTTTTTTAATGAAAATTTTTTCCCCCCAAGAATATTCAGTGGTTATACGTGATTATGAATATAATATTAATAAGCTATTAGATCGAGTCTGAGGCAAGCATTGGATAAAATACACCCATTTCTAGAGCAGATTTTCCGTTCTCGTTCACCTGGTCACCAAAGTCCAATGAAGAAGCACTGTCTAAATGAGTAACAGTTATAGCATAATATGCCGAATTTCTGTGGTGGAAAAGTTAATTGTTAATTAATTAGCATTAATTTTTGCAAGAAGAGTTTGAGGACTTCCACAGCTGCAACTGAAATTTGAACAAAG
This sequence comes from Chroicocephalus ridibundus, assembly GCF_963924245.1. Lineage (NCBI taxonomy): Eukaryota > Metazoa > Chordata > Aves > Charadriiformes > Laridae > Chroicocephalus > Chroicocephalus ridibundus. The sequence goes on along the minus strand of NC_086287.1, from coordinate 3,897,284 downwards.
GAGCAGGTGTTTGCAAGTTTGAGGGTTTTTTTAATTAATATAATCCCGTTTCCCGTATTGTGCAGAGTGAGAGACTCATTGGAGATTCAGGGGGAGAAGTAACAGGCGCGAAGACGCAGACCCTCCTTACTGGTGTACTGCACTTGTCTCTTCTGATCTCTTCATTCACCAGTTTCTCTCCTTGTGCTCTCACCTCTGTGATCCACAGAAGTTTATCTGCTTCAGATGAATATAGCGTTTGCTTGTTTCGTACTGGAAATGGCACAGAACTCGTTTTACCTGGTGCATTTTACGGAGGAATCCTTTCGGAATGGCGAAGATATCTCTAACTTGAGCGCAGTTCGCAAGGTCATTGTAGCGTCTCCGTGCTCTGAGTTGCAGCTGGTGGCTCAGCGTCACCCACGGCATCCCAGGATCTCTGGGAAGACTCCCACAGAGAGCAGAAAGGTAGCTTGGGAGCTGCTGCAAACATCTGTTTCTGTTGCCTTCTTTTTCTTGCCCTCCCATGTTACCTCACTCCTAACGAAAAAGGGACAGCTATGAAGATATGCGTATGGTCACGTATGGCCGATCCTAAACACAAGCGCTGCCTCAACGCCTGTTATTATGTACACAGGGTCGTTAACAGCAAATACAGGAATTACCCGGCACTGCCGACAGGAATTACCCGGCACTGGCGGCACTAAGGAAGGTAGAAGTTCTATACGTGTCAGATGTTCACCCAGTACTTTCTCTAACCTGGTTCAAGGGTGGGATTGAAATTGGTATCAAACGCTTTTCAGCATTCTGCACTCTTACAGGACGGGGATGTTTTGAGACAGGCAAGGATTACTTCAAAGTGTATCATTGTATATTGTATACTTGGCAGGGTGTTCTGCGCTTCGTAGCAAATATTGGGAAATGACAAAGCGATACGTAATAAAGTGTAAAAGAAGCATCAGATGGGTCTGAGTCTATGTTCCAGGAATATTAGGACCTTCTTCTGTCTCGAAATCCATAGGTTTCTGAACAACATCAGCTGTGGATATGGCGGAGGAAGGGCTGACTGGTCATGTGGCTGTGTTGAAATACGTTCAGGGCTTCTTCAAGTCTTTGTCGTAGTGTTGTCTGGTTAGTAAATAGCAGAGAACGGGTTAGTCAATGTTAGCAGGCAAAGCTAGCAATTTTCACAATACTCTTCTTCAGCTCCCAACAAAGAGATTAAGATGTGACTCCAGCTGAATTAGGACATTAATGTGCTTTGTGCTCTTCCTATTACACCAACTACCTTGCCATAAATAATTCTGAATGTGAATTTATTTTGAGATTAAATTACTGTCCTTGTTTAATATGATTAGCACAAAATAGAGATTCGTGTTTTTAAGTCTTTAAAATACTCTATTCCATATAAAAAGATGTTTTGTGCTCTGCAACAGAATGTTTTGACGTCTGCCAAATCAGCGTAAGTGAACTAGTTATAATCCCCGTGCGTTTGTAATTACTAAAGTGGTTTGCATGGCTTTACTTAGTATTAAATCCTGACATCATCTGTAAGTACAGAAATCAAACTTGTCGTAATTAAGATTATATCAATGAAGTTCTCACATTTCACATCTTTTCCAGTAGTCCTACTAAACCAAAATTGTATGATTCATTGCCTACCTTAAGTATTTGTTCTTTCCGATATTGCCAGGCTACTGATGTGTAAACAGAACTGTAAATATGTGCCTGCGGAGGGGTGATTGTTTGAGCTTGCACAATAGCACTGAATCATTGCAGCAGGTCCCCTTGTTCTGTACCGGGGACTTGACAAATGCTGCTCAGAAGTGCAGCTCCAGAGCACAGGGAGCTTGTTTGGACTCAGCGAAGCTTGTGATTTTTCAGCTCTAAACATATTCCATCCTAATTGTAATTTCCAAACTAGCGCTGAAAAGCTCACAGGTCTATTATGAGATAGGCAAAATATTCAGATTCATAGGCAGTAAAAGGTTCTTCTCATCGAATAGAGAATTCGAATGTAATCTGCTGAAGTAACTAGGCTTCAGTAAATAGGCAGTTCCTAGGAAAGCAGGCAGCTTGTAGAGAATCTCTTGGGGCAGCAAATATCCCAGATACAGGAATTGAAATGAAGATCTGCAAACTGGAGGTGTTTGCAAGTTCCAGAGAAGCATGACTGCTAATTCCAGAGAAGCATAGCTTTCATACTAATAATGTTTATCTTACTCTGATAAACTCAAGAAATGTGCCAAGGCTTTGGCCACACCTTCTTCCTCTGGTGCCACAGGTTGTTGTCCATGCAGACTCCTGCGTGTTACCATGAAGAACCTGGATTGCAGGTTCATGTGGTGCCCTCCCAACATTAAGGTTGGGTCAGGTTGCTTGGCACCATGTGTAGTTAAGCTCTGACCACTTCCAGGGATGGACGGAGATTTACAGCTTCGCTGGGCCTTTTCCCCATCGTGTGATCACCCTTGTTGCTCAAGTTTGTCAATGTCCTTCTTGTGCTGGGGAGCCAAAACTTGGCACAGCGCTCTAGCTGTGGTCTGGCAAGTGTCAAATAAAGGTGAAAAACGCTTCCCTAGACCTACTGGCTTTGCTTTCTTGCTAACGGAGTCCAGTGTGCAGCTATCCTTCACCACTCGAGACAATCACTCCTTTGAACCTGTCCACCAGGACCCTTGGGTGCTTTTCTGCAGAGATACTTTCTATCTGGTCCACCCCAAGTTTTTGCTTGTGCTTGAGGCTGGTCTGTCCAACTGTAGGACTTCATGCTTGACTTTCTTGAGTTTCATGAGGCTGCTCTCAGCCCATTTTTCCAGCCTGTTGAGACCCCTCAAAATGGCAACCTTACCCTCCAGCTTATCAGCCATGCTCCTCAGTTTCACGTCATCTGCAGACTTGTTGGGGAATGAGATTTTTCCCTGTCTGTTCCTTCCACGTCATCCCTGAAGTTCAACCAAATCCAGACGGGTAGTTTGGTGAAGAGGAGGAACATGCTCTTAGGCTAAGACATAGCTAATTAAAATGTGGTCTCTGTCCTCACCTCATCATAAGCTTAGTGGCAGCTCTAGGTAGGAGGGAAGTATTTTTCTAATGGGCTTAATCTCTGCAATTTCTGAAGCTATCTGCTGCTATCTGCTCCAGAGACAGTGTTGAAGTAGTTGCAGCAACAGACTGGTGTAATGTAGCTGCTATTAAAGCACGCTCCTCTGTGTGTTTTCGTTGTTTGTTTAATTTTGGGAAATTTAATTTAGTATCCATTCAAGGCTAAATTCTAAAATTCTTGCTTTATCTTCAGTCTTTAGAAAAGCAAATTCTGGCCCTGTGTGATTTAAAAAAATGGCATAATGCTGCAGTATTTCACTTCAATGTCAAAACAAATCACATCTTGGAAAACTTTGCCTTCTCTAGCTGGCATAAATGCACATATGCAGACACTAGTTTGCATTTTATAAGTTATCTGTTCGCTCAGTCTGTAAAGAAATTTTTACATGAAATCCTTTAGCTCATCCATATACTTAAATAATAAGTGGAAACAGTATGGGTCCCTGGCAGGTTGAGAGGGAGGAAACCTCTGACTGCTAAAAGAATGGTTCAGTGTATCCTATGCAGTACGTAGGTACTTGAGGGGAAACTCACTGCTTAATTTTTCAGCATAGGCGAGTGCTTATTGAAGGAGAAAATGCCTACTGAAAAGGGCAAAACACCATGGCACCTATTGTCACCAGCTAATTCTGAGACTATTTTTTCTTTTTTCCTTCTCTTAACCATTCTATAAGACAGTAAACACGTGCTGAGACAGCACTGCAGAAAAGAAGTTACCTGAGCACTCCGGAGGAGGAGGAGGAGACCTAGGTAGGGCTGTAGAGGACTGCGGGAAAGCTGAGAAGGGAGGCATGGAGAAGGGGTGGGAGCCCTGCACAAGGGCTTGTTGGCAGAAGAAGGCGGGAACAGGATACGTTTCAGCTTGGCTGGCTCTGGGAGGAGCAAGTGTTGGGATTAAAGTGTCTTGATGAAATTGTTCCTTTTCTTTTCCAGACGCAGACAGTGAGTTTCATGGGGTGGATTTTCTGCCAGAAGATCTCAACGAGGCTCCGGAGGAGACAGGAATGAGGGTGAACAAGAAATACTCCTGTCTACCTGCTGAGGAGAAGGGGATTCACATTATCAACATCCGAGCTATTGAGGATATAGGCTATGACCAGCACGAGAGTACTGTGAGTACAGGACTTGCCTGATGTGTCATAACCGGCAATACTGCGCTTTACCCCTTTGCTTATTTCTCATTCTCTCCATTCCCAGGATGCTCTGAAATCCTCTCCCCCTCTTTTTCGGAAGTGCTGAGAAGGATTGCCACCAGGCGCAGCACGTGCTAATTTAGTGGGGCTTGTTCTTTGAGGTGAAGAAGGGAAGCCAGGGATCCTTATTTAACCTTTAGCGTGACAAGGGGTTGGCTGTTCTCAGAGTAATCAATCTGGCAATAAGGCTGTAGCAACCTTCAAATCTCTTCGCCCGTATAGAGTAGAACAGAAAAAACACCTAAAATTTCATGTGAAAGCTATTGTTAACATATGCAATGTTAAACTAATACTCTGTAGAACACAACAGAGGTTAGATTTCCAGGCTCATTAATAGTGCCTTGGTTAAATTCTTCAACGCCAATTTTAAAGAAAGTTAGTAATGCGAATACCCAACAGGATTAGGAATTGGTTACGTCATGAACACATAAAGGGGAGTTTATTCAGGTGAAGGAATTGAGGTGGAGTGGGCTATGTAACAGATCTCGCTGGGGAAAGGTGTACCAGGAAGAGAAATACTTGGTTTATTGTGCTTGTGCTTAATTAGGATGGACAGCAGAGGAATAATTCTGTCAGAGTGTAAACATCCCTCCTGCTGTGGTAAAACTGAAATGTCTTTTCAGCCTCTCACTTGAACCAAAGGGACACACGAGCCTTACGTGGTCTCAGTCAGCACAACTCCCTCTCTATGGCAGTGTAGCAGCACCGTGAGAAAGGATTAGTACCATTCTAATGTGCTACTAATCTCACCATTTCCTTCTTTAAAACAGGACCAAGAGGCTTCTTTGAGTCTTTTGCCTGCATCCCTTTCGCGGTGGGATGTAGCTATTCTCATGTATTAATAAACTTCTTGAGGGTTTAGTATCCACGGTGCAGCACCTTCTCCTGAATTGTCAGAGAGTCCTCACAAGGGTCCGTTTTTCAACAGGAAAGTTCAAAGAAAGGGGAAGAAGCTCTCAATTCAGTTTCTGCAGTGTGACCTGTCCCCTTCCCAGTGGCAGTGGCTCAAAGAAACAGAGAAACCAGGGATTTTCAGTGCCGCTTTTCTCGGCCTCCACCCAAGGGGTGCTCCAGGAGAAGAAGAGCTGTGGCTGGGAGGTACCGATCTCTCCTGAGCTCCCCGGGCGGTTAGAAACATCTGGCACACTCACTGCTCTCGTCTTCGAGAGCCATCTTCAGGCCTGCCCGTTTCCTTTATTTATTAGGTTCCAGAACAGAGCAACTAATTGCCGTCCCTCATAAAGTCACTCCAACAAGGGTGGGAAGTGGTTGGGCTCTGAGTCTTTTGCCTGTTTTATCTCCCTCCGCTTACCTGAACATCTGTCAGTTCAGCCCAGTCTTTCAGAAATTGATGTTTCAATTAATTGAAACATTAATTGAATTAATTGAACATTAATTGAAATTTTTCAGAAATTGATGTTTCAATAATTGATGAATTAATAAGATCAACACATCTTTAAAATGAAAATTAAATACAATTAGTTATCTTAAAAGAAAGCCCGGTGTTCCTGTTTCTTGTTTACACCAACTATTTACTTTGAAGAGGTATTGTATCCTGAAAATCCAGTTAGTTGCTATTTCTTAGTATTTTGTTTCTATAAAAATTTGCAGGACTGAGTTGCCTGCCACAAGCAGGCTGTCAGCTTGCTTTGAAAAAAATGTGAATTCACGGGTGCATGCCATGAATCATGAAGCAATCAGAAAGTAATAGTTATTAACGGTCTTCTATATTGTAGTTATGCTCAAGAGCTAAGGAGGACTATCTAGATAGATAGGGCACAAACATGAGCAGCCTGTGCCATGTCGTGGCTAAATAAGACAGACATGGAGCAGGGGAGAGAGGGAATAGGACATGGTGGCAGCGAATGCTGTATTGTTTTATGATGTGTTTTATGATATATTTATGTATTTGGAGCAAAGGGTTTAGGTTAAATGGAAAAGAGAGATGGGATCCTGAAAGAAAAGGAGAACCAGACAGTAAAGGCGGGCGTGGAGCAAAGCGGCGAGGGGCCGAGGAGATGGGGACCTGCAGCCAGGCTGGCCCTGGGCAGACGTGGTCGAGTCAGGCTTTGCCAAAGCTATGACTCTTCAGGGATCCCGCCTTGGCAGGCGGCTGCTCCGCGTCCTGCCTGGCATCTCGGGCTTCTTGCTGTCTGCCGGTCCTCCTTGCTGGGCGTTACTGCTCTGCGCTCGTCTGATTGCGCTTGTCTAATTACTTCTTTGGTGGGCTTCTTCCTCCCTTCCAAATGCAGGAAAATGGGGTTTGCTGCTGGAATTTGTTGTCGGAGGAAAAAAAGGGAAGAACAGACTGTCCCTTAAAGAGAAATTTATTGATTTATAGTTGTGGTAGCGGGGACCTTCCCTCCCCAAAGCGATGTTCAGAGAAGTATGCAAATTTGTGTAGCATTGAGTGGGTTTCAGTGAAGTTTTGGCTATATCGGTCATGATAGACTGTGCAGTAAGCTCAGAGGCTGCCCTTTTCATCTGAGGTTTAAAAATTGGATTGTCTTAGAAACAACCATTTGCAAATAACTTACAGTCATGGTTTTATGCATGAAACAAGCAGGAGGTGTACACATCCCACATGGGGTTTTGACCAAAATGGTTTGCAACTGGTGGTCAATTGCTATCATTTGGAGCACAAGTCCTTTTCCTTACGTGGAGGCTTTACGTTCGTCTGTAAACTTAAAAGCCAAAAAATGTCCATGGTCCCTGAAAAGCCGCTCCTGTGATTAGTATTTTGGTAAAAAACAAACGCAAGTTACTAGTGAATTCTCACTTTTTTTTTTAACGGTGCGTGCATTTCCAAGAGTAGAATTATGAATTATGCATGAGAAGTGAGAGTGTTATTGAAAGTAGAATTGAATAATTGTTAGTACTGTTTTATGTTTCTACAGTTGCCCTGTGCGGTTTTCATATAAATGCTTGGAAATGGAATTGCGTTTTAAAGCCTTGCATTTCTTGCATCTTGCAACGCCTCGCACAGTGTTGATTCAAGACAGGAGTAAAGCCCTTGCCACCATCAGATGGCAAAGCGGCACAGGTTTTACAAGTGGGAGGGGGGGGAAAAGTGATGAACTCAGTAAGCAACAAACCCACTTCCCTGGCTACGGTCCATCTGCATTTTTGGCGGCGCTTCGTGACCAGCTGGCTCCCTTCAGTCTGTATCTAAGATGATCTCTTTCTCAGATGATACAAACTTGCACCGATAGATAAGAGAAGTGAGAAATGTTTGCACATGATATTAATCTGTTTGTCAGAAATGAAACGCAGATGTCTTGGGTGGAAAAGGACAGATGATCTTAGTGGCGATTAACCCCCAAAGGAGAAAACCAAATCCACCAAGTAGCTGATTTATGAACTAGTGTGCTGGTAATTAGATTAAATCCCAGTTATTTTAGCTATTCATTTCTGGCCCAATAAAATCCCAGCTGGCTACCAGTAAAATTGCAAGTGTTAACTTGCAAAATTGTTTTGAGTAAGTAGCATGGGGGGGCTCCTCCCGTATGCCTGCTGTTTGAAGATAGATCATTGTGTGCTCCAGGCAAGGAGGAGTCCTTGACACAAGGATCTGGTCTGTCTGGTGTTGGCGTGTGTACTCATTATTCTTCTCCTCTCACCTTCTCTCCACACCCCCGTTCCCTGCTTCCAGTTATTAAATTCCCTATCCAAAAATCCAGATGCTGACTGCAAATATGGACTCTACTTCAGAGACGGCAAGAGAAAAGTTGACTACATCCTAGTTTATCATTACAAGAAGTCCTCGGCAGGGAAGACACTCACCAGGAGGGTTCATCACAATGATTCAAGTGCCCGAAGCACCAAGCAGGACCAGCCGCTTCCTGGGAAGGGAGCGCAGCTGGAAATGAGGGAAAGTGAACCTCATGTGGATTATCACGAAGACGACAAGAGGTTTCGCAGGGAGGAGTATGAAGGGAACCTTGTGGAGGCTGGTCTGGAACTGGAACGCGATGAGGATGTAAGGAACCATTTCAAACGGTTAAAGATAAGGAGTGTAAGTGGTGGTCAAATCCTGGGAGATGCTGAGCTGTTCCTGTGAACCTGGCTCTGACCAAGGTTACACAAGCTCAAGTCTTCCAGAATTTGACTTCAGTTCTGGCAGCACTGTCCTCGCCCACCAATTTAATTCGCTTCACAGGAATGGGCCGCGGTGTTGTTAATGCCCCAATGAGGTGAAGTTTCGTACTTTTCTTGGCCGGGACTCGTGGCACGTCCACTATTGCAACACAGCATGTTGATGCATTGCCGTATCTAGAAGGGAGGCTTAGATTGCTCTCCACGCTAATCCCAGCTTGGTGGCTTTACGCTATGCTGCGGTTTGGATCCACTGGTAATTCCAGTTCTGAAAAATACCCGATACAGACAGTGACATTGTTGTAGCTCAGCGTAGACTTCAGGAGAATTCAATCTGTTCAGGAGGTTCTGGTGCATGCTCTAGCTCGGGCACGTGGGTCTGTATTACAGTTTGCTCTTTCCATTCTTAGATATGAACAGTACAGCTTGTAACGCCTTTCACCTGTACCCTGAAAACAGTATATTCTATTAAAAGACCATTAGACTATATAAAAAAAAAGATGTGTGTGAAGTACTGCCAGTGTGTGATTAGTAGAAATAGCCACAGCCGTATTAATTTCAAAGAAAGCTATTACCATTAACTGATCCAACCAATATGCCCGAAATTCCTGTGGGAGAGGGTAAACATTTATGCTGGTTTTATTTACAGGATCTAAAAGTTGAGATTAAACATCTAGACCTGTGATCAGAGTGTTAAAAAAATAAATCTGCCATCTATTAATCACAAATTACAGGCATGTATGTAATAGTGTGTGTATATATATGTGAAAAGTATATATTTTGCATTATATAATGCAAGAAAACCTTTCACTTCTCTGTCCCCCAGGTGAAAATAAGAATTGCTTTCCATCCAGCTTGCAAGTTGGGGTAGTAAGCTGGAAACGTGCCTGTGCCATGTCGTAGATATTTAAACCCTTTGCAAGATGGGAGGTCGCCACCTATGGCATGTAATACAATTCTAAATGATGCAGAAGGGCTCAGGGTTCGAGCCAGGCCGCTGTAAAAGTGGGAGAATCCTGTTCCTTCAGTCCGAGAAACCAAACCAGATGAGGAATGTAGAGAGACGAAAGCGAGCCGCAGGGATTTACATCAGCTCCCGTTTCCAGCACGAGGGGGAAAACCTGCAGTCGTTTGGGCTTGAAAAGCATGCCGCGAAGTTGCGTTGGAGGCCTTACTAATTGCAAAAAAGAGCAAAGGTTTCTTAAGCAGATGATGTTTGCTAAGTTGCTTAAACGCTCTTCAATGAAGTAAATTCCAAGGTGGTTGGGAAGGCTGGCAGTTACCTGTGTCCGCTGAGTAACCGATTTCTAGAAAGCCACTGTGGGATATTGCTGCGTGAAAGCTAATTATAATAAACTGTCCAAGTTTGTAGAGCAGCAAGATTAGAAAGATTCATTAAAATTTCTCTCTCTTCTGTTTGCTGAATGCCCTGCTAGTTTGATATCATTTGTCCAGTGGCTTCGAGATGATAATTCCCCTGGGAATGAATAGGGGTGTACGTGGCAGTGCCAGAAGCAAACGCCCATGTCCAGCCATCTAGAACAGAGCTCGGAGACCTGCTGGGATCCATGCAGTCACTAATAGTATCGTTAATGTTTGTCTTCTTTTTTTCTTTTTTTTTTTTTTTTTTGTTTTGTTGAGTTCTTCCTAACCGTTTTCCCCATTAAAATGCGTAGTGTTTCAATGTTTAAGTCACATCTGTATCTGAGGCTGCTTCTTTCTTACTGCGGTTCTGGGTCCTTTGAGATGCAGAGGCAGCAGGGACTCTCTCATTAATTACAACGCGCTCAAGAAATCATACCGTTTGGCTGGATGCCTGTGCTTCAGATTTAACTGGCTTACCCTCTATTTGTGTCCATAGCCATGAGCTTTTATTTCCCAAACAATTTTTATCTGTTTAACCTTGTGGTAATTGTTGTGGAAGACAATAGCGTTTTGCAGTCACATTTTATAGCAGCTCAGCACAGGGAGGGGTTCAGCGATCGTCCTGTTGTTAGAAACTAGATGTCTCAAATGAGATGTAGCGTGTTGGCGGTAATAGACTCTTCCTTAAATATGTCTGAACCACAAGGGGAAAAATAATTGCCTCTCATCAGTAACCTTTTCTCTTGCTTTTTTTTTAAGACTAAAATCCATGGGGTTGGATTTGTAAAAATACATGCGCCGTGGAACGTATTGTGTCGAGAGGCAGAATTTCTTAAGCTCAAGATGCCCACAAAAAAGGTGAGTCCTGATCTTTTTCTTCCTTCTGGAAGGCACGGTTTAAACATACGCTCATCTCTGAGCACCTTACAGAGGTAGACTTCTCTTTCCACGAGCATTTTTAAAATAGCTAATTAATCGGTACAGAAAATGAGTCACAAACTTGCTTGCTTGGGACAGCAGAAAAAGAATAAATGGAAGGAGGGATGGAAATCAGGAATTCCTGCTGCTACTGTATGCGATGCGAGGGATTTCGTACGATGCCTTATCCTCTCAGCGTGTTTCAAAAGAAGAGGTTGCAATTGATGGTGAAATTTATGCGTGCGTTTTGGAGGAGTTTTCTCACCCGAAACGCTAGACGGCTAAAAATGAACATCCCAGTAACAACTTGCATGCAGTAGTCTCGCTGGGCTTAGCGACTATTCGTATACGTCGTTAGTCATGTTTGCAGGGGTTGGGACTACACAACCACAAAATAAATTACCTTTCAGAATATTTGAAATGTCATTAAAGAAATGACAGTATATTTTCATCATGAGCTAAATTCTATATCATCGGTGATAGATGGCTACCTGTTCAGTGAGCATAGCTTAGAGATGGATTAATATTTAAACACATACTAAGTGCGTGTCCCAGACTGCGGAGGGAAGTCTATAATGGAGGAAGAGACAGTCTCAAAGCCCAGCGTCACTTATTACAACACTGAAACCACACTTTTGGTTTGGATTTCATATTAATCCCCATTATTGCCTCACTTACCACCGATTTTAATCAGAAGTACGATGAGATAAAAAGAGTCTGTTGTGATCCTGGGGTTAAAGCTGCTTTGCCGCAAGAGAAAAGTTAGGGTGGGCCTTTTGTGAGGGTTTTTTGTGTGAAAAAGGCCACTTAAGCCTGCAGGCATTGCCCAGGAGAAGCGATGTGCCTGAGAACACCTTCCGACCCCTAGAGCCTTATTTCCAGCATCTTCCTGCGGTGGGAGCCTTGCCCTGGCTCTGCAGATAGTTTTTGTGGCTCAGACAGGGAAGCCTCTTTCGTGACCTGCTAACACCATTCCTGCTTTTAGAGCTACGGAACTGCAATAGACCGTTCGAGATATTTTGGTTCCTTTATACGGAAGAGGGGAATCTCCTGAAACCTGCACAGTATTCCCAGGAAAGCCCCCTGGGAAAGGAGACCACTTCTGTTCTTTTGCCCAGGGGCTCTGTTGCTCCTTCATTTCTTTGTCCCGTTGCACCAAGAAAACAGTAGATGCCAGAGGAACGGGTGTCTCAGGAGTCGGTGCCAACAATATCACCATTGAACATCCCAGCCTGATTATTTGGAATCACAGGTCGTGTTTTGGCTCGGAGGAAGAACAATAGGCTTCCTCTGCTTGCTTGTTTTGACTTCCCCATCCATCTGTGTCTTTCTAAATGTTTTTGAGAAGGTAAGCTACACTCCTCGATAGCTTGTTGTGATGTATTTATTTAATTGATGGTTTATTCCTTACAGTTCACTCTCCCTTATGGATTAGCAGAAAGCAATAAAAAGTCTCGCTGTTTTTCTCTTTGCCCACTCAGATGTATCAGATCAATCAAACCCATGGCCTTCTGAAAAAGATTAACTCTGTAATCCAAAAAATAACAGAGCCCATCCAGCCAAAAGTAGCCGAACACAAGCCTCAGACAGTGAAGCGCCTCTCCTACCCCTTCTCCAGAGAGAAGCAGCACCTGTAAGTGAAAGCTTTCTGTAAATGTTCGTGTCAGCAGGGTCCAGCCTTTCTGATAGCAGCTAAGGCACAAAAAGGTGAAGGGAAAAACAAACGCCAACGCTATGTTAGTGAAAGAATATTTCCATTTTGCAGTAATTTTACTTACTTTTCTCCCCCCCCCGCCCACTGTTGAGGAATGAGGCTTTGTAGAGCCCCCCTCTGAAATCTCTGGGCTGCTGTTGTGGCATATAATGCCTATCTATAGAACCATACACATCAGCTGTTAGACTGCCAAATACGATTTCTCGTGTGGTTTACAATAGTCTCTTTTCCACGTGAAATAATAAAATGCGCAGTAAAACTTGTAGCCAGAGATGCGGGTTGATAAATTTCAGAATAATTTCATTCATCCGGCAGGGGCAGCTCACACATGTACTGCCAGCCCGCCCCTGTCCTTGGGAGCGCTGCGAAGTCCGTGGTGGCTTCGCCGTCCATTTCAGATCAGTAAGAATAGCTGTAAACGTGGGTGTAGGAAAAAATCAGAAGGTGGGGCCCAGCCAAAGTTTCGATTGCCCTGGATTGCTTTGCTGCTGCTCTTCCTTGGCCAGCATCCCAGCGGAGAAGCTTTGAAGACCGTATTTATCTATGTGCCAGCTGGAACAAATAACAGGCCTAGGGCAGGATTTCTTCACTGTACATACAGGGGTTTTAGTTTTTAATAAAGGGATGCAGAACACCGATGGAGTTGTGTATTTTAGTTGGGCCAGTCAACATCTGCGACATTTGACATGCTCTTGGACTTGAAGGAAATATATTTATATATTTATTGTAGGATGTTCCTACAACGACAGAGCCTGGTGGCTCAGCGAAAGCCGCGAAGATGCTCCTTAGCTCAGGCGTGGCTGTGCCTTACCCTGTTGGCAGCGGTGGGTTTTTTCAGTGAAACCACCTGTGTCTTTGCTGAACAAGGGAGGCAAGAGCGGCCTCACAGGGGTTAAGGTACAGACAAAACATAAAGATCATTAGGAGAAATTCAAGGCCAGCAGTGGCCAGGAATTCCACTTACATGAGCGTCAACAGCCTCTTTTCTGCAGAAAAACCTATAAATACATAAAAGCAGTGAAACATATAAGCAGCCTCTTTAACATAGGAGAGTTGCAATAGACTTTCTTTTTAACGAGGTTTCTACAAGCTATTCTTTAATGTTAAGCTGAGAGATCCCCAGGAGAAATGAAAATATTGAAGGGGTCAACAAGAGCAGGAAATTAGTGGCGCCTTTTTTTTTTTTTTTTTTTTTTAACCTAATGGGCTTCCTTCTAATCTTTCAACAGATTTGATTTGTCTGACAGAGATTCCTTCTTTGACAGCAAAACGAGAAGCACTATAGTAAGTACTGTGTATAAATAATTTATAGCGGATAGTGCCTTAGTCATGGTGTTAATAGCCCCTTTGCCAGCTTTAGTACAAAGCCTGTTGCAAGTTTGCCTTTCCCAACCAAGCACCGGGGGTTGCCTGTGACATCAGTTATTGAAATAATAAATAAAGCATTTCCAGCTTTAGCTTATGTGAGGAATAGTCTTTGATGCTAACAGGTTGCTGCCTTTTGGAAAATAATTTGGATCTTCTTTCCAGTTCACAGTTAATTTGGGACGTAGTTTCTTAGGTGACATATCAGCAGAAAGGAAAAGATTTAGATTCTCCCGCTGGTTCTGCCACCAGCTGCCTGCAGCCCCCGTGACTCATTTACCTTTTCGTCTCCATACATTGCTCTTTTTATAAAATGCTGCAAAATCTCCCAAGACAAATTCCAGCGAAGCAGCCCGGTGTTTTACAGAGAGTATTGTTTACATTTTTGGGGAGCAATTCTTTAGAATGGTCTTAAAAGTGTTGAGATTTATGCTCTTTGTTTAACGTTATTTATGATTTGTATTTAACATTAAAGTTTACGTGAAGAAAATGCACCAAGGACAGAAAATTGCATCTTGTTCTGATCGTTTATGCCTCTGTTCACCCCTGTCACTCTAGCAAGTGTGATGTACACGTGCACAGCACCGGGACTGGGCCGAGACCTTCCTGCCTTTGTGTTGGAGGGTCTCTCTGCTCCTCCAGTGCTATCGTGGGGCTCTTCCTCGTGTAATTACACTTAGAATCACAGAATGCGTTGGGTTGGAAGGGACCTTTAAAGGCCATCTAGTCCACCCCCCCTGCAGTAGCAGGGACATATTTAGATCAGGTTGCTCAGAGCCTCATCCAGCCTGGCCTTGAATGTCTCCAGGGATGGGGCCTCCACCACCTCCCTGGGCAACCAGGGCCAGTGTCTCACCAGCCTCAGCGTAAAGAACTTCTGCCATTCCCTTACAAAAGTGAAGCCTAATGAGGAATATGGTATCGCAGACTACATTTGAGTACTTCCTTGTGACTTACAGAACATCAGATAGGGTGGGGGAGAAGGCCTAGCCTCCTTTATAGCCACCGAGGGGGGAATGGAGAGGACAGCGCGTATGACACCCAGGGCAGCTGGAAGGGACCGTGCCAAGCAGCACTTGCTGCAACACTTTTCAAAGTATAATGTGGACTCTTTGCCCCATTCCGCCGCTGCTAATCGCTGCATTGGAATGTGACTGTGAGCGTGCTTTTATCTTATATTTAACATTAGCCTTTTGGACGCCAAGTGGTTTCAAAAAGAGTTTATATCGCAATTATAGCTGCCTTTTATTGCTACAGTGATAAGGGGCGTGAGATATCTAACTTCTCTTTCCTGCTTTGAAATTCCCGTCTGTGGACCCCTGTAGCCTGAAGTGCAGTGAGTTGATGTGAGCGCAGGTTATCGGGGCTCGGTGAGTTTGACCGGGGAAGGCAGATGCAGCAGCGCAGGAATGGAAGAGAAAATGACAAACATTGAATTGGCTTATTTGCGATGAAACGTTTACTTTGAGATTGGAAAAAAACCATGCAGCTTTTGTTTGTAGACTTTCTTTTGTATGTCTAGGTATATAGTTAAAAAAAACCAACTTGTAAGTACAAGAAACTTAAGGGGGCAAATAGACAGGTAAAATTCATAACGGGCTGTCTGAGAAAGGTGGCAAGACCAAATGGCACCGTAGGACAAGAAGGTGAGCAAGACTAACTGAAAAACGGACTAAAACCAAAGGAGCTCATAGCAGAGGCTGGAAGGAAAAAGAGGGATGGGAGGTTTTTAAACTGCTTGAGGAGCACTGGGCAGTGCTGGTAGTATGCTGCTTTGTTTGAAATCCCCATACATCACCCGGTAGGGAAAGACACGTTGAATGTTTCCCAGTGTTATTTTCTCCTGCATGCATTTCTCTTTGTATTCTTGTTTCTTAAAGTTCTCTCCTGCCTTTCTCATGTGTGCTTTTAAACCACAGTGCAAATATTGACCCTTCCGCCTACTGCAAAATGAACAGGAATCTAGTCACTCCCTGCGAGTCCTTGATGAATAGAAACTAAGCCAAAGACCTCTTTTTTATTTAAAAAATAAAACAACAAGCGAACAACATTAGATAAACGGAAGTCTCTGTGTGACAACCCTTGAACTCACTGGAGTTAGAAGACAACACCAGGCAGATGAGCTGTGGGGTTTGCCTCATGCGCCTTCGCTCGCTTACCTCTGTGAATTGGGCAAGCGCCAGACGCGTTAGCACGGGGATTAATTAGCGAGCATCCCCAGAAAACCTCTCCGTGGCTCTGCAGCCAGGCCAGGCGACGGGCAGCAGGTGCCTTCGCCCGTGGTTTTCCTCCGAGTGCTTGCCTTGCCTGAGAGCGTCGCCACGCGGGACGAAACCTCAGCCGCTCGGGTGGCGCGCTGAGACGTTCAAGGGTTACTTGGCAATAAATGCAATATATTGTAAAATAAATACCTCTGTTTGGCCACTGAAGTTGTGCAAGCTCAGAAATTGTAAGGTCAGCCCGCGTTAGTGCAGTGTCTGATGAACGGCTGCGTGCTGCGTACGCGTTAGGAGCCCGAAGCTCTGCTCAAGTCCTCGGGTTGAAGCCAGTTTACGCCGTCGGAGGCGAGGGAAGAGCTGGCCCAGCACACCACCTCGTCTGGGTGGAAAAGGGCTTCTCATCCTTGATCGATGTCTAACATGAGCAAAAATAGCATTTCTCTTGTGCGAGTGGTTCAATGTGACCCCGTTTCCCCCGATCAATTATCTTGGTAGCTGGCCTTTCTCTCCCGTACGGCTAACTCGACGTGGAAATCTTTAAGCCCGGCTCTCCTGAACACCATGACTTTTATTAAAGAACGATGACTTCATCGACATCTTGGTTTTGCCAATATTTCAGCTGTACATAAAAAAAGATTGTGCTTTTCACTGGCAGTATCTGTAGTAACCCTTTCCTTTCTTCTATTTTACTTCTGTAGGTTTATGAAATATTGAAAAGAACGACATGTACCAAAGCAAAATACAGCATGGGTAAGGAACTTTATTTAGCTTTAAGATCGATATCGTTTTCAGGTATTGAAAATAACTGCAAGTTTGCTGGCTGCGGAGTTTAGGTTTTTCCCCGGCTCTCTAATTTGATGTACGTGGATATAATTGTTTTATGTGGAAATTTAATTTAATTAATGTAGCTGTTTGGAATTCTTTCAGATGTGAATTTCTAGATTCGACTCTAAATTAAATGCTAAGCGAGCGTTTAGCCCCTGCAGATGTTAGTTAGGTCCTTTGCAGCAGGACTGGATGTGATGGGTATTACCGGTGGGTAATACGCGCTCTGCGTTTGTTCAGTTTTACGCTCACTGAAGTGGATGAAGGTATTACCATAAATTTCAATAACTGCAGTGAAAATCTGTGGCTTGGCCCATTCCTTTTAATTAGTAACCTCACGTTTTTATGGTGGGGTGGCCTTTCGATGACTTGAGTGAAATGGGTTTAACCGATGACTGCCCGGAACACTGTCCGAAGTGGAACTGAGATTAACCCGGTGGAACGGCCCAGGATTAAGGCACGCACTGGAAACTGGCCCCTCTCTGGGCCCTCAAAACAGTTGTCGCAAGTCAGTGGGTGTGAAGTTTGTATTGCCACATGCAGTTGTTTTAGGATTTCAGCCTTAGGGCTTGTGCTCCAAGAACTACATTCATAATGCAGGTAAACACGAATTGCAAATCAGGTCACCTTAAAGCTTTGTTGGCGGCGTTTCCTGTTCAGCCGCTACATACTTTATTTTATACGTATCGTGATATATAGGTACATACTTGACTGTGGGACCCAAGTTAACAAATAGTTAATAGCAAGCCAAATTAAGTAAGGCAGAAGGCTAAATTCCCTCATATCCACGCTTCATAACAGCCAGCCAGTAGAAACAAATTTGTACGAACATGGGAGAAAGTGTTTGATAACTGTTGGAATCAGCCTTTATTTGCCTACAAGCAGTTACATAAAACAATGGGAACTTGAATTACAGGTAGTTCTGTTCAATATTGACCCATCAGCTGCTTAGAAATACATCAAATAATGGAAGAATAACTATGCCAGAAATTATTTCCATGCTTTGACTTTTCTGTTGAAGTATCAGCATACAATGTGCAATTGTTGAGTCCTTATATACACTGAATTTTGGTGTTCAGCCAGTATTAACAGAAGCGCTGTTTCACTGCAGCATGGGAAATCCAAATTAATCTGTGACTTTCAGGACCCCTTTCGAGTCTGGTGCTGGATCATTTTCATTGGGAATTACGTATTTGCACTCTTGAAAGTGGAAGGTCATACAGCTCAGTTTGAATTCTTGCCTTGGAGTTGGTTACTCACTTGATTTATTATTTTTTCTTTCTTTTTTTTTTTTTTTTTTTTTCCCCCGGTCCAGAAATGGGAAACACATTAGAGATTAGTTGAATAGGGCAGAGGCTAAAGGAAAGTAAAGTGTTAGGATTCCTGGATCGTTCTTTCACCTGAGACGGGCAAGGTCACACAGAATAACTAATAAAAATATCATTAGGCCAAGCTGTCCATGGGTATAGTCAGCATCACGCAGTCAGGTCCTTTGTGTTCCAGCACTGGAATGCCGGGTTACAACCCGGCAAAGGTTGCAAACAGACCTGAGCAAACACAGATAACGCTGCAACATTTGTGCCCAGCAGGAAAAAGGCGGCCGCCCAGCGAACACCGCAGCCTTGTGTTATTTATTTTGCAAATCTGTGAAAATGAGAATCTGTCTTCATTGTTAAATACTGCGATGTAGAAGGGTACGATGTAGCTCTTGGGTCGGTCGCACAGCCCTAGAAAAATAATTTATCATCTGCTCGCTAGTTGTTTCTGCCAGAAGCATGGAAACATTTGCAGACAATTCATAGTACTGTATCATCTTAAATCGAACTTTGAAAATTAATGATACTGCAGGATGCTGAGCACTCGTGGCGCAGTTCCTCCAGCAGGTTATTGGTATCTCGAAAATGTTAATAAACTTGAAAAATTCTCATTTCAATGTCTCGGTGAACCTACAGTGGGCTGTTTCCTGGTTCATAGTCGCTGTTCTTTCAAATCCAGTCCCACACTCTGTTCTTAGCAATCAGCTGATGGGCAACACGGAGCACACTGTAGCACATCATTTTTCTTTTCCTTTCCTAAGTCCTTTTAAATTCTCCACGATGCAAGTGGCCAGATTATTTTTTTTTTATTATTATTATTATTATTTTTTATTATTATTGGCATTAATCAGCTTAGCCTTGCACAAAGGCAAGTATTTGACTTAGCTCTGATTCCGCACCCAAGGCCGGTTCGTTGAATCCCCAAACGTGTCTTCACGGATAACACGACACCTTCAGACGTGGGTAGTGCTCCGTAATTGGAAGTAGCTATATTAATGCCAGCAGCTGCAGCAAGAACGTTAGAGAAGTAATGTGCTACAGCCCCCAAAGGTCCAGGTCCAGCCGAGTGACCTTTGGGAATGGTGGAGCGAGCTGCGGTGCCGAAGAGCCCCTCGCCATTGTGCTCCTCCAAACTTAGACGTCACCTCTTCCCCACCCACCCTTGCCACCCGCGCTCTGGCCCCAAGCGAAGGAGCGACAGCACACCTGGGAAGGCAGGACTCCTCAAAGTCCCTTGTGCCGCCTGCATTTTATAGATGAAGCATTAATTGCTTTCAGCCTCATGCATGTCACTAATAAACGGATGTGTAAACAGGGAAAGGAGAGGGAAGAAAGAAGGAAACTACCCTTTTAAATAAAAGACGAAAATGTGGTAAATATGGTAAGTATTACGCCAAGGTCTTCGCAAAGGCTTTCCCTACAATTTTCTCTAATCAATCTGAAATCTGAATTCAAAACTTTGTGTGGATGATGCGTGCGTATGCGTGTTCCCGTATGCCATCAATTCCAGCCATATTCTTCTTGTGATCGAGCCTTCTGCTACACACTTTCAAATCTGCAGGCTTGCCCTTAAATCAAACTGACTTTTCAGAAAATGTAATTTATTTTAATGACTAATTTCAAGTCATTGGCTTCTAATTCTTGATTCTCAAATATATATGACTTCCTCTTGCTCTCTGCAGTTTTCCATTTCATGAAATGAGTCATGTTTAATAACCTATATGATTAAAAATGAAACTACATGGAAAGGAATGAGATGGCAGAAAAATCATTATCTGACCAAATGACTGTTATTTTGAGGGAAATCTCCAGGAAGGATGATAAAGTGAGACTGTCTAACCTCAAAATTGTAAATAACTATTATGTCTTTATTTTTCAAGGGATCACCAGTCTGCTTGCCAACGGAGTTTACAGTGCTGCATATCCTTTGCATGATGTAAGTGATCTTGCAATATATTTTACACGTCTACGATTTGACACCAAGAAATCCTTAATGTGTTACGTATTAATGGCATCATCCCAAACACAAGTGTTTCGGATCCTGACTTCCAGCTCACTTGTATCACGACTGCAGTAACTTCTGCTGGTTGTTTCCATCACTCTGCTCACTTTTAATGAATTCCCCATCTCTCTTCTACCTTTGGTGATCGTGAGTGAGTGTTTGAACGTAACATTAGAAGAGTTGTTTGGGTGGCTTAGCAAACGAAATGCTTCTGTTAGCTTCTGACCTTCTGCTCCCGAGGTCCCTGGCATCAGTTCTAGGAAATGTATTTATTCCTGGGGCACCGAGTGGCTAGTTCCCTCAGCCACATCCCTGGCACCCCCCTGGCAAGGGCGGAGATGTCAGTGACATTCGGGTGACATATTTCATGGGACTTGGATGTGGCTGCAGACCTTCTTACTGATGAAGTCTGCTTTTGAGCAGTTTGGTGAGGTGTCAGGCTGTGTTCAACTGTGGTGCCCATCGAGAGGACTAGAGAGAGGTGGGGAATTTTGGTGGGGCTCATGCTCAAGCTGGGTATCCCTGTCCTGCCAGTGGTGTGCAGCAGTGGGATGCTGATGACATTTTCACTTAGAGGTTCAAGGTACCACTCAAACTGACAAACACATGCTCTTAGCTAGACCCTCACAGACAGGCTTGACCGACGTTGAGGGGACGTGGCAGTCGTGCTGTCACGAGGTTCTGGCTCTGTGAGCATATGAGGGCTGTCGAGCCCGGTGCCGGTCTTCTGGCATGGGATGTGAAGATGAAGCGTGTCTTCCTAGTTCTGTGCTCCCCTCACTCGCACTGGTTTTACGTGGGACCACGAATGTTTTATCTCGGTGTAACTGAGACCAGAACAGCCTCTTTATCTGCCCGATGTTTATCATAAATGTCAGGCACTCTTAAATTACAGCAATGTCGCTTAGAAATTCAGAAAGGTTAAATAAACTTCTCTGCATGTACTTGTCTCACGTCTTTAGAAAGCTACTGATAGTCTTGTGTATGAGTTATTTATTGTCTTAGTTTACTCCTTTATCGTATTTAAAAATAGCTCCAAATTAAAACCTCAAATCTAATCAGCCCTGAGTGTTTGGAGAGTCTGGATAGGGATCAGCTCTCTCAGCTGGTCTCTTCTCTTTCAAGTGGACTGAGCTGAACCCCAAATACCATGGCAATACCGCATCCTTTCCCTTGACATTTTTAGGCCACCTTTATCACTTATTCATTCCTTCTTCCCCAGTGACAGACATTATTACTCTTTCTTAATGTGCCTGACGACAGAAGACAAAGTGTGCTATGACAAATGAACTCCTAAAATACAGCATTATTTTACAGATTGCTTTTTCTGGTTTTGATGCATTAAGTGAGTGGGATACATGGGTATGCAAGATGCATAGCAGCTCTGGGCGCGACTCACTGAATGACGCACATTTTCTTCTTTTTTTAAAGGGTGACTATGAAGGTGAAAACGTTGAACCTAATGACAGAAAAGTAAGTTGATATAAAGGGGGTTTAACATATTCGGAAGAGTCCCAGCTTGATGAGTCCCCTGTTGGAATCTGGGCGTTTGCCAAGCTTTCACAGAAAACACCACAAAAAGGCACTAAATGCCAAGCAGTGGAAGTACAGAAGTACTTTCCAGTGCTTAAATTTGCCCAAATTCAGTATGGATATGTTTAAATTGCCAAGCTTGATAACCATACATTTCTGGCCGTGTTGGTAAGAGCGTTGACAGCATTCACGTATAATCCGCCTAAAGTTCAGATGGTGTAATTTCAGGCCAGCTCTGATGAAAAGATGCTCAGTCGTATTGTGGTACCCGCATCTGACATAAACCCTGCTTCGCTCGAGGGCGAGCTCCGGTCTCAGCACTGCAACCGCTGCTCATCTGGAGTGTGAGGAGCAGAACTGGGGAGGGAGGAGAGAGGTGGCTGAAAATACAAGCCTAGAAGTTATTGGGAAAGATAAAGATTGAATGTTTATCAAAAATGAGACATTCTCAGCAAAGCTTTAATGTGCGCTCTTCAGCCAGAAACTGTCCTGTGGATGTATGCTGGTGCCTTTGCATCACTTCTCACAAAAGTCCGTGGTTTAAATTGCGTTTGTATTGCCTGTATAGGGAAAGGCATTTGTTCATTGTAGTAAAGCAGGTACGAGTTATTCTAAGGAAATACTTCTCATAAGAAAAAGCAAATTTTTCACCCTGTGGAGAAATGTTGATTTTTTTTAAATTGGGAGCGCAATTACTACCTACTCCCCATCACACTTCTCGACAGAAGATGGGCTGCTTCTCCACGCGTCAGACAACAACTGAAGCAGAGAGGTTATGACCAGTTCTCTCAGGAGAAGCTACTAAATGCGAGCGCATATGTTGGGCTTTCAGACTTGAAACTTTGCCTTTCCAGTTTGTTTCATGGGCCCGTCTCCAAAGAGACACTGTGGACCTGCATGGGCTCAGGTTGTAGAAGAAGCAGGTGTAAAGCACTCCCAGGTCGATCACATGAAAATAGGTACCCACAGATAAAGGTCTGCTGGGCCTTAAGGTGCAAATGGCTCATCAAAAGACAGCGACTGTTATTTCTCCCCCTCTATTGACTCATGTTAAAAATACCACATACCTGTCGCTTCATTGTTAAGCAACACATTGCTCAACCAAAAATAGGATGAAAGTCCATGTTTCCTCAAAGCGTCTGCATTATCATCTTTATTACTAACTTTTCAAACCTCACAAATTCCCTCATTTCACAAGTTCACTGTGTGTTTGGAAATGTTTACCTTGGCTTTTGACTTCCAGTTCCCTCAAATAATCTTCTGGTGTGTTTTGGCATCTCTCTTCTGGTTTCTTGAAGCTGTCTTTAATCTAATCCAGCGCTAGGCCAGGCTCGTGCCTTTTTTAACAACAAAATTAGAGATTTGAGGCATAGAAATGAAGTAAATATTTAGGACTAGTGCGCTGATCTCTTCTAGTCATGTCTTTGAAGCTGTGCTTTGAATACCAGGCTGATAAATGGCAGGATAAATGAGATAATTCATTTGTGCTTTAACTGCAAATCTGGTTTGAAGTGCTGTACAAAACTGAAACGTGGCAGTGATGCAGAATCTCCTTACTTAGTATTTTCCTGATATGCCTGACCGCTTTAAATCACTAAAAAGGAATCAAACTTCCAGCACAAACTTAGCTTGTAAAAATGAAGTAAAAAATAACAAAAGGAAGGGTCTTAGTGCACGTGGACGTGGAGGTGTCCTGAGTTGTTAATCGTTTCCCAAACACAGGCAGCTGGCCTTAAACTTTTAGAAACGTGGTTGCAAGAAACCCTAAAGCAGAATAAAAATAAAATTTGCAAGAACGTTTAATAAAGCACTGCCTTTAGGTTTCCGTTTCTGCTCTTACTATTGTAAGGAAACCAACAAAGATTAATGATTTGGGGTTGCAGAGGGGAAGATCTACCGTCCACTTAGGTTTTCGATGTCGTATTTCTGTAAGAGTGAAGAAGTTGTATTTTTTTTTGAATGACTCGAACTGTTACGTGAGAAGTACGGCAGTTCAGCTTGGAAAGTTTGTGTCGGTGATTTGGCAGGAGAATTGCAAACCTGCCCTAGGAAGGCTGTTCGCTGCAGGACTTCTCTGTGGTAACACCGCGGCAGGAATGGGTACGGGCAGCAGCGGGGCTGCCCTTCCCTGCTTTGCTGCCTTTCGCTGGAGAGATGTAGGAGGCTGACACGTGTCGAGTTTCTCATGATAAAACAGCCTACAGATTTAAGCAATAACATCCTGTTTGGTCTGTTTTTCTATGAGCAAGATTAATAATGTTGCCCTCCCTGCGACGATAACTGCTTTAGGACTCGGTTCCCCATTGCAGTTTCTTCCACGGCGGAGCTGGTTGAGCAGCCTTCACCCACTGATGGAGGTTTGTGTAACCGAGCCCTGACATTTTCTGCCTTTTTTTTCCCTCTTTTTTTACCCAATGTTTGATGAAAAGAAGTATCTCGGTGATAATCAGTTCATGTTTTTACATTTGAGGCACAGGATTATGTTGTTGCCAGATGAATGAATGAAAGCAGGAGCAACCATCAAAACATCTCCTTGAAATATCAGTAGTTGGTCCAGGAACATCTTGCTACCGAGTTCGTGACACTGGGTTGAAGCAGGGAGGGAGGCAGAGAAGGGAGACCTGACTTGACAAGCAGATGCAAAGCTTCTCTTCCCCTTGTCCCAGGGAGGAGGCGATGGCTGGGTGGCCAGCGAGTGCAGTTCGTCTTCTCTAGTAGTTTTTTGTACGCACCCTGATTTCTTGTTCACTCTGTTAGCTGAACCAAATTAAGAAAAAGAATCAGGTCTGAGAAGCACTATTTATATATTTTACGAAGTAAAGGATAAGTTGAAGGTCTCAGAGGAACCTATTTTTGTGAGGGATTCAATTTTATAAATCACTAATGGGGATCATTGTTTTCCTTGGCCCCTGTCCTAACCAAAAGGATAAGTGGAAATCATCGTGTCCTTTTAGTTTAAAGCTGAAAAACTCTTAAACGCAGCCTTCAAGGCACCTGTGCAACTGCTCCTCCTGATGGATCCCAAGTATTAGTATAGTGAAACAAATCCGTTTATTCTACTTTTTTCTGTCTTGTAATTCAAAGTGTATTCATCTTTCACATCCATTCTGCTGGATACCTCCTATGGATCATAAAATGAGGACTACTCTCCCCATCCCTGCTACAGTTATCCATCAGTTCTGTTGCTGAAGAGCCTTTTAATGTACTAGAATTCTTCACTGTATTATAGCATGCCAAATCATCAAATTTGTTTTTAATACATAATGCAGGCTGCGTGTGCTGGCAGATGATGGGTTGGAACCACAAAGCGGTGAGACCAGATCCACCGCGTGAGCTCTGCACTTTGCTGGGACCAAAGGGGAAAACGCTCGTGTAGGCGACGCTTCAGCTTTTGCCTTGCCTTTCTGTTTTACAGCTCCTGTGTGAGGAGTGGGCGAGCTACGGAGTCTTCTACAAATATCAGCCAATTGACTTGGTGAGGTGAGAGTTCAGCCCTTAACATTGCATTTCCACACTGAAGCTGTGCACAGCGAGGAGAGAGTTGGGGGGGTTCAGCCTGGAGAAGAGAAGGCTCCAGGGAGACCTTAGAGCACCTTCCAGTCCCTAAAGGGGCTCGAGGAAAGCTGAAGAGAGACTCTGGATCACGGAGGGGAGCCATGGGATGAGGGGGAAGGGTTTTACACTGAAAGAGGGGAGATTTATGTTAGATATCAGGAATAAGTTCTTTGCTGTGAGGGTGGTGAGCCCCTGGCCCAGGTTGCCCAGAGAAGCTGTGGCTGCCCCATCCCTGGAGGGGTTCAAGGGCAGGTTGGCCGGGGCTTGGAGCAACCTGGGCTGGTGGGGGGTGTCCCTGCCCAGGGCAGGGGCTTGGAACTGAATGATCTTCAAGGTCCCTTCCAACCCGGACCATCTTGTGATGCTGTGGTGCTCATGCCGGTGTCCCTGTGTAGATGCTGCCCTTGGTGCCACCCCGTGAGACTTTGGAGATTGGGAAGATCACTGGGGGAAAAGGAGTTTTCTGGGGTTTTTAGAAACACGCTTATGTATCCCACCTAGTGTGAAAGGTTGCAGGGAACATATTTTTAGTGAATTTTGTTTGCTCGTGGTGAGAGCTGAGAGTCCCTGAAGAAAATGAGGTGCTTCTTTAAGAGGATTTGTTCACAGATACCAATTTACACAGGAGAGACACAGGGGAAAAAAAGACTAGTTGGACTGACTTTTTTGCATGGTGCCTGTATCTCTGGATTAACTCCAAACATCATGAGAAAGAGAGTCCTCTGAGAAGAAAAAAATTCCCACAGGTCATCAGATCTTACTTTCTCCATGCTTAATCCAGCTGCGATTCATAATTTTAGCCCTGTAATATTTTAAGAAATAGGAAACGTTTCTCTCTCTCATTTCTTTTTTTAATGTATTTCAGAAAATACTTTGGAGAGAAGATTGGACTATATTTTGCCTGGCTGGGAGTTTATACACAAATGCTTATTCCAGCTTCAATTGTAGGGATTATCGTTTTCCTATATGGCTGTGCAACTGTGGATGAGAATATACCAAGGTAAAATAAATAAAAAATAGTAGATTATATTATTGGAGGCCACTGGAAACTCAAAGTTACCTTTCTCTAGAAATGGTTTGTCGCTAATATCTAGGGCGAGCACATCTGAAACTGAGGAACGGGGAGCTTGCTGTCCCACCGACGTCTGCTCCCAGTAAGCGGTGGAGCGCTACCAAGGGCTGAGAGGGGGCAGCAAAACCGCAGCGTGTTTTTAAATAGTTAGCGTTTATTGTTAATTTTTCTTGTGGAGTTTGCATTCATGTACTAAAAATAATTCTTGGCCGGTTGCTCAGGTGTTTGGTTTCGGGGGTTTTTTCCTAACTCAGATCGTTACGTTAAAACAAACCAACAAAATAACTGCTAATGATGGGGTTTAGTGCTTCCCGTCATGAAATGCTGAGGGAGGCATTGTGTGACATTAAGATGAATGGAGAATATTCATGGCTAAAATAAGCAATTGTGGCCAGATTATCAAAATCTTGATGTCCTACTATTTTTAATTTTTTTAATAATTTTTGTATTATAATATTTTAAAGCCCTATGATTTTGCATTATTTACCCTGCATGCATCATCAGCTGTAGATGAAAATTACATCGTTTGTGGGAGCAGCATGAGCACTGAGTCACAAAGCAGATAATGGGTATCAAAAAATAGATATATTTTTCTTTGTTCATTAGGAGTGCTTTGTACTGCTTCCAACAGTTGAAGGAAGTCAAAGGGAATGTCGCTGTTGCTATTTCGCAGATGGAGTGCAGAGAAGTTAAATTTGTTGAACTCCATTCTCTTGATACTCAGCACTTCCCTTGTACCTTATCTATTGCTGTAGTTGGTATTTCAAAACAAGAATGATTTTTAATTTTATTTTTTTTTCTTTAACTTTAAGATCCTGTAGTAAAAAGCGTAGAGTGTTATGGCTTTCGTAATGCTCTTTCTTATTCCCTGGAATAGAAGTAGGGCTGGGGATGGAGGGAGACAACAGCCCCCACAATGGTGGAGGTCATGGACAGAGCTGCTCAGTGGCCCGGAGCTGGGAAGCACTGTGAAGGTGGTATCTGATGGTCCTACAGACCACAAAGAGATGCTGTGCAGAGGAGAAAAGATCATCAGAGCACGAAAGGTGGAGCCGTACTGACCATGTTTTTTCCATATCTTGTTATTTGGTTGCAGTATGGAAATGTGCGACCAGAGAAACAATATCACCATGTGTCCCTTATGTGACAGAACGTGCAGCTACTGGAAGATGAGCTCCGCTTGTGCGACTGCTCGCGCAAGTCATCTGTTTGATAACCCTGCAACTGTCTTCTTCTCGGTCTTCATGGCTCTCTGGGGTAAGAAGATACATGCTTTCATGTTAAGTTTTTAATTATTTAAAAGACAACAGGAAGAAACAGAAGAGATAAAGCAGCGTATTTATACTCAGGCAGTTAATTACATAAAGAACTTCTCTTTGTTTTTTTTTAATTTCCCATGAAACTGTCACTCCCAAATTTATATTCTGGACTGAAGGCTAAAATTCAAGAAGTTGCTCAAGATGAATATCAAATGAAATTGTTAAGCATCTGTCATAAAACTGCTGCATGGTATGTCAAAATTTCATTAACGGGATTGCACAGCTTGCCAAAAAAAAAAAAAATATCTATTTGCAGAGCCAGCTTCCACTTTAGAACATTACAGAAGAAATATATTAATGTACTCTGGGGTTGAGGGGAGGGCTCCGCAGGGAAGTGTAATGGCCTTTAGCGTCTCAGGACAAACCGAGATTGATTCCTGAGCGTGCTGCG
The DNA here is from genome assembly GCF_963924245.1 of Chroicocephalus ridibundus. NCBI lineage: Eukaryota > Metazoa > Chordata > Aves > Charadriiformes > Laridae > Chroicocephalus > Chroicocephalus ridibundus. The sequence goes on along the minus strand of NC_086287.1, from coordinate 3,869,318 downwards.
AGATGCAATTAAGTTTCTCAGGCAGCAGACATCATGCATGTAGACCATGAAGCGGGAGAAGGGACGTTACAGATATTTTTTCTGATGCTGGCTGCTCTTGTACTTTGAGCACGTCCCTTAACCTTTCTTGGCACGTCTGTAGAACTTGGTTAAAAATATTAACCCGCTCATGACATCTTGTTGGGAGTGTCTTCAGGAATGGTTATAAAGAGCTTTTCTCCTCCCTTCTGGAGGAGGGATGGGGACCTCCTTGCTCGGACACCCCAGCACCATGGGCGCTGGAGGAGAGGAGCCTCGCGTCGTCCTCGCTGCGGGCCAGGAGGGCTTGTTAAGATCAATGGGTTCAAACCCCATGTTCATAACTGGGAGCCCTATACAAAAGGGCTGCAGAGAATAGAGAAATGTGCTTTATTCCCCCCAACTGTGAAGTTTGTTAGCCACATACGTCCAGCGTCACTGAGAGCAGCAGCAGATGATGTTTGCCTCCCCTGTACGCCTTGTTGCAAGTTAGCAAATAAACTGGTTTGGATTATATTTCATCCTAAAACCATAGCCTGATTTTTTTATTTGTTCTAGTCAGTAGGGAACCATTTTTACATTACCATTAGTCTGAACTGGTTTTGGTGCAATTCAACATAATTCAATTTAGAGCAGTGCCTTTTTGACCAGGGTCCCCGTTTGAGATGACTCTGTTTTAGTTGCAATGCTAAGAGCTCATTATCAAGTACTGTAAGGAAAAGGAGAAGGTCCTGCAGACAGATTTGGGGAACAGTGGGGAGTCGGGAGCGCTGCAGGTTCGGAAGGAAAGCTGGGAAGTGTGGGGAGGTTAAACTCCACCAGCAGAGAGGAGGGATCAGTGCCTTACAGGTCATCTTGCCGTGTAGCACACAGGGAGAAACGTGATACACCCCGGCGCAGGATGCCGTGTCAGAGACTTTAAATAGCCTGATTCTCTCATGTGGAGAGTCAAGTATCGGTTTCGTTCTCCCTCATGTACCATTATTGTGAACCCCACGTGGATCTCGGCACATAAAACTCTGTGGTGCAAAGTAACGCTGTTTGCCTCCCTCTCCTTAGCAAACAACTATGGGTCCCTCCATCCATTTTTTTTACCTTCTTGGGCAAAGCAAGGCAGATCGGCAGAAGCCAGTTTCTGTGCCCTGTACAAAATCAGGCTTAATATCTGAGATAGTTTTGGAGTGGGATGTGAAATTCCTCAAGTTCTTCGGGGTCAACGTAAAATTTTATTGTGGCACGATACCATATAATATAAATGTTGTTTCAAAAAGGTCTTTTTGAGTTGGGGAAAATCAGAGCTTTTTCCACATTGTTTTGAATTTGTGTTACTGAAAATTTCATTTCTACAGGCTTTGTCAAAACTATTTCTTAAACTGAAACAAGCACTTTATCTTTTTAAGGAAAGAGCATCAACAAAAATTGGCCGTCTCCAGATGTAGGCACACACGTAGTCTCTCCAGTACCATTTGTGAGCACCTTATTAGGTTCTTGTACAGTTGAAGAGTTGAGGAAGAGACCCAAGCTCAGGCGACCCAGGGCATCTTTAGCACAGCGAGAAAACTAGCCCAAGTTCAGGGGTGTTACTGTGAGCAACCCCTTGGCCAGGCTTCCTCTGTGTGGTGGTGGTGGTGGTGTAACACCCTGGAGAACTCCACTCACACAAGCGTTAAACCAGCTATAGCTCCAACTGAGTCAGAAGTTCAGCGTTAAACTGGACCATGGCCCAGTGCTGCTTGGTATCAAATGGCATTAAAAACGTCAGAGAATCCAGATAAGATCATCCGGACAGTAACCTTTTTGGAGTTTTTAAGCTCTACTTAAGCTTATGGGCCCGGATGAAATATGAAAATGCAGGTACGCTTGGCAAAGCGGCGGTGCATCGCTACCTGGCACGTTCACCGAGGGATTTTCAAACGAGCTGGCTGTGTTTCAGACACAGTCTTTTCTCATTGCATTGTTGTAAGTCAGTGCCACGGAAGGATTCCCAGTGGCGCTGAGAAACGACATCTCGTTCATTTTCCCTATTTCTGGCTGCACCTGGAAGCTGCAGCCGCCGGCGCGAGAACTGGCGGCGGCAGGGAGAGGGGAAGCAATTCCAGGACCGTGACACAGACCCTCTTAGGGTACTGCTGTGGCCACCCCGATTTACAGGAAGCCTATGGCTTGTAAAAGGGGCTCTGCTGTAAGTTTTGCACGTGAGGGTTTCTCTTGGAAGGCGAATGAATGTCACAGCCCTGGTCTGGTTGCAGTCATGAGGGTGTCCTTTCCTCTCTATTCAACTCTCTTACCCTCTCCCTGCCTCTGGTTTTTCTGGATGTGAATGTTTCCGAGCACATCTGTTAATACTCACTGCGGGAAGCTCCCCTGGGAGCACCATTTCTTGGTAGACTCGCCTCTTTCATAACCACTTATTTATTATACAGCACTGGTGTATTCCCAGCATCTAAATATGTCCTCTGAGAACTTGCTCGGTCTCAGAGGCAGATAGACTGATATAGACCGGGATCATTCATCGGGACTCAAGAATTGCTTTAACTAGGGTTCTTTTCTGTAACTCTTCTCCCTCAAAAAGAAAATAGCCTTAAAGGTTTCTCCTTTAACAGCCTGCCCACCTGCAGCCTTCAGACTGGCACGAGTGTTTGGGTTTGGATATGATGATTAGAGCTAACCATACTATTGTGACCACGAGATGGATGTCATTATAAAAATATAAAAAAGCTTTATCTGGATATCTTTGAAGGAATAGTTATACCAACAGTACAAGGCTCGTTAAGCCATTCATATTTTGTAGAGATAAAACACGGGTTTATTTGGACTCGGCGGGGGGAATTATTTGCAGGTGAAGACCAACAATATTATTAGTCACAAATACAAATATTTGAAGAAGTTTGGGTGTCTGACTTCCTCAGACCCCGTAAAAAGTTGTAGGCATCTCTCTACATGAAGCTGTGGATGTAACAAATGCCCTTTGTTACAAAAAACAAAGATAAAAAAAGTACCTAGATAAAAAACGTGGCTTCTTAGCACATCAGTATTTCCCAGATAGATGTTACGGTTGAATAAGAGAGTAATAAAAATGAAGTTAACCTGGCCCGATATATGCCATGATGTTGTACCTGCTGAGCCCTTGTGGAGGTGAGAACCCGCAGAGGTACAGCCGGCGACGTGGAGCCCTACCTAAGACAAATCCCAGAGGCTGATGTGATTTTGTTGGGGATAAAATGTCGAAATAATTATTAAACTGTTGTTTCAGCTGCCACCTTTATGGAACACTGGAAGAGAAAACAGATGCGTCTCAACTACAGGTGGGACCTGACTGGGTTTGAAGAGGAGGAGGTTTGTTCCTTCAGTTCTGACTCTTTGGCTTCCACCGTGGCGTTACCGATAGCTCCTTGCCCCAAGCCGATAGACCTTGCCCCACGGGGAACTGCTCTTGGGGCGGGTCCGCCATTTAGAAGAAAGGAAAATCTCTGTACATGAACTATTTGAGGTTTTTATAGCAAGGGTATGAGTAGTATGTCTTGTTGCCATAGAAACGTAATTGTATAGCCACAAAATCTATCATTTTTTTTTACAAATGTGTAGTCGGGTCACACCTAGCAGCGTAGGCATGGAATATACAGCTCAGACCTTCCTCCTGGGCTGATGTCAGGGTGCTAACAGCCGAGGACCTCGTTCATCCCCCGCGGCTGTGAATCAGAAACGAATGTATTGAAGTTGATAAAGTTATAGCACTGTAAAAATACACTGAAAAAGTCCTGTTAACTTTTAACCATGCAGAATCAAGCCCTGACTTGGAAAATACTTAAGAAAGTATTGCCAGACATGTGGGCTTGGGGCATTGGGAGGGACATAAATGTGGAGGTGTATTTTATTTTTTTTTTTTCATTTGCTAAAAAAAAAAATAAATATCCCTAGCCAGGTTTATACTGAATGTGCTAAATGCCGTAAAGGGGAAAAGGGCCGAATCTGTATGGAAAAAATGGTCTTAAAAATCAATGAAGCTTTAGAAGGGAAGGAGGGAAAGTTCCTCAGCCAGCTGGGAAGCTGTTTTCCTACCTTTTTGTTTTTAACTTTGTCGCTTTGCAAAAAAGGAAGACACCTTCCTAGCCCATAACGCAGTCCCAGCCGTGCCCTCGGAGGCGGCGTGTGGGTCCCTTCCACTTCCCCGTCGCATGTGGCGAGCCGTGCTGCGAAAACCCCGCCGCGGGATCTGAGCGAGCTTTGTTTGCTGGCCGGCTGGCTTGGGTTTTTTTCCTGTTGTTATTACTAAAAGAAGCGTGACCGCCCTTGTCCCATCTCTAGATGTTCTGAATAGATAGGCAACAAATATTGCCCACATGGAACAAAAACCTCACCGGCCCTGGGTATAACACTACGCGGCTTGATGAGCCTGGCACAGTTATTGTTCCCCTCACCCCCAATTCTGCTTGAATTACCTCCTCTTAATATGTTTATCTCCTCCGTAATACCTTTAGGTGCACTGTGCCAGCAGCCCCCGTGCCATGCTGGTTGCTAGATCATACCTATTCTACTGGGAGAGAATACAGGGATTTCTTTCCTGGATGCTATACTGCTCTTTTATTTTTGGTAACTTGCTGTTAGCATACATGAAAGTAGAAAGGATTAACTGTATCTTTCCGATGTCGTTCCCCTTCATGTCCGAGTTCAGAGCCCTACACAGCTAAAACAGCAGCTGTTAATACAGTAGAGTTTGTTCTTTGTTTTGTATAGTCGACGCTAGATAATACAGTCCTGAGTTTAGCAAAGAATTTACGCCCCTCCCGTTTCTGATGTGGGTGAAACTTAAGCTGGTGTCCTGTGGGAGAGTCAGGGTTTCAAGTGATGTACTAAACCCCAGGGTCTCTCATCTTCTGGTGTTTTTCGGGACCCCTACTTCATACAATACTTACAGTAACGTTAATAAATGTTGTAGAACGTGAGTAGACTGATTTTCTCTGGTAGTGTCTAGCCATCCACTGTACCTATGTTTGTTTCATGTAATTTTTAAAATATAAATCCGATATGGTCTGCAACAGTTCAGTAATCAAATTTTTGTTTTTTTGTTTTTTTGTTTTTTCTTGTTTTTCGTGTTTTTTTTCTGGTTTCCTGAAGGAGGCAGTCAAGGTTTGGAAAACATTTTTTTTTTTTTTTAAATCGCTTTACCTTTTTTATTACATGTCTACTGATGAATGCCATCTTTTGATCTCCACCTCTTCTTTTTCAAGCATCAGATTTTCTTTAGATCTCCTCCACTGATTGCTTTGCCTTTACACCCTCCCCCTCTCCACTTATTCAGACTTTTTTCCGCTCCGTTCTGTTTCCCATCCGATGCATAACTGTAAATTCTGAATCTTTGGTGAATGCGCAATTATCCTGAATTCTGAATCCGTGAATCTTTCTGAATCTCTTGGCTGTCTCTTACTCCTGAGGTTTCCTACCCCTTCTCCTCCAATGCACACGGGTCACCGGTGGATGCTGTCCAAGACAGGATTAGGGGAGGACCCCAAATGACAATTTTCTGGGATCCCAGAGCCAGCATTTTGCGTACCAACGGCAGATAACTGTTTCCCTCGTGAGCTGAGGATTGCTGAAATGACAGTTAATGACATGCGAAATCTAATTTTTATCGGGGGGGAAAAAAAAAAGGTAGTTAAAACCCAAGCATAATGTCACTCGGTACAAACCATGCAATCTGCAGGTTGTGCTGTATATTCTTACACACATAAATTTAATCTACGCGGCGTTGCATGCGGCTGTCTGACAGCGAGTGCAAATCATTCTGCGGTTGCTGCTGTAGAACCGTGAATGATACAAGATTTAACACCTTTTTTAAATACGGTCGACTATCAGTTGACATAAACGACATACAGAGAGAATTAGAATTCAGTTAGAAAACTTGGAAACAATCAGGAAATCGACCTGCAAACAGTTTGTATGTAGCTGGTGTAGAAAATAAATAATTTTGCTTTTTATCGAATATGACTTATTTCACAGGATCATCCAAGAGCAGAATATGAAGCTAAAGTTTTGGAGAAATCACTGAGAAAAGAACACAAACAGAAAGAGGTATGGTAAAAATATCCATTTGTTTCACTTATAAAAAAACCCTACTTTGAAACAGAAGGTTGTTATAGCAGGCAATGACCCAAGACTAAGAAATAAGTAAAAAACAGAGTTACTGCACATTGTGTTTAAATTCCAGGTGTCTTTGCCCCTAGCATACATGGGATACTTGGTGTATGCCAGCGCACAAGACATCATTAAGACTAGAAATGTCTTTAATAATTAGATAGAGGAGTGTGGCTTAGGGAAGCTAATTGAGGCCGATTGAAGGGGCACTCCCGTTAGACTAATGAATCAAGTTTGAGAAAACTGTACCAAAACGTCTTCCGCTGGGCCAATACAAGTCCCTAAAGCCTCTCAGGAGAGGTTCTCTGTCTTGCTAGGCTTTTTTTGCGAACAAAAATATTCCTAGAGCATTAATGAAGAGTACTAACACCAATTTCCTCGCCGAATTCCAGCTTCGATCATAGCTTTCTGCCTTTTTAAAAACGTAACTTCCATTTTATTCCACTGAATTAAGGTAGCCCTCACTTCTGCTTTTAACTCGCTCTTTCCCTCGCCGTGAGAAAGGTGCTGCCAGTCATCCCCGGGGCGCGTCCATCTCGCCAGCGGACGGTGCGGTCCCTCTGAGCAGCTTCCCTGCCCTTTCGCTGAAGGCTGTAATTCCTCCCCTGTTACTGTCCGTCAGCAGCAGACCGATTGGAAAAAGCTCCTTTTCTCCCTCACGTACTGGTGTCCACCCTACCAGAGGTTGTTCCCCGTTAACCGCAAGAACTCAGCCGTTTGTATGACCGGGTTTTTAAGCAGAGAAGTAAATGCTCCGGCATAAACAAAATCTGTCGGCAGAAATTCCTCTTTTGTCTCTGTTACCAGTGGTACAGTAGCGTGGAACAATGCCCTAATTTGGGATCTTAGGAAAACCCTATGGAAGTAAAACTGCAGTAACCACGTTAACATGAAATATGCTTTAAGAGGCAGTATGCGTAGGTTGGACTGGCGTTAAACTAAATTTGTCTGATTTTTGTCATGTGCTTATACTTGAGTACCGTTGGGCCCCTCTTAAAAGGTGCTGCAAAGCTGATGGTGGTATGTTCCTGTTAATCTATAGGACGCAGGGTGTGAGCGGCGCAGCATCCTGTGCAATACCTTACTGCAGCACTGCCTTAAAATCCCTTCCAGAAGAAAAAGGATTCAGGTTGCTGCCCTCTTATCGTCTGGATAAACAATGTTGGAATACAGACTTCCTTGTATTCTGCTAAAAACCGGCAACTCGCTGTAATTCTGGGTATATTAGGAATTCAGATCTTAAATGTGGATTGTTGGGTAGTTGGGTCCAACTACTACTGTTGGGTAGTTGGACAATTAATGAATGGTGGCCTCCAAATATCGGAGTATGAAAGTTGAGCAATTAAGAGAGGATTTTTTTTTTAATTTTTTTTTTTCTAGCCAGGCTATTTATAACTTTTTGGGCTGTGTTCAATTTGGATGTTACTAATTTGGGAAACGTGAGAAAAGGAGTTTTTTCTGAAAGACTCAGTAATTATCTTTCATTGGGATCTAGAGTGTTAAAGTTCAAATTCAACAGTTGTAAGACAACTTGGAAATCTTCTTAAAGAAAAAATATCCAAACCTAAACCAGAAATTCGTAATATTTTTTCAAGATAAGCCAATTAAAAAAAAAATAAAGGAAAAACTTTTGGGACATTCTTTATCATGAAAGATTCCTTTCATCCTAAAGGAAAAAGAAAGGCACAATCCTGAATTAAAAAGGGAACATCCTTTGCAGGATTGCTTGATCTACCCCAGGATTTGGGGCAAGAGTTCATCTTTTGTTGTTGTTATGTTTTAGTGACCTAAAGCTGAAACACAAAGCCTTAAGCAAACTAATAGAGCATTCACTTGTGTCTAAACCGCTGTGTACCCCGAGTCAGTAGAGTATATAGATTAATTGAGCAGAGCTTTGTAACGCTATATTGCCCCGTCCTTTTTTTGTTTCCTTTGACTGCCATCAGAAGCATCGGTATTTTCCAGAAGAGACAGCAAACAAATGGAGACAAAGAGTTAAGACAGTCATGGCTGGGGTGAAATTGGTTCTTTTTATTCAAACTTATGGAGAAACTCAAATTATGAGTAATTATGGAAGACACAAATCAATTTGTTTTTGGCTGTTGAACCTTTGTTTAATATTCACATTCAGTTCTGGGTTTCTTCCCCTTCCTCCCCTTGTTTCTTCAGCACTCTGTGGGACACTGGTTCTATGCGTTGGGAATGGCACTGCATGGCTAATCTTAGATTTACCATCCTGGACTGTCGTTACGTTTTGCAGTGGAGCATGGGCCGTGTGTTGAAAGAGTTGCTTGCACTTCCCTGAGACAACGTGCATGTAATAAAAATAGAATTTGAGTAATATTTTTATGTTCATTATAATGTGTGCGTCATCTTCCATAATGTTCCCCGTGTTGTTTATTTTCTGGTGTTTAGAAACAATTCCCGGCATCAAAGTTTATGAAGGATTCTAGATGAGCAATACTGTTCTAAATTAAATTTTCATACCCAAATTCAGGCAGTGGCTGCTTGACTGGATTTAGGGTATCCTGTAACAACCCCATGCAGTGCGACAGGCTTGGAGAAGAGTGGCTGGAAAGCTGCCTGGCCAAAAAGGACCTGGGGGTGTTGGTCGACAGCCAACAGCTGAGTATGAGCCAGCAGTGTGTCCAGGTGGCCAAGGCGGCCAACAGCATTCTGCCTTGTATCAGGAATAGCGTGGCCAGCAGGAGTAGGGAAGCAATCATCCCCCCGTACTTGGCACTGGTGAGCCCCACCTCGAGGGCTGTGTTCAGTTTTGGGCCCCTCTGTACAAGACAGACGTTGAGGTGCTGGAGCGTGTCCAGAGAAGGGCAACGGAGCTGGTGAGGGGTCTGGAGCACGAGTCTTGTGAGGAGCGGCTGAGGGAGCTGGGGGTGTTCAGCCTGGAGAAAAGGAGGCTGAGGGGAGACCTTCTCGCTCTCTACAGCGCCCTGAAAGGAGGGGGTACAAAGTGGGGGTCGGTCTCTTCTCCCAAGGAACAGGCGATAGGGTGAGAGGAAGCAGCCTCGAGTTGCGCCGGGGGAGGTTTAGGATGGATATTAGGAAAAATTTCTTCACCAAAGGGTTGTCAAGCGTTAGAACAGGCTGCCCAGGGAAGTGGTGGAGTCGCCATCCCTGGAGATATTTAAAAGACGTGTAGATGTGGTGCTGAGGGACATGGTTTAGTGGTGGACTTGGCAGTGCTAGGTTAATGGTTGGACTCGATGGTCTTAAAGGTCCCTTCCAACCTAGACGATTCTATGATTCTGATTCTATAATAAAGAGTGCACGTGCATCTTAACTCCTATTGGCGTGGTCCATTGAAGACCACGTGGAGAGTCAGGTAGTTAAAAATCACTCACGTTGAAGGAATTTCACGTCTTATCACACACCAAACCAAGATTTTCCCTGTCAACTGGGAGTTCATCTTGGAGTTACTCAGTAACGTACTTAATCTGTATTTCAGTGGAACCAGTCGTGCAACTGCAAAGCTGCAAATATTAACTGGGGAGGGAGAGGGGAAGAAGGAGAATTTTTCTAGGGAAAGCAAAAGAAAATATTTAACAGGAGAGATCTTACTTCATGGGTTATGACAGCCTATTTGCATGTTTCCTTCAAAAAGTATACAGAAAAATCTGCTTTATTTAAACTCACAGTGCAGGCGCTTGACCAATTTGAACCTAGATACGGAGTAAACAGTTCGCCTGTGTGGAATTGTAACTGTAAACACTGTGTCTTTGCATCTTCTAACTGGTTGTGTATTTGCTAGCCTTTTTTTTTTTTTCCCCTCTCTGTTTTTGTCACATGTGCAAAATCTCACGCTCTGTCTTTATTTAATGTACCCTTTTTCCCCTCCCCCCAAATTTTAGACCGATAAAGAAAAGCTGACATGGAAGGATCGTTTTCCAGCCTATTTAACCAATTTTGTTGGCATCATCTTCATGGTAAGCATCACCCGGGAAAACCTGAAATTGATGTTAGCGAGTCCTTGTATACAACAGAATTGATGGAAATATCAGTGAAATTGTCACAGACTTTATCAGATTGATGTGGTTCGCAATGGCTTTTCCCCCGTGAAAAAAATCCAAGCATTTTATTGTTTTATGAGCTAAAACCTTATCAAGAGCTTGAATTTCTACTTTCCCGTCTCTTTCCAGGAAAGAAATAAGAATACCTAAATAGAGTAGGGGAAAAATGAGGGCACGGAAATGGAAATTATCACAACCACTGAGAAAAAAACCTTAAAAAATAGAGAGAGTCCTCTCAGAAAATAGTCAGGAAATAGAGAACGGCCTCGTTTTTATACCACACTTCTTGAAAGAAATGATGTGGCCGGTTGCCATCCTGATTGCGAGGATTTTTAATCAAGCAGATAAATTTGGGGCTATACCATATAATACGAGAATTGCAAACAGAGCACTTAATGCAAGAAAAAGGTAAAATAATGATGAGAACAGCCTTTTTCCTTTTGCTGATAAAGCACCAGCATTTAAAACAAATTTTGAAGGAAATAATAATTCAAGACGTGGAACAGATTGGCGGATGGATAAAAAGGCTTAAGCCCTTTCCAGTTGTAGGATACGCCAGACTAACTCAGCTCATTCGGTTTTTTGAGGAACAGGAACTTTGTTTTGGGCTTGTTTTTTTTTAATATTTGTGTTTTCAGAGAATGGAAGTGCAGCAAATCCAGTCTTCTCAGCTGAAGATTCGGTACTTTATAAGAATCACGTTTTAAATTCTTCCTCTGTTTAAGCAACGAAAAATTGAATAAGACTTTGCGTACCTTTACATTGCCAGGAAGGGCGTTGATTTAATCAGATTTCATTTCAGTTTGGGATTATGGCAGCACAGTGAGCCTGAGTACGGGATTTGAAGGCTTGTGGGCAGACTGAAGCTGAAATACTCCTCTCTGCTTCAACCCTGGCGTTCTTTTATAATAAGCTAATATCCTGTATATATGCTGTTGCTGTTAGGGCTGAAAGGAAACCCACTAATACTTTTCATATAATCAAGTAGTTTACATTTAGGTGCCTTTAAAAAAAAAATCCTTTTGCATGTGATTGCGGCATCACTGTGTCCATTTTTTCATGTGATGAGCACATTACTAGCAAAAGAGGATCTTTTCCCACGGTTCACCAAAGTGATTGGGAGCCTTCGTGCAGAATTGGGTGGAACTGAGATGTGGCCCGGAGATCCTATTTTAAGGTCATTGCTAAGTCCCCCGCAAAGTATTTATAGTTAAAGTATTTGTAGTTAAATATAGAGGCTGCGCTATTCTTAACTTGCAGGTTGGGCTGACGTTCGCGATCGTGTTTGGAGTCATCATATACAGGATCTCGACTGCAGCGGCGCTGGCAATCAGTTCCACTCCCTCAGGCCGCTCAAGCGTTCGGGTCACCGTCACTGCCACCGCAGTCATTATCAATTTGGTGGTCATCATCATCCTGGATGAAGTCTACGGCTGCATCGCAAGGTGGCTAACTCAGATCGGTAGGTTTAAATCCTCGGCTGGTATTGGCTAGAGCGATGTTAAATGAGAGGACCCAAATGATTTGCTTTCGTGATTAACTTCAAAATAGCGAACACACCCAGGGAATTCAAATGTGTGGCTACAATTCTAACCAGCTACTTACAGATATCGAAGCGCACACGGATTCAGCTTGATTTTTGAAGTTTTTCTTTCAGCAGTGGTAGTAGTAAACACTAATCCAGTTACGGGCGATGGGGGATTTCAGGTACAGCGGAAATTCCTCTACCTAATCTTGAACGTCGCTCCTTTATATCACGCAATTGCTATTTTCATTTTATGCCATTTTTTATTTGGCATAAGACATGTCGAGACATGCAGATTTGTTGAGTGCAAAAACACACTGTAGAAAAAAAATCAAAAGGTCCAGATACCTTTTCAGATCAATTCTTGTCCATCCGCAAATGATTGTCACAGAGGTCAGCCAGATGTGGAATGAAAATGGAATTACTGTTGTGACACATCTGAATGGTGGGATCCTCAGCGGATTGACCACTGACCTCAGTGAGGCCATATTGCTTTAATATATATAAATATTTTGCTATAAATATATACCCCTCTGTTTAAAAGATGGATGATGTTTTCCAAAGTCCACGTTTATAAGGTCTGGAAATATTGCAGGTAGGATGATTACTTACCGTTTCTTATCCATGTCACATTGGTTCCAGAGGTGCCCAAAACTGACAAGAATTTTGAAGAGCGGCTGATTTTTAAGGCTTTCCTGCTGAAATTCGTCAATGCCTACACACCCATTTTCTACGTGGCTTTCTTCAAAGGCCGGTGAGTCATGCCAAAGGCTGTTCAGGGTTTCAGCTTGTTGCTTATGAGACAGCTGTAGCTGAGCTAAGACCATACTTGGATGATAAAGTAAATCTAGTTTAAAAAATCCACAGTGTTGACCCCACAACTCTGCAGCCTCGTGGGATAAAGCAGGGACCTGGTACTCTGCTGTTTCAAAGCTGTTAAAGCCATTTTGTTAAGATAAGTTTGCACGTGCAGACACAATCCCCCATCAGGCTATTTACCGTTGTCTATTTACCACTCCTAACTTTCCATCACAGCAAGTATCATCTCTCTTCTTGCAACCAGCATGAAAACACAAGGCTAAAATAAATACTCCATGTGGCACATTCCAGCTAATGCAACAGAAACGAGGATGACTTCAGAGAATTTCTGCCAAGATGTGCCTATGATATTGTAGGACACATGACTGCAGTTATTACTGAGTTGTTTATTCAGTAAACAGGACTTAGTCTTTAAAACAAAACCAAAGTTAATTATTCTCATTGACTTTTTCAGTGCTAACCATTAGGTGGTCCCACTCAAAGGCATAGAGTTTGCAATAAATGACTTTAGCAATCAGATATAGAAAGTATAAAATGCATATGAAGTTTATATTTCTCACCGTTGTGCCCTAGATTTGTTGGACGTCCAGGAGACTACGTCTATATTTTCCATTCTTTCCGAATGGAAGAGGTAATTGCGTTTTACCCTGTCTGTGATGACGGCGGGTGGGAGCACCGTCCGCCCCCGCCACAGGGACGCTCCACATGTTCTGACTGAGGTTTCCTCTGTCCACCCTAGTGTGCTCCGGGCGGTTGCCTCATGGAGTTGTGTATCCAGCTCAGTATTATCATGTTGGGCAAGCAGCTGATTCAGAACAATTTATTTGAGATTGGCATCCCGTAAGTAGCGACTTTTTATTTATTTTTTTTTTAAACACGTGTTTTTTGTGATGTGTGCAATTCACTCTGCATCCACTGCCCCTTGGTGTGAATGCGGTTCATGCCTGCGAGGTTTTTGCAGCACCCAGCAATGATAGCCAAGATAATCATCTTGGCTACCAAGATGCTGAGGGGACTGGAACACCTCTCTGATGGAGAAAGGCTGAGGGATTTGGGTCTTTTCAGTCTGGAAAAAAGACGGCTGAGGGGGGACCTTATCAACACTTATAAATACTTAAAGGGTGGGTGTCAGGAGGATGGGGCCAGGCTCTTCTCAGTGGTGCCTGGGGACAGGACAAGAGGTGTAATGGGCACAAACTTGAGCATAGGAAGTTCCACCTCAACATGAGGAGGAACTTCTTTCCTGTGAGGGTGGCAGAGCCCTGGCACAGGCTGCCCAGAGAGGTGGGGGAGTCTCCGTCTCTGGAGACATTCAAACCCGCCTGGACGCGTTCCTGTGCCCCCTGCTCTGGGTGACCCTGCTCTGGCAGGGGGTTGGAGGGGATGATCTCCAGAGGGCCCTGCCAACCCCGGCCAGTCTGTGATTCTGTGTGATTCTGTAATGCAGATGTCTTTGAAGTGTTAGGCAATCTATTGCTTTCCTACTCGTTAGCAAGAGGTGTAATACTGAACACACAATCCAATTATAACCATGTCTCAGTGCCTGTATATAGAGATCCCTGATACTTTTAGCGTATCGTGGCTCTTGCACAGGTTTTATGAAAATAAGGATGGAAATAATACAGTATAAATATGGAAATGGTATAGTTAATGTAAAATAACTCAAAAATGGGCACTGTGACCGGAATGGCGTGCTCACTGAATCATTTCCATCTCCCCCAGAAAAATGAAGAAATTTATACGATACATGAAACTAAAGCGCCGGCGTTCTTTAGACCATGAAGAGCACATGAAAAAAAAGCAGCGTTATGAAGTGGACTATAACCTGGAGCCTTTCGCTGGACTCACCCCTGAGTATATGGAAATGAGTGAGTGAGGTGGAAAGAAGGCATTTTAAACTGTAATTATTCTGACTAATTGAGATGGAGAGCTGAGGTTTTTGAAATGTAGATTCGCTGGACAGTGGATATGAGGCATAATTTAATTATTCAATTGTATAGTCTCGGGCTGCAGCATGTTTCAGGCACTGCCTGCGTCAGGGATGAACTGTGCTCTCTGCTCTTCACGAGCCCTTACTTTAACGCTGTATTTTAGGTATTTTCTTTCAAGCCACGTGACGTATCACTGTCAGCTTTCAAATGCAAATGATTAAATGGCATAAACTTCAGATTGTGAGGCATGTTTTATCATCAGTTGCACCCCACTTTGGAAATAAGTCACTTAATTCAGATTTGATAATTTCCACTGCGTATTCTCGCAGCAGATTGTTTCTATTTTCCGGAATCTGGACTAAATCTTCCGAGAGAGGTATGTGCCTGGAGACCAGGTTCTACTAGACAGATCACTTTTTTTTTTTTCCCCCCCAAGTAATGTATTATGTTGAGCGAGTGATAAGGAATTCAAGCACTGGATATCAGCTCTACATTGCTGCGGCTGTTACAGCTACATTTTTTTTCCTACTTTCCATCTTGGAAAGGCTGAGGACTGTTCAACATGATGCTGTTTGCTGCAGTATCCGACGTTCCTGAAGGATCTGTCTTAAAAGAGCAGCTTCGCTTAGTATTTTAAGGAATGACTAGGCAAAAGTACTGGTAAAGGATAATGAAGTATACTAATACCCAAAATTGGCACGTCCAGTAAATGCAGAGGCAAATTAGAATATCTGATGACCTTGATGTTCAGAGTAATTGAAACAGATTGAAATGTAATGGTACAAACTATGAGGTCATGCTGTCAGTTCCTAAAAGTAAGAAAAGATGCAGTTACTGAGATCAGCATTTGGAAGGAACAGCCAAAAAGATGGGGCTCGAACCGTGCCACGAGGAGTATGACATCGCTGCGATGACCTCATCAAACAAAAGCAAATATGACCCCAGGTTGCAGGAAGCAAGTTATTCCCAGTAAAGGCGGAGAATCACTCGTGTCCTTTTTGAAGCCCGTGAGTTTCTATACTTCAGAAGAGAAAGCTTCCACTGGGATGAGCGAGGGCTGAAAACCTGGCAAGTTTATGTAAGAGCTAACACGGTCGCTGCCGTAATCCCGCTCCTTCCCATCGCTCCTGTGCCAGCCTCCCCCACGGCAAAATTGTGTTAGGAGCTTCCCTGTCCTTCTGGTTACTTTGCCTTGCCTTTTGCAAGAGGCGCAACTGGCCCTTCAATGCCCGAATGGAGCGGCGGTCAGGCAAAAACCGTGCCTGAGGCAAAAAGGGTTGATTTAGTCTCCCAGCACGTGTTGTCGTCTTAGAATCTGGGGGGACGGCACGGACGTGATGACGCACACGTTCGGTAAATACTGACCACAGCCATTGAAATGGTTTCTTTTCCTTTTCAGTTATTCAGTTTGGGTTTGTAACTTTGTTCGTGGCATCCTTCCCGCTGGCGCCTTTGTTTGCTTTGTTGAACAACATCATTGAAATCCGTCTCGATGCAAAAAAATTCGTTACTGAGCTGAGGAGACCGGTAGCAGTCAGAGCGAAGGATATAGGTAAGTGCACATGGCTATTGTTATCCCTGTTTGTCTATTCCTGGATTGATGGCAGGATATCATTATGCTGAGTTAGTTTCATTAACAGGAAGGTATTTATAGGAAAATTCAGAACATTCGACTGTGGCTTAACTGTGAATGGTCATAACTTATCGAGCCTTTACTTTTAAAATAGAAAGACCAGCGCTTTAAATTCAGATAAATATTTTATTAAGCAAACGGTAACACTTTTCAAATCCAAGGGATCAATACAATAGTGAAATATCTCTCATGGTTCTGCACATCCAGGGTTCTTCCTGGCAATGCAGTTTTCTTGCAGAAGCAAAAATTTCTGCATTTAGTAACTCAGGACTGGGTTGGAGAAAGACACTTGGGAGTGAGAGGAGACTCAAGAGTTTGCGGTTAAATGTATCCCTTCGTCCCTACTCAGCGTGAATGCTGGAAGGGTGAAGCTTGAAAGCTGCCGTGGATGTCGCTGGAACTGGGCTCCGCGGTTGTACGGTGACAACAGAGCAGTCCTCCCCTTACTGCGGGGGGCTAACAGCTACCAGCGTGTGTCATGAGGAAGCTGTTTCTCCCGAACGTTGGTTGCTTACGAGTACAAAGGTCATTAAAGTAATCGTTCGTATTACAGAGCCAGCCAGCAGGTTCGTTCTGGTACTGTGCAAACAGAGTTTTGCCTTGGGCTCATCCGTGTGGCCTAGGATCATCCTAGAGTTGAAGAAGACATCGTGTTTTGCCATGCGATTGCCTTTCCCAGGACGCTGCTTTTGGGGTGTTTTGCGGCTGGCTCATTTGATGCTGCGGGCTAAGGTTGCTGGTGGAGATGTTGGGGGGTGTTGCTGATCTATTTTGTTGGGGTTTTGGGTTTGTTTTTGAGAAGGTGTTAATTGCAATTTGTTGCAGTTCAGTCCCACTCTGGTGGGTGAAAGAACCTCGCTTCTTTCAGAGACATCCCAAAGTCAGAGACCGTGAGATGGCCGCAGACAAACCAGACAAGTTTTTAGGGCAGGTGTCAGCAGAATCAGGAAAGGAGAAGGTCCCACCTGCTAACGGCAGTGGGTGACCACCGGCAGCAAGCAAAGGTCTATCTCTGCTTCCACTGATACTGTAATATCTATTCCTGAAGTTCAGTTCTGTACTCTGTCCAGGCTGGCTGCGTACGCTGTGCCAGAAGACCAAAGCTGTATGAAGTATGAGTTAGTTACCAAGCAATGGATTCGGCCAGGCTGGAGGAGTCTTCCAGGGATGTCACCCTGCGTGAAGCCTCCTACATCTTCCTTCCTTTTCAGACCCAGAATAGGAGTGTGGCTGATAAAGGCTGTAACCACATGGATCTGGTAGCAGCCTTGGATTTTTCCATCAAGACTTCAACTAAGGAGAAATTTCCAAGCCGTCACTAATGACCAGGAGACTGTTAGAGAGGCCAGGCCAAGAGTGTGCGACCATGTACACTAAAACGGCACTTTATGGTAGACTTCAGGGAAGCCCTTCCATGGGGAATGGGATCTGGAGATGGGGAAGGCACAGACCTGTGGGTTTCATGCATCATCCTCAGACTAAATCCAGAGGGGTTGAACCTGAGTCAGCATGGGGCTGGTGGGAATTACGTTTTGTATGCACAGAGCCCGTGCTGAGGAAACCCGTGTCTACAGGGTTTCCAGGTGCAAATGGAAAAATCCCACTGAGTGGCTCCACTGGAGCTTGGCTTTCTTGAAACTGAGGTAGGATAAACAGTGATGAGAAGGTGTCAAAGCAGAATCGGGTCCTTAAAACTGGTAGACCAGTATGTTCTGCACCACGTGTGTGGAAGTCCCAGCTCCCTATCTGTAGCTTTCTTTTTTCTCCTCAAACATTTGAAAAGTGTGAATGAAATGTCATGATGTTGTTCTTTTCTACCTATTCTGGCATTCTTCTGTCTCACATTTGCCCTCCTCTTCCTCAAAGAAGCTTTTAGCTTAAAACCTGAAAAAAAATAGGTCTTCGGAGGACAGAGTTGGGCTCCCTTTGCTTAAAGGTCATTAAATTAATCTCTTATAATTTGTTCTTTTTTTTTATTTATTTAAAATATAACTCCAGTTCATCACAGTCATAAGTACTCCTAACGCTGTTAACTAAAAATATAATTTATCCATTTTAATGACTGGAAAAACATTTACATGTTTGTCTCCTTCCTTAGGAATCTGGTATAATATCCTCAGAGGTATTGGAAAGCTTGCTGTCATAATAAATGTAAGTAATTCAGCATGAATAAAATTTTAATTCAATAGGCTGGCTTTTCCATTCTGCTCCATTAGTTTTATTTCAGCCTTTCAAACCAAGTGAAAGTATATGATTTAGAAATTTTCTGAAATATTAGAGAATCGGATGCAGTGTTTATTTTCAAGTTGGGATACTATTAGCAATAATATAAAACAGTAAGTAGTCGTTGCGGATTTTTCCAGAATGTTCTCAGAAAACAGTTTTGCCCTTCAAACAAATAAGACCACAGCTGCTTACTTGTGCTTTTTTGAAATGCTATCCCTAAGGTGATGTATTTCTAAATTTCAGTGCCCTTTTTAGGGTCAGGTAGTCATCTGGCTGGGAATTAGTTCAGCTCATCGGTGCGCAGTGTCCCTCCATCGAAAATCTGGCCTCAAACTGCGTTGCTCTCACTCAGATAGCTCTGAAAATCTATGAAGATATTTTTTATTTACTTAACACTTTAACAGTGAAGTTAGACTTCAGCACACCTTAATATATTCATTTATGTACTTACCTGATATTCTATATGAATAGACACCCACGTTGGTCATCTTCATTGCACCCCACCTGGTGAAAGATGAAAAAGTGAAAAACTGACTGATGCTGAAAACATGTTTGCAATGCAGCGGAACAGGGGCCGTGTAGGGCTTAGGGCCACGCGTCCATGGGCCCTCTCGTCTTTTTCACCATTATCCAAACTGGAAACCCCTTCGCTTTGCCCACAGGTGTCTGTTGTGCAACGGCCAAACCATTCGTTGGGTTATTTGATATGCTGCCTTAATTTGTCTTCACCGTTTCTCTTCTTTTCCTTTGGAAATAATTTCTCCATTTTTTTTTTCTCTTTTCTTCGATGCAGTCTCTCTTTGTCATTATCCAGTGTTGTTTTTCTCTCTCTCATCTATGTACTACCCCTCTTTATCATAAAATAAGTAAAACATTTTGTACTGCGTTTGTTCCACATGTACATGAGATTTATGCCAGTGAGAATGTTTCATAATAATGATAAATGAGAAAGGCTAAAGTGATGAACTCCTTGGTCAAATTGGCTGTCTTGCATTTTGTGTGTGGCATTTTTAGAAAACCTTTTTAAGTAATCAAATAAAATGCAATTTTTGTGACCACAAAAATAAAAGTGGGCTCGGTCCGCTCATCCTTTTAGCTTGATGGAGTTAAAAACCACATACAGTGAATGGCCTTTTGCAATGCGATGACAATTTAAGAGTCAGTTCACTGTCAGAGCAGAAAAGTACTTGGAAATCCATCCGTTGGACCATATAGAATGCATCAGGGCCAAGCCGTGACTGGGGCGGGGGGAAGCAGTGCCGTGTTTTGCTTTCCTCTGGCGCTGGGGGGGTACGGCCACTCCATTCCCTGGGGAATTCAGCTTGTTATCCAGGCAGAAATCTCTGTTGGCATGGAACTGGTCCGTCTAATATCCTGCAACTTGGAAGAGTAAGCAGTAACTACTCCCTTGTTGCAGAAGTAAATACTCCATTTTTAGGGCCCCGTGGGCTGCAGTCTCCCCCCTTGTTTTCTGAAGTTGCGCGAGTTCTTTGGGCAAGACGTACTCGAGTGTATTATTAACTTAACCACTGCCTGAATATTGCGCTCACTCTTTACTCTTATGGCTTAGGCATTTGTGATCTCATTCACATCCGACTTCATTCCACGCCTCGTGTACCTGTATATGTACAGTGAGAATGGCACCATGCATGGCTTCGTCAACCATACACTATCCTCTTTTAATGTCAGCGATTTTCAAGCAGGAACAGCTCCCAACGACCCCATGGATCTGGGCTACGAGGTTCAAATATGCAGGTACTCTCTTGAGAGATAACTAACTTGGACAATTTTCACAGCTGACTAAGAATGGGACAAATTTTTACATTCCCTTGTATTTTCAGTTCTCTTTTAGCACCTTGGTAGCCTTTTATGTCAGATGGAGCCATTGCCTTCAACGTCTTGGCTTAAATATTAAGCAACCACAACAGCTGACTATGAAGTACTGCTTATTCTGGGAAACAGGGATTAGCATTGTTAAATTCAGTGTTTGCCCATGCAAAGATTTTTATTATTATATACTCCCTTTTTCAAGAAAGGAGATAAATAACGATGAACAGCACGATGATGCTTTAAGGGAACAAAAGGACGTTACTGTGATGCCATGTTGCTGTATCACGTGCTCCTTGATATAATGACCATGACCACAGTACGTTGCTCTTATTTGTCCAGTTTCTGTAGCAATTCCTGATGAGATTAATAGCATCCTTATCTGCACTGGAACTTAAGACCTACTTAAGGCGTCGTTGTACAGGAAATCCACACGCCTGTAACAATTTCTAAATATTATTTTCATTTTTAAAGGAAAATTATTGTTGCATATTTCACCTTATGAAGCAATCTAGGTCAGTGCCTAGGCTTCCGTAGATACGCATCATCTTCAAAACAGATGTTTTAATGCTTAGAATTGGGGACCAAAGCCAAATATAACAGCAAAAGCACTTACACCAGCAAAACTGAAAGGGGGACAATGGGGGTAAGAAGGGGAAGAGGAGAACAAGGAAGAAAGTGACATTCCAGGGGAGAAAATAAAGAAAAATTACTTAGGTATGCATATACTAAAAAATTACACAAAGTGACCAGGAGAAAAAAAGACCTTTATAATCGTATTATTTTTTTAATTAATATTCTTCGTAAATTTGAATAGTGCAACTTAATCTGCTGAAATGACTGCTAAACAGAAAAATCACCGCTAAACAGAAAAAAAAAAAACAACCAAAATTGCATATGTATGAGCTTTGCTAGCTCTTACTTTCTCCTGGTTTCCTGCTGGTGATCGTTGGGCGTGGGATAAACAAGGTTGGCAAACGCGTTTTTAGTACAGAACTTAGAGAACAGAAGTGTTAGTGCCGCGGTCCAATACAAAAATGCCAGGTTTATTTGCTTTCTAGCCTCTTTCTTCTTCCCATCCCATCATTCTTCCGTATTCCAGGGGTTTTTAAATCATTTGAAAACATGGAGCTCTAATTCTTTCACAATACTGACAGGACGCTGTGGTTTTAAATTTAATGTATTTTTCCTGATCCCGTTTCTAACAAGTTATTGTCGATTAGCTCGTAGATTTTTCCCTCAGCCACAGCTAAGGCAAAATTCTCACCTTCTCTCTGTATGTCAAAATTAGCTGCGAGCTTTTCCTAATCATGAACAAGGAGAACACCACATAGAATAACACACTCTGTGGATGTAAGATCAGTATTTTTATCTTAAAAATTAGTCTGAAAAATATATGGGTTTTTTTTTAACCAATCTTAAAAGCAAATACATTATCTGAGCTGTGTAGTTTACTCCGTCTTTATGCGTAATTGATATATTTGCACTAATCAGAGGGTATTATCATGGTGCTAAAGTTTCTGCATGACAGCACTGATTTATTGAGGCTTGTTTTGCAGATACAAAGATTATCGAGAACCCCCTTGGTCCGAAAACAAGTACGACATTTCAAAGGATTTCTGGGCTGTCCTAGCAGCAAGATTAGCATTTGTGATAGTTTTCCAGGTAGGTTTATACCGCAGGCACTTTTTATATGAGAAAGAAAGAGAGTTGTCGTATTTCTTTAGCTACGTAAGGCAAGCCTCCTTTGGAAATAAGTTATTAGGCCAAAGACAATACTGTTTTTCTCAGCAGTTTCATGGAAAAGCAATTTGCCCATCCTCATTCACCCTCTTCCTCCCACCCACCCAGGCCCAGGCAATACCCCCAGTGGAAAAATTCATCCCCAGGAATTCCCTGAACTGGTTTGATGCAGAAGCAACTCAATGGCCTTTGTGAGAAGCCAGCACAAAGCTGATGCTAATTAGGTCCCACCAATTTCTCCAGTAGGACAACAACAAATTCACTGAAGCAGCATAAATTTCATCCAAGCTCATTTCTAGACCTAGCCAAATGAAATTTCCAAAATTTTCCCAGCTAGAGTTTAACTTGCGTCTGAACAAGAAGGCAGAATCTTGTAATTTTTCACTAAATGACGTTACTCGATCACAACAGTGACGCTGGTTATTGTGACACAAGTGTTGTAAGTCTAACTTATTTAAACAACTTGTTGCAAAACTTTAATTCCATTTTTTTTTTCTTCACAAAACATGTATCTTTTTGTGAAAGACCTCCCTTTCATTGAATCGAGGTTTTTAAATCAGAAACATTTCGTTGGAATGCATCTTACCAACTTTCATCATTTTACCTTTTATTTGTTTCTGCCTTCCTGATATCAAACTCGTAAACCATTTATCAATGAGTGTTTCCTCTGGATTTCTAAGTGGCTGTGACAGTATTTGTACATAAATCGTAGAGGTCTGTGCCTGCCGTTTTTCTCCGTGTCTAGCACGAACAAGAAGTTGAGGTGAATTTGGCTCAGTATCAGGCTTGCGACATGCCATTGAGCCCAACTCAAATACTGTCCTTTCTTCCTAAGTACACCAAAAATAGCCCCTTCCCCTACAGCCATCCCTTCATTTGACCTTGCTGAGATTTTCTCACAATTTCATTTTCAGAACTTGGTCATGTTTATGAGTGACTTTGTTGACTGGATTATCCCAGACATTCCCAAGGACATTAGTCAGCAGATTCATAAAGAGAAAGTTCTCATGGTGGAGGTCTTCATGAGAGAAGAGCAAGGGAAGCTGCAAATGCTAGAAACCTGGAAAGACAACGACAAGAAAAAAGGTGAAAACTGTAACAATCACAGCCCCAGACTCCCCAGGAGCCGCAGCGGGAGCTTGTCCTCCTGCCATTCGTATCCTCTTGATGTATAGAAGAGGAGGGAGTTGAGTACGTCGGGGCATTCCACTGATCCACAAGCCATCGCGTAAAGGGCAGGACTCGATTAATGGACAACCTGGTGCATGTTGAAGGATGTGCTGCCATTTTGCTCCTATCTTTGTGAGAAATGCTCTTCTTGCAAATATGGAGGACCACATTCTATTTCTGATAATGTTGTTGTTTTTTTCTTTTGCACAAGCAGTTAATGCAGGGAATTTTTATATTTCATTGTTAGGTAACACTATTGCCGTTGGTGTGCATTAATAAATGCCGGTACTTAGTACATCTTGATAGAGATATTCTCTGAGAATTTGACCCTAGCCTATTAATTAACTAAATAAATAAAGGTAAATTTTAAGTAATAATAATACTACTAATTTAAAATATTTTTGGAACCCCGGGCTTGAACGTCTGTGGGGTAACTAGATAACGTATATGCAAACTCAGCTTTAGAGTGTGCCCTGGTATTCCTTTTGGCAGGAGAGAAACCCCGTAAAGCCTACCAGCCTGACCTGCTTTCCGAGATAGGCTTTAGCTCTGCTGGCAGACGTCTGTTTGAACCTGCGGGTCTGGAAGAAGCAGAGCTCCCGCTGAGCTTGAGAGTCCCACGGGTGCGTGGGGCACTGGTGGCAACCTGCGGTGTACCCGACACCTTCCCCGGGGCACTGCTCTCTTCAGAAACATCAGAAAAGTCAGTCTGGAAAAGTTCTTTTATTATTATTTTTTAACCGATGAATGACTGATGTGGATGAAGCTACCTCAGTGCCCCGGGCTGTGTTTGAGCAGTCCCCCAGCAGCTCCTCGCTAGCGGCCAGACAGCAGCAGCACAATTCCGGAGATCCTCCCAGCAGGTAGATAGATGATCACAGAGCATTTTGTCGAATGCCCTGAATATAACGAGCACACGTAGAGCTACAGTGACTCACACTGCCCTGCCCAGTACTCGGACACTGTTGTTGCTGAGGAAATTCCCTTTTCCCCGTTGTTTTAGCACATCCCATTCGTAGCCAGGTTTTTCTCTGTAGCCCTCCATCCTCTGCAGGAGAAAGGAGTCTGCACCCCTTTTTCACAGCCGGTCGCTCCCGCAGACTTTCTGCTGTTGAACGGCATTTCGCAGAGGCTGTACCAGAGGAGTAAGTCCAAACCATGCCCCACTCGCTGTCTTCAATGGAAGTTTTGCCTGCACTGGGGCTACAGGACCAGACCTTCAGTTAGTTACAGGACTTTTCTTTTGTCTTAAAATACTCTATCTTTTGTACAAGGAGCTTCCTTAAAATAGAAGTCTAAAATCCTTACTTACGATGCCTAGCTAAATCCCATCAGTACAACTCTTTTTAAGCATAGTACATTTTAGTTTTGCTTTGTCAAACGATAAACTGCACTTCCAAATAATATTGGTGCAATTAACCTCATTTCTTTTATTGCTTTGTTTTGTCCATGGCACTTGCATTGCAAATATAAAACTGAAAAAGAAAATAAAAATGAAAGATTTCTTTAAAGTCTAACTACTGTATGGTTTGTTACAAAACCAAACGTCAAAAGACTGTTTTCAAGAGAAGTTAGTTATTTCTTTTCTCCTTTTCTTTTTTCTTTGCCAAACTAATTTAAAGATTAATGCTAGAAATTTAAAAAAAAAAATGCCATATTTAGCTTTTGATATATTTATTTGTTTTAAAGTATGTGATGAACTTGATATTTTTCTGTAGTCTGTCCAAAGAAGGTACCAGAAAAGAAATTATGTGGAAGAAAGAAAATGGTATTAACCAAATATTCTTGAAGCTTATTTAAAATATTGATCCAACCAAAGATTTTTATTAATAAAGGGCTTATATTTTGTTAACTCTTGTTTCTGTTGTATTTTGACTTGCAGGAATGTCACTATTTTTAAAATTTGTATCTTATGGTCGCTTACTATGGTAGGGCCAAATCCTGCTTGATTGATTCCCGCAATAAGCGTTATGCCTGGGAGGAGGCATTTACCGGATCAGGCCCACCGACTGCAATAGGACTGGGAGTGGGAATAAATCAAGCAGGATTCTGTCCGTACATCCTGTTGGAAAAAGTGTTCTTCCTCTCATTCCTTGGTAGCCCAAAAGATCCAGAAGAAAGCCAAACGTGAACTACCTATTCTGAAGAGAAATCTTAGGGGAGCTTCCTCGAAGGGAATTTTATCTGTAAATACTGATCCGGAAATATTCCCAACTTAATACTGACATTCCTGTAAATGGTAGAACTGTATCCTGAACGCATACTTATCAGATTTTTTTCATTATTTGCTGAAATCATGAAATAGTAACAGTTGCTTATACTTTCTTTTGTACAGTAAATGGTTTGAAATGGGATTTTGTATATAAAAACTGTATTACTACTTAGATAACTATAAAACTTTCATGGAATCATTTTTTAAGAAAAGCAAATATATACTAAATCTGTTTTAGTTCTTTTTTTTTTTTTTTTTCTTTGAACACTTATTTGAAATAAACTTAAATATGCAAGAGTTTCTCCTGTGGGACAGGTTCTGTTCCCATCCCTCCTTGTGCCCTGAGCGTCCAACTGAGTACCGTTAGATTTGAGAAAGCCAGTCCCATGGTTTCCCTCAGGCTGGATCCGCGATGCCCTTCCCAGTGCTCCTTGTGTACTCAGGCGGCAGAGGCCAGAGCTGAGATTGGTTTGCGGGTATTGACTACTTCATTTCGACGCATCTTCCTAACAACGTAGAAGGGAAATCTTGTGTTCCAGCGGCTCTAGATGCGGACTTTGAGATCCAGTGAATCCCCCCTGAGATGCACGTGTCTCCATGAGCACAACGGGAGGTTTGGCTTCCAGCACAGGCGTAGATCATAGACACTGAATATTAAGGGATGGATCGTATCCTGGGAGCTTTAATTTTCTTCTGACTTCAGTCTTAGGCATTTAGCAGAAGGTAAGGTGTAAGAGCTCTCACTGAGACATTTGAAATGGGCTCGTAATGAGGAAGAACGCTCTTTGGTTTCTTCATTTAAATTGAAAAATGTATTCGTTATTAAGAGAAAAATGAAATGGTAAAACTAAAGGAGTGAAACTCAGGGATTCCTTCGATTTTGCCTTGATGAACGTAAGCCTGAAGGGAAGTAGCTCAGGCAGCAGAAAGGCTGCACTGTGTAGATGACATTTTTATTGCCTTGTGGGACCTTTACAAGCCAAGCTGGGCTCAGAACCTGACTCGCCATTTCCCATTTTTTCTCCTGCTCCCATTTAGCTGTTCTGTGAGAAGGCAAAGCATGAGGTCCATATCAATTCTCCCTTTCCAGCCAGAAAATACTAATGCTCTAACTAGAAATTGAGTTAGAAGGTGGGAATTCAGTTCCAAGGTAACAGATAGGAAAACCAGAAGCAGGTAAATCACTGCCTAGTTGGTTACTGGTTTGGTTTTGTCAGTTCTTAAAAACAAAATAGTAGATATGAGCCTGTTAGATACAAGATAATGCCAGAAAGAGATTTGCACTGTGGCTGTGGTACTTTCCATGAAAGTTTTTCATATTTGTGATGCAAATAGAAACAAGTTTTGTGTTTGCCCATAGCAAATTTGAGGCAGGATTATGCTGATAAGGATTCAGTGGAAGAGGCGGGGGGAAGTTAACACAGAGAAGCAGGGATCTGGAAGTGACCAAGAAATAACTGACTATACCTCGATGCGTCTCACAGCTGCCATATGGGCCAGGTTTGACAAAAGATAGCAATATTTGTATTTGTACAAATACAGGTGAATTCCATATTGGTTTGACAGTATCTCCACGACATGCATTCAGCCCGTTCTTGGCACGCTTCTGCCACAAAACTGTAAGTACAAAACCCCATTTCCCAGCCCTGCTTTGATCAAAGATTTAAAAAACAAAGAAAAAGCCAAACCCCAATGTATCGATGTATTAAACGGAAAATCATTATGCTTTTTACTTTACATAGTCCAAGAGCAAACGCAGACACGAGTAGGAAAGATTACAGCTGGCAGTGGCTGCATTGCCCATTTTTGAACCATTGCTAAAACACGCTCTTCGCTTTTTGCTACCCAGAGTTTGTGGCAAAGACACAACTTCAGTTGGCATCTGAGGAGCAGGAAATCGTACCCACCCTATTGTGTCAAGAGTACGAGTCTGAATCTTCTGGATTTCCATGTCATTGTGTTTCTAAGATACTGTCTTGCAAATATTTTGCAGTCTTAAATAGCTTAAGGGTGAATAAGTCTCAAGTCAAGGCACAGATACGTTTCTATTTTTAAACCCTCTGTGCTCTCTGGTCCTGAGCTGTTAATGATCTTTTTGGCTGTTGTGATTTCCAATAAGCAATAATAAAACAATTTACTTTTCACCTCGTTACCTCAGGAGTTTGAACACTCCTGAAGTTTTGTAGATCACTTGAGTCCATTTATATTTTCCTATGGAGCTTTCAGAGTAAACAACTTTTTTTCCTTTTGCCGCTGAAGAAACCATGTCTTAAAATTTATATGGATTCCATTCAAATTCCGGTTCAATTCTTTTCGCGTTTGAGTACTATTTATTCCATGACCAAACACAATATGCCATTTTTAGTACAGCAGAGAAAAACTAAAGTTCCTTTTTTAACCTCCATCTTTTTTTAGCCCAACAGGCCTTTCTGAAGAAGAAACTAACCATTAATGTGGCTTCTTTTTAATTTTAAGCTCTTTCCTTAATTTTTAATACCATGCATGCCGCCTGATTCGAGGCCATCTGAAGCCAAAGAAAATATTTCCTTTTGACTCCCTTTGACTGCAGCGCACTTTGCAAGAGACTAAGTATTGCTTATTGAATGATTGCTTCCACTTATAATAAAAATCAGTCCAACTTAGTCTACGGTGCTTTTATAACCCAGAGTGTCAGCTAAAGCCAAAATACATTGATGCAGATGAGTTGTGCGAGCAGTAAAGTTCAGAAAATCAAATTAGTAGGGCTCAGAAAATCAAAGGCATGATGGGCACGGTCATGAATTTAGTTACACAAGTTTGACAGTTTTGAGGCCATAGCTTTCGTCTTGCTTAGTATCACCTGCATGAGAAAATTCATGCCAGAATGGGAAATGTGTGCATCACAATGCTCATGAGAAAAAGAATCATAACACAAAATATTTGGCAGAATGCTTGTGCTGAACAAACTTAAAAGCATATCAAAGTCTGATTTTCAGAGCAAGAGTTAAATGCAGGTAGTTAAGCAACCTTTCTTGGAGCAGAACAAAAGGTTATTCCCTATTTTTACTTCTACATGAAAAAGAGTGGCCTCCTTCTCCAGTTGAAATATAAGAGATGGAGGCTAGGGAAAAGCGCAAATAGGGAAGGGAGGAAGAAAAGGCTTTTGACTGATGTTCTCGGGTTCAGGTTATCTGGCAGATCAGCCACAGTTACTGTTTTTCTGGAAAGAGAAACACTCGTTTCCTAGGGCGAGTCCATCTTGTAGGTAGGTTATCAGGTAGCTTTTGCCAATGTTTTCTAGTGATGTACAATCTCATCCTGCCAAGTGGTGCAACACTGCTGGTCTTGTGTTCGGATGAAAGCTGGACGGCATTAGTCCTTTGGGAGGAAATGAATGAAAACAGAGTAAGAAAGAGAAGAGACCTCTCCGAGCATCAGTGAGGACTCGGTGGCTTTGCCTTTTCCACTGACTGCAAATAATACCATGATCCTCAGCGATCAAAAATAAACAGTTCCTCTAGGAACACACTTATTTTTAAGGTTGATCGGAACAATGTATAAACTCTCACACAGCTTCCAACATTGAAGTCGGGTCCCAGGTGGTACAAGCCCTTTGGTTCTGTAGTAGGTGAGTCTCTCAAGCCCCGAAGGTGAGGTGCTGGTAAGCGGCTGAGACGCTGGTGCTGCCTCCCTTGAACCCAGACCGTAGCGGTGTGTCATCGCGGCATGGTGCTCACCAGCATGGAATTCCCCTCTGTCCTGATAGGAGCATGTAATTAATCAGATGAGCAGCTCACATTTCTTAATGTATTAATCTTCAAAATACCTCTGTAGGTAAAGAAGGTAGGTAATTACAAGTTATTAACCATCAAGTGGGAAAGTAATAAATCTCAGCAGGCCAGCCTACTCCAGCTTTACTGCACGACCTCTCGGGTCAGCAAGAGACGGTGGTGCATAACGAAACGGCTCCGCAATCTGGTGGATTCTGGGCCACACTCCTAGAGTTACTGAGGTATTTTACTCTACTCAGGAACAGTGAAAGTCCTGAGAGTAAATTAATGTGATTTCAGCTACATCTTCCTGGCTTCAAAGAGCAAAAGAAGACAAACCAAGAGTCAGTTCTGAAATTCTACTAAGCCTCTTCACTTTTGTCCTTTTGAATTTTACATCTGAAACCAAATTTCTCTGCATCTTTATGACACTTGTCTTTTAGCTCTGACCAGAGAGAGCTGTAGAGCTAAGCTGGTAATCATCTCTGGGTCTTCTTGTGGATAAGAAATGACAGTTAATCGTTCAGGTTATCGGCAAAGATGTAACACAGGCTACTTCTGCCTTAAAAAGCCTCACTCCAAAATTGGTGAGGGACAGCAGAGCTGTATCTTTATATGTATATTTGAGATAGAGGAGAGGGTGAGCTTGGGCCTGATCTTATATTGCAAGTTAATTTTGGTTGTATCTTGAACAAGAACTTCTCAAGAGAAAAGAAAATGCAGTAGGTGAATTTTTTGAGGGTAGGCAGATAAAGCTGTGGTGTAACTTCCTTCTTCTAAAGTATACCGACTGTAAGGAAAATATATAAATGCTATAGATTGTATTATATTAATCCACTATTATCTCAGTGAGATATTATTTATTATTTATTATATCTCAGCTCCTTCATAGACTCTTCATCCCTGATGCAACAAGTTCCCATTATGTTTGTGGATGAAAATGAACTCCGAATTGGGGTTTAAGACTAATTTGTATCTGGTTCTGAGTACAACAGTGTGGACTAGCTCAAATTAAAATGTTTCTTTAGAGAGCAGAAAATAGTACTTCCTCCCCCCCTCCCCCCCCAAGAATCAAGGGAGGGGGATGACAAAACCAGCTTTGCTTTCTTATTTATTATATCCAAATCCCTATGAGTAACTAACCTAGTCATATCCTGTGTCACTTGATGGTTGTATAAAGCTATTCACATTTTAAAAGGAAATGAGCGCTCCAGATAATAACTGTACTGTGTTCAGGCAGACAAGGCACTCCCTCTCTAATCGGGTTTGAAAAAAACTTACACCTTCCAACTTCAATGACGGTGAGGTAATGACTCAGGCGGAAAATACTGTATTGGCACATTCTTGAAAGGAAGAACAAAAATCCACCGCTCTTTCCTCTAATGGGTAATTCTACCGCCAGTCGTGGGTATCTAAGGTAATGCTTGTTTTTAGGAAATGTATCCACCTTTCTTGGTTTGTCATTGTGTCCAGTCACTGTAGTGGGCTCACAACACCTGAGTTTAACTCAGAAATCAACCAAGTGTGGCCAGGCTCCTTCATTTATATTTATTAAAGCAAAACTTTAGTAACTCTGGCAGACATTTAGAGGCCAAAGGATTTTCTGGACTGTGAAGAGGCCACTCGACAGGCAGAGACATGGCTGGGAAAAAGGTTACCTTTTTCACACCACTTCCATGACAATGACCAGGTCCAAAGCAGCGTCTCTCAATGCACAAAAGATTGCAGCTGGAAGATTCACACACAAAAAATATCCCTGCCACTACTTTTTCAACTGCAATGCTGTGTATCGGACAATTGAGCGCTGCTGTACTCAGTAAAAAAAGGCGAAAACCCACTTTCCTTAGCTGGGAGGATGGAGTCCTGTGCTACAGCACTATTTGCATGCTTGTAAGAAATACTTCCAAGTGGTGCAAACCAGTGCAAAATTGATCCATTTTCTGCAAAATAATTAATTTTAAGTTAGCCTAACCTTTTTTATAGCTGCTCAGAATATTGTGTTTTCCATTGCAAAGAAGGAGACCAAAGAAAAACACCTCCATTTATTTTCTATGGAAGAAAATAAATCTTAATGTGGTAAGTATTTACCTCTTCGTGTTTTTATAGGGCTTGGGAACTGGCAATGTAGCAGCTCAGGAAAACAAAGAACAAAAATTTATATACTCTTCAGAAATTAATTAGTAGTAGCTTTCAAGCCTGGCAATCAGAACCGCTGGATTATTTCCCTGGATGAATAGCAACTTCCAGTCCGTATCTGAACTTTGCTTTGCTCTCCATCAGTCGTAGATCCCACCACTGCGCAATGGGGCATGGTCCCAGCATGGGTTTGAGAGTCACGGGGTCGGAGCGAGTTTTGGACTCACAAATTGCTTATTTCCAGTGGCTCTTCACCACCCTAAGGGAGATATTTTGCCTTCAGACCCACGCCGGTATTTCTGTGAGGCACTGTGGAAGACAGGTTTGTGGACGTACCTCGGCATAAGTTAACAGGAGATTTGGCATCTCTGTATCATGTTCTGCGGTAGGTTTACCCTCAGGAGGAAACTGCTCAGAATAACTGCCTCAGACAGCAATTCTAAGGTAACCCTCAGAGAGCGGACACTTCCAATGCTCTACAGGTCAGCTTAGTCTAGTTCCAGCAGGGACTGAATAGAATAGAAACAGAAAGGGCCCAAAAAGAGATCTAATGATCATTCACTGCTATTTGGGGAGGTTTTTTATTTCCTCCCTAGCTTATTTCACAATGACATTCCTGTGCAGACAACCTCATTTTCCATTTCTCTCTTTTTCCAAGTGCAAAATTGATGTTGCAGAGCTTTGAGTATTAAATACTGTTTAGAGGAATGAAATGTGCTGGCCTAATATATACACACAGCTTTATTGACATGTGAAATGTTTGTCTGAATGATTTCATACTTACATGGTATGATGAAAATTCACTACAAAAATAGGTAAAAAGTCAAGTCCGAGGTTTTTAGCTGGAGAAAATAAACAAAAGTCTACAATTTACCCTTCCCCTAAAGTTAAACTAACTTCTTCTGCCAACAATAACACAACGGAACTATATCAACAGAATTATATCAACACTTCTTCTGTTTCAATATTAAGTTCAAGCATCTGTTAACAACATATTGCTTGTTGTTGTTGTTACTTGGCCAGATCTTTTATCTGTAAACAACCTATTCATGCTGGAGTTCACTTTCTTTTCTATACTTATTTACTTTTCCCACACTCTGCTTCTACTTTTCTCTCTTTCAACACACAGTAATTTGACATTTCTTATAGGCCCCTTTGTCACGGACAGTTTTCTCCTGGGATCCTAAGTCTCTTCATAAATAGTTTCTTTACTAGAGCACTTCTTTCTATGCTCGACATTATAGCAACAGAACAAAGACAGACAAAAGAAACATGGACGGATCAATTAATTCACAAAAGAAAATGCGGAAACTGTCTTTGCTGAAAACACGCATTTTAGGATTTTGCAAACAATGGATGAGAGGCATTGAATAAGTATATTAAGAAATTTTATGGAAATCAGTTTAGTCACTGATTTAGACACTGAAGGAATAAAAAAGCAAGCAACCAAG
Organism: Chroicocephalus ridibundus; assembly: GCF_963924245.1. Taxonomy (NCBI): domain Eukaryota; kingdom Metazoa; phylum Chordata; class Aves; order Charadriiformes; family Laridae; genus Chroicocephalus; species Chroicocephalus ridibundus. The sequence continues at coordinate 3,836,718 of NC_086287.1, read as the reverse complement.
CAAAGAAAAAACCTGTTACTGCCCAATTCAGCTAGCAGGGAGGGGTTTGCATTTTTTTAATACTGCTCTTACCTTGAAAACAAAAACGAAAAACTGAGATGCTCCTAATTCCCTTGAGAGAGAATGGCAGTTTCAATAAAAGAAGTGGAATATTGACTAGACCTCAAAAGAGAAACAATTTCTCAGCACTAAGACAGGGTTAAATATATCTTCCCTAAGCCAAGAAGTCTGTCCAACCTGTGTTTCAGAACTGTTAGGGATGAGAATTTTATGGGTTATTTGCTATTGAGTTGTCTGATAGGCTAGAAAAGTTTTATCAGCTGCTTCATTTAAAAACACTGTAGCTCCTAAATACTCTAGTTTCTATGGACTCATGCAACTAGAAAATGCATCCCATCACATTTCTTATTGCTGGGTCCAAAAGGCAAGAGCAACCCCCTCTCTAGCTGCAGGGCTTTTGAAAGCACCATGCAGTCCACCCACAGGGTGCGTGCACATCAGCATAAAGATTTCTCTTATCGCAATGGAATGGCTTGAATTTTGACGCCACCTCCACTGTATAGATATTCCTCTTTTCCTTCCGCTTGCTAAAAAACCAAACAAATACACCTTTGACAATTCTACTTCCACCTTGACAATCAGCCCAGCCAATCTAATAACTACCATTAAGCAGCTTGTAAAGAAACAGCAGTAGAGCAGCAAGCACTCCTTGACTTGATTCCAGTTTCTGCCTCTGAAGACACCTATTGACTATCTCTTCATCCCGCATAGCAACACCACCATCAAGTCTGTGAAGCCCTGATCCATTGAGTCTTTCACCTCTCTCTGCTCTGTAAAACCAGACAGGAGATCCTGCAGAAGCAAATCCTTTGCACCTTACAAACCCGGGAGCAGAGCTTCACCCTCACGTGACAGGACTGAACTAGCAGCAGTGATTTAAGCTTTAAACATATCAAAGATAAGCAAAGTACGTTGTAGCTCAGAACAAAAACGAAGAAGAAAAATACATCTATTAACACTGGAAACTCTACCGGTGCGTGCAGCCCTTGCTGTGGGCCTCAGAAAGGAGAGAGATTTCTTTGAATACCTGCGTTACCATCTCTGATTTGAGCATGCCACATACTGGGCTGAAGTAGCTGTGTTGCAACCAGCATCTGAAATTGCGAGATTAAAACTAGTTCTGGTGTGCCAACAGCAGGCTGCAAGCACACCCCTTGTTAGTGAAGAGGGGCTGGCAGAAAAGAGAAGGCAAACTATTAATATTTACAGAAAGCTATTTGTCATATGAAGAGTAAGTTGTTTGACCGTGATGGAGAAAACAGTCACCGAAGGCAGACTCAGCAACTCGCACACATGTTAATGAGCACTAATAGCAAATCAGATTACATCAGAGGGATTGCAGTGCCTGCAGAAACTGTCAGACATTTCCACAGCCCCACGGCAGATGAGAGTAGGATGCTAGAGCGAAGAAGAAGGGATACCCGGAAATGTATGTTGCCTTGGCTGGAAAATACAAAGCATCTTTTGAAGTTTCCATGCAAACGCATCTCAGTCACCTGTGGGTCAGTACAGCTACATACATTTTACCAAAACGTTTACTATTCAGGGCTTTTTTTGAGTCATGAACCCTCCCAAGCAACCTTTCAGCCACCCATTTATTCACACAATGTGACGGTGCAAAGACCCCGCGAAGAGCAGCCATGCGTTTCGCCGTTTCGTGTCCACAGTCTCTAACCGGCTGTTTGTTGCCTGAATGCCCTGGTGACCGACACCTCACTGAAGGCTCGGCAGAAATGAACCCGTTTTGTTCTTTCCCCTGCTCCTTCAGTGAAAACCACGAAGTCAAAAGGCTCAGTTTGAAACACTCCCAGGCTTCGAGCTCCCTCTGCAGCATTTTGCAAGTCTTGCCTCAAGAAACCGCTAACTTAGTTAGGAACTGGATCACTCATAGCACTTTAATTTCTGGGAAACTTCTACTGAAATCTGAGCTGGCCTAATAAATCACTTCTATTAAGTTTTGTTCTGATGTGGAGCGGTTATGATCTGTTGACCTTGGCAAATATTTTCTTTGCTAAAGCCCCGTGAACTGCTTTCAAAGGAAATAACTGGAGGAAAGCACGTTCCTTGGGTATTTCCATCTGTGAATGTGTCAAAGTAGAGTTAACGGGTCAGATTCAGACATAATAAAAGGGACTACTAAATCACTACGCCAGGCATTAGGAGGAAGTTTAAAAGCATTCAAGTGATGATTTATATCTTAATTAAATGATGATTTGTATCTTTTAGTTCCACGTTTGTTACTAATTTAGACTCCCTCAGAGTTACACTGACGTACGGAATCACTTTCACACCTCCTTGTACATCAGTGCTGAATCTGGCCGCTAAGTTCCTGTGAAACTACTAAAATCTTAGTTGATGTTGTTTTCAATTGCATGTCAAGGGACAGAGAATAAAGATATAAATTACACTGATTTAGACTTCCTTCATGTAGACTTGCCTCTGACTTCGGCTGGCTGCCACCACCAGGCACAAGCTATGCACCGTGTGATTTGGTTCCTCCTGTTCTGTAGAGTCATCTTCCTTGACAAAATTAAAATGAGGTTTTTATTTAACTGGATTTTATACTTCTTCTATTGTTACTAGGGCTTACATTTGCTTTCTAAATTAATCCACACGCTGCAAATATATTTCTCAATATATTGGCATCACACTACTCTTTTTATTAATCTTTTTTCCTTCAGTTTAAAGCATATTCAGGACTGCAGAAAGAAAATACATCTCTCAACTCACAGCTCACCCCACCTCCAATTCTCAGTGCCAGTTCCTCTCGCTATTTACTTTACCGTCAGACGCTGCAACAGGTTAATTCCCTCCACTTTGCAGCATTTAGGGACTACACAAAAATCTCTTTTCAACAGGTTTTTTATATTTCACCTGAGAGACTGGGAGTAACACGCATGTTAATTGCTTTTTCAGGTTGGCATGATTAGGTGCCTGTCACCTTTCCCGGATGAGGAACATAACGGGGAGGGGGTGCTGAAGGAGGGTGATGGAAGTCACAAATTTATCGTGAATTTGGGGGTTATCTGGTTAAAATCAAAGAAAATATTGCTAATGCTATAGCAAAGAAAATTATTTTAAGGGAATGTTTACTTGCAGGAGATGAGGCTGCCCACTGTTCATATAACCTGGGAGGATTATATGGGAAACAAATCTTGTATTCAGTATTAAATATGTATTTTCTTTTGTCATTGTGCCCACTGCTGTGGATGCACAGATGGGCTTTGTGCATGTAGCCAGTTCCAGACATTGGCTTTCTTGATCACGTGTAAGACTAGCTCTGTCTAACGGACTGAAACAGGATGCTGAAAATCTGGCAGTTTTATCTAAGGAGGGCTTGTGCCTGTGGGAGTTTTAGAAATGTTTTGGGAGTGGAGCTGTTCATGATGTTGGAACGCGAGACTGGGGAAGTAGATGCAGAAAATACTAATGCTTAAGCTCGCGTATCTGAGATGGCAATCATTTTATGATGAGGACTGTAGGTCTATTTGTGTGTTGCAACAATAATAAATTAAGAGACTGTACTGGAAATGGGGTAGCTAGGGGAATCAACATGCCAGGTTCAGAAAAGAAGGGAATTCCTGAACTACCTACACATGCTGTGAAGAAAAAAACATTACATTTTTTCTGAACTTTGGGGACCTAGAAATGATGGGATGAACTTGGAACTTTCCCCTTTAGGAAAAGTTCACCACCTTTCACCTTCTATAAAAATTGCCTTCAAAACAAAAGGAAGTAACATTTGCCCCACTTCTTCCCTTCGAAAGGTCAGGAGTTACTTCATGTCACAGTTAATCTTTGTGAGGAACGAAGCACAGGCTGCAAGCCCTGTGTTTGCAAGGCAAGGCCAGGGGTCTCAGGCCAGGCACAGAGGGCAGAGGCCGCTTTCCCGGGCAGCTGCCAGGGAGGGACGTGGAGTGAACGGCAGCACCTCCTTGGGAGCTCTGACGCGGCCTTTATTGTTCTTTGCCGAGCTAGTCCTTTCATCCTTGTACTTCCTTTTCCCCTTTTGCAAAAAAAAAAAAACCACCCCAAAACCTAACCCATGTAGGTTTAGGTACCTCACAAAAAGGCAAATAATTCTTATTAAACGGGGAACTTAGGATTCCCCCAACTTAGAGCTCGGCTGAGGCACCGAGACCCGGCTCGGCTCCTCCTACAGCAGAAGACTGACCGCGCCGAGCTTGGCTCCAACACACCTGTTGCAATCGGCACCATTAAACAAACCCGCTCGCCTCCGAAGGCCTTTTGAGCACCGCGGGGTTTCTAAAACCTCGGCGGCGAGCCCCGCGGCCGGCCGTGCCACAGCCCTCTCTGCAGCCGCCATCTTGTGGCGGGCAGAGGGGAACGCGCCGCCGCCGCCGTCATGTGATTTCCGGGCAAGGCCGCCTCCGGCGCGCGGGCGGGGGTCAGGGTCAGCGCTCCGCCATCGCGGCGGCGCCGGGGCCAGGCAGGGCCGGGTCTCGTCTCGTCTCCCCGTGCCCTCCGGCCTCCCGGGAAGTCTCCCTGTGAAAACAGGAACGCTAATCCGCCTGCGGGGGGCGGGGACGGGACTCCGCCAGCCTTCCCTCCCCGCCGGTGTCTCGCCCCGGGGCCTGCTTGTGGTTTGCGGTGTAGGCCTCGGCGCCATGGATCCGTTCTTGATTCTGCTGAACTCCTTCTCCTCGAGCTTGTCGGACTCTGAGCTTGATTCCCTGAAGTTTCTCTGCCGGAAGGAAATTTCGAAAAGGAGACTGGAGTCCGTGCGGAGCGGTAGGGATCTCTTTGGCATCCTCCTCGAGCAGCAGCTAATTGCAAGCGACAAGGTATCGGTTCTTGAAGAATTGTTTAAGAACATTAAAAGGGAAGACTTGGTCTCACAGCTAAAGCAGTTCGAAGAGGAAGGGGAAGTTAATGCTCCCGATGATCAACCAGATGCACACGAAAAACGTAGGTGGATTACTTTTTTTTTCATTTCCTCCCCTCCCCAGCCAACCCCAGTAAATCTGTAGGCATCCCCCAGCGGTGGGTATGCCGAGAGCGGACACAGAGCGGGGCTGCCCTCAGTGCCTCCTGTAGCACAGCCCACTGCTAAGGGTGTTTCCGCTACAAACTGCTGCACGGGGCTGTGTTGCACCCTGGAAACATACCACGAGGGCAGCATATGCTGCAAACAGTTTTCCGGGGTGGAAACTTCTAATTTCTTCCGTTTATTTTTTTTTTTTTTAATCGAATGGTCACTTGGAAATCCTGCTATGTACTTGGGATTGCAAGTATATCCAGTGGCTTTTCAGAACGTGGTGTGACTTTCAGTATTTGCAAAGCAGCAAGAGTAGTAACGTTTTGCTAAAAAAAAACCAACCCTAACTTAAAAATATTCACCATTTCTTAGTAAATCCATCACTAACTTGATATGTTTCTGCTATTTCAGGTTTTCAGAAGGCAGCTATTGAAGTCATATGTGATAACGTTGGGAAAGACTGGAAAATGCTGGTGCGAAAACTTGACGTTTCTGAAGTGAAACTGGAAAGAATAGTGGCAGCCAATCCATATAACTTGCGTGAACAGTTTTATCAGTCACTCCGAGAGTGGCAGAAGTGGAAGGGAAGAGATGCGAAGGTGGCTGACTTAATAAAAGCTCTTCGGGGCTGTAATATGAATTTGGTGGCAGACAAAGTTGAAAAGAAACTCTTGCAACTGAACACTGAAACCAGCTGAAATCTGTATAACAACACTTCCCTATCCCACAGATACGGATGAAAAAAACTAAAAGTGCCTTCTTCTCTTCTGAACCAGAATCAATATCATTGGTTCCTGTTACTTACTCTGACATTAATTTATGTGCGTTAATAGGCTGATTTGTGGTCAGATGAAGATTAACATAAAAACAAATGCCATTCAGGTAATGCCTTGTAGCTTGATGCTTCCTTGAAGAGATTTTAACTTAGAAGACCTAAACTCCATTTGGTAGAAATTCTTACACTTTTGTTCTACTACCCACCTGAAAACAATATTTGCTGTACTGTTATCTGGAAATACATCCGTGGGACACTCCTGAGGCAACTGTAATTTAAAATTTCGGGGGGGGGATTGGATATCTTTTATTTGTGTGTGCTGTTATAACTGCAGGGTGAAAGGCAGGGGTAGATCTCTTAGCTGTGTACTGGGGTTTGGTTTTTTTTTTTCATTAGCATAAGATAATATCTTCCATAATTTATCAAATACATTTGCGCTCCGTAAAAGAATACTAAGACAACTGTAACCTCAGGCCCTAAGACTGCAGTGCAGGAGGGCTAGTAACTATTGTGGTGGCTTTTTCTTGGCAGAAAATTTGCCAGATTGAAAATTAACCAGTTGAAATCAAATGTCTGTATCAAGTGCCTTCATCATCCTGAAGGAAGTATCCTCTTGAAACTATCAAAGAAATTGTGTGCATCTCTCAGATGTTTACAGTAGTCTCTTTTTACCTCTGTGAATGTTTTAAGATTCTTTACTATTCCTTTTGTAACCTATATCACAGAGTCTGGTCATGCCTGCTGGAAGTTGCAGCTCACCTCATAAGTATGCTGCAGTTATCTGTGCTCCTGGGTAACAAAAGTCTGTACTGTAACAAAACAAACAAAAAAAAAAACCACAGCAAAAAAAAAAAAACCAAACAAGAAAACAATTTGGTTTCTTTTTAGTGGAGAGGTGTGAAAGCCTACTGAATCAGTATGTGGTACTGACTTTCCTCTGGTGATACCCAGCGAAGGCCAGTTGTCTTTCGCCACAGTTTGTTCTCTTCAAAGGTCGCTCCAGATCCAGTTCCTCTTCCAAGTCCTCTGCAGTGTTTTAGTTCATTCCTGCTCCTTCACATTTTTTTGGAAAGTGGTTGTAAGAAACTTGCAGAGGATTTATGAAGTAGACCAGATTCAGTTTTCATCTTTAATTTGGAACAGACTTCGAAAAATGGCCTTCATACCTAACTTAAGACTGGAGAAATTGCACAAGCTTAAAGACATGCAGGGCTGTAGAGGCCTCTGGGGACTATCCCTTATGTGAGGGGGAAAAGTTCTCCGAAATCATTGTTGCTTGAATGAGTAGGACTGTTTGTTACTGCAAACATCCTTCTAACTACATAAATAGAAACTTGAGAGGCTTCTTTTTTGCTACTGTACCTGTGTGACTTTTAGCTCCTTTCAGGTTCTTAGTACATGGTGCCATTACTGTGAAGGCCGGGTGTCAGCACAAAATATACCACTACTCTGCATAAATGTTGTGAGATTGATAATTTTTTTCGAGTTTTTATTGCAGTTGGTGCTCCTCGTTTAGAAGATGACACTTGAATACTTGACTGTAGTTAATGGAAACTGCTGTAAAGTGGACTTACCTTTTTATTAAGGTTTTCCCTTAAATGATTTGCAAAAGTATTTTTTTAATCATAGTATACTAAATATCAGGGGTTGTATCCAAGCAAAGGAACAACGGGTAATACAGAAGTTTCCACCTGTCAGCCTTTTGGGCAGGTGCAGTTCTGTAAGTACTTGCTCCAATACCTGTCAGTATCGATTGTCAATTCCAGACTTCCAGTAGGAGATACAGTGCTGTGCCTCAGCTAAATGACTAGATCAAATGTTTCAGAGGGTTTTGTTTAATAGATACAGTCTTCATTCTACAGTATTTAAAGAAAATCGCTTCAGGCACTTCTTCTTCATGCCTGTAAGCAATCTTTGTGAGCAGAGTGGAGTAGAAGTGGAGATGCGTTTTGTTTGTGGTGAACCAGCTCTGCAGCAGTTCCAAGTTCAATTTGACCAGTAACATGTTTTTCTTGTCCAGTTGTAATAGGTCTTCTGGTTCATACAAGATACATTTATCTGGAATATGAAAAGTAGTGCACCGCCTACTGGATATAACCAGGATCTTTTAAGAATAAGTAGGAATAACTTGTTAGTTGTAGCCAAGCGCTCATCAGCTACAAGAAATATTCTGCCTCAGAAGATAAAAAATCTTGTTCCTTTAAGGATTTGTACGTACTGGTTGTTTTACTGTGCATGAAGCCAATGACCTAGACTGCATCAATCTGATCAGTACCTCAGGGCCAATTTAAAACTGTTTTTATTAGAGATTAAAAAGTTGATGATGCGAGAACAAAATCAAGCGGAACAAAGGGAACAAAAACTTTTTATTGGGAGGGGGGGTAAGGGAAAAGGGTGCAATTTGAAATGTGTTGTGATCCAGTTAGCACTCTTCTTATTTTCAAATTAAGTATTTTGGACTCAAATATACATATTTTTATAAATCAAATTCAATTTTTATATTGTATAATTTTGTGCACATTTCATTAAAAAATACTTCCTTTAAAACAAAATAAATGGAACTGTTTTTTTTTTATGTTACAGGATTGTTGTCTATGATGGTCTCTAATTGGGGTAAGATAAACGTTAAGGACAGTTTTAAAGCAAGGAGTGGCGCTAAATGGGCATTATGTTACCGATGTCCTTCTTGGAACATTAAAAAAAGAAAAAAGGCAAAAAGCTTTGTTACTGAATTTCTCAGAAGTGCTAAAAAGGCTATAGTTTTCCTAGCAGGAATAGCATTTGAATGCTGTCACTCAGAGAAGTATAAGAGAAAAAAAATTCTCTGCGAGCCCTCAGGAGCCTAAAATCAAGTGGCAGTGCAGCACGGGCATGGGATATAGGCCTTCTGTGAGTAAGTGCCTTGCAACTGTTTTCTCTGCCAGTCGTGCTGTGGTAAGGATGTTGCATTTGTTTTATAATTAATTAAAAACACAGCTTATAGCTTATTCTAAACCCGTTCAGGCTTTTAGAAGATGTGTTCAGAAGTCAAATTGGTAGAGGCTTCTGTGAAACATATACTGGCACTGAAGCGTTCACGCACACTTAAAGCTTTAAATGTGTAAGACAAGTAACTTTCCCCATTTTATCAAATTCTCTATGATACTCTGCAAGAGTTCCTGCCTGTGAGGAATTAATAAAACCTTTTAGTCACTCGAGAGTCTTGTTTCCTTGCAGCCTTGAGAAAACAACACACCAAAACATGCTGAGAGTCAAAAATGTCATCTCGGGAGAATTCTCAGTTTTGGCGGATTGTTTTTGCATGTCGCTTCACAGTCCCTTTTGGTACTTGCTGCCATGTCCTATGATTTTGGAAGATACAAATTATATATTGCATATTTGGTTTGGGTTTGGATTTTTTAATTACATTCTTTTCATTACTGAGTTAAATTTTCTAGACTTTTAATTAAAATTCCTCTTATACAAATTGGTTGCCATGAATATTTCAAACGCAATGCTTTGTTTTCCTTTTTCTTCATTCCCCAGACACAAGCAGCTGTATTTCCTCCAGCCTTTGTTTCCGTCCTAACATAATTGGCTACTTTATGAAATCTAATTGTTTCATTTAATTGTCTAACGCAAAAAGCTTAGTAACACATGCTGTATCTCCGAGCTCTCTCTGGCACTCAGCATGTTGTTAATTCAGCTTTTTGGTCGAGTATTTTTCAATTTAATTTTACTTCTAATCGCTGTCTTTGTTTCTTTCACAATTATTAAAAGGTGGTTTGTGCTATTCTTCCCCTCCCCTGCATGGATCACGTATGTCCTTAAAATGTGTTCCAGCATGGAAAATGTTGTTCTAAGTTGTTTTTGATTTATTACTTCTTTTTTCTGCCAGTGTTTTTATTGCAAGGATGCATCGGTAGAATTACGGAAACTAGTTCACAGTTTTAAATGTATACCATAAAAACAGGAATTGTGGGGGTGAGATGAGGGGTAGGGGAAGGAGTTTCAAGTAAAGGTTCAAGAGCTTGGAAAGAATCAATCTTTGTCTTTGTGAAAACGTTTGTAGCTGAGGATTACTTAACATTACGAGGGTGTGTTGCAATGGGTCCTGGGAATGGTAGGTTTGGAGCAAAGGAAGCACAGCTTTACTCAGCTGCTGGGAAAGCACAGATTAGCGCAGGCTTCTGCGTGGGAATCTGCATGGAATACATTTACAGGCACTCTTAATGATTGCATAGGCATAAGTTTCATCCACAGAGCTATTTCTGCTACCGTTTCGTTCTTGAGAGCACTATGCCTTCATGTCTTAAAACAGACTAAAAATAAAATAACAACAGATTTGTTCTTGTAAAATTTGATGTAATATACACAATGAAAATATCTTAAGTTGGTAATACTTACTGAGCTTAAATTCAGTAATTACGGCGATTAGATCAGTGTTGGAAGTTGAAAGCTTTTTCATCGTTTTCCAAATATGCCGTGTGGATGGTAACGTATCTCCTTTCTTTCAGCTTGGGGTTTAGTTTCTCAAAAAAAAGGGTAATGCTGCGTTTCTGGCAGGTCACACTACTTAAAAAAGCTTTCAAAGTTACCAGCTATTGCAGCCACATTAAGGTTTTTGTATGTATTCTGTAAGACTCTGAAGAGATTGCTATATAAAAAATAACATCTATGAAAGAGGTTTTGAGGATTACATCTCCAATACAATGCAGTAAGTACCTTTGCTAAGGAAAACAGCTTCGTGTCAACGTTGTATGTCTGATGTTTCAAAAAGTTATCAAAGTGGCATTTTGATTTACTTGGTAGTGTTCAAGCCTTCAGACCAGGCTCTTGTGCTCTTTGAAGCTACACAGAGAGAAAATTGGACCGTTGTCATCAGAGATGTAAAAAACATCCAGCTGGGATTTTCTGTTGGCATTTTAATTACAGGTGAGCCTGGTTTTATAGAACTTTTACGTAAAGCAATAACCTTGCAATTAAAATGTTGACATTTTTTGTAATGTTGTTTTCTTTTCCACTTCTTAATTCCATTATTCCTATTGATCTCAGCAGGACTATTAACTTCAGAAAATAATTTGCAGAATTTAGTAAGTCTAACTTTTAAAAGGGCTTTAACAGCTATTCCGCAAACGTATGCGCTACTTGCGGCAAAGATTTGTCCAAAGGGATACATCAAAAGGGATGCCTGAAGACTGCCTTTCTGTACAAAAGTTAAGTGATTTTTGTATGCAAACCAGATACCAGATTTGTACAGTGAGCATATAAACTGTGAGAAAGGTTTAGTATAAAAATTAAGCTACAAAACTTTCCTTGTCATTAATGCCTTGAGATTTCGAGTATTCACAGGCTTTTCACTTTAGAGTTCCACTCAAAATTAGCTCATCTTTTTCGCATTCTTCAGAATTGTACTATTTGTTTTTAAAAATAGAATATTTTCTTTAAGGAATAGGTTTCCACATCTGTTAAATAAAAAACAACTGAATATGTGAACAATCGAGCTAAATGCTTATCTCTTTTTTTTCTTTTTTTTTTTTTTTTCCCACCAGTGGTCTCCCTGCGAGGTGCTTCCTGTCGCTTCAAGGCATATTGCCAAATTTTGAAAAAAAAAAAGTTGCAGAGAAAATATGAATTAAAAGGGTGCAGCACCTGGCAGGTCTAGGCCCATGGTTTCTAGGATCCAAATCCTATATTTTATTATTTTTTTTTCTTTCGTTATGCTCATTGTGAGCAGAATTTAGTCACAGCTTCCCGACTATAAAGTCCCTAACGTGGGAAACCCTGGATAGCCTGAATTACCCCCAAAGCCATTATTCCCATGACAACCGCCGTGCCCGGCAGTGCATGGGGCATGTGGCTGCAGCACGCTACCTTCTGGCTATCCCAGCCAGCGGAATAATGTTTGGAAGCTGGTACTAATTGAGAGATTCGCTGCAGTCTCCCGTCGGTGTCAAAAAATCCCAGCTCCAAGTGCAGGAATGCCAAATGAAATTTCTTGACTGACTTCTCTCCTTTTGGTTCCCTCACCCCATTGGGACAGGGAGAGCAAGAGAACGCAGGGCTAGAAATTAAGAAATTTACTTTCAACGTTTTTCTAACCACCAGTTTAGCACGTGGAGCTTTCATTTCTGTATTCCGCTTGAACAGTAAGATTCAAACTTGTGTGTCTAATTGCATGTTTGTGCATGAAGTAGCTAATATATATGCAGATGAATTAAATCTAATTAGAGCTAAAGCCAACAGAGTGTACATTTCTAGCTAACGGCTACCTGCAGCTCTGTTATATACCACCTAAATAAGTTATTCACTGTGGACCTGCTCATACAATCTTCTGTAAAACGTACTCTACTTCTGACAAAAAAATAGCACTTTGATGCTGAAGAACTTCCTATCTCCGTAGAGTAGGTGTGGTTCTTTAAATCAAAATGTCAAATTCCATATCTTGTCTGGGAATTTTGAGGGATATTTAAAGTTATGGTATATCTTAGATGACTGTATTTATTAAGGCCCTTCGGTCTGTGCAGTGGTTTTTTTCCTTTCACTTCCTGGAATTTCGTATTCACCAGCAGTCCCGCCTGGATTCCCTTCACTCTATTGATGAGACCGAATGAGACCAAATGCGTGAATAAGAATTTAAACCCCTTATTTCGTGTTAGACGAACAAAATAAAACAGTAACATGAGTAAGTACTTTAATGGGAACAAGAGGCGTGCACAAACCATGGACTCTGATGGTAACTCTGTGGAGGGGACCCTCATTCTCCATCCTGCATTCAGTACACGAGTGAAATGCTGGAGAAGGGAGGTGCCCAGACCCCATCGGTGCTGAGCCAAGATCCCAAGCAGTCCTTGAGCTCCTCGCCATATGCAACTGATGCTTGTGCTCCCTACAGCCTCGGTGGGTAACTGAACGCAGCTGGAGCATGGCGTAGGATACTCTGATCATGATTTTCTCCCTAGGAATATCTCCTCCTTTCTCCTCGTGTTGCTTATAGCGGGAATGGACATGGGAATCCTCGTGAGAGTGAGAAATCCTCAGCCCTAGAAATTCTGGATTCTCCGGTAATCATTTCGACCAGATGAGCTACTGAGTAAGGACCAGATCATTTTGCAGCTTGAAAGCCAAAGAGATTTCACCTGTCTTTACTTCTGTGAATTAAGGTTTGCAGAAGTGTCTAGACCAACAGTCTCGAAGCAGATACCATCGCAAAACCAGCTGGTGTACTTCACCAATTTTACTATCAATCAATACCTTTGAAAATCCTGAGTTTGCTTTCGCACATAATGTAATGCCATTGGTTGTGCATTTCCTCGGTTAGCATTCTTACTGTTTTGTAGAGTAATATTATGAGGGATACTTGCATTTAGGTTGAACTGAATTTTTTAAGGGTGACTTTTAATAATCGGTGACTCAAATAGGGTTGTACCATGTCTTCTGCCAGAAGAGGCCTCACCAGCGAAGTCTGATGTCTGTTGCTCAGGTCTGAGTTGTGGGGAGCTCAATTTGTTTTGCGAGGTCTGAGAAGTTCCCGCAGGCTAATTCAGAGGAACTAGGGAAAGAATTATGGAGAAATTAGATCACAGTTTCTCTTATTTAAACGGTACCTGAAGTGCCCTATAGGCTTGTCCCATTTTCTTCTTTAAAGGTTACTTTCATCCCTTATCTCCCTCCCTCAAACTCATCCCCCCCACATCATTAAATGTTGAACAATTATAACACACAAGCCTGAGGGAGGACAAACGCTTGTTTTCTTGGTGGTTTGAAGGGGACTTTGACATTTCTCGAATCGTCCCTAGTTATTCAGACTATATTCAAATATATGTATTCAAATAGGATACGACAACCTCAGCGAGGAAGAAATGGGCACGGATGGAATTGCCACAGTACTTGTAAGCAGGTAGGGGATATCCTGTTTTTGAAACATTATCATGTCAAATGTTGCAGCAGCAGTAGCAGCTTCCTGCTTTTTCCATGCCAAGAGAAGGAACGGGGAGCTGCTGGCTCAAGAACACTGCCAGCTTCTCTTGGTCACGTATTTTGGTACTACAAAGGTGGCATTATTAAAGGCAGACAAAAAAACCCAACTCTAACCATGCAGCCAAACTGAAGTCTAGGAGCTGAAAAAACCTTCTATTGTGCACTCATAAACCTTGCTAAGAACTAACTGGTGTCCGTATACGCCGGCTTTTCTGCAGTATTTTGGCTGCAAACCGAGACAGGTAAGAGATGCTGTCTCTACGAACGCTTAAAAACGGGGAGTCAAGAACCTTCCCCGTTGCTCCCGCTGGACATCCTGACCTTTCTGCAGAATGCGTGATAAAGCAACCCAATCCAGCAAAACATCGCTGGATTTGGTACCTAAAACTTTAAATTGTCCTGTAGATTTTTTTGCTGGCATAAAATTTGATGATTCTGTTTACAGCAAAAACCTGGTACTGCGGAACTTATTTTTGTTGTATCACTTATACCGAATATTCCCCTTTTAGCTGAATATCCACGGATATGTAGCAGGTAAATACTTATGCATTTGTATATTTCGTAAATATATATTGGAATCAAACTTGTGCCGTGTTATTTTGGTGAAAGGGAACTGTACGGTTTATTATGGGAGACAAAGAAAGCGTTGGATGTGAAAATGACGTGCCTCTCAAATCCTGGTATGCTTGCGTATATGTATATATACACACATATCTCCCTCCATGTGTATATAGCCTGTGTATACATATGCATATATACACACACCCTTAAGTAAATTTATTTGATATAATCTGGAAAACAAGATTTTCCTGACAGGGCTATTTCTCAATACTGCTTCTTGAATTTACGTCTCTCACTGTAAAGAAATATCTCCCTACGACAATCTCCAGGAGCAGCCCTAGTTTGGCTAGAAACAACTGTGTTGTATTTCTGGGACAACACTAAACATTAAATACAAATTCAGGGCCAGCTGCTGCATCTTCAAGAGGCAGAGCAAAAGTGATTTTAAGCCATTGTTTTAATCTCACAGATTTAAATGCAAGAGTTGGCTTAATTCCTAGTATATGTTGGAGCGGTCATCAGTGACAATAATTTTCAACATTTTCCTTCAATCTAATATTTTGGGTCAATGCAAGAGCTGCGATGCTGTTTTCTTCCCTGTTACTTCTGCTCTTGCAGGCAGCAGCTTGTAGACACCAAAAAGAAAAGATTGAACAGGTACAGTGCAGTTTAGAAACGATCTACCTGACCACAGCGGATGGAAGACTCCTTCCCTCTCGTTCTGCGTGCACTTTCATGGTGCCCCTAAATGATTACGGCAAAAGATAGGCGAGCCCCTGTCATTTCAGTCTTTGGCTTCACAGGTAAAAACTACAAAGAACGAGTTAGCGCCAAGTTCCTCGATGGCTTTTGTGGCAAAGGCAACAGTTCACTAGACCGAAACCACCAAATAAATCTCACCTTGGCTAGCCTTAA
Organism: Chroicocephalus ridibundus; assembly: GCF_963924245.1. NCBI lineage: Eukaryota > Metazoa > Chordata > Aves > Charadriiformes > Laridae > Chroicocephalus > Chroicocephalus ridibundus. Next base: position 3,821,449 of record NC_086287.1, on the reverse strand, counting down.
TATTTCACATTCATATATGAAGAAATGTTAATGATTCCTGGAAGTTTTAGGCATCAGCACTTAAAATTGCTTCAGGGACAAAGGAAAGTTAGAAGTTTGTTTAGATTTGCGAGAGGATGTGACCTGTATTTGGAGCACTGACTGACTGATTGGTTGTAACACGAAAGGAAAAAGTGACCAATATTCCTCCAGCTCTTTGCGCAAAAGCTTAAGTGTATTGCGGCAGCTTAACTTACAGGCCTACGCCAGAACCTGATCGTGAGTCAATATTTATGTTGACTCTTAAATGTGAATTACAATGCAAACAGATGGTACGGGTCAAAGGGTCTTTAATACGAACTGTGTTCAGGAGAACAAGGAATTTAGCTTTGAAATAAATCATTTGCCCTCCTTGTTACGGCACAGATGAACAATGTCAAGTCTGCTATTTTTTCATTTATGAGTTATTACCCTTTGTATTTTACATGTGGCTTTTAAACATTTCCTAAATGTTTTTGGTTTTTTTTATTTTCGCTTGTGAAAAAGTCACAAGATTTTTTCAGCTCTTGTCCACCTTCCTAGAAATAATGATTTCTTAACCAAGAGCAGGGAGAGGACTACCTTTCATACCCTTTTCTCTTGTCTTTTTTTCTCTTGCAAGCTACATGCCGTGTAATCTTACTTTCAGCAGCTAGATTGTAAATGGCTTTTTATTTAATAACTGCCAGCATTAATTACGTGTAATTTGACGAAAGCTATGTAAATACCTCCGTACAAAGGAACAAAGCATTCAGGCAAAGAGAAAAAGGCAAAAAGAAAACTCAAGTGACTAAGATATTATTTGGTGTCATAAAGGACAAATCGTTTGTTGGTAGCTAAGATGAGTCAAAGGAATACACGTGAAGACCTGGCACATGACTAGACTGGCACAAGACTACACGTGAAGAACGGCAGCTGAGGACACGCTGGATCAAACCTCAGGTGAAGATAAACACGCTCCTGTAAGATGCTCGAACTCCGAGGAGTGACCCACAGGGATGGGTCAAGAAGCACAACCTGCTTTATAGAAAGTGTGACTCCAGTTAGAGCAGGCAATGTGAACCGTGGTGGTGCCCGTGCTCATAAATGTCCACATGAGGGGCGGGAGTCCATTTTCACTGTTAGCCCTGCTATCGGCGCTGCCATCTCCGCAGGATGCCACTCTGCCGTGAGCGTCTGTGCACACCACTGTAGCATGGGTACTGCTGCACGCACAAAGCCCAGCCTCATCTGACACCTGGCACTTGTGGTTTTGGGTCAGACAGAAAGCCGTGTTCTGTCAATATCAAACAGGAGGTTAATATAATTACTTATGGCAGCATTAGCTTCAGTTCCCAATGTAAGTACTGCTCAGTAGTAGCTCTCTGAAGCTGCATATGTCTTGCTCTCTTCTTAACAACAGATCTATTCTTTTTTCTAGAAGGGGATGCAGAAATTGGCCGTTTTCAGCTGTATAATTGCACAATTATACGCGGGGTTATCTTAGCAGCACTAAAATTATAATTTCAGACTGGAACCCTGAAACTGCCTTTCTTTAAAGGAAACGTGAATCCAGCGGTAGGGACAACGTGTGCAAGCAGGGCGGTGCAGAGGCAGCTACCGCTCCTGTTGACGTTAGAGAGGATGCTGCTGGCACCCTGCCTTCTCCGGCAGGCACTGCCGGTTCTCCTCCCCGCTGCACCTCTCGCCCCGGTCGTATGCTGCACGTCCTGGGCTTATAGACTTGCCGGGAATTTTGCTCAGAGTCATGGCATTTCTTTAAAAGCTAAGGACGAGAGCACTCGCAGCTCTCTTGGCTTACATGTTGACAGGCATGCGCTACCTTCCATGTATTTGTTAGTTCAACATCGGGGTAGGGTAGACTTTTCGGCACAAGGTATACTGCTGAAAGGTAAGGACAGACCAATAGAGAAGCAAGCAGGGAAGGAATTTACTTAAAAAGAACCTATGGTAACTGTACAAAAGAGGAGGAGGTCCACTTACTATGTTTCCATCATTTTTCTTAGTATTTGTTTCAAGTTCACTTGAGCACTGTTCCCAAAGGTCTTGGGTTTTTTTCTCTGGCAAAAGTAGAGCTGCTTTTTCTAAAGTATTGTCTGCTTTCCCTGAAGGTTCTCTTCTGACTCTGATTGCTCTTAAATGTCACTCTGCTGCTTAGGGCTACTCGTAGGTGGGCTGAGCTGAATGTTTACCATTAAATGGCTTATACCTATACTTATTTTCCATGTCAGATCCTGACCTAATAACCTTCTTCTCAAAATGCCGAGGGTGAAATTTAGTTTTAAATGACTTGCTTGCCTAGGCAGAATTGCTATTAATCAGAACAGGAAAATAATACTGGGAAATTAACTTTCTTTGATAGCAGCGTAATACACCATTATCTATTGGCAGACAATTTCACCTGTGCCTTAGGATCACCTTGAAACTGGGAATGGTTTTTTTGGTAAAACACATTGCTGCCATTCCAAGTTTCCATAGTTTTTAGAATTTGAATCTGTTGCGGTTTTCTTTATGACTTCATTTTGAGGCTGTGTTGTTTTTTAGTCACCATCTCAGCCAATTAATGTTAGCAAATTAATATTTTTAGTAAATACTGTGAAGACAGTGGGGAGTTCTCAAATGGTAAAAATAAGCATTTAACTTGTGTACATAAACCAATGATTCACTGAAAACGTTATTTACATTGTCATTTGCCTATAAGCTGAAGCTGGTTGCACAGAAAAATCATTTTGCCGTGTTTACACCCATAACAATTCGGGACTGATACCTTAACAAAATTATTCTCTTCGCATACACAGGTTAATATTTCATTTCAGCATGCATCTGAATAACGAAGATAGCGATTGCTGCATACAACTTCATGCGGGCAATGTGCATGTAATGAAAGGTATATTATCACTTGAAATCTAGTCAGTTAAGGATTAAAAATAGGCTAACGTGCTATATGAGTTCTCTTTATTTTTAAATGCTGTTCTCTACTTTACAGTAATATGAAGGTCTAATAATAGAGGATCCTGAGTACATAGAAATCATGGTCTGATTTGCTTAGTGCCTACTCCAAAGCCACTTGAAACAGTAGGAGCCTCTGCATAGCAGACAAAGTGAAAATAAACTTCTTTTTCCCCTTCAAATGCCGATTTACAGGAACAGAAGTGTTACTTCCCAGGCAAATCCTTTTTGCTCTAGTCAGACTATTTAGAAAGCTGATTGCATGTATTATTAAAATAATACAATCCTTTATTTTTTTTTTCTCTTAACAGGTCTCAAAACGTTCTAAAAGCTGGAGCCTCAATTTTGAAATGATCTGTGTAGAAACCAATTCCCGTTCTCTCTTGGAGTCTTGCGAAATAAACAGGTGAAAGGCTCAGCATCTACAGAGCTCACCCTGGGCTCAGTGCATGCGTAGACAAGGTCTTTTGGAATAAAAATAACATAATTCTTTTTTCTAGGTAATTGATTTTTGACATATCCTGATAGGTTGCCATGGTTCTGAAGCTATAGGCTCCAGTCTTGCAAATACAGTAACTTAATTCCAGACCAGTTAAAATTAACAAGACAGACAAATCTTGGGCTGCTGAATCCAAAGCAATGGAGCCAATAACGGCACTGCTTATTTCTATGGACATCCACATTCATTTTACTTGCTTTCCTACAAACAAATTCTGCTGTTTCTTGCACGTATCCAGCATCCCAGCCCAGATTCATCTCACGCTGGTTTAGACATCTAACCATGGCTCCCACGGCAGGAGTCCGGCTGCCTTAGGCTGCCTCTGTAGTCAATGAGAAGAGACAAGCATCTTGAGCGGGTGATTCATGGACCACACCAAAGATCTGAATCACTCCCATGGAGCGGCTCTCTCGCTCCACTGATTACAGAGGCAACCGAGGGTAAATGGGTTCATGATGTAGGTGGTCAGCCAGGTGGAATGTATCCAAACCTGTTCTAGTTAGTCAGGAGCTGCATTATCACAGCTGGTTCTGAATTCTTGACTCCAGACAGTTTCTTCTTCCAATATTATTCACAACTATGTCACATGAATCTGGCCTTTCCTAAAAGTATTCTTTAAAAAAAAAAAAACGCATAGCTAAATAATGTGCAACCCTATTGTCCTGAACTTATAACCGAATGTACTTTCATTATAGTTCCAAAAAAACCTATTTGAAGTTGTGCTGCAAGCAGTACATTCACTTAGTGTAGACTATGTTTGCATTAGATATTAGAGGTATATTTCACTCAAGATTGAAATAAATGATACTTTGCTTTAGAAATTCTTTTTTGCTCAGGGGGATTTCTGCTGCTGTAAATCCATACAAAAAAGACAACAGCTGCAACAATTCTGAGCTGCAAATTGCACAACTGAAGCTGAAACTAAGCTGAAAACCTTTTCGAGTTTAGTGCATTTGTACTTGAGTGGGCTTATGTGGCTTTGCAGGAATAGCAGCTAAATTTGGAAAATATTTATGGCATCGACATAGGGTATGATTCCCATTAAAATGAATCGTGTAAGTTTATTTGGTCTCTTAAGAGCTTTCTGCATGTCTTCACTTTCCTGTGTGTTTTGTGCGGACTTTTCTTCCTATCAGATGCAGTACGTCCAAATTCGGATTTGATTTACACCTGCTTAAATCTGACATAGATCCCTGTAGACCCATATTATATAAATAAAATGTCGATGTAAAGAAGAACTGTGTCAAGGCATGGTTTCTACAAGTCATGGCTTCTGTTGCCGAAGGGCTGACACATTTACTAGTGCACTTATCTTTATACATGGGCATAACCATTAATTACCTCCGTCCTCTTCTTTATAGGCCACCTTCCAGCCTCTTCCCCTCTTGTTCCTTCTCCCTCAGGCAAAGCGTCTCTTCTGTCTAGCAACCTCTGGAGACATTTGTTACGGTAACAGAATAGCCCAGGTCACGTCTATCTACTGACAAAAGAATAATCAGTGCTGTTGGCAAAAATCCTGTTCTTTCATCTATTCATTTTGGTATGAAATGCCTGAAATGTGTTCAAAATGCATTTTGCTGATAAGTCATTAAGTCATCTGTAAAGGACAGGGAGTAAATAAGGTACCATCGGCTTGATTCAGAAGGAAAAAAAAATGCGTAGGCGCTCTTGGACTATTTTCAGCGGAGGTTTTGTGCTGGCACAGGGTGGCTTTGAGGCTCACAAAGGAAATTTCAGTACAAATGAACCATGAAGCACTCTGTGGGCAGAGAAAGCAGCGGATGCAAGCCTGTGCTGCTGGGAAGTGAAGAGAGGAGCGCTTTGCTCCTTCACCTTCTGGTGAGAAGCTCTTCCTCGCGGGGAACGGGTGGCAGCAGGTGTTTGTCCTCAGAGCCCCGCTGCCGACAGGGAAGGCAGCTCGGAACGGCCGGACCCTGACACCGACACCTCGCCCTGCAAAACTTGCTGGCAGGAAGAGGTTGCTGTTTTGCTGAGCTTGGATAAACACTAGGATCTAATTTATCATGTGACAGGAAAGGAAAGCTGCCTTTTTTTTTTGTTTTGTTTTGTTTTTTTTTTTCTCCTCCCTGTTTTTAACAGCTTTTGTTTGAATTTCATCATGTGGATTCTAGGTGCAAAGAGATAATTTAACCTGGGTCTCTGAACTGATTACTTTGCTGTCAGCTGCTTTAGAGCATGGCTCTTTCTGGACATGTCTACAAGGGCGACGTTTCGCTAAATGACATGGACAGGGAGCCAGACCTCTTGCTGAACTTACAGAAGAAATATCATACTCATTTAGTTACAAAGCCCTCAGCTGATAGTACTCATAATGTACATGGTATATCACGGGTTACAGGCCCAGGAGGAAGAAAAAAAGGCAACTGTTTCCCTTGTACTACAAAGTAAATAGGAATGCTGAAAAATATTTTGGTATTTTGCAGTAAACACCTAGGAGTTCTCCTGACTTTATTAGTTCATGTGTATTATGTGCAACGCAGAGCGTTACGCAAAGACCTGATTATTCAGTCATGTTTGCGGTATTTGAAGCGCTGACCCTACAATGATCCGCTCTGGGCTAGGGTGGACTGCACACAGGGATAGCAGTATGGCTTCAAAATCAGGCCTTTCAGATATTTTTGAGGCATCGCAGAAATTCTGCTGCATCCACAGTCTGGGCTTTGAGCGTAACGTTCACAATGCAAGGTGCCTAACGAAGGTATTTGCAGTATGACATGTGGGAGGCATATTCCTTAGCTAGGATATTCTGGATTCAAGTTCCCTCCTGGACTGAGCCATCCTTTTGGGCATGAATAAATACCGAGCTCTTTATACATGAGGAGACAGTGCCTCCCTTTTATATAGCAGACATTTATATGCCATGGGAACGCTGTTCCCACCTGAGGCTGAAACCCATTTCTCAAGAAAGTGCCTAACCACTGACATTTCCATTTCTCCTCTGAAAGTTGTGTTAGGAGCGCTACGTGGTTTGAAGGTGACAAAGATAAAGGTGACAACTCCTTGAGGCAGAGGAGGGTCTACAGCTAAAGCTGCTTAGATGGGAAGTCCAACCACAGACGTGAGGAGCTGGGAAAGCTGAATGTGAGAGTGTTTGTGCCTTGTTAACAAACTGGTTGAAGTGAAGATTAATATACAGAATTCATTCGTATTTATTCTCCACTGCAGAATTGTGTGGAAGGTTATTTGCTTTCATAACAAAGCATGATTATAGTTGGCAAGACAGGTTTTTTTTTTTTTATTTTAACCATTTAAGGACAAAGCAAAACTTAATTTCAAAAGAAAAAACAACCTCATTCCAAGTCATCCAAAATGGAGAGAAAAGGTAACGACACCTTTTAGGATCTAGGTGAATACTTAGATTCACTTACTAATTTATTACACATAACCTGGCTCAGGATCAGTTAATCTGACTGGATGTATTGCAGTGTCCAATCTGATAGAGATTATCAACTCTGTGCCTATTACGGTGTTTAACATTTTGCCTTTGCATTCACAAAGTCTCCATTTGACTCGTATCTTAAATGCAAATCAAATCAGGCCAGATGCTTTTTACTAACGTTATTAGGTTTCGGTTTTTATGTGTGATGAGCTGAAGTGAAATTGTGTTTGTTCATGCAGATGTAAATTCCAGTTTATTTTTCAGCCTTGTTTTGGTTTTGCTTGAACACGCTGTTCTGAAGATGCTACCTTGACGGCTCCTCAGACTGAAGTCCGCAGAAGTGGTACAGCAAAAGTAACCAAGATGAAAGGTGAGGACTTTGCCTTTCCTGGCATGCACTTGAATTCTCACGTGGAAGGACTTCCTCAACTTGCAACATTGGGTAGGTGGAGGCAAGTCAAACAGTTTCGGCACACTTGAACTCTGACTCCCTAAGGATGAGGACAAAATAATGAGCACTATCCTATCAGTAAAGGTATCTCATGACTCCATTGCCCTCACCACCACAGCTGACACGCCTGAGAAACACATTCACAGGGAACAAAAATTCAGACCTCAGAGCTTAGGAAGGGGCAAAACACAACCTATAAGGTCTGCAGTGAAGATCTCCCCTGTGATGCTGGAACTGTTCATTGCTTGTCGACTAGTGGCAGGAAAAAAACCTTGAATCTCCCAAAAACTTACTATAATTTTTTTAAAATGCTTTTCAGTTTTTAAAGTCTCACTTTACTAGACTAGTATCAATTTGATTTATTTATATTTTTATATTACCCTGCTGAATGTTGCATAACAGAGGAAGGAAAGAATTATCTGAAATCCTAGTCAGAGAGGTAAGGAAATACTATCTCTCCTTTTCTGCCAATACATTTTCATTCTATGTATTTGTGATCATGCTTAGAAAACTGGGTTTGTTTTTCACTTGCACATGAAGAGTTTAAGTATTTTTACTAGTGGTTTGCTTAACTTTTTAACAAGCGGGTCAAGCTGGCAGGGTATTTTTGTTTTCTTTAAAGAATCAGACAAAATCAGCACCTCTTGTCTATAAGGAATACAGTCATCGATGAATTGTGAGCTATGGGAGACAATTTTGTTGGTGCAGGTAAAGACAAAGAGAGAGTTTGGGGCAATGAAATAGAAACATTTACCTGTAGGAATGTGCTTAGAAATAAAGAGCTGATTGTGTTCAAGGTAATCTTCAGGACCTAGTTTTAAGCATTAAGTAACTGCCTTTGTTTGACCCCAGAAATACGTTGCTGTGCTTCTTAAGTACGGCCCGCATTCTGCTGACAGTTCTACATTGATGCGAATTATGTGAAAGAAACCCTCAGTTTGGGTTAAACCCTCAGTAGCAGGTTGAAGGAAAAGGCCAGGTGAATGATGCTTTCCTTCCTCCCCTCCCACAATCATTTTAAGTAGTTTAAGTTAAAATCGAAGCCTAGAAGTTTCTAAATATATCAATATAAATATATCAAAGCTTGTAAGTAATAGCATTGAGCTATGCTGAGACTATTTGACAACACAGGTTAATTCACAACATTGGGAGGTTTCCTCAGGAAGAGCAGAATTGATTTTGGAAATTTTTTTGCTACTCTCTTTATATTGAAAAGTCAGACGTCAGTATTTATGCAATTACACTTAAATAGTGTATTACTCGGCGTTAAACCTGTGCTAACCAGTATTTGGCAAAACCTGTGATTTGAATGTGCCTCATAATATTTGATTTTTTCCTTAAAGTTCCAGCTCCCGGAGTTGTGTGATTATATGAGAAACTTCAAGAGGAAAAAAAAAAAATCTTAGACCTCATGGCTGTAGAGGAAAAGTTTAAAAATGTAATCTGAATTCACCCTAAAGCTCAACTACCAAAGGAAAAGAACACAATATAGTAAATTTGTAATGGTAAAGATTTTCGTATTTGGGGGAAGGATGAGTGACTCATTAACGATCCTTTCTATGCAGCGCTAGGTGTCGATATGTTGTATTTACAAATTAAGCGTCATGTAATCCAGTCACAAACCTGCACATCCTTCAGTGCAAGGACTGCTGCTTTTTGGCACGACCTGCCTCTCTCTGCGTAATTGGCCCTTGATGCTTTTCAAAGCTTTCCACTCTGAAAAGTGGAAAGTGACCAAGGATGAGGAAAAGGCTGAGGTACTTAATGAAGTCTTTGCCTCAGTCTTCAGCAGTAGGACCAGTTGTTCCCTGAGCACCCAGACCCCTGAACTAGAAGACAGGGATGGGGAGCAGAATGAAGCCCCTCTAATCCAAAGGGAAACGGTGAGGGACCTGCTTCAGCACCTGGAGGTGCACAAATCTATGGGGCCGGATGGGATCCACCCAAGGGTATTGAAAGAGCTGGCAGAGGTGCTCGCCAGGCCACTTGGTATCATTTATGAGCAGTCCTGGACAACCGGGGAGGTCCCAGCTGACTGGAGGTTAGCAAATGTGACACCCATCCACAAGAAGGGCCGGAAGGAGGATCCGGGGAACTACAGGCCAGTCAGTCTGACCTCGGTGCCTGGGAAGGTCATGGAACAGATCCTCCTCAGTGCCATTACACGGCACACGCAGGAGAACAGGGTGATCAGGCCCAGTCAGCATGGGTTTGTGAAGGGCAGGTCATGCCTATCAAACCTAATATCCTTCTATGATAAGGTGACCCACTTAGTGGATGAGGGAAAAGCTGTGGATGTTATCTACTTGGATTTTTGCAAAGCTTTTGACACTGTTTCCCACAGCATTCTCCTGGAGAAACTGGCTGCTCATGGCCTGGACAGATGTACTCTTCGCTGGGTAAAAAAGTGGCTGGATGGCCGTGCCCAGAGAGTGGTGGTAAATGGAGTTAAATCCAGTTGGTGTCCAGTCACAAGTGGTGTCCCCCAGGGTTCGGTGCTGGGGCCGGTTCTCTTTAATATCTTTATCAATGATCTGGATGAAGGGATCGAATGCACCCTCAGTAAGTTCACAGATGACACTAAACTGGGCGGGCGTGTTGATCTGCTTGAGGGTAGGTTGGCTCTGCAGAGGGATCTGGACAGGCTGGACCGATGGGCTGAGACCAATGGTATGAGGTTCAACAAGGCCAAGTGCCGGGTCCTGCACTTGGGTCACAACAACCCCATGCAGCGCTACAGGATTGGGGCAGAATGGCTTGAAAGCAGCTCGACAGAAAAGGACTTGGGAGTGTTGGTTGACAGCCGGCTGAATATGAGCCAGCAGTGTGTCCAGGTGGCCAAGAAGGCCAACAGCATCCTAGCCTGTATCAGGAATAGTGTGGTGAGCCGGACTAGGGAAGTGATCATCCCCCTGTACTCGGCACTGGTGAGGCCCCACCTCGAGTACTGTGTTCAGTTTTGGGCCCCTCGCTACAAGAGGGACATTGAGGTGTTGGAGCGTGTCTAGAGAAGGGCCACAAAGCTGGTGAGGGGTCTGGAGGACAAACCTTATGAAGAACGACTGAGGGAGCTGGGGTTGTTTAGCCTGGAAAAGAGGAGGCTGAGGGGAGACCTTATCACCCTCTACAACTACCTGAAAGGAGGTTGTAGAGAGATGGGGGCTGACCTCTTCTCCCTGGTGACAAGTGATAGGACAAGGGGAAACGGGTTCAAGTTACGTCAGGGGAGGTTTAGATTAGATATTAGGAGACATTTTTTCACTGAAAGGGTTATTAAACATTGGAATAGGCTGCCCAGGGAGGTGGTGGATTCACCATCTCTGGAGGTGTTTAAAAAAAGGGTAGATGGGGCACTGAGGGACATGGTTTAGAAGTGGCTCTTGTCAGGGTAGGCTAAAGGTTGGACTCGATGATCTTAAAGGTCCCTTCCAACCTCAACAATTCTATGATTCTATGATTCTAAAAAGCAAGAATAGGGTCTAAAATGCAAATGCTCTATTCATAGTGGTAACACAAATGGAAGAGAGAAAAGCTACATTTTTTTCTAAGCTTTGCCTACAAACTCCAACCTTACTCAGGTGCATGTAAAAAGCTTTAGAAACAGGCTCATCCAGGAACAGCGTAAAAGCAAGTGGAAAACGTTTATATGCTGTTTTGGAAACAGATTACAAAGGGAAAAAATGGAGTTATTTTGTCCGTGCAGCCCAAGCCAGTTTCCTGTGGAGAATAGGCGATGACGGCGAAGTCACCCCTCGCTGGAGCTGTGCTGAGGACATGGTGGCACCGCTTCCTCACAGGGCGAGGCGGGAGAAGCCTTCGTTGCCCACACCAAGCCTTCACACAGCACATACGTGGATGAATTACGGCAGCAGATGGCTTTGTTACACCACTTCAACTGTTCACTGTGTCCCACAGACTCACACAGGTGTTGGCTCCTCCGGTGGCTTTACTCACCACACAGCCATTAGTTACACCGTTTAATTGGTTAAACCCATCACCTCACAGCTCTGTGAGGCATAAGGCTTGCACACAGGGCTCACCACCATTCCAATGTACGTTGCAAGGGTGCAGGTGGAAGGCACTGGCTGCCGGCTGAGGCCGGGGGAGCAGGTCGAGAGGGTGGGCTGAGGCGACGGGAACGGGCTGAGGGATCGGGGCAGGGCCCAGCTCCTGCCCAGCGGGCGATGCCTGTATGCAGGAGCGGGCAGACCCGCCTGGCAGGGCCCTGCCGTGACACGCAGGCCCCGGGAAGGACTGTGATTGCCGGGGCGACTCTGGCACAGGCAGCGCTGATGACTCCCGTCCTGCCCTGTTGCTCAGCCCCACAGCGAGCACGCCTCCTACCCCGGGGCTCTGCTCCGGAGACGCGGCAGCCCTCCTTTTGGGCGGGCACCCGTGGGCGGCGGGAGTGTCGCTTGCCGGGGAAGAGAACGGGCGCTCGCCGGGGCCTCCGCGGGGGAGCGGGTCTCGAACCCGCGCTGAAGGGGCGCCCGAGCCTCCCCGCGCGGTGCATTCTGGATCCCGCACTGATTTATGCAGGAGCCGCAGAGGGCGCCGGGAGAAGCGGGAGGAGGCGGCGGCGGCGGCGCTCGGTGCTGGCGCGGAGGGTCAGGGGCCGGCGGCGGCGATCGGGGCTCTCCCCAGCGCGCAGGGCCTGTGCCGCCCCCTCGGGCCGCGGCACCGTCGTCGCGGGACACAGCGGCACCTAACCCGGCCTCAGCCGGCCCATCGCCGGCCACCACGGACGTGGAGGCGGCGGCGGCGGCGGGCGGAGCCGAGCCGGGCCCGGCCCGGAGGGACGCGAGTCCTCCCGCCGCGGGGGAGCCTGCCCCGCCGCTCGGTAGCGAGGGCCCTCACGGCGCCGGGGCCTCCACGGCCGGGCTCGCTCCTCCGGGGCAGCACGGGCAGCGCTGAGCCGCAGCCGGCTGTGTGCGGGCTGCGGGGCTGCGCTCCCGGCGCCGCTGGGGCCTCCGGCGGGGAGGGAGGGAGGCCCGGCCCGGCGCTCCCCGTGAGGGGAGGCGGCGGGAGGGAGAGAAGGGGGTGAGCAAAAAAGCCCCATCTCCGCGGCCAGCAGCTTTGTTTGTCGGGCCCTGCCGCGGGGAAAAGGAGCGGCGAGACCCGGGCGGGCGAGGTGCCGGTGCCCCCGTCTCCCTTCGGGGCCTTCCTCGCCCGCTTCTGCTTCCCAGGCGCTGCCTCCCTTCTCGGCGGGTTTCTTTCACCCCCCTCGGCTGGATATCGCCGGTTCCGGAGCGTCGCCGGTGGGACCCGGCTGGGGCGAGAGCGAGTGGAGGATTAATGCAGAGGAAACAACAGGTCTCCCTTCTCCGCGCCTTCCAAAGCGATACCAGCGCCTTGCTCTTGGGATTATAAATGTTTGAACTAAGACCCAGGAAACTGGAAGGAGAGCCTCCCGTTGGAATTAACAGAAGAGGAAAGAAGGGAGGCTTTTCCAAATCCTTTACGAGAAAGCTCGTGCCGTTTTCCCATGCTGTCCACGCTCTCTTTAATAATGCGATTGTGACCTGAGTGGAATTTATGAGCGATGAACTATTGAAGCTTATTGCACCACTGCATCGGACTACATTTTTTATTATTTTTTTTTTTCCTCAGCACATGATTCCCCCATGCCAGCTGTTTCAGGACCTATGGGCCAGTAATAGAGGGACAGGAAGCTGAGACAGTTTATTTTCACATTCTTGTGTTCTGGGGACTTGGCTAGTTAGCTGAAGCTGCTGCTGCTTTTTACCGGATCTGCTCTTTTCTCAGCAGGTTTACTTGTTTTCATGTGCACGGGGTGTTTCAATTAAACAGACATTGGACTAGAGCTGAATGGATGCTTTGCAACCCGAAAGGTTTTTGGGGGTAACAAAAAACTACTAAAAACAGAGAAGAACTGGTACTGCAGGAAACCTGGGGCCTGTTTTCCAAGCCTTTATAGTTTATTGAGCAAGGTAAATAATGTAGTGGTGTTGAAAATACAGGGCTTATGGTAATCATGCATGAAAATGTTATAAATCACTTCAGGCTGTTCCAAGTCTTTCAAGGGATTGAGAGGTCCCACTGTAAGGCTCAGAGTAAGTTTAACTGTTCTTTAAAATAAGTGTGAAATTGAAGGCTAAGAACAAACTTTGTGGTACCTGAGAGATTGAAAGAACTATTTTTTTTGTGATCCGCCTTACGTTCTTGTAGGTTTGTGATGTTGAGAGAGGCGGTCTGAAGAACTTTAGAAGCCTTAGTGATTCAGCGAGCATTTGCAGTAATTATATTAGGGATTTTTTCCCATGCTTTTACAAAACGCGATGCCTTAGCCCCTTGTAAGGATCAGTTAGGGTGTCTTAAAAGTCTTTCCAATTTAACAATAGTACAGTGTTTACATTTGCATTGTTAATTATATTCGTACTCTGCCTTGAATTATTTTTGCTTGCTTTTACTTTTGTTATCCACAGTGACAGCTGCTACCACTTCATAATGATATTTTTGCTTTTTATCTTCCTTTACATGTATATCTCCTGAATTGGACTATGTGGATTTACCACTAATTTACATGCATCACTTTTACCATAGACACAGCCAGCATAAGCTCACAGTACTGTTTTAGATACTATCTTTGTATGTTTCAAGTGTTAGAAGAAGCAGATAATGATTCTTAAAATATGCAGTGTAATCACTTACTGGTTTAAGTGTATAATTTTTGGTGGCGTGCTGCATGCCTTATCTTTGTTTTTTTAAAGATCTCAGCAGCAGTTTACTCTTAACAAAAATATAAATCCATTAAAATGAGATCACAGTTTGAAACATAGCTGTAAAAATCTGGTTTTGCAAGAAGTCACAAGATTCTCATTATGAAGTGATGCCTTGATTAAATTGACTGTATACCTTTTCTCCTGCAGTCTTAATGAAATAGTGGCAAACACTAAGGTGTTGGCAACCTTTGCTGATGCTATCATTGGGAAAGCTGAGTTGGTATTATGGGTAGTATCCAAAGTTCCTATGCTTATCCTGTTTAGATTTGTTTGACTTTAAATTTATGGTCTTTGTTTTGTCTTATTTTGTTTCAAGATGATGTGTGAGGTGATGCCAACCATCAGTGAGGCAGAGATTCCCTCTGGGGGAAATGGAGGCCATGGTTCAGGTTCCCCGTTACAGTCAGATGCTGATTCCCATTTTGAGCAATTAATGGTATCCATGTTGGAAGAAAGGGATCGCCTTCTGGAAACACTAAGAGAAACTCAGGAGACGCTAGCATTGACCCAGGGCAAGCTTCATGAAGTTGGTCATGAGAGAGATTCCTTGCAGAGACAGCTCAATACTGCGCTTCCACAGGTATGGACATTTTGAAAGGAAGGTATCTTTCGATAATTTTTGTATTCTTTGTGGGTTTTTCTGTTGGCTTTTTGCATATTTAATTTACTGAAGAGTCAGGCTACGTTAGGGGAAGGTCAGTCTCGCTTAGTACTTTCCTGAAGTATCTGTTGGTGCTTGCTCACTTTGAGAAGGACAGAAAAGCAAGGTGAGCAGGGAACATCAGCCCTTTCCCTCCAGTATGCTTTCCCAGTTTCTGCCATTTCTTTGGCTTAGCTCGAGCTTGAAGTCTTACCTACATCCTTTTGTTTTATAGAACTTGATGGACTTTCTTCTGTCACTAGTATTTTTTAATGTTGTTTCTAACCAGCTGATTCGTTCACATGCTTAAGAATAACGTGCAGGCCATTCTGGGAAAGAAAGCGGGCCTTTCTGTTACAGTTACGAACTTTGATGTAAAAACTTGAAAAGTTTAGGACTGCTACCTTGTCATGGCAGTGTAGAAGTCTGAACGTGTTGTTTAACTCATAGTTTCTTTTGGAGAGTTTGGATTTTTTCTTTTTTTAGGAGTTACTAATTGACTTCTGGAGGATGCAGTGTACCAATATACAGCCTGTAGTGCTCCATGTGTTACGTAGGGCAGTAGTGTGTAGTTAGGAAAGGTGGTTGGTGTCTACAGGACTTGTTTTTTGTCCATCCTAGTTAAAAAGGATACAACTGAACTGTGAACGCTTTGAAAAGCATTTGACTGTAGGCAAAGCAGAGGCCGCTTTCAGGTGTCAGTTAACTGTTGATAGCCTTAAACTTTCTAGCATGGTCGGTTGTTGTCCCAAGCATGTCATGATGATGATATACTTGCATACGTTATTTCAAGAATACTTACTGTTTTTACAAATGTTTACGTATGCTTAAATATTGTGGTTCCGGTTTATACACTTTAAAACAATAGTTCTAAACCCGTCTGTTTCTACTGCTCTCATTATAATGTAATCACCATATGACTCTTGGTATGGTAATTGGTACTGGCAATTACTCAGGGATAGAAACTAAAAAGTAACACATGTTAATCTAGTTGTGTTACAATGGTATGATGGAGATCAGAAAGGGGATGTTTTCAACCTTTGCTGCTCCCTGTGTTAAATCATGTGCTGCAGGCAAAAATCATTCTTTGGTGTTTTTTTTTTTTTTTTGTAATAATTGTGGCTTCTCTTTAGCCGCTATTTCAGGTCTGCTACATTAATGGATGCCATTAACCAATTGTATCATCTGTAAACTGTTATACTTGAATTTGTGGATAAGTAGAATCACCCAAGCTCTAAACTGTACTGTTCCTCTTTTCCCTTTTCAGTTCTCAGCTTTCCTTCCTAAATCTAGTAAGCTACTTACATGTAAACATTTCTTTCTAAACATTTCTAAAAGATTAACGCATTTAAAAAAAACAATTCCCATTTTCAAGAATGTCATAATTGTATGGTTTCATGTGAAATCTGTAGGAAGGCAAGTCTCACGGTTCAGCTGAGAGAGAAATTTTAGTGCAATTTTATATAAATATATAGCACTGTAGATTTTGTAGATTGCTGTTGAAAAATACTGCTGTCGTGGTGTGAAAACTATGCCACTTTTGTCCTCAGTGGTGCTTAAGCTGAAAAGATTGTGGAAGGTGACGATTGATGATGCCTTCAAAAGTCAAAAATACTTCATTGTTCTTGCTGCAATCAGGAATAACTTCTGTATTTGACAAGTTTTTGTAGTTGTTATGGTGAAGATTCACTCTACTTCATAGGTGTAAATTTCTGATGAGGTGAAAAGATGTGGGTTGTTTTTTTAAAAATTCTAGTAAGTGTTCACTAGGAAAACTTTGCGGTGACTGTAATATTTCAAACTATTCAAACGTTTTTGTTAATTATTTCAAGCTGAGCATTCTTTTGAACCTACTGCCTCAAATGACCCGTTGTTTAGCTGTGGATTTCAAGGAGGGGTTGAAGCAGGATAACTTTAAATTTACTGACAACCACCTTGTATTTTTTCAGGAAAGAAGGGATTTAGTAGTCCACATTTTTTTTTTTTTATCATAGTAGTTGTTTTCAATTTAGTAGAAAGAGATGTGAAGATCAATTTACCTAGTTATAGAAATACTAGTATAACTGCATGAATTACTAAATCACTGTGTAACCAATGTATTATTTGTCCCTCAGACTTGGCATGTAGCTGTAACACGTCTTTGCAGCTGATTTTGGAATACTTTATCTTAAGGAGTATTGAATTGAATTGTTTGTGTGTACACTTTTCCTGTTTCATACATTTAGCTGAATCGGCCAGTTAGACCATTCTGATAACAGATGGAAACTCCTTGAGTAATAGAAGGAATGCCAGATTGACTGCTTCTGTACCAAAAGGACTTTGCTGTTTTTAGTATGAAGACACACAATTTTTAATGGCATCACTGTACTTGATTCCTTACATTAGCTGAATTTCCGTGTGTAAAGAAGAGGCTCACGCCGGTGTGTATGTAGTTATAAAGTGGCAAATTGGTAGTTGTGTATTTGCACATCTTGTAGATTATAAAAGCAAACAAAATTTTTTCCGCAGCAGTGATGTGCATTCTCTGAAGTATCAGAGAAGTAGACTTTTCTAGTGTACTTGTAGTGCGGTGGTTAGCTAGTAATTTAAAGACATCAGTTCTAGCTCACGTAAACCCGAAACAGCTGTTTAAAGTAAGGAGACTTTTGTTCTGGATGTCTAATTCACAGAGAGGAGAGCTTTCTACTCTTACATAGATGTGCTTTATCTGTTCCGTTTACACAGAGTAAAACTGACAAGTTTTTCTTGTACGGACAGCTGGAAATGAAATACATCAACACTGTCTTGATAAAATAACTGGATTCTTGGCAATGCTTTTTGTTTTCTGGGAGTTACCTTCTATTACATATTACCCCAGTCAAACTGTACTCTGACCTTGGAAAACGAACTTGATGAAATCAAGTTGCTGTGCAAGAACTTAAAATTAAATTTATTCTTCCTATAATTTTTCATGGAAAAAATGAAAATTAACTGTACTTTGAGAATTTAGAGAACTGTTACTTTTCATGTAAACACATTCAATTATGATTTAATTATGGTCAGAAAAATAACTCCTCTCTGTTATTTTTCATGCCCTCAATGTGTCTTCTAGAGTGTATTCCATAAAATTCAAGGTTAGCATGCTTAAAATTTGTAAGTTAATCTGTGAAACATACAGGATGCTACTGCATTTAAAAGTTAAATTTTGAACTTAAGGTAGTTGGGGTCCAAGTGACTATCGATTCTTGCTACGAAGGTGTTGCAGGCTAGGGTTCATTTTGCTGGTAGAATTTGATGTAGAAATTTCTGTAAATAACAAGATGGTTGTTTTAGATGGAGAAGACTAGAGTTGAATTTACAGGGAGTCTGGTACCTAGCACAAATAAAAGCATAGTTGATGAATGTCACAGGATGACAATTTTAATATGTATTTTAAGAGTTTTATAAGCTGACGTACAAACATGCTTCTGTAAGACAGAAACATTCTTATGAAGATCCATCTTAAAATTGCGCTTCTAACCTTTTGGTCTTAAATTTGTCATACTTTCTTTTCATTTCTATGCAAGGTAAGGAAAATAAAAGAAGTTTTTTCTGCATTTGTGATGGTCCTGTTCAGAATTTCTATATTTAGCAATGTATATATAGGGGCAGATGAGAACTTTCTGTCAAAGGCTGTGAGTGTCTGTGTGTAAATATATTGTAATGTGGATTTAAATGTGGGAATAAAAACTGCCTATAACTTTGGTTTGGCTTCAGCTTTACTAGGTTGCCCGTCACATCTTAATTTAAAGTGAGTCCATGGCAGGCTGTCTTTAGTTGCTCTCTATCTATAGTAAATATTTTATTGCTACTGCACACTTCAGTTAAAAATAGTGTGTGATCGTTTATATTTGTATTCAGGTAAATTCAGGCACGTCCCTATAGAATGATCTTCCTTAGACCATCTCAGAAATACTGTTTGATGTCTCACACAAGAAATATCTAAACGCTTGGTCAGAAAACTGCCCTGTTATTGTTTTATAATGATGAACTTAAGGATCTAGTTGCCATTTTAATAATGGTGTTACTTGGATTTCCTCCAGACAAGTTTTCAATAATACAGGATGTCATAGATGTAGAAGGGAGGTTTTGAATTGTACATAATCTGAAGAACACAGTTGCAAAAAGTACATTAAGTAAAGGGCTTGCCAAACTTTGCAGCAGCTGAGATTTCCTTAACATTTTAAGTGCAATTCCATTTACAGTATTCACAATTGTTCAGCCTTGAGGTGACGTAGCTTATATTTCTTGCTCTAGCAAGATGTGGTACTGACTTCTAAATAAAAGACATTAATCTCAGCAGAGCCATGTGTCCACAAATGATAAAGATCCAAAAGGATTTCAGATGTGCAGATGTCTGTCAGAGCAGACATGTCCTCCATTTCTCATCCCGTTCTGGCAGCAAAGATGGACATGAGTCTTTCCGTTGCGTTTTGGCAACTGTAATTTTAGTCTCATCTATGTAGAGTTTCAGTTGCTAAATTTTACTTGGCTTTTACTGTTAGTAAATTACTAAATAGATTTGTCTTTACCCTAAGTGAGATGGAGACAGGAGTTAATGTTCTGAATTCTTCCCTGACTGTATCAATAAACCTTAACTTCCCTAACATTTATTTCTTTACAAGGCATAGAAACAGACAACTTCTGTCCAAAACCCTCCGAATATGAAGTTATCTGAAAGTATGCTCTACGATTGGGCAAAAAGAGCAGTAGCTACGCTTAAATAATGTAGTGGAGTATATTGAGGACCAAGTCTCTAGCATTTGTTCTGACTTCTTAGTTTCTCATTTAAATACGTTTGGATGAGTTTGTTTATTGAAACATCCCATCCCTGCCCAGCAGACATCTGCTTGCCTATTGTTAGCAACTTGCTGTTTATACTGTGCTTTTAATTTAGGTTATCTTGATTATAAATAAACCTTTTAGCTAGATTAAATTTAGAATGAGTTTTAGGTTTTCTTGTATTTGAGGATAAACCTTAGTGCTGTTCTGATGTCCCATCAATCCCTTTAATAAAAAGATTTTATGAAGTCTAAACCTATTGTTTTTATTTTCCTTAGTTTATTTGTAGGAACAATGTTTTGGTGACTACGCAAAAATGCTTTTTGTTTGTTTTTAATAGTGGATGTAGCCCAGAAAGATGAGCTGGTGATTATTTTTTCCTACTCTTCTGTTACTGTGTACGAATGTCTGATAATGGGTTTATTAATGTTTGGTGGGCTGCAGTCTAACAAACAGGCTGTATGTAAGCTTGGGTGAAAAGAGCTATATAGGAAACAAGCTGTTTTAAAAATATATGGTATATTTAGAACCAGGTGAACTTCACATATTTATTCATCTATGCTAACTTGCTTGTAGCCTCTGGTACAGCAGGTAGTGTTTATTTTGGTGTTCTGGGAATTCTTTGTCTGCAAGCCCTTCTGTTTTTCTCAGCTCTTTTTAAGAGTATAACTAAAAACTACCTTAAAGATGTTTGTTAGCAACACCTACAGATTCAGTTTGTCTACATAGTTGCAATTTCCACCTAGATCTTTAATAAAAAAAAAAAAGGGAAAAAAAAAAAACCTCTTGGATTTTTTTTTTAAAGATAAATAAGAATTAAAAATGTAATTCCCTCCCCCACTTCCCCTTACAAGGTCTTAATGTTTTAACATCCAGTGGCCTGTGGCTTTGGTTTCTCCTTTCTGGTACTTTTTTAGGAGAGGTGGATGTTGGTTTTACACACTATAGGATTTGATGTTAGAACTAAGAGTACGCATTTGTTTGTGTTTTGATATATGTAGATCCCTTATAGTTAACAATGTTGTCAGAGAACCTGAATTTTTGGAGAGAACATTTCAGCTATCTATTAGTAATTTTGGGTTGCTTTTCCTAAGTTAGCACTGCATCCAAGAACTCAACTAATATACCTCACACTAACTTAATGTTGCCTTTTTTTTTTTAGTTTTCCTGCTTGAAAGAAATATGATAGAGGTCTTCGTGTAAGCTACTTTTAGCAATTTAGGCAGCTTAAGTCACTTTAAGCATGTAAGGCTGACTGTTATCTGTTGACATATATTAGAAAATACTTACCATAATCTCTTGCGCATATGGATCTCAAGCTACAAATACTGAGAAAGGATAAATTCGCATTGTGTGTGTCAGGTAATCTGGGTGTTCATCATTTTCCAAGTGTATTTTTTTGTAAGCCTGCCTGTGGATTCTCCCAAGTGTAAATGGGGAAATGTGTGGCAATTCTTGCCAGGAAAAATGTTTTCACATTCTCCAGGCTGAAGGAAGAATGATTATTTTGCTGTCAAGTGGAGTAAGCTTTTTATTCAACTTGACTTTTCACGGGAGCACTTGGAAATAACTGTTTCTGCATTTTGTAAACCCCAGATAATTGTGTAGTGAGCTGAATACGTATCTGTAGATTGCTTGAGGAGATGACTCTCCTAGTTCATATATTCAGAATTGGAGGAGGACTGCGGTTACAATACTTGTGAAAGTCAATGCTCAGTTTCCTTCTGATGTGTTGTTTTCCTTTAGGTTCTCTGTAAATTGATGTGAATAGTTGGTTAACTTGGTTTTTGCCTATGACCTTTATCTATTTCAGACTTTACTTTGGGTTTTGTATAAGCTCTACTGAAAATCATCTCTCTTCCTTCTAGTCTGCATGACAAGGCTCTGGGGCCTGTTCCTACAGTGTCCGGTGTTGTAACATTTTTAAGAAGAAAAGCTTTGTTGCTTAATGTTCTCTTCTGCTATTCCATGGTGGCTAGCCTTGAACTTTGCTCAGGTGTTTATGTTCATGTCTACTTGGGATATAGTTTTTGAGGATGGTAGTGAAAATCTTAATGGGAATACAATTTTGGTTGCATTTGAAATAGACTATGACTTTTGATGGGTACATAAGAATAAGAACAGTCAACATATCTTTTCCTGCAGTTCATCTGTTTTATGGTTATGTTTTCAGAAATAGAAATGTTTAGAAATAGTATTTTGTTTTAGAACTTCTATGAAGTGCTCCAAGATTCCTTAATGAAAAGATCCTTACACTACCAGTATTAGGCATCATCAGATACCATCAGGACAGATCTTAAACAAGGACCATCCCTTGTTTAAAGGGCCACATGGAAAAAAGCTTGAAAAATTTGATATGAATGTCCTAGTTTTGTTGAGGAGAAAAAAGAACTTCCACTTGGAAAATAAGCAAGTGATTTCTATTTCTTGCAATAGGAAAATGTGCAGCCTTTGGTTATTTTTTAAATTTTCTTTAATTTTTAATTTTTTTTTCTTTTTATTCCCCCCCTGCATATAACGTTAGTCTCTATTTGGGTATGCTCTGAGCCATGCTGTGTTGTGCTGTACTCCTGTTGCTAGTACATGGTGGAGTTTGGTATCTAATTCTGTTTCACATTTAATTGTCTAGAAATATTCTGAAGCACAGTGCTTACTTTTTTAAATCCTACCTCCCATATAAATACATACTGGATTTGGTTCTGTTCAGTTTACATTACATGTAGGGAAACATTGTTTTTAAATGTGTTATTTTCCTTTTATAAAGAATTGCAGGGTAGAATATCCGGTAAAAATGAGTAAAGAGTGTAGAGTTTTTACTGTTGAAAGAAGTGAGATTTTTTTTTTTTCCACCTCAAATTTACAGAACTGCACACAGTATAAGGATATAATTATATAAGCTTAGGTAGCTGAATAATTTATATAGTAAACAACAAAACAAAGCCTTAAGATGTGTAGTTTAAACAAAGAATTTTTGTGTCGACCTATACAAAGTTTAGGCTGGCTTGATGGGTAGTTGAAAGATCTAACTAAGAATGTTCATGCGAAAGAACTACCTTGGAACTGGTGCCCATTATTAATAATTGTCTTCTCAACATTGACAATTTCCTGTAATGAGAAATGGTGTTTATTTTGAATTCCTTGAAAAGAAATTTTGGCTACCCA
The DNA here is from genome assembly GCF_963924245.1 of Chroicocephalus ridibundus. NCBI lineage: Eukaryota > Metazoa > Chordata > Aves > Charadriiformes > Laridae > Chroicocephalus > Chroicocephalus ridibundus. The sequence continues at coordinate 3,798,787 of NC_086287.1, read as the reverse complement.
AATCCTTGGTGTAAAACCTAAAACTTTCTTTAATGTGGAGAGGTCTCACTCAATAAAGAGGATCATAAATTCCTGTTATTTTAATGGTACTGGATTCCTGATTATCTCAGTAAATAGTAACCAATTTTGTTAAGCTGTTTTAGTACTATTTCTGAATTTTCAAGCACGATCATGAAACAACCCACTGAAAAGGGGGAGAGAGAGAGAGAGATCTGAAAGTGGAATTGCTTGCTTGTTTTATTGTGAGCTTCACAGAATGCTTGATATGAAAGTTTTCTCACGGTGTAAATCAAAATTGTTCTAAAAAAGAAAATTAGGGGGAAAAGGGAATTCTTCTGTACGCATCTAAAAACATCTAAAAGGGCTTTTGTCTTGATCAACGGCATGATTTAAATTGTGGATTGGCGAGCTGTGGATTCTCAAATGTCTTATGTAAACCTATCACAGAAATAATTTAGCAATACATACTTTTGCCAATGTCTTAGTCAAAACTCTCCTTTTCTTTGCACTCCTGCCCATAAATGGGAGATCTGCTAGCTGAAATGGTGGGTTCATAGGTCTCTGTAAAGCTTCCGGAATGAATAATACTGGATCAAAACTCTGTTACTAGTTGTGCTTTTCACTGTAGTTTGTGCTTGAGTAAGAGATGTGCGTTTACTGTTACCAAGGGGAACCTGAATTCTGTGTAATTCTATGTTCTTTAAGGTTCTGTTGTGTATTGTATTTAGAGTCCTGACTCTCATCTCCCACTTGAATCTCTTGCTTCTACTAGGATTTAAGACATGGGCTACCTTTTGTGTTTTAATTTAGAAACCCAGAAATAAAAGAAGCTTTTGACCCAAATCAAAGGTCATTTAAAGATTTAAGTGGGATTCTATTGTTCAAAGAGTTACCTGTAGTACTAGAAGTTCTTCCGATAACCTAATTATGGGGGTAAAGGATGATGTGAGAGGCCAAGGTTGGAACAGCAGAGCATGTATGGAGAGCAGTCTTGAATATTTGGGTGAATCCTGTTGGGGTTTTTATGTGTGTCTTAAGTAAACTTGTAATTTCAGAATATCTCTTCACAGCGCTCCCTATTTGCTGGATTACATTTGGGTGAACAACTAAAAGTTTGATTTAGATAATTTCAGGGGATGCCTTGGGATACCACTGTGAATCTTTTTTTTTTTTTAATTATTACTTAGGAATAAAAATAATAATACATTTTTCATGCAGTATTATCACCTTTTTGTAGTTCATGGGGGGAAAAGGCTTGGAAGGTCATAACATTCTTTTAGCTTTGTGTGGAAGAACACGAGGCAGGTGCATCTAGGAATTTATTTCTCTTAGAACATGCAGCTTGAGTTTTCAGAATGTCTTTGGAGGGTGTGGTTCGACAACATTATCTTCCAAAAGATGAGCCTTTGTTTTAAGAAATCTGGAATTACTTTACTTCATGTAAAGTGGAAATGAAAAAAGCTTTTTAGGATTTTGGCTCTCGCTGCTTGTCCATGCAGGAAAGAAGCCGTCCTTTTCCCCTCCTGTAATCTTATTTATGCTGATGCTTATATTCGTGTAACTCTGATCCCCTACAGGAACTGTGGTCTTTAGAGACTGCGTAATACTCTTCTCTATTTTGTGCAATGGTTATAAAAGATTAAGTCCTGGGAGGCAGGGAAGAGAAATGGGCCAAGCATGCCTTGGCTCTCTGCGGAGTAGGAGGCTGCAGGGTTTCCCAGTTGCATCATCTTTCCCTTGTTTGTAGCCCAGCGTGGAATAGAGCAGGAGCTTCTTCCTCTCCTCAGACCAGGTTCCTCACCAATCCATCTTTCACTTCAGCATTTGTTACTGGTTACAGCACATTAACAGACCGTCTGCATCTCTTCATCTCTTCCTTTTTTTTTTTTTTTTTTCCTCCTTCCCTGCCCTTTCGCGTTATTCATGTCCCTGGTTTTGTTCTGTGATGCTACACATTTTCTGGGTTGAGGTAGTTGATGATGGATATCTTTTGTGGCATACATACTTTGAACCTTAAAAGAAGCTTAACACCCCCCAACACACCCCCGCCTCCCCCATAAAACAACTCAGTCAGTGTTGCTGAGTTAAGTTTTTCAGTGTTTAAATGCCAGGCTTGTCTGTTGTAATACCTGAGACTATACTCTTTCTGCATGGGCTTTAGAGTTGCCTTTATTTGTAAAAATTGAGCAGCTTTTCCGTGGAATAGTCCAGTTATTTTTATTCTGTATATTGCAGATTTGGATATATTTAACTTCAGTCAGCCCAGTAAACGCACTTAGCATGTAAATGGGGTGATAGAGTACAAAGAAATAGAAAAATAAAATGCAAAGAGCCTGCAAGTTGAATTTCCTGCTGAAGGCATGTGTCTGTGCTCATTGAGTATTACTTGCTTAAACAAGTTTGAAGTTATAAGACTGAAGTGTTCATCACTTGGCAAAAAAATTAAATAAATATATATATAAAATAGGAGAGCACTGAGGGGGAAGTACGTGTTGATGCTTGTTTAACGAAGGTGGCTCGGCCAGCCTTATTCAGAGATTCCCAAGCACTCCCTTTTAACATGGTGTGAAAAACGTACTTTACAACTACTGGCCACAGAACTAAACCTGACAACTGGAGGCCAAGATGAATGATTAGAATAGGGCAGGGCTGTGCCTCAGCTGCTGCTCACAGTTTCTGCAAGCAGAAGTGTCTTGTCACTGAAATAATCGTGCATGACGGATCTTGTCCTGGGTCTGTTTCTAAAAAATAGTGAAGTATTAGTCATGTGAGGATTAATTTTTTTTTAAACAGACTAGAATGAAGTGTTTAGGATTAAATAATTTTTAGTTCATAAAAGTCACAGGAATTTAATAATAAATGTCAGCTGAGCCAGAATTGTGCTGTTTCTTGTGAGTGCAGTATGTTTGGAGTTGATAAAACCAAAAAAAGTATATTTTTTTTTTCTTGCTCAAGGAAACTGAGTTTGTTGTTGTTTACAACTTAGAATACCTTGCTACAGCTTTTGTAGTAGCTACTTAGCCTTCATAATGGGGGATCCCAGGAAAAATACTGAACTTGTTAAATTTTCTCAGCGTATCTTGCAGTTTTATGGTTTGGCGTTTTTGAGGGACATCGTGTGCTGTGAAATCCTGTATGGGATCCCCGGAAATCTTGACCAACTTTATGTGGAGAGTAGAAACTTCAATGCAATCTCTATAGTGTCATATTAAAGATGTAGGCTGGTTTTGTCCCATACCTTGTCAAACTGGTAATGCAAGATTCTTCCTCTTTAATTAAGTACAACTGTATTCTCCTTTTGCCATAGTGGGTATGGGTGTGGGTAGGTTTCTTCACTGACATGGACTCCAAAAATGGAGATGCCTAAAGCTACAACTAAGAAGTTGTGCTCCTACTTACTGTATTAGTAACTAATCAAAATAGACTGGGCTAGGGGTGCAGGAATGTGGTAATTCAAATTGTGGAACCCTTAGAATTCACTTGATTCAGAGTGTATCTGAGAGGCATTTGGTTTTCTATCGCCCCTCCCAAGTACTGTAAACTTATTTCTGTGTTAAGATAAACTATTCTTCTGAAACGTTGGTACTTGGACTGGTTAGAACTTGGACTGGTGCAGTATTGGAAAGGATTATTCTGTTATTGACCAGTCCCAACAGTGACAGTTCTACACAAAGTAGTCAGATGCATCCGAAGTTGAAAAGCCTGTTTTTCAATGATGACTAAAGTTTTCCTGATACGTATTTTAGCTGATCTTGTACATTTTTTCCAAGTTGAACAAGCTTGGTATGGTTTTTGAATACTTTGGTGCCATATCTGCCCTTTCAGGGGGCGTGTTCAGGTACATCTAAGAGCAGCTTAAGGTGGAGCGTAACCACCACGATGAAAAGATTCTAGCCATGTGATGGAAGATGGTTTTCTGCCACCATTGCATGTGAATAGATGTTAGGTTCCGTGCAAGTCTGAAGAACCCTTCTGTATTTCCTATCTTGCTGCTAGGCAGCTGTTACCTTAACAGCTGTTATAATGGTTCCACTTTTGGACTTCCTTACTTAGAGGATTCACAATGCTGCCTGAGTAGGGATAAAATTTTAAAAGTATTTTACAAAGACAAGAGAAGAAAATAGCTTAAAACTAGAAACTAGTGTTTCTAGTTAGTGTTCAGTTTGCTCATTTCTTCTTAATCCTCTGTGCGTGCTGTTAAGCTGCAGGGTTTGCCCCCCCCCCCCCCCCCCCCCACACACACTTGAGTATTTGGAGAAAGCTTTTCGGAGGAAAATAAGTATTTTGGTAGTTGGTTCACTGGTTTGATATGTAATCTTTGATACACACCTGTAGCTTTAAAAGTAGTTTAAAAGTCTGTGTTAAAAAGGTTGTGGTGAAAATGGGTAGTGTCTACTCTGGATTATCTGAAAATATACCCTGTGTGATCTACCATGCTTTGAACAAGCCTCAGATGCTGGCAGTGATTTGTTAAGGTCGATGAAAAGATTAACAAACTACCTGGAGAAATTATGGATTCTAAATCTTTCAGTGATCACGAGGCTAGTTGCCCCACAGGAAGATGCTTTGCAAACTGCAAGTTGTTAGACTTAAAGAGGAGTAACTGGATGAAATTTTCTGACTTATTTAAGGTACTTCATATTTTCTTTCCTTAATTTTGCAGACCTACAAAGAAGTTGTAGGATGCAGCTGTGGCTTAGTTTTGACTTCCAGCATGTTACCAGCAAAACAGTCTTAGAGATACCATTTGTTTCCTATATGACTGTTGTATTCACTGTGTTGTATGTTGGTCTAACTAATGGTGGAGCTTGGAAGATGCTGAGAGATCGGCGTGTGTACCTAGGAGTGCAAAGTACGGTATGTAATCAGTGACTGTTGGCTCTCTGGTGATGAACAAAGATATGTTTTAGCATGAGGCTCTGCCCCTAGTCTTGTGTACATAACAGTGCTGTTTTGCTGGGTTTAGAGAAAATTAAATGCAAGAGTATAGGCGGTAATGATTTTGCTACTCTGGGTGGTTTATACAGGCTGTAGTTAATGATTTGAGTGTAGGTGGCTCCTGTTCGCCCGTGTTCGACCTACGCTTTGCTGTGTTTACTCGGGTTTACAGGCTCGCTTTCTGAGCTGTCTGTAGGGTGTATAAAGTTTGAGCATTGATTAGTGTGGTGAAACGAAGACCTCTGGTCCTTCAAGGAGTAAGAGGCTGGATCCATCCATGTCTGCATTTCGGTACTTTTACTGCCCTGACACCAAATAGGACCTGTCACAAATGTGTTAGTCTGGTGAGGGGGAGCTACAGGAGGGAGAACATGGAACTTGATGTCTTTCTACCTCCCTTTCCTGTTACTTTTGCATTCCTCTTGCAAAGCTGTCAAATACCACCCTCCTTCTTTTATGTTTTCTTGCACTTCAACATGCAGCGCTTCCTGACAGCTCCCAGCAATGGAGTCCGGATTTAGTGTTTTGCAGTTCAGGCTCAGTGAACACCGCACATAAATTTAAGCAACTCAGTCAGGATGGTAACTGGAAACCTATTTATCACCATGGAGACTTGGTCTTGCTATAAACTTTTCCATTTTGCTCGTGGGCATATGTTTGGTACCTACTGGCTGTGAGTTAAGAGTTCTTTTGCTCATCGCTTGTCAAACGCTACGCAGTTGATTCTACCTTCAGCTCCAAAGTGGACTGGAAACAGCGAGTTTCATTCCAGAGCAATAACATTATGCAACTGTAAACACTTTAAAACTTAATTGCCTGTTTAGGATTGAGCAGTGTGGATGACAAAGCCTAGACAGGTCAATCCAAGAGGTAAGCTTGAAGAATACTGTACTAAAAAAGAGGGCCGGAATCATAAAAAGTTACTCCGGTTTAGTATTAGTCACTGACTGTCATCTGGCAGCAACAGTATCTTGAGTGGGTTTGTGCTGTGTTACAGTTTTTCTAGAGTGGGGAAAAAAAAAAAAGTATTTTTTTTGTGTCAAGAAAAATGCAAACTTCTGAGCATTGACCAACGATGGTATTAAACATTTTAAAACACCTCAATGCCTCAAGTTGGCATGTGAGATTTTTTTTTTTTAATAGTAAAGAAGTCTGCACCTGTGTTTTGGTAGCGGTCTTCTGAGTTATAAACATCTTATGCATAAGGAGAAATAGGGAAGGAGGCTGATATGCTGTAGTTTATAATTAATGTATTCTCACTATGGTGAGTAGTTGGCTCTAGGTGGAAAAATAGCTACATTGAGCAGGAAAAACCTTTCAATGCTCTGAAACACAAGAATTCGACATAACCACATTTCAATACTACATTAAGTATTTTCTTACATTCCCTTTTAAATTCTTGGGGTTTTTGAGAACAAAAGAGAAACTTATTTCATAGAACTGATTCTCTTAAAGCTTGAAATAAGTTTCATGTTTCCAGGTTAGAAAATCCAGGCCTCTTGATACTTCCTGGAAGTTAATTTCACTAGGTGAAAAGCAAAATATTTTTCTTTACACACTGTAGGCTGATTTTTCTCTTTCCCATTAGCACATGCCAGAGATAAGGGAAGGCTGAAAGCAATCTGATTTATATGCACAACAGGCAAAGCACAATTTTATTTCTTCTGGATTTGTTGTTGTTAAAGTGTCTCTAACTCTGTTTGCTTGGAAGGCTGAATTTAATGATTAAAACATGTCAGTTCTTTTCAGTTTTAACTCTAAGTACCCTTGAACTATTTCATAATTCTGACTGTTAGCTTAAAAAAACCCAAACCAAAACTGTTGTGACATAATAGGTACAAAAATTTGCTTGCTAGGAACTTCCAGATACACTGGGGGTATTGGTCACTGTGTGCTATGTAAACCCCTTAGGTTTCAAATGAAGTGGCTATGAAATACCCTGTTAAGCTTAGATGTTTAGGTTTTCTTTGCTTGTTTTGTTTAAGACTGTTTATTTGGCATTTTCATGCATGCATCGTTTGGAATAATTGTGGTTTATATGTAGTGTAAATAACATGATGGAAACTTATCTCAGATTCCATTGGTTTCTCCTCCCTGATGGCCTGCACTTTCCCCAGTTGTTCTTCTCGTGCTCTCTTCAGCTTCTCAGGTTTTTGAGTGGGTTGTTTGATATGCAGGCTACAGAACAGAATGTTAACAGTAAAACAAAATATTACTTAGAGATTAAACAGATAAATTCCGCTATCATATTTCTGGTAGAGATGTTCCTAAAGGCCTAACAGTTGCATCTTCATCCTTGTATTGCGAGAAGATACTACTTTAATACTAATTTAATAATTTCTGTGATAAATTTAATTTTTTTTTTATATATAGTTTCATCCTTTAGATAAGCTTTCTGGTCATGTTGTTGACTATAATCCATGATTCCTTTTGCAGTCAAGAGTGGTGTTGCGTATTGTTGTGGAATAAACTTTTTTGTGTGAGCACATTCCAGGCAAACTTATGGTTCTTTGTAGAGCATCCCTAATATGCAGCTGATGTTAATTGACTTTCAGGGACTACCTCTGTTTCTTCCAGGTATTTCCCTAAGTTAAACACTGTCTTTCCTGTCATGTAGCATTTATTGGTTTGTGATGTACTACCTGGAGAACCTATAAATTACGCTTGTAATAAACATGAAGAGAACCTGGTCCCTGAAAGCTGTAATGTTCCTGGACCGAGATCTCACAAGTAACCAAGTGCCTGTCAGCTGGGACATCAGCAATGGACGGGATTGACATCTAGACACTAGTTGGTCCAACTTTTAGAAAGATGTTTATGTTGTGGCCTCTAAAATACTAAAGGCTGAAGGTCAGTTCTGAAGGTTGATGCAGAAGAACCACTATTGCTTTAAAAAATTATGGAGTTTGTGGACAAAAAATCCCCCAGAAAATGTGTTACTGAACAACAAGAAACTTACTTTCTCTTATTTTAGCTTTTTGTTGAGAGTATTTATTTCTGGCAGCAAGAGTCATATTTGGAATGATTCAGTTGCTTCAGAACGTTACTTTCTTCAGTAAACATTTCAGTTCAGCATTGAGTATGGGTGTTTGTCAGTATGTTCTAATCAACAGGGGATATTTACCTAATATATTCGGCACTCTCCGACTAATTCTTGTAAGTGCTCTAAAGTGCATATTCTGAGTCCCATTCTTGTCAGTCCTCAGAGTTGGGTATTTATTATTTTGGTGGCAACCAGAAGCAGAGCAGAACTTCATTCTGAGATTCCAATCTTCTCCTTAATTGCAGAATAAGTAACCCAGCTTTTTGGATAAGCAGAAAAGTTTCTCAGGATTTTTCTTTTTCCTTTACTTCGTTCTGTACATTCATCTAATGCCAAGGAAGAAATGATGAGACAACTCAACCTTTTTTGAGATGATAAAGTTGCAAATAGTTTCTCTCCTTTTGAACTGCTTGAGGAAATAAGAAATTTTCTACAGTTGAAGGTTAAAACTAGAAAGGACATGTCTTTTGGCAGTGTCAACTGAAACTAAGGACATTCAAGTGTTCTTTATTAGGCAGCTTATGGGACTCAAAGCAACTATATTTTGTCAAAACAAACAGCGATGGAGGTATTATGCAATGCCAGAAATACGTGTCAGTCTGTTTATGCAGCAGCAATATAAATTCCTGTGTGCATTGTTCTTTTTTGGGTCATCTGACTGCGTGATGGTTCGTGTCATAATTGTGATATATTTGTGCTACAATTTATATTTGCACAGAAGTAGGCAATGGAACAGAACTGTATGTACTACAATCACTTGAAGAGCGAATAGACTGCCTTTCAAATATACAGCTGTTTTTCAGAAGATGAAGCTCATACATGTCTGAGATAAGAAAATGTATATTAATGCTATACCATGAGTTTAAGTTGAGAAAGGCTGATGGAACAGTGTCTGGTAGTCTATACTGCTTTCTTTATCCTGCTCTCAGAGGTAGAGGCTGGAAAAATAGACACTTCCATGTCAGTCCGATGTCCTTTGGAGAATTTGTATTGTCAATGCTTGTAAATTTTGATGTTGGCATTTTGAGTTCTCTTTAATTATTTGTTTTGAAAAGGGCAAAAATGCATATAAAGAAAACAAGTTCACATCAAGCTCTTTTGTGAATACTCTGATTCTATTAGTACTTCTGGTAGTTTCAATAGTACATAATTATCAAAGGCATAAAGATAAGTAGGGAAGAACTGCAACTTTGAAACCATATTCTGATTTCCCGAAGCTTGTATTGGAGCAAAAGGGATGTGTTCCATCAATTGCCTGTGAGTCTTGGAAGTTCCCACAGGTGGGATGTTGAAGGTACAGGAAAAGTTGGGACACGAAGGAGCATTCTGCAGGGAACGCTCAGAATAGAGTCAATTTTTCCATCAGCTCTTGTAAAGCTTGAAGTAGGTTTTTCCTTTCTTGGTTTACCTTGTACTCAGGAACCTTTTGTAGTTTAATTTGTTTGTTTAAAAGTTCAAGTAGCTGTATTTACAGCCCAGGTTGTTTTATTAAGTGTATTTCCAGGGATTTTTACTTGAAAATAGCAGGGCTTTTTTTTTTTTTAAGGATGCAAGTGAAATACTGCAGTGAAATAT